>NC_083689.1:75130000-76380000 GCF_033118175.1 Dama dama | reverse complement strand
CTATCTTGGTTCTTCTGTACTAAAACCTCTCTCAGCACTGCTTTTGCAGAATTCCATGTATTTTGGTATGTTTTGTTTTTATTTTCATTTGTTTCATTATTTTTTTGATTTCCCTTTTGATCTTATTCTTTTATTCATTGGTTCTTAAGTGTGTTAATTTTCACATGGTTGTGAGTTTTCCAACTTTCCTCTTTTTATTGATTCTTAACTTTGTATTATTATGGTTGGAAAACATACTTAGTATGATTTCAGTCTTCTTAAATTTGCTCAGACTTGTTTTGTTACCTATCATATAGTGTATCCTGAAGAATGGTCCATGTAAGCTTGGAAAGAATGTGCACTCTACTGCTGTTGGGTGCCATGTTTTGTATATGCCTGTTAGGTCCACTTGGTCTAAAGTGTAGTTCAAGTTTCCTTTTGATTTCCTGTTCCTATTCATTTTTGGTAGTGGAGTACTGAAGTTCTCTCTTATTATTGTCTATGTCTCCCTTCAGATATATTAGCATTTGCTAAATATATTAAGTGTTTGGGTGTCGGGTACATATATTATTTATGACTGTTACATCTTCTTGATGAATTGACTTTTTTATTATTATATAATGATATTCTTTGTCTCATTACAGTTTTTGATTTAAAATATACTTTGCCTGATACATGTATACCGACTCTTTTGATTTCCACTTTCATGGAATATGTTTTTCTATTCCTTCACTTCGGGCTTAAGTGTGTCCTTAAATCTGAAGTGAGCCTTTTATAGGCAGTATATAGCTGGGTCTTGTTTTTTAAATCAATCAGCCATTCTATGCATTTTGCTTTGTGAATTTAATCTTTTTACATTAAGATTAATTATTGATAGATAAGCTTCCATGGTGGCTCAGACAGTAAAGAGTCTGGCTGCAATGCAGGAGATTCAGGTTCGATCCCTGGGTTTGGTAGATAAAGAGTTACTAATGTCATCTTATTCATTGTTTTCTGGCTTTTTTATTGTTCCATTCTTCCTTCTGTAGCTGCTTTGTTTTTGAATTGATTTATAATAGATTTTGAAGATAACAAGTTAACTTTTTGCATCAAAACTCAGCCTTTTTAATTCTTTCCGTTTATGTCTTTGATGCCATCATTCTCCTCTTTTTATATTGTATGTTCAGTAACAAATTATTGTAGCTGTAGTTATTTTGCATATTATTGTCCTGTAAGCTTTGTGCTAGAATTTAGTGGTTAACACCACAATATCACAGTGTATTAGTATTCTGAATTTGACTATCTACTTACCTTTACTGGTGTGTTATATATTTTCATATGCTTTCTCTTCAGCTTGAAGAATTGTTTTCAGTACTTCTTATAAGGCAGCTGTAATGGTGATGAAAGAGGACAGTGAAAAAGTTGGCTTAAAACAACATTCAGAAAACTAAGATCATGGCATCTGGTCCCATCACTTCATTGCAAATAGATGGAGAAACAGTGGGAACAGTGGCAGATTTATTTTTTCTGGGCTCCAAAGTCACTGTAGATGGTGACCACAGCCATGAAATTAAAAGATGCTTGCTCCTTGGAAGAAAAGTTATGACCAACCTAGACAACATATTAAAAAAACAGAGACATTACTTTGTCAACAAAAGTCCATCTAGTCAAAACTATGGTTTTTCCAGTAGTCATGTATGGATGTGAGAGTTGGACTATGAAGAAAACTGAGCACCGTAGAATCGATGCTTTTGAACTGTGGTGTTGGAGAAGACTCTTGAGAGTCCCTTGGACTGTAAGGAGATCCAGCTAGTCTATCCTAAGAAAATCAGTCCTGAATATTCATTGGAAGGACTGATGCTGAGCTAAAACTCCAATATTTTGGTCACCTGATGCGAAGAACTGATTCATTAGAAAAGACCCTGATGCTGGGAAAGAGATGGTAGGAGGAGAAGGAGATGACAGAGGATGAAATAGTTGGATGGCATCACTGACTCAATGGACATGAGTTTGAGTAAACTCCAGGAGCTGGTGATGGACAGGGAGTCCTGGCATGCTGCAGTCCACGGGGTCGCAAAGAGTCGGACACGACTGAGCGACTGAACTGGACTGAATGGTGATGAACTCCCTTCAGTTTTTGTTTGTCTGGAAAATCTTTATTTCTTCTTCATTTCAGAAGGACAGCTTTTCTGGGAAAAGTATTCTTGTTTGGTAGGTTTTTTCTTTTAGCACTTTGGATATATTATCTCACTCTCTCCTGGCCTAAATAGTTTTTGCTGAATTCACTGATTGCCTAATGGGAGGTTCCCTTGTAAATCACAATTTCTTTTAGTACTTTTAAGAAACTCTCTTTTGTCTTTGATATTTGATGGTTATTTTAACATGGTTTGGATAATATCTTGTTCTCTCTTGTAATTCATAGATCACCTTTTCAACTTGATCTAGTCTGCTGTTGACTCTGTGTATTGCATTTTTAAAAAAATTTCCTTCATTGTATTCTTCTGCTCCAGAATTATTGTTTGGTTCTTTTTATGATTTCAGTCTCTTAAATTTTTCATTTTGTTCATGTATTGATTTCCTAATTTTGTCAAAATGTCTTTCTGTGTTTCTTATAGCTTATTGATCTTCCTTCAAACAACTCTTTTCAATCTTTTATCTCTGTGTCTTTTAGGATAGTCACTGGATGATTATTGTGATATTTTGGTGGTATGTTATCTTGGTATTTTTTTTTTTTCTTCATGTTGCTTGTAGTCTTCTGTTACTGTCTCTTTTTATAACTTTTTTAAAATTGGAGGAAATTGCTTCACAGTGCTGTGTTGGTTTCTGCCATACAACATGACTCAACCATAGGTATGCATATGTCTTTCCCCTCTTGAACCTCCCTGCCATCCCTGGCCCCATCCCACCCCTCTAGATTGTCACAGAGCACCAAGTTGAGGTCCCTGCCTCATACAGCAAATTCCCACTGGCTATCCGTTTTACACATGGAAGTGTTTATGTTTCAGAGTTACTTTCCCATTCTGTTGTTGTTTTTTTATTTACATTTTAGTCACGTCCTCCACCTGGCTTTCCTGACAGCCTCTGGGAAATGAATACCTTCCATTAGCCCTACTAAGGAATTATGAAGCTTTCTCAGACCTTCTATGGATATTTCTCCTCCACACTTATTTCCTCTTGTGGCAGAATTCTTAAGCATGTATGGTTTCTGTCCATCCTGAAAGACACCAGGCCAAATGCTGACAGCCTTCCTATTGCTTTCCCAAGGGCCAAACTAAGCTCAGATTTATGGTCTCTCTCTGACTGACAGATCCAGGTCATTTTTCTCTGTTTGCTCACTAACCATCTTCCAGATCTGGCTCTGCCACCATCTCTGTATTCACAGAGAGTCAGCCTCAGGGCAGGGATATGTGTTAATGAGGCACCCAGGACACCAAGGATACCCATGGCTTAATTGTGGGGTTTTGTAGATGAGACATCTCTAGTGTCTCATTGGCAAGCTTCCTGATATAGTTTGTGATGTGGTTGAGTAGATGTACATCCATTTAATGCCCTCTGAGGGTTTTATCTACAGCTCTCTCAGCTTTTTCCCTTCCTTAGTCATGCAGCTCATGACTTTGTATTCAGGATGGAGTGAGAGAGAAATGGGCTTTTATGGCAGCATTGCGTGTAACTGGGGAAGCTGGATACTCATCTGCATGCTCTCAGTTTTCCTTGTGGGGGAAATCATGGACCTAGCAGGTTTCCCTTGGCAAACTGAGCTGTGTCCCTTTGGGGGAGCCGTGACGTGGGTAAAGGGGGACTTTTCTCCCAATCTTCTTCAGTGTATCTAAACTCTTTTTTTTTTTTCTTCCTCAAACCGTGTGCTGGAATTCCGATTTTGGAAACTTCGACTTCTGCAAGTCCTCTGTTGTCTGTTCATGTATGTGCAAGGCAGTGCTCTCCAAGGTCTTGTGTTAGAGAGAAAGGTGGGTGGAGAAGGCGGGAAGTTCATGGCTTTGCAAAGCTAAACTCCATTTACCTTAGCCATGATGATTATCATTCTTATTGCTATGGTTCTTTTACCATATGATCAGACTATTGACATTATTCCTTTGGAATTGGAGCCAACAGCTTTTCTTTGGTTAGAAGAACTTGATAATGATAGGAAGCTCTGATTTCTATATACTTATTCTTTGATGACCGTCAAACTTAAGGGAAAGTGTTCACCCAGACCAAAGGTCTATCTGGTAATCTCTAAGGAGCCCAACAGCAGATCTCAGGTTGTTTCTAGGACCTCAGGATTCTGAGTTTTCCAAAAGAACAGTTTACCCTTGCCAGGGAGAACTCTGGGTCAGTCTGTTGGCCTCCGTAGCCATCTGTTCTCCTAACTTTGACATGATTAAGGTCCTGATCCCCTATCATTTTTGCTGGCAAAGTGTGAATCTTAAATTTCTCATGTTATCCTGTGTTACTTGAGGGGTGAAGCATTTTGTATTCTCAGCTGTGAAGCTAAAATAAAGTCTGCTGCTCTTGAAAATAAAGTCTAGTGTTAAGAAAATGTATTCCACGTAATTGCAACCTGATGGGTGGCTATACTGAGCCCCCACTCTTGAATAACTGGTTCCTTTTAATCCTCATTTTTAGTCCTGACAGTATATAAACTTGGACTCTCTTTTTTCCCTCACTTCTACTCAAGCTTTGGCATTAAAAGATAAAAATACAAGCATCTAGACACACATAAAGATATTTTGAAGTTAAAACATGATATGCATTTTCATAAATATTCAAGTACCAACTATTTATTTATTCAACGAATGTTTATTAAGCACACACTAACTGCTTGGAGATGTTTAGTGATAAAAACACAAAATAGAGCTGTTTTTGTGGTACTTGCATTCTGATGATACATACATAGGGTAGGGGTGAGGTCTAGACTGCAATACTTCTCTAAAGTTCATGTAAGCAGGTCCCTGTCCTGAGCCTCATGTGTAAGAGGATCACATTTAGCCCTATCCAGCACATCCCTCCATCCTGGCCATGGTGTCCGAATGGCCCAGGGAGGCTGCTGACATGGCCCTCTTTTGAAATCATAAACCAGATAACTAGCGCCCTACATTCCCTGCCCGCGCCATTCCCAGCCCACTACTGGAGAGTACACAAGCCTGTTTCGTGACTCCCTCCTCACAGATCAGAGTATGACACTGTTGTGCTCCCTGCTCTAAGAGTGAGGAGCGCCCAGGGCGTGGCTGTTTGCCTGGGAGGAGGGTCTGGGGATGAGGCGTGGCTGAATGGGCTGGTGTGCTCTGCATGTCGGGTGAGGCCTTTTTCTGGGTGGGGCAGAGTCAAGGGCTGGGAGGGGAAGGGGCTGGGTTGTGAGCCCACGTTTGCTCCCCTCTCACTGCTGTCCTGTTCTGGCACAGCACAGTAAGCAGACTGAGCGTTCTGAATTTGAACTTGTCCTTTCATTACTAGACCCTTTTTATGAAAGGCAGGAAGAGAATATATTTTATCTAGCAGGTTTTTTTCAGCTTGATTTATAACTTTTAAATATTTCAGCATGCCCATATTCATGGGCCTTGCAAATCTTAGGGGTGGACTTGCTGAACAGGTGGCCCAATCAATAGGTAAGCAGATACTTGAAGACAGTCATTTTAGACAGTGATAAACGTGTGACTGAGGTAGGACAGGGAGTTGAGAGTGAATTCGGGAGTAGCTGCTCCTTTCGACTGGGTGTTGATAGTAAGCTTCTTTGAACACGTGGCAAAGACCTGAGCAGAATAAGAAGGTGCTCATTAGAAAAACTCTGGGCAGGCCATTCTCTTAGAAAAAGCAGAATCAAAAGGCTCTAAAGAAGAGAGGCACTTGGTTCACCCAAGGAGTAGAAAGGTCAGTGTGGTTCACATATAGTGGACCCAGGTGCAAAGCATGAGTTGGCATTCGAGAGGTCTGCAAGAATCAGAACCGTATATAAGGCCTGAGGATCATAGTTTAGAATGTGGATTAATTCTCAGTGCAGTAAAAGCATTGGAACAATTTATACAAGGGAACAGAACAAATCTGATTTAAATTTTGCAGTGATAACACTGGCCATTCTGTGATGAATGAGCTTGTAGAAACAGAGATGGAAGCAGTAAAACCATATAAAAGGTTATTGCAGTTGTCCAATTTAATCTTGATAGTGGCTTAGATAATGTTTCAGACCATGGTAGACATTCAGTGTGAAAATAATTTGGTAGAACATGTACTTAGAACTATTATTTAAACGTCTATGAAACTTCTAGCAGCTAATCACTTGTTCAGTTCCTTTTGTGACAATTCCTTTTGTGACATCACTCAGCAAACTCATTATTGTTTCAAGAGCCCTCCTCTTTCATATGGAACCACCTGTGATCCTAAGAGCTTTGGAAAATCAAAACAAATTATTTTAAACACCTTTTGACAGTGGAACATAGGGAACTGCAGGAGAGGCTGGGTTCAGTGATGGCAGAAGGGTTAACAGCTAACAGTGGGAAATGATTAGGAAAGAACAGGAAAGAGTATGAGAAAATGGCACAGTTAAATTTATTCTAATTTCCTGTCAGATGGCATGAAAGCTGAAATACTAGGCTCATTATTGAAACTGGTGTGACATGCAAGGCCTTTGCATAAGGAATGACTAAGCAATGTTTTCAGCTTATGCTCTTGAATTATTAAAAACAGAGAGTGAAGTTTACAAGGCCAGAAAAGTTGGTTTACCCAACAAGTAATTCCTGAAAGCTTGCTATGTGCAGACACTGGACCAGGGAATCCAGAGGAAACTTTAGGTTTTGACTTCCAGAAGGCTAGAGTTTAGTGAAGGCTTTGCATTTTAAACTTCTCTAGCCTACTTTTCCAATTTTTAAGAAAACTTTACAGTTTAAAAAAATTACCCACTCTTTCTTATTTAATATTTTTTTTCAGATTGCAAACATTGAGAAAGGGGAGCCTGTGAATTTTACTATAATTTTCTTTAACACAGTGCCATTCCATGGATGCCTTTCATAGTTGGTGAAAATGTTCTTAGCCTGGATTCTTTGTCTTTAGAATAAATTGTTCCCTAGGTTATTTTAATGTTCTGGTCCCCATGAAATGCAATTAACCTGCCTCTTGCTTTTCTTTGTGCAAAGTAGCCAGTTACCATTAAACTAGATCTTGATTCTATGATTGGATGGCGAAGCACTTAGATAAAAGGAATAATGTCTGCCACAAGTAGGTGTCATTTTAAAATAACAGAGTACTTTTTTTTTTTTTTGGCACAGTGTCAGTTTCATTGTGCTTATGGTATCTTTTTAGAAACTGAGAATCTGCTTGCTTTGAAATCATTCTTGATTTTTTTAGACTTTCACAAAAGTTACATTTGCAAATTACTTTTACAAAAGCAAATTCCTGAAGCCCACAGGGTTGCTAATAATATTAATGATAAATAAGACTTATTCAGTGTTTATTACTAGGCTGGGGAAGGGATTTATATATGTTATTTTGTATAATTTTTATGATAACCTATAACATAAGTATAACAAAGATCTTATAAACATATCTGCATTTTACAAAACTGTGTTGTTCACTCCTGTTTTGAAAAATCACCACATGAATGTAAACCCTAGGAAGCCAGAGTTTACATCTGCCTGTTTCTCTGCTGTACTCCAGTAGCTTCCCAGGTAGCTCAGCTGGTAAAGAATCTGCCTGCAATGCAGAAGACCCCAGTTCGATTTCTGGGTCAGGAAGTCCCCCTGGAGAAGGGATAGACTATCCACTCCAGTGTTGCTAGGCTTCCCTGGTGGCTCAGATGGTAAAGAGTCTGCCTGCGATGTGGGAGGCCTGGGTGACATCCCTGGGTTGGTAAGATCCCCTGGGGGAGGGCATGGCCACCCACTCCAGGATTCTTGCCTGAAGAATCCCCATGGACAGAGGAGCCTGGCGGGCTATTCATTGGGGTTGCAAAGAGACGGACACGACAGAGTGACTAAGCGCAGCACAGCTTGCATGATGCCTGATCCATAGTCAATTATTAATAAACATTTAACTGCCTTCTAAATAAAAGGCAACCAGAGGTTAAATAGCTTGCCCAAGGTCATAAATCTAGCATAGTCCTGTTTTACTCAAAAAGAGTATGTTCTTAGAGATCTTGATGAAGTTTCAAGGAGGAATTCATTGGCCTGCTGGGTTGGATATTAGGAATTTCTTATATAATTTAGATTTATCTGATATAATTGTACAGCTAGAGATTGCTGCACTTAGTATTAGCTCATTTGGGAAAATTTTATTCTCAGATTAACAGCCTTGGGAGCCTATTAAAACACTAAATGGCGCACTTTGAAGCTTTTCTTTTTCTTATCATAGTAACATTTTCTCATCATGTTCTAATTTAGTTCTAAAGGAAGTTAACTGAACGAGTATGAAGTTCCTCTTTTTCAGATTACCCACATAAACTTATTAAGTTTTTCTTAGGCTCTCTAATTTGTCTCTTCTCCCACCCTCAGTGAGTTTAGAAATAGTAAATTCTTTCTCGGCAAATTATTAATCCTGATATCATTGTTCAAATAGCAAGCTTTGGGTTGATTTCACATGTCCTGCTGAATTGACTCCCAGCTTCTCTGCTGGGCATTTAAAGTGCTTCCTTTTTCTCATACACTTTTCCAAACCTTGAAATCCAATGATATCTTCTGGTATGACTCCCAGAAAATTCTCCTGATGCTCTCTAATGCAGGGAGACTGAAGGCTGGCTCTGTCTTTACCATAGTCTGGCATCCTTTAGATCTGTACCTTTGTGTGAGCTCCTGTCACATCACCATGCCTTTCTTCCTGCATCTCTATGTATATGAAGCTTGCCCTCTCCTTTGGGCAGAACAAAGGCAAACTCTCCTTTTGCAACTTGTGTCTTCCTTATGGCTCTCTCCTATGGATCAGAACCATAGTGTACAGTATTCTGCCTCAAGGCGTGGGTCTTTTCTGACAGGGATCAAGGCCCCATCTCTCTGAGGGCCAAAGCAATGCCCACTTCATAGACTGAACAGAAGGGTATACAGCAGAGTTGCGTTTCCTCCCTCGTCTCCCACACCCCTTTGTTCTTTCTCTGAATCCACTTTCTATCAAAAAAGGTCAGGATCCTGAGTATCAACTGAGGAGGATTACATTGTTTTGGATTGACGCATCAACATAAAAATGAAATTTCTCTTCCTAATATCAAATATCCTTTTACTCTACCCTAGCAAAGACTTTCCTCCATAGAAGGGGTGAGGGGGAAGAAGAACGAGGTCTTCAAACATGAACTCTGGTTACGGTTATAATATGTGAAAGGGTGCTGATATAAGTGTTAGTCACTTAGTCGTATATGACTGTTTGTGACCCCATGGACTGTAGCCTGCCAGGCTCCTCTGTCCATGGGATTCTCCAGGCAAGAATACTGGGGCAATTCTCTTCTCCAGGGGATCTTCCTGACCCAGCGATCGAAAGAACCTGGGTCTCCTGTGTTGCGTGCAGATTCTTTATATTTGAATACCAGGGAGGCTCCATTTATATATTCATTATCCAAAAGAAAAGGGTACATGGCAATCCTTGACTTATCCATTAAATAATTTGTCAGTCCATCTTGAATAGGAGCCATGGATTTCCCTTCTTTGTCTGATATCTCCCTCCCTTTTTTCAATTCATTTGTCATTTTGTTTTTTTCCACCTCACTGGTGTTTTAGTTCCATATTGGGGAGGTACTTCCAGGCCTTCCCTCCATCCTCCCCCGTGCGTTGTGGGGCTGGGTTCTTAATAGTCTTTAGGGTAAAACACAAAGAGAAGCACACCTTTCTTTGGGTAATAAAGAATTTTTCACAAAATAATTTTGCTGAAAGATCCAGAATGTAAGATCCATAAAAATATGTGTGCTATGTGGGCAGGACCTTATTAACTCATTATGGTGTTATCAGTACTTAGTAAGTGCTCAGGAACTAATTGTTAAATGCATGAATAAAAAAATGTTATTGTTCTAAGAAATCTTTACCCCTTTACTGTTTACCAATACGTAATGAGAGATGGGGCTTCCTTGATGACTCAGTGGTAAAGAACCTGCCTGCCAATGCAGGAGACACGTGTTTGATCCCTGGGTTGGGAAGATCTCCTGGAGAAGGGAATGGCAACCCACTCCAGTATTCTCACCTGGAGAATCCCGTGGCCAGAGGAACCTGGCAAGCTATAGTCCATGTGGAACCTGGCAGGCTATAGTCCATGCAGTTGAAATTTAACCTGTCACAATGCCATCTTGAAAGGCTTTGCTTTTTGAGGACAAGGAGCTCAAGCCTTGTCCCTTGTCTGTTTTGTTTAGAGTGAATTTAATAGCATGATGGCGCTTCCTTGGTGGCTCAGATAGTGAAGAATCTATCTGCAATGAGGGGGACCTGGGTTCTATCCCTGGGTTGGGAAGATCTCCTGGAGAAGGGAATGGCTACCCACTCCAGTGTCTGGCCTGGAGAACTCCATGGACAGAAGAACATCGCAGGCCACAGTCCATGGGGTCTCAATGAGTCGGACACAACTGAGCAACTTTCACTTTCACTTTAATAGCATGATATAAGGAGCACCATAGATACTTACCTACCTGCAATTTGAACCTTCTGATGACCATTCCTGGTTAATCTTTTATTCAGAGAACTCTCAGTATAAATTTTCCTTTCATGTGATAAGATCCATGAAACTTTCTTTGGGCTTCTTGAAATCATAGCTGAATATTTAGCAGATGTTAAAACATCTCTGTCACTTTGGCATTATCTGATTTGAATATTTTAGTACCATTGCAGTTTTTCCACCTGATTTTGCATTAAAGCCATAGCTCACATGTTTTACTGACAAAGTATATTGTATTGTACATATGTCTCAGGACAGAAAAGGAAATTGTCAAACTATTCTTAGAACATGTGAAAGGAAACAGAAATTTGGCCTTCACCAGTAGAAGCTGCTGCTGCTGCTAAGTCACTTCAGTCATGTCCGACTCTATGTGACCCCATAGACGGCAGCCCACCAGGCTCCGCTGTCCCTGGGATTCTCCAGGCAAGAACACTGGAGTGGGTTGCCATTTCCTTCTCCAATGCATGAAAGTGAAAAGTGAAAGTGAAGTCACTCAGTCGTGTCCGACTCTTTGCAACCCCATGGGCTGTAGCCTACCAGGCTCCTTCGTCTGTGGGATTTTCCAGGCAAGAGTACTGGAGTGGGGTGCCATTGCCTTCTCCACCAGTTGAAGCTAAGATAAACCAATTCATCTAGCTTCCCATGTATATCTCTGAAGAGCTTTAGCAGATTTTCCTAGTACATTTACCTGTTTTTGTTTTTTTTTTTTTTTTTGGTTGTTGTTAAAGCTATTATATAATTGGATTGCAGCTAAAATATTCCTTTCAAGAAATAATATCTGACCTCATTCTATTTTACCTCCTCGAGATCTTATTTTCTTCATCCTTCTGTGATTTCTGGCTTGAACCTGAGAAAATTTGTCCGTCTTATCTTCCCTCCTATGTTCCAAGCTACTTAAGAACAGGGAATACTTCTTTTACAGTTTTAAAATTTCTGCAACATATAGATACTCTGTTCTGTACTTGCATTTCAAACTAAAGGCATGCTCTGATGATAGGCAAGAAGGACTTCCATCATTTGGCCCTTTTTTTCACTTCACCTGTTCCTTATACCAGTTTCTGTTCTATATATAACACCCTAGAAATACTGCCTTTCTTTGTGTTCTACACCACATCAAGTTATTTCCCACTCGGAGTCTTCCCACGGGCCTGTGATCTTTTCTGGTACTGCTGTTCATTCTCTGTTCCTCATCCTGTTTGCACTTTACCTGGCTCATTCTTCTGTCTTTTCGGTCTCAGTTCAAATGTGATTCCTTAGAGAGGATGTCTTTGCCACCCACATGTAAATCACATAAATTTGATTCAACCCATTATTCCCATTTATAGTTTTCCCTTTATGTTACAATCTCACAATGTAAAACTATGTCAATTCATTTTAGATAAAATTCCTGATTAAGGTCAAAACTGAGGTTAGCTGCTATATTGACAAAGCCCTGCATTATGCTTGGTACATAGTAAATGTTACTAAATATTTTTTTGAAGTGTGTGAGCTACCAAAGAAGACTAACGATAGATTGGAGCCTAAACTGTACAAGTCATAGGAAGGGTTGGTTTGTTCTTGGCATAAAATTTAAATGATACATCTGAAAGAAATTTATTCAGAGAGTTTTCTCTTCTCTGTGAACATCAATGTATGTTCTTTATAGAGATCAGATGGAGTAGTTTAAAAATGATAAATGTGTCCCCAGATTTTTCCCATGCTACTTATTCACTCTGGTCTGCTATCCCTGTATTTCCAGCAGCTTGAACAGTGCCTGGCACATGCTATTTGCTGCTCTTTAGTTGCTAAGTTGTGTCCGATTCTTTGTGACCCTGTGGACTATAGCCTGCCAGGCTTCTCTTTCCATAGGATTTTCCAGGCAAGAATACTGGAGCAGGTAGCTATTCCCATTTCCAGGGGATCTTCCTAACCCAGGGACCAAACCTGCATCTCCTGCTTGGCAGGCTGATTCTTTGCTGCTGACACCTGGGAAGAGAAACTGCTTGCCAGTACAGGAGACCAGGAGGCATGGGTTCAGTCCCTGGTTTGGAAGATCCCCTGGAGGAGGAAATGGCAACCCGCCCCAGTATTCTTGATGGGAAAATCCCATGGATAGGGGAGACTGGAGGGCTACCGGCTATAGGATCGCAAGAGTCAGACATGACTTAGCAACTAAACAACAACCACAATAATGTTATCCCTACAGCTGTCACTTCCTTTTTCACTCCCTTTTTCATATTCCCCATTTTTTGAGTTGGTCCCTTCCATTTATCTTCTAGGTCACAGTTTAAACTTGCCTTCTCAGGGAGACATTTTCTATCCCTAAATAAGGCTAAATTCCTTGCTATATATTCTTAAAGCACTCTGCCCTGCTCTTTTCATAAAATTGCTCATATTTTATTCACTGAGTATTTAGCAGATATTTATGTGCAATAAAGGATTAACTCATTACAGTTGGGTTGTTCAAGCCCTGCACATTTCAAAGAGAGGACTGGCCCTTGATTGGCTCCTGAAAGATAACATCTAAGCCATTGGAATATACTGCCTGATAAGAGTATCTTTGTACACCTGGGGCCTTGGGCCACAGCAGACAGTTTATGCTAAGAATGTGATTCATGGTGCAGTGTTGTGTCAGCTTGATCTCTGAAGGGGCAGGAGACTGAGTAACCGATGTCAGTGTTTCCTGCCTATGCGATTGACCTCCAGGGATACACCCTGGACAGCAGGCTCAGGCGAGCTCCTTGGTTGGCACTATGCAGCGCCTATTGTCGTACGTCGTTGTGAGGAGAACTAAGGTTTGTGTGGCTCCACTGGGAGAGGAAAGCTAGAAGCCTGTGCTTAGTCTGTCCTGAACTCTGCTACATACACCTTTTCCTTTGCTGATGTCAGTCTGTATCCTTTTGCTGTAATAAACAATGCCATGATCATAACATTTCCACATTCTGTGAGTCCTTCTAGTGAATCATTGAGACTGAGGATGGTTTGGGGACCCCAGACATAGTCTATTACTTATCTAATATGCCGGACATCTGTTAGGCAAAAGATTTACCGTGAAGAATGAGGTAGACAAGTCCTTTCTTCTTGGGTGTTTCAGCTGATGTTGGAGAAGCCAGATGACAAACAAGTAAGCAGATGACTAGACAAATACAAATAAAAAGTAAGTCCCATGAACAAATGCATAAAATAAAATAAAAGTGTTACAGAAGAGTCTGTGTTTTTTGCCACAACCAAATGCTATAAGAGGGACTGTGTATATGCATTTAATTTACCGTTTATCTTCAAAATGTAACAGGCTCCTGGCAGAAAATACACGCTCAGTAAATGCTTGTAAACTTCAGTTGAATGCCAATTTCCTTTCCCACAGCTGTCCTTTTCCTTGTGGAAATATCCCCGAGCAAAGTGAAATAAATTTAGGGTGTTAAAATGTATGGAGCATAGCTAGATTACATATTAAATATGAGGTGTGTATGTGTGTTTTCTCTAATAGACAGAAGACTAAACTGACTTTTGAGAATGAAAATCTTCCCTAGTTTGCTGACTTGGGTTTTGAAAAGTTTGTTGTTACTTCTGACTAATCATAAATAATTTTATATGAGAAAATCCATTTACTTGATTTAAGAATAAATTCAATAGGAAGATGTCTGCAAGTGTTTTATTGCATAAGTGTTGTGTAATGTTAAACGTGCAAAATAGTTATTGTGCTTTGAAGACTACATAAGGCCCCAACAGATTTTCCTTTGGATCCTAATATCTAACATACGCTGTATGTTGAGTAATTTCTATCTTAAGCTCTGTATTAAGAGATTTTATGAAATAATTAACAGGTTGAAACATCAGTTCAGTGCCTCAGTCGTGTCCAGCTGTTTGCAACCTCATGAACTGCAGCATGCCAGGCCTCCCTATCGCCAACTTCCAGAGTTTACTGACTCATGTCCATTGAGTTGGTGATGCCATCCAGCCATGTCATCCTGTGTCATCCCCTTCTCTTCCTGCCTTCAATGTTTCCCAACATCAGGTTCTTTTCAAATGAGTCAGTTCTTCACATCAGGTGGACACAGTATTGGAGTTCAACATCAGTCCTTCCAATGAGTACTCAGGACTGATTTCCTTTAGGATGGACTGGTTGGATCTCCTTGCAGTCTAAGGGACTCTCAAGAGTCTTCTCCAACACCACAGTTCAAAAGCATCAATTCTTTGGTGCTCAGCTTTCTTTATAGTCCAACTCTCACATCCATACATGACTACTGGAAAAACCATAGCTGTTACTAGATGGACCTTTGTTGGCAAAGTAATGTCTCTGCCTTTCAATATGCTATCTAGGTTGGTCATAACTTTTCTTCCAAGGAGCAAATGTCTTTTAATTTTATGGCTGCAGTCATCATTTGCACTGATTTTGGAGCCCTCCAAAATAAAGTCTGTCACTATTTCCACTGTTTCCCCATCTATTTGCCATGAAGTGATGGGACCAGATGCCATGATCTTAGTTTTTGAATATTGAGCTTTAAGCCAACTTTTTCACTCTCGTCTTTCACTGTCATCAAGATGCTCTTTAGTTCTTCTTCCCTTTTGGCCATAAGGGTGGAGTCATCTGCATATCTGAGGTTATTGATATTTCTCCCGGAAATCTTGATTCCAGCTTGTGCTTCATCCAGCCCAGTGTTTCTCATGATGTAGTCTGCATATAAGTTAAATAAGCAGGGTGACAATATACAGCCTTGACATACTCCTTTCCCTATTTGGAACCAGTCTGTTGTTCCATGTCCAGTTCTCACTGTTGCTTCCTGACCTGCAAACAGATTTCTCAAGAGGCAGGTCAGGTGATCTGGTATTCCCATCTCTTTCAGAATTTCCCACAGTTTGTTGTGATCCACACAGTCAAAGGCTTTGGCATAGTCAATAAAGCAGAAGTAGATGTTTTTCTGAAAGTCCCTTGCTTTTTTGATCATCCAACGGATGTTGGCAATTTGGTCTCTGGTTCCTCTGCCTTTTCTAAATCCAGCTTGAACATCTTGAAGTTCATGGTTCACATACTGTTGAAGCCTGGCTTGGAGAATTTTGAGCATTACTTTGCTAGCATGTGAGATGAGTGCAAATTGTGCAGTAATTTGAGCATTCTTTGGCATTGCCTTTCTTTGGGATTAGAATGAAACTGATGTTTTCCAGTCCTGTGGCCACTGCTGAATTTTCCAAATTTGCTGGCGTATTGAGTGCAGCACTTTCACAGCATCATGTTTTAGGATTCGAAATAGCTCAACTGGAATTCCATCACCTCCACTGGGTTTGTTCATAGTGATGCTTCCTAAGGCCCACTTGAATTCACTTTCCAGGATGTCTGGCACTAGGTTGGTGATCACACCATCATGATTATTTGGTTCATGAAGATCTTTTTTATATAGTTCTGTGTATTCTTGCTACCTCTTCTTAATATCTTTTGCTTTTGTTAGGTCCATACCATTTCTGTCATTCATTGAGCCCATCTTTGCATGCAATGTTCCCTTGGTATCTCTGACTTTCTGGAAGAGATCTCTAGACTTTCTCATTCTGTTATTTTCCTCTCTTTTTTTGCATTGATCGCAGAGTAAGGCTTTCTTATCTCTCCTTGCTGTTCTTTGGAAATCTGCATTCAAATGGAAGCATATCACTTCTTTATTCCTTTAAGATGTTTTTTTCAGCACTGCATTCTGGATATTCCTATATATGTTTATTGTACATATTTCAGAGCTGATGCAAGTGTAAATGCTGATTATGTTTGTTTATTGATCCTTTCTCAAGGAACTAAAATATACTGCACTTCTTCAAATACTGTTCTGTGCTAGTGGGTCATGTTAGAAATTACCAAGAAAGTGGTGCCATGTAGAAATTTAAATATTGTAGCAGTAGTGATATAATGAGTTATTTTACAGTTGAAACATTATGATGGAACATTCTCCATGGTTGTGTCTCTTGACCACACATAAATCTCTCCCTCTAAAAGTGCTAACACTAAAGGCAAGGATGTGCAATAGAAGTGGCAGTGGTTTTCAAGTGTATTTATGTGTACCTGTGTGTCAAAGGATGTTAGTAATTGATTAACCAGAGATAGCTGAGAACTTTTTTATGAGATGTTTGCCTAAAATTGTGGGTGGATTTCCTGGGTGTAATATAATCATTTTTAAGAAAATCACTTATTTGATATTTACATTTTTCTTAAAATGGAGATCTATTAATTATTTTCTTTGTATATACTTCCCATTTGAAGGGGGACAAATGTTGGAATATAACATAATAGGAAAAATGAGCTTTGGATTCAGACAACCAAAAGTTTTAAATCTAATGATAAAATTTAGTAATTACATGAACTTGCGAAAAGCAACTTTATTTCTGTTGTCTAAGTTTTCTGCATCGGTGAAATGACATAGGGCGATTTGGCAGTAGAATAAGGTTTAGCTTAATTTAAAGGCCTGATTTTATATTTTTAAAACAATACCTTTCACAGCATTTTCACATTCTTTTTTTCACATGCTGTTTTAATCATCTCCTTGTTCATGATGGAGAGATTGTACTATGCGACTGTGAGGATGGCTGAACATACGACATCCAACATTGGACAGATGAGATTGACAGTAGTGAATTAGTCACACATATTGTTATTTACAGGCTTCCCAGGTGGTGCTAATGGTAAAGAACCTGCCTGCCAATGCAGGAGACGTAAACGATACTGATTGGATCCCTGGGTCAGGAAGAGCCTCTGGAGGAGGGCGTGGCAACCCACTCCAGTATTCTTGCCTGGAGAGTCCCGTGGACAGAGGAGCCTGGCAGGCTACGGTCCATAGTGTTGCAAAGAGTCAGACAAGACTGAAGGGGCTGAGTGTGCACACATTGTTATTTACAGCCTGGGAGGGCAGGGAGCTGAAATCTGTTACCTAGGGATAAGCAGAGACTGTGTCTGGTTCCCTTGATAAAGAAGGATAGTTAGCTGGGGGACCTTACCCTCAGGAGAAAATTCAGGAGGGAAACTTGCCGTTAGGCCGGATGAAGCCCTCCTGATTTCTCTTAGATGTCAGAGTAGCACGTAACATTGTACTTTAGTTTTTTAAATTCAATTTTTATAGCGGTACAGTTGATTTACAGTGTTGTGTTAGTTTCATGTGTGTAGCAAAGTGAATGTGTTCATATACACATATCAACCTTTTTTTTTTTAGGTTCTTATTTCATACAGGCCATTACAGAGTATCAAGTAGAGTCCCTGTGCTGCATGGTAGGTCCTTATTAGTTATCTGTTTTATATATAGCCATGTGTGTATGTCAATTCCAGCCCTCCAATTTATCCCTCCCCTCACTCCCTGATACCCATAAGTTTCCTTTCTACGTTTGTAATTCTGTTTTGTAAATAAGTTTATTTGTACATGAACTTTAATTAATTTTAGACCTTAAACCATACACGCTTTCTTTTGTCTGTCATAAGACTGTGAAATAGGAAATGTTGATGCAGAATTTTGAAATGGCGATCATAGAGGTGGTTGCATATCATCATATTGTAAAAAATGGGCTAAAACACGAGAGGTGAGAATATACATGTGTGAAATGTCATGGGTGAGTACTTGTAAGTTTAGATATCTGTGTGCATGTAAATGCATTGATATTTCTGAAGGAACTGTTCCTTTGTTCATTCAGTAAAATAAGAAAACGTTTCTCCTTGCAGTTACCTGGGTTTAACTCTTGATAAAGTGAAGTCTTGGTAAAATGAAGATAGACTTTGACCAACAAAATGTCTTAATCTCTACAACCCTACATCTTTTCACACCAAACTTTGCTTAAAAATCTTTCGTTGTTTTTCTCTGTTCTCAGGATAAAGATGAAAACTTTAACAATGTCTATAGAACCTCAAATGATGAAGGCTTTCCTCACTTTCTTCATTCCATTCACACTGATCTTCCTTCAGCCATGTCAGCTTCCCATGCTCACTTCAGTCACAGAGCTTTGTCCATATTTTTCCACATGCCTATGATGCTTTCTCTCTTCTATTGTTGTTTAGTTGCCAAGTTGTGTCTGACTCTTTGCGACCCCATGGACTGCAGCATGCTTGGCTTCCCTGTCCCTTACCATCTTCCAGAGTTTGCCCAAGTTCATGTCTATTGAATCATTGATGCCATCCAACCATCTCATCCTCTGTCACACTCTTATCTTTCTACCTTCAACCTTTCCCAGCAGCAGGGTCTTTTCCAGTGAGTCGTCTCTTCTCATCAGGTGGCCAAAGTATTGGAGCTTCAGCTTCAGCATCAGTCCTTCTAAAGAGTATTCAGGATTGATTTCCTTTAAGTTGACTGGTTTGATCTCCTTGCTTTCCAAGGGATTCTCAAGAGTCTTCTCCAGCACCCACAGTTCAAAAGCATCAATTCTTTGGTGCTTTACCTTCTTTATTATCCAGCTCTCATATCTGTATATCTATGCAGGGGCTTCCTTGGTAGCTCAGCTAATAAAGAATCTGCTTGCAATGCGAGAGACCTGGGTTACATCCCTGGGTTGGGAAGATCCCCTGGAGGAGGACATGGCAACCCACTCCATATTCTTGCCTGGAGAATCCCCACGGACAGTGGAGCCTCATGGGCTACAGTCCATGGGGTCGCAAAGAGTAGTCAGACATGACTGAGTGACTAATCAGAGCACATATCTGTACAAGACTACTGGAAAGACCACAGCCTTGAGCATACAGACTTTTGTTGGCAACGCGATGTCTTAACTTTCCTGCTATGTTAGCTTAATCTCATACTTTTGAATGACGTTTCTTCTGGGAATCTTTTCCTGGTATCTAGGTTAAACTGTGTCTTCCTATCTTAAGCTCCTAAAGAACTCTCTGTTTTTCCTTCATAAGACTTATCACAATATTACAATTCTTTGTTTATATGATATTTTAATTAATTACTGAATTCATTACAAGTCAACCTTTTTAGGAAGAGAAATGCAAAGTAAAATTAAAGCATCAGGGTCTAATTTGAGCCACTGGGTAATCGGTTGTTTCTAGAGGATCACAGTAGTCAGCCAATTCAAGAAAAGGAAAAAAAATCCATTAACAATTTGTAGAAATGGTCAGGGGCTTTTTAAAAGTGACTGTTTGCTTCCAGTAGATATTCAGAAGGCCATACCATTAGCCTTCTATCAGCTCAGCATGATTAGGCATGGTGAGTGTAATGGTTAAGAGATTATTATCAAATATACTGAATTAGCAATCTCAGGAGTTAATTCTTCTGCACTTTCTAATTATGTTTCTGAAACAAGGAGCAGGTCCTGCAGGCATCACAACCTAGGATGTTAGAGAAACTGGGGCAGAAAGTGAGAGGGCCCCAGTCCAGTCTGGAGGCCGAGAGCCATGACTCTAATGGTGACTGGATTAAAAGACGAAACAGAGAATATTTGAAACAATGCCCAGTGTGTCCATTTCTGGTTTATAGTAATTTCTGATCTTATAGTAATTTTATAGAAAAGAGCAGTTAGTTTTCCTTTCTCTGTGTCTTGGTGTCCATGAGCAGAGTATCTGCTAATCTTTGACACCTAAGTAGAAATGTGGGCTTTGTATACAAAATGATATACTCCTTTGTTTCTAGAATTTATTCACTAAGCTTTTAAATACTATGAAAAAGACATTATGTGTTGCTGGGAGGGAGATAAAAAGTAAATGACTGAAAACATTTTCTCATAGGTTTAAGTCAGTAAATACAGAGGATACCAGAGTATAGAATTTATTGTAGGTGATTGGGAAAGCTTTAAAACAGGATTAAAAATAAACCCCACATATAAATGGATAATTCCTGCACTGTATACATCAGAATTCTTTTCATTGCAGGACCCAGAAACCCAGCAATGACTACTTTAAGTAAGAAAGAGAGATATATTCTGTCATTTATCTGGGATTGATTTACTCACATTTTAGTCCAAACGCTTAAATAATGTCATTAGCATTTTTTGTTTCCCTCTTCTATCTCTCAATTTTGACACCTTCTATATGGCCACATTTTGTGCTTTCCAAATGGACTTTCTGTATGTAGCCAGGAAAAATGGTGGCCGGCAACTCTGGTTTCACTTTGGTCTTTTTTTTTTTTTTTTAATTTATTTTTATTATTATTATTTTTTTTTTCCAGTGGGTTTTGTCATACATTGATATGAATCAGCTGTGGATTTACATGTATTCCCAATCCCGAACCCCCTCCCACCTCCCTCTCCACCCGATCCCTCCGGGTCTTCCCAGTGCACCAGGCCGGAGCACCTGTCTCATGCATCTCACCTGGGCTGGCGATCTGTTTCACCATAGATAGTATACATGCTGTTCTTTTGAAATATCCCACCCTCACATTCTCCCACAAAGTTCAAAAGTCTGCTCTGTATTTCTGTGTCTCCTTTTCTGTCTTGCATATAGGGCCATCGTTATCACCTTTCTAAATTCCATATATATGCGTCAGTATGCTGTAATGTTCTTTATCTTTCTGGCTTACTTCACTCTGTATAATGGGCTCCAGCTTCATCCATCTCATTAGGACTGGTTCAAATGAATTCTTTTTAATGGCTGAGTAATAGTCCATGGTGTATATGTACCACAGCTTCCTTATCCATTCATCTGCTGATGGGCATCTAGGTTGCTTCCATGTCCTGGCTATTATAAACAGTGCTGCGATGAACATTGGGGTGCACGTGTCTCTTTCAGATCTGGTTTCCTTGGTGTGTATGCCCAGAAGTGGGATTGCTGGGTCATATGGCAGTTCTATTTCCAGCTTTTTAAGAAATCTCCACACTGTTCTCTATAGCGGCTGTACTAGTTTGCATTCCTACCAACAGTGTAAGAGGGTTCCCTTTTCTCCACACTCTCTCCAGCATTTATTGCTTGTAGACTTTTGGATAGCAGCCATCCTGACTGGCGTGTAATGGTACCTCATTGTGGTTTTGATTTGCATTTCTCTAATAATGAGTGATGTTGAGCATCTTTTCATGTGTTTGTTAGCCATCTGTATGTCTTCTTTGGAGAAATGTCTGTTTAGTTCTTTGGCCCATTTTTTGATTGGGTCATTTATTTTTCTGGAATTGAGCTGCAGGAGTTGCTTGTATATTTTTGAGATTAATCCTTTGTCTGTTTCTTCATTTGCTATTATTTTCTCCCAATCTGAGGGCTGTCTTTTCACCTTGCTTATAGTTTCCTTTGCTGTGCAAAAGCTTTTAAGTTTCATTAGGTCCCATTTATTTAGTTTTGCTTTTATTTCCAATATTCTGGGAGGTGGGTCATAGAGGATCTTGCTGTGATTTATGTCGGAGAGTCTTTTGCCTATGTTCTCCTCTAGGAGTTTTATAGTTTCTGGTCTTACATTTAGATCTTTAATCCATTTTGAGTTTATTTTTGTGTATGGTGTTAGAAAGTGTTCTAGTTTCATTCTTTTACAAGTGGTTGACCAGTTTTCCCAGCACCACTTGTTCAAGAGGTTGTCTTTTTTCCATTGTATATCCTTGCCTCCTTTGTCAAAGATAAGGTGTCCATAGGTTCGTGGATTTATCTCTGGGCTTTCTATTCTGTTCCATTGATCTATATTTCTGTCTTTGTGCCAGTACCATACTGTCTTGATGACTGTGGCTTTGTAGTAGAGTCTGAAGTCAGGCAGGTTGATTCCTCCAGTTCCATTCTTCTTTCTCAAGATTACTTTGGCTATTCGAGGTTTTTTGTATTTCCATACAAATTGTGAAATTCTTTGGTCTAGTTCTGTGAAAAATACCGTTGGTAGCTTGATAGGGATTGCATTGAATCTATAGACTGCTTTGGGTAGAATAGCCATTTTGACAACATTAATTCTTCCAATCCATGAACACGGTATGTTTCTCCATCTGTTTGTGTCCTCTTTGATTTCTTTCATCAGTGTTTTATAGTTTTCTATGTATAGGTCTTTTGTTTCTTTAGGTAGATATACTCCTAAGTATTTTATTCTTTTTGTTGCAATGGTGAATGGTATTGTTTCCTTAATTTCTCTTTCTGTTTTTCCATTGTTAGTATATAGGAATGCAAGGGATTTCTGTGTGTTAATTTTATATCCTGCAACTTTACTATATTCATTGATTAGCTCTAGTAATTTTCTGGTAGAGTCTTTAGGGTTTTCTATGTAGAGGATCATGTCATCTGCAAACAGTGAGAGTTTTACTTCTTCTTTTCCTATCTGGATTCCTTTTACTTCTTTTTCTGCTCTGATTGCTGTGGCCAGAACTTCCAACACTATGTTGAATAGTAGTGGTGAGAGTGGGCACCCTTGTCTTGTTCCTGATTTCAGGGGAAATGCCTTCAATTTTTCACCATTGAGGGTGATGCTTGCTGTGGGTTTGTCATATATAGCTTTTATTATGTTGAGGTATGTTCCTTCTATTCCTGCTTTTTGGAGAGTTTTAATCATAAATGAGTGTTGAATTTTGTCAAAGGCTTTCTCTGCATCTATTGAGATAGTCATATGGTTTTTATCTTTCAATTTGTTAATGTGGTGTATTACATTGATTGATTTGCGGATATTAAAGAATCCTTGCATTCCTGGGATAAAGCCCACTTTGTCATGGTGTATGATTTTTTTAATATGTTGTTGGATTCTGTTTGCTAGAATTTTGTTAAGGATTTTTGCATCTATGTTCATCAGTGATATTGGCCAGTAGTTTTCTTTTTTTGTGGCATCTTTGTCTGGTTTTGGAATTAGGGTGATGGTGGCCTCATAGAATGAGTTTGGAAGCTTACCTTCTTCTGCAATTTTCTGGAAGCGTTTGAGTAAGATAGGTGTTAGCTCTTCTCTAAATTTTTGGTAGAATTCAGCTGTGAAGCCATCAGGTCCTGGGCTTTTGTTTGCTGGAAGATTTTTGATGACAGTTTCGATTTCCTTGCTTGTGATGGGTCTGTTAAGATCTTCTATTTCTTCCTGGTTCAGTTTTGGAAAGTTATACTTTTCTAAGAATTTGTCCATTTCATCCAAGTTGTCCATTTTATTGGCATAGAGTTGCTGGTAGTAGTCTCTTATGATCCTTTGTATTTCAGTGTTGTCTGTTGTGATCACATTTTCATTTCTAATTTTGTTAATTTGGTTCTTCTCCCTTTGTTTCTTAATGAGTCTTGCTAATGGTTTGTCAATTTTGTTTATTTTTTCAAAAAACCAGCTTTTAGCTTTGTTGATTTTTGCTATGGTCTCTTTAGTTTCTTTTGCATTTATTTCTGCCCTGATTTTTAAGATTTCTTTCCTTCTGCTAACTCTGGGGTTCTTCATTTCTTCCTTCTCTAATTGCTTTAGGTGTAGAGTTAGGTTATTTATTTGTTTTTTTTCTTGTTTCTTGAGGTAAGCCTGTAATGCTATGAACCTTCCCCTTAGCACTGCTTTTACAGTGTCCCATAGGTTTTGGGTTGTTGTGTTTTCATTTTCATTCATTTCTATACATATTTTGATTTCTTCTATGATTTGTTGGTTATTCAGAAGCGTGTTATTTAGCCTCCATATGTTTGAAGTTTTAACAATTTTTTTCCTGTAATTGAGATCTAATCTTACTGCACTGTGGTCAGAAAAGATGACTGGAATGATTTCAATTTTTTTGAATTTTCCAAGACCAGATTTATGGCCCAGGATGTGATCTATTCTGGAGAATGTTCCGTGTGCACTTGAGAAAAAGGTGAATTTGATTGTTTTGGGGTGAAATGTCCTATAGATATCAATTAGGTCTAGCTTGTCCATTGTGTCATTTAAGGTTTGTGTTTCCTTGTTAATATTCTGTTTAGTTGATCTATCCATAGTTGTGAGTGGGGTATTAAAGTCTCCCACTATTATTGTGTTACTATTAATTTCCTCTTTCATACTCATTAGCGTTTGCCGTACATATTGCGGTGCTCCTATGTTGGGTGCATATATATTTATAATTGTTATATCTTCTTCTTGGATTGATCCTTTGATCATTATGTAGTGTCCTTCTTTGTCTCTTTTCACATCCTTTATTTGAAAGTCTATTTTATCTGATATGAGTATTGCGACTCCTGCTTTCTTTTGGTCTCCGTTTGCATGAAATATTTTTTTCCAGCCCTTCACTTTTAGTCTGTATGTGTCTCTTGTTTTGAGGTGGGTCTCTTGTAGACAGCATATATAGGGGTCTTGTTTTTGTATCCATTCAGCCAATCTTTGTCTTTTGGTTGGGGCATTCAACCCATTTACATTTAGGGTAATTATTGATAGGTGTGGTCCCGTTGCCATTTACTTTGTTGTTTTGGGTTCACATTTATACAACCTTTCTGCATTTCCTGTCTAGAGAAGATCCTTTAGCATTTGTTGAAGAGCTGGTTTGGTGGTGCTGAATTCTCTCAGCTTTTGCTTGTCTGTAAAGCTTTTGAATTCTCCTTCATATCTGAATGAGATCCTTGCTGGATACAGTAATCTAGGTTGTAGGTTATTCTCTTTCATTACTTTCAGTACGTCCTGCCATTCCCTTCTGGCCTGGAGGGTTTCTATTGATAGATCAGCTGTTATCCTTATGGGAATCCCTTTGTGTGTTATTTGTTGTTTTTCCCTTGCTGCTTTTAATATTTGTTCTTTGTGTTTGATCTTTGTTAATTTGATTAATATGTGTCTTGGGGTGTTTTGCCTTGGGTTTATCCTGTTTGGGACTCTCTGGGTTTCTTGGATTTGGGTGGCTATTTCCTTCCCCATTTTAGGGAAGTTTTCAGCTATTATCTCCTCGAGTATTTTCTCATGGCCTTTCTTTTTGTCTTCTTCTTCTGGAACCCCTATGATTCGAATGTTGGGGCGTTTCACAGTGTCCCAGAGGTCCCTGAGGTTGTCCTCATTTCTTTTGATCCTTTTTTCTTTTTTCCTCTCTGCTTCATTTATTTCCACCATTTTATCTTCTACCTCACTTATCCTATCTTCTGCCTCCGTTATTCTACTCTTGGTTCCCTCCAAAGTGTTTTTGATCTCATTCATTGCATTATTCATTTTTAATTGACTCTTTTTTATTTCTTCTAGGTCTTTATTAAACAGTTCTTGAATCTTTTCAATCTTTGTTTCCAGGCTATTTATCTGTAACTCCATTTTGTTTTCAAGATTTTGGATCATTTTTATTATCATTATTCTAAATTCTTTTTCAGGTAGATTCCCTATCTCCTCCTCTTTCGTTTGACTTGGTGGGCATTTTTCATGTTCCTTTACCTGTTGGGTATTTCTTTGCCTTTTCATCTTGTTTAGATTGCTGTATCTGGAGTGGGCTTTCTGTATTCTGGAGGTCTGTGGTTCCTTTTTGTTGTGGAGGATTAACCCAGTGGGTGGGGTTAGACGATTGGCTTGTCAAGATTTCCTGGTTAGGGAAGCTTGCGTCAGTGTTCTGGTGCGTGGAACTTGATTTCTTCTCTTTGGAGAGCAATGGAGTGCCCAGTAATGAGTTTTGAGATGGGTCTATGTGTTAGGTGTGACCTTGGGCAGCCTGTATGTTGATGTTCAGGGCTATGTTCCTGCGTTGCTGGAGAATTTGCATGGTATGTCTTGCTCTAAAACTTATTGGCTCTTGGGTGGTGGTTGGTTTCAGTGTAGGTATGGAGGCTTTTGGACAGTCACTTATTACTTAAAGTTCCATGTAGTCAGGAGTTTTCTGGTGTTCTCCGGTTTGGGGCTTAAGTCTCCTGCCTCTGGATTTCAGTTTTATTCTTCCTGTAGTCTCAGGACTTCTCCAACTATACAGCCCTGAGAAGAAAACTTCTAGGTTAATGGCTAAAAGATTCTCCCCCGTTAGGGACACCCAGAGAGGTTCACAGAGTCACATGAAGAAGAGGAGAGGGAGGAGGGAGATAGAGATGAACAGGAGGAGAAAAAGGGGGACTCAAGAGGAGAGAGACAGATCTACGCAGCTGTCTGTTCCCAGAGTGTTCTCCGTAGCCCAGTCACCTACAAAGATTCACAGAATTGGATTGGGAAGAGAAGGGGAAAGGAGGAAATAGAGGTGTTCTGAGGTAGAAAACAGAGAGTCAAGATTGGGAGAGAATAATCTTCGGTTTAAAAATAGGGCTTCTCTTCTTTTTTTTTTTTGGTAAGGTTATAGTGTATTGAAAATGAAAATTAAGGAGTAGTAGAGGAGTACTAGAGGACTTTAAAAGAAATAAGAGAAAAAGAAAAATAGAAAATAGAAGAGAAAAAGG
Source organism: Dama dama (assembly GCF_033118175.1). Lineage (NCBI taxonomy): Eukaryota > Metazoa > Chordata > Mammalia > Artiodactyla > Cervidae > Dama > Dama dama. The sequence continues at coordinate 76,353,311 of NC_083689.1, read as the reverse complement.
AAAATAAAAAAGAAAGAAAAAGAAAAAAAAAAAAAGAAAAAAGAATTTTTTTTTCCCCCTAATTAAAAAATCGTAAAAGTCTATGGTAATGAAAGTTAAGGAGTAATGGGGGAGTAATAGGGGATTTTAAAGGAAAATAAAAGAGAAAAAATAAAAAAGAAAAAAGGAAAAAAAAGAAAAAAATAGAAAAAATAAAAAAAAAAAATAAAAGAGAAAAAAGTAAAATTATATCTAGGAGTTTCTCTGGAGCTGTCGCGGTCAGTGTGGGTTCGGCTCAGTTTCAGATAGCTCCTCGTTCCAGCTTACGCTTCTCGATATCTACAGGCTCCTCCAGTGTAGTCAATATTTCCTAGAGGGATTTTAATCTGTTGCACCAGTCCCTTCTGAAGCAGTTCCCTTTGTTTATTTGGCTTCTGTTTGCCGGTCTCTTCAAAGCCTCATTTCCGCCCTGACACAGGCGGGCGGAGGTGGACTCTTATTCAGGTAGCTAGTTCCGTAGCTCTGCGGGGAGGGGCTTGTGCTGCAGGAAGAGGCTGGCGCCGTGGGGACAGGCTTGCGCCGCGGGGATGGGCTGGGGCTGCCGGGAGGGGCTGACGCTGCTCTCTCCTTCTGCGCTGCTCAGGCTCCCGGCTGTTCTATATGGAGCGCGCCCCGCGCTGCGCGAGGTTCCAGCCCTCGGGTGTTCCACAAAAGCGCGGAACGAAAAGCTGCGCCTGCTCTCTGTGCCTTCCCCGTCAGAGCGGTCCAGGCAGCGAGGGGCTTGGTGGGCGCACTCTCCCCAGGTGTGGCGCGCCCCCTCCCTTCCGCGGACCCAGTCTCAGTTTCCGCTGGCACCAGTCGGGTGTGCGCGCCTTCTGCCCTCTGCGTCCCCAGCCCCAGTCCCCGCCCGCGCCGGTCGGGTGCCTGCGCCCTGTGTCTCGCCGCGACCTTCCCCTCCCCGCTGCCTCCTGCCTCCGGCGGGGCTGGGCCGGTCCGCAGCCTGCGAGCTCCTCTCTGGACCCTCTCGGTCTTTTTGTTCTGCGAACGGCCGGCAGTGTGTTCGGGGGGGGGGGGGGGGGGGGGGGGGGTTAATTTACTCTCCCTCTTTTGGTCTCCCACAATTCAAGTTGGCAACTCACAGAAGCTCCCTCCGATTGTCCTCAGGGCACTCAGGCCCGGACCCTACCCCAAGCAATGCCGCCTAAGACTTCCCGGGACGGATCTCCGTCCTTAGCTCTTTTGTCTCACTTTTTATCTTTTATATTTTGTCCTACCTCCTTTCGAAGACAATGGGCTGCTTTTCTGGGCGCCTGATGACCTCAGCTAGCGATCAGAAGTTGTTTTGCGAAGTTTGCTCTGCGTTCAGATATTCTTTTGATGAATTTGTAGGAGAGAAAGTGGTCTCCCCATCCTACTCCTCCGCCATCTTGGCTCCTCCCTCACTTTGGTCTTAATGCATTTATTGCATATAACATTCATTTTATTTCTTAATAAAACAAAATGTTTATTAATAAAGGTGGACGGATAAGCCCAGCTACAACTTAGTATCTGCCAATGAAAATACAGTTCTTAAGGACTCTTCTTCCATGCTCTACACCTATGATGCTGAGCATAGTGATTGACAGACTTATGTCACGTGAACATATGTTACTGACTTTACAGTTTCATGAAAATCACATGCACTAAAGGAGGGATGTTGAGGTAATATATATGCATGACAAGGGCTGAGCTTTAAGAAGTTTAGAGGGTATTAGAAGGAAAAAATGTATGCCTAGTGACTGTGCTTTGTTTGACTAATGAAAAATCAAGTTCATCTATCTAAATGGGAATGGACTTATATATTGAACTAACCAAGGCTTTGAAGGCTATATTAGAGATGCTTCCTAGAATATCATAAAAATATTAAATGTTAAAATATAAAAAGAAGCTACTCTAATACATTTATTTTACATTGAAGAATGAGATTCAGAGAAAGAAGTAACTTTTTCAAAAGTATATATAAAATATTATTGGCATGCATGTTGGGGATGGGTGGGAAAGCATAAACATAGGCACCAATAAACAAATTTGTGCAAGTGAGTGAGATTAACTTTATATTTCATAAGGCTCCTAAAATGGAGGACTAATTAATAAAACACATACTTGAAGCTTAAAAGTTACAAAACTTAAGAATCAAGTTTTTGAACTTAAAAAAATTTGGTTCAAGTAATGTTTTTCTTATTGTGGAAACAGTAAAGACATATTACAGAAAGTTATAAAATTATATAAATATAAAAAACATAAGCATCTCATACTTATTCATTGTTATCACAGTTGCAATTAATGAACTGTATCAATAGTATATAATTTGTATTCATTGTTGTTGTTCAGTTGCTCAGTTGTGTCCGATTTTTTGTGACCCCATGGACTGCAGCATGCCAGGCTTCCCTGTCCTTCACCATCTCCCGGGACTTGCTCAAACTCATGTCCATTGAGTTGGTGATGCCATCCAACCATCTCATCCTCTCTCATCCCCTTCTCCTCCTTCCTTCAGTCTTTCCAAGCATCAGGGTCTTTTCAAAGGAGTCAGTTCTTCACATCAGGTGGCAAAGTATTGGAGCTTCAGCATCAGTCCTGAATATTCAGGACTGATTTCCTTTAGAATTGACTGCTTTGATCTCTTTGCAGTCCAAGAGACTCTCAAGAGTCTTCTCCAATGCCACACTTCAAAAGCATCAATTCTTCAGTGCTCAGTTTTCTTTATGGTGCAACTCTCACATCCCCATATGACTACTAGAAAAATCATAGCTTTGACAAGACAGACCTTTGTCGGCAAAGTAATGTTTCTGCTTTTTAATATACTGTCTAGGTTTGTCACAGCTTTTCTTCCAAGGAGCAAGTGTCTTTGAATTTTGTGGCTGCAGTCACCATCTACAGTGATTTTGGAGCCCAGGAAAATAGTCTGTCACCGTTTCCATCATTTCCCCATCTATTTGCCATGAAGTGATGGGACTGGATGCCATAATCTTCGTTTTTTGAGTGTTGAGTTTTAAGCCAGCTTTTTAAAGCCAGCCACTCTCCTCTTTCCCCTTCATCAAGAAGCTCTTCAGTTCCTCTTCACTTTCTACCATAAGGGTGGAATCATCTCCATATCTGATATTATTGATATTTCTCCTGACAGTCTTGATTCCAGCTTGTGCTTCATCCAGCCTGACATTTTGCATGATGTACTCTGTATGTAAGTTAAATAAGCAGCACTCAGTCATATCTGACTCTTTGCAACCTCATGGACTGTAACCCACCAGACTCCTCTGTCCATGGGATTTCCCAGGAAAGAATACTGGAGTGGGTTGCCATTTCCTTCTCCAGGGGATCTCCTCAACCAAGGGATTGAACCCACATCTCCTGTGGCTCCTGCATTGTAGGGGAATATTTTACCTGCTGAGCCATTGGGGAAGCCCATAATATGTATTAATGTTATATTAATGTATTATATATGTGTTAATAGTATATATTAAATATAATATATACAGAGACTCACATATATGTACTATATTTATTTTCTGAATGAATGTTTTTTTTCTAGTTGTTTTACTATTATAAACAATGTTTCTAGTACAGTTCTATATGACTATGTACAAGTTCGTTCTTAATTATTGCTTAAGAAAAATTTGTGAAGGAATTTCTAAGGCAGTCTAATTATTTAAGAATCTTGTTTTTATTCTTAAGTAAAATTGGAAGTAAAGTGTCCTTATAGCTTTTTTCTTTTTTTGCAAAGAAACAAAGAGAAAAGTGAGATCATTCCAGCCCTCATTATTTTCAAAGTAAGATATCTCTTTATCAGCAGTGGTCCTGTAACTTTTATGTCTTGCTCAAGGGTAATCAGCTGAAATGGATGTCTTTGAAATTAATATCCCATCGAGAGCACATTTCATAGCAAGTCTTAAGAATTTCAGTGCAGTTAATGACCTTTTACATTTGTCAAAATTTATTTATGATTTTGAAAAGTAAAAACATTTAGTGATACATTCAACCAGTAAAACAGTAAATCCAGTATTTAATAGATATTGAGTCAGATACTGAAGTCTTCTATAAACATGGATTTTTCAGATAGTTGTGCAGTAATCGAAATACTGTTCATTGTTACTTCAGTTGATATTCCAAATAATTATATTTAAACAATTTCTGGGTGTTGGAATGTTTTAAAAATTCACTGCCTGGCACATTGCTTTGTACATCATAGGTTTTTAATACTTGCTTGAATGAATGAGTGAGTGAATGAATGTAGTCTTTCCTACTTGTACATGAATGAGTTATATAAATTATATATAATTCTTATTAAAATTCATAACTTGAGAGACTAAATTAAAATATAAATTATGAATATTATTCTGATAGCAGATAATCAGAGACAATTGACCTGTGGTGTGTCCAAATTTGCTGCTTCTTAGCTGCAAATGTATACATGTACATATATATGTATATAAACACTAAACACAGAAAATAGCCAAATGAAAAGTACAGGAGCATCCCTACTGACTGAAATAATTGGTAACTCATTTTACATTGTCTTTTTGAGTCCCTGTTTGAGATAGTTTATTGGATACAATCTTAGCAGGGCCTCTTGCTTGGGAAAACAAGAAGTTTTAAAATAATTTTCTTAGGAACATGGAACTATCAACCATGTAGATTCTGGTGTAAGAGTTGAGTAGGCCATATGGAAAGTAACCTGACTTGTGAGAGTACTCTAGCATCATTTCTTACTGTTTGGAAAGCAGGAACAGTTACTTTGGATAATGAAAGATTTCTTGAGAAATTCTTTGAATTTATTTATTTATTTATTTCATTTGTGTCTGTTTTCAGGTCTAATAACTTGTGTTTAGAGCTGTTTTAAAATGCCACTTAGCTTTGTTAAATTGGCACATGACTTCTGGGAGTCTGAAATGTGAAACAGTTAAAAGTGCCAGTGAGTTTTATTTACTCAGAGAGCTCTAGTTTCAGGACCATGGACAGCACATTCCCCACCCCACTCCTCCCGCCCCGCCCAAGCAGCCTGCCCCTGTTTTCTCTTTTTGGCAAAAGAAAGCAAGTAAGATTGTGTTGTTGGAGTGGTATCAGTGCTCTAAGTGAAGAGAAATGTTTCATGGATTATGCTTTGTTCGTGAGTGTTGGATTGACACAGGGTCTGCATATCCTTTGGATAGAACGCATCTGAATATTTCGAGATTTTTTTAATACATTTATATTCCACAATGAAACACATCGTTTATTCAACAAGTGTGTGTTAAATACCCATTGAATGAAAGGCATCGCGATAAGCAGAGATGAATGAAGTAGATGTGGCTTCTTTTGTCATTACTTGACTGCGGAGTTCTCTGTTATTTGTATGTTGTTCTCTTTTTCTTTCTCAAGATAAATATAATGATTTTTAAAGGCAGAGAGTTTGCTCTATATTAGTCCTTTATAATATTTGCAATGTTAGAATGCACTGTGTTTTAAAATAGGCTATAAGTATTTGAAAGTAATACTATAGAGTCAAAAGTTCAAGGTTTAGAGCCAGACTTGAGTGCAAATTAGTTAATGCTACATGGTAGCTATACAGCTTCAGGAATAAATCTTAGCCTCTCTGGACCTCAATTTCGTCACCTCTAAATTGAGGGTTATGATGCTTATCTTGCAGTGTTGTTGTAAGAAATAGAGAACATATCTGTGTCTTCTCAATATATGATAATTCCTTGAACTAACTTTATTAATTTGAATGAATGATGTCATGTAAGTATTTTTACTTTCATGGGAGGTCTTTTTCTGGGACTTTTGAAATTTTAACTTTTTGAGGGATAATATGTCTTTCCTGAGGTTATAAAAATTAAAAAGTAAACTACATGCTTTATAATAAGAAAAAATTTCCTATGCCTTTGCAGTCTAGTTTAAGGTTGACAGTTTAATAAATACTTTTTCATACTTTCTAGTATTAAAAAGAATACTATACATTTATTATAGAGTGATTTTGTTCATCTTTTAAAATAGGATTATTTTCTAATTTTCTTTTTCACTTACCAGTGTAACTTGGAAAGTTTTCATACTTATATACATATTTTTTTCCATAACTGTATTATGTTCTACAATTTTGGAACTTGTTCCTGTATTCCTCTCTTGGAGAATAAAGGGTTTTCCTTTTCTATTTCAAGTGCTGCTGCTACACATCATACAAAGGTCATCTTAAATACTTTTCCATTTTGTCAAAACAAAATCAAATCACTTAAGCTGGGTGGAGGGGGAGAAAAGTGTCTTTAACGTGCTAATGCTGATGGCCATGATATGAACAACACTCGCATTTTCAGCAATGACCATCAGAGTTAATGATGTTTCTGAATTACAATGAGTTTTTTAGACAAAATATACAAGTAGATAGCATGATCAGTACCTAGAGTTTATTAATCAAATTCACCGACACTGCTTTAAAAATTAATGACAAGATTTAGGTTTTTAATTCTTAAGGATATCATTAAACATGGTTTTTTGGAATGAGTATTGATGAATGCTATTTATTAATTGAGTTTATTTAAAGATACATATGCACAAGTATGTTATAATTACTGTCATTAAGTGATATGTGCCAGTTAATTCACATTTTTATTTATATATGCTCTAATATTTTTATTTCTCTTGTTTCATAATGTATCACTGAAATTTTGTCAACTGTGGCAGACATCTATGTGACAGTCCCATGGATATAAAGATGAGACTAGATTCAGATGGACAGCCTCACTTGCGAATACAAAACTCTGAGTCTTAGTTTCTACAGGTTACTCATCCTTTATAACTTTCCAGACCACCAGAAACTTTAAGAATTTTTAAACTGCTTTGTTGAGGTGAAATTGACATATGATAAGCTATACTTATTTATAGAGCACAGTTTGAGAATGTTACACACACACACACACACACACACACACACACACATATATCTCCTCTTGTTTCTGGTAATCACTGAAGCAAGAGGTTTCCAAGAGGTTACCTCCTGATCCTCTTAATTCAGGTAACCACTAATCCTCTTTCCTTATGTATAGATTAGTTTTTTCTATGATTTTATATAAGTGGAAAGTGAAAGTTGCTCAGTTGTGTCCAGCTCTTTTTGACCCCATGGACTGTATAGTCCATGGAATTCTCCAGACCAGAATACTGGAGTGCATAGCCTTTCCCTTTTCCAGGGGATCTTCCCAACCCAGGGATCAAAACCCAGGTCTTCTGCACTGCAGGGGGATTCTTTACCAGCTGAGCCACAAGGGAAGCCCATATAAGTGGAATAATACATTATTTATCATTTCATCTGTTCTATAAATCTATGTAATTATTTTCAGTTTCTTCATGCTTTTGCATGTATAAGAATTAATTCCTTTATTTTGCTAAGTACTATTCCATTGTATGCCTCTATTATAGTTTGTTTTACTTTCATCTTGTGATGGACAGTTGTTTGTTTCTACTTTTGACTATACAGTTAAAACTGCTGTGATCATTTGCATACCTATCTTTGCATGGAGAAGGGGACTGCAGAGGATGAGATGGTTGGATGGCATCACTGGCTCAATGGACATGAGTTTGAATAAACTCTGGGAGTTGGTGATAGACAGGGAGGCCTGGCATGCTGCAGTCCATGGGGTCGCAAAGAGTCAGACACGACTGAGCAACTGAACTGAACTGAACTTTGCACGAATATGTTTTCAGTTCTCTTGGATTTGATTGGAATATCTGGACTGTAGGGTAGACATATGTTTCACTTTTCAAAAACTATTAAATTATTCTGACTCAATTGTTCCATTTTATATTTCCTCCAGTGGTATATGAGTTCCAGTTTCTCCACATCCTTGCCAATATTTGATGCTGTCAGTCTTTTAAACCAGTCAATTTAGTAAGTGTGTAGTGATATTTACTGTTGTTCAGTCACTAAGTTGTGTTTGACTGTTTGCGACCCCATGGACTATAGCATGCCAGACTTCCCTGTCCTTCACTATCTCTCAGAGCTTGCTCAAACTCATGTTCATTGGTTCGGTAATGCAATCCAACCATCTCATCCTCTGCCCTCCCTTTTCCCTCCTGCCTTCAATATTTCCCAGCATCAGGGTCTTTTCCAGTGAGTCATCTCTTTGCATCAGCCAAATTATTGGAGTTTCAGCTCTGGCATCAGTCCTTCCAATGAATGTTCAAGATTAATTTCCTTTAGGATTGATTGGTTTGATCTCCTTGCAGTCCAAGGGACTCTTAAGAGTCTTCTCCAGCACCACAGTTGAAAAGCATCAATTCTTTGGTGCTCAGCCTGCTTTATAGTCAAACTTTCACATCCATACATGACTACTGCAAAAACCATGGCTTTGACTAGATGGACCTTTGTTGGCAAAGTAACATCTCTGCTTTTTAATATGCTATCTAGGTTGGTCGTAACTCTCCTTCCAAGGAGTAAGAGTCTTTTAATTTCATGGCTGCAGTCACCATCTGCAGTGATTTTGGAGCCCAAGAAAATAAAGTCTGTCATTGTTTCCATTGTTCCCCCATTTATTTGCCATAAAGTGATGGGACTGGATGCCATGATCTTCGTTTTTTGAATGTTGAGTTTTAAGTCAGCTTTTTCACTCTCATCTTTCACTTTCATCAAGAGGCTCTTTTGTTCCTCTTTGCTTTCTGCTGTTAGGTTTGTGTCATCTGCATATCTGAGGTTATTGATATTTCTCCCAGAAATATGATTCCAGCTTGTGCTTCATCCAGCCCTGAATTTCACGTGATGTACTCTGCATTTAAGTTAAATAAACAGGGTGACACTATACATCCTTGATGTACTCCTTTTCCAATTTTGAACCTGTCTGCTGTTCCATGTCCAGTTCTAACTGTTGCTTCTTGAACTGCGTACAGATTTCTCAGGAAGCAGGTAAGGTGGTCCAGTATTCCCATCTCTTTAAAAATTTTCCACAGTTTGTTGAGATCCACAAAGTCAGAGGCTTTAGCGTAGTCAGTGAAGCAGAAGTAGATGTTTTTCTGTAAATCCCTTGCTTTTTCTATGATCGAGAGGATGTTGGCAATTTCATCACTGGTAACTCTGTCTTTTATGAATCCAACTTGAACATCTGGAAGTTATCCGTTCATGTACTGTTTAAGTCTAGCTTCTATATGGGTTAAAACTTTAAACAATAGAACAAAAAATTTTTTACAAGAATTATAGGAGATTATATCTCTATCTACAGTCTCAGAGTATAAAAACTTTCTGAATCAAGGGCAAAAATGTGAAAGAAAAGAAAAACAGGAAAAAAGGTAAAAGTATTTAAATGTATAAAATAGAAATATTTTGTATTGTAAACACATATAAATATATTATTATAAATAATAATAAAACTTAAACTTAAAAAATTAGAAAATACAAGAAAAACTTCCTAAAGTCTTAGTAGTGGAATGGATATGGAAAAAGGATACACTCTTGCTTTTGAAATGTAAAGAGCTATAGCTTTTGTTCTTGGTAATATTTGTTTAAATTAAAAATGTATAATTTTTGACCCCATTATTCTAATTTTTGGAGTCAATCTCATAGAAATATAAATATATCTTTAGGTACAGACATATACATTATACAATAATATAGCATCATTACTCAAATTGGCAAAAAGTGAAAAAAAATTCCATTAAGAGTATGACTGAAAATATATTTGAGTTGTTTAAAGCAATATCATACACAATTGACAAAAAGAAAATAAAGCTTCATCATTTTTGAAACGTTTATCATTTGAATAGAAAGAATCCCTTACATCATTGTTGCATGAGAAAAAAAGGTACATAAATATGTTTTATATGATCTTATTTAAATAGCACAATGATGACCAATGCTTCTCCCTCCCCCAGATTGCATGTGTACATTTGTATTTATATTTGGGAAACCTGAGTCATTCTTTTTAGAAACATGTATTCAGAATCTGCTGTGCCACACATTATTCTAAGGAATGCGTTGAAGATACACTGGACAGAAAAGTCTTCTCTTTTGGAGTCTGTATTCAAAGGAGAGAATGACAAAAAAAAAAAAAAAAGAAAAAAGGATTCAAAGAATAAGGCAGGGATTAGATGGTAAGTGTCATATAGGTAAATTTTGGTCTTTAGCCTCAGTACAATGTGAAGTCACTGTAGGGTTTTGTTCAGCATAGTGGCATGAATTGATGCCCTGTTTCAAAAAGATTACTCTGGCAAGTACTTGGAAAATGGTTTGGAGAAGGGGCAAGAATAAAAGCAGTAATCTACTTCAGAGATTAATCTACTGCAGATTGCTGCAGTGTGCTGGACCAGAGACGGTGGTTTGGACTAGCATGGTAGCAGTTGGGTGGAGAGAAGTATGAACTTTGGAATTATGTTTTATAGGTAAGACGTACAAGGATTGCATGGAGAGAATGAGGGAAGGCAACAGGTCTGGGACAATTTGTGAATTCTTACATGTATGCTGTAGAGTAGATGGTAGCCCTTTTTCACTCCATTGAGGGGGAAAATTATTAGAGAAGTTTAGTTGACTTTTGGAGGTATTAGTTGACTTTTGGAAATATGAAGTTTAAAATGTTCATTAGATATCTATCCAAGTGGAAAGATGAAATTAGCAGTTGAATGAGTGGATAATGGAGTACAGTGGAGAGCACCAACCTTGAGAAATAAACTTTAGAGACAACAGCAGCACACAGTTGGTACTCAGAGATTTAGGACTGGATTAGCCAACCCAGAAGGAGAGTGTAAAATAGAAAAGGACATGAGCCTGGGCTCTCACTGTTGATATCACATTTAAGTTTATTAAAAACTTTAAACTTTCATGGTTTTGAATGTGGATGATTCACTATAAAAAAGGAAGTTCAGTTAAAGTGCATTAAGGTAGGCATAATTAGTTATTGATAAATTCAGTGTCAATGATTACTTGGTCTTCAGAATAATTAAGGACATGCTTCAGGGCATGCAATTCCTTTTAATGCTAAGACTAATCCTATAGTCCTATGGTATTGTTCTTGGTGTTTCTCCATCATCAATGTAATAATTACCTTGTGGTGATAAAATACCTGCATAACATACTGACACTTCCTAGCATGGAGAAGTTTTAGAGGTTGCATTTTTTTAGGCCATATGACAATTTAGAGAAATCTGGGGAATTAGAAAAATATTTGAAATTTTAGAGAGAAGATTCTCAAAGGTAGAAGACCTGTTCTTTTCTTTTCTTTTTTTTAAGACCTGTTATTTTCAGTGGGGAATTGCTCAGAATGAGTAATGAAACATTGATTCCCCACCACACTCCAGAATAGCTGGAGTGACTTTCTTTTTTTTTTTTTTGGAGTGACTTCCTTTTAGTTCAGTTGCTCAGTCCTGTCCGATGCTTTGTGACTCTTTGCTACATGAACCACAGCATGACAGGCTTCCCTGTCCTTTACCAACTCCCGGAGTTTGCTCAAATTCACGTCCATCAAGTCAGTGATACCATCCAACCATCTCATCCTCTGTAATCCCCTTCTTCTTCTGCCTTAAATCTTTCCCAGCATCAGGGACTTTTCCAGTGAATCGTTTCTTCACATCAGATGGCCAAAGTATTGGAGCTTCAGCCTCAGCATCAGTCCTTCCAATGTATATTCAGGACTGATTTCCTTTAGGATTGACTAGTTTGATCTCCTTGCAGTCCAAGAGAGTCTGCTCCAACACCACAGTTGAAAAGCATCAATTCTTTGGCTCTTAGCTTTCTTTATGGTCCAACTCTCACATCCATACCTGACTACTGGAAAAACCATAGCTTTGACTAGACAGACCTTTGTCGGCAAAATAATGTCTCTGCTTTTTAACATGCTGTCTAGGTTGGTCATAGCTTTTCTTCCAAGGAGCAAGCGTCTTTTAATTTCATGACTGTAGTCGCCATTCACAGTGATTTTGGAGCCCAAGAAATAAATTCTGTCACTATTTCTGTTGTTTTCCCATCGATTTGCCATGAAGTGATGAGACCGGATACCATTATCTTTGTTTTTTGAATGTTGAGTTTTTTTATTATTTTTTTTTTGCAAGGGGGGGGTGTTTAAAAATTGTTTTATTTCAGGAAAGTGCATCTTAAAAAAGGGCAGCTGCAAAATACAGAGACCTCTGCAACAATTACTGTTTTGTTTTGTTTTTTTCTGAAAGTGAGTGATATCCAAGGCATCACAGCAGTAGGTAGACATGCCCAGGGCACCTCCAAGTTATTTTTGGGAAATAGAGCAACAAAACACAACACCAAAATTTCCAATCGAAGAATTCTTCTAACAATTTAACATTAGCTTTTAGCTTATCTTCTGGATTACCACCCTCTGTTTCCCCTTTTAGTGGAAAAGCCTGACATACTATACTGCCAAAAAATAACTCCACTAACAGGAAACACCTTAGAACATAGTTTTGTGTGGCACTGTCTAACTGCAAACTTGGGGGAGGAATGAGGCAAGTACCCACAAAAAAGGAAGCAAAAACCTGACAAGAAATGCCTCAAATGAGGACAAAGGTTTGTCAAAAAGTGCCTGGACTCAGAAGTCCAGGAGATCAAACAACGTTAAACACAGCTGTGGACCCAAGTTCTAGGTTGTGTTAATACATGGGATAACTGGATAGTTTGCACTTCTACGGCTAGGCCCATTTCTCTGTTTATTCAGACAGAGCTAACACTGCTCTGTTAACAGCTACCAATAAACTGCTTTGTCCTTTAAGATCTCTTTGCCACATAAGGCTGAAACCACTAAACCGAGTTTTTGCACTAAGACTACAAACACTGCATCTATGCAGGGATGGGAAGCTTGTCACACACTCACAGTCACACATCCCAAGTCCATCAGCCTTGGGGAGTCAGCTTCCAACTCTGCGTTATTTTCTTCCACTCACATCTTTTTATATGTGTTTTTTCACAATTTTCCTATCACGCTAAAGATGGTAAAAATCTCAAATACATTCACACCTGGTTCTGGTTACCCAGTAGTGTTACTTGTTTGCAATGAAACGAGAGACCAAAGCTACAAGATGAGTGCACCGGGTGGAGATGAGAGGACAGGGACCAGACGGAACATACAGATGTAAAGCAGATTTCACCAGAAACCAGGTAACCACTGCCCAAGTCTAGAGCAGGAGGAGGCGACTTGTTACAGTTCAGATCCTTCACCCATCACCCTGCTTCCTGGACCCCCAAAGCAGGGCCAGTGCTATAACTTCTGAACCCGGGGTCCTCAAAAATGAACCCTGGAAATCCAGATACACTCCCCTCGAACTGGTGGAAAACATGACGCAACAAACCTACACTATCTGATAGTTAAATTCATGTTACAGAAAAACTAACTTTCAGATTTATTTTTTTTTAACTTTTTAAACAGAGAAAACAGCATACTCCTTGGGGAAGGTGAGGGGTTGAGAAGACAGGCCCTAGGTAAAAATGATTATGACAGCACCTGGAGCTGAGAGGCCTGCCTAGGAGAGTGGCCTGGTACCGTTGCAGTCCCCGAGGCCTGCTGCCCTCTGTTTGGCAGACCAGTTCACGTGCTCCGCTGAGTTGCTATAGATCCAAGTCATAAAAATCTTCCAACTCATCGTGAAACAAGTCCCACTCATCTTCAGCATCTGCCAGGTTGTCGTCCCCACCTGCAGCCAAAAGCATAAGCAACATCTCGCCCAGCTCAAAGGTGACAATCTTCGTCGTCAAAAGGGTTGCCGTTCTCTGGTGCCTCGATGAGCTCCCGGAAGTGGTTCCTTCACTGGACCTGGTATCTGCTTGATGTTCCCACTTTCTGTTCTGTGGCTTCTCTCTGCAGCCGTCAGGGTATGCACGCTTGTAAAAATAGTTCCTTCCAAATGGGCAGCTCCCATGGCCTTCATCAAAATACCTGCATGCTTGTTGCTCATTGCCTCCTTATATTTCTGAATGAGTTTCTGCTTCTCTTCTTTCTTCTCCACCCAGTACTCACTTGGAATGACAAAGTTAGATGTGATCAGGCATTCTGGGCAGGACTTTATGATCTTGCTCTCACGTTTTCTTAGCACTCCTCCACTTGCGAATACATTTGAGACAGCAGTTGGAGAGGATCCCGAGGCGGTGCTCGCTGGGGTGGGCTTTCTCGTAGACCACGTCCATGCAGTTGCTGCATACCATGTCCTTGCTGCGCTGCACCGCGAACGAGAGCTCCATGTCCTCGTGGGCCTCGATGCAGGATTTTATATGCTCTGACCTCTAAGCAGCATCCAGGGGATGGAGGACTTACAGCCCGCACATGTCACACGCGTCTCCGTGCATGCACGCGCAGTTCTCCCCGTAGTGGCGCTCCCCCACCGCGGCATAGGGGCAGAGCTGCTGCTTGGTCTCCACCACACTTTGCATCTTCCTGGGTCACTGAGCCCTGAAGAGGGCCTTCAGTGGAGGAAAGGGCAGTCCGATCACAGTAGGGCTGCCCTGGAACACTCCATGGCATTCACCCAGTCCTCTGAACCGGCGCCTACAGTTGCCAAGTTTGAATTTCTTTACTCAGCCTCGCCCATGTTCATTTCATCAGTCGGTCCAACTGATGAGAGACTCGTGGAAGCAGCAAGGGCTGACTTTGCAGTTGGATCTGTAGCAGTTGCTTCTTCCTGTTTCAGTGGCTTGCTGTGTTCATATCTGCAGCGGTCTCTGCAAATACAGTACCCTCATTGAAAATACTTGCACACTACACCATATGGACTGTCAGAGAGACCGTGTGAATAGTGACAGTTATCGCCTTCCTTACAAAGCCCATGCATGAAATACCTCTTAGTGTCCTTCCTCTCCATAGAGTCCAAACTCTATCTGCTTGCTGATGACAGGCCAATAAACTGAGAGATGAGGTTTAGAGGCCATGAATAGGAAAGTATCACCAGTGGATCTAGGTAATAGCAGGCTAGGTCTCTGGAACACCGTTCTCTAATGTTGAGTTTTAAGTTAGCTTTTTCACCCTCGTCTTTCACTTTCGTCAAGAGGCTCTGTAGTTCCTCTTTACTTTGTGCCACAAGGATGTTGTCATCTGCATATCTGAGGTTATTGACAGTTCTCCTGGCAATCTTGATTCCAGCTTGTGCTTCATCCAGCCCTGCATTTCGCATGATGTACTCTGCATGTATGTTATATAAGCAGGGTGACAGTATACAGCCTGACAAAACGTGGTCCACTGGAGAAGGGAATGGCAAACCACTTTAGTATTCTTGCCTTGAGAACCCCATGAACAATGTGATTTTCTTTAGCAGACATGAAAAATAAATGGATGTCTTTGTCTCTGAATTATAATTCTCTTAACCTAACTGTTGTGCCAGAGTTATTAATGTTGTATAATCCACACAGACATTCTTCCCATAGAATCCAAAGAAACCTTTATTTAAAGATTTAGGGATTTTCAAATATGGCTGTAGTTGGAAAAGCTATCACCCTGGCTCTTGGAAGAAAAACAAACCTAAGACACAGGTTTTGAATATCAGGTAAAAATTTAATTGAGATCTGAAATATTCGTCTGAGCAAGCTTTGTGAGGAAAGTTTTTTAAGAATCTGGATTTTCAGTGTGGTTGTCTCTTTCCCCCCAAATTGTTGCATTTCTTTTAAATGTATTTGTCAATAATAAGACCTTGAGCAGTAGGATGACTGCATAATAATTTATTCTTTACTAATTCAGAAATTCAGAGCCAGTGGTAATTTGAATTTACTTCAATTTAGAAAATGCTATCTTATGAAGATTACTGTGGGGATAATGTTTCGTCTTAGAAAATAATTTTGTTCAGGATCTTAAAACTAAATTGGCACACATTTATCTACTGAAAATTAATAGAACAAATTTAGTATTTTTAATATTTCTTCACCTAGGAAGCGATAAGATCTCTATTAGGTTGTTCTTTTCTATCCTACTTTGGAGTAAGCACGAATAATAAAACTGTAATTATTTTAAAATATTCTACATATGGTTTAAAAATCGAAACTTTAAAAAAGTACTTGAGAAATAGAATTTCATCATACTATTCATAGAAATATATTTTTTATGAAGCAAATTTAGCAACTTTATTCAAAAAATTTTTTCTAGAATTCCTAGCATTTGGAAGAATTATCTTTTCTTGTTTATTTCTTGAATAAGTATTTAGCTGTGATTCCCTGTTAAAACTGCTGGGCAATCAGTCTTTGTCCTTCTTTAAGTATTTCGAGACTTTACTTTCCTGTAAAATTCTGTTATTTCTGAAACATTCAATTTTTTTTGCTTGATGGTGAAATTGGATTCTGTGTTCCATGTGCCTGAATAAAAGACCTGATGAGAATCTGAAATCTGACAGGCTTAGTATATGCTTCATGGGGTTTCCCAGGTAACTTAATGCTAAAGAATCTGCCTGCCAAATAGGAGACTTAGATTTCATCCTTGGGTTGGGCAGATCCCCTGGATAAGGAAATGACAACCCACTCCAGTATTTTTGCTTGGAGAATCCCATGGACTGGTGGCCTACAGTCCCATGAGGTTGAAAAAGAAATATACTTTGTACCACTCCTCTCTTTGATATTTAGCTAAGTTGTGAAGAGTAAGATAAACTATGTTCCTGATTTGTAAAAACAACAACTGAGAATATAGGTGAGATATGCAGAATTAATTTTAATTTCACTTGAACGTATACTTTATATATTTTGCCAATGAATTTCCAAGATTTTGAAATAAAACTTAAAGTAATGATATTTTTGATAATATGTTTTATAATTTGAGAAAAAGTGCCACCCTTTGTCCTCCCCACTCTCCTAAAAAAATAAAAGGAAGGTTGATACTTTGGCTAAAAATTTTTATTTAAGTTCTGCAAGACATATATATATATATATATATGTATATATATATATCATGTGTGTGTGTGTGTGTGTGTGTGTGTGTGTGTGTGTGTGTATAAGTAGCCATGAATCTTGGATGTTTAATATAAGGTCCAGGTGATTTTGAAATCTTAGGATTCAGAATCAATACTTCTAAACCTAATTCTGATAAAAAGTAGAAATCATTCTCCCTTACCTATGCAGACATTGCTAATCAATTATGATGCTGTGTACCACCTCTAGATCTCCCATAATCCTTTTGAACACAGCCCTCTAGGAAGCTACTCCAGTATTAGACCTTATACATAAGATGAAATCTGTTAGCCTATTCCTAAAGCACACACATAGAAAGAATCTTTTTTTAATGTGTAAAAGTACAAAAATAAAGGTAACCATTGAAAAGGAAAATTACCTCAGTGAAAAGTATTATTAAAAAAGATTTAAAGATAAATGATAGGCTTGATACAGTATGACTAACAGCTTCCTTAGTTGCCACAGAGAGGCTGTGAAATAGTTTGCCTACTTCTAGATTTTTCTGAGTAGAAGAGATTTTAGACATTATCTAATCTAATTCTTTTCAGTTCAAAGGAGGAGAAAGCTGGCACAGAGATGTTAAATGAGTCAGACAAGTGTCATAAAGCCAGTTAAAAGCAATGACTCCGGTGCCCAAGTGTACATGGTTGCTTGCAGTGTTCCTGTTCTGCACATCTTCCGGCAGCCTCTTCTTTCCTGCCCCCTCCCCCTTGAGCACACAGCCTGGAAGGACTCGAGAAGGAAGTAGGCATCAACATAGAACCGGAGTGGGAATGTTGCCCAAACCTGACCAAGACACGTACACCTGCATGGTTTCGTTTTACCCGTGCTCTGTTCTTCCTCAGAGTTACACCGGGCTCAAGACTTACATAGTTCACAGAGGCATTCTGTTTGTGTTAGTAATAGAAGTGTTAGTCACTCAGTTGTGTCCGACTCTTTGCAGCCCCATGGACTGTAGCCCACCAGGCTCCTTTTCCATGGACTTCTCCAGACAAGAATACTGGAGTGGATTGCCATTCCCTTCGCCAGAGGATTTTCCCAACCCAGGGATCCAACCTGGGTCTCCTGCATTGCAGGCAGATTTCTTTACCATCTGAGCTACAGGGTAGTGTGATATTTTAGAAACAATTTCAAAAACTAGAAAAAAATCAAAATATTGAGCAGCTCTAGACCTAAATTCTCAAAGGCAATGGTAAGATAGGACTGGGAACACCTTTGGTGAGATATGGGTCTTCATTTTGCCTAAGTCCAAATGCTTTCTTCTCGTTTCTGACACTAGTACTGAACATTTGCTATTCATGATCATACTTATATAGTATATACATTTTTATCTTCTCTCTATCTCTTATCAAAAGATTGATGACAAAACATAGACCAAGATTTCCATGTCATTGTTCTCCAGCTGGCTTCACTTTACTTCTTGACTATACCTGTCTGGTCCCTGAAAGTCATTTGTGTTGACAGTCCTTGGTCAGATTCTATTATACCTATGTGACTGCAGTATGTATTAGAAATTATATTCAAAGGCATTAGATTACAAATCTTTCTTAAATTACCCATATTGAAGTAAATAAATAACAAAACTGGTTAGCCATTTCCTTGACTCCTATTACCACTGTTAGGTACATAATTATTTTCTGTATAACATTTGTGCACCTAAGAAATGACTTAAAATAAATCTTCTTTTGAAATTCAGTATATAATGTAAATTTGGCAATCTTCATAATATTGCTAAATGTCAAAAGATTGAGAAAACACATGGCAAAGTCGTTTCTCAGCAGTAGATGAATTCTACAGCCCAAAGATAAGAATTGCTATTAAACCTGTGATGATTGGAGATACATTTTTTTCCAACAGTACAGGAAATCCTTGCCTCGGTCATTTTGCCCTTTGCAGAATCATCTGGCAGGGTGTACTGTGGACATCAGATACTACTTCTTTCCACAGCTGATTCCATTATTATGAACATTTTCACATGAATTCTAGATTACCTTGACAAGTCATGGATTGATATTCTAGCTGTGGCCTAATAAAACCATAGAGAACCACTCTGGCCTTTTTATTTCCTGACTTTCATGTAACTCTGGTATTGATTTATGCAGCATGTCATTTATTTCCAAAGAAATAGTGTGGATAATTGATTTTTATATTTTAAGATCCAAAGATTATACCTTTACTTCTAAATATGAAGAAATATAATTACAAAAATGGTCAGCATCTCTCTTCATCCCTTTTTCATAAATGATAGTGTAGCTTATTTCCTTATCTAATCATCCAGCCTTCACTGTGGCACACGGCTTTTTGTCTAAATTTTTCTCTGGCAGATTTCTGATATGAATTTCATTAAAAAATAACAATGCTATAATTCCTTCAAAAAAAAAAGAGAATTCCATAACTGTTTTGTAAGTATGAGGATATAACCAATGGACATAGGAATGTTCCCTCCCTCCCCTCCCCACCCCCACCCCCCATTTTGCAGCAAAGATGAAAAGATGGCACACATATTCTCATTTTCTTCCTGCTGCATTTTTTTTCCTACTCAGTGAGTGGCGGGGAGGGGAGGGCAGGGAACAAAACAGGAGCAATCAGGCATTTTTCAGTATCTCTAGATTCTATTGTCAGCTGTCCTTGGTGGGTTAGAGATCATTCTTATGAAGAGGCACCCTCTGAAAGTTCTCCTGTTTCCTGTGCAGGGTGAAATGCTAAGTGGCTTTCTGTAAAAGCAGACTAGCTGTGGGATTTTATATCTATTATTGCCCACTGCCTCCCTTCCTATGTGCTACTTTTCCTCCTTTTTTTCCTCTTTTGTCCTTTACTCCACATTTTTGTTTGTTTGTTTGTTTGCAATCTAGCTATCTTCTTTGGTCCTTACAGAATATAATATCACATAATTATAATATCACAGAATATGTTATCACATAATATCACATAATTATGGGTTTGAATCTCAGCCCCTCTGGTTATAGCTACTACGTGACTTATTGTAAATCTTTGAGTTCCTGATTTCGAAATTGAAAATAGGACGGATAATAGTTCTTTTTTCATGCTATTATTCACTTTAGCCTAATGCCTGGCATATAATAATTACTCAATTACATAATTATAAAAGAGTCTTTGATGGATTTCTTGGAGTTAAGAGGTTGGGGAATTGCTAAATACTGAGGAAATACTTTCGCTCCTCTGAGAATTGTAGGTAAAAGGAAAGTGTAATTTCTTTAGTTTCATTTCTGAAAAGGATTTTGGTCAGTTGATATATAGTTCTCTAACTTTCTGCTCAGCCCAAATCCACTTTTAATCAAAAATCCGGTCAGCATGGTGTTTTGAGAACTAGAAGAAAATAAAATGGGATGACCCAAGGACAGGAAATAAATTCCCTAGGGGCATGCAGTACTCTTCCCTGACTTCCTTTATTTCTGAATCTCTTGTACTTCAGAGGCTTCTTCTTTTTTTTTTTCCCAAAATGAAAGAAAAAAAGACATGAATTTTGCAGGAAATGTTGAGAGAGATTAAAAATGAGACTAGATGAGAGATTGGATATCAAGAACTAAATTGTCGAAAAATGAAAATAAAGAACTAAACTGTCACAGTGATCACGCATGAACCCTAATTAACCTGTTATTTTGTTGATTTGTATTGTCTCAGTATTTTTGCAACAACACTTAAGAATATTTTGTGTGAATATTTGAATTTTTGGTTCATCTTTAAAAATCAGTTTTACCTTTGAAGACTGATGTGTTGATTTCCAAATTTTAGGGTAATGTCATGGGTGCTCAATAGATAGTTAAACACATTAGGGAATGATTGTCCTAAACAGAGAATGCAGAGTGATTGCCATTGCCTGAGTCATGCCCATGGGGTTTTAGGTTGCCAGCAGAGGATACAAGAGAGAAAGCCAATGGAATGATCTGTTTCTTTCCATACTGAAATAGCTTTGCAAAGTGACTCACATATGCTGAATCTTTAAGAAATGCCTGTTGGACATCCTGGATGATTTTTTTCCCCAAAATGTTACAGGGGCACAAAATAAGCTCCTGCAGTCTGTCACCTTTAACTTCCTTGCTATTCTCTAGTTGCACTCTTGTAATTTCAAGTGGCAATCAGTTAGCTAGTCAAATCCAATGATATTCTCTCCACTCTTAGGCTCTTTGACTTTTTGTATTATATTATTTGATAGTTTTTTTTCCTCCTATTCTTTGGATTCTTGCCACTGGAATTTTACAAATGTTTATTGAGAATTCACTTTTTGCTGTAAACTAGTATAGCCTTGAATACTTATTTACTCTTTGTGAAAACCTCATGAAAGTATTTTTTCTTCCCCTTTGCAAGATGGGGAAATTTGCCCATGGTCTCTCAACTAGAACATGGGAGGAAAAGACTCTAACTCCAGGCACTGAGTCCAGAGCATACCTTCTCATCACTGTTAAAATGGTGACAACATAATGACCAGGGTCTTCTCAGACCACTTCTCTGTGCCCTTTTGTCAGCTTGGCTTACTGGTTCTGCTTGACCATCTGCCCCAGCTTCCCTGGTGATTCAGATGGTAAAGAATCTGCCTGCAGTGTGAGAGACCTGCGTTCAATCCCTGGTTTGGGAAGATCTCCTAGAGATGGCATGGCAACCCCACTATAGTATTCTTGCCTGGAGAGTCCCTGTGGACAGAGGGGCCTGGCAGGCTACAGTCCATCAGGTCATAAGGAGTCAGACTAAGCACAAAGCTCTCCTTAAGGGGCTTCCCCAGTGGCTCAGCAGGTAAAATATTCCCCTACAATGCAGGAGCCACAGGAGATATGAGTTCAGTCCCTGGGTTGGGAGGATCCCCTGGAGAAGGAAATGGCAACCCACTCCAGTGTTCTTGCCTGGGAAATCCCATGGACAGAGGAGCCTGGTGGGCTACAGTTCATGGGGTAGCAGAGTCAGATATGACTGAGCACGTGAGGACCACTCCTAAATAATGATGATGATGACAACAAAATGAACAGTGGTTGCCCTCATTCTGTTTTATCAAGTTAGTGTCCTTTGATCACATCCTGTACATGGCTTCCCTGATGGCTCAGCTGGTAAAGAATCCACCTGCAATGCAGAAGACCCCGGTTTGATTCCTGGGTCAGGAATATCTCCTGGAGAAGGGATAGGCTAACCACTCCAGTATTCTTGGGCTTCCCTTGTGGCTCAGCTGGTAAAGAATCCACCTGCAATGTGGGAGACCTGGGTTCGATCCCCGGGTTGGGAAGATCCCCTAGAGAAGGGAAAGGCTACCCACTCCAGTATTCTGGCCTGGAGAATTCCATGGACTGTATAGTCGGTGGTGTTGCAAAAAGTTGGACATGACTGAGCAACTTTCATTTCACTTCATGAATTGTGGAACAAAGGATTTTTCTTAGTGCTTTCTTTTCAGCAACTGAGATTTTTATTTACTTCTTGCTTCAAAAGAAGTTGAGGAGAGTGTTTTTAATATCGAGGGGCTAGATACAGTTTTTACCCTTGATTTCTACTGATTTTTTAAACTGCAGTTGATTTGTAATGTTGTTTTAGTTTTCAGGTATACAGTTAAGTGTTTCAGTTACATATATCAGGAGGTCCTTATTGTTTATGTAATATAAACAATATATATATAAATACATTTATGTATATATAAAATATAATTATATATATATAATTTATATATATATAAAATATATATATTTATATATATATAAAATATCTGTTAATCCAAAGCTCTTAATTTATGCCTCCCTCCACCTTTTCCCCTTTGGTAACCATAAATTTGTTTTCAGTATCTGAGTCTGTCTATTTTGTAAATTAGTTTCTATTGCTTTTTAAAATCAGATTTATAGTCATTGAATGTCATTTGTATGCTTTTCATTTTAAAAAGTTAATTTTTTCCTTGTGGCTATATATATGATCCAAATTTGATTAATGTTTCAGGGATATTTGAAAAGAAAATATGCTTCCTCCTACCCAGAGTACTGTGTTTAGTTTTGGTTCTTATTAATTTTCTTTTATTCAGTTCTTTATGTCACTTTTGATACCCAGAGATTTTGACCCTAAGTGTTTTGTTGCTATTGTCATCTGCCCATAGATAAACCACAGTTACATCTCCACTGTATGTTGTACTCTTCACCCTTATAAGGGTATGCTCTACTTGATGCATAATATTAAATACTATTTCAACTTTTAAAACAATATAGTAACTCCTGCTTATTTAAACATATATTATATAATTATTTAATCCCAGAAGGAAGCCTCAAATGCCTGACACATAGCTGGTACTAATATTTGTAATGTAAGTAAGTGGATACAAATTAGTTTATTGAGTTACACATATGGTTTCTTCAGTCTATTGTTTCACGCAAGGATAGGCACAAGAGCAAAATTGTAAAAATAACTCACTGAATTTAGCTTTTAGAAAACATCTCTAAAATAGCCCACAGTTTGTCACTAAAAGATTGTCTAAACTTTCCAAAGTCCATTATTTTGGACCAATATTTCTTCTGATTTTACAAATAATTTTTGTTTGAAATATAACTTATCTTCCTGAATGAATTCAACAATTTTAAGGTGTTAAAATAATTGGTCTTGGTTTATAATGAGTGTTAAAAATGTTCATTATAACAGTATTGTCTCAAGTGGGAGGCAAGGTCATTCTTTGTATTGAGCTTTACTTCTCTACATTTCCAATGTTTTACTATTTAAAAAGATTTCTTCAATCCGAGTTTACTCTTATGTGCAATGTTATTTGTCTAAAGCACTAATATCACAGCACTGTATCAACTATGCCTCATCCTATAAACCTGGACTAAATTCCTTATTGCTTAGTTTGATCATGGTGTATTTGTATCTCTGGATTTTGCTGTCAAATGATGAGGTAAGAATTTGAAAAAAGACTCCTTTTACCTCATTTCAAATGAAAATGAAAAATTACTTGGGATGTGGTCCTTGTAAGTTTTTTGTATTTTGATATGTGCTTTTTCCCCTTATACATTTTCTTGATCTCAAATATTAACATTATTGGATGTAAGTAGATTTGATTTTAAATATAACTTTTTAAGTATTATAATTTTCTGATGAATTTGAACATATGTTAAAATAGAACAAAAAAAATCTCCCCACAAGTACTTACAATGGAACAGTAGATCACCACACATATAATTACTTTTATACCTGTAGTTATTTTTAGTTTAAAATTATTCCATGCAATCCAGGGATTTATATATCTACTTTACCACCCGGGAAGATCAGAATAATTATGTTAGACTCACTGAGGTTATGGGTGCAATTTAATAGTGAGAGATTTAGTGGATATGAGAGTTGGGTGGGTCTTCATGGTCCTTCTACTTTAGTTTAAACATCTGTCAGAGATGTCTTTTCTTCTTATTTCAAGGACTTTCTAAGTCTTACAAGACTCAAACAATTAAATGAGTTCCAGTTCATTTATACTTGTTTTCCATCAAATTGATATGAGTTTAAATTGTTTTGTTTTTAATAGTTGAAATATGGAGAGGTATTTTAATAGTCCTTTCAAATAATTGTGAATATTCTTCCTTCATACTGTATCAGTTCTCAGTACAGTAAGTTCAGCTCGGTTCTCTGTGATGGCCTAGATGAGTAAAATCAGGTGGAGGAAGGGAGGTCCAACGAAGAGGGCCTGTATGTATACATATGGCTGATTTACTTCATTCTGCATCAGGCTTCCCTGGTGGCTCAGTGGTAAAGAATCCGCCTGCCAATGCAGGAGACTCAGGTTTGAGCCCTGGGTTAGGGAGATCCTCTGGAGAAGGAAATGGCAACCCACTCCAATATTTTTGCCTGGGAAATCTCATGGACAGAGGAGCCTGGTGGGCTACAATCTATGGGGTTGTAAAAGAGTTGGACACAACTTAGCAACTAAACAACACAACAACAGCAGCAGAAACTAATGCAACGTTGTAAGGCAATTACACTCCAATTAAAGAAAGAGAAAAACTCAATGATGATATCTTAAAGATTAGTTTCAATAGGGAGTTTGAATTCATTTCAGTGAGTAAAATCTAATGTATAATTTTACACTGGTCTATTTTCTAATTTTCCCCCCATGGTTTGATAAAGGTATCTATTATGAAATAGTTGCAAATACATTTATTCATATTTACTAAAAGCAAATCTATCATCTCACATAATTAGTTACTTTTATTATGGTGGGAACTTTTAAAGTCTATTGTTTCAGCAACTTTCTAACATATAATACAGTATTGTTAATTATAGTCACCCGGCTTGTACCTTACAGCCCCCAGCCCTTTGCCTCTGGCAACCAGCTATCTGTTCTCTGTTTCTATGAATTTGTTTTGTTTTGTTTTTTTTAGATTTCACACATAAGTGAGATCATAAAGTATTTGTCTTTCTAGTTTGATTTATTTCACTTCAAACTGTTTTAAGGATCATTATACAAGTTGTGGCTCAGATGCTAAAGAATCTGCTTGCAGTGTGGGAGACCTGGGGTTCCATCCCTGGGTTGGGAAGATCCCCTGGAGAAGGAACTGGCAGCTACTCCAGTATTCTTGCCTGGAGAATCCCGGGGACAGAGGAGTCCAGCAGGCTACAGTCCATGGGCTTGCAAAAAGAGTTGGACATGACTGAGCAACTAACATATACGCACACACTCATGATAGATATAAAACTATAAATAGACAATGAAATCTTAGAATCAAAGCACCTTAATATAGCATTTAAAGTGTGCACATGTTTCTATGATTTAAAATGTATTGTAAAATATACAGATACCTTTGGAGGTAAAAATACAGCTTTGCTTCTGCAATTTTGTTGTAACTTGGGCCTGGTTTTGTTTGCTTAAACATGACGCCTCTGGTCAATCTTGTTCCCTATAGCCCTGTTTTTTATCTATGTACATTCCTTAATGATGAAGAACCCCAGTGTTAGATGTTACAGAGATATCACCACATTCCCCGCCTTGCTGCCCTTCTGTTTGTTTTATTTTTATGTTTGTGGAAGCATGTTGTATCTTTAAAATTCCTATAGACATAGTTAAAAGTTTTTTTTTTTTTGGATAAAGTGTGCTCAGGGTGGGCTTAAGCTTGTGATCCAGTGCTGACAATCCATATTTTTTTCACAAGGACCAAATTAATTTGAGAAAAGAGGATAATCACAGTTACGGCAAATATGATAGTTCAAATGCAATTTTAATAGGAACTGTGGCCCAGTTTCTTTTCCCCTGACTCAGGTCATGGAACTGTGGGATGAGTTTAAGATTTACAAAGTCTTAACTCTTTTATATTCTTCTCTCTGTCTCTTTCTGTCTCTGTCTGTCTGTCTCTGTCTATATGCAATATATACGTGAATATATATATGGTATCTATTTGTTGCTATATCAATATGCACATATTTATATGTATGTATAGTAGCCATGTATGGATGTGAGAGTTGGACCATAAAGAAAGCTGACTGCCAAAGAATTGATGCTTTTGAACTGTGGTGTTGGAGAAGACTCTTGAGAGTTGCTTGAACTGCAAGAGATCCAATCAGCCCATCCTAAAGGAGATCAGTCCTGAATATTCATTGGAAGGACTGATGCTGAAGCTGAAACTCCAACATTTTGGCCACCTCATATGAAGAACTGACTCATTTGAAAAGACCCTGATGCTGGGAAAGATTGAAGGCAGGAGGAGAAAGGGATGACAGTGGATCAGATGGTTGGATGGCATCACCAACTCAATGGACATGGGTTTGAGTAAACTCCAGGAGTTGGCAATGGACAGGGAGGCCTGGTGTGCTGCAGTCCATGGGGTCGCAAAGAGTCAGACACAACTTGAGCAACTGAACTGAACTGATGTCTTTTATATCTTACATATCTATATATCTCTCTATATAAACTTATTTAACATAAAATATTACATTATATATATGTGTGTGTGTGTGTGTGTGTGTTATTATAGAGAGAGAGAGAGAAATAAAAATTCTGATTCTTTCATAGGATGGCAATTTGGTTAAGTATCCCACAAAGTGAAGTCTGAGTTTGGAATCTTATAGAGTTAAACAATGCACTTTGTCTCTAGTGATTTTTATTATTGGATTCTTACATCTCTGTGTTTATTCTTTTCTTTCCCTTAACATTTTAATATCTGCCTTGCTTTCATTTCATTTAGGCACATGAAGGACAGACTCATGCTAATAGCAAAAGATCAATACATATGACTCTTGTTTTTATTCCCAGTCTCTTTCTGTTCTAGAATGTACCTAGGACATGGAATATAAATTTAAACTCCTCTTCTTCCTTTCACTATTATGTTTCTTTGAGTCAGTTTCACCTCAAAATACTCTGACTTCTATCACTTTGGGTGTCAGTTGAACCAAAGATGATTTTCTCTTTGTAAAATAGAGGTAAATCATCATGTTTTATCTTTTCCACTTTTAATTTCACTCCAAGTTTATAGCTGAGAGTGGAATAGTATTTCTACGGTGGTGGTCTCAGTTTGCACTCAAAAAAAGGAATATTCAAACATTGATATTTGTTTTGGTCAGCCCTTCTCTTGGATTTGGAGTGATCATCTTTGCATACAGAAACATCAAACTTGGCATTGCTTGATCTCTTACCACAGCTCGCTGGTAATCACCTGCTAGTGTTCTGTTCCATCCACAGTTTAAAAAGGAATGAAGTAAAACTAGCTGGGAGAATTAATCATCAGGAGTCCCTCTAACATCTCACTCAACGTTGTTCAGCCATCACCCGTAGGAGGAAAAGATTTCAGGTCTAGTTTTAGTGCCTTGAAGTGACACTAATGTGCTGAGAGTCCCACAAGGCCAACGTTCACTGTTTCAGTTTTTTCTCGTACATTTTAGAATGTTAAGTTTTAGATATGTAGTGTATATAAAGTTGTTGGATAAGAGGACAATAACACAAAAAATATTTGAACCTATGCTTTAGAAATATGCTGAAATTTTAGATAATCTCATGATTTATAACAGGCTCAGATGGTAAAGAATCTGCCTGCAATGCAGGAGACTTGGGTTGGATCTCTGGATTGGGAAAATCCCCTGGAGAGGGGAATGGCTACCCACTCCAATGTTCCTGTGTGGAGAATCCCATGGACAGAGGAGCCTGGTGGGCTATAGTCCTTGGAGTCACAAAGAGTCAGGCATGACTGAATGACTTTCACTTTGGGCTTTCCTTGTGGCTCAGATGGTAAAAAAATCTGCCTGCAATGCAGGAGACCCAGGTTTGATCCCTGAATCAGGACGATCCCCTGGAGAAGGGAATGGCAACCAGTATTCTTGCCTGGAGAATTCCTTGGGCAGAGGAGTCTGGGGGCCTACAGTCCATGGGGTCTTAAAGAGTCAGACGCAACTGAGTGACTAACATTATGATTTATAACAGATGGTATAAAAATTAATTCTAATTTGTAACATTTTTTTATGACTAAAATCTGAATACTGGACAATATATTAAATTTAAGCGATGGGTGCCTTGTTAATGTGCCATTCTAACAGAACAAACAGAAATCTACAGCTCTGTTCTCATTAAATGTGAACCATAATAGACTGTGAAAGATTGACAGCAAGTGTGCATCTCACCTTGTTTGCCTGTTACAAGGCAGAGCTGTTTGTTGGGTGATATGCTCAGTTGGTTAACCTAGAGCCATCTTTAGATCTGTATTTCAGAAAACCTAGAAAGAGCTAAGGTATAATTCTCAAAAATAAGTACATTTTTAGCTTTATAAGAGAATTCAGCTTTACAATATTGACTTCTGGTGGAATTGTTTGCACTCAGATCATCATATTGAGATCTTAAAAGCAACATGGCCCTCATTTTAAAGATATTTATGTTTTAAATACAAGCCAATAGCTTGTTCCATACATTGGACATAGAAAGGCCCTTTAACAATTTATTTTGAGAAAAATATTCAAGCCAAGAGTGTCTATGATAAAGTCCCCTTTTAAATTCAATTAACAAGACCTAAATAGCCCTTAAATGACTGACATGAGAATTATCAACCAGATTTTAACAGCAAAGGCATCATAGATTTTGGATGGGAACATTTTCAAAGTTGTTACGGTGCTTAATGCTCACATCATTTCACATCATCTTCTTTTGGGAGTTAGATTAATAATTTTATTTTGAGTAGGAAGAAATTTGCTGAGGTTCACTTATGGTGGATCAAGAAACATCTGCAATATGGTGCAGCAAGATTAGTAAACTTGCAATTTAGGACTGAAAATATAGATTGCATTTTTCTCCTCTTGCACTTTCTGCTTTCCTTTTTAATAGTTTCTTACTCATTATGTTTAATTTAGGCAAGGTTACAGTCACTGAGAGGTGGTGTAACCACTATCTTCAGAGACAACATTCCAGGGTGAACTCATGTCCTCTCTGCTGCAATTATTTATGTTTAAACAATATTTTGTCCTCCAGAAAGATTTCAAATTCATGCAAAGATAATTAGGAGTTATATGCATTCTGTTTTCTCTGTAAACTTTATCATTCAGAGATTTATACTACACCATTTTTAATTGCTTTAGGCTTTAACACAGCTTCTAAATGTAGTCAAATCACCCAGAGAGGATATTTAAAAGATTTTTTAGCTTGAACTAGCAAAACATAAATGAGAAACATTACTATGTATGATTAGGAGTGTGTCTGATTAAAAGAAGGAAAACAGGGAAAGAGAAAATAAACATAATAGAGAATTCAATGGTTGAATAAAGCCATATACACAAAAATAAAAACATGATTTGGACTGGAAATCAGGAGATTTAAAATAACAGCCCTGCAGTTGTGGGTTTCCCTGTCTTGGCATCAATTTCCTCATGTGTAGACACCCAGATTTGAAGTAGGAAATCGCAACCCACTCCTGTATTCTTGCCTGAAGAATCCCGATGGACACACGAGCCTGTTGGGCTACAGTCCATGGGGTCGCAAAGAGTTGGACAAGATGAGCTGCTAAGCAGAAGCCCAGATTAGGCAATTGTGCTAATTACTTTTAGTGCCATTTATGTGATAATAAAAGGTGACTAGTGCTGGAAGAGGTAGATGTCCTGAAGGGTGATTTTTGTTCTAAGAGGAAAGAGACAGCTGTTTAGCAAAGATATTTTTAGAGCCAAAGAGATACAGATGATTAACCATTCCATTTTTATGTGTAATTTTAATATAGCTTACAAAAAAAGAGCTTTTATATTTCTTAAATTTAAGGACAGTGGTCCTCAAAGTGGAATTTAAGGACCCCTAGGGAATTCTGAGATTCTTTCAGGGATCCAGAAGCTCAAAAACATTTTTGTAATAACACTAAGACCTTATTTGCTATTTTAGTGTTTGAAATTTGCCATAATTATACAAAAAGCAATAGTAGATAAAATTGCTGCTGCCTTAGCATGAATCAATTCAGTGGCGGCAAACTGTACTAGCAGTTGTTATATTCTTTACAAAGCACTCATGGTTTAAAAAAAAAAAGACTTCTGGGTCCACACATAAGGAGATTTTTCAGACACAACTCATCTTAACAACAAGCGAAAAGATCAGCAAAGTAAAATATCTGCAGCCCTTCTTGGATCTCTAAGAGCGGGGAGAACACAGGACAAATTACAGGCCTCAAGGATGGAGAGACAGACAAATACAAAGAGTCACAGCTACTGGAGCAGAGGCTCAAGAGCAGGGATTAGAACTGGGGTAGGAAAACCTGAACTGTGATTGATGAGTTGCTAGAGGTTCAGTGTGGACCAGGGTTTCCCAGGTGGTGCTAGTGGTAGAGAACTCACCTGCCAATGCAGGAGATGCAAGAGATTTCACTTCAATCCCTGGGTCAGGAAGATCTCCAGGTGAAGGAAATGCAACCCCCCTCCAGTGTACTTGCCTGGGAAATCCCATGGACAGAGGAACCTGGCAGGCTACAGTCCAATGGGTCACAAAAGGTTGGACACGACTGAAGCGACTTAGCAGTATGGATCACTCTGAAAGTGTGGGGAAAAAATTCCAGGGGAACCCAGCAACAAAGAGGCCCTGCAATATTGTGAAAGTGACCACAAGAAGCTCAAAGAGGTTCTCAGCTAAATATCAGAAAAAAAATTTATTCATGCTTCAGGCAGGAGGGGAAAAAGAATAGTTTTGAAATACACAGGGCTCTCTTAACAAGATCAAACTGACCTGGGGAAAGTGAAAGTGAAAGTTGCTCAGTCATGTCCTCCTCTTTGCAACCCCATGGACTATACAGTCCACGGAATTCTCCAGGCCAGAATACTGGAGTGCATAGCATTTCCCTTCTCCAGGGGATCTTCCCAACCCAGGGATCGAACCCAGGTCTCCCACATTGCAGGTGGATTCTTTACCAGCTGAGCCACAAGGGAAGCCCAAGAATACTGGAGTGGGTAGCCTATCCCTTCTCTAGGGGATCTTCCCGACCCAGGAATTGAACCAGGGTATCCTGCATTGCAGGTGGATTCTTTACCAACTGAGCTATCAGGGAAGCTGACCTGAGGAAGGGAAAACCCAATTCCAGCCCCCTCAAGCTTTTCATGATGAAGGAAAGGAAATATCAAATTCCAGCCAACTCTAGTTATCCTTTCCCACCTAACAGCAAAAAATACCTGAGTAATGTATTTCAGAAGTATAGGCTCAGTAAAAGAATGGGACCTAATCATCACATCATTGATTTCTTTTCCTTCCCAGCACCTTACTGCCACATTACTAAAGGTTTATTTACAGCAGTTGTTTTTACCTGGTACATTATGTCCAGCCAGCAAGAAAAATAATTACAAGGTATACTAAAAGGCAAAACCCGTGATTTAAGGAGATAGAGCAAGCATCAAAACCAGATATGGCAGGGATATTGGAATTACTAGACCAGGAATTTAAAACAACCATGCTTAATATGCTAAGGCCTCTCATGGATAAAGTAGGTGATACACAGGAACAGATGAAGTATAAGCAGAGAGGTGGAAATCCTAAGAAATAACCCAAAAGAAATGCTAGAGATCTAAAACAACATAACATAAAGAATGCCTTTGATGAGTTTATTCATAGACTGGACACAGCTGAAAAAAGAATCGCTGAGCTTGAGGATATATCATTAGAAACTTTGCAAATTGAAAAGCAAAGGAAATAAATACTGAAAAAAGTAGAATAGAATATTCAAATACTGTGAGACAACTACAAAAGTTTTAACATTTGTACAATGAGAATACCAGAAAAAGACAGGAAGAAATAGAAATGTTTAAAGCAATAATGACGAGAAAATTTCCAAGTTAATATCCGAGATCAAACAACATATCCAGGAAGCTCAGATAACATCAAGTACATAATGCCACCTTCAAAACAAATGAACACATAGACATATCATTATCAAATTACAGAAAATCAAAGATAAAGGGAAAATCACTAAAGAAACCAGAGGAAAGACACGTGACAACAGTGATATAAGGGACAAGAGGGAGAAATAGATTAATTCTGGTATTATATACCCGTGAAGTGGTATAGTGTTATTTGAAAGTGGATTTGGACTGATGGTAAATCTATGTTGCAAACCTTAGGGGAAACATTAGACATAGGAAAAAAGTATAATTGATATGCTAAGAAAAGAGAAAATTAAATCATAATTATCAATTAACAATACAAAAGGTAGGAAAAGAGTGAAAGACAAAAATAAGAATAAAGAACAAGGGCAAAAAGCAGACAATAATAAAGTCTGGTAGGTGTTAATCCAACTATTAATATATCAGTAGTCACTTTGAACATCAGTGATCTAAATATACTAATTAAAAGTTTATTTAATTATTGCTTAATTATTTAATATTGCTTTATTATCATTAATTTTATTTATTTTCATTACTTATTGATTTATTATCATTAAATAATATTTTTTGATCATTGATCAAAAAATAAGACCCAACTGTATACTGCCTATAAGAAACCCACAAAACTATAAATATAAAGGGACATAAACATTAAAAGCAAGGATATGGAGAAAATTATAATATGCCAACATGAATTAAAACATAGTAGGAGTAGCTATACAGGCATACATTGTTTTTTTGCACCTTGCTTTATCACACCTGACAGACACTGCATTTTTTTGTTTTGTTTGCTTTTTTTTTAACAATTTGAAGTATTCTGGAAACCCTACATCATCAGATCATGGTTAGCAACTTTTTTAGCAATAAAGTATTTTAAAGTAATATATGTACTTTTAAAAGTCATAATGCTATTACATACTAATAGAGTACACTATAGTATAAGGATACTTTTTATACATACTTGGAAACCAAAAAAATTCATGTGACTTACTTTATCGTGGTAGTTTGTAACTGAACCTGCATTATCTTCAAATGTGCCCTTATTAATTCCAGAAAGAAAAGACTTCTAAGCAAGGAAAGTTATCAGGGATAAAGAAGGGCATTGTATAATTATAAAGGGATTAATTCTCCAAGAAAACATAGCAATCTTTAATGCAGATGCACTTAACAACAGATCATCAAAGTACATGAGACCATAAGTAATCGAATTGTAAGGATGTATATAGATGAGTACACTTGTGTAGTTGAAGACTTCAACACTCTTCTACCATAAATGGAAAGATTCAGCAGTCAGGAAATCAATAAGGACATAATCGAACTTAACAACACCAGCAGTCAAATGGATACAAATGACATCTATACAGTACTTTGTCCAGCAACAGCAGAGTACACATTCTACTCAAAATCATATGGAAATATTTATCCAAATAAATGAAATTCTGTGCCATAAAACACACCTTAATAAATTTAAGAGAATAGAAACTATGAAGTATCTGGTTTCAAACTATAATGGGACTAAATTCATAATCAATGACTGAAAAATAACTGGAAATTTTTAAAATACAAGGAGATTAAACAGTTCTAAATAACACATGAATTTCAAAGAAGAAATCTCAAGAAAAAAAATATTTTTAACTGAATGAAAATGGAAACAAGCCTTATCAAACTTTGTGTGATGCAGTGAAAGCAGGGCTGAGAGAAATTTATAACATTGGATGCATATATTATAAAAGAAGAAAAATCTTTTAGAATCAACAATCTAATATTCTACCTTAGGACACTCAGTTCAGTTCAGTTGCTCAGTCGTGTCCGACTCTTTGCGACCGTGTGAACTGCAGCACGCCAGGCCTCCCTGTCCATCACCAACTCCTGGAGTCCACCCAAACCCATGTCCATTGACTCGGTGATGCCATCCAACCATCTCATCCTCTGTCGTCCCCTTCTCCCCCTGCCCTCAATCATTCCCAGAATCAGGATCTTTTCCAATGAGTCAGCTCTTCGTATCAGGTGGCCAAAGTATTGGAGTTTCAGCTTCAACATCAGTCGTTCCAATGAACACCCAGGACTGATCTCCTTTAGGATGGACTGATTGGATCTTTTTGCAGTCCAAGGGACTCTCAAGAGTCTTCTCCAACACCACAATTCAAAAGCATCAATTCTTCAGAGCTCAGCTCACTTTATAGTCCAACTCTCACATCCATACATGACCATTGGGAAAACCATAGCCTTGACTAGATGGGCCTTTGTTGACAAAGTATGTCTCTGCTTTTTAATATGCTGTCTAGGCTGGTCAAAACTTTCCTTCCAAGGAGTAAGCGTCTTTTAATTTCATGGCTGCAATCACCATCTGCAGTGATTTTTTTTTTTTTTTTCATTTATTTTTATTAGTTGGAGGCTAAATACTCCACAACATTGCAGTGGGTGCTGTCACACATTGACATGAATCAGCCATGGGATTTTTGAGCCCAGAAAAATAAAGTCAGCCCCTGTTTCCACTGTTTCCCTATCTGTTTGCCATGAAGTGATGGGACCAGATGCCGTGATCTTAGTTTTCTGAATGTTGAGCTTTAAGCCAACTTTTTCACTCTCCTCTTTCACTTTCATCAAGAGGCCCTTTAGTTCTTCAGTTTCTGCCATAAGGGTGGTGTCATCTGCATATCTGAAGTTATTGATATTTCTCCTGGTAATCTTGATTCCATCTTGTGCTTTCTCCAGCCCAGCGTTTCTCATGATGTTCCCTGCATAGAAGTTAAATAAGCAGGGTGACAATATACAGCCTTGACATACTCCTTTTCCTATTTGGAACCAGTCTGTTGTTCCATGTCAGTTCTAACCGTTGTTTCCTGACCTGCATACAGGTTTCTCAAGAGGCAGGTCAGGTGGTCTGGTATTCCCATCTCTTTCAGAATTTTCCACAGTTTATTGTGATCCACACAGTCAAAGGCTTTGGCATAGTCAATAAAGCAGCAGCAGATGTTTTTCTGGAACTCTCTTGCTTTTTTGATGATCCAGCGGATGTTAGCAATTTGATCTCTGGTTCCTCGGCCTTTTCTAAAACCAGCTTGAACATCTGGAAGTTCATGGTTCACGAACTGTTGAAGCCTGCTTGGAAAATTTTGAGCATTACTTTACTAACGTGTGAGAAGAATGCAATTGTGTGGTAGTTTGAGCATTCTTTGGCATTGCTTTTCCTTGGGATTGGAATGAAAACTGACCTTTTCCAGTCCTGTGGCCACTGCTGAGTTGTCCAAATTTGCTGGCATGTTGAGTGAAGCACTTTCACAGCATCATCTTTTAGGATTCGAAATAGCTCAACTGGAATTCCATCACTGCCACTAGTTTTGTTCGTAGTGATGCTTTCTAAGGCCCACTTGACTTTGCATTCCAGGATGTCTGGCTCTAGGTGAGTGATCACACCATCGTGATCATCTGGGTCATGAAGATCTTTTTTGTACAGATTTTCTGTGTATTCTTGCCACCTCTTCTTATCTTCTTCTTCTGTTAGTTCCATACCATTTCTGTCCTTTATTGAGTCCATCTTTGCATGAAATGTTCCCTTGGTATCTCTAATTTTCTTGAAGAGACCTCTAGTCTTTCCCATTCTGTTGTTTTCCTCTCTTTCTTTGCACTGATCGCTGAGGAAGGCTTTCTTATATCTCCTTGCTCTTCTTTGGAACTCTGCATTCAAATGGGTGTATCTTTCCTTTTCTTCTTTGCTTTTTGCTTCCATTCTTTTCACAGCTATTTGTAAGGCCTCCTCAGACAGCCATTTTGCTTTTTTGCATTTCTTTTTTTGGGGGTGGTCTTGATCCCTGTCTCCTGTACAATGTCACAAACCTCCATCCATAATTCATCAGGCACTCTGTCTATCAGATCTAGTCCCTTTAATCGATTTCTCACTTCCACTGTGTAGTCATAAGGGATTTGATTTAGGTCATACCTGAATGGTCTAGTGGTTTTCTCCACTTTATTCAATTTCAGTTTGAATTTGGCGATAAGGAGTTCATGATCCAAGCCACAGTCAGCTCCCAGTCTTGTTTTTGCTGATTGTCTAGAGCTTCTCCATCTTTGGCTGCAAAGAATGTAATCAGTCTGATATCACTGTTGACCATCTGGTGAGTCCACGTGTTAGAAGAAGAATAAATTAAATCCAGAATAAGCAGATATAAAGAAATAAGTATTTGAACAGAAATGAATAAAATTGAACACAGAAAATGAATAGAGAAAATAAATAAAACCAAAACCTTGTTTTTCAAAAAGACTGACAACATTGCTAAACCTCCCGCCAGGCTAACTAAGAAAAAAGAGAGCTGATACCAGTTAATAAAACAGAAATGGAAGTAGGGACATTTCTTCAGATCTTATGAACATAAGAAGGATATTTAAATGAATTCTATGAACAACTGTTTGCTCACATTTTGATAGCCTAGGTAAAATGAACCAATTCTTAGAAAAACTAATTTACCAAAAGTCACAAAAGACAAAATAGGCACTGAATGTATATCTATTAAGGAAATTAAATCAATAACTAACAACTTTCCAAAATAGCATTAGGCCCAGATGGGTGAGAGGGTAACAGGCAGGAAGGCCAGGGGTCTCCAAATGGAGGAAATAGGCTGCAGGTGTTGGACATTTTTATCTCTCTCTTAAGCAGCAGGGGGAAACAAAATAGTGTTTTATTTTTTCCCCTTTTCTATACACATTTAAAAAAGAGGTTTGTCTTAAAATTCTGTGTTGCCATAATGACACCTGGTTCCACCTGAACTTAACTTTTCTCAAATCTTGAGCTAACCAATGCATTTTTCTTATGGAAATGTTTGTCTTAAGCTATGTTAATGTACTGTGTATTTACCCTAGACTGTCTTCAAGTCAGTTCTGCCTAAAGGCTCGGAATGGAATTGACAAACCAGTATGTTATATTCAATCATTGTTCTCCAAGTCTATGTTAATGAAACTATATATTTGCTTGGAAATCTGCCTTTTCTTCAAGATTCATGTCAATTGTTTTATAGCCCGGGATGACTCACCTGGTGCCAGTGTTATCTCAATGCATGTTGTGGGAGAGGGGCCTGGTGCTGTTCTCTTGAGTTGTGAGATATTTCCTTTCTCTAATTAGCAGACTGCTAGTAGCTATATAACATCTGGCTAGAGACTAGCAAGGGGGGCATTCTTTCTGCCCCCTTCTGATGTCTAAGTCAGAATGTTTCTCTATCTCTCTTATATAATAAAACTTTATTACACAAAAGCTCCAAGTGATCAGGGCTCATCACTGGCCCTGGATTGAATTCTCCTCCAAAGGCCAAGAATCCCAGCGTCTTTCATGGTTTAGCAACAACCTCTCTTGGGTTTATTGGTGAATTCTACCAAACATTTAAGGAAAAAATTATACCAGTTCTCTACAGTATCAGAGGAGAGGAGCAGATGGTATACTTCTTAACTTGTTCTTTGAGACCCATATTACATAATACCAAAACCAAGCAAAGACATTACAAGAAAAGAAAACTGCAGAGCAGTATCTCCCATGAACACAAGTGCAAACTATGGAAATAGTAAAAAGATCAATGACTTCCAGAGCCTGACTGTGTGGGGAAGAAGGAATTGGTGGGACATAGAAGGTATTTGTTATTTTAGTTGCAAAGTTGTGTCTGACTCTGTTGTGACAATATGGACTGTAGCCCATCAGGTTCCTCTGTCCATGGGATTTTCCAAGCAAGAATACTTGAGTGGGTTTTCATTCTCCTCTGCAGGGAATCTTCCCAACCCAAGGACTGAACCAGTGTCTCCTACATTGGCAGGTGAATTCTTTACCACTGAACTACCAGTGGTAAACCCAAGCCACCACTGAAAACCATAGCCACAGGAAACTAACCAATTGGATCACATGGACCACAGCCTTGTCTAACTCAATGAAACTATGAGCCATGCCATGTAAGGCCACCCAAGATGGACGGTTCATGGTAGGGAGTTCTGACAAAATGTGGACCACTGGAGAAGGGAATGGCAAACCACTTCAGTATTCTTACCTTGAGAACCCCATGAATAGTATGAAAAGGCAAAAAGATAAGATACTGAAAGATGAACTCCCCAGGTCAGTAGGTGCCCAATATGCCAATATGCTACTGGAGATCAGTGTAGGAATAACTCCAGAAAGAATGAAGAAACGGAGCCAAAGCAAAAACAATACCCAGTTGTGGATGTGACTGGTGATGGAAGTAAAGTCCAATTCTGTAAAGAGCAATATTGCATAAGAACCTTGAATGTTAGGTCCATGAATCAAAGCAAATTGGAAGTGGTCAAATGAGATGGCAAGAGTGAACATGACATTTTAGGAATCAGTGAACTAAAATGAACTGGAATGGGTGACTTTAACTTAGATGACCATTATATCTACTAGTGTGGGCAAGAATCCCTTAGCCATCATGGTCAACAAAAGAGTTCGAAATGCAGTACTGGGATGCAATCACAAAAACGACAGGAAAACCATTCAGTATCATGGTAATCCAAGTCTATGCCCCGAATGGTTCTATGAAGACCTAAAAGATCTTTTAGAACTAACACCCAGAAAAGATATCCTTTTCATTATAAGGGACTGGAATGCAAAAGTAGAAAGTCAAGAGTAACAGGCAAATTTGGCCTTGGAGCACAGAAAGATGCAGGGCAAAGGCTAGTAGAGTTTTGCCAAGTGGTTGCACTGGTCATAGCAAACACCCTCTTCCAACAAAACAAGAGAAGACTCTACACGTGGACATCACCAGATGGTCAACACTGAAATCAGATTGATTACATTCTTTGCAGCCAAACATGGAGAAGCTCTAGACAGTCAGCAAAATCAAGACTGGGAGCTGACTGTGGCTCAGATCATGAAATCCTTATAGTCAAATTCACACTTAAATTGAATAAAGTAGGGAAAACCACTAGACCATTCAGGTATGACCTAACTCAAATCGCTTATGGTTATACAGTGGAAGTGAAAAATAGATTCAGGGGATTAGATCTGATAGAGTGCCTGAAGAACTATGGACGGAGGTTCATGACATTATACAGGAGGCAGTGATCAAGATCATCCCCAAGAAAAAGAAATGCAAAAAAGGCAAAACAGTTGCCTGAGGAGGCCTTACAAATAGCTGAGAAAAGAAGAAAAGTGAAAGGCAAAGGAAAAAAGAAAAGATACACCCATTTGAATGAAGAGTTCCAAAGAATAGCAGGGAGAGATAAGAAAGCCTTTCTCAGTGATCAATGCAAAGAAAGAGAGGAAGACAACAGAATGGGAAAGACTAGAGGTCTCTTTAAGAAAATTAGAGATACCAAGGGGACATTTTATGCAAAGATGGGCACAATAAAGAAGAGAAATGATATTAAGAAGAGATGGCAAGAATACACAGAAGAACTATACAAGAAAGATTTTCATGTCCCAGATAACCACGATGGTGTGATCACTCACCTAGAGCCAGACATCCTGGAATGCAAAGTCAAGTGGGCCTTAGGAAGCATCACTATGAACAAAACTAATGGAGATGTTGGAATTCCAGTTGAGCTATTTTGAATCCTAAAAGATGATGCTGTGAAAGTGCTTCACTCAATATGCCAGCAAATTTGGACAACTCAGCAGTGGCCATAGGACTGGAAAAGGTCAGTTTTCATTTCAATCCTAAATAAAGGCAATGCCAATGAATGTTCAAACTACAGCACAATTGCACTCATCTCACATGCTGGCAAACTAATGCTCAAAATGCTCCAAGCAAGGCTCCAACAGTACATCAACTGTGAACTTCCAGATGTTCAAGCTGGATTTAGAAAAGGCAGAGGAACCAGAGATCAAATTGCCAACATCTGTTGGGTTATCAAAAAAGCAAGAGAGTTCCAGAAAAACATCTGCTGCTGCTTTATTGACTATGCCAAAGCCTTTGACTGTATAGATCACAATAAACTGTGGAAAATTCTTCAAGAGATGGGAGTACTAGACTGCCTGACCTGCCTCTTAAGAAAGCTGTTTGAAGGTCAGGAAGCAACGGTTAAAACTGACATGGAACAGCAATCTGGTTCCAAATAGGGAAAGGAGTATGTTAAGGCTGTATATTTTCACCCTGCTTATTTAACTTATATACAGAGTACATCATGAGAAATGCTGGACTGGATGAAGCACAAGCTGGAATCAAGATTGCTGGGAGGAATATCAATAACTTCAGATATGCAGATGACACCACCCTTATGGCAGAAAGTGAAGAACTAAAGCACTTCTTGATGGAAGTGAATGAGGAGAGTGAAAAAGTTGGCTTAAAACTCAGTATTCAGAAAACTAAGATCATGGCATCTGGTCTCATCACTTCATGGCAAATAGATGGAGAAACAGTGGAAACAGTGAGAGAGTTATTTTTTGGGCTCCAAAATCACGGCAGATGGTGACGGTAGTCATGAAATTAAAAAACACTTGCTCCTTGGAAGAAAAGTTATGACCAACCTAGACAGCATAATGAAAACCAGAGACATTACTTTGCCAACAAAGGTTCATCTAGTCAAAGCTATGGTTTTTCCAGTAGTCATGTATGGATGTGAGAGTTGGACTATAAAGACAGCTGAGTGCCGAAGAATTGATGCTTTTGAACTGTGGTGTTGGTGAACACTCTTGAGAGTCCCTTGGCCTGCAAGGAGATCCAACCAGTCTGTCCTAAAGGAAATCAGTCCTGAATATTCATTAGAAGGACTGATGCTGAAACTGAAATTCCAATAGTTTGGCCATCTGATGCAAAGAATTGACTCATTTGAAAAGACCCTGATGCTGGGAAAGTTTGAAGGCGGGAGAACGGGATGACAGAGGATGAGATGGTTGGATGGCATCACCAACTCAATGGACAT
This sequence comes from Dama dama, assembly GCF_033118175.1. Classification (NCBI taxonomy): domain Eukaryota; kingdom Metazoa; phylum Chordata; class Mammalia; order Artiodactyla; family Cervidae; genus Dama; species Dama dama. Next base: position 76,312,369 of record NC_083689.1, on the reverse strand, counting down.
GAGTCTGAGTAATCTTTGGGAGTTGGTGATCTACATGGAGGCCTAGTGCACTGTAGTCCATGGGGTCGAAAAGAGATACAACTACATGGCTGAACTCTACTGAACTGAGCCACCAGGGAAGCCCAGAGGTTATTTATAGCATTGAAAAGACTCTGTATGTTACTATAATGATTGATACATGTCATTATGCATTTGTTCAAATTCAGAGATTGTATTAATGCCAAGAGTAAATCCTAGGGTAAACTATGGACTTTGACTCATTTTGATGTATCAGTGTAGATTCATCAATGGCAATAAAAATGTCACTTGGTGCAGTATGCTGATAATGGGGGCGGGAATGGTGGATAGGGAGCCCTAGGCATGAGTTAGGGCAGGCAGTATATAGGAAGTCTCACCACCTTTCTCTTAATTTTACTGTGAATCTAAAGCTGCTTAAAAAAGTGAAATATTAAAAACAAGGCTGATTTCACATTCATAAGGAACCATAAAAACATAATTTTTAATAAATCTCAACCTTTGAGTACCTGTCTTTTTAACATTCTGGGTGACAAAATCAGATGTACATATAACGTACTTCCACTGCATACTGAAGTATGGTGGTTGCTTGATCTACCAGCATAACTAGCTGTTTTTCAAATGAGGTAATGTTTTTTTCAACTCTCTTATCTGTGAGAGTCTGTTTCCTTGTATCTACCTTAACCAACACAAGAAATCACAACAGATTGAATTCAGAAGAAAATAGAATTCTGCTGTCTTCTATCAAGCCAGAAATCAATAAGTTCTGCATAAATAGAAAATAATGGTACATTTCTGATTAAGTTACATTAAAATTATATTTTATAAAAATGTGTTCTTCATGTGAACATGTTATATAGCTACTATTTAAATGAATTACATAAACAAAGATTTTTAAATTTCTCAGATTTTGTTTTGAAATCTGCTGAATATAGTTAGATAAAATCCACATAAACAAAGGTCTTTAGGGGTCTTCAAAAATTTCTAAGGGTGTAGAGGGATTGTGAGACCAAAAAATTTAAGACTAGCTCTTCTATGTGGTCTCCTGAAAATTAATAGCAACACATCTGATTGCATTTTTTTCTGGAGCTGCCTTTTCTGCAATAAAACTTTACCAGTTTCTCAGAACATAATATTAGAAGGAAGCACCTTTTGGAAGAGCCATGCCTTAACTTCTGTAAGAATCCTAAGCTGCACAGAGGCTAATATTTTAGAACTGAGGAAAAGGGAAAATACTAGCATTATGCCACTGATCTAGGAACACTTCAGAATCTTGAAGTACCCAGAATCTCTAACTCTTCCTTTGGGTTTACTTTAGTTTTTTCATCTTTAAAGTCATAAAAGCACCTGGAGAATTTTTTTTTTTTTTTAATAGAGCTGTGTCTAGTGAGTATGATTACTGCAAGGCCGCACATTAGGAGGGTGAGATTGCTTCCTTTGGTCCTTCAGCAATTCAGAAAAGTTCAAGGAGACCTGCACAGGAAGTCTATGAGCCAATGGATGCATTTGCTAAGGCATCTTTTCATCTTAGCTCTTGAAATAACATTGAACCAATAATAAAAGGTAAAATCAACCCGTAGAAATAGATGTAACTGATTGTGTAAATGAAGCATAACATATGCATTATTATAGCTAACTACATGTGAAATGCAGTTAGGGCAGACCTTACTGCTAATTTACCAAATTATACTGGGGAGTTGAATGAACGGAAGTAGATCAGACTGCTCTGAGCTGGGAGAGATGCAGTGAATGAATGGTGATTTATTGGTTTGTAAACCATTCCATACCTCCTGGGAGTAAATTCTGGTTGGGAGCGCATCACAAATTATAAACCTGTCCTCTCCACAGCCAAAGCCTCATTTGTTAGTCTCTCTCTTCCTCTGTTGTTTTTGCAGAGTGCTTTATGATATGCTAAATTAGGCTGCACTGGCTGTTCCCTTGATGGAGCTTGAACAATCCCTCATGAATGTTCCCAACATAATGGTGGAAGCAGATAAAAAGTCAATTTGTAATACGCATGGAGTGCTTCTGAATGACAGGCTCTGAGATAGGCTCAGTGGGGGAGACTGCAAGAAGCCAGAAGAAACTGGTTTCTCCCCTGCAGGGACTTGCAGCGCATTTAGGACACCAGTGATGCAGCAAAGCGTGAGAAAGTGTAGAGTGGATAAATCCTTCTAAGGCAGAGCACATGATTATTAGAGGGGAAGTTACAGAGTAGTAATTGACAGCCTGAGTATAGCACAAAGACTGGAATGACATATTTTTACAAAGTCTTTTAAAAAACTATAAAGTATTTAAAATATATTGCTCACACAATGATGTGCTAGACTTTGTTATTCCTCTACTCATTTAACAAACGTTAATATTCAGCTTTGATTTATACAAAATCTTGTCCCTCTCTGAGCATGTGTGCTTGATTTTTTTGTAAAAATAGAATCCAAGTATGTGGTGACACTGTGTAATTTCTCAACCCCAACCTGCTCCTCTTCAACTCTTTCTCATCCCTGTGAATGTAGTACCTTCATCTAGTAGATTCTGGTTATATAAGCAGGAACATTGAGCCATTTTTAACATCTTTTTCCACTGTCCTCATATCCAGTTACCCCAACCCTGGTGATTTTATTACCAAAAAATTTTCTAAATCCAGAGAGGCATTTTCAGTTATACAACTGAGGCTATCAGTGATCACCTTACCATCACGTTTTAGTTGGATTCCTATAATGACCCTCCAATTGTTCTAATTCCCAGTTACATTTCTCCCTCCAAACTATTCCCCATCACTGTAGTCATCTTTGTGAACTGCACATTTGATCCTTTAGCCATTCAATGGCTTCCTTTTACACTTCAGATGAAGATAAAGCTCTTTATGGGAGATTTTAAGACGCCACAGCATCTTACTTTTTTAGCAACATCTTGCAACATGCTGTGCCTCAAGCTTGCTGCGCAGAGCTGTGTATGTTGCATACTGTACAACGCCAGGAAGCACTTGACACATTTTATCCGTGTGAAGATATCCCTTAGCTTCTGCAGTATCCTGGTTCATACGTCCACCTGTGGTAACACTGATTCCTCCACTCCTTTTGCTCTCAACTCCACTGGCCCTATTTTCTGTTCTTCAGTGTATCCTCCCTCCCCCCACTTTTTTTAAATCATAAGGTCTTTTTCTCCTATTCTTTTTTCTTCCTGGAATATTCTTCCATCTTCTCTTTACCAAGTTAACCTCAAGTCATCCTTCAAATTTCTGCTTAGTCTTTGGACCTTCAGTTGGGTCAGGTATCCTGATTACACTTAGTAATAGGTCTGTGTGAACTGTGTTTTATATCATGTGATTATTTGACTAACATTTGTCACTCTCACCAAACTGTGAAAGGTGGGCAGTGGGTGAGATTTGCTCATCATCATATGACAAATAGGTGATACACAGAAAGGGCCTAAGGGGCCTATTAAATGTTATCAGGGGTGAATTTATGATGCTTGCACCTTTCTTTTCCACATACTGATCTATTATGTGTACTCTTGGACAGTATGTCTTTGCTAGTTGCATGTTAGTTCACAATACACATAATCCATAGTTAGCCAGTCTCATTTGTTGGACATATCTTTGTTTCCAGTATCCCAGTATTGTTCACATTCCTTCTTTTTATCTTTTTTTTTTTTTTTTTAAATTATTGTAGTATAACTACTTTGCAGTGTTACTTTCTGCTGGACAATGAAGTGAATCAACTATACATACACACACATTCCCTCCCTCTTGGACCTCCCTCCCACCCCACCCTCCACCCCAGCCATCTGGGTCATCACAGAGTACCGAGCTGAGCTCCCTATGCTTTATAGCAGGTTCCCACGAGCTGATTTACACATGGTAGTGTATATATGTCAAACCACAGAGAGAGGAATATATCCTGGACTTGTGCAGAGATAAGAGAACGTTTTTTTAAGTGAAAAGAAAAGCAGGTTAAATGACATAGTTAGGAGGTAACAAGGGTTAGCAGGGAGCTGGGCTTGGCAGAGTCAGAAACATTTTGACATGTAATCAAAAGTTAGTTTCTTATGAAGAAGAAATGAAGAGACAGATTACTATTAGTGGAAAGCCTTGAAGTTTGTAATGAAGTGTTTGGCTTCTGCCATATTGCTAAGTTTACTAAGTTGTTTGGTTTGAAATCAGTCTGATGAGTGCAGAAGTTTATTTAACAAAAAGACAATATTTATAAACTTCTTTTCTTTCTTTTCAGCCTAATTGTGCAATATCATCTTGCCTTTTCACATCTAATTCCTTGTCATGTCCAATTTAGGGCTACCAAAACATATTGAGAACATCAGAGAAGCCACTGGAGAATATATAGTCAATATACAAATAAAGCTTGTGATCTTATCAGCCAAACATCAAATGACAACACTATCGTTGTGAGTGAAGCAACATTGATTTGGTAAAGATGAGAGTTGCATCAGTTGGTCACAGAGAATTCAAAGTATCAGGATTTAATGACTATCTACAAATACTGGGTTGACGAAAATGAAGCAAGACTCCCTGGTGTTTGATGGGACAATATCAGAGGAAGACTCTTGCCTCCATGAAGTGAAAGTTAATGGTGAAAACTACAGAGGATAGCTCAACAGGGAATTATTTCTCCTACCACCAGCTGTATCAGTTATTTGAACCCAACTGTTGTTGTAGGAAAGAGTATGTTGGATAGCAGTGGGAATTAAAGGGATATTCTTTTGTACAGGTGTCTGAATAAGTTTGGCTGCATATTAAAAAAAACTCAACTACAACTGCTTAACCCATAAAGAAATTCCTTACCTGTCATAACTAGAAATCCTGAGGTAAGGTAGTCTGCAGGGGATGTTTGTTCAGAGACTCAGTGTTATTATCCAGGATCCCTTTCTTTCCATCTTTCTGTCTCTGTAATCCCATTGCAAAATGGTGGCAGCAACTCCACCACATCTAGATAGCATAAGAAGATACAGTGTATCTTTTTCTGTATCTTTCTATGTCGTCAATAAAAAAGAGGAGGTATTTCATATAGTCTCATCCGACAAACTCCTACTCATGTATGAAGAGCACTGTGTACATATCTGTTCTTGAGTCAATTATTGAAAAAAGAATGATCTTATCATAGTTGGCTTAGAGGAATGATCAGGGGTGGATTTGACATGGGGTAGTCAAACACAGTAAGCAATATAGCAAATAACATTTTATCAAAGTAATAAAAAGGTGTTCAAGTATGTGAATTCTGATTAGTGAAGATGATTAATGGTAGGGTTGATAAGAATTAATTCATATATGTAGATTTCTTTGAGATGTGGCCTGAGTTTTTTATGACTTTTCATAATATAGATATTTTGACAGTGTTATTCATATTATTTCCAAACTTTCTTCATCATAATATGTTTCTTCAAATATAATCTACTATTAAATCACTGAGAAAGGAGATTCTCATTCATTCATTTATTCCTAGGTTCTGGAGATAGAATACTGGACAAGACAGAGAAATTCTGTCTTTCTGGAATTTATACTTAATGGCAAGAAGTGGAAAATTATGAAGCAAAAAATATATAAAAAATAAAATTTCCAGTATTGATAGTTATCTTTAAAAACAAAAATTCTCTGTATCACAGAAGATACTGAGGTAACTACTTCTGACAAACATTTGAGTAAAAGTGTACACATCACTTGTGATTAAATCACTGCCTTGATCAGCGTTTGGTTGTGTAGAACCTGTGACACACCAGTGTGCTGCGGCACCTGGATTGAGAACCACTAGCTGGGTTACCTTAGGCCGATTATTTAGCCTTTTTCTGTGTTCCAGTTTTCTCATCTTTAAGGTAGGATCATACTCCTTATTTTAGGCATTTCTGTGATGATTAAATGAGATGTCTGTAAAGAGTTTAAATGGTGCCTGGCGCATGTAAGTAGAGTGTGTATAAAGTAAAATAAAATTAATAAAATAAATGTATCTTATGAACTGGGGGGCAAAATATGCCTTTACCTTAATTCTTTCCCTTTGTATAAATGGATTTTAGAGTGTATTTATTTCAACGTTCCCGTATTAAATGAGAGGAAATGAACCTAAGAGAGGGGGCAGTTTCTGCCAGAACTGGGCCCGAGCTCTTTCTCATGCCTATCCAGTGTCCTTCCTAGTATTTTATTCTGTCATGATTTCCGTTCACACATGCTTTTAAATACATACATCTTTAGGAATGCAGAAACCTGCCTTTATCTGCGGGTCACTTCTTGCATGCCTGTGTGCTAAACTGCTTCAGTCGTGTCCAACTCTTTGCAACCCGGTGGACGATAGCTTGCCAGACTCCTTTGCCCATGGGATTCTCCGGGCAAGAGTACTGGAGTAGGTTGTCATACCCTCTTTGCAGGGAATCTTCCTGACTCAGGGGTCAAACCTGAGTCTCTTATGTCTCCTGCATTGGCAGGCAGGTTTTCTCAAGGAACCGTAAACTCCTTTTTCCCATAGTTGTAGTCACTACTTCACTTTTACCCTGGGGTCTGGATATGAGGTTCACTTGGTAAGAAGTGGGTGTTTTCAAAGTCAAGATTCTACAGTTACCTTAGTGAGGCGTTCACATAGTGGTGGTTTTGGTTAAAGTCCTCATTAGCCTTCCATAGCTAATGAGTTTGAGGGTTATAAATCTACTCATTACTTATGAATGATAGGGCCAGTGCTTAAAATTTGCCAGTTTTGCACTAAGACATAATTATTTATGAAAAGGCCTTGCCCTTGAAATGGAAATCATAATAATTAGTTTTAATCTTTCTGTGGCTTATTTATTTTTTTCCCCAGGGAAACAGATGTCTAAGGGGGTGCTAATTACTAGTATTGGAAAGTTTGCTACCCAAACAAATCAGAAAGTCAGGAGGCTAACTCTTGGAACTTTTAGCCACCACTTAACTGTGTGCCTTCAGAAAAGAAGCAATACTCCCAAGGCTTTCTGTCTGTCTATGGCAGATTTGTGCTAGATAATGTTACCAGCTGAGAATACTCAGAACTTTGATACTTCAGAAAACAATGCATGCTTTTTAAGGTGTTTTTCTTTTTAAAAAAATTGAAGTATAATTAATTTACAATGTTATGTTATTTTTTGCTGTATAGCAAAGTGGTTTAGTTTTATATATATATAGATAGATAGATATAGATAGATATGGATACACACACACACACACACACACACATTCTTTTTATAGTATTTTCCAATATGGTTTATCACAGGATAGTTATTATAGTTCCTTGTGCTGTGTACAGTAGAATCTTGTTTATCTTTATCAATTTTCTCTCTCTCTCTCTCTCTATATATATATATATATATATATATATATAAAATGGCTTGCATCTGCTAAACCCCAAACTCCCAATCCGTCTCTTTCCCATTCCTCCTCCTTGACAACCACAAGTCTGTTCTCTATGTCTGTGAGTCTGTTTCTGTTTCATAGATAGGTTCATTTCTTTCATATTTTAGATTTTACATTTAAGTGATATCATATGGTATTTGTCTTTCTCTTTCTGACTTACTTAGTGTGATAATCTCTAAGTCCATCTGTGCTGCTGCAAATGGCATCGTGTTGCTGCAAAGGGCTTTATTGCATTCTTTTTTATGGCTGAGTACTGTTTCACTTTTTATATGTATCACATCTTCTTTATCCATTCATTGATGGGCATTCAGGCTGTTTCCATGCCTTGTCTATTGTAAATAGCACTGCAGTGGACATAGGGGTACATATATACTTTTGAATTACAGTTTTATCTGGATATACACCCAGGAATGGGATTGTTGGACCTTATGGCAACTCTATTTTTAGTTTTTTGAGGAGCTTCCATACATTTTCCAAAGTGGCTACATCAACATACATTTCCATAGGAGGGTTTCCTTTGCTCCACATAAGGTGCTTTTCACAAATGGTAAAATAGATATAACAAATGTGTTTCCAAGAGTTTATTAACTTGGTTGAAACTGGACTATGAATAATGTTATATCAGGAAAAAATGTGGAAATTACCCCTTTTGGTCAAGATGCTGAGTTTTAAAGTCAAGTATGAACTGGCCCAAGAGTTCTGCAGCTACTGACATGTCACAAACAGACACATAGGTACTCAGTTCTTCAGTCCAAATTGTATCTATTCAGTTTTCTTGAATCAAGTAGTATAACATGCATTCATTAAGCTTAATGAACAATTTAATTTAAAATCTTATTACTAAGATTAAAAGATATTGCTGGTGGTCTTCGTGGTTGAATATGGTATTTCTGGATTTTAATACAGTAATAAAATGATATTAGAACTGAAGTGATCTTTAGAGACTATCTGCCTAAATCAATTTGGTCTAGAGCTAGAGCCAACTCCTTATTTCAGATAAAGACACTAAAGTAATGCAATAGGTTACATGAAATGCTAGTCACTTGCTAGTGGCAGAGACTAGGGCATAGATCTCCTGAATTCTGGTTTAGTATCAAGATTGCTAGGAGAAATATCAATGAACTCAGAAATGCAGATAACACCACCCTTATGGCAGAAGGGCTTCCCTGGTGGCTCAGACGGTAAAGCGTCTGTCTGCAATGCTGGAGACCCAGGTTTGATCCCTGGGTTGGGAAGATCCGCTGGAGAAGGAAATAGCAACCCACTCCAGTGCTCTTGCCTGGAAAATTCCATGGACAGAGGAGCCTGGTAGGCTACAGTCCATGGAGTTTCAAAGAGCTGGACACGACTGAGCGACTTGACTTTATTACTTTACTTATGGTAGAAGGCGAAGAAGAACTAAAGAGCCTCTTGATGAAAGTGAAAGAGGAGAGTGAAAAAGTTGGCTTAAAGCTCAACATTCAGAAAACTAAGATCATGGCATCCGGTCTCATCACTTCATGGCAAATAGATGGGGAAACAATGGAAACAGTGAGAGACTTCAGTTTTTTGGGCTCCAAAGTCATTGCAGATGGTGACTGCAGCCATGAAATTAAAAGACGTTTGCTCCTTGGAGGAAAAGCTATGACCAACCTAGACAGCATATTAAAAAGCAGAGACATACTTTGCCAACAAAGATCCATCTAGTCAAAGCCATGGTTTTTCCAGTAGTCATGTATGGTTATGAGAGTTAGACTATAAAGAAAGCTGAGCGCTGAAGAATTGATGCTTTTGAACTGTGGTGTTGGAGAAGACTCTTGAGAGCCCCTTGGACTGCAAGGAGATCCAACCAGTCTGTCCTAAAGGAAATCAGTCCTGAATATTCATTGGAAGGACTGATGCTGAATCTGAAGCTCCAATACTTTGGCCACCTCATGTGAAGAACTGACTCATTGGAAAAGACCCTGACCTGAAAGACTAAAGGCAGGAGGAGAAGGGGATGACAGAGGATGAGATGGTTGGATGGCATCACCAGTTTGATGGACATGAGTTTGAGTAAACTCCAGGAGTTGGTGATAGACAGGGAAGCCTGGTATGCTGCAGTCCATGGGGTCACAAAGAGTCAGACACTACTGAACGACTAAACTGAACTGAACTACACCTGAAAACCATCAGATTGTCTTTAGTCAAAATACTCATCTTGCCTGCTAATCCCCCACAAACTCTCTATTTATTTTTAATTGGAGGATAGTTGCTTTACAATATTGTGTTGATTTCTGCCATATATCAGCACGAACCAGCCATAGCTATACATATGTCCCCTCTCTCTTGAACCTCCTTCTCACCTCCCATCCCACCCTACCCGTTTAGGTTGTCACAGAGCACTGGGTTTGAGCTCCCTGCATCACACTGCAAATGTTCACCAGGTATCTATTTTACACACAGTATGTATGTTTCAGTGCTACTCTCTAAATTCTTGCCTCACATTTGCCATCTTCTCTATAATAGGGCTTTCTGCCTATCCAGGCGAGGTGAGGAAGGATGCACTTGCTATTTCATGGAAACATTTTTAAGTATTAATAGTGTCCCTAAAGAAGAGGTGTGCAATACATATGTCTGTCTGCTTCTTAATTACACTCTATTCTGTTATCCCTGGTATCCTAACTTAATGGATAGGAATGTGGATTCTGTAGTCTGACTGCTTAGGTTCAAATCTCCCTGCCATCATTTGTAATTTCTGTGACCTTGACTAAGCAACTCTCTGCTGCAGTGTTCTCATTTGGAAAAAACCTCAGGATATTAATAGCAAATACCTCACATATTTTTGTTAACATTAGATAAATTGATATTCATAAAGTATTTTAAAAAGTGCCTGACACACAGGCACTTTCTTAGTGTGCACTTAGTAAATGGTGGCTACTATTTTTTTTATAGTATTAGGCAGAAACAGCATCTAAAGTAATATGGATAATAAACACATTTAGCTTCCAAGTACATTATATAAATAAGCCCTTATATTAATGTTATCCCAACATCTGCAAATTGGATATTAGCCCAATTCCAATTCTATAGACAGTAGATTCAAGACCCACAATGATTACATCACTTGCTCAAAGCTCACAACCAGTTACTGATGGCTGTTCCGTAACTCAGATTGTTGACACATTTGAATCTCAAGCTTTTGCCTTTCTATTGATCCAGATTCCAGAAGCCAATGATAGTTCACTGGGTTTTCTAACTGTAAATTCTTGTAAGCTTTTTTCTTAAAAAGAAAAAAAAGAATCATAATTGATTGACAAGTAATGTTAGCTAAGCAGGTCTTCCTGGAACCTTTGAAAAGGCTGAGGTTGTGTTTTGGCACAACTCTGGGAGTTGGTGATGGAAAGGGAAGCCTGGTGTGCTGCAGTCCCTGGGGTCTCAAAGAGTTGGACACAACTGAGTGACTGAATTGAACTGTGTTGTGGCAGGCTGCGAGATGTTATTATAATGCTTCAGTGGATTCTTAACTTCAGAGGGGAGCATGTTATTCAGCACTGGAACACACCTGGCCTAAGAGATGGCAGGAGACGGGTTAGAATTGAAAGGTCAGCCACTTCCACCTCCTGACTCGGGCCATCCTTTAAGGTCCACACCAACAGGGTTGCTTTCTAATAAAGATCACTCACAGAATGACACCATCCGGCACATGTCAGAGGAGAGGTGACAGAAGGAGCAGCTGCTGGACTTCAGCTGCAACCGTCTGCCTCATGTTGAGTGACTTGGAAATGAATGGGCAGGCAGGGTCGGTGCTTCCAGCTGAGTAAATATTCTGTCATTCCCAGCTCTGTCTTATTTTAGATTTTCTATAGAGATATTCATTCCTTCAGAGGTTCCTGACATCCTCATGTATACTTTTTGTATGTGGAAGTCAGATTGATGCCTCTAATTCCGGATGTTTTGAAATTTGTGTGGTTTCTTCACTTCACTTACTTCACTCTTCAAAACCAAGTCTTCCAGCGTCTCCATTTTAACAAGTAATAGTCTAATCTGCCAAGGTGGGCAAACCAGAAATGTGTATGGTATCCTTTAAACTTTCCTCTTCCACCCTTTATGACTCAGACTAAGTTGGATCTCTTTTTTGTGCTTTCATAATCCTGTGATTTTTGCTTCCTAGAATTTATTGAAGTTTGTGATCATTTTTATATTTGTGACTATTTCATGGAAAAAAATACACATGTAACTTTACTTGCCTGAAAGTTCCATGAGAGTAGGAATCATGTAGAATCAAATGTCTGTATTTACTCATCAGTGGTTACGTATTTGTTTATGCTTTAACTACGGTGTTTGTCACATAGAAATGTTCAAAAATTAATTGCTTAACAGACCTTGAACCAATCTTCACTATCCTTGTTTCATTATTTCTGTGCCAAGTCTTTAGAAAAGGAATGCTGATAATGTTAACCATCAGATGGGAATGAACCAACCCTGGAAGTGGTGAGATCACCACCACTGGTTTTCATGATCAACTGGATGGTCTTCTATCATCCTGAATTTAGAGGAGTTTGTATTAGGTGATCTTTAAGCCCACCCCTAACACCATGGCTTATCATTCCATTGTGCTCTAAGGCCTTTTAAATTGGTATACTGAGATCTTTGCATTGTAGTGTCAGGAAACTTGGATATAAGTCCAGATTTCAGTGACTTTGAACAACTCCTATTATCTGCAATTCTGTTTCCTCATCTTTATAATGGAGTGCATTAGTAAGGATGGGTTGAGTTATTCAGAAGTAACAAGTAGCCTTATTAACTCAAAATGTAGCACAACAAAGTTACCTATTTGCTTCTTTTGCATGTCCCATGTGTATGAACAGATGGGTCCGCTCCAGAGTCACTCAGGGATGAGGAGATAGCAGCTCTCTTGGAGCTGAACTTTTTTGAACAGGAGCGCTCCCAATTTTCCATCTCATCTCATCAATAGAAGAGAGACAGTAGGAAAGTGTGTATAAGCTTGTAACTGCCTCATCCTAGAGGTGACATATTTCATTGGTAAGGAATCAACATTGGTCCCCTCTAACTGTAAAAAAAAAAAAAAAAAAAGCTGAGAAATAGAGGAGAGCTCATCAAATATCAGTGTGTGTGACTTTGTCTTCCTTTCTGAAGTGATTTTGATTTTTTGTTTTGTTTTCTTAGCCAGTGGAAGTATTTCTTTAAATGAAATACATAAGCATATAAAGCAAATAAGAGTGAAACTGTACTAATGGAAGCAGGACTGGAGAGGCCTGGGTTACTGCCAGCTTGTCTTGCACTTTATAACAACTGTGCCATTTAATTATACCCAAGGCACTTCTGCAGACCTGTGATGGTTTTGTTGTGCACAGTGTGAAAACTTCTTGGCTGGCTGGTTTCTAAGGTCACTTTTAACTTTTAAAATTCTATTTGCAAATGAACTTTTCTTCAAATTTGTTATACAACTGTATTGTTGTCAATGTTCAGTTGCTAAGTCATGTACAACTCTTTTTGTTCCCATGGACTGCAACATACCAGGCTTCCCTGTCCTTCACAATCTCCTGAAATTTGCTCAAACTCATGTCCATTGAGTCAGTGATGCCATCCAACCATCTCATCCTCTGTTGTCCCATTCTCCTCCTGCCCTCAATCTTTCCTGACATCAGGTTCTTTTCCAATGATGTCTCTTTGTATCAGGTGACCAAAGTATTGGAGTTTCAGCTTCAGCACCAGTACTTTCAATAGAATTCAGAGTTGTTCCTTTAGGATTGACTGATTTGATCTCCTTCCAGCCCAAGAGATTCTCAAGAGTCATCTCTAGTACCACAATTCGAAAGCATCAATTCTTTGGCACTCAGCCTTGCTTATGGTCCAACTCTCACATCATACATGACTACTGGAAAAAGCATTGCTTTGAGTATATGGCCCTTTATTAGCAAAGTGATGTCTTTTCTTTTTAATATGCTGTATAGGTTTGTCATAGCTTTCCTTCCAAGGAGCAAGCTTTAATTTCATGGCTGCAGTCACTGTCTATAATGATCTTGAATCCCAGGAAAATAAAGTCTGTCACTGCTTCCTTCTATTTGCCATGAAACGATAGGACCAGAGGCGATGATCTTCGGTTTTTGAATGTCGAGTTTCAAGTCAGCTTTTTCAATCTTCTCTTTCACCCTCATCAAGTGATTTTTTACTTCCTCTTCACTTTGTCCCAATAGAGTGGTATCATCTGCATATTTGAGGTTGTTGGTATTTCTCCAGGCAGTTGTGATTCCAGCTTGTGATTCATCCAGCCCAGCATTTGGCACGATGTACTCTGGATAAAAGTTAAATAAGCAGGGTGACAATATATACAGCCTTGTTGTACTCCTTTCCCAATTTTGAACCAGTCTGTTTTTCCATGTCTTATTCTAACCATTGCATCTTGACCTGGATGCAGGTTTCTCAGGAGGCAAATAAGGTGATCTGGTATTCCCACCTCTTTCAGAATTTTCCAGTTTGTTGTAATCCACATAGTCAAAGGAGAACAATCAGTGAAGCATAACTAGATGTTTTTCTGGGATGTCTATATTCTTGTATATATTTTACATAGTTGCATTTATGTGCAATTTTGTGTTTTTTATTTCATATTTTAATACATTTTCTCAATTCTATTTGGCATTTGTAATGATTATTTTTATAAATAGACTATTATTATATAAATAACAAATCCTAAATGTAATAATCAATCCTAAATGTAATAATGAAGTCCTAAAGCAATCCTAAATGTTATAATGGAAGTCCTTAACTCAGTGAATGAAAATTTTAGTCTTCAAAAAAATAGTGGTAATAATAATAACATCTGGTTGAATTTTTAAGGGGAAGTTCAAAAAGAATTATCTGAAGGAAATTAGCAGAGTAGTAGACTCTTTATAAACCAAAAACATTATCAGATCTACAGCCAGAACTATGTTAATATTGCTGAGAGGATACTATGCATTGTGCATTGTATAAACGTTTTCTACGAGTTATCTTACTGAATCCTTGAACAACTTATGAATGATAGGTAAAAGTTTTTCCAAATCACTTTATAGAGGAGAAAACTGAAATTAAGTTTGTTGGCAGTCTTTCCTGGGTTTACTTACAAGGTAGTGCTTTATCCTGGACTCCAATGCAGGTCCATCTCCTAAGCCGAGGCCCTTGCCTCCCATTAAATGAGATATTTAAAGCAATGCTGTATACCTGAAACTAACATATTATTATACATCAGCTATACTTCAATAAAAAAGAGAATAAGTAAAACTTCAAAATAAAGTGGAAAAAGAGGCAACTGTCTATGGTAAGGGTGAACTGGTGAAGAGGTGTTGCAGTACTCTTGCCATGAGCCTCCCCAGTCCTACTCTGTTTTCCTTTTTAAATTACCAGCATTTGAAATTGCATTGAAATTTAGCTTGAACATTTAAAATGTTTAGGAAGACTTTGAATGCAAACATACTTTAATATAATTCCATGGTTCATTTTACCATAGGATTAATGAGACTGCACAAGTGACAGATTACTCTTTTGGTTATTAATTCTGCCTCTTGACCTAGTGAAAAATATCTATTAGATTATATAAATCAAGCCCAGTAAGAAAACAACTTATTTAAACTGACTTCAAACCAGCATGCGTGCATGCTGCATGCTAAATCGCTTCAGTTGTGTTTGACTCTGTGACCCTGTGGACTGCAGCCCACCAGGCTCCTCTGTCCATGGGATTCTCCAGGCAAGAATACTGGAGTGGGTTGCTGTGCCTTTCTCTTCAAATCAGCGTACACAATAGTAATGACTCTAATAGTGTTGCAAAAGGGGAAAAGATTATCAAAAAATATCGATTATTAATTATTCAAATATTAACAAAGTCCGTTCTGAATGATCTTGACCTCTATGTAGTACTTAACAAATGCATGTAGGAACAAAACTATAACCAAATAGCCACTTTCTTTTTAATGATGTGTTTATCCTCATGCCAGTTCACTTAGAAACATTTTATTTAAAAGCTGCAGCACAATATTGATCTCATTGATAACATCTGTCTCCTAAAGCAGATCGCACGTTTTTTCCCTAAATCAAGTCAAGATGTGCACCATAGACATGTTTTGTCTGGCCCAAGTGGTGTTAGTAATTGTCAATACTTGTCAATATTTTTAACTTGAGCTTGTGGTAGGCAGAGCAATGGCTCCCCAAAGATGTTCATGTCTTATTTCTTAGACTTTGTATGTTTCATTACACAGCATAAGGGACTTTACAGATATAATTAAGGTTATGGACCAGGCCTGAAAATAAAGAGTTTATGGTAGACTGCTCAGCTGGCCCTATCTAATCACATGAACCCTTAAAAACAAAGAACTTTCTCCAGCTAGAAGGCAGAGAGATGTGGCAGCAGGGAATATCTGAGACAGTCAAAGCTTTGGAGAAACTCAACTCATTGTTGCAGGAGGAAGAAAAGAATGAGAAGGAAGGTGGGCAGCCCTTAGCAGTAAAGACCATCAAAAATTAGGGATTTCACTTTTACAACCAGAAGAAATTGATTTTGGTCAAATTTGGGTGAGCTTGGGAGCCTGGCACCACTAGAAAATAACTTGAACTTGCTGACACTTTGATTTCAGCCTTAAGAAACTCTAAAGAGAGGACACAGTTGAGTTAGGCTGTAACTGGATTTCTGACCCCCAGAACTATGGGATCTTAAAAGAGTATTGTTTTAAGCCCCTAAATTTGTGGTAGTTTTTTTATGGCAGTGAAAGTAAACTAACACAGATATTTCACTTAGAAATTTATGTGTTTAAGTATAGTTTTTGTTTGGCCACACTGGATTAGAGTTGAATAATAGAGGCCCCATTTGGCTAAAGCCTGGGACTCTTATTTATGCAAGTTACCACCTGACCTGGTTTGCTCATTTATCCTTTTGGCATTTGTATTTCAGACACTGATCTGAAAATTAAAAGGGACAGAACTAAATAGGAGCACTCCTAGGCAGCTTGGGGATTTTTCCATCCTTCTACCAAGGACCTTGACTCATAGTCCTAATTTTTTTCCTAATACGCTATTTCATGTCAGACCACACTCTGTGTCCTTCACTTCCATCTCTCTCTGTTTCTTCATTTTTAATAGAGCTTAGTGGCCCCAGTGAAGTTGGTTGCTGTAGAAATATGATCCTTCCTTTTCAAAATTAGTTTTCAGGAACAAATGTCAGCATATACTTCTTTTATCAAGTTTCACTTGTAACCTCCATTGCTATGGAATTTCCCTCTTCTATTTATTGAACCATATTGGACAAATTTTTTTACTGTGGAATTCAAAGGCACTGCTCCAATATTTTAAATTTAATTGCAGTTGCTACATATGAGGACAGTGCACTAAATTATTTAGAAAGAGTAAATAAATAAATCTTGTACTTGGTATAGAATTATTTTGCACCTGAAGGAAACAAGTCTAAACCATGAAACAAACATCTGTCTGAGTAATAGTTTTAAAAGAATCTAAAGCTCTACATATTTAGATGCTTCTTGTTCCCATAATGGGAAATTTCCATAAAACTTAATCATCACTTACATATTCTCATCATACCCCATGTATCTCTCCATTTCATCATGTCCTATAGCTGAAATTTAATATTTGTTTATTTAGTAATTTGGTCTCTCTTTTCCACTACACATGTACGCTTTCTGATGGCAAAGTCTCTCTGTCTTGATCCCCATTTTATATTATTGCAGACTTTCAATAATTCTTTCTTGAATGAAGGATGTATTCATTAGTTATCATTTGTGTGGGTGGAATTGAGTGGACAATATCTCATTCTGAATCCTAACATTGCAAAGTATTATAAACAAAACATTTAAGTCTAAGCATGATTCAGAAGCCATTTGTTCAAGAAGTTTGAAAGAATTCAACTTCCTCCATCTATCCATATTAGAGTAACACCTTGCCAAAGAACTGAGTCTGTTCCATATCCTGTTAAATAGCAGCCTGATAGAGTCACATACAAGATGACAGGAAAGTGAAGGAATACAAGTAATTAACAGTGGCCTACAAGAGAGCTGACTGTGGCTCATCATGAACTTCTTATCACCAAATTCAGACTTAAATTGAAGAAAGTAGGGAAAACTACTAGAACATTCATAAGTATGACCTAAATCAAATCCCTTACAATTATACAGTGGAAGTGACAAGTAGATTCAACGGATTAGATCTGATATAGTGCATGAAGAACTATGGACGGAGATTCATGACATTGTACAGGAGGCAGTGATCAAAACCATCCCCAAGAAAAAGAAATACAAAAGGGCAAAATGGTTGTCTGAGGAGGCCTTACAAATAGCTATGAAAATAAGAGAAGCCAAAGGCAAAGGGGAAAAGGAAAGATATACCCATTTGAATGCAGAGTTCCAAAGAATAGCAAGGAGAGATAAGAAAGCCTTTCTCAGTGATTAATTCAAAGAAATAGAGGAAAACAGTGGGATGGGAAAGACTAGAGATCTCTTCAAGAAAATCAGAGATACCAAGGGAACATTTCATGGGCACAATAAAGGGCAGAAATGGTATGGATCTAACAGAAGCAGAAGATATTAAGAAGAGGTAGCAAGAATACACAGAAGAACTATACAAAAAAGATCTTCATGACCCAGATAATCACAGTGGTCTGATCACTCACCTAGAGCCAGACATCCTGGAATGCAAAGTCAAGTGGGCCTTAGGAAGCATCACTACGAACAAAGCTAGTGGAGGTGATGGAATTCCAGTTGAGCTATTTCAAATCCTAAAAGATGATGTGAAAGTTCTGCACTCAATATGCCAGCAAATTTGGACAACTCAGCAGTGGCCACGGGACTGGAAAAGGTCAGTTTTCATTCCAATCCCAAAGAAAGGCAGTGTCACTGAATGCTCAAACTACTGCGCAATTGCACTCATCTCACAGGCTAGCAAAGTAATGCTAAAAATCTTCAAGCCAGGCTTCAACAGTACATGAGCCATGAATGTCCAGATGTTCAAGCTGGATTTAGAAAAGGCAGAGGCACCAGAGGTCAAGTTGCCAACAGTTGTTGGATCATCGAAAAAGCAGGAGAGTTCCATAAAAGTATCTACTTCTGCTTTACTGACTACGCCAAAACTTTTGACTGTGTGGATCACAACAAACTGTGGAAAATTGTGAAAGAGATGGGAATACTGACCTGCAGCTGACCTGCCTCCTGAGAAACCTGTATGCAGGTCAAGAAGCAACACTTAGAACTGGGCATGGAACAGACTGCTTCCAAATCAGGAAAGGAGTGCATTAAGGCTGTATATTATTACCCTGCTTATTTAACTTATATGCAGAGTACATCATGAGAAATGCTGGTCTGGATGAAGTATAAACTGGAATCAAGATTGCCGGGAGAAATATCAATAACCTCAGATAGGTAGATGATACCACTCTTATGGCAGAAAGCAAATAAGAACTAAAGAGCCTCTTGATGAAAGTGAAAGAGGAGAGTGGAAAAGTTGGCTTAAAGCTCAACATTCAGAAAACTAAGATCATGGCATCTGGTCCCATCACTTCATGGCAAATAGATGGGGAAACAATGGAAACAGTTAGAGACTTTATTTTCTTGGGTTCCAAAGTCACTGCAAATGGTGACTGCAGCCATGAAATTAAAAGATGTTTGCTCCGTGGAAGAAAAGTTTTGACCAACCTAGACAGCATATTAAAAAGGAGAGACATTACTTTGTCAACAAAGGTCTGTCTAGGCAAGGCTCTGGTTTCCAGTAGTCATGTATGGATGTGAGAATTGGATGGTGAAGAAAGCTGAGCATCAAAGAATTGATGCTTTTGAACTGTGGTATTGGAAAAGACTCTTGAGAGTCCCTTGGACTGCAAGCAGATCTAAACAGTCCATCCTAAAGGAGATCAGTCCTGAATATTCATTGGAAGGACTGATGTTGAAGCTGAAACACCAGTACTTTGGCCACCTGATGTGAAAAACTGACTCATTGGAAAAGACCCTGATGCTGGGAAAGATTGAGGGCAGGAGGACAAGGGGACGACAGAGGATGAGATGGCTGGATGGCATCACAGACTTAATGGACATGGGTTTGAGTAAACTCCAGGAATTGGTGACGGACAGGGAGGCCTGGTGTGCTGCAGTCGGACACGACTGAGCGACTGAACTGAACTGAATAAGCTGTCTTGTTGTGGGTGCCAAGCATCCGATAGTCTCTAAATATTGCTGCTCAGAATTTTTAAGTAGCCAGTTTGCCTGGTAATTTGGACTCATTTGAAGATCTTTCTAGCTGCTGATTACAAAAACTTTGGACCTCTTTCCAGCCTCAGTGTGTCTCTCCCATTTTAATTTCTACATGCCTTGAATCTTTGTTGATCTTGTATTTTATCTACCAATCTGTTTCATTGGGTTGCAGTTTTGTTTCTGATCTTCCACACAATCTGATGTTGCTCATGACCACATATGTCATTTCATTTTCAACTCAGAGTAGAGGCATGCCTGCAGCTTGAGACAGATGCTTTTCCTCTAAGAAGAGTTCTCAAAGTTAATCCTAGAAGAAGTCAGGTTTTAGGGATTGAAAAGCTGCTAATCCCTCTTTTTCAGGAAAGAAAGAACAATTTAAAAAAAATTCACCTGAGCTTTTCTCCTAATGTTAATGTTCAAATATGATACATTTATCTTCTAATTTAAAAAATAATGCATATTTATTACAAAATAATTGAGATGATAGAAAATTGCTTCTTTTCCTCTACTGCTTGCTTAATTATATTCCCCAGATAGAATAATTGTTGGTGTTTGGCACATTTCAAGTGTGTTTTTCTTATCCAAGGTCTGAATTTGATCTGATCCAGGGTAGAGCTCAAGTTCTACCATTGCCTTACTGAGTGAAGACAGAAAGATCATTTAATCTTTCTGAGCTTTAGTTTTTTCACTTTTAAAATAGAGTTTCTAACTGTGCTGACTCAACAGGCTTGCTATAAGGGTTTAGTGAGGTAAATGGATATGAATGCACATGAAAAGTATTTGGTATTCAACACAGCCACTGGTATTAATGGGCTATTGCTATTTATTTATAATATTTTACTAGAATATTTAATGGAAATCTTTCCAATTGAATATATAAACATCAAAGTTCTCTTTGTAAGTGGCTTCAGAATATTCTAATTGGTGGATTTATCATGATTTCCCTAATGATGAAAGTTTCTCTCAGTTTTAATCTGTATTTCTGTTCAAGTTGTTTGACTATTTCTTATTAGATTGAGATCATTGAGAAATCCCCTTAGACAAAGCCTCAGAACTTTGCTATTGCCAGTTAGAGGCTCTGAGTCCACTACCCACCTGACTGAATGTAATAAACTGTCATTCCAGCTTAGATGATATCTTATTGAACATTAGTGCCAAGTTAGAGATGTAAAATGTCTATCAATAAGCCCATTTGGTTACTAACAATTATGAAGTCTGAAGGGAAGAGAATTAATAGCCAGCTGGCTAAATTAAACATTGCATGCTATCTGAAAACATCATTTGGTATTATTCCCCAAGAAAAAAGTAGACAGTTTATATCATCTGCCTTCTCAAAGTGTCAGGGTTATGATAAAGTAGTCATGGTAAATTCACCTCCAGTTTCTCAAGTAATTGTTGATTAGCAGGCAGCCATCCAGTTGAATAGTTTATATTAATGCACATCATTTTATACATACTTGAGATATCAGTTTTATTTTTATAAAAATTAGTTGAAAGTGTGAACTGATGTTAGCATGTTTTTGGTTAATTTGGACCTAGGTAGTGACGTATTCATGGATCTAAAGACTAAAATGCTTCTGGAATATGTATAGGATGTGATTTCCCTGAGAGGCCTCTTGCCCAAAGTCACTAAGTACATAAATTTATAAGCAAAAAATTACACAAATGTATAGATAAGCAATGATAGGATAAGACAGAATGGAATTTTGAGTGAAGGGAACTATAATTCACCGTAATAGCAGGACAGCTGCATTTTTGTCACCAGTGGTAGCATCTTGCCTGTCCACAGCTCTCTTCTTTCTCCTATTGCCTGCCTACTCTATTCGTGAAATTCTGGGGACCTTAGTTCATTTTTATTATAGAATATTTAATAAAAGGCAACTTAAACTTCATTGATAAAGATTAAAGAATGAATAATTTTTATCTTGAGAGTATACTATAGATCTAAGTTTCTAAGTCTATCCTATTTTAAAGTTTAAGTCTATTTTTGGTTGGAGTAGCAATTCTAATTAGAGAAGTAACAAAGAAAGTATCTTAAAGCTTCAAGCAAAAACCACTAATCTCAATAAAATGCCAATTTAGATGAAAAAAATTGTTTTTAATGGTCAATGAAATTCTAAGAGTCAGGGTATTGGTATAGATTCACAATGGTTCATTAGCTCTAGGGCCTCTTACCACTAACAATTTTCTGTAACTTACTCTGAGCACTAGTTCTAAATGATAGATTTTAAAAAAATGTTATATATTTTTTAAAGAGAATTCATACAATAGAAGTTTATGTGACTCCATCTGCTTTTAATTCAGGTCAAAATGTTAATATAAATGTAATTAACTGGTCTGAAACGCTTGGAAATACTTGGATTGCTGGTTTGTGCCCAAATGTATATAGCCTCACTTTCTTCTTGTTCCTTTACTATGATGCCATCTGGAATACTTTCATAAAAAATGTTTCCTAGTGTCAAAAATATTACTACAGGCTTTCTGATGTAGATAAAGCTCAACTTTGGCTAATTGCCAGTCTTTAAATTTCCTCATTTTAAAATTTCTTTGACCAATCACTCCAAGCTGAGTTATTCCTACTCTGGGTTTTGTCAGGGTTCTAGATCCCTTCTAGTTCTTCTTGGCTTTTGGTTTTGGTTCAGGTTATGTTTTTCTCCCAGAGACTTAATTTTCTTATAAAGAAAAATCATGGACTTATTATTTCATTCATTCAATACCTATGTCCTGAGTGCCTATCACATACTAGGCACTCTTTGGGTGTCAGGGAATAAAAGAGATGAAGATCCTTATCTTCATGAAGCTTACATTCTTACAATAGAAGAGCAATATAAACAATAAATATAATAAAGAACTAAATTACATAGTATATTGGAAGATGATAAGTGTCACAGAGATAAAAGGAAGAAGTAGAGCAAGAACTGGGAGTTGAGCATGGGGGGCAACTTGTGGTGGTTGGGATGGTCTTCCTTGAGAAGATGATGTACAAGCAAAGATGTGAAGAAGACGTGAGATTAACTTTGTAAATATTGGGGAAGAGCATTCCAGGCAGAGGAAACAGGGAGAAGATATGAAGGTTTTTCAGGTGAAAATGTACCTGCAACATTCAAATATTCAAAGGAGAATACCAAGGCTGGTGGGGAGTAAAGGAGCAAGAGATACAATGAGGTGAGGTCAGAAGCAAGATGGGGTTGTATGACTTTGGAGAGGCTGCAAGGGAGCAGATCACAGAAGGCCTTGAAGTTCCCTTTAAAGAGTTTTCTTGGACTCTTGAGTGAGGAGGAGCCTTGGCAAGATTTTGAGCAGAGGGTTGCCAGGATCTTCCTCTCATTTCAAAGG
Organism: Dama dama; assembly: GCF_033118175.1. Taxonomy (NCBI): domain Eukaryota; kingdom Metazoa; phylum Chordata; class Mammalia; order Artiodactyla; family Cervidae; genus Dama; species Dama dama. The sequence continues at coordinate 76,289,455 of NC_083689.1, read as the reverse complement.
GATCACTCTGGTTGTGGTGTTGAGAATACATTCTACCTTCTATTATATCCAGTCTTAGGCTACAGTCTAGTATCTAATGTTTTGCATATATCTATAATCAATTTTACCTCTGGGTACTTCACAATATATGGTTAAAAATGTGTTGACTTCTTTCTGTTTTAAAATAGTGAAGTCACTCAGAACAATGAAAACTATAATTTCCCATCCCCAAATCCAAATGTAAATTGACTAAGTTAAGAAACCTTTCTCTGATTACTTATTACTGCTCTTTATTTGAGATGCCTCAGGCAAGTTTTGCAGATTCTACCCTGTTTCTACAGTTCATAATCAGCTCCTCCTAAGATTATAGGAGTTAATTAATCCTTAAAAACTTTCTGCAGCTTACTCTGAGTACTAGTTTTAACTGATAGATTTTTTTTTAATGTTGTATTTTTGAAAGAGAATTCATGCAATAGAATTTTATGTGATTCTGTCTGCTTTTAATTCAGGTCAAAGTGTTATATAAATCCAATTAATTGGTCTGAAACCCTGCTACAAAAGAAATATTGATTAAGTGAAGGTAAATAGGTCTGTTCACAGGTTTCTTGTTCTGACCAGTAAGTGAATTTTTTTTTCACTCTTTTTCCCCAGTAGTTTTGATTTTAAGAATTCATACAGAAACAGACCCACTGTGAATATGATTATCTAAAATATGATTATGATAACTTATAAATGCATATACAGCTTTATTCAAAGCACTACTTAATAAAATTTCAGTTTTTATTGCTAGAAACATTATCCTTTTGAGTTATATAAAATCACTTAAGATTCAAATTAATGAAAGTTTAATTTGATTGCACAGTCTCCCTAGAAAACTGATTTTTATCCTAAAGAGCTAAATTATATGACATGTTATAAGTGCTGTGGGATGTTAATGGTATGCAGCCCTATATATGCCTAGGAATGCCATTTTTATTACCAAACAGTTTGTGTCCAATAATATTCTGAGAGTTTTCACAGGATAATAGGTGACATTAATCAGCAACACTGAACTCCAGTACACATATTAATGTGGAATACTGAGGGAACTAATGTTGGATTCTTCAAAAGTTTTAAGTATGGTCTTATATCTAGATGAAATAGTTTTAAGAAACTGCTGAGTCATGAGATCTAAATTCAAAATACAAGTTTGAATAAACAATGTGATAAGACATGAGCAGCAGTTTCTCTGCTCTCTCATTCATGTTTCCCCTGCTTTGTGGAATAAATCTGGCCAAGAAGAAACTGGAGAAAATGACTCTCATTTCATCATTAGTTTTCACAAGAAAATTTGGTGTCTCTTGAAGGGTGAATTTCTCAACACACAGTGTATTTATTTAACAACTACGTACCATGTTCCTATCATATTCTAGGCATTGTGGTTAATGCCTGAGGAAACAATGGTGAATGGGATGTTTGTTCTTCACCTTCAGGAAAATAATATTCTGGAGGGAGGAGAAGAGAGATTAAAAACAAAGAGATAGATGAGTTAAATAATTGCACATTCTAGTAAGAGTCATGAAGGAACCAAGGGACTTAGGTAATAATTAAAAAGGAGCTATTTTTGGCAGGGTGGTGAGGGGAAACTTCTCTTCTTTTTGTCTGTCATTAAATGAAACCCTAAAGGATGAAAACCAACTGGTCACATGAAGGAAAATCAGCTGAGATATAAGAGGCAGGGGAAAGGGAAAACATAAAATTAGAGACAATCTTGGCAAAACCCAAAGAGGAAAATTAGATTGGTCTATTCCAGGGTCAGGTCTTCCAGAAAAAAGTGATCAAGGAGTAGAACCAACCAGGGTGAAGATGGAGAGGGGCTTGTGGTAAAACATAAAGGATTTTGCAGAGTGTGGTAAACAGTGGGCCCTGGAAATCCAATGCAGGGTTTAATCATAATAATGACCATCTTTTTTATATTTTTTAAAATTTATTCTGACCGGTATGGATCCTAGTTCAGAAAAAGAAGGGACAGAAAGCATCTACTGGAATGGTCCAGTCAGGAGCTGACAGTGACTGTGACTAGGTAACAGCAGTGACGGTGGGGAAAATGAACGCATTCGAGATGTTTTCGAGGTGGACTGTGGTGACCATTATCAGTTGGATGTTGAGGGTGGGTAGAAAAAGGAGGAACCAGGAGTTTCTCGTTTGAGTACCTGGATGAATTGTGGCACTAAAAGCAAAGACTTGAGGGGGAAAATCAAGTCACCATGATTTTGAACATGTTGAGGTAGAAAAGGCTGTAAAGTAAAGTGAAAAATAGGCATATGGATCCACACTTCAGAAGGAAAGCCTGGACTAGATCTGAAAGCATTAGATTAAAAGAAATGATTGACTGCCTCAGTGGAGGACTGTCATAGTAGCTTCCTTGCCTTAACAAAATACCATAGACTGTGGGGCTTAAAACAGCACTTTTCTCAGAGTTCTGAAGGCTGGCAAGATCAAGGGCTAAGTGAATGATTTGGTTCCCAGGAAGAGGTCTCTTGCAGACAGCTGCCTTCTTGCTGTATCCTTACATGGCTAGGGAATCTCCCTCTGTTTCTCTCATCTCTTTTAGGAGAGCATTTATCCCATCCTGAGGGCTCTACCCTCAAGACCTTCTTGATTTACTCCCCACATTCTTGTCCGAACACCATCACCTTAGGGATTAGGGCTTCAAAAATGAATTTTACTGTACACAGACATTCAGTTTATAGTGAGGGCTAAGTTGGCATTTACTTACAGAGATTTACCTCCTCAGAGTGTTTTCTAAGCTCCTTCCTATGGCCTGGCTCTCCTTCAGGTCCAGCTTTACCCTTAGCATAGGACCCCACCACAATTCCCCCTTTGGAGCTGTGACTGGCTCAAACTGATACTCTTTCCTATTACTATACTATTTAATTCTCTGTTCCTTGAGCCTTCTTTCTTTAGACAGTAGTGGTATTGAAATAACACACCATTTTCCTATGATATAATACAAAATGTGGGCAAGTCCTTTAAGAATTTTTTGTCATAATATCAGCCCCACCCTCACCAGCACCCACACCTGTTTATAGGTGAGAAAATAAGCAAAGACAGAGTGAAGCAGTTTCTTCAAGTTCTAATAACTGTTAAGGGTTAAACATGGTCTTAAATTCAAGTCTGCTGATACCAGTATCTATGTTTTTAAACCTCCAGCATTTTCCTTATTTAGTTTTTCTCTGTGAAGTTGGTTTTCGCAAATTAACTTAAAATAGCGGTGATGTGATATCAAAACAGAGATAATCTAAAACATTTGATTTTCTAAGCTCTGCTATAGGTTAAATTTGTCTTAACCTCTGTATAAGTAAAGAGTGCTTTTAGAACTTAAATAAGATCATAATATTATTATGATTATTGTAATATCATATTATATTTATATTTATTATATTTATTTATATTTATCATATATATCATATTGTAATTATCATATTATAATAATCATAATATATTATGATTATTATAATATTAAAATACTAGAAGTATTTTAGAGATCAGTCCTAGTTGAGGCCCAAGGAAATTATGTTATCTTCTCCAAGGTCATGTAGCTTGCTGGAAGAACAGCCCAGGCTGGAAACTTTTCTAAAGTTTTCTCAAGAGCTTTCCTCCCCAACCTTCTAGAGTAATAAGGACTGTGCAATGCATGGTAACTTTTGTAAAGCTATTCTGTGCATGAATTACTGCTGGCTCATTGTCAGATATTTAGTCCTATTTTATCAGCCTTCTCAGAATATTAATTTTCTTTTTATCAGAGACTTGGTATGAAGAAGATTTTCAGTTTATACAGACTAAAAATGATCTTTATGCTAGAACACATAACCTCTATGCATTACTTTTGTCAAAATTATCTTGGACTTATTTATTGAATAAGTTCTGTGAAAAGCTTGGACAGGAAAATCGTTAAAACACAAGCTCCTTCCTCAAGGGCTCTTCATAATGGTGACAGAACATATAGAGAAGAAGAATATGAAAGGATTTAATCACATATTAAACTGTTCGATACAGATTATAAGCAGTGGTTGGGTAGGTCCGAGATGAGTTAGGTTGGTTAAGACATGAGAGAAAAATCAAAACTGAAACAGAGCTTCCCTGGTGGCTCAGACAGTAAAGAATCTGCCTGCATTGCAGGAGAACCAGGTTTGATCCCTGGGTCGGGAAGATCCCCTGGAGAAGGGAATGGCTCCCCATTCTAGTATTCTGGACAGAGGAGTTTGGTTGGCTACAGTTTATGGGGTTACAAAGAGTTGGACATGACTGAGTGACTAAGAATTAATGCTTTTGAATAAGAGGGAATGATTCTTGTAAGTTTAGTTTGCAGGTATAATTTAATTTTTATTAATCTTTAAATAATTGGTTCACTATGTTGTATATCCACCTGTCATATTTTGGTGATTCCCTATTGTTTAAATATTGTTAGACTACATATATATAGTTAATGCAATTTATCTTACTCATCAGAATACACTTTGAATAAAAATAGCTAATTTAAATGTCAGCACATCTTAATTGAAAAATGGGAAGTTTTAAATAGTGTGTGTGATAAGCAACTCTCTCACTAGTCTTTAAATGTTATCAATCCCTGTTTAATCTCAACCTGGTCTGATTCTGAAGCTTGATTCCTGGGGAGCTCTTTGTCCCTTTTCAGAAGTCAGACTATATATCTTTCACACTTTTAAGAGAACTGTAGGGTATAATGGAAAGTGTGCCAGTGAGAAACACATGGATTCTCATCCAGACTAAATCACTGACTTGCTATGTGATGGTGAGCAATTCTCTTAGAATCTTATTTGATAAAGTGAAGGGTTATAGTCAGTGCTCTTTAAGAGCATTGCCATGTCTACAGATTCATGAATATAATATTATCTTTTCCCAACCACACAACTCTCCATTTTCAATTGCTTAATCACAAAAACAAAAACAAAAATGTATTTGTTAGGCTCTTATTCTTTCTCTGGCAGGAAAGTGACTAGTAGTTATAAGAAATGAATCTCTAGCTAAAGCCTGGCACTTGTATTAGTTTCAGACAATTTTTAGAAAGTGGGCCTATCCATTTGCACAAACCATAACATCCAAAAACAGCATGGTGTTTTATGAATGTCATTTTCCTGGTCTTAATAATGTACTATGATTTGGTAAGATATTAACATTAGGGCAAACTGAGTGAAGGCTATGCAGGCACTCTCTTGGAAGAAGATTTCACAAATCAATGTATGGGGAAGTCATTCTGGTTTATACATGACTTAAACTTTATGCTATCTAGAGTAGCCTGTTTTATGGTCTGTTAAACATGTATTTGTACATCTGCTTTAACTATTAATGAAAAGAATGTATTCAAAAATCTAAATGGAGTAGTGTAGTTTAGGCATCTAGAATGGAGCTGGGTGGCCATTGTGGACAATGCTTTCAGACACGTTCCTACATCACTGATAACTTGGATTTTCTGAATGCTATCAGACTCAAGGACACCATCAGCTATTTGCAAACTAATATCTGCTAGCTGCAACCAGCTACAACATTATGGGCTCAAGTTCTCCCCTTGAAACTATGCAGCCATTTCAGACCCCAAGTGGCCCTTGTACCCCTACTTCTTGCCAGCTCCGGTTTTAAACAACTTATGTAATTTTTCAGTTTTTGCCTTTATTCCCATTTTGTAGTCTACCGGAGCACAATTAAGTGCTTTTGAATCTGTATCTCCCCAGTTACAGTCCTCAGTTTGGCTCAAATAACATTTTTTTCTATTCCTATTATAGACTGTTTATTGATTATTTTCATTGACTCAGCTGGTAAAGAACCTGCCTACCAATGCAGGAGACATAAGAGATGTGGGTTTGATACCTGGGTTGGGAAGATCCCCTAGAGAAGGAAATGATAACCCACTCCAATATTCTTGCCTAGAAAATTCCATGGACAGAGAAGCCTGGGGGACTATGGTGCATAGGGTTGGAGGGAGTCAGACATGACTGAGCATGCATACACTATATCTGCAACTTGTTCTGAGTCTAAAATTATCCCCCCAAAGTTTTTTTTTTTTTAAGAGGCATGACTGACAGAAGAATTTAATTTTAAAATTACCTTCAATAAACTTGACTAGGATTAGTTTAATCCAACTACTTTCTATATGTTCATAGTTATTTCATATGTGTGCATTATTTTTTTAGAAAGCTGAACGCCAAAGAACTGATGCTTTTGAACTATGGTGTTAGAGAAAACTCTTGAGAGTCCCTTGGACAGCAAGGAGACCTACCCTAAAGGAAACCAGTACTGAGTATTCATTGGAGGGACTGATACTGAAGCTGAAACTCCAATATTTTGGCCACCTGATGGGAAGAACTGACTCATTTGAAAAGGCCTTGATGCTGGGAAAGATTGAAGGCGGGAAGAGAAGGGGAAAACAGAGGCTGAGATGGTTGGATGGTGTCACTGACTCAGTGGACATGAGTTTGAGTAAACTCCAGGAGTTGGTGATGGACAGGGAGGCCTGGCGTGCTGCAGTCCATGTGGTCACAAAGAGTCAGACACGACTGAGTGACTGAACTGAACTGATTTTTTTAGAATAAGGAAACATTAAAATTGAGTTATTAGAATACTAATCTGAGATCTGCTTTCTTTTTCCTTCTGCTCCTGAGTGCTCATTGGACATCCACTATGTGGTTGTATGTAATAATGAAATGAAGATTCTGAAATCAGATGATTTAGGATAAAATTCTGGTTTGATTGTGATTCAGTTTCCCCTTTTGGAAAAATGGATATGATAACACACATCTTGCAGGGTTGATGTGCAAATCAAATGAGGCACTATACATAAATTTCCCTAGAAAAATTTTTGGCATTTAGCAAGCTCTTATTAGAGTGAGCCAGGAAATACCGTGCGTATAAAGGAAGGGCTTTTCTCAGGTTAAGAAGCCAGACTAGACCACACCCAGAATTTAAGTGCTAATCTCTTATGCTCCCTGATGATGAATATAAATAAAGAAAGGAAAGATTAAACTAATGCAGTTAGAGTGATTCAGTGAAAGTATTATGGGGGAAACTGCATTCAGCAATTATTATAATGAGTTGGTAACAAAACAGATCTCTGTTATTTAAATCTTGCCCATTATTGTTATCTTGATCTATAGCAATGATATCATTTGTAAATTGCCTAGAGTGTTTTGATTGTTAAAGCGCTTCTATATAAAATATGCTAGTATTGTATCTACAAGTTTCATCTAGAGACTCCCAAGAGTTTGAATAAATGTTTGTGCTAGAGGCTCTAAGGTTAGCTTCAGGAAATTAAAATGGCTGATAATTATATTCATTTATAATAAACCTTGAAGACAGATCCATATTTTGAGCACTGACAGAATTTTTCTAACAGCAGAATATTTATTTTGGGTAAAGGAAAATTGATTTGTCATACTCTATGTATGTGGTTTTTATGTCAATCTTTGAACTTGTAAAGTTGAACTCAAAACATAAAAATTTACTTTCAATTGACTCCTTTGCCTTAGATTATTTTTAGATTCCAAAGATATATAAGGCAAGGGAAAAAAGCAAGAGAGTTCTAGAAAAACATCTACTTCTGCTTTATTGACTAAGCCAAAGCCTTTGACTGTGTGGATCACAGCAAACTGTGGAAAATTCTTAAAAAGAGATGGGAATACCAGACCTCCTCCTGTCTCCTGAGAAACCTGTATGCTAGTCAAGAAGCAACTGGGCATGGAACAGCAGACTGCTTCCAAATTGGGAAAGGAGTACTGCAAGGCTGTATATTGTCACCCTGCTAATTTAACTACTATGCAGCTACATCATGCGAAATGCCAGGCTGGATAAGTCCCAAGCTAGAATCAAGATTGCCTGGTGAAATATCAATGACCTCAGATATGCAGATGATACCACTCTGATAGAAAGTGAAGAGGAACCAAAGAATCTCTTGATGAGGGTGAAAGAGGAGAATGAGAAGGCTCGCTTGAAATTTAGCATTCAAAAGTTGATATCATGGCATCTGGTCCCATCACTTCATGGCAAATAGAAAGGGAAAAAGTGGAAGCACTGACAGATTTTATTTTCTTGGCCTCTAAAATCACTGCAGATGGTGACTGCAGCCATGAAATTAATAGATGTTTGCTCCTTGGAAGGAAAGCTATGACAAACCTAGACAGCTTATTAAAAAGCCTATACATCACTTTGCTGACAAAGTTCCACATAGTCAAAGCTATGGCTTTTCCAGTAGTCATGCACAGATGTGAGAGTTGGACCATAAAGAAGGCTGAGTGCTGGAGAATTGATGCTTTTGAATTGTGGTGCTGAAGAAGACTCTTGAGAGTCTCTTGGACAGCAAGATCAAACCAGTCAATCCTAAAGGAAATCAACCCTCAATATTCAATGGAAGGACTGATGCTGAAGCTGAAGCTCCAATATTTTGGCCACCTGATGTGAAGAGCCGACTCATTAGAAAAGACCCTGATGCTGAGAAAGATTGAAGGCAGGAGGTGAAGGGGATGACAGAGGACGTGATGGTGGGATGGTATCACACACTCAATGTACATGAGTTTGAGCGAGCTCTGGGAGATGGTGAAGGCAGGGAAGCCTGGTGTGCTGCAGTCCATGGGGTTGCAAAAAGTCAGACATGACTGAGTGACTGAATTCACCCTGTGCAGATGTGAGTTTAAATAATAACAGTGCAGATTCACAAATGAGACTATCAGTTTCCTCTGCTTACTGTTGAAATAATAATCTTCAAATTATTATTGCTTGTAATTCAAGAAAGATTTCATTTTCAGAAGACATGAATGAACATTTTACAATGGCAATAAAATGATTTTTGGTGGTATGAATTTGCTTTTATTATGCTCTGGTACTTGTACTGACATACTTTTTATTCACAGATTACAATTTTGAAAATTTCTTTATATGCTTCTTAATAGCTATATTTTTACTGAGCCCTTTTTGTTTTCCAGACACTGTAATACATACTTCATGTGCTTGCTTGGGGTCATACAACAGGAGGCCTTCCATGTCTGCAGTTCTGTATCTGTGGATTCAGTCAACCACAGATCAAAAATATTACTTAAAAATCTAGAAAACTCCCCAAAGCAACCATTTACATAACTTTTACATTATATTTGCAACTACTTATGTAGTATTTACATTATGTTAAGTATTATACATGATCTATAGATGATAAAGTATATGAGAGAGTGTGTGTAGGTTATATAACGGACTTGAGCCTTAGCTAGTTTTGGTGTTTAGTGGGGGTAGGGGTGGGGGTGGTGCTGAAACCAGTTTTCTGTGGATATTGAGAGATGATTGTTGTTGCTGTGGAACTAAAAATTTTGTGTTAAAACCTAAATTGTAAACCCATGCTATTATTCTAATACTTCAAAGGCAAATACTTAAAAGAGTTATATCTTCTGTGAGAGCAAAACTAAATCTTTTCAGAGGCATAGTGTATAAGTGTTCATATTTTAAGCTACCTTTGAAAATAAATTATAAGAAAATATATAATTTTGATCACATTTTATTAAAGAGAATACCAGTGAAAAAAATGTGTCAGTGCATGTAATTCCACATTATTTAATTTTTAAAGGATATGTATTTTAAAACTAATGTGCTGTACTTAGTCACTCAGTCGTGACCAACTCTTTGACCCCATGGATTGTTGCCTGCCAGGCTCCTCTGTCCATGGGATTCTCCAGACTAGGATACTAGAGTGGGTTGCCATGCCCTCCCCCAGGGGATCTTCCCAACCCAGGGATTGATCCCAGGTCTTGTGCATTGCAGGCAGATTCTTTACTGTCTGAGCCACCAGGAATGCCCTTTAAAAATACACATTATTTAAAACTAATAATAGATATTTAATAGAATGTTCACTATAAAAAGAGCCTCCCAGGTGGCTCAGTAGTAAAGAATCCACTTCCAGTGCAGAAGACGTGGATTAGATCCCTGGGTCGCCAAGATCGCTTGGAGCAGGAAATGACAACCCACTCCAGTACTCTTGCCTGGAGAATCCCATGGACAGAGGAGCCTGGTGGTCTACAGTCCATGGAGTTGCAGAGTCAGACACAACTGAGTGCCTGAGCATACATGCATTCTCTCACAGATCTGGAGACTACAAGCCTGAAGTCCATCGAGGCAGCTTTCCTTCCGGGGTGTAGAGAAGACTGCTCCTTGCTTGTTTCAGCTCCTGATGGCTGCCTTAGCCTTCTTGGGTTTGTCGTAACATCATGGTATTACCTGCCTCCAGTGTCTCTTCTGTATGTCTGTGTGAAAGCTCCCTTTGTCTCTTATTTTACAAGGACACTTATGATGGCATTTAGAACCCACCTGGATAATCCTGGGTAATCTTGTCTCAAAATCTTAATTTAGTCAAATCTTACAAACACCTTTTTTCTAAACAGAGTAACATTTACAAATTTCATAAATTAGAACTTGCTATTTTTGGGTAACCGTTATTCAACCTACTACATGCATCAACCTACTTTAGTGATATTTTGGCTTTGAGTATTACCATAGAGTAGTCAGAGGTAAATCAATTTTTCTTTAGGGCATTATTCAATTTTCTTGCTTAGATGCTTATGAGATTCATTCTTTATTTTTGATGTTCAGTGATGTTGTCTTATCATATCACTAGAACACTGTGTCACTATATGGGATAATCTTTTAATCTACATCTCATTATCTTTTCTATATTTCAAAGACAGTTTTATTATATCTTGAATATATGTTTTTGCATTTTGGACTCTTCATGTATGAATTGCATATCCTCCATATTTATCATTTTCTCTGTGCATTTTCATGTATACATCTTGTGATGGTTTGTTTCTGGTTACTGTTTACTGCTTAAGAAGGCTGGCTACTTCCATAAAATAAGGAGGGGGTTAATGCAAACTGGAGCAGTCTATGGCTCTAACATTGGTCTGTTGCCTTATATAATTTCTCACTAAATCTGTTAATCTTACTGTATTTCCCCTAATATTTTGTTGTTCAAGCAAAATCCCTGAAAAAGCCTCAGTCTATTATAGCCTTGAACAATAATTTCTGCTTCTCCTTGGCCCTCCTTTTCTTCTGCTAGGAGGCTTGACTGTAGAGCAGAGTTTTCTAAGACTGCGTTATTCCTTTACCCATCATTGAAATATTTGTAAATAATATTGTCTGCATGACTTTTACATAGTCATTTTCTTTAGAGCAACTCATTTCTATAATTTAAATCAGTCTAGGAAAGAGACCTGCATCATTATGATGAATTAAACACTAGGATCATTTGCCATTTAAAAAAAAAAAAACACAGTAAAATAATAAAGTGCAAACACTTCAGTTCTAAAAGCCTGCTGACTCTTTGTGAGATGAGTGTGACATATTTTAACAAGATGAGAAAGAAATACTATTAAAAACAAAGGGAATATCTGAGTCTACTTGGAAGGATTGAAAAGACTTGAGGAAAGAATAACTGTATGATCAGCTAGAGCAACTGTACTGTTTAGCCACTTTATATACTGTATTTTCATGTTCAATTTGTCTGAAGACAAGTTTCCACTACTAAAAAGATTTCAATTCACTGTTCTAGATTACAGCTACAACTCTGAAAGATGAAAAGAGATGAAGCAAAAGTATGCTAAATTCCTCAGTCTTCCCAAAGATGTTCACTAAATACCCTTTTTTAGCAATATTTTTAAAGAAAAATGTATAGAAATATATATATTTGAGAACATAAAGGTAACCATAAAATTTCAGAATATGTATATATATATGTATTTATATATATATGTATTTATATATATATATGTATTTATATATATGTGTATTTAATTTATTAAAAGTCAAAGATTTTTAGTTTGAGTAAAAGCCATCTACTCTAATGTTACATGATGAAAATGGCACTTTTCCTCTGTAACCTTCTCTCTAAATTCCATTACTCTAGTCCAATCAAAAGAAATATACCAGACAAATCCCAGTTGAAGAACATTCTACAAACTACCTGATCAATACTAATGAAAACTCTCAAGGTCATTAAAAGATAAGAAAAATCTTAAAAAAAAAAAAAAAAGAGAAAAAGAAAAATCTTAGCCGAGAGGAGACTAATAGGGATGAAGATCAAATCTCATACGGTATATGAGATGGAATCCTAGAACAGGGAAAGGATATTATATAAAAATTTAGGAAATATGGCTAAAGTATCCAGTTCTTTTTCATTTTTCTTATTGACTACTTTGTGTATTAGCCTTCTCGCAAGCTGTCTTCTCTCTAGATTACAAGATAGCTACCAGCAGAATTGGTGTAACAATTGGTATAACATACTCAATTACTCAAGCATGGGATATAAGATTATCCTTTCTGTGGGACTGGGAAAATCACTGGTACGTATATGCGTGCTAAGTCATTTCAGTCTTGTCCAGCTCCTTGCGACACTATGGACAGTAGCCCACCAGGCTCCACTGTCCATGGGATTCTCCAGGCAAGAAAACTGTAGAGGGTTACCATGCCCTCCTCCAGGAGATTGTCCCAACCCAGTGATCAAACCCACATCTCTTATGTCTTATGCATTGGCAGGTGTGTTCTTTACTACTAGTGCCACCTGAGAAGTCCAAATCTTTTGTAATATGAAGATAAGTGCTGTCTCAGGCTTTTGGCAAAGAATGAAAATAAATGCAAGGATTTAGAGAACTTGAAATGTGAAATTATTAGATTATATGTAGTATTTAAATATGAAACTTTTGTGTTACAGAGAGTATAGAAATTTAAAAATAAATGTTGACTATCGTTGGAGAGGAGGAAATTTTCCTCTCTACCCATCTTGAGTTCTTTTTGTTTTTCAGTCAGTATGTCCCATTTGACTGCTCACATAGAGTGCAGCACGCCAGGCTTCCATGTCCTCCACTATCTCCCAAGTTTGTTCAAGTTCTTGTCCATTGAGTTGGTGATGCTATCTATCCATCTCATCCTCTGCCGCCCTCTTCTCCTTTTCCTTCAATGTGTATTAATTCCACTTGGGTTCTTAAGGCTATACTAATGATAACATTGACACAAGACTAATTAAAAGAAGAACAGAAGCAAATTTAATTCATGCTAACAGAAATGGGAATGCTAATAGAAATGGGAACTAAGAAGTGACCAAAAGAGGAGTCTTTTACACTTTTTAGACAAAGATACAATAAATTTGAGAGAAGTTGACAGGCCAAAGAGTATAAGTTTGGGTGCTTAATTAGGAAGGAATTTAAGCCAGGTTTGGGCTTCAGTAGTAAATTAATGAAGAAGTAACAAAGTTGATTTATGCAGGCTTCTTGGCCCTGAATTCCCTGTCTCTGGTGGTAGAGACATCTTCCTACCTCTTATCACAAAAAAGGTACCTTTCATGCTGGAGATTTATTTCCCGCTTTCAGGGAAATGAAGAGGAGTCTCAAAGTGTCCCTCTAACAACTGTTTTTTTTTTTTTTTAAGTTACTTTAACTTAAAATAATATGTTATTGAGGCATATTTTGGGGTGGCCTGCCCTGAGCCCTAACACTATTTAGATTCTAGGATACTAAACTGAGTTCAGTAAATTTTGTAGAAGCCACACAGTTTACATTTACCAGTATCAATACCATCTTCATATTCTAGATATGAATGTTTAAATAGGAAGAACTAAGACATTTGAAATTAGAAAAATTCTAAAGCCTCAAAATAAGATAAAATCAAGCTCAAATTATATACCATTTATTAAACAATGACAAAGAAATCACTAACATAAAAATTGTATGTCATGCCACAAAAGTTGTAATCAGGTGGATGTATTTCTTAATGCTGCTTATTATTAAATAACAGAAGAATTTTAGAAATTAATAAAACTATAGTAAAATAATCAGAAGATGTTAGTAAATCTAAAAGGAGAAACGCATAGTAGAAAGCACAAAACAATAAAAATAATACATTAATTCCAAATAAAGGGTACATTCCAAATACACACAATTAAACATTAGAAATGTAACTAGCAATCCAGAGAAAACAGCAATTTATGAGGATAGTATACATTAGTTATATCTGTTAAATATTTCAAAAACCCTGAAATGAACTGTTTTCTAGAAAATTTAGTATAAAAGATAATTCAACATGAAGCAGAAAACTAGAATAGACTCGATTAGGGAAAGAATGGTGAAAAAAGTTTACAAAAATTATGATTTCCACAAAAAATTTATTTTTTATATAATTTTTAAAAATAATAATTATTTGTTTTTGGTTGTGCTGTGTCTTCATTCCTACACATAGGCTTTCTCTAGCTGTGGCTAGCAGGGGCTGTTTTCTACTTGAGGTGCACAGGCTTCACGTTGCTGTGGCTTCTCTCGTTGTGGAGCATGTGCTCTAGGTGTGCGAGCTTCAATAGTGGAGGCATGTGGGCTCCTGAGCACAGACTCAATTGTTGCGGTACCTAGGCTTAGTTACCCATTTCATGTGGGATCTTCCAGGACCAAAGACCTAACCCATGTATCCTGCGTTGGCAGGTGGATTATTATCCACCATGCCCCCAGGGAAATCCTTCATAAAGTCATTAATGGCCTTTATTTTGCTGAATTCGTTGATGTGAGTTTCTAGAATTGTTGTTCAGCCACTCAGTCATGTCCAACATTTTGCAGCTCCATGGACTGCAGCATGCCAGGCCTCCCTGTCCATCACCGACTCCCAGAGTTGGCTCAAACTCATGTCCATTGAATCTGTGATGACATCCAACCATCTCATCCTCTGTCATCCCCTTCTCCTCCTGACTTCAATCTTTCCCAGCATCAGAGTCTTTTCTAATGAGTCAGTTCTTCGCATCAGGTGGCCAAATTATTGGAGTTTCAGTTTCAGCTTCAGTCCTTCCACTGAATATTCAGGGTTGATTTCCTTTGGGAATGACTGGTTTGATCTCCTTGCAGTCCAAGGGACTCTCGAGTGTCTTCTCCAACACTACAGTTCAAAAGCATCAATTCTTCAGTGCTCAGTATACTGTAGGGTCGAACTCTCACATCCATACATGACTACAGAAAAACCATAGCTTTGACTAGATGAACGTTTGTTGGCAAAGTAATATCTCTGCTTTTTAATATGCTGTTTAGGTTTATCATAGTTTTTCTTCCAAGGAGCAAGCATCCTTTAATTTCATGGCTGCAGTCACCATCTGCAGTGATTTTGGAGTCCAAGAAAGTAAGGCCTCTCACTGTTTCCATTGTTTCCCCATCTATTTGCCATGAAGTAATGGGACTGGATGCCATGATCTTCATTTTCTGAGTGTTGAGCTTTAAGTCAGCTTTTTCACCCTCCTCTTTCACTTTCATCAAGAGGCTCTTTAGTTCTTCTTTGCCTTCTGCCATAAGGATGTTGTCATCTGCATATCTGAGATTATTGATATTTCTCCCAGCAATTTTGATTCCAATTTATGCTTCATCCAGCCTTCATCCAGTACATTTTGCATGATGTACTCTGCATATAAGTTAAATAAACAGGATGACAATATAGATTCATGTACTACTTTTCCAATTTTTATCCAGTCTGTTGATCCTTGTCCTGTTCTGGCTCTTGCTTCTTGACCTGCATGCAGGTTTCTCAGGAGGCAGGTAAGACAGTCTGGTATTCCCATCTCTTGAAGAATTTTCCACAGTTTGTTGTTTTCCACATAGTCAAAGGGCTTTGGCATAGTCAATACAGCAGAAGTAGCTGTTTTTCTGGAACTCTCTGCTTTTTTGATGATCCAATGGATGTTGGCAATTTGATCTCTGGTTTCTCTGCTTTATCTAAATCCAGTTTGAACATCTGGAAGTTCACAGTTCACGTACTGTTGAAGCCTGGCTTGGAGAATTTTGAACATTACTTTGCTAGCATGTGGAGTGAAGTGAAGTGAAATCGCTCAGTTTTGTCCGATTCTTTGCGACTCCATGGACTGTAGGCAACCAGGCTCCTCCATCCATGGGATTTTCCAGACAAGAGTACTGAGTGGGTTGCCATTTCCTTCTCCAGGGGATCTTCCCAACCCAGGGATTGAACCTGTGTCTCCCGCATTGCAGGCAGACTCTTTAACCTCTGAGCCGCCAGGGGAGCATGTGAGATGAGTGCAATTGTGTTGTACTTTGAGCATTCATTGACATTGCCTTTCTCTGGGATTGGAATGAAAACTGACCTTTTCCAGTCCTCTGGCCACTGGTGAGTTTTCCAAATTTGCTAGCATATTGAGTGCAGCATTTTCATAGCATCATCTTTTAGGATTTGAAATAGCTCAATTGGTATTCCTTCACCTTCACTAGCTTTGTTTGTAGTGATGCTTCCTAAGGCCCACTTGACTTCACACTCCAGGTTGTCTGGCTCTAGGGGAACGATTACACCATCATAGTTTTCTGGGTCATGAAGATCTTTTTGTACAGTTCTTCTGTGTATTCTTGCCATCTCTTCTTAATATCTTCTGCTTCTGTTAGGTCCCTACCATTTCTGTCCTTTATTGTGCCCTTCTTTGCATGAAATGTTCCCTTGGTATCTCTAATTTTCTTGAAGAAATCTCTTGTCTTTCCCATTCTATTGTTTCCCTCTATTTCTTTGCATTAATCACTGAGGAAGGCTTTCTTATCTCTCCTTGTTATTCTTTGGAACTCTGCATTCACATGGGTATACCTTTCCTTTTCTCCCTTGCCTTTTGCTTCTCTTCTTTTCTTAGCTATTTGTAAGGCCTCCTCAGACAGCCATTCTGCCTTTTTGCAT
Organism: Dama dama; assembly: GCF_033118175.1. Lineage (NCBI taxonomy): Eukaryota > Metazoa > Chordata > Mammalia > Artiodactyla > Cervidae > Dama > Dama dama. Next base: position 76,272,763 of record NC_083689.1, on the reverse strand, counting down.
TTCTTTTTCTCAGGGATGGTTCTGATCCCTCCTCCTGTACAGTGTTATGTCCCTCCGTCCATAGTTTTTCAGGCACTCTGCATGTCAGATACAATCCCTTGAATCTATTTGTCAGTCCCACTGTATAATCATAAGGGGTTTCATTTGGGTCATACCTGAATGGTCTAGTGGTTTTCCCCACTTTCTTCAATTTAAGTCTGAATTTGGCTATAAGGGGTTAATAACCTGAGCCACAGTCAGCTCCAAGTCTTGTCTTTTTTTGACTGTATAGAGCTTCTCCATCTTTGGCTGCAAAGAATATAATCAGTCTGATTTCAGTATTGACCATCTGTTGATGTCCATGTGTAGAGTCTTCTCTTGTGTTGTTGGAAGAGGGTGTTTTGCTATGAACAGCGTGTTCTGTTGGCAAAACTGTTAGCCTTTGCCCTGCTTCCTTTTGTACTCCAAGGCCAAATTGCCTGTTATCCTAGTTATCTCTTGACTTCCTACTTTTGCATTCCAGTCCCCTATGATGAAAAAGACAGAAAATAAGAATGAGAAAGCGAGCATAATGCTCATATTTACTTATTAATATCTGACTCTGTACTACTCATAATTATCTGTTACACTCCTTAAAACTTTTTTCTGTTTTTCTACTTATTAATAGTTGTTTTGTTAATCTGTACTTTATCTTCTGTCACTTGGCTTGTATCTTTGTTCTTTGTTTTTTAAGTTTTCACCTTTCAAGTTTGACCAGTAATTTTGTTCTCTAATTGTTTTTCTTTTCATATTTTCATTATTTTTTTCTCTCCCATCTTTGTTTCTTTTCTTTTTAAAATTTATCTTCACCCTTTTCCCTTCCTCTCCCCCTTCCTAACCCATCTTTCTTTCTTTCCCTCCTTCCTTCCTTCTTCCATTTTTCTTCTTCTCTAATTCATTCTAGGAATTATAGAGTGTCAAAACTGAAGATAGAGTCTAACAACTGAAGTGTATAAGCACTTTCGTATTTAGTGAATGGGGCACAAATATGCTTGAGTGACTCAGAGGCAGTCAGTAGTGGGAGAGGCTGCTGCTGCTGCTGCTAAGTCACTTCAGTCGTGTCCGGCTCTGTGTAACTCCATAGATGGCAGCCCACCAAGCTCCCCTGTCCCTGGGATTCTCCAGGCAAGAACACTGGAGTGGGTTGCCATTTCCTTCTCCAAAGCATGAAAGTGAAAAGTGAAAGTGAAGTCGCTCAGTCGTATCCAACTCTTAGCGATCCCATGGACTGCAGCCTACCAGGCTCCTCCATCCATTGGATTTCCCAGGCAAGACTACGGGAGTGGGTGCCATTGCCTTCTCCAGTGGGAGAGGCTAGGATAGCTGAAAATACTCTTGGTCACTTGACTCATGTGATACATAAAATTACCATTTTTAAAGTAGGCTATGAAATATTTGAGAAGCATTGCCTAAGACCGCATCAATTAAATTTAAATAAATTGTGTCAAAAATTAGGATAAACTGGTTTCACTTCTTATGTGAATTTTGAAGCTTAGAGTATAATATTTTTCAGTGAAAAAGATGTAAAAGATGAATGGTAATGGTTACTAGGGACAAATGCAGCAGCAAAGAATAACTTCAAATTTTCAAATTTCTTAGATAATTTCCTTTGGTTTTTGAAATTTAAACTTACCTTTCAGACTCTTCCAGATGTACAATGGGTCACATTCTACTTAAATAGTCAAAGAGCAACTGATAATCAAAATGCAATCACTACTAAAACCCATGTGTTAGCCTATCACTGAGGCATGGAAGCCTGCCACATGGGAATTATAATCACACAGGAGTAATTATCAGGAGTTTATTTCTACATAGAGAAAGAGGGCAATTTGGGGAAAATGCTTTGTTTTCTGTTTTTGACCCTGGTTCATGGAAATTGTCATTTCTCCTTTCAGCTACATTCTTGGCTCATATTTAAATTTAACCCTCAGAGGCAGTATTGAATGTCACTTATTTTGGATTTATTCACACATTTTCAGAGTTTTAAAACCACTGATATTTTCCCAGCATGACCCTTTTACTCTCTGGAACATTACATTTATATAAGGTTAATAAAGATTTGAAGGAGGTAGCTATTTTAGAAGAAGGTGACACAGAAATTGAATTTAGACATGTGTAGGCAATGCTGTTTAGAATACATGCTGATTTTAAGTAGAAGTTCTCACTTTATTGAATGGCACGTTCAGCAGGACAAAGGATACTGTGAACCATATATTTACTATCTGTATTTACTGATCAGAATAAAAGCAACACCCTCTGATGTTTCAAAATAAATACTGAGAATAATGCTCTTTTTGGAAAACATCAGTGGGCAGCTTACACATTTTGTTAAATACTTAAAGCAAGTTATTCAAATCAGGATACAAACTGTAAATCTCATTATTCAGAAATCGAGATTATCAAGAGTATCCTCCTGGACCATTACTGATATAGGAAGGACAGTTTAACAGTAGATTTGTTTTCCATTTGTCTTTTTTCAACTGTCACTGAGCTGGGCTTGGACATAAAGTATTGGCCTACGTTTGAAGATTGGTGGTGATGCTAACTCTGGTTAGGATCTTGCTGGCTTTCATTTAATTTACTTTTAATCAGGAGCTGAACATAGCCATAGATATGTATGCAGTAGTTAAGAATAGAAACATAGGGAGCTGTGCAAGTAGCCAACACCCTCCTCATACCTAGGGGAGGGGAGCCAAAATTCAGAGGTCAGTAAGCCCATCTAGAGTAGAAATTCTCCAGGGCAGAGGATCTCTGAGCCTATTTCACTGCAAGGAGAGATGCCAGCATGCAAGTCCACTGACTGCTGTAGAAGAATATGCTAAAGCAGTGGCTCTCCAACTTCACATCAGAATCAACTGGAGGCCTTTTTAAGCAGAGATTCAGTTCAGTTCCGCTCAGTCGCTCAGTCACGTCTGACTCTTTGCGACCCCGTGAACTGCAGCACGCCAGGCCTCCCTGTCCATCACCAACTTCTGGAGTCTACCCAAACCCATGTCCGTCAAGTGGGTGATGCCATCCAACCATCCCTCGCTCTGTCATCTGCTTCTTCTGCCCTCAATCTTTCCCAGCATTGGGGTCTTTTCCAGTGAGTCAGCTCTTCACATCAGGTGGCCAAAGTATTGGAGTTTCAGCTTCAACATCAGTCCTTCCAATGAACACCCAGGACTGATCTCCTTTAGGATGGACTGGTTGGATCTCCTTGCAGTCCAAGACACTCTCAGGAGTCTTCTCCAACGCCACTGTTCAAAAGCATCAATTCTTCTCTGCTCAGCTTTCTTTATAGTCCACGTTTCACATCCATACGTGACCACTGGAAAAACCATAGCCTTGACTAGACGGACCTTTGTTGACAAAGTAATGTCTCTGCTTTTTAATATGCTGTCTAGGTTGGCCATAACTTTCCTTCCAAGGAGTAAGAGCCTTTTAATTTCATGGCTGCAATCACCACCTGCAGTGATTTTGGAGCCCAGAAAAATAAAGTCAGCCACTGTTTCCCCATCCATTTTCCATGAAGTGATGGGGCTGGATACCATGATCTTAGTTTTCTGAATGTTGAACTTTAAGCCAACTTTTTCACTTACTGGGACCATGAACCAAAATTTTTGATTTAGTATATCTGAGGCAAGCCTGAGAATAGCATTTCTATCAAGTTCTCAGGTAGTACTCATGTTACTGGTCTAGAAACTATACACTAAAATCCATGGTTCATGACTGATCGATTTTCACTTTTCTTCCTCACTTGCCATCAAATCCACCACCTGAGGATAGCATACCAAAAGCTATCTAGGAATAAACCATAAAAAGTAATGTGTACACTATGGGAAAAGACATTAGATTCAAATTGGTCTTATCAGAATTAAGCACTTATCTGGGTAACTCAGGCCAAAGCCCACTTCTCTTTCTATACAAGCAGAGTCAAACAGTTTGATGAGCAGGATTTAGAAATGCTGTTGGCTATGATAGGTTTTTGGAGAAAGGAATGGCAACCCACTGCAGTATTCTTGCCTGGGAAATCTCATGGACAGAGGAACCTGGTGGGCTATAATCCATGGAGTCCCAAAGGATTGCACATGACTTAGTGACTAAATAATGACAGCAATGATAGCTTTTAGGAATATAAGTAGCAGACTCTTCTAATTTTTGCTCATGAATATAGATATGCATCAGAAACTTTTGCAGATCAACCAACTTGTCATTGAATTCATTATTACAGTGAATCATTGAATGCACTTACAGAAGCAGCAATAATTGCAATATTAAATGCCCAGTTTAATGTTTTTTTTGTTTGTTTGTTTATCAAAACAGGGCCTGATCTCTTGATCTGCATTTAGTATGGTAGTGATGAAGCCCTAAATCAATAAGGTGACTGCGTTAAGTTTATTTAGCACTAATGTTAAAAACATCTACTTCAGCTTCATTGACTATGCTAAAGCCTTTGACTGTGTGGATCACAACAAACTGTGTAATATTATTAAAGAGATGGGAATACTAGACCACCTTACCTACCTCCTGAGAAACCTGTATGCAAAACAAGTAGTAACAGTTAGAACCAGACACGGAGCAACAGGCCGGTTCAAAATCGGGAAAGGAATATGTCAAGGTTATTTATTGTCACCCTGCTTATTTGAATTATATGCAGAGTGCATCATGCGAAATGTTGAGCTAGACAAATCACAAGCTGGAATCAATTTCTGGGAGAAATATCAACAGCCTCATATATGCAGATGATACCACTTTAAAGGAAGAAAGTGAAGAGAAACTAAAGAGCCTATTGAGGAAGGTGCAAGAGGAGAGTGAAAAAGCTGGCTTAAAACTCAACACTCAAAAAACTAAGATCATGACATCTGGTCCTATGATTTTATGACAAATAGATGGGAAAAATGTGGAAACAGTGGCAGAATTTATTTTCTGATGAATGTTGGCAATTTGATTTCTGTTTCCTCTGCCTTTTCTAAATCCAGCTTGAACATCTGGAAGTTCTTGGTTCATGTACTATTGAAGCCTAGCTTGGAGAATTTTGAGCATTACTTTGCTAGCATGTGAAATGAGTGCAATTGTGTGGTAGTTTGAACATTCTTTGGTATTGCCCTTATTTGGAATTGGAATGAAAACTGACCTTCTCCAGTCCTGTGGCCACTGCTGAGTTTTCCAAATTTTCTGGCATATTGAGTGCAGAATCATCTTTTAGGATTTGAAATAACTTAGCTGGAATTCCATCTTCTTCACTAGCTTTGTTTGTTGTGATGTTTCCTAAGGCCCACTTGACTTCACACTCCAAGATGTCTGGCTCTAGGTGAGTGATCACACCATCATGGTTTTCTGGGTCATTAAGATCTTTTTTGTACAGTTCTTCTGTGTATTCTTGCCACCTGTTCTTAATATTTTCTGCTTCTGTTAGGTCCATACCATTTCTGTCCTTTATTGTGCCCATCTTTGCAAGACATTTTCCCTTGGTATCTCTAATTTTCTTGAAGAGATCTTTAGTCTTTCCCATTCTATTGTTTCCCTCTATTTCTTTGCATTAATCACTGAGGAAGGCTTTTTTATCTCTCCTTGCTATTCTTTGGAACTCTGCATTCAAATGGGTATATCTTTCCTTTTCTCCTTTGTCTTTCGTTTCTCTTCTTTTGTCAGCTATTTGTAAGGCCTCTTCAGGCAACCGTTTTGCCTTTTTGCAGTCTTTTTCTCATTGATGGCTCTGATCACTGCCTCCTGTACAATGTTATGAACCTCTGTCCATAATTCTTCAGGCACTTTGTCTGTCAGATGTAATCCCTTGAATCTATTTGTCACTTCTACTGTATAATTGTAAGGGATTTGATTTAGGTTATACCTGAGTGGCCTACTAGTTTTCCCCACTTTCTTCAATTTAAGTGTGAATTTGGCAATAAGGAGTTCTTGATCTGAGTCACAGTCCGCTCCTGGTCTTGTTTTTGCTGACTGTATAGAGCTTCTCCATCTTTGGCTGCAAAGAATATAATCAATCTGATTCTGGTATTGACCATCTGGTGATGTCGATGTGTAGAGTCTAATGAAATATGGGGTTCATTAAAAATGAATTCTATTTTGTATAAGACAGTTGTTGCAATGGGAAATATAACTATCAGTATTTTTGTGTTTTATCCCTGTTTGTTAAAGTATCAATTTAATTGACGGAATGATGACTTATTTAATGTCTCATTTGTTTGTGAAAAAATATTTATTGATTGTCCACCACTGCCTAAATCTGGGAATAAAATTTTAAGAGCTATACATGGCTTCTGCCCTCATAAAATGCATGTCATAGAGGAAAATGCAGTCAATAAAGAAATACAAAAATGATGGAAACAGTCCAGTGTGTATCAGAGAGAAAAATGGAGAAGGGCAGTAACTTAGAAAAGTACATTTAAAAATCTGCTTTGGAGGATCAAATTTAATGCAAAGAGAAAGATAAGAATATGAGTAAAGGCAGAAAAGCACAGTGCTTTAGGCTGTATTGTATCTTCGTAACATGAGGTCGTTAAACTTTACCTCTGACACTCTGAATTGATTCAAGTTTATTTGCTCGCTTCCTCTACTTTACATTACTAACATTTGGTGTAAAGCTAGCAGAATTAGGGACCCTAGTTTCTACTACTGTAAATCATTTCCACCTAAACACCACAGGTTTCAACAGCTTATATGAGGTATGTGCTGAGGGAACATGAGCCTTGATGTCTGTTTACTGCTGGATATCACACCAAAGTGAAATTGTAGGCACAAAGCTGATATTTTACCTTTCTGAAGCTCTTTATTCCAAACAGAGCTCCTGTGACTTGTCCTGTATATGCTAAGTTACTTCAGTCGTGTCTGACCATGTGCGGCCCTATGGACTACAGCCTGCCAAGCTCGTCTATCCATGGAATTCTTTAGGCAGCCTACTCCAATATTCTTACCATTCGCTGCTCTAGGGGATCTTCCCAACCCAGGGATTGAACCTGTGTCTCCACATCTACCTGCATTGGCAGGCGGGTTCTTTACCACTGTGCCACCTGGGAAGACTTGTCCTATACTTTTCTACTAAAACATTTTTCTTTATCAGGAGTGAGGAGGTTGTATATACTGTTATAAATTATTTTGAAAATTTATAACGTTACTACATACACAGTGCAGAAAAAGCCATTCAAGAATATAAATGTTAAAAATTTCCGTTTATTTTATTAATTATATAATTTTATTTGAGTTAATAATATATGTATTAATTTTAATCAGTTAAAATTAATTATTATATAATTATAACTACTAATTCAGTTCAGTTCCATTTAGTCACTCAGTCATGTCCTTCTCTTTGCGACTCCATGAATCGCAGCATGCCAGGCCTCACTGTCCATCACCAACTCCCGGGGTTTACTCAAACTCCTGTCCAACGAGTTGGTGATGCCATCCAACCATCTCATCTTCTGTCATCCCCTTTTCCTCCTGCCCCCAATCCCTCCCAGCATCAGGGTCTTTTCCAATGAGTCAACTCTTTGCATGAGGTGGCCAAAGTATTGGAGTTTCAGCTTCAGCATCAGTCCTTCCAATGAACACCCAGGACTAATCTTCTTTAGAATGGACTGGTTGGATCTCCTTGCAGTCCAAGGGACTCTCAAGAGTCTTCTCCAGCACCACAATTCAAAAGCATCAATTCTTCGGTACTCAGCTTTCTTCACAGTCCAACTCTCACATCCGTACATGACTACTGGAAAACCATAGCCTTGACCAGACGGACCTTGGTTGGCAAAGTAATGTCTCTTTTTTAATATGCTATCTAGCTTGGTCATAACTTTCCTTCCAAGAAGTAAGTGTCTTTTAATTTCATGGCTGCAGTCACCATCTGCCGTGATTTTGGAGCCCAAAAAACTAAAGTCTGACACTGTTTCCACTGTTTCCCCATCTATTTCCCATGAAGTGATGGGACCAGATGCCATGATCTTAGTTTTCTGAATGTTGAGCTTTAAGCCAAGTTTTTCACTCTCCTCTTTCACTTTCATCAAGAGGTTCTTTAGTTCCTCTTCACTTTCTGCCATAAGGGTGGTGTCATCTGCATATCTGAGGTTATTGATATTTCTCCCAGCAATCTTGATTCCAGCTTGTGCTTCTTCTAGTCCAGTGTTTCTCATGATGTACTCTGAATAGAAGTTAAAGAAGTAGGGTGACAATATACAGCCTTGATGTACTCCTTTTCCTATTTGGAACCAGTCTGTTGGACCATGTCCAGATCTAACTGTTGCTTCCTGATCTGCATATAGGTTTCTCAAGAGGCAGGTCAGGTGGTCTGGTATTCCCATCTCTTTCAGAATTTTCCACAGTTTATTGTGATCCACACAGTCAGAGACTTTGGCATAGTCATTAAAGCAGAAACAGATGTTTCTCTGGAACTCTCTTGCTTTATCAATGATCCAGCGAATGTTGGCAATTTGATCTCTGGTTCCTCTGCCTTTTCTAAAACCAACTTGAACATCTGGAAGTTCACGGTTCACGTATTGCTGAAGCCTGGCTTGGAGAATTTTGAGCTTTACTAGCATGTGAGATCAGTGCAATTGTGTGGTAGTGTGAGCATTCTTTGGCATTACCTTTCTTATTAGTTCTGTGTTATTCTTCTAGACCAATTATGTTGTGCATATACATATATTCTGAAGCTATGCATCCACTTGTATGTGTGTATTCTATTTTATTAAATTATATTGCACTAAGCAATACATTGCAATAAGCACTCCAAAAATTCACTGTCTTAAAACAGTGGTTTGGTTTTCTTATTCAGATGATATGTCCATGATGGGTTGGGAGAGATTTCCCCTTTGTAGCCACAGAAACCCAAACTAATAGAGATAGTACCATGTGGGACCCTGCCAGTCACAATACCAGAAAGATAGAACTCTTAATGTCTCTAGCCAGCAATTAAATCCTTCTGCCAAGTGACCCAGGTCACTTCCATTCACAACTAATTGTCTAGTACTAGTCATCTATTTCCACTTAACTGTGAAAGACCAGGAACTGCAATTGTATTGAGTCTAGAAGATGGAAATTAAGAAACATTTGAACAGTTCTAGTGATGACCACTTTCCTTCATTTACTTTTTTTGTTCAAGAATATGCCATGAACATTCTCATTTTTTACACATGCATACTTATTTTTATTATTTTTTCTTAATCTATTAAATCACAGTTATGTAAATACAATGTTAAAGGTAGTCACTTCTGTTATTCTTGTTGCATTTATTAAGGAAGGCATATCTAAAAGAATTTGTGCGATTCTGAAAGCTTAGAGACTGATTTAAAATAGACAAACAATTATTTGGTTGTTATGTTGAAGGGAACCCACTCTGAAATCTGGGAGGGAGAGTTTCTTCAAATTAAACTGACTTTGACTACCAATTTAAGAATACAGTGATACTAACAAACTTTAGATTTTCATTCAGATGCATATTAAGGTAGTCAGCTTAATCGCTGAATTCAGTCTGAGGTATTAAAGGGAAGATCTTCAACTTAGAAAACACAGATTTTACACACTAAGAATTCATCATTGTTTTATTTCATAATGTAAAACTGTCAGTGAAGTATTTGCAAATGGTTTACAGATTCATCTTGCTCATACATGAGTGATTTTAATGGATATACAAGTGGTCCCTTGTATTCAACAACTATTCATTGTATGTGTACTTTGTTGCTTCATTTATGCCTGACTCTTTGTGACCCTAGGCACTGTAGCCCACCAGGCTCCTCCGTCCACGGTACTCTTCAGGCAAGAATACTGGAGTGGGTTGCCCTGCCTTTCTCCAGGGAATCTTCCCAACCCTAAGGATCTAACCCTCATCTCCTGCATCTCTTGCATTGGCAGGTAGGTTCTTCTTACCACTGGTGTCGCATGGGTACCTCTTGAGTGCTAGGCATTGCTCTAGTCACTGGGATCCAGTGGCAAGTAAATAAAGCATAGACCCATTACTTTTACTTTTACCAAAGATACTAAAGTTTGAAATGCTTAGTAGTATCATTCATCTTTTGGTGCAGCAACAGCAACCCCAATACCATAGTTTCGTATACCAATATGTTTTTATTTCTTATTTATGTCATTGGCTGCATGAAGTCTTTGATTCTGTTTAGATTGTTTGAGCTTCATATATTGGTTCTGGCTACTCTAGAACCCATGCTGGAAGAATAGCCAACCACTGAGCTTTTAGTTGTCATGGTGATTATCTCATAACAAGAAATTCAACACAAGATCACATAACTACCTTTCAGGCTTTTGCCCAGTTGCAGCAGGACGAAGGAGCTTGCTGGGCTGCCGTCTATGGGGTCGCATAGAGTCGGACACGACTGAAGTGACTTAGCAGCAGCAGCAGCAGTCACATCCATTCACATTTCTTTGACTAAAAAACGTTACAGAAGCAAGCCTGAGATTGATGAGGCAGGTAACTATAATTTGCCTATGGGGAAGCATGGGAGGGGTGCAGAAAGCAAAAAATTGTGAAGAATTTAATTTGTTTGTTATTTAATATAATTCACCAAGGAAGTAAATGTTTTTCTAGTAGCTTCTGCTTTTTGTTCTATTTGGTGTCACTATTTCAGCACTAGTACACATTCACAATAACATAGGAATTTATTTCCGCAAATATTTCTCATTACTTTTTAACAAAGATTTTAAAAAGTGAGGACACTGATGGCAAACAAAAGTATAGGACCAGATGAATTCACAAAGGAATTCTACCAAACATAAAAAGGAGAGCTAATATCTATCCTTCTCACACTATTTCCAATGAATATTCAGGGTTTATTTCCTTTAGGATTGACTGGTTGTATCTTCTTGCAATCTACAGGACTCCTAAGAGTCTTCTCCAGTGTGGCAAATCAAAAATATCAATTCTTTGCCACTCAGCCATCTCTAACTCTCACATCTGTACATGACTATTGGAAAAACCATGGCTTTGACTATGTGGACCTTTGTCAGCAAAGTGATGTCTCTGCTTTCTAATATGCCATCTAGGTTTGTCATAACTTTCCTTCCAAGTAGGTGTCTTTTAATTTCATGGTTGCAGTCACTGTCCATAGTGATATTGGAGTCCAAGAAAATAAATATTACTGCTTCTACTTTTCCGCCTTCTATTTGCTTGAAGTGATGGGACCAGATCCTGTGATCTTAGTTTTTTGAATGTTGCATTTTAAGCCAACTTTTTCACTCCCTATTTCACCCTCATTAAAAGGCTCTTTAATTCCTCTTCACTTTCTGCCATTAGAGTGATATCATGTGCATATCTGAGGTTGTTGATATCTCTTCTGGCAATCTTGATTCCAACTTGTGATTTATCCAGCTCAACATTTCACGTGATGTACTCTGCATAGACGTTAAATAAGCAGCATAATATACAGCCTTGTTGTAATCCTTTCCCAATTTTGAACAAATCAGTTGTTCCATGTAAGGTTCTAACTGTTTCTTCTTGAGCCACATATAGATTTCTTAAGACTCAGGTAAGGTTGTCTGGTATTCCTATCTCTTTAAGAATTTTCCAGTTTATTGTGATCCACATAGTCAAAGGCTTTAGCATGGTCAAGGAAGCAGAAGTAGGTGTTTTTCTGGAATTCCCTTGCTTTTTCTATGATCCCACAAATGTTGGCAATTTGATCTCTGCCTTTTCTAAACCCAGCTTGCACATCAGTTCACATACTACTGAAGCTTAGCTTGAAGGATTTTGAGCATAACCTTGATAACATGTGAAATAAGCACCATTACACATAGTTTGAACATTCCTTGGCATTGCCCTTCTTTGGAATTGGAATGAAAACTAACATTTTCCTATTGTAGATTTTATGGATGATGTGATGCTATGCATCATTTCCAACTGTATTCTTATTCCTTTTTCATAACTACAAATATTTAACCTATAGTAACATATTAAAACATATTTAGAGGCCAAATCTGAAGGGTTAGAAAATATGGAGCATGTAGATCTTAGAATTTTCTCTCACAAGATTGAATTAGAAAATTCCACTGTCATGCGTTTTAAGAGTAATATAATAGTATGACTTGGTATATTTGCTTCTTTTGATGTGGTCACTGTACAAATGGCTTTTTCTTTGTTTTGAAGGTAAGTCTGTCTGTATGAATCACTAACTAGATAAGGAACACTTACAGGTAGTTAGAATAATGCATTCCCTGAGTCATGCAAAGGTTTATTTCTCAGGTAAATGGAACTAATAAGAGAGGTAATTTCCATGGCATCAGTGTATTAAGATCAGTAAATCCATACTTATTTTCTTGAAAGGACCATGTTTCTCATTTTGTTAATTTGTACCTATGTTTTCAAATAGCACATTTTTATGAAAATTTTATTTTACAGATATATTTAAAATGTTGAGTAATTTTTTTCTGTTTCATTACATGAAGACTTAAGGCTTTAATAATATCTTGTGAGTGTTTACCCTGAAGTGTGAAGTTAGACCATATACTTGTCAGGGTGAAATTTTCCAGCTGCATTTTTTTCTCCATTTCAACATGTTTTTCTCTTCATTCCCAAGGGAACTTGTTAAACAAAATGCAAGTTTTATTGCAAAAATAGCTCCACAGTGTCTAAGGATATACTCTTCAACATTCTGGCTAATAGTCATTATGTGAAGCATTTCTTTCTCAATAAAATAGATGTACTTTTACTATACAAATATGTACAGTTCTAATTTTATTAGAAGTATTTTACTTTATTTGTGGTTGACAAAAATGAATGTATTTAAGTGGTGTAAATGGGAGACTGTGATTTCAAAATTATTAATGCTGTGAGGTTGATACAATAAGGGCTATTAAGATCCAGAGGGCAAGCTTCTAGACAGATAGTTTTTAAATGTAGTTATCTAGTTCACTTAATTTTTCTGTGCTAAAGCTCAGTTTACAAAAATGGTAAACCCATGGTTCTCTTAAAAATATAAAGTGAACACATTAAAATTTTTATTTGATTCTCTAATTAGTGAGGGAGCCAATAAGATATTAAAACCAGTCAGGAAAAAAAACATTGAAGACCTGATTTGTGTGTGATTCTGTCTGTGTGTTCATGCACATGCAGGAATGTAAAAATGAATGGAAAAATGCTAAGCAATGTGAAGCTGGATAACATCATATAGGACAATAAAACAGCATTATGTTGATCTATTTTACAAGGCATAAACAATTGATTGTCTACTTCATGATATTCATTTGAATTTTAGTGGATAATTTGCATTCCTGTCAGAATTCTTCAAGTTATCTTCTGCCACTAGAGAGATATTATTGTAAAATAACCCACTCAATAAAAAAGTCAGGCAAAGTTGTTCAGCTGCTGCTGCTGCTGCTGCTAAGTCGCTTCAGTCGTGTCTGACTCTGTGTGACCCCAGAGATGGCAGCCCACCAGGCTCCCCCGTCCCTGGGATCCTCCAGGCAAGAACACTGGAGTGGGTTGCCATTGCCTTTTCCAATGCATGAAAGTGAAAAGTGAAATTGAAATTGCTCAGTCGTGTCTGACTCTTAGCGACCCCATGGACTGCAACCTACCAGGCTCCTCCATCCATGGGATTTTCCAGGCAAGAGTACTGGAATGGGTTGCCATCGCTTTCTCCCTGTTCAGCTGTAGAATCAAATAATTCCAGAGGGCATACTGGAAAATATGGAGCATATTCCTTAAAGAGACCCAGTAATCTCTCACCAACTTCCAAATTTTGGACAGTTTTTCCTGATATTTGTTATTTAACTGTATTTTGAAGGGACAGAGTCTGAATGACCTAGTTTTCTAGATTTGCTTCTTAAGGTAGAACAATAAAAATGATGAGGGGACAATATTTTTTAAAAGGCCATTAAATCCATATTCAAATCTCCATAGCCAATAGCAAGGAATTCTTAGTTAAATATGTCAATTATTTTAAGTATAATGTGATGCAGTACAAATGCAACAGGATGCTTGATGGTCTTGATCAACCAAATTGTATTTCTGGTTTGAGAGACTGTGTTCTGAATTCTTAACCCAGACACATTGGTTTTGTTGAGCAATTGCTAAGAAATGAGTTAAATGCATGTGTGCCTATGTGTGGTGGGAAGGTAACACTCATCTGGTATAGAAAATGACATTTGTTATTGACCCTCAACTTTTTGTCACTTTGTGTATTTTCCTATGTGATAGATTTCACAACCAGTTTATTTCCATGTTTCTATTTACTAGACTAACAAAACTATTATTACTACAATGTAATTTGTAGAATCTTCCCCTTCTGATGTACACCTTTCAGAAGATGGGAAGCGTGCAGTCCAAAGGAAATAAAATCTATTCATTTTCAAGATTTATCACTTTTCTTTGTTCTGTTTCTTAATGTAGCTAAAAATGTCTATGTATCATTATAGCAGTCTTATCTGAGAGTAAGCAGTGCATTTTACCTTTTACCTTAAAATTAGGCCTCTTATCTAGTACAAAATTGTTTAGGATTTTGGGCATTAGTTTTTGCCTCTCTGTGTATCCACTTTATTTAAGGGCCCTTGTGTTAAAAGCACGCTATTTGCTCCTCCATCTCTGAACAAAAATAAAATGAAGCATAGACAAAAAACCTGCCCTTATGCTTATCATTGCTTTTAGCTGCCTCTTCATTGTCACTCTCTTCCATCCTCTGGAATTCTAGGTCAAGTAACATATAATTATCCTTCCCAAATCATCACCTCATTCCTACTCTTCAGCCAGGTGACACCTGGCTTGTATTCCTACTTATATTTCTTATACTCTGGTTTGTATTTCTACTCAGAAAGTCTTCTTGCAAAGTCCAGGGGCTTTTCAATTGCTAAATCCTATGACCTATTTTAGTTTGTCCTTAGACTTTTCTTCAGTTTTTCTTGACCAAATCCTTCTTCCTTTCTTCCTTGATATAATCTTGTCTTGGCTTCTAGAAAATTGTTCTACTCACCATTAGCCACTCCCCCACGTCTGTATCCTTAGATTTCCTCTAAAATTTGACCCTTTCTTACTTTACTTCATTTATTAGACTTTGACATTCTCTGAGAGTTTATCCTTGATTCTCTACCTTTTCTTCCTCTTCTCCCGGGGTGCTAACATTTGCTCTCAAGATTTCATGTACCATCTAGAGCAATTTACTTCCACTTCATGTCTTCTGGACCTGATCTTTCTCCTGAGATCCTCTTCTGTATTTGTAACAGAATCTTTACATTTCCAAAAAATGTTTCTTAGGAAATTCAAACTTGAAATGTCCAAAATAGAATTCACTTTCTTAATATTAGGTCCTTACTTTTATTTCCTGTCTTGTATAATGACATTACTATTGACTTTAAATCTTTGCAGGAAAGACTAGTGTCATTCTTTTTTTTTTTTTTCTTTTTTTAAAGGAACATAGGATTTAATGGACACTGACATGCTTACCATGTACCAGGCTTTGAACTTGGTGTTTTATTTATTTATTTATTTTTTAAATTTCTTTTTATTTTATTTTTTTATTTTTTTTTCAGACACTACTTTTTAATTTCTCACAACAAAAGTTTCATAGTTTTCAAGTGTACACATCTTTCATATTTTTGTCAGATTTCCCCTTAATTAGTTAATTTTTTTAATTCTTTTAAAATTATTTTATTAAATTTCAATTTCTGTTTATTTATTAGAAGTTTATAGAAATACAATTGATTTTTCCATATTGATTCTCTATTCTATAATCTTGTTATACTTCCTTGTTGTTTCCTTTTTTTTCTTTTTCCAATTATTTTTATTAGTTGGAGGCTAATTACTTCACAACAATGCAGTGGGTTTTGTCATACATTGACATGAATCAGCCATGGAGTTACATGTATTCCCCATCCTGATCCGCCCTCCCAACTCCCTCTCCACCCGATTCCTCTGGGTCTTACCAGTGCACCAGGCCTGAGCACTTATCTCATGCATCCCACCTGGGCTGGTGATCTGTTTTCCTATAGATAATATACATGCTGTTCTCTCAAAACATCCCATCCTCGCCTTCTCCCACAGAGTCCAAAAGTCTGTTCTGTACATCTGTGTCTCTTTTTCTGTTTTGCGTATAGGGTTATCATTACCATCTTTCTGAATTCCATATATATGTGTTAGTATGCTGTAATGTTCTTTATCTTTCTGGCTTACTTCACTCTGTATAATGGGCTCCAGTATCATCCATCTCATCAGAACTGATTCAAATGAATTCTTTTTAACAGCTGAGTAATATTCCATTGTGTATATGTACCACAGCTTCCTTATCCATGCATCTACTGATGGACATCTAGGTTGCACCCATGTCCTGGCTATTATAAACAGTGCTACAATGAACATTGGGGTGCACGTGTCTCTTTCAGATCTGGTTTCCTCAGTGTGTATGCCCAGAAGTGGGATTACTGGGTCATATGGCAGTTCTATTTCCAGTTTTTGAAGAAATCTCCACACTGTTCTCCATAGCGGCTGTACTAGTTTGCATTCCCACCAACAGTGTAAGAGGGTTCCCTTTTCTCCACACCCTCTCCAGCATTTATTGCTTGTAGACTTTTGGATAGCAGCCATCCTGACTGGCATGTAATGGTACCTCATTGTGGTTTTGATTTGCATTTCTCTGATAATGAGTGATGTTGAGCATCCTTTCATGTGTTTGTTAGCCATCTGTATGTCTTCTTTGGAGAAATGTCTGTTTAGTTCTTTGGCCCATTTTTTGATTGGGTCATTTATTTTTCTGGGATTGAGCTGCAGGAGTTGCTTGTATATTTTTGAGATTAATCCTTTGTCTGTTGCTTCATTTGCTATTATTTTCTCCCAATCTGAGGGCTGTCTTTTCACCTTGCTTATAGTTTCCTTTGTTGTGCAAAAGCTTTTAAGTTTCATTAGGTCCCATTTGTTTATTTTTGCTTTTATTTCCAATATTCTGGGAGGTGGGTCATAGAGGATCCTGCTGTGATTCATGTCGGAGAGTGTTTTGCCTATGTTCTCCTCTAGGAGTTTTATAGTTTCTGGTCTTACATTTAGATCTTTAATCCATTTTGAGTTAATTTTTGTATATGGTGTTAGACAGTGTTCTAGTTTCATTCTTTTACAAGTGGTTGACCAGTTTTCCCAGCACCACTTGTTAAAGAGGTTGTCTTTTTTCCATTGTATATCCTTGCCTCCTTTGTCAGAGATAAGGTGTCCATAGGTTCGTGGATTTAACTCTGGGCTTTCTATTCTGTTCCATTGATCTATATTTCTGTCTTTGTGCCAGTACCATAGTGTCTTGATGACTGTGGTTTTGTAGTAGAGTCTGAAGTCAGGCAGGTTGATTCCTCCAGTTCCATTCTTCTTTCTCAAGATTACTTCGGCTATTCGAGGTTTTTTGTATTTCCATACAAATTGTGAAGTTATTTGTTCTAGTTCTGTGAAAAATACTGTTGGTGGCTTGATAGGGATTGCATTGAATCTATAGTTTGCTTTGGGTAGAATAGCCATTTTCACAATATTGAGTCTTCCAATCCATGAACACGGTATGTTTCTCCATCTGTTTGTGTCCTCTTTAATTTCTTTCATCAGTGTTTTATAGTTTTCTATGTATAGGTCTTTCGTTTCTTTAAGTAGATGTACTCCTAAGTATTTCATTCTTTTTGTTGCAATGGTGAATGGTATTGTTTCCTTAATTTCTCTTTCTGTTTTTTCTCATTGTTAGTGTATAGGAATGCATGGGATTTCTGTGTGTTAATTTTATATCCTGCAACTTTACTATATTCATTGATTAGCTCTAGTAATTTTCTGGTAGAGTCTTTAGGGTTTTCTATGTAGAGGATCATGTCATCTGCAAACAGTGAGAGTTTTACTTCTTCTTTTCTTATCTGGATTCCTTTTACTTCTTTTTCTGCTCTGATTGCTGTGGCCAACACTTCCAAAACTATGTTGAATAGTAGTGGTGAGAGTGGGCACCCTTGTCTTGTTCCTGATTTCAGGGGAAATGCTTTCAATTTTTCACCATTGAGGGTGATGCTTGCTGTGGGTTTGTCATATATAGCTTTTATTATGTTGAGGTATGTTCCTTCTATTCCTGCTTTCTGGAGAGTTTTAATCATGAATGAGTGTTGAATTTTGTCAAAGGCTTTCTCTGCATCTATTGAGATAATCATATGGTTTTATCTTTCAATTTGTTAATGTGGTGTATTACATTGATTGATTTGCGGATATTAAAGAATCCTTGCATTCCTGGGATAAAGCCCACTTGGTCATGATGTATGATCTTTTTAATATGTTGTTGGATTCTGTTTGCTAGGATTTTGTTAAGGATTTTTGCATCTATGTTCATCAGTGATATTGGCCTGTAGTTTTCTTTTTTTGTGGCATCTCTGTCTGGTTTTGGAATTAGGGTGATGGTGGCCTCATAGAATGAGTTTGGAAGCTTACCTTCATCTGCAATTTTCTGGAAGAGTTTGAGTAAGATAGGTGTTAGGTCTTCTCTAAATTTTTGGTAGAATTCAGCTGTGAAGCCATCAGGTCCTGGGCTTTTGTTTGCTGAAAGGTTTCTGATTACAGTTTCGATTCCCTTGCTTGTGATGGGTCTGTTAAGATCTTCTATTTCTTCCTGGTTCAGTTTTGGAAAGTTATACTTTTCTAAGAATTTGTCCATTTCATCCAAGTTGTCCATTTTATTGGCATAGAGCTGCTGGTAGTAGTCTCTTATGATCCTTTGTATTTCAGTGATGTCTGTTGTGATCTCTCCATTTTCATTTCTAATTTTGTTAATTTGGTTCTTCTCTCTTTGCTTCTTAATGAGTCTTGCTAATGGTTTGTCAATTTTGTTTATTTTTTCAAAAAGCCAGCTTTTAGCTTTGTTGATTTTTGCTATGGTCTCTTTAGTTTCTTTTGCATTTATTTCTGCCCTAATTTTTAAGATTTCTTTCCTTCTGCTAATTCTGGGGTTCTTCATTTCTTCCTTCTCTAATTGCCTTAGGTGTAGAGTTAGGTTATTTATTTGGCTTTTTTCTTGTTTCTTGATGTAAGCCTGTAATGCTCTGAACCTTCCCCTTAGCACTGCTTTTACAGTGTCCCATAGGTTTTGGGTTGTTGTGTTTTCATTTTCATTCATTTCTATGCATATTTGGATTTCTTTTTTGATTTCTTCTATGACTTGTTGGTTATTCAGAAGCGTGTTATTTAGCCTCCATATGTTGGAATTTTTAACAATTTTTTTTTCCCTGAAATTGAGATCTAATCTTACTGCACAGTGGTCAGAAAAGATGACTGGAATGATTTCAATTTTTTTGAATTTTCCGAGACCAGATTTTGGGCCCAGGATGTGATCTATTCTGGAGAAGGTTCCATGTGCACTTGAGAAAAAGATGAAATCGATTGTTTTGGGGTGAAATGTCCTATAGATATCAATTAGGTCTAGCTGGTCCATTGTGTCATTTAAAGTTTGTGTTTCCTTGTTAATTTTCTGTTTAGTTGATCTATCCATGGTTGTGAGTGGGGTATTAAAGTCTCCGACTATTATTGTGTTACTATTAATTTCCTCTTTCATACTCGTTAGCGTTTGCCGGACATATTGCGGTGCTCCTATGTTGGGTGCATATATATTTATAATTGTTATATCCTCTTCTTGGATTGATCCTTTGATCATTATGTAGTGTCCTCCTTTGTTTCTTTTCACATCCTTTATTTGAAAGTCTATTTTATCTGATATGAGTATTGCGACTCCTGCTTTCTTTTGTTCTCCGTTTGTATGTAATATTTTGTTCCAGCCCTTCACTTTTAGTCAGTATGTGTCTCTTGTTTTGAGGTGAGTCTCTTCTAGACAGCATATATAGGGGTCTTGTTTTTGTATCCATTCAACCAATCTTTGTCTTTTGGTTGGGGCATTCAACCAATTTACATTTAAGGTGATTATTGATAGGTGTGGTCTCGTTGCCATTTACTTTGCTGTTTTGGGTTCACGTTTATACAACCTTTCTGTGTTTCCTGTCTAGAGAAGATCCTTTAGCATTTGTTGAAGAGCTGGTTTGGTGGTGCTGAATTCTCTCAGCTTTTGCTTGTCTGTAAAGCTTTTGAATTCTCCTTCATATCTGAATGAGATCCTTGCTGGGTACAGTAATCTAGGTTGTAGGTTATTCTCTTTCATTACTTTCAGTATGTCCTGCCATTCCCTTCTGGCCTGGAGGGTTTCTATTGATAGATCAGCTGTTATCCTTATGGGAATCCCTTTGTGTGTTATTTGTTGTTTCTCCCTTGCTGCTTTTAATATTTGTTCTTTGTGTTTGATCTTTGTTAATTTGATTAATATGTGTCTTGGTGTGTTTTGCCTTGAGTTTATCCTGTTTGGGACTCTCTGGGTTTCTTGGACTTGGGTAGCTATTTCCTTCCCCATTTTAGGGAAGTTTTCAGCTATTATCTCCTCGAGTATTTTCTCATGGCCTTTCTTTTTGTCTTCTTCTTCTGGGAGTCCTACGATTCAAATTATGGGGTGTTTCACATTGTCCCAGAGGTCCCTGAAGTTGTCCTCATTTCTTTTGATCCTTTTTTCTTTTTTCCTCTCTGCTTCATTTATTTCCACCATTTTATCTTCTACCTCACTTATCCTATCTTCTGCCTCCGTTATTCTACTCTTGGTTCCCTCCAGAGTGTTTTTGATCTCATTTATTGCATTATTCATTTTTAATTGACTCTTTTCTTTCTTCTAGGTCTTTATTAAACATTTCTTGCATCTTTTCAATCTTTGTCTCCAGGCTATTTATCTGTAACTCCATTTTGTTTTCAAGATTTTGGATCATTTTTATTATCATTATTCTAAATTCTTTTTCAGGTAGATTCCCTATCTCCTCCTGTTTTGTTTGACTTGGTGGGCATTTTTCATATTCCTTTACCTATTGGGTATTTCTCTGCCTTTTCATCTTGTTTAGATTGCTGTATCTGGAGTGGGCTTTCTGTATTCTGGAGGTCTGTGATTCCTTTTTATTGTGGAGGTTTTACCCAGTGGGTGGGGTTGGATGATTGGCTTGTCAAGGTTTCCTGGTTAGGGAAGCTTGCGTCGGTGTTCTGGTGCATGGAACTTGATTTCTTCTCTATGGAGTGCAATGGAGTGCCCAGTAATGAGTTTTGAGATTTGTCTATGTGTTAGGTGTGACCTTGGGCTGCCTGTATGTTGGCGTTCAGGGCTATATTCCTGCGTTGCTGGAGAATTTACGTGGTATGTCTTGCTCTAAAAGTTATTGGCTCTTGGGTGGTGGTTGGTTTCAGTGTAGGTATGGAGGCTTTTGGACGGTCTCTTATTACGTAAAGTTTCATGTAGTCAGGAGTTTTCTGGTGTTTTCAGCTTTTGGGCTTAAGTCTCCTGCCTCTGGATTTCAGTTATATTCTTCCAGTAGTCTCAAGACTTCTCCTACTATACAGCACTGATAATAAAACTTCCAGGTTAATGGTGAAAGATTCTCCCCTGTGAGGGACACCCAGAGAGGTTCACAGAGTTACATGAAGAAGAGGAAAGGGAGGAGGGAGATAGAGATGAGCAGGAGGAGAAAAAGGGGGGCTCAAGAGGAGAGAGACAGGTCTACGCAGCTGTCTGTTCCCAGAGTGTTCTCCGTAGCCCAGTCATCCACAAAGATTCACAGAATTGGATTGGGAAGAGAAGGGGAAAGGAGGAAATAGAGGTGTTTTGAGGTAGAAAACGGAGAGTCAAGATTAGGAGAGAATAATCAACACACTCCTGAATAAAAAAGGGAACTGAATATTGGATTCTTAAATGTCCACAATTTATTTCATATACTGAAAAACAAAGATTAAAAATCTAGAGTAGAGGTTAGACTCTTAAAAATACTATATTAAAAACAAAAGCCAAAACACACACAAAAAATTTTAGAAATACATATGAAGTTCGGTTTAAATTAAGGCCTCTTTTTTTTGTAAGGTTATAGTGTAATGAAAATGAAAATTAAGGAGTAGTAGAGGAGTAATAGAGGACTTTAAAAGGAAATAAGAGAAAAAGAAAAATAGAAAATAAAAGAGAAACAGAAAAAAAAAAGAAAAGAAAAAACACAAGAAAAAAAATTTTTTTTTCCTATTTAAAAAAATAGTACAAATATATGAAAATGAAAGTTAAGGAGCAGTGGGTGAGTATTAGGGGATTTTAAAATAAAATAAAAGAGAAAAAATAAAAAAGAAAAAAATTTTTTTTTTTTTACTTAAAAAAAAAAGTAAAAATATATCTAGGAATTTCTCAGGAACTGTTGCGGTCAGTGTGGGTTCGGTTCAGTTGCAGATAGCTCTTCGTTCCAGCTTACACTTCTGAATATCTACAGGCCCCTTCCAGTGTAGTCGGTGTTACCTACAGGGAGTTTAATCTGTTGCACCGGTCCCTTCTGAAGCGGTTCCCTTTGTTTATTTGGCTTCTGTTTGCCGGTCTCTTCAGTGCCTAATTTCCACCCTGACACAGGCGGGCGGAGGTGGACTCTTATTCAGGTAGCTAGTTCCGTCTCGCTGCGGGGAGGGGCAGGCGCTGTTTTCCCCGTCTGTGCTGCTCAGGCTCCCGGCTGTTCTATATGGAGCGTGCCCTGCGCTGCGCGCGGTTCCAGCCCTCGGGTGTCCCACAAAAGCGCGGAACAAAAAGCTGCGCCTGCTTTTTGTGCCTACCCCGTCCGAGCGGCTCAGGCAGCCAGAAGCTTGACGGGCGCACTCTCCCCGGGTGCAGCGCGCCCATTCCCTTCCGTGGTCCCAGTCTCAGTTTCCACCCGCGCCAGTCGGGTGCGTGCGCCCTCTGCCTTCCGCGTCCCCAGCCCCAGTCCCCACCCGCGCCAGTCGGGTGTGCGCCCTGTGTCTCGCCGCGACCCTCCCAGCAGATTTCGACCATCCAGAATCTCAGGAGGCCTTTGATTAGAAACTGGGGGCCTGTTTGCAGTGCGGCAGGGGATGCGGTCCTTGGGGCCGAGCCTGCCCCCTTCCCCTCCCCCCTGCCTCCTGCCTCCGGCGGGGCTGGGCCGGTCCGCAGCCTGCACGCTCTTCTCTGGACTTTCTCGGTCCGTTTGTTCTGCGAATGGCCGGCAGTGTGTTCGGGCCGGTTAATTTTCTCTCTCTTTTTTGCTGTCCCACAGCTTAAGTTGGTAATTCACACAAGCTCCCGCCGATTGTCCTCAGGGCACTCAGGCCCAGTCCTTACCCTAAGCAATGCCGCCCACTCCTCTCCATTCCGCCCCCACTTGCTGGTGGTGGATGCGGGCGTCTGGGGTACTTTTCTGCTAGGAGTTGCTTTTAGGCACGTAATCTGTGAGTTTTATTTATTGTTCCCCTCCCAGTCAGGTTGCCCTCCGAGATTCAAAAACTTCCCCCAGATCCGCCAGTGCGAGGGTTTCCTGCTGTTTGGAAACTTCCTCTATTGAGAGTCTCTTCCCAGGACAGATCTCTGTCCTTAGCTCTTTTGTCTCTCTTTTTATCTTTTATATTTTGTCCTACCTCCTTTCGAAGACAATGGGTTGCTTTTCTGGGTGCCTGATGACCTCAGCTAGTGATTAGTTGTTTTGTGAAGTTTGCTCTGTGTTCAGTTATTCTTTTGATGAATTTGTACGAGAGAAAGTGGTCTCCCCATCCTACTCCTCCGCCATCTTGGCTCCTCCCTCTAGTGTCATTCTTAATTTCTTCCTTTCCCTCACTTTCCAATGTAATCAAACCCCTATATATGCTGTCTACAAGAGACCCACCTCAAAACAAGGGACACATACAGACTAAAAGTGAAGGGCTGGAAAAAAAGTATTTCATGCAAACGGAGACTAAAAGAAAGCAGGAGTTGCAATACTCATATCAGATAAAACAGACTTTAAAATAAAGGCTGTGAAAAGAAACAAAGAAGGACACTACATAATGATCAAAGGATCAATCCAAGAAGAGGATATAACAATTATAAATATATATGCACCCAACATAGGAGCACCGCAATATGTACGGCAAACGCTAACAAGAATGAAAGGGGAAATTAACAATAACACAATAATAGTGGGAGACTTTAATACCCCACTCACAACCATGGATAGATCAACTAAACAGAAAATTAACAAGGAAACACAAACTTTAAATGACACAATGGACCAGCTAGACCTAATTGATATCTATAGGACATTTCACCCCAAAACAATCGATTTCATCTTTTTCTCAAGTGCACATGGAACCTTCTCCAGAATAGATCACATCCTGGGCCCAAAATCTGGTCTCGGAAAATTCAAAAAAATTGAAATCATTCCAGTCATCTTTTCTGACCATGGTGCAGTAAGATTATATCTCAATTACAGGAAAAAAAAAAAAAACCTATTAAAAATTCCAACATATGGAGGCTAAATAACACGCTTCTGAATAACCAACAAGTCATAGAAGAAATCAAAAAAGAAATCCAAATATGCATAGAAATGAATGAAAATGAAAACACAACAACCCAAAACCTATGGGACACTGTAAAAGCAGTGCTAAGGGGAAGGTTAATCGTAATACAGGCTTACCTCAAGAAACAAGAAAGTCAAATAACCTAACTCTACACCTAAGGCAATTAGAGAAGGAAGAAATGAAGAACCCCAGGGTTAGTAGAGGAATGAAATCTTAAAAATTAGGGCAGAAATAAATGCAAAAGAAACTAAAGAGACCATAGCAAAAATCAACAAAGCTAAAAGCTGGTTTTTTGAAAGGGTAAATAAAATTGACAAACCGTTAGCCAGACTCATCAAGAAACAAAAGGAGAAGAACCAAATCAACAAAATTAGAAATGGAAATGGAGAGATCACAACAGACAACACTGAAATACAAAGGATCATAAGAGACTACTACCAGCAGCTCTATGCCAATAAAATGGACAACTTGGAAAAAATGGACAAATTCTTAGAAAAGTATAACTTTCCAAAACTGAACCAGGAAGAAATAGAAGATCTTAACAGACCCATCACAAGCATGGAAATCGAAACTGTAATCAGAAACCTTCCAGCAAACAAAAGCCCAGGACCTGATGGCTTCACAGCTGAATTCTACCAAAAATTTAGAGAAGACGTAACACCTATCTTACTCAAACTCTTCCAGAAAATTGCAGAAGAAGGCACACTTCCAAACTCATTCTCTGAGACCACCATCAGCCTAATTCCAAAACCAGACAAAGATGCCACAAAAAAGAAAACTACAGGCCAATATCACTGATGAACATAGATGCAAAAATCCTTAACAAAATTCTAGCAAACAGAATCCAACAACATATTAAAAAGATCATACATCATGACCAAGTGGGCTTTATCCCAGGAATGCAAGGATTCTTTAATATCCGCAAATCAATCAATGTAATACACCACATTAACAAATTGAATGATAAAAACTATATGATTATCTCAATAGATGCAGAAAAAGCCTTTGACAAAATTCAGCATCCATTTATGATAAAAACTCTCCAGAAAGCAGGAGTAGAAGGAACATACCTCAACATAATAAAAGCTATATATGACAAACCCACAGCAAACATTATCCTCAATGGTAAAAAATTCAAAGCATTTCCCTTAAAGTCAGGAACAAGACAAGGGTGCCCACACTCACCACTACTATTCAACATAGTTTTGGAAGTGTTGGCCACAGCAATCAGAGCAGAAAAAGAAATAAAAAGAATCCAGATAGGAAAAGAAATAAAACTCTGTTTGCAGATGACATGATCCTCTACATAAAACCCCCTAAAGACTCTACCATAAAATTACTAAAGGTAATCAATGGATACAGTAATGTTGCAGGATATAAAATTAACACACAGAAATCCCATGCATTCCTATACACTAACAATGAGAAAGCAGAAAGAGAAATTAAGGAAATAATACCATTCACCATTGCAACAGAAAAAATACTTAGGAGTACATCCACCTAAAGAAACGCAAGACCTATACATAGAAAACTATAAAACACTGATGAAAGATTTTAAAGAGGACACAAACAGATGGAGAAACATACCGTGTTCATGGATTAGAAGAATCAATATTGTGAAAATGGCTACAGTACCCAAAGCAATCTACAGATTCAGTGCAATCCCTATCAAGCTGCCAACAGTATTTTTCACAGAGCTAGAACAAATAACTTCACAATTTGTATGGAAATACAAAAAACCTCGAATAGCCAAAGCAATCTTGAGAAAGAAGAATGGAACTGGAGGAATCAACCTGCCTGACTTCAGACTCTACTACAAAACCACAGTCATCAAGACACTATGGTACTGGCACAAAGACAGAAATATAGATCAATGGAACAGAATAGAAAGCCCAGCAATAAATCCACGTACCTATGGACACCTTATCTTTGACAAAGGAGGCAAGGATATACAATGGAAAAAAGACAACCTCTTTAACAAGTGGTGCTGGGAAAACTGGTCAACCACTTGTAAAAGAATGAAACTAGAACACTGTCTAACACCATATACAAAAATTAACTCAAAATGGATTGAAGATCTAAATGTAAGACCAGAAACTATAAAACTCCTAGAGGAGAACATAGGCAAAACACTCTCCGACATAAATCACAGCAGGATCCTCTATGACCCACCTCCCAGAATATTGGAAATAAAAGCAAAAATAAACAAATGGGACCTAAGGAAACTTAAAAGCTTTTGCACAACAAAAGAAACTATAAGCAAGGTGAAAAGACAGCCCTCAGATTGGGAGAAAATAATAGCAAATGAAGCAACAGACAAAGGATTAATCTCAAAAATATACAAGCAACTCCTGCAGCTCAATCCCAGAAAAATAAATGGCCCAATCAAAAAATGGGCCAAAGAACTAAACAGACATTTCTCCAAAGAAGACATACAGATGGCTAACAAACACATGAAAAGATGCTCAACATCACTCATTATCAGAGAAATGCAAATCAAAACCACAATGAGGTACCATTACATGCCAGTCAGGATGGCTGCTATCCAAAAGTCTACAAGCAATAAATGCTGGAGAGGGTGTGGAGAAAAGGGAACCCTCTTACACTGTTGGCGGGAATGCAAACTAGTACAGCCACTATGGAGAACAGTGTGGAGATTTCTTAAAAAACTGGAAATAGAACTGCCATATGACCCAGCAATCCCACTTCTGGGCATACACACTGAGGAAACCAGATCTGAAAGAGACACGTGCACCCCAATGTTCATCGCAGCACTGTTTATAATAGCCAGGACATGGAAGCAACCTAGATGCCCATCAGCAGACGAATGGATAAGGAAGCTGTGGTACATATACACAATGGAATATTACTCAGCCATTAAAAAGAATTCATTTGAACCAGTTCTAATGAGATGGATGATACTGGAGCCCATTATACAGAGTGAAGTAAGCCAGAAAGATAAAGACCAATATAGTATGCTAATGCATATATATGGAATTTTAAAAGATGATAATGATAACCCTATATACAAAACAGAAAAAGAGACACAGATGTACAGAACAGACTTTTGGACTCTGTAGGAGAAGGCGAGGGTGGAATGTTCTGAGAGAATAGTATTGAAACAAGTATAGTATCTAGGGTGAAACAGATCACCAGCCCAGGTTGGATGCATGAGACAAGTGCTCGGGCCTGGTGCACTGGGAAGACCAAGAGGGATGGGATGGGGAGGGAGGCGGGAGGGGGAATCAGGATGGGGAACACATGTAAATCCATGGCTTATTCATGTCAGTGTATGGCAAAAACCACTACAATATTGTAAAGTAATTAGCCTCCAACTAATAAAAATAAATGGAAAAAAAAGTTTATCGATTAGTCCCCTTAAAGTATTCCCTATTGTAACTGTTGAAACTGCTATCTCTTGTGTTATCAATTACAAAATATCAAAATTTTCTAACAAATTCCTCTTTAGCTCTATTCACTGTCTCATATTTTGTATTCTATTCTCCTATAACACTGAACTTTTCACAGTTCTCTGAGTTTTAGAACTCTAGTCCTTTTTCTAGTCTGTGCTCTTTCCATAGATTGTCTTCTTATATTTTCTCAGTATTGAAAATGTACTCCTCAAGACAGGTTGAAATATCACTTTTTCTATAAACATTCCCTTGGCATTCCTAGGTAGATCAGGCATCTTCCTCTGAGCACGGTTTCTGTTACAGGATTGTTAGATTTGTATATGTGCCTGGCTTCCCCACTGTGTGAGATTAAGGAATGTGGCCTATTTATCCTTGTATCCTCAGCTCCTTTTGCATGTTTTAGCCCATAAATTCTAATAAATGCCTTTTGACTAGGACTATGAAACACTGTCTTAGAGTGAAAGATTTGCTGTTATTGAGGGATTGTGGAATAACTTCTCAGCGTATACTTCATCTCACTCTTACTCTTAGAATGGGTCTTCAATATATTTTCAAGTGAATGAATGTGTGTTTCCCATACAGGAGCATGAATTAGTCAAAATTGACTCCTAAGGATTTGTTCTCCTTCAAAAATGACAGAATTTTTTTTAGTGTTTGGGAATTTTATAAACATAAATAATTTTAATGCTTTAGGCCACGTGTCCTTTGTGTTTCTGCATTAGGTTCCTCTTCGTGAGCGAACACTTGTGTTTTGCTTCATGTTTGCTGCTTATTTTGAATTTTGAAAAAAACACAAGGGCACAGGGCTTCTAAATTTAATTGTGACTCATCAAATGCTCTCATTAAAATGTTTGTTGGCAAATACCATATACCTGAGTAAAGTGATTTTAATGACTTTTGACAGTATGTGGATGAGAAAGATAACTTGCTTCTCTATGAAATTCTGATATATATACTGTAACAATTATGGTTTAAATGTTTTCTTGTGTCCACCATAATCACCTGGTCCACAGGAATGGTTGACCATTTGGCAAAACTGACTTCTCAGTAGGAGACATGATATTTAATAAAATAATCTTATGATCCAAGGTCAGTGAGCAATTGATGAGCTATGTGCAAGTTTAGATCTCTTTTTATCTTGTAGCTACACATCAGCATGGCATTTTTGTGACTTATAATTCTTCATGAAGGAAAATATTCCATGTAGCAACTTCAAAGACAACCTGCTGAGAAACCAAGAGAATATTTAATAATGTTCATGAGTGATGAGGCATGAATGATCAAATGAAGGTCTTCCTAGTTAACTATTGATTATTCTATCATGGCAGGTAACTTCAAAACCATGCACAATCTTTTGAACATTATATTCATCTCCTAACATCTCTCTGTATGACTAGAAGAAAGTTACTTTTATTGACCTTCCATACAAGGCAAATATATTTTGTATTATTTATTGATCTTATAATATTCTAGGGATGGTAAATGAGACTCCTTAGGTTCACATGAGTTACAACTGTAGGAAACTTAAAGATAACTCTATAATCTTCCTATACTTCATGCAGAAAATAAATTCACTTCTCATAGAAGGGACTTCTAGAGCAGTATCAGAACTTAAAGTTTAAATTGAAAATGAGGTTTTATTTTATACTCTTTAACATCATAAGGGTGAGTGTGTCTTTGGCAAATATACCTTGATATCTGGGAAACTAGTAAATGGTAGCTAGATTTCACCTTTTTTTTTTTTTTTTTCCAGTCCTCATGGTTACATCCATTTCCTAAATCACAAAAGAATGCGAAAAATTAGCTTTGAAACAGAAAAGGAAAGCATACATGCTCTATAAATACTCTTTAGATATAATAATCATCTTCAAAAAAGGCAATAGCCATAAAGGCAATAAATAAGTTAGTTTGAAATTATAAGCAACAGCAAAAGCACAATCTACTATCTTTCTAATCCTGGTGGGAAATCATTCCACTGATTGTAGCTATTATATATACACTGAATGAGACAAATTTAAAATTATTTAATTTGATAAGAAAATTTTCTATATAAGCCCAAAATAATGAACATGTAGTTAAAAATACATTACAAAAAGATGAGGGTATTGTTGTTTCATTCATTCAGAAAACTAAGATCATGGCATCTGGTCCCATCACTTCATGGCAAATAGAAGGGGACACAATGGAAACAGTGACAGACTTTATTTTTCTGGGCTCCAAAATCACTGCAGATGGTGACTGCAGCCATGAAGTTAAAAGACGCATAGCTTGGACGAAAATCTATGACCAACCTAGACAGCATATTAAAAAGCAGAGACATTACTTTGCCAGCAAAGGTCCGTCTAGTCAAACCTGTGGTTTTTCCAGTAGTCATGTATGGTTGTGAGAGTTGGACCATAAAGAAACCTGAGTGCCGAAGAATTGATGCCTTTGAACTGTGGTGTTGGAGAACACTTTGTGAGTCCCTTAGACAGCAAGGAGATTCAGCCAGTCCATCCTAAATGTGATCATTCCAGAGTGTTCATTGGAAGGACTGATGCTGAAGCTGAAACTCCAATACTTTGGCTACATGATGTGAAGAACTGACTCATTTGAAAAGACCCTGATGCTGGGAAAGATTGAAAGTGGGAGGAGAAGGGGATGACAGAGGATGAGATGGTTGGATGGCATCACTGACTCAATGGACATGATTTTGAGTAAACTCCAGGAGTTGGTGATAGACAGGGGGGCCTGGTGTGCTGCAGTTCATGGGGTGGCAAAGAGTCAGACATGACTGAGGGACTGAACTGAACTGATTGCTGTTGTTCCTTGGTATTCATTTTCCATCTGGGAAATCTGATGATAGCCTGGAGCCTTTTATCATTCTGCAAATTCTGGTCAATAAACATCTCATGCAATACTCTTAAAAGTGTCTGATACCTTGTCTCCCACTACAGTTGCTTTGTTGAGTTCACAGCTCAGTACTTGTCTCTTTGCACATCATAAGGCAACAGAAGCAAAGGTTGCTTTAAAAGATAAAACGAGTTCATTTTCATAGTTCACAGTTTAATTAATTTGTCTTTTTTATTGCTTCTTGGGTTTTAAAGGAAGAGGTGAGTGCTATAGTAGAAAATAAAGGGAACATGCCTTACAAGGCTGAGATTGTACAAGAGAACCCATATACATGTGTAAATGAATTGCTGTTATATTGGTTCAAAGGGCTTATGATTTATGATATACTCATTTATAAAATAATAAATCAGTATATAAAAGTTCTTGTATTTGCTTTGATTCATTGCAACAATGTATTTTTTTTCACAGCACTTACAAAGGATAACCTGGGTGAGAGCTATAATAATCAACGTTTCTCTCTTTTTGTAGTACCTCTCTTACTCTAAGATTTATCAATTTTAAAAAGTTAATAAAAAATAACCCTTTCTTACATGTATGCAGTGCCCTTCTAAAAGCTTCATGATTCACCATTGTGCTCATTTCTATGGCAACCATGTAACTCAGATTTCTCAAAACTAAATATTATAAAATAAAATAGAAAATCTAGATGAAGTTTTGAATTTTTGCTTACCTGGGAAAATTGCTTACATCTTAGTGTTCCAGAGGTCAGTACACTAATGGAACTCTCTCAACCAAAGAGACGATTAATGTATGTTCTTAGCTTTCTCAAGAAAAATTATATCTATCTTTCAAAAAGCCAAGATTTGAGAAAAACATCAGTTTCTTGACCCTTTCCTAGCTCCTCCCTTCTCACCAATTGCTCTTTAGTCATAGGAAATATTTATAAATGTTTGTAGATTCAAGATATGTGCAGAATTTCTTAATTCAAACAGATAAATGAAATTGGGAAATTAATGAATGTTTATTCATTCTACATATATTTGTTGAGTGCCTATCATGTTCTGTTCTTGTAACTGAAGATGAAGCAATGAACAGGAAAGATAGATTTTCTGTTTTCATTATGGTTTTAGCAGGGAGGAGAAAAATTTTTTTTAATTACAGTGATAAGACCTATAAAGAAAGTGGTGCCGGATATGGTTTGAGGAGAAAAGATGAACATTTGATATTAAGAGAATGTGACTTCAGAGATACTGAATATAAACTCCAGTAAAAATTTTCCTAGTGCTTCATGAATTGCTGGCACTATAAGCAGCACATATAAGTCACAATAAACTGTCTCACCCCTAGGTAACCACTTACCTATTTTCTGTCTCTATAAATTTGTCTAATTTAATGAGGTATAACTGGCTTGTAACATTATATTAGTTCCAATTGTACAGCATAATAATTTGTTATTTGTATACATTATGAAATGACCACTATAGTAAGTATAGTTAACATTCATCATCATACATAGTTCATAGTTACAGAAATATTTTTCCTTGTGATCAGCACTTTTAAGATTTACTCTCCTAACAGCTTTCAAATATGCAGCACATTATTATTAACTACTGGCAACATGCTGTATGTTATAACCCTGTTACTTATTTTATAATTGTAAGTTTGTACTTTTTGACACTCTTTACTCATATTACGTCCTTACAAACCCACCCCCTCCCCTGGCAAGCATCTGCAATTAGCAACCATCAATATGTTCTCTATATCTATGAGCAAGACTTTTATTTTCTGTCTGACATTTCACTTAGCATAATATCCTTTTGTTGCAAAAGCAAGATTTCCTTCTTTTATGGCTGAATAATATTTCATTTTATATATAATTAATATTTTCTATCCTTTCATCCCTTAATGGACACTCAGATTGTTTCCATACCTTAACTATTATAACAATGCTGAAGTGAATATGATGGGGGTATATAAATGTTTTTGACTTAGTGTTTTCATTTACAGTGAATAAATACCCAGAAGTGAAATTGCTGAATCATATGGAAATTCTATTTTTAGATTTATTTTTGAGGAACTGGCATACTGTTTTCTATAGATAAGTTCCGTTCAGTTGCTCAGCCGTATCTGACCCTTTGCAACCCCATGAATCACAGCATGCCAGGTCTCCCTGTCCATCACCAAATCCCGGAGTCCACCCAAACCCATGTTCATTGAGCCGGTGATGCCATCCAGCCATCTCATCCTCTGTCGTCCCCTTCTCCTCCTGCCTCCAATCCCTCCCAGCGTCAGGGTCTTTTCCAATGAGGCAAATCTTTGCATGAGGTGGCCAAAGTATTGGAGTTTCAGCTTCAGCATCAGTCATTCCAGTGAACACCCAGGACTGATCTCCTTTAGGATGGACTGGTTGGATCTCCTTGCAGTCCAAGGGACTCTCAAGAGTCTTCTCCAATACCATAGTTCAAAAGCATCAATTCTTCGGTGCTCAGCTTTCTTTATAGTCCAACTCTCACATCCATACATGACCACTGGAAGAACTATAGCCTTGACTAGATGGACTTTTCTTGACAAAACATTGGCTCTGCTTTTTAATATGCTTTCTAGATTGGTCATAACTTTCCTTCCAAGGAGTAAGCGTCTTTTAATTTTATGGCTGCAATCACCATCTGCAGTGATTTTTGAGCCCCCAAAATAGTCAGCCTCTGTTTCCACTGTTTCCCCATCTATTTGCCATGAAGTGATGGGACCGGATACCATGATCTTAGTTTTCTGAATGTTGAGCTTTAAGCCCACTTTTTCACCGTCCTCTTTCACTTTCATTAAGAGGCTCTTTAGTTTTTTTTCACTTTCTGCCATAAGGGTGGCATCATCTGCATATCTGAGATTATTGATATTTCTCCCAGCAATCTTGATTCCAGCTTGTGCTTCTTCTAGACTAGCATTTCTCATGATGTACTCTGCATATAAGTTAAATAAGCAGGGTGACAATATACAGCCTTGATATACTCCTTTTCCTTTTTGGAACCAGTCTGTTTTTTCATGTCCAGAAAGAATGAAGGGATGGAGCCAAAGCAAAAACAACACCCAGTGTTGGATGTGACTGGTGACAGAAGCAAGGTCCGAGGCTGTAAAGAGCTAAATTGCATAGGAACCTAGAATGTCAGGTCCATGAATCAAGCCAAATTGAAAGTGGTCAAACAGGAGATGGCAAGAGTGAACATCAACATTCTAGGAATTGGCAAACTAAAATGAACTGGAATGGGTGAATTTAACTCAGATGACCATTATATCTACTACTGTGGGCATGAATCCCTTAAAAGAAATGGTGTAGCCCTCATAGTCAACAAAAGAGTCTGAAATGCAGTAGTTGGATGCAATCTCAAAAACAATAGAATGATCTCTGTTCATTTCCAAGGCAAACCATTCAATATCACGGTAATCCAAGTCTATGCCCTGGCCACTAATGCTGAAGAAGCTGAAGTTGAATTATTGTGTGAAGACCTACAAGACTGTTTAGAACTAACACCCAAAAAAGATGTCCTTTTCATCATAGGGAGTCAAGAAACACCTCGAGTGACAGGCCAATTTGGCCTTGGAATACAGAATGAAGCAGGGCAAAGGCTCATAGAGTTTTGCCAAGAGAATGCACTGGTCATAGCAAACACCCTCTTCCAACAACACATTAGAAGACTCTGCACGTGGACTTCACCAGGTGGTCAACACCGAAATCAGATTGATTATATTCTTTGCAGCCAAAGATGGAGAAGTTCTATACAGTCAGCAAAAATAAGACCGGGAGCTGACTGTGACTCAGATCATGAACTCCTGATTGCCAAATTCAGACTTAAATTGAAGAAAATGGTGAAAACCACTAGACCATTCAGGTATGACCTAAATCAAATCCCTTACAAT
The DNA here is from genome assembly GCF_033118175.1 of Dama dama. NCBI lineage: Eukaryota > Metazoa > Chordata > Mammalia > Artiodactyla > Cervidae > Dama > Dama dama. The sequence goes on along the minus strand of NC_083689.1, from coordinate 76,238,281 downwards.
TGTATAGTGGAAGTGATAAATAGATTTAAGGAACTAGATCTGATAGACAGGGTGCCTGATGAACTATGGATGGAGGTTTGTGACATTGTACAGGAGACAGGAATCAAGACCATCCTCCAAAAAGAAATGCGAAAAAGCAAACTGGCTGTCTGAGGAGGCCTTACAAATAGCTGACAAAAGAAGAGAAATGAAAGACAAAGGAGAAAAGGAAAGATATACCCATCTGAATGCAGAGTTCCAAAGAATAGCAAGGAGAGATAAGAAAGCGTTCCTCAGTGATTAATGCAAAGAAATACAGGAAAACAATAGGATGGGACAGACTAGAGATCTCAAGAAAGTTACAGATACCAAGGATGCATTTCATGCAAGGATGGGCACTATAAAGTACAGAAATGATATGTACCTAACAGAAGTAGAAGATATTAAGAACAGGTGGCAAGAATACACAGAAGAACTGTACAAAATAGATCTTCACAACCCAAATAGTCACGATGGTATGATCACTCACCTAGAACCCGACATCCTGGAATGTGAAGTTAAATGGATCTTAGGAAGCATCACTATGAACAAAGCTAATGGAGGTAATAGAATTCCAGTTGAGCTATTTCAAATCCTAAAAGATGATGCTGTGAAAATGCTGCACTCAGTATGTCAGCAGATTTGGAAAATTCAGCAGTGGCCACAGGACTGGAAAGTCAGTCTTCATTCCAATCCCAAAGAAATGCACTGCCAAAGAATGCTCAAACTACAGCACAATTGCACTCATCCCACACGCTAGTAAAGTAATGCTCAAAAGTCTCCAAGCCAGGCTTCAGCAATACATGAACCGTGAACTTCCAGATGTTCAAGCTGGTTTTAGAAAAGACAGAGGAACCAGAGATCAAATTGCCAACATCCGCTGGATCATCGAAAATGCAAGAGATTTCCAGAAAAACATCTGTCTGCTTTATTGACTATGCCAAAGCCTTCAACTGTGTGGATCACAATAAACTGTGGAAAATTCTTCAAGAGATGGGAATACCAGATACTTGATCTGCCTCTTTTCCATAGTGGATGTACTATTTACATTCCCACCAACAGTGCAGAAGTTCCCCTTTACTCCACATCCTTGCAAATACTTGTTATCTCTTATTTTTTTGATAATAGCCATTCTGATAGGTTGACTTCCCTGGTGGCTCAGATGGTAAAGCGTCTGCCTACAGTGTGGGAGATCCAGGTTCAGTCCCTGGATCGGGAAGATCTCCTGGTGAAGGGAATGGCAACTCACTCCAGTATTCTTGCCCCCTCAAAAAAAGGGGCTCAAAGAAGGGTTTCCCTGGTGGCTCAGAGGTTAAAGCATCTGCCTGCAATGCAGGAGACCTGGGTTCAATCCCTGGGTCGGGAAGTTCCCTGGAGAAGGAAATGGCAGCCCACTCCATTATTCTTGCCTGGAGAATCCCATGGATGGAGGAGCCTGGTGGGCTACATACAGTCCATGGGGTCACAAAGAGTCGGACATGACTGAGTGACTTCACTTCACATTCTGATAGGTAAGAGGTGATATCTTGTGGTTTTGGCTTACATTTCCCTGTTGATTACTGATGCTGTGCACCTGTTTCATGGGAATTTAAATGATATTTTCAAAATACGTTTCTCCAGTTTCCTTTAGGAGCAGATCTGGGTGGAATTTCTCCCTTTTACATTTTGCAAGTGGGAATTAAGGTCACTATTTAAAATGATCATCTGGCCCAACATGGCTTACATACACATTAATGTGCTGAGGGATTTATGTACTTTATTTTCTAGAGTTTGGTCCTGAGGTTCTATTGATTAGAATGAACTCGGTGGGATGAGAAAGCTTTATTAGTAGCAGCATGTTTAATCAACTCTTTGGCTAATGATTTCAATATATGTTCTTCAAACTTCTTTACTCATTTTGATGTTCTTTTTTGTGTAACACTGACCAGATTTTTAGTCTGCTTGGGTTTCCCAGTAATACTATGACCCTGGAATGCCTGTGGATAGCAATTTTTCATTGACATATGCCTCTCCTGTAGGTATCATCATTATGATGTTTCAGCATGATGATAAAAATAGTTGTTTGAAGGAGGTACTCATCCATTAATTGTGGTCAACCTCTAAGTTTAGGAAACACTGGTCTACATTCACTTCCCAGGTGGCTGCAGTGGTAAAGAATCCACCTGCTGCTGCAGGAGACACAGGTTCACTCCCTGGGTCAGGAAAATCCCCTGGAGAAGGAAATGGCAACCCACTCCACTATTCTTGTCTGGGAAATTCCTTGGACAGAGGAGCCTGGAGGGCTATAGTCCCCAGGGTCACAAAGACTCAGACAAGAGAGAACACACACACACTTGCACTTATGGGTAACACTCAACGGCATCTTGTAGGCTGGGCATTGCTGAAAGATATAAGCCATGATTTTGCTATTTTTGACCTTCTGCTATTATATGTCCCCAAATATGTTACCGGAATTTTCAAATATACAGAATAGTGGGAAGAATATTAAATGACCATATCATATGTACAATAAAATCTAGAGTTAAGGATGATTGTTATTTGTTAAGGGCTTCCCTGATAGCTTAGTTGGTAAAGAAGCCAACTGCAATGCAGGAGACCCTGGTTCAATTCCTAGGTTGGGAAGATCCACTGGAGAAGAAATAGGCTACCCACTCCAATGTTCTTGGGCTTCCCTTGTGACTCAGCTGGTAAAGAATCTGCCTGCAATTCAGGAAACCTGGATTTGATCCCTGGGTTGGGAAGATACCCTGGAGAAGGGAAAACCTACCCACTCCAGTATTCTGACCTAGAGAATTCCATGGATTGTTTAGTTACTGTGATGGTTAAACAAATATTCTGACGTATTTGCTTTGTATCTCTCACTTGCTGAATCTTTAAAAAGTAGGTTGAATATTCATAGTTATTTCTCTTTAAATTCTTTAGTATTCTCTAAGGTGTTACTAGATCTCTATAGCTTGTGCTGATACCTTTAATATTTCTTTCAAAAAGAAAACTTCCATGTCCACATGCATTTCATTTTCTGAGAAAGTGGAATCCTTAGAGATTTTGTAGCAAATACAGTACTTTGAATCCTCAGATGCAATTTGAGAGCTCTGATTTATTTGTTGTTGTTGTTCAGTCACTAAATTGAGTCTGTCTCTTTGCAACCCCATCAACTACAGCACACCAGGCTTTCCCAGCCTTGTGAAATGTATGCACTTGTTGAAAATTTAAGATAGTAGTAAATATATATATGTGTATGCAGGAAATATATTATGTGTATATGCACAATATATTATATGTATGTGTGTATGTGTATGAAATACATGTCCATAGGATGTATGTATTAATATGTCTGTAGGAATTAGGACAATTTCCAAATAAACTGACACAACAATTGATAGACATGATTTAGATTTTTTTTAAGTATTTGATTAATGAATAATTAAAATAATGGAATAAACTATTGTTTTTAACAGTAAACACATTTTAAATGTTAAGCAATCGTGAATTTTAACAATGAAGTTAATAAGTTAATTTAATTCAAGATACAGTGAGACTTTTATTAGTTTAGTTTGAAAATTACATTTTCCCCTGAGCGAATTTAAATGAGCTTCATTGGCTGTTAAACCATTAATCAAGCTTTTATTTGTATTTGGAGAATATTTGGCATCATTCAGGTAACCTTTCTGTAAATTATGTGGTTTCTGCATCCGTGCTTTTTCTGTTTTAGCTAATGAAGTCCAACATTCATGAATAGTGAATTTGAAAGTGATCTACTGTTTTCTCCTAATGAGTTAATATTTGATTTCTCAACATTAATTTTTCTTTAAGCCTCAGGTAATTATGGTTAATGGAAAAAATCATATTTTTTCTTTGCAGACCACAAAAACAATCCCTGTCACTGTCAGTGATAGGACTGCTGCTTGCTTTCTGCAATCTGGATTTTGAAGACATGCTTCACTTTTATCTGTGGTGTGAAATGTGTGAAGTTGTAGATAACAAGTGGTTAAGTGGCTTTGAATGAAGATGCAAACACAGAAAGACATGAAACTTTATGATTTGTCCTCCTTTAATTTTATAGTTTTTATGGGCCTTTAGCTGATCATTTTGATTTTACTATTTCTGCAAGGGAAAGGTTGTTCACAACCTCAATTGGAAGAAAAGGTGACTAGGGAGACACAATTGCAGTATTTATATTAGGAAATATCCCAAGGAACTTGTTATCCTGCTTTTATGAATTCTTTTTGACCTGAGAATTACCTTATTATCACTTTATTTTGTCAGTCAAGGAGTGGCTTTTGTAGAAATCATTCCCCATCAGTACCAGCTACCACCACATGCTCGTCATCCTCTTACCTTCTCCCTGTGATGCCTCAGAACAAGTGGTACCTGCACTAGGAGAAAGACTAACTCCATGGGTTAAATTAAATATGCCTCAAGATTCTAGTTGTCTTTGCCTGTAATTCAGTAGGTGGCAGTCTTTTCATTTTGACTAAAGCTAGGATCTGTTCTTGAACAGGTGTTCACATTACCTGGTCAGTTAGTTGTTCCTCTGAAAGGGTCTTTTAAAAACGGTTCTATTCATTAGAGCCATTGGGATGGTTTTGTATCAGAAAAGGATATGTCAACTGTGTTTGTGTGTAGAAAGGGAACTGGCAGTGGGGTGGACTGGGGAATAGAAGATTTGGGATTCAGGGCCCTTGGGTAAGGATACCAAGAGATGGTGAACGTAGGGAATGGAAAGAAGAAAGGATCTACATTTTCAGGCTTCCTCACACTCACATTGCCTGACGCTGTACCTAAGAAGATCCAATCTGCTCAGTTGGGGGAAGAATGATTTTTCTTTTAATTATCTGTTTGATGTGTACCCTTAAGCAGGAGCTGTCATACCTTCTAATCCTTAGTATACACTTAAAAAGCAAAGTTTGCTCTTCAACTCTAATATTTAAAAATGGTATTAAACTACAATATTTTCTTAAATCACAATTCTGGATTTGTGTATTAATAAAGTAACAAAGTCTTCCATGTTTGTTGCAAAATTGTAAAACATTTTCTTGGATGTAGTATTTTTTGTTGCTTAACTTTCAGTCACACACACACATACACACACACCCAGACTCATCCCACCAACAATAAGAGTATAGCTAAAGCAATTGTCAACATCTGCTGGATCACCGAAAAAGCAAGAGAGTTCCAGAAAAACATCTATTTCTGCTTTATTGACTATGCCAAAGCCTTTGACTGTGTGGATCACAATAAACTGTGGAAAATTCTGAAAGAGATGGGAACACCAGACCACCTGACCTGCCTCTTGAGAAATCTGTATGCAGGTCAGGAAGAAACAGTTAGAACTGGACATGGAACAACAAACCAGTTCCAAATAGGGAAAGGAGTATGTCAAGGCTGTATATTGTCACCCTGCTTATTTAACTTATATGCAGAGTACATCATGAGAAACGCTGGGCTGGAGGAAGTACAAGCTGGAATCAAGATTGCCGGGAGAAATATCAATAACCTCAGATATGCAGATGACACCACCCTTATGGCAGAAAGTGAAGAAGAACTAAAGAACCTCTTGATGAAAGTGAAAGAGGAGAGTGAAAAAGTTGGCTTAAAGCTCAACGTTCAGAAAACTATATCATGGCATCCAGTCCCATCACTTCATGGCAAATAGATGGGGAAACAGTGGAAAGAGTGGCTGACTTTATTTTTCTCGGCTCCAAAATCACTGCAGATGGTGATTACAGCCATGAAATTATTTTTTTTTCAATTATTTTTATTAGTTGGAGACTAATTACTTCGCAACATTGCAGTGGGTTTTGTCATACATTGACATGAATCAGCCATGGAGTTACATGTATTCCCCATCCCAATCCCCCCTCCCACCTCCCCCCCACCCGATTCCCCTGGGTCCTCCCAGTGCACCTGGCCCGAGCACCTGTCTCATGCATCCCACCTGGGCCAGTGGTCTGTTTCACCATAGATAATATACATGCAGCCATGAAATTAAATGACACTTGCTCCTTGGAAGGAAAGTTATGACCTCGACAGCATATTAAAAAGCAGAGACATTCCTTTGCCAACAAAGGTCCATATAGTCAAAGCTATGGTTTTACTGGTATTCATGTATGAATGAGAGAGTTGGACTATAAAGAAAGCTGAGTGCCGAAGAATAGATGCTCTTGAACTGTGGTGTTGGAGAAGACTCTTGTGAGTCCCTTGGACTGCAAGGAGATCCAACCAATCCACCCTAAAGGAGATAAGTCCTGGGTGTTCATTGGAAGGACTGATGCTCAAGCTGAAACTTCAATACTTTGGCCACCTCATGCGAAGAGTTGACTCATTGGAAAAGACCCTGATGCTGGGAGGGATTGGGGGCAGGAGGAGAAGGGGACGACAGAGAATGAAATGGCTGGATGGCATCACTAACTCCTTGGACATAAGTTTGAGTAAACTCCAGGAGTTGTTGATGGACAGGGAGGCCTGGCATGCTGCGTTTCATGGGGTCACAAAGAGTCAGACACGACTGAACTGAACTGAACTAAAGCCTGACTATGTAGTACATTGAAATGGTAGTTATATTTTTTGAGCATGGAAATGATTCTAGGTATTGTTTATTAATATTAGAGCATCAAATAAAATAATTGAATATAAAATACTTTTGAACTCTTGTGTTATAGCTTACAGATTATGTTTCACATTCATGCTTTTGATAAAAAAGTTTTTGAAAAATATTAAAGAGAAATTCTCTAAAGGTAAAATCAAAGGTTTTAGATTCCAGTCATTTAACCAGCTGTAAATATATATTTCCATCTGGACATCATAAGCATTATGACCAAATACCTGACTGCAATCCAGTTAAGTTGTCCATCCATCCGTCCATTGATCCATGCACCCATCTGTCTGTCCAGTTATTTGTCAACATTCATCAAAAGCCTAGTAGATACACAGAGTGATGAACATGACAGAAAGGACCCCAGTTCTCGACTGTGGCTGATATCCTAATGGGAAAGAAAACAAGCCACATGTAAATAGATAAAGCAGATATATTCCATGGTTTCATGGAATGCATATGGATGCATATGGATATATATCTGAATATATGGCTCACATCCATGTTGGTATTTTTGTAAGGGCAGTCAGGGAATTATCCTTGTGGAGAAAATAGTAAAGCTGAGGTCTAATTGTTGAAAAAGAGCTACCTTTTAATTTGAAAGGAATAGATACATACATTATATATATATATATATATATATATATATATATATATATATATATATATATATATATAACTGAATAACTTCATTGTACACCTGAAACTAATACAATATTGTTAATCACTATGCTCCAAAATAAAATTTAAAAAAATTTAAAGAGCCCCTTTTTTTTAAAAGAATGGGAAAACATTCTAGGTAGAAGGAACATCATATGTAAAAATGTTGAGGCAGAAATAAGCTACAAATCTGTTTATGCATTCGCTCAGCATGTATCTGTTGCATGCTCAGGATGTGCTGGTCACTTCCATTCTGGGTGACTCAACACTTTGCCAATAGCATTTCAATTGTGTCTTTTTCTAACAAAAGTAGATCTAAAGTTCACACTCTAGAATCACGCCACTCAAGTTCAAATTCTGATTACCAATTGTTACTTATATGAATTTGGAGAAGATACTGAATCTACCTGAGTCTCAGTTGCCCCTCTGTAAAACGAGGATATTAATAATAACTATCCCATAGCATATTCGAGAAGGAAATGGCACCCCACTCCAGTACTCTTGCCTGGACAGTCCCACGGATGGAGGAGCATGGTAGGCCACAGTCCATGGGGTCGCAAAAAGTCAGACACGACTGAGCGACTTCACTCACTTACTCATAGTTAGAATAGTGCCTAGCATGTAAGTCCCCAGTAATTATCAGCTACCCTTGTGTGACTATTTTGGTGACCCACTGATCTACTTTTAAAATGCCTATAATGTTTCTGTGTACCAAATTACTTAGACACATGGTTTCATGTCTGTTTTGAAATTAAGTGTTTTCCTCTGAAAATAATCATAACATTGGACTATGTTCAGTCAGTCTGTTCAGTTGCTCAGTAGTGTCCAACTCTTTGCGACCCCATGGGCTGCTGCACACCAGGCTTCCCTGTCCATCACCAACTCCAGGAGTTAACTCAAACTCAGGTCCATCGAGTCGGTGATGCCATCCAACCATCTCATCCTCTGCCATCCCCTTTTCCCACCTTCAGTCATTCCCAGCATCAGGGTCTTTTCCAATGAGTCAGTTCTTCACATCAGATGGTCAAAGTTTTGGAGCTTCAGCTTCAGCATCAGTCCTTCCAATGAACACCCAGGACTTATCTCCTTTAGGATGGACTGGTTGGATCTCCTTGCAGTCCAAGGAACTCTCAAGAGTCTCTTCAACACCACCATTTGAAAGCATCCATTCTTCAGCGCTCAGCTTTCATTATAGTCCAACACTCACATCCACACATGACTACTGGAAAAACCACAGCCTTGACTAGATGGACCTTTGTTGGCAAAGTAATGTCTCTGCTTTTTAATATGCTGTCTAGGTTGGGCATAGCTTTTCTTCCAAGGAGCAAGCGTCTTTTAATTTTATGGCTGCAGTCATCATCTGCAGTGATTTTGGAGCCCCCCAAAATAAAGTCTGTCACTGTTTGCATTTCCCCATCTATTTGCCATGAAGTGATGGGACTGGATGCCATGATCTTAGTTTTCTGAATGTTGAGCTTTAAGCCAGCTTTTTCACTCTCCTCTTTCACTTTCATCAAGAGGCTCTTTAGTTCTTCCTTACTTTCTGCCATAAGGGTGGTGTCATCTGCATATCTGAGGTTATTGATATTTCTCCCAGCAATCTTGGTTTCAGCTTGTGCTTCATCCAGCCCAGCATTTTGCATGATGTTTTCTGCATATAAGTTAAATAAGCAGGGTGACAACATAAAGCCTTGACATACTCCTTTCCCAATTTGGAACCAGCTTGTTGTTCCATGTCCAGTTCTAACTGTTGCTTCTTGACCTGCATACAGATTTCTCAGGAGGCAGGTCAAGTGGTCTGATATTCCTGTCTCTTTCAGAATTTTCCACATTTTATTGTGATCCATACAGTCAAAGGCATTGACTTAATCAATAAAGCAGAAGTGGATGTTTCTCTAGAACTCTCTTGGTATTTTTGATGATCCAATGAATGTTGGCAATTTGATCTTTGGTTTCTCTGTCTTCTAAATCCATCTTGAACATCTGGAAGTTCATGGTTCACATACTGTTGAAGCTTGGCTTGGAGAATTTTGAGCATTACTTTGCTAACATGTGAGATGGGTACAATTGTGCAGTAGTTTGAGCATTCTTTGGCATTGCCTTTCTTTGAGATTAGAATGAAAATGGAACTTTTCCAGTCCTGTGGCCACTGCTGAGTTTTCCAAATTTGATGGCATATTGAGTGCAGCACTTTCACAGCATCATCTTTTAGGATATGAAAGAGCTCAACTGGAATTCCATCACCTCCACTTGATTTTTTTGTAGTGATGCTTCCTAAAGCCCACTTGACTTCGCATTCCAGGATGTCTGGCTCTAGGTGAGTGATCACACCATCGTGGTTATCTGGGTCTTGAAGATGCTTTTTGTATAGTTCTTCTGTGTATTCTTGCCTCCTCTTCTTAATATAGGGCTTCCCTGGTTAGATCGATGACATTTTTGTCCTTTATTGTGCCTATCTTTGTATGAAATATTCTCTTGGTATCTCTAATTTTCTTGGAGAAATCTCTTGTCTTTTCCATTCTATTGTCTTTCTCTCTTTTTTGCACTGATCACCAAGGAAGGCTTTCTTGTCATTCCTTGCTTTTCTTTGGAACTCCGCATTCTAATGAGTATATCTTTCCTTTCTCCTTTGGCTTTAGCTTCTCTTCTTTTTTCAGCTATTTGTAAATAACCTTAACCATATTTAAAAGCAGTTTCTTTGTACCTGAGAAATCAAACCACTTAAAAGCAACTTTCTTTTCACCTTTCCTTTCTTCAGTTAATTTTTATGTAATGCTGCTGTGATTCGATTGCTGCTCACAGTGACACAGAGTTGAATATTTCTGCTTTCTTTGATATTCAGGAATCATACCATACCTACCTGACGTTTTTGGGGAAGTGAAGTCATTGGATAATGACATATACTTTTGCTGACACATAGAAAGCATGTTAGCTGTTGTTATCTTTTCTACATGTAGTGGTTCCATACCCTTATTTTTCTTATTTGGACTTTAAGTATTCCTATTTGTATTTGCTGTTTGTGGTGTTTTTTTTTTTTTTTGGTGGGACCTGTTTGTTTGCTTTTTGATTTTGTGACCAAATTTTGGGTGTTTTTCTTAGTGACTTTCTTATGCTTTTCCTCTTTTTTGTCTTTGTTGCCCTTGTCTTCATACCTAAAAACATGTTTTGGAACATGGTAGAGAAGAATATTTTGAATGGATGAATGAATGAAACATTTTGCATTTTACTTTAAAAACTCAATTTATTTGTGAGACCCCTCTAGGCTGCTGCTGCTAAGTCGCTTCAGTCGTGTCCGACTCTGCGAGACCCCGTAGATGGCAGCGCAGTAGGCTCCTCTGTCCCTGGGATTCTCTAGGCAAGAATACTGGAGTGGGTTGCCATTTCCTTCTCCAAGACCTCTCTATGGTCTTGTTAATTTGATTAGCTGCTTCTTCCTTTCAGGAATCATTTATCTAGTGCCTGGAATAGAGTTGGTATATGGTGTGTGGTCAGTATTTGTTAAGGAATAAATTAATATGCCATGGCAGTTTTGAAATTTACTTTTGAATGGTTTAGTTCAGTGTATGAGGTATACTTATAAGAGAAAATGCATAAAATATTTCAACTTCAGAATTTCTATTTATCTTAAACTGATGATTTTTGTAACGTAACGGAAAAAGAGTGTGGAGATATGATTCACTTATATAAATATAAATATCATATGGTTTATATTCCTCTTAGATGCTGATTTTTTAAAAAGAAACCAGAGCTATATGTATTGGGTCATTTCAAAAATGCAATCCAGTGAGCTAGCTAGGCTTTTTCTTCTTTACAAATTATTTAATTCAGGGAAGTAAATTTATTAAATTTTAGTGAAGCAAATATTTATGTGACTCTGGAGTCATATACTCCTCCTCTAAATTCTAGCTTTGACATTTACTAGCTGTATGACCTTGAATAACTGGCTTATTTTTTTGTCTGTTGATTTCTTTTTTCATAAAATGGTAATGATGTTAGCACAGTCTTATTGGTTTGCCATGTGAATTAAGTGAATCAATGAATGTCATGCAGTGAGAACAGTGCTTGTATATATTTAGCAATATTCAAGAGTTTATCAAGAGGATTACTAGTATTTCTGTTAATAGTGTATGCTAAACACCATGCTAGGTTCTGAATTCAAGAGATACTTAGGGCAAAGATGCAGGACAAAGGGAACTCTACTTGGTGGTCTGTACTGACCTAACCAGGAAGGAGCCCCCCAAAGAGGAGATGCATGTATATGTAATAAGCTGATTCACTTTGCTCTACAGTAGACAAAATGTTGTAAAGCAGCTATATTTCAATATTTTTTTTTAAAGCTATGCAAGAAGCAGGAAGAAAGCTGTGCTCTGATTCATGAATGTTTCCATCCCATTCAGCTGACAAAGAGACACAGTTTTTCTGTGATTCTGTTTTGTTTCTATTAGGTGTGAAAAAGTTAAAAATGACAATCCTGCTGAGCCTAGAGAGATATTTGTGATACCTGAAGTCATATGTTGGCTTCTATATGTGATGAAAAGCATTGGATATTAATGTTTATCTAAAATTCAGATTCCCTTTTTTATTGGAATTCTACAATACTTCAAAGCAATCTCAAACATTTAGGAAAGTACAAATAACCTTTTGTCACTATAGCTTTTCAGAGATAGTGATCTGACCTAACATCTCCGGGTTTAGTGTGTGTATACTGTATTTTTAATATACTACTTTAGAATTTATCCTATGATATCTGTGGTTTTGAAATTTGTCTTTTATCCTTTTGAATCAACCAGAACATTGGCCTACATGCAGTACATTCCCAATTGTCTTATATCATCATGCTATACTGCCAAAATTAGGAAATAGACGTAGATAACATTACCATCGTTTAATCCTATTCAAGTCATACCAGTTGTCCTGATATCTTTTATAGAAAAAGAATCAAATTCAGAAACTTTCATAGATTTTGTTGTCATGGACCTTTATTCTGAATCTTGGAAGATTGTGTTTTTCAGTTTTGTTCTTGATATTCAAGACCTTGACCCATTTAAAGATGAGACTGGTTATTGTTTCAAAGTTCTTCAATTTGTGTGTATCTTTCGCTTACTCATGATTATATTAAAATCTGCACTTTAGGATGCATATGGTAGAGGTGACTGTGTGTCTTTCACCCATGCATCCTCTCAGGTGGCAAACAGTTCTTATCTGTTGTGTTACTAATGGTGTTTGCCTTGATTGCTTAATTAAGCTGATATCTGCCATTCACTGTTTTCTCTTTTTGAAATTAATAAATACCTTGTGGGACCTTACTTTTTTACTTTTACTTATCATATTATGGACTTGTGTTTTTTGTCAGTGCTTTATAATTCAGTACCTTGATTGTTTGTTTTGATACTCAAGTTTACAAGAGGCCCTCCAAGCTGTTCTTTATGTCCCTTTGTGATCTAACCATTTCTTGAATACATATTTGCTTTGCATGTGTGCTAAGTTGCTTTGGTTATGTCTGACACTTTGTAACCCTATGGACTGCAGCCCCCCAGGCTCCTCCATCCATGGGTTTCTCCAGGCAAGAATACTGGAGTGGCATTAGGCATCCCCAAAATTATCTCTTGCTCATTCTGTTTTCCCTGCCTCAGCTCAGCAAACATTTTTGCAAAGAGTCCTACTTCCTTTTGGCGAAAAATGATATTTGGTGAAGAGCTGGTCTTTAGATATACTTATGGCTAGGGTATCATTTGTCCTGGACTATCTCTGTGAACATTGCACACATGAGTGTTTATACACTTTCATGTTTATTTGTATTTCTATCTGTATATGTTGAGAACCATTCACACCATACTCCCAATTTCAGTCTGCCACCATGGGTCATAATATAAAGTTCTCCTTTTGTATATTTGCAACTCCGTTTTCTAACAGGAAGACCAGGTTACATCATCTTTATGTGTTTACTCATATGACCAATACCCTCTCTACAGTTAGTATTCTGTTGCCATTTTCACCCTTTTATATGATGATGCCCCCTTCACTCTGCTTGGCTCTGACTCCGCATTCCTAGATGCCTGCTCACACTGTGGAGACACGCTGCTTTTCACCCTGCGTGGCCTGCCACCCTGCGGGGCCACACCCTCATGAGGGTGCTTTCCTTTCCTCTCCTCAAGCTCCTGATTATACCTTCCCTCCCTCCACCTTGTGGGTGACCTTCCCATCCCATGTGATCCTATGTGGATTCTGTCACTCCAGACCAGGTTGCCTCTCTTCAGATTTACCTTTCTTGTCCTGCGCAGACTCTGATACTCTGCTTGTGTGTGTGTATTAATGGCTCAGTCAGGTCTGACTTTGCGACACCATGGACTGTAGCCCACAGGCTCCTCTGTCCATGGACTTCTCCAAGCAAAAATACTCTAATGGGTCATTATTCTCTTCTACAGGGATCTTCCCCACCCAGGGATCAAATCTGGGTCTCCTGCATTGCAGGCAGTTTCTTTACCATCTGAGCCACCAGGGAAGCCCTACTCTGCTTGGGGATCCTCCATTTACAGTGACATCTCAGGCTGTCTGTCTCTGGACCAACACATTCTTCTCCTAATGTGTGAATACTTCTTTGCTTTGCTGTACTTAATGATATAAGAATTAATTATTAAGGAAGCTAAGAACATGGAAGAAAAGACAACGGAAAGGATGGGAAGAGAAGGAAAAGAACAAGCCAGATTATGTTTAGAAATAATAATAATAAAAACTAATGAGTTCTTTTAGAAGAATAAAAAAGAAACATTGCTCGTGGCTGCCAGTAAAAGTTGAATTAGTCCATCTTCTTTCTTAATAGCATTGGTTGGTTTACTTGCATGCATATCTCCCATTACCATATCCCTACTTCTCCATTGTCTGATGAATTTTGTGTTATCTAGCAAGGGAACTAGTTAGCTGAATATTTCAGTATTCTGGTATGTCTTTTGGGATCTCAGTATAGGGTGCATGTAGCTAGTATAGAAAAGGAGACTTTAAATAGGAACCAGGAGATCAGGGTTGTTCCTGAAACAGGCTGATAGTTTGTGAGGCCTCCTTGACAACTAGGATTATATCAATAAGTAAGTGCACAATGTAGTAATTCAATATATACTTATTGTATGACATTGAAATTGTTTATTCAATAAGTACATTTTATTGCTTGTTGATTCAATGTATATAAAGTGTTCAGATAAGAAAGACCAAAGAAATAGAAAATAGATTAGTGGTTTTTAGGGCCACCTGCAGGGAGGAGACAGAGGGAATAACTGCTAATGTGTATGGGGTTTCTTTTGAGGATGATGGTAATATTCTGAAATTAGATCATGGTAATGGTTGTACAACTTTGTAAAATATACTAAAACCCCCCAAATTGTGAACTTTAAAAGCGTGAAATTTATGATATGTGAAGTATATTTCAGTAAATGTGTCATTTATTAATAACAGGTCATGCTATATGTATATAAGCATCTTTCATTAAAAATATGTGGGATGAACCATTATATGTTAGTTACTAAAAAAAAAAAAAAAAAGCAAAAATACCCATAATTAGAATTGATCCAGTTATAGTAAGACTTATGCAATTTTGGAAAAGATATAACCAAAGGAAATGTAGTTCACATGGCTGGAAAGACCACCACAGTTAAGAAATATCAACATCACTTTTGATAGTGAACATCAGAAAGAGCCCAGGTATTGGACCCTGAAGACTTGATTGTGTTACATTGAGTGCTGAAATGCTAAGCGGCCTTAGAGACCAGGAAGCATGATATTGATAGGGGAGAAAATTTAGAACTGTAAACATATTTTGAATAAAAAGCAGTATAAAATGGATTAAAAATAACATTTGTAATAGCCACAATTTAATTCTTCAAATATGTTAATACACATAAAATGAAAATGTTAGGATTGGTATCCTTTAAAATGTTAATATGCTGATATTCTTTCTTTTTGGCGTAGTGAGATTATGCATAATATAAAAAATATATGGGCCTTAAATATTTTCCAAGTGATAACATAAATAGCTTTTATGCTTAGAGAGATAAAAGTAAATGTTTTCAGGGAAAATGGGATTCTGATAGTGTGATATGGATAATACTAAAATGAAATATTAACTGAAATGCTTCATTTATCAACATGCATAGAAAGTGATCTTGTCATTTCTCTTTACAGATATTTACTATTGTTGGCCTTACTGCAAAATGCTAATAGCATAGTCACTAATTATTATGACAGTCCTATTTGAAAATAGCTAGTTTAGGTAGCCATATGTATTCATGGATATTTTTATTCTCATTTTCCTTCTACTATCACAGACTTTCTTCTTGGATCATTTCCTTCTTTTTAAAGAATACTAATAGAAATTTATGCAGTGAACTTCTGTAAAACTGATCACATTTTTTTTTATCCAAAAAAAAATTTTTATTTTACCCTTGTACTTGAAAGCTAATTTTGCGGGAAATAAAGTTTTAAGATTACTTCCCCACTCCTTACCCTCCTCAGCTGTTTGGACATATGCCATTGTATTCTTGTTTTCATTTTTGCTCCTTAAAATTCTGCTGTTACTCTACTTTTGCTCCTGCTCAGTTAATCTTTTTTTTTTTTTCTGCTTAAGTTTAATATAACATGTTTTTGTGTGTGTGTGTGTGTGTGCTCTTTAGTATTATTAGGACTAATTCTGGGTCTCATTTAATTTATATTGCTCAGTATATAATTTACTTTTATGTCTTTCTTCAGTTCTAAAAAGTTCCTAGCCATTATTTTTCAACACATCTTCCCCTCCACTCTCTATTCTTTCTTGATGGATTGTATATGTTTGACCTTATTCTGTTCTATATATTCTCTTAACAAATCTTTCATATTTCCTACCTTGTCTCCCAATGCTTTACTTTGATCAGTTTATTTTGATACATATTTTGTGCAATATTTTCTCTAGTTGGTTTCTAGTCTACTCTTTGTCACAAGAAGCACAAGCTGGAATTAAGATTGCCGGGAGAAATATCAATAACCTCAGATATGCAGATGACACCACCCTTATGGCAGAAAGTGAAGAGGAACTAAAAAGCCTCTTGATGAAAGTGAAAAGAGGAGAGTGAAAAGGTTGGCTTAAAGCTCAACATTCAGAAAACTAAAATCATCACCTCATGGGAAATAGATAGGGAGGCAGTGGAAACAGTGTCAGACTTTATTTTTTGGGGCTCCAAAATTACTACAGATGGTGACTGCAGCCATGAAATTAAAAGACACTTACTCTTTAGAAGGAAAGTTATGACCAACCTAGATAGCATATTAAAAAGCAGAGACATTATTTTGCCAACAAAGGTCTGTCTGGTCAAGGTTATGGTTTTTCCAGTGGTCATGTATGGATGTGAGAGTTGGACTGTGAAGAAAGCTGAGCGCCGAAAAATTGATGCTTTTGAACTGTGGTGTTGGAGAAGACTCTTGAGAGTCCCTTAGACTGCGAGGACATCCAACCAGTCCATCCTAAAGGAGATCAGTCCTGGGTGTTCATTGGAAGGACTGATGCTGAAGCTGAAACTCCAGTACTTTGGCCACCTCATGTGAAGACTTGACTCATTGGAAAAGACCCTGATGCTGGGAGGGATTGGAGGCAGGAGGAGAGGGGGACGACAGAGGATGAGATGGCTGGATGGCATCACTGACTCGATGGTCATGAGTTTGAGTAAACTCCGGGAGTTGGTGATGGACAGGGAGGCCTGGCATGCTGCTATTCATGGGGTCGCAAAGAGTCGGACACGACTGAATGACTGAACTGAACTGAACTCTTTGTCTGCTAATTGTTTTTGTTGTTTATTTGTTTCAATAATTATTTAAGTGATAGAAATTTCTTTTGAATTTTTTTTAGATATGACTGGCCATTCTTAATAATCTCTTATTGCTTGTTATTCAATTTTCTAAAATTTGTTTCCATATTATTGATTATATATTTAGTTTAACAATTCTAAAATCTTAAATACTTGGGAGCATGTGGCTTTTTTATTTTTATTTTTTGGTTTTGATGTCAATCTCATGCAAAGACTTTCGTTCTCTTATACATGATTTTTTAATGTTAACTTACATATTGAGTTTAATATGTGAGAATTCCAAGTGTCTAAATGAGGGACAATTTTTCTTTTCAGAGATTATTTGTTCTTCTGGTTGTCAGTAACTTGTAATACCCTTGGTCCACTGTAATTCTCTTAAAGGGAGACTCTGGTTCTATACCTTTGTCTTGTTGAACTTAATGCTTGGTTTTCTTATATTTGTCCTGGAATTGGCATTCTCTCCCACTGGATCTTGTATTATTTGTGGCTCTCAAATATCAACATTCTCTTCCTCTCTTTTCCTCTTGATGTGGAAATGCCTTTAATTTTTTTAAGGGTTTAGTTATATGTTAGATTCAAACCAATTCATGAAATCTACTCCCTCAACAAATTGAGATCAGAAAGCCCCTCAAACCTTTATGATGGGAGAAGCTTTTATTTACCTTCCATGTTACTAATTAAAAATTTTGTATCTTAAAGTTTCCTCTTTTTGCTTGAAATCTAGATTCTAAATCTATTGTGGTATATAGTTAGCTTTTCCAATTAGTCCTTTTCTCATCTATTTCCTTTTTACATATTTGGATTCAAAAAAATTTTTTTAGATGAATATACTGCTGATTAAAAGGATTTCTGTCATTTTCCATAAGTCAAATTTTGCAGATATGATTATGAGCGGGTCATAACTCCCTTTTTCTAAGCACGCTCAATTAATTTGTTATACATGTTTTTATTCTGCTGTGATTTAAAAAAAAAAAAACTGCCTTATTTTTCCCAGTTGATTTGTGAAGAAAATCAGTATTAAGGAAATGCAGTTCTAATACCTGAAACATGTACAATAAATATGGGAAAGTGGAGATTAGTTGGAGTGCAATGATTCTTTACTTAGATTTATTTAGGTGAGTATGGTACTATTGATTTAAATTGGTGTCTTTAAGTATTATTTATGAGAGAAAGCAAGTGCTGGAAATGTTAAAATTAAATGATTGAGTTGATTGTAATATCTCCAGCATATGGATAGTTCTCCTTTAGCTTGTGATGAAATTGCTCTGAAATGTTTAAAGCAAGATATCTGCTCAAATTAATTTGCTTCCATTGCATCTTTGTCCTAGCTGTGAAAATACATATTAATCTCTGAGCATTTTGCTTTTTATCTGAAGCTTTTATATGTAAAACAAAACAAAACAGCCTGCCTAGATTTCATCCTTGCCTTCAGCTATGACCTCTGAAGAGTATATATCAATGCCATAGGAAGCCTCAATTCTCTTTGGAATGAAGGTAAAAATAGGTTTTCATATAAGAAAGAAAAAAGGTGGATAGGGTTTAGAAAAGAGAAGCAAAAATCGTAACTGTTGAACTTGACTATCCAGTCCTAGAAACATCCTATGAAGTGTGAAGGAGATAGATTTAAGGGAAACAAATGGAAATTTTGTTTCATGAAGGAAATAGCTGACTTTCTGATTTTATTTGTACCCATTTCATCTCCTCTATTAGACTGGGAGATCTTATGGGCAGGGGTCTGTTCCTACATATTTTATCATTCACATCTGTCAAAGTACAACCGGTGTTAATAGAGCTGAGATGAATTGGGGTTGGTTTTTCCAGAAGGTTAACTAGGGGAAATGAAGAATTGAGAGTCCCCCCCCCCCCCCACTCCAAGTTATTTGTGGTATCTTTCTAGTAGGGGGCTGATGTAAGCCAGGGACTAGTTTTGGGGAGTCCTCTGCTAGTCAAACTTTGGATAGTTATCGCTCATCTATTAAAGTAATCATCCTAATTGTTCTGTTTCCTTCCAGTTGTAATCTGACACAATTCATTTGACACAGAGCAGCCAGAGCTGTAATATTGTAACCTGTGAAAGTGAAAGTCACTTAGTCGTGTTTGGCTCTTTGTGAACCAGTGGACCGTAGCCTACCAGGCTCCTCTGTCCATGGAATTCTCCAGGCAAGAATACTGGAGTGGGTTGCCATTCCCTTCTCCAGGGAATCTTCCCAACCTAGAGATTGAACCTGGGTCTCCTGTGTTGCAGGTATGTTCTTAACCATCTGAGCCACCAGGGAAGCCCAACATAAGTCAGATCATCCTGTTTCAAAATACTCCAGTGCTTTCTCTTACCACAGTCTGCAGGACCCTGCACCGTCCTCCCCCTGCGGTTACAGCTGAGGCCGCTCTGGCTCCCTCTCCGAAACTAATGCCCCAGCCACACAGGCGCCTATCTGTTCTTTGCTTTTGTTGTTGTCTTAATTAATTGGTTTTTATTGGAGTATAATTGCTTTAGAGTGTTGTGTTAGTCTCTGAATCAGTTCTATGCATACATATACCCCTTCCTCTTGAGCCTCCCATTCACTTTCCATCCCACCCCTCTAGGTCATCACAGAGCACTGAGGTGAGTTCCTTGTAATATACAGCAGCCTGCCACCAGCTCTCTATTTTACACATGATTGTGTATGTACATTAAGTCCAGTCTCCCAATCCATCCCACCCTCCCCTCCCGCTTTGTGTCCACAGGTCCGTTTTCTACGTTTGTGTCTCTATTTTTGCCTTGGTTCATCTGTGCCATTTTTCTACATTCCACATATATGCATTAATAAACGATACTTGTTTTTCTTTTTCTGACTAATTTCACTCTTAAGTTCCATTCATCCTCTCTGTTCTTTGAACAGATTTTTTTTTTTTTGGATCTACTTTTCCTTCTTTCTGTCAAGTGCTCTCCTAGACTTTTTCACATGTTGATATGAGAATATATGTTCATCTTTTAACTCCTTCAACTTCAGATCCAAATGTAATCTGAGAGAGACTTTTCCTATTCTAAAGTAGGCCTAACCCAGATTCTTTACCCAGATTCTTTTTATCTATTATTTCTATCATAAATCAGCACATCACCCTGATTTATGTGCTTTGTAACATTTGTCACAATTTTAATAGTCTTATTACATTTTACTTGTACTGACTTTTCTGTCTCTTGTCACTAGCCTAATGTCCATAATAGAGGTTTTACTCTGTGGTTTTTTTGTGTATCTCCAGTACTTACTAAAGTTACCAGAATGTATAGACACTCATTAAAAGTTTGTGAAGGACTCAATAGATGAATAGTATATGTAACTCTTAACTTCTTAAGTTTAATGGCATAGGGAATTTCCCCCTTGGTTGCAATTATGTATGGTGGCTTTTACCATCCTACTGGAGCTGCTAGTTAGAAGAGATATGGATCCTCTTTATACAGTGGCCACTTTCCTGGTGGCTTAGACGGTAAAGCGTCTGTCTACAATGCGGGAGACTCAGGATCGATCCCTGGGTTGGGAGGATCCCCTGGAGAAGGAAGTGGCAACCCACTCCAGGACTCTTGCCTGGAAAATCCCATGGACGGAGGAGTGTGGTAGGCTACAGTCCATGGGGTTGCAAAGAGTTGGACATGACTGAGTGACTTCACTTCTTCACTTCACTTCTATATAGTCTTGAAGTCAGGGGCAGATTGTGAAACTCACACATGACTAAATGGATGCAGTGAAATGATAATGCTAAGTAATATGGAATTTAGGGCCTAAAGGACCTTTTTGCTATGGAATGTGATTGCTTCTAGGTGTTTTCAGAAAATAGAGGTAGGAAATATATGTGTGAATACCAACCTGCGTGTGTGTGTGTGTGTGTGTGTATAATTTTTATATAAAATTACATAACTGCATTCACAGGTTGATATATATATGTGTATGTATTTATATATGTGTGTGTATATATATACATACATATATATATAATTATGTACAATGCACTGCCCATCTGTATCAATGTTAAGCTAAACATGAATTTGTGCTAATGTTTCTGACATTTATCCAGTACCACATGGATTACTCTAGTCTTCCTCCCTTACTTATCTGTAATCTTTCACTCCAACAGTGAGAAACCTGGCTTCTGCCATCTGGTATCCATTTACTTATTTGTTCAACCCCAGTGCACATATCCTGTGATTTTAGAATTGTTAATCCATATCCATATGGGAAACCACTTTAGCAACTACTGTGATGGAGTGCTGGCCTCCAGTTCCTTTGGTCTTTAGTCTTATAGCCCAGCGTTGCTTCCCATGTTACTCAGGGCAGCACTTTTCCTTCTACCCACTTCAGAGGTTCTGTGTCAGACAATTTTGCACAGTTAGATACTTTTGCCAGTGTCTGCATTGCATCTTGGGCTCCTGAATCCCCTAGTTGATTCTTCTATTTGTACATATTAAGGTTCATTTGTTTGTGTTGTAAGAATGTATGAATATTGATTAATGTATAGCCTTGTGTATCTAATATTACATTGCTATACAGAATAATTTCACAGACCTAAAAAAATCTCCTTGCTTCATCTGTTGAAATACCTGTCAAATACTGACCTTTTTCATCATCTCTATAGTTTTGCTTTTTCCAGAATGCCATACAAATGGAAATGTACAGAATGTAGCCTTTTCAGATAGACTTGTTTCATTTAGTGATATGTATGCAAGATTCATCGTTGTCTTTGCATGGTTGATGAGCTCATTGCTTATTATTGCTGAATAGCATTTCATTGTATGGACACATCAAGTTTGTCTATCCTTTCATCTTTTGAAGGACTTCTTGCTTGCTTTCTGTTTTTGATGATAATGAATAAAACTGCTTAAACATTCATTTGAAGGTTTTGTGTGGACATAAATTTCGACTCGTTTGGTTTAAGTCCTAAAACCTTGATTGCTAGGTTATATGGCAATGATTTACTTAGGTTTGTAAGAAACTGTCAAGCTTCCAAAGTGACTATACCATTTGCCTTCCCACCAGCAATGAGTAATAGTTCCTATTATGCCATGCTAATTGGTATAGTTAATGTTTTGGATTTTAGTCATTATAATAGGTGTGTAGTGATATCAAATTGTTGTTTTACTTTGCATTTTCCTAATGAAAAAGGATGCTGGATGCTTTTTTCTTATGCTTATTTACTGTCTCTGCATCTTCTCTGGGGAGATGTCTGTTCAGAAATTTTGGCTATTTTTAAATTGTCTTGGCTATTTTAAAATTTGTTTTATTGTGGAGTTTTAAGATTTTTATGCATGTTTTAGATAAAAGCCTTTTATTAGATATTTGATTTTCAAATATTTTCTCTCAGTTTGTGGCTTGTCTTTATAGTCTCTCAACAGTGTCTTTAACAGAACAGTGTTTAATTTTAATGAAGTCCAACTTATCAAATACTTGTCAGGAATTATGCCTTGGTGCTCTGCCCAAGAACTCATCACTAAACCTGAGGGCACACACATTTTCTCCTGATGGTTATTTTTCAGAGTACAAATAATTTTTTTACTGCAGGAAGCATCTGTGATAACTACAAGAAATGATTTTTTAAAATTTTTCAGCCAAATGTCTATATTTTATTAATAAGAAAGATGATGACTTTTAATTTTGTACCAGAGATGGTTATGAAATACTGCTTACATAACATGCAGAAATAAAGTCAAAGTCATTTAAAAGCATTTGTAAAATATTTCCAATTGCACTGCAAGGCAGTTGAGGATTAATTTTCTTTCATTATTATTATACATGTACAGATAATAGGTCCATTCAGCCCCCTTCGCATGTAGATAATTCCCTTTATTGTTAAATGGAGTTTTCTATGTGAGAAGAAAGGGAAACATTTAAACTTTAAAGGGAGAAGCCAAGACCAACTGCTCAGGAGGCCGTGTCCTCTCAACCAGTAGATGTCATTCTTCCACTATTTTAATGTGACTTTCTAATCGCTACCTTTAGTTACCTGTCTGGATGACAGATTATGAAAACCAGTTTCATTTCAGTCTGTATTTCTCTTGATCATTGTTCCAAGTTGGTGTTTTTCCCCTTCCACAATAGGAATTGTGCCAGAATGTGAAATCGGGGTGGTTGGACAGAAGTGACAGTTGATAAGATTCTGTCTTTCAGTCGTTTAGCCCTTGGTGTGGAATATTTATCTACTTACTGATTCAGTTCACAGTAAAACAGTGATTAACTTGAAATTGAGAGACATTCTGTTCTCATCTGTCTTTTAGAGTAGGGCATTCCATGATCTTTTTGGGGATAAACAGGAAAATGTTACTTATAGTTTGTGTAAGGTTCAAACAGAGCAGTCAGGATACACAGGGGCCATGTACCCTTTGCCCTAGATGCAGACAAGCAGCTGTCATCTCTTTCTTGGGAGGCAGTCCCTTACCAAATCCCACTTAATTGCCCCTCCTTCATGCTCTCATTATTGGAGGAGGAAATGGCAACCCACTCCTGTGTTCTTGCCTGGAGAATCCCAGGGACGGGGGAGCCTGGTGGGCTGCCGTCTATGGGGTCGCACAGAGTTGGACACGACTGAAGCGACTTAGCAGCAGCAGCAGCAGTATCTATAAGTAGGCACATCACCCCTGTATTAACATTAATTTAATTAGTAAATATTTATGGTATCTGATTGTTTCAAGCATATTTTAGGCAATGGAAACACCATGGTGTATGTCACAGTGTTTGCTTGTAGGACACTGAGGGACAGGGAGAATCTGGATGAGAAAATAGCCAGTGACTGTCCAAGATAAAAATGTTACCAAAGAACTAAGGAGAGAGCATTATGGAAGCGTAGGGAAAGAACATCTTTCAGTCTTGGGGAATCAAGATAGTTTTCCAGAAAATATGATACCTAAGCAGAATTCTTAAGTGTTAATAAGAAATATGCAGGAGGATGCAGCTAGGCTGTGATAGCAAAAGACAAGACATAATTTTAGGAAAAGTGCATTTACTTTTTTTCAGTTTTATTCCTGGTACTTAGAACCATAAATAGTGGTGGTTGTTGTTCAGTTGCTCATTCGTATCCAACTCTTTGTGACCTCATGGACTGCAGCACACCAGGCTTCCCTGTCCTTCACCATCTCCTGGAGCTTGCTCAAACTCTTATCTAGCGAGTTCTTCACTGTTTTATTCCTGGTGCTTAGAACAATAAATGTTAGCTACATTATAATTGCACAAATGGGTAGGTAAATTTTAAGAACCCAAGGTTGAAGAGACTAAACTCTCCTAGGGAGATTGATTCAAAATGTTGGTATAGAAGGATGTGTGCTCATCTCCTCCTGTGAAAACACCAAAATCTCAACTAGCTATTGAATAACCATTGACAGAAGGACAGCGGAACCCACCAAATAAAGATACCCTATACACAAGGACAAAGGAGAAGCTGCAACTGTATGATAGGAGGGACACAATCATGATTAAAATCAAATCTGATAGCTGCCAGGTGGGCAACCCACAAATTAGAAAACAATAATTCCAAAGAAGTTCTTACACTGTTGTGAAAGTCCTGAGTCCCACATCAAGCTTCCCAGCCTGGGGATTGGCAAAGGGATTCAGAATCCCCAGGGAATCTGACTTTGAAGCCTGGCGGGATTGGACTGTGGGACTTCTACAGAACGGGGGAAATAGAGACTCCACTCTTAGAGGCCACAAAGAAAACCATGTTCACACCAGGACCCAGGGGGAAGGAGCAGTAAGCCAGAGTAAGCCAGGAAATGGAGCCAGACATCCCTGTGAGCTTTGGAGGGTCTCCTATGGAGGTGTGGGTTCGAAGTTGACTTGCTGCATGGACCATGGCCCTGGCAGCAGCAGTCCCGGGAGGTACCCCTTGGAGTGATCCTTCTGGAGGTCATCATTAGCTCTACTCCAGGGCTGGGTTGCCTTAGGCCAAACAACTAACAAGGAGGGGAAACACAGCCCCACCCATCAGCAGACAATTGGGTTAAAGTTTTACTGGGCACAGCCCTGCCACCAGAGCAAGATCAGATTTTCCCCACTGCCAGTCCCTCCCATCAAGAAGCTTGCACAAGCCCTTACTCTCATTCACCAGAGGGCAGGCAGAAGAAGCAAGAAGAATTAAACAATCCCATTGCCTCCAGAAGGAGAATCACAATCACAGAAAGCTAATCAAGATGAGAAGGCATAGGATTATGTCCCAGATGAAGGAATAAGATAAATCCCCAGAAAAAACAAGTAAATGAAACGGAGATAGGCAATCTTCCAGCAAAAGAATTCAGAATAATGATAGTGAAGATGATTCAGGATCTCTGGAAAAAAATGGAGAAGATGCAATAAATGTTTTCCAAAGACCTAGAAGAACGAAAGAACAAACAGCGATGAACAATATACTTGAATGAATCAGTAGCAGAGTAACGGAGGCAGAAGAACAGGTAAGTGACCTGGAAGACAGAATGGTGGAAATCACTGCCACAAAACAGAATATGGAAAAGACTAAAATCTCCTAAACATGGAACAATTAATATACCTACTCTTTTAAATAGCCTTATAGTCATATTAGCAAGAGAAGAGAAGGGGAAAAAAAAAAAAAAAAATTCTTTTTTGCAACTAGTCGATTCTCTAAAAGACATAATTGTTTCAATGTTATTCTCAGTGATTGGCCATAATGGTATATGTAGTTCTCATGTAATTTTGAATTCTGGAAAATATGGAAGCTAAATACATGAACTTTGAAATAAGATTATGCTTTTTAAATCTAAGTCATGCCATTTTAAAGCTTTTAAGCCCCTAATAATTATTCACCTGATTTTCTCTATATGGCTTATGAAAAACAGGAAAAATGGTTATTTCACTTAAGTAGGTATTTTGATAATTCTAGTGTTTATAAATGTCTTGACTTATCTATCAGTTTGGCTAGGTACTCAGCACAGCTCACCCCATTTTTGTGGTGTGTCTCCAATCAGCTATCAAAACATCTCAAGTGCTAGTAAAATGTATTTCAATACTTAAGTTTACAGTCCTCAGATTTTTCTTAAGTTTAAAAGATTTTCACAGCTGTTGAAAAGTTGGGAAGAAAAGAGGAATTATTTCCTCAAGAAATGAAGTAAAGGGTTTGATATAGATATGTTTTGAGGTGTTTATGTAGTAGAAAGTTTGTAAAGTATTGAACTTTATTCTTTAAAAATAGTAAGATAAAACATCACAGTATATATTAGAATATTTGGAATAATTGGTGACTTTAAAATATTTTTTTACAGCTCTTTCATAAGTGGCCCAATTAGAGAGTTTTCACCACCAATTCTCATGCATTTCACCCATTGATATGGGTTTCCCCAAATCTTCTCCAGTATGTACATGTGTATACATATTTGAGATTATTTTATAGATATTGGAGTATATTCAGTATTCAGTTCCAACTGACCAAAAAATTTGAGCACAGTATCAGTAAAAATAATAAAAATAACAATAAAAACTATCATGGCTATTAGGGCTCATTGAAATAATTTTAGTGTATTAAAGTTAATATGTTCATAATGATTATTAAAAGGAAAATATAGTATATTTTCTTATATACTTAAAAGGAAGTATAAGAAGTTACATAGTGTTAAAAGGGCTCAATAGCATAATTTCTTATGGATGTACCAGTGGTTCTTTATAGCTGGCATTTAGTCTTTGGCAGCTGGCATCTTTTTTGATACATTGACATTTGAACACTGCCAGTTGTTAATTTTTGTTTCAAATTTATCTTCATGATTTGGATAAGTATATACACATACTTATACATATTTTTGTAAAAAATATTATTTGTCTCCATATTGCATCTAACAAAATTATTTTTCTAACTGTATAAGCAGTGAAGAATGAACACAAGGGAGTTGTAAATTAAGACAAGTAGTCCTAGAAATCTGAGAGCTCTATTGTATGGCAAGGAATGATAAGTTCCTAACAATTATCAAGTAGAAAAATTTACACAGCCTGTCTCTGGATATTAAATTAGGCAAATTTCTCAAAAAAGACAGGTAACTACTAGACTCAATCTCTTACTTCCTCAGAAATGAAACCTCTACATGGCCCTGCTAATTGCAGTATTATATTGATAAGGGATACATCAATTATTAAATAATTCTAGTGGATCAGGTCAATATGGTAAACTGACAGAACAATGGATCGAATCATGCAAGGTTTAAAAGGGGACTCTGAGTCCATCTTACCCTTACCATTGGGTTTCACGATCATTTTCCTGATGGACATACCAAAGTAAGCCTATCTATTATTCTAGGATAACAAAAACCTAGTTTAAAAATAGTTCACAAATTTCTTAAACCTTTGGTGTTATTTTTAGAAAAAATTGTATAAGTGTCCCCTGGAGGAGGAAATAGCAAATCCCTGCAGTATTCTTGCCTGGAAAATTCCTTAGACAGGTGAGCCTGGCAAGCTACAGTCCTTGGGGTTGCACAGAGTTGCACACAGCTGAGCATAAGCATGCAACACCTAAGTGCAGGGTTAACTTGTATGGTACTTGTATTTATATTTGTCTACTTAACAAGGTTTGAAGCATCCAAAAAATGCAGGCAGGATAATGCCCATAAACTGTCACTCCTCATCCTCAAAACCATGAATGTGTTAACTTACATGGAAAAAGAGAGCTTTGTAGATGTGATTACAGGCCTTGAGATTATTGAATATCCTGGATTATCTGGATGAGTTCAAACTAATCATGAGTCCTTAAGCTTAGAGATCATTTTTCTGCTGTGGTAAAAGGGAGAGATGATTATGTAACAGGAGCCAGAAAGATTTAGTATTACTGCTTCTGAAGATACCCATGGGACAAGTAGTACGGGTGGCCTCTAAAAGCTGGAAATGTTAAGGAAACAGATTCTCCCTGATAGATTCCAGAAAGGAACCTAGTACTGCTGACACCTTGATTTTAACTTACTGAAATGTGTGTCAGAGTTCTTACTGTCAAAACTGTAAGAGGGGGAGAGAACAAGAAGGCGGAGTAGGTGGATGTGGAGTAGATCTCTCTCCATGGATATATCAGTAATACACCTTCAGATACAGAAGTGCATGCAGAATACCAGCTAAGAGTGGACAGGACTACCTGACCAATGGAAAAGAATATATAGAACAATCCAAAACTCAGTAGGATGAAGGAACTAGGGGGAAAAACAGGAGTGTTAGTAGGACCGGACCTGTCCTCAGTGGGTGGGGGGACTGAAGCGGGGGTCCCATTCCCACATTGGGACAATTGTCTGAGTCAGAGGAGAAACATTTAAGGCTGGGACTGAAACAGCTGATCTGTGGCAGCCTAAATGGACAGTCCTTGCCGCAGCCATACATACGCCGGACAGGAACGCTGGTTCCCTGGAAGGCGCAGCAGCTGGGAGCTGGAGTTAATGGGTTGTGGAGAAATCCCAGGACGAGGGCTGCTGTTGACTTCAGAGAGACAGATCGAGGGGATGAGAGGGAGGAGATTGTGGTGGGAAATGCCTGTGGAGGAAAGCCAGGCAGCCTTGGAAGCAAGGTGATACTGCTGAGTCATGGGTAGGGAGTGGAGCCATCACCATAACTTCTGTCTCCCCACAGTCCAGCAGTTGGCAGTTGAACAATAGAGAGGCCGGCCCATCAAACGCCTGATGCACTGAGCTACAGAGTAGGACCCCACCCAGGGGGGCCTCTCTATGTGCCTGATGCTCCAAACAACAGAGCCGGGCCCCAGGCAAGGGAGCCCTCTAAGTGTCTGAACGGGGGGAGCTATGGAGAAAGACTAGCCAAAGGGGCCTTCTGATCTCCAGCTACAAGAGGCTCAAAAAAAGACTCTGATCGGGCCAGAACTCCTGTGGTGGAGGCAGTCCATGTCCCTGCACACTTGGCGCCGCCAGGGTCCCCTCAAGCTAAGCACCTGTGCCACCATTATGCTTAACTTTCACTGGGGCAGAGCTGCCGCAGGCAATAAAAGTCTTGCATCTATCCGCACAGGGTCACTTCTGTTGTGTCCTACTCTTTGCGACCCTGTAGACTGTGGCCTGCCAGACTTCTCTGTCAGGGAGGGGGTTCTCCAGGCAAGAATTCTGGAGCATATTGACCAGTACTGGTTGCCGTACCCTTCTAGAGCAGTATATCTCCTGCTGCCCCAGCCACCAACTCCCCTGAGTACCTGGTGCTGCCAGAACCCTTGCGACCCAAGCAGCTGCACCACCTCCACACCTGGTCCTCACAGGGGCAAACCCAAGTCCTCCAGGGCAGCCTCAGGAGCAAACCCCAGGGGACGGCCCACATGCAGAGGTGGAAATAAAACCACAATTGAAACCCAGGGGCAGTGTGGCTAACGAAGAAGACCCTAAACCTTCCCACCAGCTGTACAAGCTGCAGATTAAATCCACAGGACCAACTAGGCAGACTCTGTGTCTATGGAATATATAAAAGGTCATTGAGAGCTCCCACAAAAGAAAAACACACTAGTTCTGATAGCTGTGGACATTGGGGGCAAGAACACACAGGAGTAGAACCAGATTAGAACTGAGCTGCCCCCACAGCAGGTCCAGAGACCAGCATATTGTTGGAGGGTGTCCTAGGGAGGTAAGGTGGACTATGACTCCCAGTGAGGGAAAGATCTCTGGCAGTAGTGACTCAAGAAAAATATTTATTATTCTTGTTTTTTTACTTCTTCGGTAGAATCTTTTGGATTTTTTTCTCCCACCCCCCCCCTTTTTTTTTCTTTTGTAGTTGTCAATTTTATTGGCATTATGAGATCTAATTAAGCTTTTGAGCTTTTTATTTATTTTTTTCTCAGTCACATTTTTTATTGTTGTTATAAACCTTTGCCTCTATGTTGGGCTTTTGCAGTTCTGTTAAGTTTTCCTTTTATTTTTCTTTTCTCTTTAAGAAATTTTTTAAACCTATTATTTTTTTTCTACATTTATTCCTTTGTTTGCTTTTCCTACTGTTCTTTTCCCCTTGCAGTTAATCTTTAATATATATACATTTTCTTCATTTACCTCTATTTAACTTTGCATGTCTATCTTTCGTTCCTCTCAACATATTTTTTAGTTTTGTTTTCATTGCTTAATTCCCCACTTGGCACCTTGCTTTAGTTTTGTTTTCCAGTTTGTGCTTTAGTTAGTTTTGTTCTTAACTGGTAAATATAATTTTTGATTTCGTTTGTTCACTGGGTCAATTTACTGTACTTATTTTTGTTTTGACTTTGCTCATTGGTATATATGTATATATTCCATTATTTTAATTGTTATTTGCCTGATTTTGGAACTGTCATTTGGGGTTCATCTTTGGTTTCTCATTTTTGGATATTTGTTTTCATCTCACTTAATGCCATAACAAACCACTTGTAGAATCTTTGTTCCTGAATGAGAATCAAGCCCTGAGCCTTTGGAGTGGGAACACTGACTCCAAGACCCTAGACTACCAGAGAACTAACCCTAAGGAGTATCAAATGGCGAGAACTCACACAAATGAAACCCCTTGAATACAAGACCTGGCATCACCCAACCACCAGTAGCACCCTGTGCAGGAAGCCTCATCTAAACAACAAACAAAACAAAAATACAAACCCAATCATCAGCAGACAGGATTGCCACCTCACTCAGCCTTGCCCATCAGAAGAAAAACAACCAAACACAAACTTAGCACAAATCTCACCCTGTATGAAGCTCAAAAACTACTAGACCAACCTTAGGAGGGCAGAAACCAAAAAGAATAAAGATTTCAACCTTCTTTAAGGAAAGAATTCAACTTTCCTTGAAGCCTGGGTAAAGGAGACCTCAAAAACAATACATTAAAAAAAAAATAATGAAAAGACAGAGAAATACTACAGAAATGAAGCATCTAACTGGAAACCTAGACGTCCAAATAAATGAAGAGGAAATAGGCAAAATACCTGAAAGAGAATTCAGAATAATGATAGAAAAGATGATCAAAAACCTTGAAAACAAAATGGAGAAAATCCAAGAATCAATCACCAAAGACCTAGAAGAATTAAAGAATAAACATTCAGAGACAAACAACACAATTACTGAAATTAAAAATGCTCTAGAAGGAATCAATAGCAGAATATATTAAGCAGGAGAACAAATCGGTGAGCTTGAAGATAAATTGGTGGAAATAACTTGTGAAGAGCAGAATAAAGTAAAGAGAATGAAAAGAACTGAGGATAGTCGCAGAGACCTCTGGGACAATATCAAATGCACCAACATTCAAATTATAGAGGTCCCAGAAGAAGAAGAGAAAAAGAAAGTGTATGAGAAAATTTTTGAAGAGATCATAGTTAAAAATTTCCCCAACATGGAAAAGGAAATAGTCAATCAAGTCCAAGAGGCACAAAGTCCCATATAGGGTAAACCCAAAGAGAAACATGCCAAGACACATACTAATCAAACTGATGAAGACTAAACACAAAGAAAGAATATTAAAAGCAGCAAGGGAGAAGCAGCAAGTAACATACAAGGGAAACCCCATATGCTTGACAGCTGATCTTTCAGCAGAAACTCTTCAGGCCAGAAGGGAATGGCAGGATATATTTAAAGTACTGAAAGGGAAAAATCTACAACCAAGATTACTATACCTGGCAAGTATCTCATTCAAAATTGATGGAGAAATATAAGGGAAAAGGAAATATACAATTTGCCAAATTCTCTCCTTCCCAGCTCTGTGATCATGAGAGTCTGTGTCAAGATGGTGCTCTCATCAGTTTGAGTTCTGGAAACTCTCCATCAAGCAGAGGTCCCTTGGCAATATACAGTGTGATCTATCCTAGCTTGATGGATAGTCAGCTTCACCAACAGTTTGAAAAAACTTCTAGAAGTAAGCTTTATGTTTGTAATTGTTATAAGGCATAATTATATCCTTGAACAAATCACTGCTGTGAAAAGAATAACATGCTGAGTGATTTGAGTAATTCATGCACAGGCCACAGGACTTGCTGGAAGACAACATATTGATCAGATCACCAAGTTTGGGGTGGAAGAATGGAGTTGGTTTCACAAGTATAACATTTAATGAATATTCTATTTAGAATAGAGGTGGTTGAATAGAGGAGGGGTGGTTAGATTAATATCTATCTGATCTACTATCATCTTCTTCATTTATATCTAGTTCCTTCATAGCTTTATTTTCTTTGGATTTTATGAGATATACCAGTAGTCTTCAAACATGTTTTTTGCCTTGCCTGAGAAAAATTGAATTGACTTTCAATTATGGTCAACGTGACAAAGTAACCCAAGTCAAAACTCTGAATTCTCAAATTAAAACTCATCAGTTTAGATGATTATTCTGTAATGATAAATACTGATGGTTCCCACTCTTTCATAAACTCTGCATTGTAGAAGAATCTCAGGAAATGGCAGTGCCACATAAGTACAGAATACCTTCAAAATACAGAATTTATATTGGGCTGCTTAGACATTTTCTAAACATTTCAAATATCCCCCAAACAAGTTCCTCACCACCTCCCAGTTTACACTGTCTCTGAAAACTCCTGCTGGTTTGCATATTTTAACTGTGAAAAATACTGTCCTTGAAATTAATTTTCTTGTTTACTGTAGTGGTGATTATGGATTGCATGCTCAAACTTCACACTTCTTGGGGGAAAGTCATATTTAAAAACCCAAGATTAATGGATTAATGGATAAATGTACTTTTTTTTTTTTTTTTTTACCTATTCCAGTCTAACTCTGAAATGATCTGTATTTGGAATTTACCTTTGAGGTTTTGTAATAAGAGCTTCAGTGTGACTTTGAAAGAAACAAAAGCCATCTAAACAAGTCGATGTTCTTGCATTGGTTTTCACAGTGAGCCATAGAATTTGTTTCCCTGCCAAGAATATTTTGTTTGGTTAGGTTTGC
Organism: Dama dama; assembly: GCF_033118175.1. Taxonomy (NCBI): domain Eukaryota; kingdom Metazoa; phylum Chordata; class Mammalia; order Artiodactyla; family Cervidae; genus Dama; species Dama dama. Next base: position 76,205,352 of record NC_083689.1, on the reverse strand, counting down.
CAAAGGGAGGACCCAGTAAAACTCTTTTTGAGTAGAGAAATATTTAAAGAGTGGAGAGGCTTCTTTAACAGCTAACCTTAAATATAGCTTTCATCTATTGCCTACACAGCCAACTGTTTGATTTCCTTGCTTTTCTAATACCAAAGAAATACCATTTCTAATACCATTGCTTTGCACCAATGGCTTGGCTAATAGAGAATGTAGGCTAAATGTTCCTGAATTACAGCTACTATCCAAACTAGATTCTAAAATGCATCTGATAGGTTTAAATTTGACACTAGACTTCTTACTAACAATTTGATCTTCACTTCTCCCTTGCTTAGCTATACTCACTGTATTGCAGCTAAAACCAGAGTGGTATTGCCATACTTCAGCTTAAAACATTTTGATGGTCGCTCACTGCACATGGATTAAACTTTTAGATCTTTCAGTCTTCTGTGTCCTGGTCTCTATCTACTTTTCAGCCACTTTCTGCTGATATAATAATACTATATTATTGTGAATCATTTGCATACCCTATGTAGGGTATTTGCTTATATTTACTCCTAGCTGAAATGCCATCTCACCCTCCTTAATAGAATTCTATTCCCCAGTAACACCTTCTGTTTGTGGCTCACTTCAGTCCACAGGCATGTACTCATTTCCAAGCATACAGCCTGGATATGAAAAGTGCTCCATGAGAATTTCCTGACAGTCCAACTGTTAGGACTCAGTTCTTTCACTGCCAAAGGAGGGCATGGCTTTGATCCTTGGTTGAGGAACTGAGATCCTGCAAGCCCAGCACAAAGTTAAAAAAAAAAAAATGCTTAGTAAATATTTATTGAATTGAATGAAATAGATTTATCTTAAAACATTCTAGAAGAGTAAGTAAAATTCTGGACTTCAAGGAGTGATTTAGTCAGTTCAAAAAGAAATGCAAGACAGATCATCAAAACAGAAAATTAATAAGGAAACACAAGTCTTAAATGATGCATTAGATGAGATGGATCTTATTGATATCTTCAGGACATTCCATTCAAATGCAGAAGAAAATACCTTCTTTTTAAGTGCATATGGAACGTTCTCCAGGATAGACCACATCTTGGGTCACAAATCAAACCTCAGTAAATTTAAGAAGATTGAAATCGCATCAAGTATCTTCTCTGACCACAACACTATGAGACTAGATATCAGTTACAAGGAAAAAACTATAAGAAACACAAACAGTCAGAGATTAAACAACACATTTATAAGTAATCAAGTTACTGAAGAAATCAAAAGGGAAATAAAAAAATTCTAGAAACAAATGACAATGAAAACACAACAACTCAAAACATATCAGTTCAGTTCAGTTCAGTCACTCAGTTGTGTCCGACTCTTTGCAACCCCATGAATCGCAGCACGCCAGGCTTCCCTGTCCATCACCAACTCCTGGAGCTTACTCAAATTCATGTCTGTCGAATTGGTGATGCCATCCAGCCACCTCATCCTCTGTCATCCTTTCTCCTCCTGCCCCCAAAACATATGGGAAGCAGCAAAAGCAGTTCTGAGGGAAGAAACAAGAAAAACATCAAATAGGCAATCTAAATTTATACCTAAAATAACTGGAAAAAGAAGAACAAAAAACCCAAAATTAGCAGAAGGAAAGAAATCGTAAAGATCCAAGCAGAAATAAATAAAAAAGAAATGAAAGAAACAATAGTAAAGATTAATACAACTAAAAGCTGGTTCTTTGAGAAGATAAACAAAATTGACAAACCCTTAACCAGACTCATCAAGAAAAAAAGAGAGAAGAATCAAATCAACAAAATTGGAAATGAAAAAGGAGAGGTTACAACAGACAATGCAGAAATACAAAGAGCTATAAGAGACTCTTATGAACAACTATATGGTTATAAAATGAATAACCTGGAAGAAATGGACAGATTCCTAGAAAAGTTCAATCTTCCAAGACTGAACCAGGAAGAAATAGAAATTATGAACAACCCAATTACAAGCAGTGAAATTGAAGCTGTGATCAAAAATCTTCCAAAAAATAAAAGCCCAGAACCAGATGGCTTCACAGCAGAATTCTATCAAACATTTGAGAAGAGCTAATGACTATCCTTCTAAAACTCATTCAAAAAATTGCAGAGGAAGGAATGCTTCCAAACTCATTCTACGAGGCCACCACCACCCTGATACCAAAACCAGACAAAGACAACACAAAAAGAGAAAACTACAGGCCAATATCACTAATGAACATAGATGCCAAAATCCTGAACAAAATTTTAGCAAACAGAATTCAGAAACACATCAAAAATCTCATACACCATGATCAACATGGATTCATTCCAGGGATGCAAGATTGTTCAATATACACAAATCAATCAATGTGATACACCATATGAACAAATTGAAATATAAAAATGATATGATATTCTCAATATATGCATAAAAAGCCTTTGACAAAATTCAGCACCTACTTATGATTAAAACTCTTCAAAATATGGGCATAGAAGGAGCCTATCCCAACATAGTAAAAGCCATATATGATAAGCCTACAGCAAACATTATTCTCAATGGTGAAAAACTGAAAGCATTCCCCCTAAGATCAGAAACAAGTCAAGGGTGTCCACTTTCATCATTATTATTCCACATAGTTCTGGAAGTCCTAGCTACAGCAATCAGAGAAGAAAAAGAAATAAAGGGAATCCAGATCGGAAAAGAAGAAGTAAAGCTCTCACTGTTTGCAGATAACATGAAACATAGAAAACCCTAAAGATAGTATCAGAAAATTACAAAGCTAATCAGTGAATTTAGCAAAGTTGAAGGATACAAAATCAATACACAGAAATCACTTGCATTTTTATATACTAACAATGAAAAATCAGAAATAGAAATTAAGGAATCAATCCCTTTCACCACTGAGACAAAAAGAATTAAATATCTTAGAATAAACTTACCTAAGGAGAGGAAAGAACTGTACACAGAAAATTATAAGACACTTAATGAAATAAATCAAAGATGACATAAACATGTTCCTGGGTAGGAAGAATCAATATTGTGAAAATGACTATACTACCAAATGCAATCTTCAGATTCAGTGTGATCCCTATCATATTACCAAAGGCATTTTTCACAAAACTAGAGCAAAAAATTTCACAATTCATTTGGAAACATAAAAGACCCTGAATAGCCAAAGCAGTCTTGAGAGAGATGAATGAAGCTGGAGGAATCAACCTTCCTGACTTCAGATTATACTACAAAGCTACAGTTTTCAAGACAGTATGGCACTGGCACAAAAACAGAAATATAGACTAATATAACAAGATATAAAGCCCAGAAATTAACCCATGCACCTAGGGTACCTTATTTTTGACAAAGGAGGCAAGAATATACAATAGGGCAAAACAGTCTCTTTAATAAATGGTGCAGGGAAAACTGGACAGCTGCATGTAAGAGAGTGAAATTAGAACACTTCCTAACACCATACACAAAGATAAACTCAAAATGGATTAAAGATCTAAATGTAAGACCAGAAACTACAAAACTCTTAGAGGAAAACATAGGCAGAACACTGGACGACATAAATCAAAGCAAGATCCTGTATGACCCACCTCCTAGGTTATCAGAAATAAAAACAAAAATAAACAAGTGGGACCTGATAAAACTTAAAAGCTTTTGCACAGCAAAGGAAACTATAAGCAAAGTGAGAAAACAACCCGCAGAATGGTAGAAAATAATAGCAAATGAAACAACTGACAAAGGATTAGTTTCTAAAACATACAAGCAGCCCATACAGCTCAGTGCCAGAAAAACAAACAACCCAAACAAAAAGTGTGGAAAAGACATAAACAGACATTTCTCCAAAGAAGACATACAGATGGCTAACAGACACATGAAAAGATGGTCAACATCACTCATTATTAGAGGAATGAACAGAACTACAATGAGATATCACGTCACACTGGTCAGAATGGCCCTCATCAGAAAGTCTACAAACAATAAATGCTGGAGAGGGTGTGGAGAAAAGGGAACGCTCTTGTATTCTTGGTGGGAATGTAAATTAATACAGCCACTGTGGAAGATGGTATAGCGATTCCTTAAAAAAACTAGGAATAAAACCACCATATGACCTATCAATCCCACACCTAGGCATATACCCTGAGGAAACCAAAATTGAAAATGACATGTGTATCCCATTGTTCATTGCAGCACAATTTACAGTAGCTAGAACATGGAAGCAACCTAGGTGTCCATCGACAGTTGAATGGATAAAGAAGTGGTGGTACATATACACAACGGAATATTACTCAGCCATAGAAAGGAATGCATTTTTTAGTCAGTTCTCATGAGGTGGATGAAGCTAAAACCTATTATACAGAGTGAAGTGAGTCAGAAGGAGAAATATAAATATTGTATTCTAACACTTATATATGGAATCTAGAAAAATGGTACTGAAGAATTTATTTACAGGGCAGGAATGGAGAAATAGACACAGAGAACAGACTTACGGACATGGGGAGAGGGGAGGATTAGATGTATGGAAAGAATAATATGGAAACTTTCATTACCATATGTGAAACAGATAGCCAGTGGGAATTTGCCCTATGGCTCAGGAAACTCAAACAGGGCTCTGTGTCAATTTAGAGGGGTGGGATAGGGTGGGAGATGGAAGGGAGGTTCAAAAGAGAGGGGATATGTGTATACCTATGGCTGATTCATGTTTTGACAGAAAACAGAAAAATTCTGTAAAGCAATTATCCTTCAATAAAAAATACATTAAAAAGAAAAAAAAAAGAAATGCAAGAATAGCACTAATGAAGTTAGCCTCATGGATCTGACACTTATCCATATCCATTTTCTAACTATATCTGACTGGCTCTGTGTGTCTTTGAAAAAAAATGTTGTTGGTCAGGAATATTCTATTTTCTCTAATGGTCAAGTTTGTATTCTTATTTTAATCCTTGGTTTAAGTGTTATCCCTTTGGGAGGTCTCACATTCTCTTGTTATCTTTTCACAATATTTTTCTTATCCTTGTAGCTCACTGTAATAAGTCTAGTACTTATTTTATTATATTGTAATTGCTTATTCATCTGTTGGTCTGTACTTTAATTCAGTGCTTCTTGAGGGAAGGGTTTTTCTTTCATTATCCCCACACCCTCTTCTGCCCATTGATGAATACAATGCTAAAAATTGGATGTCAGATAGCCATTTAGTTTTGTTGTGATGGTCTCAGTCGTTGTCTCAGCACAGTGCTTTATGGGTGATAAAGAAGACTGAGATTTAGAGTTGACGATTTCTAACTAGAGGGAAACAAGTCTCTTAGCATATGATGTCTACAAGGACAGCAAGCATTGGATTCTCATACCAACTTCTGCACATGTGTTGTAGGGCCCACAGATCTATTTTTAAACCTCGACTTCACCACTCAAGTGACCTTGAGTAACTGAGTTGATATCTCATTTATTTCTCATCTGTAAGATGGGTTTTATTCATAGAGTTTAGTCTGCTGAAAGTAAAAAATCCAAATCCAACTCCATTGTCCAGAAAAGGAAAGTGATTGGTCATGTCAGTGAAATCCAAAGATAGTTCTGATTTTGGAGTCCTTTGGTGCAGAGATTCAAAAGATGTTGCTGAGACAGTGTTTCTCCTTTCACCTATTGGCATGAGTGTTCTCTGCTCAGCTCCATCTCACGGTTTCTCTGAACCAGGCAAGGAGACCTCTGCCAATCTCTACATATATCTCCACAGTAGGAATTATTGCTTAGCAGAGGCCTAGGCAGTGATGTCATTGCATCTGCTACCTGTGGTCAGCAAATGACAGTATTCCCCATGGCCAGTCTATGGTTTGTACTCCATCCCTTTGGTAGAAGAAGGTAGAACAGCATGACTGAACATACCCAGAGGACACAGGATAGGAGAAGGATGCCCGAGAGCTATAGGAAAGGAGGGACCATGCTAGACTGACACTGTTAAATTTTTTATTCTGACAGCTGTATAAAGCTCATCTCTCAAAGAATTGTAGTAATTAAACTTATGCAAAGTGTTTAGCCCACAATTTATCACATAGCACTCAAATAAAGATAACTGTCATCACCATTAGTTAATTGAACCAAGGACATTTTGTTACTTAATCCCATACCTGTTATTCATTTTGCATTGAAAGGTTTCTAAAGGGAAAACTGATGGGAAGATTGACTTCTAGACTTATCTAGGTAATGTATTTCTTTCAAAATACCTTTGTGCCATTCAGATCTGAGGGCATTAATCAACTTTATTTCTTTGAGAACGTTAAAATAATAACAACAGTAGTAACAACAAAAATGTTAAATGTATTTTCTTTGCACCTGGAAGCTTCCAGGTATTATTTTTTACCCCTATAGGAGTAAAAGAACGAAGCCTCAGAATTTTTTTTTTTTTTTGCATAAAACTAATCCTCAGTATGAAACCCTACCATCTTTGAAGCATTCTCTCCTTGTAGTATCTTCACATGAATGTAATTCTGTATGGAAAGGTCATGTGGCTGCAAGTCAAGATGGCAGTCAGTTGTGTCCAAGCATTATGAGAACATGCTTCACCACAGAGTCTTTTGCGTTTGTCCCCTTGCTGGCTTTAATCAGTGCCCTAGAGATTAAGAATCTGAAAGACCTGCTGGCTTCAAATAAAATGTAAATTCTAGGAGGAAGATGGAAATCTCAGAGCTGGTTTGGAAAGCTCACACCCTCTGCCCAGCAAAGAAACAACATATCAGTCAGAAAGAGTGTATTTTTAAAATGGATTCCTGCTTCCATCTGTGACTTTGAGCTTGATATTTAACATGTCTGGTCCTTAGTTTCCACATTCCTAAAAGGCGACAACTTAACTGCTAGGGTTAGAAAAATAGGTAATACTTTTAAGTATGCACTTTGATCCTTCCTTGGAGGCCTTCAGAAAACTTTGGCTACCTCTTAAGTAACTCTTGAGTTAAACAAATAAAAAATTGCAATAATGTGGCATTTTTTGCTTGATAAAGTTGGACAAGGCAATTCAGAAATCCTATTACAGAGTTATTAATACAAAATTATGAGGAACGTCTTGCCAGGACATTAAGACCTTTATCAGTTTTAATCAGTGTTTAATCCTTTGAATTGTGTTACAAGTCACACAGCAGCTATTTGAATTCTGTTCTTCTTTCAACTTTCTTTTCCCTGTGTGCTACAATGCCTGCTCCATCCTTATAAGAGAAAGAGAGGATGAGAGTAATAGTTAGAAATTAGACTATATTATAAATGAATCAAAAAGACTGAGAGCCCCTTAGAAGACCATGAAGATACTGGATGCTTTCCTACTATGCATGAAATGGATAAACCTTATCTATATATTGAAAATGGACCTTCAGAGGCCAGAGGACTTTGAGACATCTGGATTACACTACAAAGATTTATTTATTTATTTTATAACTGAGGTATCTATATAAATATATTTCACTCCCACTCACTTGGATGCCTTCCTTAATGATTTCCAGGCAGCTATTATTTGCATCAATAAAGGATGTGGTGCTGTTGCTATAATTTCCTGCAACCTGGGCTTCCTCTGTAGATTTGAGCCCTGTGATTCAGCCCTTGCAGGGGTTGTGTTACAGGCCGTCTGACAGAATATGATTATTTCAAAGTCCTAACCATATAAGCGTGATTCAGTGATTGTTGTTGTTGTTCAGACACCTAGTTGTGTCCAACTCTTTGCGACCCGATGGACTGCAGCACGCCAGGGTTCTCTGTCCCTCACCATCTCCTGAAGTTTGCCCAAGTTCATGTCCATTGCATCGGTGATGCCATCCAGCCATCTCATTCTCTCATGCCCTCTTCTCCTTCTGCCCTCCATCTTTCCCAGCATCTGGGACTTTTCCAGTGAGCCAGCTGTTTGCATCAGATGACCAAAATACTGGAGTTTCAGCATCAGTCCTTCCAATGAGTATTCAGGGTTGATTCCCCTTTAGGTTGACTGATTTGATCTCCTTGCTGTCCAAGGGACTCTCAGGAGTCTTTTCCAGCACCAGTTTGAAGGCATCAGTTTTTCAGCACTCTGCCATCTTTATGGTCCAGCTCTCACAACCGTGTGTAACCACTGGGAAGACCATAGCTTTGACTGTAGGGACCATTGTTGGCAGAATAATGTCTCTGTTTTTCAGCACACTGTCTAAGTTTGTCATAGCTTTCCTGCCAGGAAGCAAATGTCTTCTGATTTCATGACTGCAGTCACTAACTGCAGTGATTTTAGGGCCCAAGAAGAGGAAATCTGTTACTACTTCCACCTTTTCCTGCTCTATATGCCATGAAGTAATGGGGCTGAATGCCATGATTTTAGTTTTTTAATATTTCATTTTAAGCCGGCTCTCTCACTCTCCTCCACCCTCATCAAGAGACTCTTTAATTCCTCTTCTTGCCCCTTGTTTTAGCCTTACAAAGAATCACAGCTGAAGGGAGGAAAATCAACCCAAGCAGCCCTGTCTTTTTGCCTCTTCTCAGACATGTTTCTCACAGTGCCTTTTTTCCAGCTCTGGTTTCTGCTGTTCAGTTTGATATTCTGATAAATACAGACTCAAGAAGGAGCAGACTGCAGGGCTGCCTTCTTTGATGAATATTAAAGTCACTTCTGTGAAAAAGAGCTAAAAGTGCTGAGATACCAGAAAATCAGAATTCATAATACTTACTAAGTCAGCCACCACTCTATCTTTATGGTAAGCTATTGATCACTTGGTTTTAGAGGAACCATGCTGAAATCTGTGACTCGGTTTGTGGCATTGACTAAAAACATGCTCTGCAAGACACTGAACAGTGGTTGTTCCAACTGCCATTTCCCCCTGTATTTTAAACTGCAAAAACATGACCAGACCTAGTTTGCATTTTTGCCTTGGAACTGCTGTTTTTGATTCGAGTGACTCAACACAAGTCATTGAAGCTGAATGCGTCATGTCATGCAGTAAAAATGAAAATACGCCTTATTGTTTTATGGGAACATGCAGTTCCAAAAAAAAAAAAAAACCTGTGGTTAAAAAGATCAATTTATGATTTCAACAATGAGATGCTTATTTAGTGAATAGAACATGTTAGTTCAGGGATCAGTAAAAAGATAAGCAGGTGGTGCTATTAGGTCTTTAGCATATTTTGACGGTCTCAGTGCACAAGAAATTGAAGAGGTTTTTATTAATATTGTCCTACTTTTAGTATAATAGCAATACCATCACAGTGATGATACCTATAAAGCCCACTTGAATTGGAAACCTGGTCAAGAGAATTTGATGCCCTTGGTGACAAATCCTTACCCACTTCCACGACTTCAGTCTCCAGCTTCAAACTAGGGATACTAAAGAGTCATTTTATTTTCTTACTGTAAACACATAGATTTAAATTTCACTTTTTCTCCCTTCCTGTTTTCCTGAAGGTGTTTCCCATGGGCCACGCAGTCTGGGCTGATGTTGTAGTAATCTATAAAAAGACATAGATGTGAATTAGGGAGATTGAGTAGAAACATGATGGATATTTATTTAGCTGGAATTTGGATAAAAAGATAAGAGAAAATCAAAGCTGGCTACAAAATTTTGAGCCAAGGTCCAGTGTTTTTTCCAATAATAGAAGTATCTGTCAGGCAAAGGACTTAAAATGAGTTACAGGGGAAGATAATGAACTTGGTTTTGGATATGTTACAGTAACCTCTAAAATTAAAACACACAACTAATAATAATAATAGTAGTAGCTTATTTAGCCATTTTATTTGGCCACCTGATAAAAACAGCCAACTCATTGGGAAAAACCCCGATGCTGGGAAAGATTGAAGGCAATAGGAGAAGGGGGTGGCAGAGGATGAGATGGTTAGATAGCATCACTGACTCAATGGACATGAATTTGAGCAAACTCTGGGAGATAATGGAGGACAGAGGAGGCTGGTGGGCTACATTCCATGGGGTCACAAAGAGTTGGACTTGACTTAGCAACTGAACAATAACAATACCTTATTTAACATTTATTTGTACCATAAACTCTACTAAGTTATATTTATATATTAATGATTAAAATTTTTATGAGTAGATTGTGTTAACTCCTTTTAGAGAATAGGAAACTGAGAATAAGAGATGTTAACTGACTCTCCTGAGATCATACAGCTAGAAATATTTGAAACCTTAGTTTAAATCAGGTCTAATTACCCTGTTATATACTGTTTCAGTGAAATAGAACAACATAAAATAGCATAACTATTGACCATTGATCCAAGATTGAATTTTCAGTTCTCCTGTATAATGTTATTCCAACATTTTGATTCTATTTTTAAATGTGTTCTTTTCCTGATGTATTTACATGAACTTTGAATTCGTGGTCCTTGGAATCTGAACTCGTAATATTCTGCCTTTGAAATTCTGTTGTCAGTCAAGCTGAACTTGCTTGTACTCTTGTTGAGTTGAGATGAAGATTAGTAGGTGATTATCAAAACCCTTTGTCCTTCTCTGAATCAGTAGAAACATCATATGCAGACTACCCAGACAGAGACTATGCTTCCCTGCCCCTTTGGCATCTATACAGGACCACGTGCCTAGTTTCCTTTAATGAAACGTGAGTAAAATTGCTGTGTGCCTCTTCTGCATTATAGACTTTAAAAAACAGGTGTAGGTCTTTATCCCTTTCATCTACTGGGTTCCTGGCACCAGCCAGTTTCTGGAGATGTCAGAATGGAAGACCTATGCACTCCAGGTCACTGTGCAGAGGAGAGTCACCTGCTTTGCTCTAAGAAAGAAATAAACAGCTACTGTGTCTGAGATATCAGAGTTTTGGACAGCTTTTTTGTTTTTTGTTTTTTTTTTGGAGTATTCTAGTCTAACAGTGATAACATTTCTATTATCAATAAAATTGGTTTTATTTTATAATAGTAATAGTGAAATATAGTTTTATGTTATCTTCTGTAAGACACCTGGATGCTCTTGCAGGCTTCCTGACATCTTACATTATTTTGTGGTGTGGATTTAGGTTTGGGTTGTGAACTGTGGCTTGCATCCTCAAGTCAGACTTCTTTCTGCTTCAAAATGCAGAAGAAATTTGATTGTGCTTGTTTATCATATATTATATATTTATCAATATTATGTCCACAGCATAATGCATGGGTGTTTATTGAAGTCTTGACATATGTTTAATCACTGAGCCTGAGATAGGCTTTTTAGTGGATCCAGCTGAAGGGAAAAAGGAAAAGACACTTTTTTTTTTTTTAACAAATGTCACCTAGTATTATGTAAGCTATTTTTTCACAACCAGATAATTTTGTTCCTTTTGAATTCCTATTGGTCTTTGAAATTTAATTCTTCATATTCATAAAAGTTATCTTACTGCTACAGATGCCTCTGAGAGAGAAGCTTATGGTCAGGAAAATCAAGAAAAGAATTCTACATGAAGACCTGTGTTAAGGAGTCTGTCACATAAAGAAGTCTGTGAATAATATTCAGTTTTTTCAGTAATACTTTGTGTACATCAGAAGAGCATTCTCTCATTCAGCCATTTTGAATACATGTCTTTTTTTTTTTTTTTTACCTTTTTTAAAAAAAATAGAGCATAATTACTATACACTATTGTGATTTTTGGGCCATACATCAACATGTATTGGCCAAAGATATATGTATGTCCCTTCCCTCTTGAACCTCCCCCCAACCCACCTCCCTCCCCATCCTACCCCTCTAGGTAAAATACATGTTTAAGAGACGTTATTTTCAGGCAAATCCTCCAGAGAAAACTTTCAGTTCAGCTTTGAATTTCATCATCTCTTCCTTTTCACTGTTCAGCTAGTTACACTCCCCAGTACTGGCTGTGTGCTTAGGGTCTTCAGTGATTGCTGTCCTCATGTAGCACCAGAGAGTAGCTTTTGAAGAAAGAGTTGTGAAAGCTTAAAAAATTAATCTACTGAAAGACTGGACCAAAAGCCTTTTGCTAGAGAACAACATTCACTTTAAAAACCAATTACTAAGCTCTCAGAGCAGAACAGAAGCAAAAAGCAGAGCAGGAGAAAAGGACGGTTGTATAAAGAAACCCAGCTCCTTTCCTTGAGCCTCTGAAGGTTTTCTCATATACTTCTCTGTCACTTCTTGGAAAGGCAGGTTCTCCATTGGACCAGAACCTGGAAAGATTCTACCTTTGTTTTGCATCAGTATGCTTTATGATTTTATTCTTTGTATAAGAGTGTTGTTTTTATGCTCACTATTGTTAGATTAGGTTGGGTTCAAATTCCAGCCTCAAGGTTTTCTAGCTCTGTGGTCTTGAGTCTCAGTTGACTCACCTGTAAATTATAGGTAGTGATATTTACTAGTTATTATGATAAATGAGTTATTGCACATAAAGTGCTCCACTCATTTTTTTTTTAACCTTTGTAATCGTTCAGTAAATATCAGGTCTCCCTGTGTTCTTGCTGGTGGTTGTTGATGGTAAAAGTATACCTTTGTGAATTCCCTCTTCCCTTCGGATTAATGCCCTCTTCTCCTTTAGAAGTTGTAATGCATTTAATCTACTTTTGTATCATGGATAGCGTTTTATGTCATTAGCATGGTTCTGTCATGTTCTTCCCTGATATATTCTCTTTCTCAGTTAGCTGGGGGATCCTACTTCATTTCATGTCCAAACTGATTGGAAGGGGGCATTGCTATAATACACACTTGATTGAGAACACTAAATGTTTCTTAAATGGTAGCAATTGCGTACTTTTTTTTCTTCCCGTTTTACAGCCATTATCACTGTAAAATGAGCAAGGAAAGTTCAGTTAAATAAAAATCCTGATGAATATTTTGTGAGGTAGTTATAGCTTACACATTATAGAGTAAATATAGTGTTATTGTCCAGGACCTAGTGTGAGCCCAAAACCATATTGTCTGGATTTGAATCCTGCCTCTGACCATTCATAGTTGTGTGACCTCCTCAGATCACTTCTGTTTGTGAGTTCATATTTTCATCTATGACATGGGCATGGTAATAATATCTACCTCTTTGGAATGTCATTAGGATGAAATTATTTAATGTATATAAAATGCTTAGGATAGTACATGGTTCATAACAAAGTTTTTGTGTTTTGGTTGTTGTTTTGTTACTGTTGCTGTTATTACTATTGTGTTTGTAGATTTCACTGCTCTATAGCTTGATGAGGAATTAGCTACAATGCTTTATAGAGTCATTTGCTTGTAGTATAAACTTTGAATAATGTGTGTTTCACATGGCATTACTGTTGTTGTTTAGTCACTAAGCTGTGTCTCTTTTGTGACCCCATGAACTGTAGCCCACCAGGCTCCTCTGTCCGTGGTATTTTCCCAGGCAAGAATACTGGAATGGGTTGCCATTTCCTTCTTCAGGGGATCCTCTCAACTCAGGGATCAAAGTCACATCTCCTGCATTGGCAGGTGGGTTCTTTCCACAGAGCTACCTGAGAAATTCTCAGGGAGCCATTTAAAATTTTTAAAGGCATAGAGAATAGTGAAATCAATGATCTCTGCCTAAAATATATAACTCTTGGGGGGTTCCCCGGTGATCCATTGGTTAAGACTTTGTCTTCCCATCCAGGGAGTGTGGATTTGATCCCTGGTTGAGGCGCTAGGATCCCACGTCTACATGGCCAAAAAGCCAAAACATAAAAAAGAAGCAATATTGTAACAAATTCATTAAAGACTTAAAAGTACATATATCACTCTCCTTGGAGCAAGCTAGAGAGGACTCGGTCAGACTTACTGGGAAACTGTTGTCATAACACGAGAAAAAAGTAGTATGTACTAGGTTAGAATTGATGAATATGACAAGAGTGGATAGAATGAGAGATTTTTTAAGTGGAAAATTTACATAGTTGTGTGATTAAATGGAGATGGAGGTCAGAAGAAATGGAGATTTCAAGAATAACTTCTAGTTTTCTCAGTAGCATAACAAGATGTGTCAAGGGTCTGTGACTGTATAGACAGATAGACCAGGATAGATTTAGAGATGACATGGTCATAAGTTTTATTTGGGCATGTAGAATGTGAGGTGCTCTAGGATCTGGAAAAGGGAATGTCAAATGATCAGTTGGACACAGTGGTTTTGTCTGTGAGGAGAGGCCTGAGAGGAGGGAAAATTCTGAGCTCTCACCATATGCATGGCTGTTAAAGCCATAGGGTCTCTGAGGCATAGAATATTGAGCAAAAAGAAAAAATTAATTAGAAATCTGCCTTGAGAAACACCATCATTTTATGGCCAGATAGTGGAGAAGACAGGGTGGAAGGGAGGAGAGAAGTGGGGAGAGAGAAGAAGAGGGGGAGAGATTTCCCAGAAAGGAAGGGAAATTGGGAGATTGTTATGCACAAGCCAAGGAAACAGATGGAAACCAGTTTGAGGTGGAGGAAGGAATAAAAGGAAAGTGAATAGAAGACCTAAGAACGGGTGTCTCTCCCATAAATTTGGCTTATGAAGGGGAGAAGAGAGACTGCACAGGCTTGAGACAAACATAAGGGCCAGGTGAAGTTTTTAATTAATTAGTATTCTTAAAGAGGGGTCGCTTCTGGATTTGAAGCCAATGGAAATAATCTATTTAAAAGAGAGAGTTTAAAGACTCTGGAAAGATGATTATACAGATGATTTTGTAAGATTTTCAAAAAATGTCAGGGATGAGAACAAGAAAGAGGTCCAGAGAGGAATAACTCTAGAGCAGTTATCATTGACCGAGAGTGATTTTGTGTGTAACCTCCCCTTCCACCACCCCGGGACATTTGGGAAATTCTGGATATATCTTTTATTGTCTCACCTGGGAAAGCAGTGCTATTGACATCTAGTAGGTCGAGGGCAGGGAGGGTGTTCAACACTCTACAAGGTACAAGACAGGCCCCACAAAAAAGAATTATTCAGTTCAAAATGTCAGTATGTTGATGATGAATAACCATGTTTAGAAGAAGAGAGATTCAGTGTAAGACAAGAATAGAGGGATGGAATGGAGTAAGAAGTGGGTATGTTTTTCTATCTAATATTAATCACATAGTGACTACTCAATAGATGTTAGCCATGATTAACTAAACTCAATCTCTATTAATGTCTACTCTCTAGTAACATCTGAATAATGGGCATTTTAAAAAAAGGAATTAGAATTCATTAGAGAAGTAACTCTCTAATGAACATTAGAGTTAAATGTATTATGGTTGCTCTTGACCCCCACATTGAATTCTACTTCCTTTAGATTTTATAAAATTTTATAGACAATATCTGTGACTAAGACAATTCAATTAAGAAAAAAATTAGATTAATTTTTCTTAAATATTGCTCTTGAGAACTGAGGTCCAAGAAGCCTTAGCTACCAGTCCTAAGCATTTACCAGCTATATGATTCTAAGTACAGTATGTTAGACTTAACCACTGTAGACTTTTTCTTCTTTACCTATGACATATGAATAAGAACATTCTTGTCACGAGTGGTTGTAAGCATCAGTGACTATTGTTGGCAGAGCACCCATTATAGGACTGAAACAGCAAATTTTAGTGATTGCTGCTGCTGCTATTACTATTGTTTTTTTATATTACTACTATTGATAAGGATTTCATTTAGTCCAACTCTTTTGCAACCCCGTGGACTGTAGCCCACCAGGCTCCTTTGTCCATGGAATTTCCCAGGCAAGAATATTGGAGCAGATTGCCATTTCCTTATCCAGGGGATCTTCCCGACCCAGACATGGAATTGAACCCACATCTCCTGCATTGGCAGGTGGCTTCTTTAACACTGAGCCACCTGGGAAACTCCAGTGGAGTTTATTTTATTCACCTTACTTCCATTTGACAATATCCCTCTTTCCTTTTGAAGAATCATCTTTCCCCTATGCAGTTTTGTTGGGATTACCAAGTAAAGAATCATGCCTTCTCTGGACATAATGTCCCAAATAAGACCAATCGATACTTTCCTCTGAGAAGTCAAGTAATTTCCCTGATTCCTGTCTTTCTTTGAATCTGGCTCACTAGTATTAACTTTAAATTTGTGTGCTACATAATGGCTGTTTAGCTAAATTCTTAATATCTGTAGTTATTAAATGTTGATTTCTATTGATTACAACCAACAAAATCCTAACTTACACAGGCAGCATTAATACTGGAAGCTGGATTAATACTGGAAGTCTTGGGACTAGGGCATAAATGAATAACTATAGTTGTTTAGTAACTATGGGTTGGTGAGAAGAACTATATATCATTGTTACATTCTAGATGATATGTTTATATTATCTATTATATTCTATGTATTGATATGTCTTTAACAAATTCCAGTGTGTTGTTTTATTTCCATTACTCCATGAATATCTTATTCACTTCCTCACAAATCTTTTCCACTTTTCTGAGACTCTTTTGCTTGGACCAGAATGTTATTCAATCAAACAAGATACATTTTTGTTGAATGAACACATTTATTCCTAATGCTTTGAGTATGCAGTTGCCAAAAAGGAAATCAGTCCAAACCATTCATACAAACAGATTGGGCTATATTCTCTCATCTTTCGTCATTGTGTTCAAGGTAGAGCTATACTTCTATTTTAAGAATGAAAAACAAATTTCCAGAAGAGATAACTTGTTACTAAAGAATTCCTATGTAATTGGAAGCCTTCGAGGCAAATAATAATTGTAATTTGAATGGAAGGGATTGGAGCCACTTCTATAATGATACTCATTAGATTTTTTGTTTCTCTTCTCTGGACTATATAGGAGCAACAGTTGCTTATGTCCTCATGGACATAACTAATGTAAACATGGTGATTATTCCTGGCATGATGTCATCCTTGCTGATGATCAGATTGAAGATTCCTATTGCTTGCCTTGTCTCATCTAAGCAAAACCAAATCTTTCCTAAAGTGCAATGACAAATGGTTAGGCTGTGTGAGGAAAAAAAGGTGGGATGACAGTCTATTTGCAAATAGTCTAGAAAGCCAAAAATTTATTATTCTTTGGTTAGTCCTAACAAACTTTCTTTTATTAATAGCAAACTATGAAGATCCATGCCAGGGTAACTGCAGAGGGGATTATAAAATGGTCTATCATTCTCTCCAAGGAAATATCTATGCAAATGTATCAGAACTAGATATGAATAAAGAACATGGTAGGCTCAGGTTTTATTATTAGTTAAGCCCTCCTCTGAGAATAGAAAATTTTGGTTCTTTGTAACTTATAAAGGTTTATAAGGTTTTTTCCCACTGTATTTTACTTCATGTAATAGTCTTTTGTTAATAGGAAAAAGCAAAAAGAACAGAGACATCAATGCACAATTCAACACAATTTTTATACACATGAATAGATTTTAAAGGCCAGAATGATAGGCTCTGGATATTGGAAATAGAATCAGTTATATAATGTAAAAGTCATGCAACCAAAAGACAGAACAATTAGCATCTAGATCTAGCTTTGCCACAACTTTCTATAACATCTTTAATTCACTTATTTAACACAACAGCCACAGCAATTTTCTGTCTATGAAATAACATAGCTGATCATTAGGCCTGGAGTTTCACCTAGTTGGGTCTGAGTCAGATCCAGTACAAAGAAATGTTTGTTCCATCATCATGTAATTTTTATAAGTTGAATCTGATGCAGCTTGTCAGAAGATGGTCTGTAATACTCCACAGGCTCTATCACTCTCTGATGCCTTACATTTCTATTACCTGCCTGGTCCTTGAAGACAGTTAATTTTGTGTTCCTTTTAGGAGATGTTCCCTGAGGATAGTTATGTTCTCATAATCTTATGATTCTATGTAGGTTTGAAATGAGCTAACTAACTCTATTCGAGCTTATTTAACAGTGAAAAGTGAAAGTGTTACTCACTGATGTCAGATTCTTTTGAGACCGCATGAACTATAGCCCACAAGGCTCCTCTGTCTGTGGGATTCTCCAGGCCAGAATACTGGAGTAGACAGCCGTTCCCCTCTCCAGGCGCTCGTCCCGATCCCAGGACCGAAGCTGGGCCTCCTGCATTGCGGGCAAATTCTTTACCATCTGAGCCACCAGCGAATACTCCCTTATTTAACATAAGTGAATGGCAAGAAGATTGGGGGGGGGCGGATTATACATTTAATTTGATCATATAGTTAAATATGGGCTTCCCTGTTGGTTCAGCGGTAAAGAATCTGCCTGTAATTCAGGAGACCCCAGTTTGATTCCTAGGTCAGGAAGATTCCCTGGAGAAGGGTTAGGCTACCCACTCCAGTATTCTTGGGCTTCCCTGGTGGCTAAGATGGTAAAGAATCTGCCTGCAATGCAGGAGACCTGGGTTCGATCCCTGGGTTGGGAAGATTCCCCTGGAGGAGGGGATCCTCCAGTATTCTTGCCTGGAAAATCCCCATGGACAGAGGAGCCTGGCGGCCTACAGTCCGTGGGTCACATAAAGTTGGACATGACTGAGCAACTAAGCATAGTACAGCATATATATATACACACACACACATACATACACACATGTACACAAGAGGTTTTCAGCCTAGCCCATGGGAAATTATGCGTTCTGAAAACTTATCTAGATTTATGTCATCAGGTTCAGTCTGAATGAGCTAGAGAGTTTTAAATAAAAAAAGACCCTCAAATTATTGGGCCATAACTTATTTCATGAAACAGATTTTCTTTTTATAACACATCTAAATATTGTTTTCCTAGTAGTAACTGTAAATAAAATCAATTTTTCTCCTTTAAGGTTGTTTCCGAGAAGAAATTTTTATAAAGTTTATTTTCAAAACAAGAGCAATTTATTCTTCTGTTAACAAAAATGATGAATAAGTTGCATATTCATGTTAAAAGTATGTTTTTAATCATGCATTTGACAGTAGCTTCTAAGTCATAAGCGTTCTCAGTATAAATGGTGAATAAGAACTAATTGCTTTTTTCCCCTTCTTTTTGCAATTCAGAACCAGCATCTTCAGATTAATGGCATATTAGTGTATTACTCAATGATATTTCATTGGAAGAATGTATTTCCACAAGATGACAATATCTCTCCTTTGCATAATATTGTTAATTTCAAAATTACCATTATAGTCACATTTTTTTTATTATCAGCAAACAAACATTTATTAAGCATGTGCTGTTTGCAGATTACCAAATACACTGCTCCAAATAGATGAGGCATGTGATAGTGATAGTGTCCCATGGGTGTTAAAACTATAGTTGGGAAAGCCAGTGCAAAAGTGAAAACAACACAAGGTAGAGAATTCACACAAAATGCTGTAGAAATTGTTGCTTCTCCAAATACTGCTTACATTGTCTCTCATGAACAAGGGAGCCAGTCTTCACTCTGCCATATGAACACATCCATGGATATTCTGCTTTTTTTTTTTTTTTTATTATTATTATTATTTTTTCCAGTGGGTTTTGTCATACATTGATATGAATCAGCCATGGATTTACCTTAACCTTTCTGACTTAGCCATGGAAAAAGGAGATTTTTGCTTATTTTTTACATTATCTTCTGTTGGAATGTATCTCACTCTGCTCCCCCTGCCTATGACCAGGGAGATGTCATATGCCACTGGTATGTGATTACAAAGGAGAGAGACTCTATGGAAAGGGGTGTGTTGTGGGCAGTGGCAAGATCTGTATAAGTGTTGGGACTCTTCACTCCCAGAGTGAGAGGTTATTAACACTAGATCTAGCGAAACTGCCATAGCATAATAGAGCTTTCCAGGTGGTTCAGTGATAAAGAATCTGCCTGCCAGTGCAGGAGATGCAAGAGATATGGGTTCGATCCCTGGATTCAGAAGATCTCCTGAAGGAGGAAATGGTTAACCGTTCAGTACTCTTGCCTGGAGAATCCTATGGACAGAGGAGCCTGGTAGGCTACTGTCCATGGGGTCACAAAAAGCTGGGCATGACTGAGCACGCAGGCACACACGTGGACTTTGGTAACCTGGCTCACCTCCCAAACTGTTGCTTATGCCCTGTCTCTGAACTCCTGGCGAACCCCTCCAGCCCTTCTCCTGCCTCTTGTCCTTTGCCACTCGTCATATGTATGGGAAAGTGCAAAGTCCTTTGGATCTTCTGCCTCAGAGCTTCCATCCATCTTATTTTTCTTTGTATTATTATTTTTTATTATTAAAGACTATCATTCAAAAAATCACCATCAGCCCCTTTCTGTCCGATTGTTGCATATGATGAGTGTGTTGGGCATGTATTTACCCTGCCCAGCCTTCTTTCTTCTTGAAATTGATCCCACTTTCCCTCCTTCTGCTAATTCCAGGAGGCTAGCTACTTACTGACTTTACCGACTGGTACAAAAAGGTGGACTCAAAGGCCCAGGACAGCCAATGAGAATCCTACACCCCCGAGCTGTGGTGACTGGTTCAGGCATGGGATCAAGCCAGGCCAGCTGGAACCTTTGTACTTGACAGTTATGTGAGTAAATATATTTCCCTTTTTTTCTTAAGACAGTCTGTGCTTCTTCCACTTGCAGATGAAAAAAAAAATTCAGACAAATACAATAATTAATAAGGAATTACAGCACTGAGTTTTCTTTCTTCTCTCTACCAATTCTTTCCTTCTCTTCCTATTGTTCTCCGCCCTGCCCCCGCCCCCTCCCCACCGCATCCAATTGCTTAAGGATAGTGGAATTCACCTTCTTAATAATTATGCAGTATTTCCATCAGGACAACACTGTTGACATTCTAACTTTTAATGTGTCCAAATCACAACCCCAGCCCTGCATACAAAGGTGTAGCACTTTCCATCTCTTCTCAATGTGCTGACGTCCTGACAATAATTCTATTTTTCCTTTCTGGTTAGCTCTCAAATGCTGAACTCAAAACAATTTCATGCGGTAGGAAATAGCACTGGATATGTTCACAATTTAAAAATAATTAGTTGGAAGAGACTTTGGAGCATATCTAGTACTGTCTTCTTTATAGCACACTGACAGTTGATTGATTACCTAGCCTATGCTTGAACCCATCTAGTGACAGAAAGTTCATTACATTACAGCTTTGTCTTTTCATTTATGGACAGCTCTAATTGCTAGGCATATTTCAACTCAGATTTCTTTTTCTAATGTAATGTTCTATTGACAAAGCTTCTGAAACTTTACTTGTCCTGGGTAATCATCCCTGATTGTTTCAAAGTTTGTTCTTATGACAGTGTTTCCAAATACTTTACTTAACCCTTCTTAGGAGGCTCTCGAAGTTCTGAGCAATGTCCACTTGATGTGACAGTAGAGTACCCTGTCTGCCCCTTGAGTTAGACAACAGTTCTGTTTTTGTAGTCTTGGATTTCATTAGCTTTTAGCAACCAGTGAATTGAAATGTCCATTCATAGTTTATTGTAATCTTATTTTAACAATATAATTTTAAGTATATTTTTCCTATCCTATATTTGGGCAGCTGATTTATTTTGAACAACTGACATTTTGAACTTAGATGCTAGGCTGTACATTCACCTACCATCTCATTCTAACCTTACAATGATCTTGGAAGATAAGAAGGAACTATATTAGTTTCATTTTATTAATAAAAACATTGTCTTACAAAGAACCTTGCCTAAACTCAAATAGCAAGTTAGTGGTAAAGCTAAGTACCAGAACTTATGCATTTTTGATGTGGTGAGAAAATGTCCAGCATTGACTAATGACTTAGAAATGTATTTGTGTGTTAACCTCTGTTGGTAACACATAGTTGAGAAAAGTAAAACTGCTGATATTTAATCCGTTTTGCTCTTTTTACTTCATTCCCATCAGAGATTTCTTCATGTTCCTATGTACCTCCTAAATTATTAGTAAGTCTGCTTTGTCCAGTTACACAAATCAGTTATGTAACAAAAAGATCTGCATCTTGCTTTGTCCTATAGACTTATGGGCATTGCATTTTAGACCCACATGGTTCTTCCCAAATCTGCAGCTATGGCGTGTGCTTGTCTTACTAAACTGAACATTTGCTCAGTTTGAATCTCCATTTCAACTGTTTGTATCCAGTGTTTAAATGAGAATTCTCTGGTGACCAAGCTGGGAATTACTGCATGCACATTTTAGCTTTTACTTAAGAGGCACAATTAGAAGAGGAGAAAATAGAGTTTCTGTGACTTGAGAGTAGCCCCTCCTTTTTTTCCAATAAGATTCCCTATATGTTTTATTTGTCTCTTCTGCAGATATTTCTGTATTATATGGTACATTCCTTTGAGGTGAAATAGAGCATCTGTTTATTAGTCTCAGAGCAATAGTGCAGTCCCTCTTTTAAGGACATGAAATAGCTGGGGAATGCTTACCTGAAAATATTTTTTTTTTGCTTTACACTATCATGTATAACCCTGATGTGATGGCTTATTACCCATTCCCATATAGAGATTGGTGTAGGCAGGTGTTACTGACAAATTTGTCAATTCCAGCCCAGAGCTACAAAATTCCTTGTCCAAGGACACAGAATCGACTAACTCAGTATTAAGGTTCAAAAAATACCAAAGACAGTTCTGTTCTCTCAAGCATTCCATTTGGTCTAATTGAGCTTCGCTAACCTTTTCTCTTTGACAGAACAACTTTGAATGCATGTCAGGAGAGAGCTTTATAAATATTTATTGAATAAAACAGCTTGTTTGGATATGGAATGAGTTTAGAGACAGGAATAAGACCAATCAAACTCTAACTTTCTGGTATGGAAAATGTGGGCTGAGAGAATGCCCAACATCAAATATTAAATAATAACCAATTTTGGTTTTAGTGTTCAACTTAATGTAGTGTTATATTAAACTTGCATTTGCTCATTACCTGTAAAAATTTTTCTGGAGGGATAGATCTTATTTATTATTCATTTACTCATTCATTCTTTCTCTTCTTCATTTGTCAGATTATTCATCTATTCCTCAAATTTCTAAAAATGATTTAAGGTCATTTAAAAATATGTATATGATGAATTATTATAAATTATACTCAAGATATCTAGGCAAAGCAAGAAAAAATATGACAAATACAGAAATGGTATCTATAACAAAATTACACTCTATAAGGCCTGAACGTTTGCATTAAAACTAGGTCCTGAGTTTTCTAGTAATTAGCAGCACGAAGAGGGAATCCTGATGAATTCCATATTTAATTTGCATATAATAAATTTCTTTTTAAATAATAAGCACAAAATCATTTATTAGAAGAAATAGCATTTTTCTGGATATATGAACAGAGTGAAGATTTTTCCTCTGGATATTGTAAGATACAAGGAAAAAATCTGCCCCCACATGGTAAATACAACTTGATGCCTTAAACTTTTATTATTTATGTGTGAGGATCAAAAGTAGGGTATCTGTGTACTTTGCATTTTTTTCAAAAGAACGGTCTGATGTGGCATTGCTGGTGGCAATATGTGTCTTCAATGGTACCTCATCCCCTTGTCACTATCGTTTTAATTTATCCCATTTCTTCATATTATGACCCAATTTGCTCATTTATTTATAAATTGATTTTATTTTTTACTTTTTAGTTGTGCAGCATGTGGAATCTTGGTTAAACCAGGGATCGAATCCACGCTCCCTTCAGTGGAAGCTGAGTCTTAAACACTGAACCACCAGGGTGTTCTCTCACTGTACATTTTAATAAAATGCATATCCTTGTCCCTTGCAGCTGTTTCTCCCACTCCTTTTTGCACAGAGCTTTGTCCCCTTACTGGTCCTGTGCATCCCTGTTGATAAAATCCACATTGTCCATTCAATGAGTGGTAATTTACAGGAAAAATTCTTCCTTTTTCCAGAACCATCTTTCATCTGTTGTTCCTGAAAATGGCTGCGTTTTGGCCAGCCTCCTCCTGCTAATGCCCTATAACATGAATTAGATACTCCTTAAAAACCTTCTGTCAGACATTTTCTAATAAAAGCTCCTGCAAATGATGCTGTATTTGGCTTTCTTCCTTACCTAGAGCAGGGATGACTGGCACTTATTAATAGTAAGTGGTCAAATAGCTTTGTGGAATGAAACAAAGAGCTTTAGAAAATCAAGTAAAAATGATTCTAAATCTAAAATGATGTAGGTAGTTTAAATCAGTCACCCATCTGAATATTGTTATGTCTAACTATTTTAAGTTTAAAATTCTTTGCCAGTGATTTCTTTTTTACATGTAGATTTGTGTTATGAAGTTGACTGGCTGAATCAAAATATTTCCTTTTGCACGTGTAGTTATTAAATAGTGAAAGAGCTGGCCAGTCAATTTACTTTTCATGTAAGAAATAATATCTCTCTTCCAGTAAATCATGTAGAAGCTAGCCTCTGAAACTGTGAAGATTTTACATATTTTGTTGTCCTGCTTGACATGGTTCAGAATGAATCATCATAAATCAGTCTTTTTATGCTATAACATTTCTGTAAGACATAGACTTCCCCAAACTATATAGAGGTTAAAATAGAGCTTGCTTATTATATTCATATGGATATTAATAGATGTAGAGTTGAGGGGAGAGAAATAATTTTCTGAGAGTTTAGACTTATGAATTTCTGTACTCACTCCCTTCCAAAAACTGTTCATTCATTTCTTAGACAGAAACTGATGGACTCTGAGGGAGGAAGATTTCAGAGTTGAATAGGATATGGTCTATTGCTTCAAGGATGCCACAGTGTCATGAGACCAAAAATATTGCTGCAAATTCTAAAATCGGGAAGTGTACAATTCTGCTGGCACATAAATCTATGAGGTAGAGAGCCACTGCCCTTATCGATCTGAGTGTTAAAGATGGACAAATTGTGGTTTACAAAACAGAGAGAGAGGAAAATAATTCCAGAAATAGGGAAAACACATTTCAAAGGCACAGAAACTTTGAAGTCAATATTATCCTGAAATCTGCTTGTGGGAGAAAGAAATGAGTATTTGGGAATACATGTAAATCCATGGCTGATTCATATCAATGTATGACAAAACCCACTGGAAAAAAAAATAATAATAATAAAAAAAAAATAAATAAAATTTTAAAACAACACAACAGAACTTACTTAACAGGGATAGTGGAATGTCATGGGCTGTGTGCTCCGTATTCCTCAAATGTTAATATCTGGCAAACCAGATAACTTTCTCCTTTCCTTAATATTATAGGTTTAAAAAATTAAGAAAAAATATATTTCTTGGAAGGTTAACTATTTTTTCTTCTAAAATTGTCATAACTTTACTTATTTAAATAATTATTTTGATCTCCATGTGTTCATCAAATATCACTAATGGAAAGTTTTAAATTGTTCCTTAGCTTGGAGGGTAGTAAGGGTTGATAAAACCTGAGAAAACCACTTTGGTAAGAATTCACTTGTGAGTAATGAGTGGTGTAAGTAGATGTAGTGAAAAGAGGCAATTTGCTAAAAAGAGAAGCAGAGGAATCATTTATGCTTAAAAATGAATACTTCAAGTATTCCATTAATTAGATGTTCATTTTTGTAAATAAAGCTCTTTTTAAAATACAAAGATAGCAATATTATTCTTTTTTTTAAGTAAACCAGTAAAAAATGATAATTCTTGAAGTGAAAATACCTGGATTATATTCTGACTTCAGTGTTTACTAATTTCGCAGGAGAAGAGCACGATTCTCTCCAGAACATTTCTTTTCTTCTGTTTCTCTAAAGAGAGAAATCTGATTCCTCAGAATTTTGATCAGTGGTTGGACCACCGTCGTTAGTTAGGATCACAGTGCACCTCTTTTTCCTATTTTCTCCTCCTCGTCTCTAGGCCCACACTAAAGAGGAGGGCCAGTTACCATCCTGTTATCTCTGTGCTTCTGCTCAGAGCATTCCCCAAACCTTTAGGGAATCATCCTGACTGGGTTCCATTCTTTGACATAGAGAAACCTGTTTATGGCTTGGGTGTGAGCTGTGTGTTTGATCTAGGTTACAAGAAAGTCTTACATTTGATTATCACTGTTAGCCTATCTAATATTAAAGTGCTGTTTTGGGTTCCCATTTATTAGTGAAATGTGTATTTAGCTTTCTCAGCAATTGTCTAAAAGAAGAGAATGTTTGGAGAAAGAAATTGTGGGGTTGTTAATTTTTAATTCAGATGGCTGAATTTATCACATCTTTAAAATAGTATTAACCCTAGAACAAAGGGTTTAAAGACTAAAATTAGCTACTGTCTTTTTTGTTCATCACCTGTTGGCATAAAGTAAGAGCTTAATAATTTTTATTTATTAGACTCTAAGCAATTTGAGGGAAATAAATTGGCTTGTTCACCATGGTTTCTTCAGCGTGTAGCATATTGAGAGTTTATATGTGTATTTATACACTTAAATGTGTGTGTGTGCATATATAGTTCCTAAATGAATGAAGATGAGTGTTAAAACTTTTTTGCAATGTAAAATAATAAGATAATCATCTATATTATATTATGGAATATGTCTTTTGCTTGATGTGGGAAGAGAAACAGAAGGAACATTTTATGCAGTAAAATAAAGAGATGTTAGTATTGGAATAAAATATGACAGCTTCTGGGCAGCAAATATAATGGGTCTGAAGAATTTGAGAAGAATTAAAAGATATAATAGTATTTCTGCTCACAACATAGTTTTAGAAATAATTTCAATTTAATGTTTTCAACAAACATTTGTGTCATTTATCTGTGCGTGTATATATATATCATATAATATAAACATATATATCATACAACTGTGTATATCACTTGAATGCTATATAATTTTCAATAATAAAATGATATATTAAAATGTGTTCCCAAATTAGAATGCCCACAGGGTTGATTAGAATAGATTATATAACTGGAGTAATATTTAAAGCATAGTTCATAAAATAAAATCATAATTTTACTTTAAATCAGTAGCTATATCTCTGGATTAATCATACTGATACACAGGATATTTACTGTCAGAATCTTTTAGTTTGATCTATGACTTTGCCAGGAAAGTGCCAGAGTAAACTATTGCACACATTCTTTATCATCTACTTAAAAGTTGGTTGTTGAGCTACTTAATTTTTCTATAGCTAAATGGAAGACAGAGGGAATAAAAGAATTAAAGGAGGAAAATTACATATGATTCTGTTTTTAAACTTCATTGTTTTTCAGTCACACTGTCATTAAGTATGCCTCCAATAAAGAGAGTTTTGCTTTAAGCATGTAATTGTGAACAAGTAACTCCAAAGATTTTGGAATATTGCTTTATGTATAATTTAATTAAACTTTAAATTATTTCCTTGCTCTTTAATCAATAATATCACTCAGCTATCTGTTTCCTTTCACAATGTGAATTTTAGGACTTTTTCTTTACTTTTTTTTTATTATTGGTATTCTGAGGCCCCACTTGATAAAGAGTCATTTGAAAATTTATTCAGCAGCTTTCTCTCTATTAGTCCATGGTCAAGAGTATTTGTAGTAGTCACCTTTCCATATTTCTGCTTAGTACGCTGACATCTGTATATATACCTCCTCCCTCTCCCCAACCAATATTCGTAAATGAATGGTCATAAATAATCCAAACCAGTTCCATCAGATTATTTCTCAAGATACTTTGAAATTACTGTGTAGTGAGGGAACTAACTTGATTCGGAAGCTGTGGGGCTGCTATGTGACCTTGGAAGCAGGGAAGCCAGTCTTTAGGGAGAAAAGAATAGAGCAAATGCATGGAGAAGGAAAAGAAGAGAGACTGTGTTAGAATGCAAAGGTGAAGAAGAATTAGAAAGAAAGGCAGACAGATATCAATGCATATTAATTAAGGAGTCTTCGTTTCAAACAAACAATTAGAATGAGTTTATTCTTTCTTTTCCTCATTTGTTTAATATTTATTTTTGTTACTACATGGCAGACACTGTTAATATTTTGATGATAAAGTTGTAAACATGGGACTCTAATTCCCTCGCTCATGGAGATTTTATTCTAGAGAGATTTTACTGTATTGAGTAAACAATAATATAATTTAGGATAATGGTGAGTAATGAACTGACATAGAGAGTACTGAAGGGTTAACTTGCGGGGAGTGAGGAGAGCAAGTCTTCTGTGATGATGTGGCATTTTTAGAGCCTAGAAGACACAATTAACATCACTTATTTCTTTTCCCATTTCTTCTCCTAGAGTTTCTAGCTCAGTAATGATCTGATCATAGTTACTGCAGGTAATAGTGTGATTACATGTTTAGCTACTAATAAGAGGGTTTAATATCTTTTCAACTTACAATTTCATTCCCTGGCTACTCTAACACTGAACTCCTTAGCCGATGCCACATATTTTGCTTTTTGTCTTTGTTAGAGAAGCTCCTGCCCAT
This sequence comes from Dama dama, assembly GCF_033118175.1. Lineage (NCBI taxonomy): Eukaryota > Metazoa > Chordata > Mammalia > Artiodactyla > Cervidae > Dama > Dama dama. The sequence continues at coordinate 76,177,219 of NC_083689.1, read as the reverse complement.
TCATGGTATGAATCTTGTTAATTTTTAGAGTAACAGATCTCCAAACTGTGTTTTAGCCCAATAAAAATCATTGTCTGACACTGTCTGGGCAGCTCTCCACAGCGGGTCTCCTCTGAATGGAGGAGACTTTCCATCTTTAAGCTTCTCTCTGGAATACATGGCCTTCAAAGGTCACTACAGCAGATGAAGAGAGAGTTGGAGGAAGCACACCAGCTCCTAATTAGCAAAGTGATGCTTATCATTGCTATCCAAACTTATTTGGCTTGAATTAATTCCATGGTTTCAACCTAACCACATGGGGACTGGGAACGTGAAGGGGAATGGGGATCTATGTTGGACATTAACAGTTACTTCTAAAAGGGAAATCTTCTGAAAATAGAACTACAGGCTTTAGTGATGGATGGACTGGAAGGGTGGGAGAAAAAAGGACTTGACCTGTGTAATTAGGGGAATGGTTATTATTGTTGTTATTGTTGTTGAGTCTCTAAGTCATGTCCAACTCTTTGTGACCCCATGGAGTATAACCTGTCAGGCTTCCCTTCACCGTCTCCAGGAGTTTGCTCAAACTCATATCCATTGACTTGATGGTGCCATCAAACCATCTTATTCTGTGTCACCCCCTTCTCCTTCTGCCCTCAATCTTTCCCAGCATCAGGGTCTTTTCCGATAAGTTGGCTCTTCCCATCAGGTGGCCAAAGTATTGGAGCTTCAGCTAGTAGAGAGGGGTAATTTACATAGTAGAAACCTGACTTTAACTCAAAAATGTGCTTTTGTTTATCTGTAATGTTATTTGCACTTGATTTAGAGGGCAAATTATTTTTACATCTGTTTTATAAAATTCTTTTTAATTCATAAAGTCGAAGCATTTATTCTTCCTATAACTGGAATTTCAGCTCCTCAGGCAATATGTATATCCAGATTTGAGAAACTCTGCTATCACCTCTAGTCCACTGTAGCAGAAAATAAACAGCAACGGGAACAGAATTGGGTTTCTGTTTGAGAAATTATGGGATGGTTTTTGGGAAAGAAGTGACATGACTTGATGTTTAAACATAAAGGCTGCTTTAAATAAGAATAGACTGCATGATATTTAAGGCAACAAGACTAGTAATATCAATAAGAGTATGGGGGGATAAAAGAAGGGAAAAAATCTGGAAAGGGAGTCCTGAGGCTAAGTTAGAGAAATGACAAAACAGAGGAAGAAATAATGGCCAGTCAAGTAGATCAAAGACCAGACTATTATGTCTCATAATCTAAGTGAATAACATGTTTCAAGGAGTATGAGGAATAAAGTGTATGTCACAATAGGATGGGTTCTCTGGCAGCACACTCTGAGATGAGTTGCAACATATGCCATGTTTATTAGGGAATGCTGGTGGAGGAAGACCTGTAGGAGGAGGAGGAAGGGATCAGTGTGGGGCAAATAGATGGAGCTGCAGTGAAGTGATGACAGCCTAGTTTGACCCCACAGAAGTAAAATGGCTCATCATAATCTTCCCTTGTTAAGCTGAGTGGTTGAACTTTTAACGCCCTACCAGAATTAATCATTAAGTATGTGTTTATTTTTTGTTTTATTTCATTCTAGAGAGCAAATCCTCCCTGATTCCCATTGGTTTTGGGCTCACAACTAATGCTCACTATCTTTCTCCTTTGCTATACATTCCAAATTTCCCCCAACAGTTAGCATCATTGGTGATTTCAAGGGTCACCATGTCTGGTGGCATGGCCCAGAACCTCATCTTTGGTCACCATGCTCTTCTCAAATTAGTGTTATCAATACTTCACTTGTTGATTTACCATAAAAACTTGGCAAGAGAGTGTCAAATGGCATCTAAGTGGATCACCAGAGGGCCAAAAATACTCCTTCTTGTCCCCCCCCCCCCCCAAAATTGTGTAACAGTAACTCTGTCAAGGTGGTGACTCTTTGCTCCCTGGTCTGTGGACATAAGGAGCCCAAATGCTCAGGCAGCAGCCTGTTTATGATTTGAAGGGACTCTTGCTTGGTCCCCTAGTGGAAGTATGCCTTATATGGTTACTAAAACCTCTCATTCTGGGGAACCTAGAGTTTTGGGGAAAGAAATTACAAATTCCTTAAGTGGCAATTAAATCCTAGATCTGGTCCTTCACTTTCTCTGACCTGCTGCAGGAGATAACAGCTTATTTGTATACCACCAAAGAGGCTCTCTGGCTCTAACACTTGGCTTTCAATTGCCTGTTAATTGCTCTTAGCTTTTTATTGTCTTTTTCTAACTCCATCAGTGGAGCTTAGTTATAGCCACTTACCTCCATTATCATTATAGTTACTACTTTCCCATATTTTTCAAATACCTGATGAAATGTGTTAGCTCTTGCCTCCCTTACACTAGCACATTGTCACAATTCACTACCAGTTAAAGTTTTAGCAATTGGAGCATCTTATTTTACCAAGATCTATTTGTGTTCCATCTATAGCCAATGATGGGACCCTAATTGCTAGGCAGTTAATCCGTCTGCAAAATCCATTCTATTGCCTACCACTTTTGTACCACTCTTGGTACATACTATTGCATGTTGAACCTTCTGGGAATTAGACCATGAGATAGGTTTAGTGTAAAGGCTATTTATTAGGGTGTGATCCTGGACAAGGTGGCTTTATGTAACTGAGGCAAACTATGAAGAACTGACACTCATAGGACATTTGGCCCAGTCCAAATCACCTGTAAGACAATTAGTTCATAAGACTCTTGGTCCATTTGAAATCTGGTGACTCAGATGGTAAAGAATCTACCCACAATGTGGGAGACCTTGGTTTCATCCCTGGGTCAGGAAGATCCCCTGGAGAAGGAAATGGCAACCCACTCAGTATTCTTGCCTGGAGAATCCCATGGACAGAAGAGCCTGGTGGGCTACAATCCATGGTGTTGCAGAGTAGGACACGACTGAGTGACTAACACACACACCTGTCCAAAATGTCTATGGGCATATTTGGTTAACGCCACTTGGTTTTGGACTGGACTAAACATTAAGGACCTTTTGGCAGGGCCCAGATGTCTTATGGATGTTTCATACAGGACCAAATGTCTGCCAACTGAACTGACAGATGAAGGTGGTGGGCCAACAGTACTCCAAGCAGTTGAAGTAAGATCACTGAACAGTATATAAGTCATTATTGAATATGCTTTTCTGGTGACAATTTTTTCATTCTTTTCAACAATTCAAAAAACCACTTGACTTCTGTTGGAGTCATAGATTAGGAAGAGTACATACAGAAGGTACACTTTCATACATGAGTCCAGCTCAGTCATCCACCATCTGTCAAACTATAGGACAGAGCAAAGCCTAGAGGAGACATACTTACTCCTTTTAAAGGCAATATTCAGACATTGCACACATAATTTCTTCTCATATTCCAATGACCAGTACTCTAGCATATGGCCAAACCCAGAAGCAAAGTTTTCCAGGAAATTTAGTTTAGCTGGGTGGCCACATGCTCATATAAAACTTTATGAGGAGGGAAAAACTAAATATTCACAAACAACTGAAACTTACTCATACCTGTACCATGCAAAATAATCCTCACAAATAAAAACTGACATTCATCATTCCATGGGATTTTACCTAATTTTAACACTAACTCAAAATAAAAATTCTTTGTGATAGACCTCACCTTCATACTAAGCAGTCTAACCCAGAGTTTGCAGCAACCACTATGTTACTGCTATCCTATAGCAACATTCTGATGGCAGGGTTTGGTTTTCTAAGTTTTCTCCATCTTTCCTGAATTTATGTGTTCCAAGTTATTTTAGGTATCTGTGGTGTTTGTTTCTGAGTCATCCCTTTATTTCCTCTGATTCCATTATAAGACTTTGGACACAGTGAAAATTGAAGCAATGTTTAGAGTCAGGTATATAACTGAGAGTTTGTACTGCAGGTCAGCAACCACTTTTGAATTTTTATCAAGTTTAAATTCAAATCCCAGAAAAGTCAAAGAAAAGAGACATCTTCATGTGGGTTTAGCATAGTATTATTGCTCTCAGAGCAAAAGATGAGGATAAATAATGCCCAAAATAATGTCTGAAAGTTGTGTTTGAAAATTTGTTTTACAACTCTTGGGAGAATCTTTTATTTATCAGATTCTATCTTTTGAAGTCTGGGACTAAACTGACATCAAAATTAATGAAAACAATCAGATTGATCCTATGTTTTGAAAAAAATTATTCAGCAATTTTAAATGTTTATTCTTTGATTTAGTCATTTCTGTTTTAGGAACTTCAGGGTAAAGATTTGACACTAAACATAAGGAAATCCATGCACAAAGATATTTATATCCATATAGTTTGTAATAATAAAACTGAAAAGAAACTGTCCAGTTATGAGAATTGTTGGATAAACTTATATTCATTTGATAGAAAATAGGCAACTATTTAAAATAAGATGAAAAATATTCATAATGTTGAATGAAAAAATTAGGATACTGTTTAGCTAGCACATATTCAACATTTGCTATATTTCAGGTGCTTTTCTGAATACATTAAACATGTTAACTTGGAATAACACTCTTGTGAAGAAGACCCTGGTACATTGTCTCTGTTATACAGATAAGGAAGTCTAGGCACAGAAAACTTATACTATCTTGATCAAGGTCATAAAGAAATGGCAAAGATGATATTTGAACACAGGCATTGACACTTCAGAACTTATATTCTTAACTGCCAGATGATGTTGCCTTAAATGTAAAATATTATGCCTGATGAAGTAAAATTCTATTTTATCTGCTTGATGAAAGCATTGATTTTATGACTTGAAGGTTGTCTTGGCATTAATGGGCTCATTTACATAAGGTGTCAGGGAGATTTTCTGAAGAGAAAGAAGCAAAACTCAACTCCTTTCTCCTAAGCCTACTGGACTGAGGAGGTCCTGAGTGAGGTTCTGGGATCTGGCAAGAGCAACATGACTTCAGAGGGAAACTATGAATAAAAACAGAAAAGTAAGGAATGATTCAGTTGGCCCTTTATTGCTGTAAAGCTCCAGGTCAGAAGGGAGTGGGGTTCTACGACTGCTATAGCTATGAATGACATAGGGATATGCCCCTGGGTATGCCCAAATTCATGTCCATTAAGTTGGTGATGCTATCTAATCATCTTATATTCTGCCACCCCCTTCTCCTTTTGCCTTCAATCTTTCCTGGCATCAGGGTCTTTTCCAAAGTGTCAGCTCCTCGCATCAGGTGGCCAAAGTATTGGAACTTCAGCATCATTCCTTCCAATGAATATTCAGGGTTGATTTCCTTTAGAATTGACTGGTTTGATCTCCCTACTATCCAAGGGACTCTCAAGAGTCTTCTCCAACAGCACAGTTGGAAAGTATCAGTTCTTTGGCACTCAGCCTTCCTTATGATTCATACGGGATTATGATATGTTTCAACATCCACGGTGGCCCCTCTGCCTTTCTCCAGTTTTCAATTCAGCCCCAGGCGTCTGTTTTTGAAAACTGTTAGGACCAGATTAATCACTAATAGTAGTTATTCTGGACTCTTTCATCTTCAAAGTACATACATATTCTGGCAAAAGTGAAGACATAAGGGCGAACAGGACTTGTCTCTTGGATGAGAAAGTTGCAGGTGAAGTTGTGTGTGTCTGTGTGTGTGTGTAGCACATGGTCTGGTCCCTGGTTTCTACTGTAAAGATAAACAGTAGGGTTACAAGCCAAGATTGATGCTATTTTGTTTGTTTTTAAATTTTGACTGGACTGGATTTGGGTCTTCATTGCTGTGTGTAGGCTTTTTCTAATTGTGCTGAGCAGGGGCTACTCTTAGTTGTGGTACATGGGCTTCTCATTGTGGTGGCTTCTCTTGTTGTGGAGCATAAGCTCTAGGTGCAAGGCCTTCAGGAGTTGCAGCGTGTGGGCTCAGCAGTTGTGGCTTCCAGACTCTAGAGCACAGGTTCAATAGTTATGGTGCACTGGGTCAGTTGCTCTATGGCATGTGGAATCCTCCAGGACCAAGGATCCAACCCATGTCTCCTGCATTGGCAGGCAGGTTCCTCTCCACTGTACAGACCACCAGGGAAGTCCCTGATGCTTTGTAAAACAAAAATTATACATGAGGAAGAAAAATGGGAGGCAGTGAAGCAAAACATTGATTGTTTTATTATAGTGTTTTTTTTTTTTCCCCTTCGTAACCTGTTTCTTTGGATATTTTTGAACATAAAAGTGAAAAAGATAGTGTAATAAACCTTGGGTTTCTATCACTCACCTTCAATGATTTTCAACATTTTGCCATTATTTTTCACCTTTCTCCCAACCATTAGGGGGAGTGTGGTGGAGCATTTTAAAGTAAACCCCACATATTCAGTTAAGGATATTTCCTTTTTTGTCTATCTGTTCTTCATATTTCTGTTAGTTTATTCTTACTAAAACCCATTGTTCTGTTTAAGTCCAGTATAATATATTTACTATGGACAGTTTGGGAAATAGAGGAAAGAATTAGGAAAACAAATCATCTGTAATCCAACTTTCAAGACATAACCACTGCTAACATATGACCATGCTGAATTTACAGTATTGTACCTATTTTTTTTCATATCTTAAATCTTCAAGGATATTTTATGGAGATATATATATATGATGGTGCTTCTTAAGGTATTAAAAATATTCCCCATATTCAATGTTTTCTTTAAGGAATAAGCATTACTTTTCTAATGAAAAGTAAAGGTAATATTCTTAACATTCTTTATCATTTTATTTATAAGTATTGTTGGTGAAAGGTTTCATTAGGTTGTCTTCAAATTATTTTTTAAACATATTTGTTTCAGTCTATCATTTAAAATTATTTATTCATCAATTCAAAAAATCAGCTTTTACAGAAGAAGTTTTACTTGCTAACTACATAGAGTGGACATGACTTCAGTATTTCACTAGTATAATTCACTGCCTTCTAAATGGACAACATAAGGACCTTAGAGAAATGCCAATGATGTGCATTTATGATCTGTGTACACAGTAAAATCTCAAGGAAATCAGCCCTTTACACACTTCATGTCAAAATACCCAAGTCAACCATGCATTAAAATTGAGTGGTTCAGGGAAATGCTCACCAAAGTCATCTTCATAACCTCTTACAGGGAGCGAGGATAATTCTATAAAATTGTTCCCTGCATTTTAACACCTCTTTAGTCTGCACTTTTGGCATGTGAAAATTAAATTAAGGGAAACAAATTAAATTGCCAAATTCTATCCTATGTTAATCTTTTTCTACATTCATCTAAAGCTAAAATGATTTAGATTTTGTTTTGAAGGTTGCTTAGGGTTGCTTTACTGTAGAAAATCACTGAGACAAGTTTGTTCACCCAGACAGCCATCTGTGGCTCCTACCAGCGTACTGGTTCCTTTTCCAAGCAGTATCTTGCAGATGTCGGTAAATGCCTTGCTTTTCCTAATGCTGATTTCATGGTTCTGGGTAAGGATAACAGAAGGCAAGGTGCATCGTAAATCTCAGTAAACAAATCAGGGTGTATGTTACTTTGCGTGCCAGCATGCTAAACTTCTTCAGTCATGTCCGACTCTTTGTGACCCCATGGACTGTAGCCCGCCAGGCTCCTCTGCCCATCGGTATTCTCCAGGCGGGAACACCAGAGAGGGTTGCCATGCCCCACTCCGGGGGACCTCCCTGACTGAGGGATCAAACCCGTGTCTCCTTTGGCTCCTGCACTGAGGGGGATTCATTACCACTGAGCCACCAGGGAAGCCTGTATGTTACTTTGGGGAAGTTCAAATACTTAACAGTAGACGTTTATTGCTCTTTGGAGCAGTGGCCCAGTCAGGATCACGGCGTGCCCCTGTCCGTGTGGTGCAGTGTACAACTCCAAGAGGGGGCCATTCACTGACCTATCTTGTCAAGGGCGTGTTTTAAAGCTGTGTGACACCCCAGAAAAGATTCTATCACAGTGATATAATGAAAAGAACATTGTTCTGTGAGCTAAAAGAATGCCATTCCTACCTCACTTTGCTAGTGTTGAACCATTATCTTGTTGAAAATTTTGAAGAATAAAAACATAATCTGCTCATCTGCCTGATCAATTTATATCCGTAATGGTTGTTATACTTTAATGCCTGTTTTTACATTTCATTGGATCATATTGGCAAGATAGACACCTAAAATGATAGACAGCAGCTGGCTTTTTAAAAATAATAACTTTGAAAATGGCGTTGCTGTGACCATTGTCACAAGACATGGACAACCTAAATGTCCATCGACAGAAGAATGGATAAAGAAGATGTGGTACAGATGTAAAATGGAATGTTACTTAACCATAAAATGCATGAAATAATGCCACCTGCCGCAACCTGGATGGACTTAGAGATTATCATACTAACCGAAATAAACCAGACAGAAAAATATAAATATGATATGATATCAATTATAGGTGGAATCTAAAAAAATGATGCAAGTGAAGTTATTTACAAAATAGAAAAAGACTCACAGTTATAAAAACCAAGTTTATGGATATCAAAGGGGTTTGAAGGGGGAGGGGATAAATTAGGAGTTTGAGATTAACATATAAAACACAACTATTGAGTTGGCCAAAAAGTTTGATCAGGTTTTCTTTAGCACCTTATAGAAAAACCCGAACAAACTTTTGGGCCAACCTAATGTATTAAAAAATAGGTAAAGAACAAGAACCTACTGTATATCACAGATATTATTAAATATCTTATAATAATCTATAATGAAAATAATCTAGAAAATATGTACATAGCAATCACTTTTCTATATATTTGAAATTAATGCAACATTGCAAATGAACTATATTTCAATTTAAAAAAAGTACATCAAAGGAATCACAACAGGAAAAAAAGTAGCTTTAAGATATACTTATTTATACTGTAAATTTCAATAGTTTTAGCATATTCACAGAGTTCTGCAACAATCAACATGACTTTAGAACATTTTTTTTTCATCACTTCCTAAAGAAACCTCATATCCATTAGCAGACAATCTCCGTTTCTTTCTTACTTCCTGTACTCCCAGATTCCAGCCTCAGGAAACCACTAATGAACATTTTGTCTGTATCAGTTCAGTTCAGTTCAGTCTCTCAGTCGTGTCTGACTCTTTGTGACCCCATGACTCACAGCATGCCAGGCCTCCCTGTCCATCACTAACACCCGGAGTTTACTCAAACTCATGTCCATCGAGTCGGTGATGCCATCCAACCATTTCATCCTCTGTCGTCCCCTTCTCCTCCTGCCCCCAATCCCTCCTAGCATCAGGGTCTTTTCCAATGAGTCAACTCTTCGCATGAGGTGGCCAAAGTATTGGAGTTTCAGCTTCAACATCAGTCCTTCCAATGAACACCCAGGACTGATCTCCTTTAGGATGGACTGGTTGGATCTCCTTGCAGTCCAAGGGACTCTCAAGAGTCTTCTCCAACACCCCAGTTCAAAAGCATCAATTATTCGGCTCTCAGCTTTTCTTCACAGTCCAACTCTCACATCCATACATGACCACTGGAAAAACCGTAGCCTTGACTAGACGGACCTTTGTTGGCAAAGTAATGTCTCTGCTTTTTAATATGCTGTCTAGGTTGGGCATAGCTTTTCTTCCAAGGAGCAAGTGTCTTTTAATTTCATGCTGCGATCACCATCTGCAGTGATTTTGGAGCCCAGAAAAATAAAGTCTGACACTGTTTCCACTGTTTCCCCATCTATTTCCCACGAAGTGATGGGACCAGATGCCATGATCTTAGTTTTCTGAATGTTGAGCTTTAAGCCAACTTTTTCACTCTCCTCTTTTATCAAGAGGCTTTTTAGTTCCTCTTCACTTTCTGCCATAAGGGTGGTGTCGTCTGCATATTTGAGGTTATTGATATTTCTTCCAGCAATCTTGATTCCAGCTTGTGCTTCTTCCAGCCCAGCATTTCTCATGATGCACTCTGCATATAAGTTAAATAAGCAGGTGGCAATATACAGCCTTGACGTACTCCTTTTCCTACTTGGAACCAGTCTGTTGTTCCATGTCCAGTTCTAACTGTTGCTTCTTGACCTGCATACAGATTTTTCAGAAGGCAGGTCAGGTGGTCTGGTATTCCCACCTCTTTTAGAATTTTTCAGTTTATGTGATCCACACAGTCAAAGGTGTTGGCATAGTCAGTAAAGCAGAAGTAGATGTTTTTCTGGAACTCTTTTGCTTTTTCGATGATCTAACAGATGTTGGTAATTTGATCTCTGGTGCCTCTGCCTTTTCTAAATCCAGCTTGAACATCTGGAAGTTCATGGTTCACATACTGTTGAAGCCTGGCTTGGAGAATTTTGAGCATTACTTTGCTAGCGTGTGAGATGAGTGCAATTGTGCGGTAGTTTGAGCATTCTTTGTCATGTTTTCCTTTGGGACTGGAATGAAAACTGACCTTTTCCAGTCCTGTGGCCACAGCTGAGAAGGGAATGACAAACCACTTCAGTATGATTGCTTTGAGAACCCCATAAACAGCATGAAAAGGCAAAAAGATAGGACACTGAAAGATGAACACCCTAGGTCCGTAGAAACTTGCTGGCTTTCTTCTAACAAATGGAAATATGGAAGTATTGATAGTGAGTAAGTGAAAATGACACTTGGACTTTCTTTATGCTTTGTCTCTTGGATCATACAATCTGGGAGAAGTTAACTGCTATGTCTTAATTAAGATCTACGAAGACTATTTTGGTGTAGCAAGACCAAAACTCAGTGCCAGCTATGCTACCTGCCAGTCATGTGTACTTTGGAAAATTATTCATCTCTTTGGGGCTAAATTTTTTAACTGTAAAGTTAATATTTACATCTCAGAGAATTTATATGAGGTATTTTTGGTAATATATATGTGTGCATATGTCTTACTACAGTTCCTATGACAAAGTTGACTCAATGTTTCTGATTTTCCTCTTGCCCATTCTTTTCACTTTTTCCTTAATGAAGAAATAGCAGCTTAAATAACAACTCATATTCTTCTCACTCTCCCACTTCACTTTCTCTCCTATTTCTGTCTCTTCTATTTTGCTATGAAAATAAAGCAACTTAAAACTAATATAAATGAGAATCAAGTACATGTAGAATCCACATTAGCTGAGATTTTTGCCATATGTTTTCTTCATTTTTCATGGTTCATTATTTCTGTGTATGTTACATTATACTTTATTATATAATGTGGGTTTTTTTTTGATAAATTGACTAGTTTATTTTGGAAGTAGGCAAGCTGTATAATTATAAAGTAAACAAAAAAGCTGGTTTTCTAGGTTGGGAAGGCAGTTATATTAACCAGAAAGAAATTATAAAAACTTTTAGCATTTAAGATCCTTTCTGCTGAGACATGTTTGCTCAAATATACTCCCTGGCAGTGAATGGAACTATGAGTAACTTACAAGGGCCTCTCAAGTCCCTAATAGTAATACATTTCTATGAAACCTTTTCTTTTTCCTACTATTAAGGGCTGTGCAAAACTTTCTATTGATTCTTTGATTGATGATCACATTGACTTATATCTGTTTAGAGGACAGTTCTATGGAGTACATAAAGACTGAACATAAATGGATGGGGAAAATATTATAGAAATAAAAATACATAGAAACAGAGGTGATGATATTTACATAGGAAAAAATTGAGTTCAAGGCAAAGACATTAGAAAGATCAAACAGCAATATTTGACATAGTTTAACTACAAGCACTGAAAAGTTATAAAGAGTAGAGTGATGGGGTAGGGATATTTTGTATCAGGTGATTAGAGAAGACCTCCCCAAAGATTTGATATTTGAGTAAATACCCTTAAGAAGCAACAAGCCATGCTGATAGCTCAGGCAGTAGCATTTCAGATAGAGGATACAGCAAATGAAAATCCTGGGGTAGGAGCAACAGGAGGCCTTATTGATTAGAGTCTGAGTCAGTATGAAGTCAGGGCAAACAAGAGGCCAGGTATCCCACCTTTTATTTCTCTAGGAGAAATAAAATGAGAAAAAAATGACAGACTCCTCTATAATCTCTGCTATAATTTCTTATCTATCAATGAAGTTATTACTATTGGTTTAAAACATGGATCAGTGCACTATGGTTTGATGAGACAACTATAACACAGCATGATACTGGCCTGTCAGCATGGAGTAATGAACAGAATTTCTAAACATATAGACCCATTTAATACAAATGTTCAACTACATGATTAGTAGGACATAAGCTACAGTACCTAACCATTATTCACAACAAATAAGGATTTTGCCTCAGGTAGGAGTATTGACAATATTTAAAAACTTTTTTTACAGTTGGATGTTCTCATGATAATGACAAATGCCAGTTATATAACTCAAAGGTAAAAAAAAATGCCACAAACATTTAAAATGATGTAAATGTGTCATACACCAGTAAATACAGCTACCTATCACATTAAAAGCAGGAGGCAACTTGTAAAAGGCCTCCCAGGATGTATATATGTAGGAAGAAAATTGAATTCTACACTTAAGAAAATAAATTGATCATCTGATTAGATGAGAAAATCATCTACTGCAAAATGTCATTCAAATCCCCAGTTTATATAACTAAATGTGTGGGCCTGAATTCAGAGAAGGTCACTAAGAGTTTTTATTGCTTACATTCATCAAATATAAGAATGTCAAATATAATTCTTTGTATAAAAGTAGATGCTCAGTTTTTGTAAATAAAAATAGGCTTAGGTGTCATGGATCCTTTATATTAGCAATTCTTAAACTTTGATGTGTATATATGCATAACAATCATAGACCTGCCGTTGATGATTGTGATAAAGAGAATCTTAAAAGGACTCTAAAAAACCTGGAAAGCTCTTTATCTAGAATAGAATTTTCCCCTATTATCTTCCCAATAACTTTTTCCAAATATAAAATGTCTCTTTTCTTAACTGTATGCTATTTTGAATTAAAGTGGGGTACTTCACAGATTTTAGCATGGAATACCATGCCATGCTCTGACACGAAACAAAGTTTATTGGTTTTTTAAATTTTTTTTTAATTTTAAGGTAGAGTAGTAAAGGAGTTATGAAACATCTTTTGAGGATTCAAAAAGATGGGCCATGACAATTATAGGACAGTGATTTTTAGAGTACAGTTCCTGAGTTTTACATGATATACTAAGATTTCAAAGCAAATTGTGAGACTCTAAGCACAATTTCTGTTTTAATTGAATGCTATGGAAAGGTTTCCATTTCATAAAGATGATCATTAAATTTAGAAAACACTATAAAATCTGATTTTAGAAATTACTTGCTAGTAACCTTCTAAGTCAGGGGTCCCCAACCTCTGGGCGGAGGCCAAGTACCTCCTGGAGATCAGCAGGAACATTAGATTAGAAATAAAATGTAAGTGCACAATAAATGTTATGCCCTTGAATCACTGCAACCATTACCTTCACTTCTGGTTCATGGAAAAATTTTCTTCCATGAAACCACCCCCTGGTACCAAACAGGTTGGGCATCACTGCCCTAAGTAATCTAGTTTCTCCCCTAAGACAGTATGAACAAATATTTTATTTAACTTACAATAGAAAATATGATATAAAAGTAATGTTAAATAGATGTAGCTACTACAGGACTTGCTACTTTTACCACTTTTTGTCCACTGTGTCATATTGTTAAAATACAAAAAGACCAAATCATACAAGGCTTAATATGTTATGGTAAGGCCTTGTGATTCTATTCTATGAAATGTATTAAAGACTGGGGTATTTTAAACAGATGGGTCATATAATCTTATTTCTACTGTAGCTGCTGCTGCTGCTAAGTCGCTTCAGTCATGTCCGACTCTGTGTGACCCCATAGACAGCAGCCCACCAGGCTCCCCTGTCCCTGGGATTCTCCAGGCAAGAACACTGGAGTGGGTTGCCATTTCCTTCTCTAATGCATGAAAGTGAAAAGTGAAAGTGAAGTCGCTCAGTCGTGTCCGACTCGTAGCAACCCGATGGACTGCAGACCACTAGGCTCCTTCGTCCATGGGATTCTCCAGGTGAAAGAACTGGAGTGGGGTGCCATTGTCTTCACTGTTTCTACTGTAGAAGAGAGACTAATTTGCAAGGAGACAAGCACTGAAGCAAGAAGAACAGGTGAGAAATGATGATAATTTGGGCCAGGATAATAGCAGTGATGGTTTGCAGAACTAATAAGATTTTAAGTATATTCTAAAAGATTGTTTTTTCTGATGAATTCAATATGAGGTAAGAGAATAAATTAAACATTAGATTATTCTTTAACACCATGTGCAAAAATAAGCTCAAAATGGATTAAAGACCTAAATGTGAGAATAGATACTATAAAAGTCCTAGAGGAAAACAGGCAGAATACTCTCTGACAAATGTAGCAATATCGTTTTTGATCTATATTCTAGAATAATGGGAAAAAATAAGCAAATGGCATCTATTTAAACTCAAAAGCTTTTGCACAGCAAAGAAAACAGTAAACAAAGTGAAAAGACAACCCACAGATTGGGAGAAAATATTTGCAAATGATGCGTTTGACAAGGGATTAGTCTCCAAAATTTACAAACAGCTCATGATGCATAACAGTTCCTGATGCATCAAAACAAACCACCCAATCAACAAATAGGCAGAAGACCTAAATAGATGTTTCTCAAAAGAAGACATACAGGTGGCCAAGAGAAGCACATGAAAAGATGTCCAACATCACAAGTATTAGCGAAGTGCAAATCAAAACTACCATGACATATCACCTCACCCTGGCCAGAATGACTATCACCAAAAAATCCACAAACAATAAATGCTGGAGATGGTATGGAGAGAAGGGAACTCTCCTATACTGTTGGTGGGAATATAAGCTGGTATAAGAGAACGGTATAGAGGCTCCTTAAAAAACTAAAAATAAATACTACCATATGAGCCTGCAATCCCACTCCTGGGCACATATCTGGAGAAAAACATGAGTCAAAAGGATACATGCACCCCAGTGTTCATTGCAGCTCTGTTTACAGTAGTCAGGACGTGGAAGCAGCTTTCCAGCGACGGAGGAATGAATAAAGAAGAGATGATACGTATATACAATGGAATATTACCCATCCATGAAAAAGAGTGAAATAATGCCATTTACAGCAACATGCATGGACCTAGAAATTGTCATACTGAGTGAAGTAAATAAGAGAAGGAGAAATATTGTATGACATCCCTTATATGTGGGATCTAAAAAGAAATGATACAAATGAACTTATTAATATTTGCAAAGCAGAAACAGACTTACAGACTTTGAGAACAAGCTTGTGGTTGCCAGGAGGGTAAAATGGGAGGAAGGAATAGTAGAGGAGTTTGGGGTATGTAAAATCCATACCAAACAAGGACCTACTGTATAGTACATGGAATTCTGCTCAATATTATGTGGCAGCCTGAATGAGAGGGCAGTTTGGGGTAAAAGGGTTTCATGTATATGTATGGCTGAGTCCCTTTGCCATTCACCTGAAATTATTACACCATTGTTAATTGACTATACCCCAATATAAAATAGAGTTTTTGTTTGTTTTTTTAAGAAATGAATCAGTTATGTCCAACCCACTTTCAAGGGGAAGGGAATATACTGCCACCTTTTGAAGGAAAGATTGTCAAAGAATTTGTAGACATATTTAAAGATGCTATGTTGGGGGAGTGGGGTGAGACGGAGGCTCTAGAGGAAGGGATATATGTATGCATATGGTTGATTCACCTCATTGTACAACATAAGCTAACACAACATTGTATAGCAATTATACTCTAATAAAATATAAATTAAATATTTTCAAAAAGAAAAAATTAAGAATGATTCTAGGACTTTGGTTTGAACAAATGAAGGAATGTATAGCCATTTACTGAGATAATATGGGAGATGACAGGAAACACTGGTTTGAGAGAACAGCTCAAGAATTCCATTTATGATCCTGGTTGAAATGTCTATTAGACAATCACATGAAGACATTGAGTAGCTGGTAGAATATAAGAATCTTGAGTTATGGATGAAGTCTAACCTGGGTATATTGAATTGACAATATATATTATAGTATGTTAAAACCTGGAATAGATTGCTTAGGGAATGTAGAAAGAAAATAGGTCTAGAGCCTTATCTTGGGCATTTCAGTAGTTACAAGAGGAACTAGAGAAGGGAAGATTAATGGAGTTGAAAAATGATAAGAGGTCAAGTGAAGAAAGTCCTTTAAGAAGGAAAGTGAAGTCACTCAGTCGTGTCTGACTCTTTGCCATCCCATGGATTGTAGCCTACCAGGCTTCTGCGTCCATGGGATTTTCCAGGCAAGAGTACTGGAGTGGTTTGCCATTTCCTTCTCCAGGGGATCTTCCCGACCCAGGGATTGAACCCGGGTCTCCCGCAATGTAGGCAGACACTTTTACTGTCTGAGCTGCCAGGGAAGAAGGGTCTAGCAAATGCTAACTATTACTGACAGATCAAGTAAGATAAGGATTGATCTTGACCTCTGGATTTGTAATTATGGGACTCTCATAATGTAATATCCAAAATATCCAGACTTTAATAGGAAATACCTTGTCATACCAAGAAGCAGGAAGATTGCCCAATGAAAGAAAAGTCTATGTATATACCAACATCAAGATGACAGGGATGTTAGAATTCTCTGAAATATTTTAAAGCAGCCATAATAAACATATTTCAGGTACAAATTATGAATGTACCTGAAACAAATGGGCAAATAGAAAGTATCTGTAAAATAAATAGAAAGTCTTAGTACATTTGAACACAGTAAGCAAAAATATGGGCAAATACTTCTCTTGAATTTTCTAAATTTTTAATTGGTTTAAGTGGAAATTATAAAACCCATCAGATTTGGTTCTAAATGTATGTAGAGAAAGTACTTATGAAAATTATAAATGGAGTTTAAAAATAATGAAAAGGAGGTAAAGAATATATATTATGTTCTTGTTGTTTAGTTTCTCAGTCATATCCAACTTTGTCACCCCATGGACTGTAACCCACCAGGCTCCTTTGTCCTTGAGATTTTTCAGGCAAAAATATTGGACTGGGTTGCAATTTCCTTCTCCAGGTGATCTTCCTGACTCAAGGATTGAACCTGCAGCTTTTGCCTGCCACATCTACTGCATTGTAGGCAGATTCTTTACTACTGAGCCACCAGGGAAGCCCAATATACATATTGGGCTTATAAAGCTTATATTGGGCTTATTATTATTATTTTAATAATAAAATATACTTTAGCTTACAAAATGATGCTATTAGTAGTCTGTGATAAACTATGTAAATATATAATATAACATCTGAAGCAAACACTAAAATTTCACAACATCATACACTGAAAAATAATATAGATAAATCAAAATTGAACTTTAAAGAAATATGTTCATGTATTCCACAAGAAGACAGAAAAAAGAAAATGAAAAATACTGAGATAAAACAAAAGTAAAATGGCATAGTCAAGCCCTAACATATCAAAATTAAATTAATATAAATGATTTAAATACATCAGTTAAAATACTAAGATAAGAATAGATTAAAAGAATACCACTGCCGTCACAGCAATAACAGATAACCCAATTATTTGTTGTTATTAAGAAACTCATCTTAAATGTAGGGATATAGTCCAGTTGATCCCCTGGATCATAGAAAAAGCAAGAGAATTCCAAAAAAATATCTCTGCTTCACTGACTATGCTAAAACCTTTGACTGTGTGGATCACAACAAACTGTCAAAAATTCTTAAAGAGATGGGAATAACAGACCACCTTACCTGCCTCCTGAGAAACCTGTATGCAGGTCAAGAAGCAACAGTTAGAACTGGACATAGAACAACAGACTGGTTCCAAATTGGGAAAGGAGTACATCAATTCTGTATATTGCCACCCTGCTTATTTAACTTATATGTAGAGTACATCATGCAAAATGCTGGGCTGGAAGAAGTACAAGCCAGAATAAAGATTTCTGGGAGAAATATCAGTCACCTCAGACAGGCAATGACACCACCCTTATGGCAGAAAGCAAAGAGGAACTAAAGAGCCTCTTGATGGAAATGAAAGAGGAGAGTGAAAAAGCTGGCTTAAAACTCAACATTCAGAAACCTAAGATCATGGCATCCAGTTCCCAACACTTCATGGCATATAGATGGGGAAACAATGGAAACAGTGAGAGACTTTAATTTTGAGGGCTCTAAAATCACCACAGATGGTGACTGCAACTATGAAATTAAAAGACACTTTCTCCTTGGAAGAGAAGCTATGACAAACCTAGACAATGTATTAAAAAGCAGAGACATTACTTTGCTAGCAAAGGTCCATCTGGTCAAAGCTATGGTTTTTCCATTAGTCATGCATGGATGTGAGAGTTGGACCATAAAGAAGGCTGAGTGTCAAAGAACTGATGCTTTTGAACTGTGGTGTAGGAGAAGTGCCATTGGAATGTAAACCAATGTGGACCAATGTGTCCTTATAAAAAATTCTGAAAATTTTTTTTTAGATTTTGTTTTTTTAATTGAATTATTTTAATTGTAGGATAATTATTTTACAATATCATGATGGTTTTTGCCATACATACAGATATACATATATCCCCCCATCCTGAACCCCTCCACCTCCCTCCCCACTCTCTCCTTTTGGGTTGTCCCAGAGCATGAGCTTTGGGTGCCCTGCTTCATACATCACACTCACACTAGTTATCTATTTTTCATATGGAAATGTACATGTTTCAATGCTATTCTCTCAAATCATCCCACCCTCACCTTCTCCCACTGAGCCCAAAAGTCTGTCCTTTACATCAGTGTCTCCTTTGCTGCCCTGCATGCAGGATCATCAGTACTGTCTTTCTAAATTCGATATGTGTGTATTAATATACAGTATCTGTCTTTCTCTTTCTGACTGACTTCACTCTGTATAGTAGGCTCCGACTTCATCCACCTCATTAGAACTGACTCAAATACATTCCTTTTTGTAAAAAGCTATTGAAATCATGTAAATTGTACTCAGACTAATCCTAATAAAAGAAACTCTGACTAGAAATCCTAATAAAATATATCAGGAAAACCTCCAGACACTTGAAAATTAAACAGCATACCTCTAGACAATCTATCAGTAAAAGAGAAACTATCAAGAGAAATATAAAAAAAAATACTTAACTGAATCAAAAGGAAACTACAGCATATAAAACTTGGTGAGACTATATGGCTAAAGCAGTGCTGACAGGAAAATTTATAGCTCAAAATATACATTTGAAATGAAGAAAAACTCAATAATTTATGCTTCTACATCAAAAATACAGGAAAAGAAGGGCAGATAAATAAGCAGAAGGAAGAAAATGATAAGGATAAGAGCAGAAAGCAGTTAAGTTGAAAATAGAAACAACAGAATACATCTACTAAAGAGAGATTTAGCTCAGGAAAAATCAGTAAAAGTGACAAAATTCTAGCAAGAATGACAGAGAAAATATTAAAAAAAAAGGGAGAAGGTACAAGTTAGCAATAGCAGGAATGAAACAGGGGATGTAACTTCAGACCTGCAAATCACACAGACTGTAAGCATATACTGTTAACAAAAACAAACAAACAAACAAAAAACTCTTCACATGGAAATTTGACAACTCAGATGAAATAGGTAAGTTTCTCAAGAAGTACTAACTAATATACATCATCCAGTATGAGGTAGTATTTTGAATAGCCTTATAACTAGGAAGGAAATTTAATTTGTAAGTAAAAACTTTCCCAAAAAGATATCCTCCAGGGAAAAAAGGTTTCAGTGGAGAATTCTCCCAAACATTGAAAGAAGAATTAGCACCAATTTTGTACAAGTGCTTTCTGAAAATAAATGAAGGAACAATTCTCAAGTCATTTATAAAGTAATTATCACCCTGATGCCAGTACCCAAAAAAGAGAGTGCAAAAAATACAAATAGACTGTAGACCAATATCCCTCATTAATAAGATGCAGAACCCTAAAACGTATTATCATACAGAGTTGAGCAAGGCATAAAAAGAATTATATACCGTTACCAAGTTGGATTCATTCCATGCATGCAAGATTGGTTCAATATTAAGAAATCAGTGCAGTGTACCATAATAACAACCATACAACAAATCACACAATTTAAATATTTGACAAAATTTGACAAAATTTCACACGTTCATCATAAAAATCTCTCAGAAAGAATAGAGGCGAACTTCCTCAACTTGGTAAGGAGCATCTAAAAATAATCCCACAAAATATATACAATATTTTATTTAATGGTGAAAAGCTAGATACTTTTCACCTAAAGGTTGATAACAAAGATGTCTATTCTTGACACTCCTACTCAACATATTGCTGGAATTTCTAGCCAGTCCAACAGGCAAAAAATGGATATATTAAAATGTATACACATTGGAAATGAAGATCTCAGAATTTCCCTATCTGCAAATGACATAGTTTTCTACATAAGCTATCCAAAGTATTCAGAAAAATTCCTAGAACTAATAAGTCAATTCATCAAGATCACAAGATGCACTTAAAAAAAATCAGTTGTATTTCAGTATGTTAGCAATGAACTTGGGACACTGAAGTTAAAAATAAAAAGCTGCTTATAATCATTAGCAAATTTAAATACTTAAATGTATGCCAACAGTACAAGACTTGTCTGCTGAAAACTATAAAATGTTAATAAAAAAATTCAAAGAAGAATTAAATACATATACAGATGTAACATGTTCATCATCAGTTAATAAAGATATCAGTTCTCCCTAAATGGATATATAAATTTAACATAATTTCTATCAAAATCCCAGCAACAGTTTTTGTACAGACAAAATTATTCTAAAATTTAATAGAAAGACAAAGGATGTAGAAAAGCTGAAACAATTTTGAATAAGATTAATAAAGTGGGAAGAACCAATCTACTTATTTTTGAATCTTATAATCCAAAATAAATGATACTGGTAGAGATAGACCAATTAAACAGAATAATACAGAGAAATGGGACTTCCCTGTTGGTGTGGTAGATAAGAATTCACCTGTCATTACAGGGGACACTGGTTTGATCCATGGTCTGGGAAGATTCTGGCTTCCCTGATAGGTCAGTTGGTAAAGAATCCACCTGCAATGCGGGAGACCTCGGTTTGATTCCTAGGTTGAGAAGATCCTCTGGAGAAGGGAACGGCTACCCACTCCAGTATTCTGGTCTGGAGACTTCCATGGACTGTATAGTCCATGGGGTCACAGAGTTGGATGGTGCTGAGTGACACTTTCATTTTCACTGGGAAGATCCCACATGCTGCAGAGCAACTAAGCCCATGTGCTATAATTATGGAGTCTGCATTCTAAGGTCATAAAAACCCCCCAAAAACAGAGAAATGGGCCACACAAATTTGACCAACTAATTGTCAGCAAGGGAGTAAATTAATTCAATGGGGAAAAAACCAGTGCCAGAGCAAATATGTAGCATAAACATACAAAAAAAATGAGTGTTATCTTAAGCCTCACACACTATAAAAACATTGAGTTAATAATGGTCATGAATTTAAATATAATACATAAGACCATAAAACTTTTAAAAGAAGAGTTATGATTAAGTGTTCAGGATGCAGAGCCAAGCAAAACATTCTATCACTTGACATAATACATAAAATAAAAGTGATTAATTGGATTTGATCAAAATTTAAAACTTTTTCTCTGTGAAGAAGGTAAAAAGACTAGCTACAGCCTGGGAGAAAATATTTGTAAACCATTCATCTGACAAAGGACTAGAATTTAGAGTATATAAAGATACCTCAAAGTCCAACAGTATTTTTGTTTGTTTTTTATATTCCACATACAAGTGAAATCATACAGTGTTTCTCTCTCCATCTGACATTTCATTTAGGGCTTCCCTGGTGACTCAGTAGTAAAGAATCTGTCTGCCAAGCAGGAGACTCAGGTTCAATCCCTGGGTTGGGAAGATCCTCTGCAGAAGGAAATGGCAACCCGCTCCAGTATTCTTGTCTGGGAAATCCCATGGACAGAGGAGCTTGACGGGCTATAGTCTGTGGGATTGCAAAACAGTTGGACATGACTTAGCCACTAAACAACTTAGAATAATACCCTTAAGGTCCATCCGTGTTGTCAAAAATGGCAAAATTCTATCTTTATTGACAGCTGAATAGTGTACATATGACATATAATATTATAAATCAGTGTCTCAATTAAAAAGCCCAAAGGTGAAAAAAATTCCAGTTTCAAAATAAGCAAAATATGTGAACAAGATACAATATAAATACAGATGGCAAATAAATTAATGAAAAGAAAATCAATATCATTTTCTTTAGGGAAATCAAACCCACAATGAGATCTCACTATACCTTAATCAGTGTGTCCCTCCCTCCCCCCAAAAAAGGTAATAATACCAATTGCTGGCAAGAAAGCTAAGAAACTGGATTACTTACACAGCACTTCTGAAAGTGTTAAATGGTACACCTATTCTGGAAAACAATTTAGCAGTTTCTTGAATAGCTAAACAAGCAACTACCATATGACTTATCAATTGCATTCCTGGGCATTTGTCATGGAAAAATGAAAGCACATTCACAGAAAAGCCAGACTGTAAATAAATATTTGTAGTAGCTTTATTCACAGATCTAAAGACTGGAAACAATCCAGATGTCCTTAGATGAATGAATGATTAATTTGAAATAATACTCAGCAATAAAAAAGGAACAAACATTAGATAAATGCAACAGTTCTCTCGATGAATCTTCAGAGAATTATGCTGTGTAAAACAAAAGATTACACACTCTGTGATTCTCTTTTATATAATGTTCTTGAAATCTTACAGACACATTGGACGGGTTAGCAGCTACAGGGACTGAAGAGACCTGGGGCTGTCACTAAAGTGGGTGTGGTTGTAAAAAGGTAACCATGAAGAATACTTGGTGATGGCTTGTTCTGTAACTTGATGGTATCTGTACAATGTCTTAAAATATCCTAACTAGGATGTTGTACTGTAGTATTACAAGATGTTACCATTGGGTGAAACTGAATATATGCAGGACCTTCTTACAGTAATTTAACACTGTATTTGGATTTAAAATGACCTCAACACAAGAGGTTTAATTATAAAACAAACAGAAAAAATAGTGTATCCTTTCACATTTGTCTAGAAACTGATGTTCAAGTATTATTGTGTAGCTCAAAAAATATAGTCATCCATCTTCCTAAGTGATAAGCAGAAATTGAAATAAATTGACCTAACAATCATGTTTAAAGCTCAGGTAGTTATTTATACATCATGCATAAAATTTAAATCTGCTCCACAGCTATAAGACTATGTATTACAACTCCAGCCATGGAGATGAAAGCTTGGGTAGCATCAGTTCAGTTCAGTTCAGTCGCTAAGTCGTGTCCGACTCTTTGCGACCCCATGAATCACAGCACGCCAGGCCTCCCTGTCCATCACAAACTCCCAGAGTTTACTCAAACTCATGTCCATTGAGTAGGTGATGCCATCCAGCCATCTCATCCTCCATCGTCCCCTTCTCCTCCTACCCCCAATCCCTCCCAGCATCAGGGTCTTTTTCAATGAGTCAACTCTTCGCATGAGGTGGCCAATGTATTGGAGTTTCAGCTTCAGCATCAGTCCTTCCAATGAACACCCAGGACTGATCTCCTTTAGGATGGACTGGCTGGATCTCCTTGCAGTCCAAGGGACTCTCAAGAGTCTTCTCCAACACCACAGTTCAAAAGCATCAATTCTTCAGTGCTCAGCTTTCTTCACAGTCCAACTCTCACATCCATACATGACCACTGGAAAAACCATAGCCTTAACTAGAAGGACCTTTGTCTCTGCTTTTTAATATGCTATCTAGGTTGGTCATAACTTTCCTTCCAAGGAGTAAGCGTCTTTTAATTTCATGGCTGCAATCACCATCTGCAGTGATTTTGGAGCCCAGAAAAATAAATTCTGACACTGTTTCCACTGTTTCCCATCCATTTCCCGTGCAGTGATGGGACCAGATGCCATGATCTTAGTTTTCTGAATGTTGAGCTTTAAGCCAACGTTTTTACTCTCCTCCTTCACTTTCATCAAGAGGCTTTTTAGTTCCTCTTCACTTTCTGCCATAAGGGTGGCATCATCTGCATATCTGAGGTCATTGATATTTCTCCCAGCAATCTTGATTCCAGCTTATGCTTCTTCCAGCCCAGTGTTTCTCATGATAAAGACAGCTAAAAGTGACACCACAAAACTGAAGCCATCAAATAGCCCTGAAGACATGCTATACACATGACTACTACTGACTTAATTAAGAATTCTACAGAAATATAGAACATTTGATATATATTTTTCCTTGAGTAAATGGGATCTACATTATCATAGTTTGGCTTCATATTTTTATTTTCTAGAGGATGATTTACCTTTTGTACTTTCAGTGAAGTTGAAGCCAGCAAAATAATTTATACTAAAGGCTTTGGTAATGATTCTTGAAATTGTGTGGACAGGGTCTCCCTGTCTTTATAATCCTGCTAATTCTTTATTAAGACTGGCAAAATGGTTTCTGTTTAAAGATTTTCTATGAACCCACTTTTGTAGTTAGTGCTCTCTTGAGTCATTGTTCACTAATATATTCTAATATATTGTATGGTCAGATTCTCAAAAGAGTTACCAGTGCTCAAACTTCATGTTCAGTGCCAGAGCTACCTATTCCGTGTCATATGGGACTTCAGTAATGGCTTGTTGGCTCCTGTTGACTCTGCATCACCAGAAATTATTTCTTAAAACAGCTCCCCAAACTAGGCTGCAGGTT
The DNA here is from genome assembly GCF_033118175.1 of Dama dama. NCBI lineage: Eukaryota > Metazoa > Chordata > Mammalia > Artiodactyla > Cervidae > Dama > Dama dama. The sequence goes on along the minus strand of NC_083689.1, from coordinate 76,152,513 downwards.
CACTGATACCTTGCTTTCCTGCCCAACATTTTATGTTTTTTGATAGTGAAATCTTTGCTGCAATTAAATCTCAAAACCTTTTTGCAGCTAAGAGTCTTTCCTGGGTACTGATCATTTGGGGTTCCAACACTCAAACAACTTCTCTATTTGGCTACACTTTTCTGGCATTACCTGCTGTAGAGTTCACATGGTTAAGACAAGCCACACCCACCCTAGGCTTTGCTTCCTCTCTTGGGTCTTGCCTGCTTTGTTGCTAATGGCACCTTCGTCTTGACAGGCAGCATTATTCTTTGTTTAGGTGCTGAATCAGATGGTGCAAATCAGATGTTGCTTATTTTGAGATCAACTGAAATTTTAAAAGGTGAATTAAAGCGTAAAAGTTATAGTGTGTTATATTTATTTTGGAGTGAGTTAGGGCTCAATAATTATTTCCTGACAGGAATACTTTCTGTATTTTAATACTGACCCACAAACTCCATTATGTTTATGTCAAATTCTACAAATCAGGTATTGCAATGAAGACAGAGGCATGGCATAAAGGATAGATGGGGAAAATCTGGGATCCTGCCAACCAAAGCTATAACTTTTAATGAATTGCCTTTTTAACAAGCTTCCCTGCCAATTACTGTCACAAAAACATATTAACATAAAGTGATCTCTGCTTCTGGTTTATTTGTTGTTTTAAGGCCACACATTTTTTGTCTTCTTTGCTTTGGCTTAACTGTGACTTCTAACATGATTTATACATTATTATAATCAATAAAATCTTGAAACAGTGGGGGTTATAGTCTGAGTGTTTCTGCAATAATGATTTTCATTTTCAAAGTAAAAAAAATAAATACAGGTCCAAGGATACAAATACAAACAAGAAGTTTTTTTTTTTCTTAATTTCTATGGAGGCTTATGCGATCATATTATTTGAAATTGGCAGTTTCAAAAACAAATTTTGCAGTGTTTTGAGTACAAAAGTGCTTTAAGTTAGATTCTTTCCTTTTAATTGTATTCTGTTTGATCTAGATATGTCAGCTAAACACAAAAATCCCCATTGGATCTTGTTGTTACCATAGCAACCAGATTGCAGTTTCCAATATCTGTGTAATGAAGTGCTGACACATTTTCATCACAAGGTGCTAAGTGGAGGTTTGTTTCACTAATTAGCTGGTAAAAATAATCAATTCCTTCTTGATTAATGATGTCAGAAATTATGCAGTAGACAAACCTGAAAACTTTCTTAACTAGTACTTACATTTTAGATGGAAGGATAAAAATGATAGAAGTCGCTTTTCAATTCTTTGATTAACTAGTAACAAAGACCTAAATTTCTGGGAGCATCTTATTCCCTAATAGAAATGCTTTGTGCTTTGCTTCATTTTTAAAGTCATTAGCCTTGTTAAAATTTTATATGATTTAGGATCAAAAGAAGGCAGTTTGAGTTTGATGTTTGCTTGAGTAGTAGAGAACAGAAATGGATTGTAATCATTTCTTAATCTTATTGCCATTTGATATTTACTGGTCTTTCAGAAGCCTGTGCTTTCTTGTATCTAAATGAGTTTCCAGTTATTAAGTATGTTGTTAATGAAAAAGACATCTTGGTAATTGAATATATGGATTAATAGGATAATTACTATGCCCTTGGGATAAATTGAATAGCATTTTTGTCCCTTACGGACTTCCCTGGTGGCTCAGATGGTAAAGATTCTGCCTGCAATGCAGGAGACCCAGGTTCGATCCTGGGTCGGAAAGATCCCCTGGAGAAGGCAACACACTCCAGTATTCTTGCCTTGAAAATCCCATGGGCAAAGGAACTTGGCAGGCTACAGTCCATGGCATCTCAAAGGGTTTGACACGACTGAACAACTGATGTTTTCACTTTCACTTGACCTTTAGAGCTTTATAATTGACGTGAGTTTGTAAGGTATATAGATATGGTGATAGTTTTTTACAAAATCCTTTCAAATATATAAACCAAGGCTTCCTAATTCAGAGCAGGTGGAAAAAACTATATAACATTTTATAAACTTGGATATACTTAGTTCAGGGACTTAAAAGTGAGCAGAAATTTTGGGAGAGGGAGTTGCCTTAGATAATAGGTTCTCCCTTTTCCAGAACAGTTGGGAGAGTTGTTCTTTCTATGCAAATTTCTGGTCTTCCAGAATGTGAATTTCTTTTTCTTTATTCACAAAAATCTCTGCTGTCTTTCCCCCGCGTTGTGCTGGCCTTTCTGCAAACCCTGCTTTTATAAAAGCACAGAATCCATGATCTAGAGAGAAAATAAAAGGAAAACATAGGGATGAGTATTTTTTTAATACTCATGGGGAGGCACAGTAACTTTTTTTTAATCTGCATTTTTAAAATAATTTTTTAACTGAAGGATAATTGCTTTACAGAATTTTTCTGTTTTCTGTCAAACCTCAACATGAATCAACCATAGGTATACATATATCCCCTCCCTTTTGAAACTCCCTCCCATTCCCGCCCCCGCATCCCACCCCTCTAGGTTAATACAGAGCCCCTGTTTGAGTTTCCTGAGCCAGACAGCAAATTCCCATTGGCTATCTGTGTTACGTATGGTAATGTAACTTTCCATGTTACTCTTTGCATACATCTCACCCTCTTCTCCCCTCTCCCCATGTCCACAAGTCTGCTCTCTATGTCTCTTTCTCCACTGTTGCCCTGTAAAGAAATTCTTCAGTACCACTTTTCTAGATTCTGTATATATGTGTTAGAATATGGTATTTATTTTTCTCTTTCTGACTCACTTCAGTCTGTATAATAGGTTCTAGGTTCATCCACATCGTTAGAACTGACTCAAATGCATTACTTGTTATGGCTGAGTAATATTCCATTGTGTATATCAACCACCACTTCTTTATCCATTTATCTGTCGATGGACATCTAGGTTGCTTCCATGTTCTAGCTTTTGTAAATAGTGCTGCAGTGAACAATGGGATACATATGTCTCTTTCAGTTTTGGTTACCTCAGGGAGTATGCCTAGGAGTGGGATTGCTGGGGCATATGGTGATTTTATTCCTAGTTTTTTAAGAAACCTCCATACCATCTTCCATAGTGGCTGTAACAATTTACATTCCCACTAACAGTGCAAGAGTGTTCCCTTTTCTCTACACCCTCTTCAGCATTTATTGTTTGTAGACTTTCTGATGATGGCCATTCTGACTGGTGTGAATTGATATCTCATTGTAGTTTTGATTTCCATTTCTCTAATATGAGCAATGTTCAGCATCTTTTTATGTGTTTGTTAGCCATCTGTATGTCTTCTTTGGAGGGATGTCTGTTTAGGTCTTTTCCCCACTTTTTGAGTGGGTTGTTTTTCTGGTATTGAGTTGTATGAGCTGCGGTATATTTTGGAAACTAATCCTTTGTCAGTTTCATTTGCTATTATTTTCTCCCATTCTGAGGGTTGTCTTTTCACCTTGCTTATAGCTTCCTTTGCTGTACAAAAGCTTTTAAGTTTAATCAGGTCCCACTTGTTTACTTTTGATTTTATTTCTGTTACCCTAGGAGGTGGGTCATAGAGGACCTTACTTTGATTTATGTCATCCAGTGTTTTGCCTATGTTTTCCTCTAAGAGTATTATAGTTTCTGGTCTTACATGTAGGTCTTTAATCTATTTTGAGTTTATCTTTGTGTATGGTGTTAGGAAGTGTCCTAATTTTATTCTTTTACATGTAGTTGTCCAGTTTTCCCAGCACCATTTATTGAAGAGGCTGTCTTTGCCCCATTGTGTATTCTTGCCTCCTTCGTCAAAAATAATGTACCCATAGGTGGATGGGTTTATTTATGGGTTTTTTGTTGTGTTCCATTGGTCTATATTTCTGTTTTTGTGCCAGTAACATATTATCTTGATGACTGTAGCTTTGTAGTATAACCTGAAGTCAGGAAGGTTTATTCCTCCAGCTCCATTCATCTTTCTCAAGACTGCTTTGGCTATTCGGGGTCTTTTGTGTTTCCATATGAATTGTGAAATTTTTTGTTCTAGTTTTGTGAAAAATGTCATTAGTAATTTGATAGGGATTGCATTAAATCTGTAGATTGCATTTGGTAGTACTACTGGTCATTTTCACAATATTGATTCTTCCTACCCAAGAACATGGAATATCTTTCCATCTGTTTATGTCATCTTTGATTTCTTTCATTAGTATCTTATAATTTTCTGTGTACAGTTCTTTTCTCTCCTTAGGTAAGTTTATTCCAAGGTATTTAATTTTTTTTTGTTGCAATGGTGTATGGGATTGATTCCTTAATTGCTCTTTCTGATTTTGTTAGTATATAGAAATTCAAGTGATTTCTGTGTATTGATTTTGTATCTTGCAACTTTGCTATATTCACTGATTAGCTCTAGTAATTTTCTGATACTATCTTTAGGGTTTTCTATGTACAGTATCATGTCACCTGCAAACAGTGAGAGCTTTAATTCCTCTTTTCCGATCTGGATTCCTTTTATTTCTTTTTCTTCTCTGATTGCTGTAGCTAGGACTTTCAGAACTATGTGGAATAATAATGGTGAAAGTGGACACCCTTGGCTTCTTTCTGATCTTAGGGGGAATGCTTTCAGTTTTTCACCATTGAGAATAATGTTTGCTGTGGGCTTATCATATATGGCCTCTACTATGTTGAGATAGGTTCCTTCTATGCCCATATTTTGAAGTTTTAATCAGAAATAGGTGCTGGATTTTGTCAAAGGCTTTTTCTGCATCTGTTTAGATGATATATGGTTTTTATCTTTCAATCTGTTAATGTGTTATATCACATGATTGATTTGCATATATTGAAGAATCCTTGCATCCCTGGAATAAACCCAGCTTGATCATGATGTATGAGCTTTTTGATGTGTTGCTGAATTCTGTTTGCTAAAATTTGTTGAGGATTTTTGCATCTATGTTCATTAGTGATATTGACCTGTAGTTTTCTTTTTTTGTGTTGTATTTTTCTGGTTTTGGTATCAGGGTGATGGTGGCCTTGTAGAATGAACTTGAAAGTATTCCTTCCTCTGCATTTTTTTGAATGAGTTTTAGAAGGATAGGCATTAGCACTCACTCCTCTAAATGTTTGATAGAATTCTCCTCTAAAGCCATCTGGTCCTGGGCTTTTGTTTTTTGAGAGATTTTTTAAAATCACAGTTTCAATTTCAGTGCTTGTAATTGGGTTGTTTGTAATTTCTGTTTCTTCCTGGTTCAGTCTTGGAAGACTGAACTCTTCTAGGAATCTGTCCATTTCTTCCGGGTTATCTATTTTATTACCATATAGTTGTTAATAATAGTCTCTTATAATCCTTTGTATTTCTGCAATGTCTGTTGTAACCTCTCCTTTTTCATTTCTAATTTTGTTGATTTGACTCTTTCTCTTTTTTCTCAAGTCTGGCTAAGTGTTTGTCAATATTGTTTATCTTCTCAAAGAACCAGCTTTTAGTTTTATTAATCTTTACTATTGTTTCTTTCATTTCTTTTTCATTTATTTCTGCTTGGATCTTTATGATTTCTTTCCTTCTACTAATTTTGAGGTTTCTTTCTTCTTTTTCCAGTTGTTTTAGGTGTAAAGTTAGGTTGTCTATTCAATGTTTTTCTTTTTTCTTGAGGTAGGATTGTACTGCTTTTGCTACATCCCATAGGTTTTGAGTTGTCATGTTTTCATTGTCACTTGTTTCTAGAATTTTTTTGATTTCCATTTTGATTTCTTCAGTAACCTGTTGGTTATTTAGAAACGTGTTGTTTAATCTCCATGTGTTTGTGCTTCTTACAGTTTTTTTCTTGTAATTGATATCTAGTCTTATAGCATTGTGGTCAGAGAAGATGCTTGATACAATTTCAATTTTCTTAAATTTACTGAAGTTTGATTTGTGACCCAAGATGTGATCTATCCTGAAGGATGTTCCATGTGCACTGGAGAAGAAGGTGAATACTTCTGCATTTGGACGGAATGTTGTGAAGATAGCAGTGAGATCCATCTCATCTAGTGTATCATTTAAGATGTGTTTCCTTATTAATTTTCTGTTTTGATGATCTGTCCATTGGTGTGAGTGGGGTGTTAAAGTCTCCTACTATTATTGTGTTACTGTCAATTTCTCCTTTTAAGTTTGTTAATGTTTCTTATGTATTGAGGTGCTCCTATGTTGGATGCATAGATATTTACAATTGTTTTGTCTTCCTCTTGGATTGATTCCTTGATCATTATATAGTGTCCTTCCTTATCTCTTGTAATGTTCTTTATTTTAAGGTCTCTTTTGTCTGATATGAGGATTGCTACTCCAGCTTTCTTTTGTTTCCATTTGCACGGAATATATTTTTGCATCCTCTCACTTTCAGTCTATATGTTTCTTGAGATCTGAAGTGGGTTTCTTGTAGACAGCATATATATGGGTATTGCTTAAGAATCCATTCAGCCAATCTGTGTCTTTTCATTGGAGCATTTAATTCATTTACATTTAAAGTAATTACTGATATACATGTTCCTATTGTCATTTTCTTAATTGTTTGGTGTTTGATTTTGTAGATCTTTTTCTTCTCTTGTATTTCTTGACTATGTAAGTCCCTTTAACAGTTGTTGTAAAGCTGGTTTGGTGGTACCAAATTCTCTTAATTTTTGCATGATTGAAAAGCTTTTGATTTCTCCATCAATTTTCAATGAGATACTTGCCATGTACAGTAATCTTAGTTGTAGATTTTTCTCTTTCAGTACTTTAAATATATTCTGCCATTCCCTTCTGGCCTGTGGAGTTTCTGCTGAAAGATCAATTGTTAAGCATACAGGGTTTCCCTTGTAAGTTACTTGTTGCTTCTCCCTTGCTGCTTTTAATATTCTTTCTTTGTGTTTAGCCTTTGTTAGTTTGATTAGTATATGTCTTGGCGTGTTTCTCCTTGGGTTTATCCTGTATATCTCCTTGGGTTTACTCTGTGCCTCTTGGACTTGATTGACTATTTCCTTTTCCATGTTGGGGAAATTTTCAACTATAATCTCCTCAAAAATTTTCGTATATCCTTTCTTTTTCTCTTCTTCTTCTGGGACCCCTATAATTCAAATGTTGGTGCATTTGATATGCAGAGGTCTCTGAGACTATCCTCAGCTCTTTTCATTCATTTTACTTTATTCTGCTCTTCACAAGTTATTTCCATCATTTTATCTTCCAGCTCCCTGATTTGTTCTTCCTCACATATTCTACTATATACCGATATCAGTGTCTTTTTTGAGTCTTTGTTTCTGCTTTGGCTTGGGAAGGGAGAGGCTTGTTCTCAGGATATATGGGAAATACAACCCTGAGGTATTTAGTGTCCATGATCTAGAAAAGACATGAAAAGGGAATTATAGTGGTAAAATTTGGGGAATTACTGATTTACCCATTCCCTCATTCATTCAAACATTTATTCCTCAAAAATGTTTTGAGCCACTGCTCTATGCCAGGCACTTTGCCCAGCACTGAGAACTCAACGGTGACTAAGGCAAAGGAAAGGCCTTGCTGTTGATGATCTTAGAGTTAGCCTTGTTAGACAAATGGCTCGTAACTTTGTCTTAGAATCTTTCAGCTTTATCCATACTTCCCAAGGCTGAGGCTGCTGTGGGTTTATCTCTGAAGAGCAGAGGAAAAAAATTCACTGAGAACTATGTGTCAGTAGTCATTCCTTTTAGGCACAGTGTTAAGAAACTTTAAGATCCTTGGTTTGCCTTCCCACTAGGTGTTTTTTTTAACTAAGAGTTATCACTTGTATAGTTTCAAAAAGCATCCCTCAAATACAGGTGGGCAGGAATTAAATCTAAGTTTCTTCTTTAAAAAATTGTCATAAATAATCGTGTGTATGTGTGTGTCTGCTTATGCATTTCTGGACCTCACAGCTGCTTTGATGTGTTTAATACAAGAGACAAATGCTTACTGGGACAGCAGGGCTACGAAAAGCCACACAGAAAATTGCATAATTTGCCTTCAACTCTCCATTGTACCTTGTTTAAAACAGTGTTGTGAACCCATAGGGATCTGCATTAGAGATCAGCACATCCTCCAGGCTTGAAAAGCTCATCCTCTTTTCGCCTATGTTTTGTCTTCTCTTCTTTTATCAAAATTAGTGTGACAAGTACTTAGACATGAACATTTAAAGATACCTTTTATCATTTCAATTAATCTGCTTAAGCTGCAAGAGCAAGTTTCCCAATTTTCAAAAATTTAATTGCCTATTGTTACAGCTCTAACATGCAAAATACAAGGAGATGTTGGGCTTCCACTGCTTTACAGATCTGAGACGCCCTTAGGATAGATTCCTAGTCTTTCCCATGTCACCAGGCCATTGTATGTCCCCAGAGAACTCAGGATTTGTTAGAATGATTTCAGAAGTGACTATTTTATGTCATATTGCACTTTGAAATATGTGAGTTATTTTGAAATATCTTTTGATATTGAAATCTAACATAATTCCACAATAATAAGAGAACAGATTCTGTTCATATGGTATGATTTCAATACCATTAGAGCATGAAATGTTTGCACCTTGTTTCTTGTCCTTGAATATGCTCCAATGTCTCCTGGTTTACAGTCTATGGGAACTTGAATAGAATTTGTATCCTGGTGTTGTGTGACGATTGTTCAAATCTTAATTATGTTGAACTGGTTCATAGTGCTTTTGTGGTCTACTCTATCCCTCTACTTTTCTGTCTTTTAATTCTATTAATTTTTGAGAAGTTGACATTGAAACTCCCAACTAAAAAATCTTAATTTATCTACTTAAAAAATAATTGTAATATATAGTGGAACTATGGGTGACTTTGTTGTGTGTTTTCCAAGTCTCCTGTAAATGTGTTATCATATTTTCTTAATTTAAAAAAGAAAAAAAAATTAAGAGAAGAAATCAATAAATGGAGGACAAAAACCCCAACAAACCAACTATTTTAAAACCTACTAATAGCAACTGCCATGTTAAGTCCAGTTATTCTGCTCTCGTGGTGAAACGTCTGCAGGGGGTGGTTTCCAGGTTGATGGGTCAGTGCCGAGCATTGGTGTAGCAGCCCCATGATCATCTTGTCCCCTCCTTCTCAGTTGGAAGTTGCAGGCAGCAGAGCTCTGCCCGAAGAACTTACAGGTCAGAATTTCACACAGGAAGTAGGATGTGTGGTGGCTAAAGGATTTTCTTGTGTGCCGCTTTTCAAGAAGGAAACTCTTTCCCTGGAATACAAAATAGATCCACCTCACTTGTCATTGGGCTGAATTGAATTAATGTCTGTCCCAAGACCAATTGTAGGTAAGGGAAATATAATTTTAATGATTTGCTTGGGCCAATTATAATTTATTTCCTAGGGAGGACATCTGACTGTCAAGGAAGGAAGGGGAAATAGCTTTTGAGGACAATTAAGAATGTCTGCTATTTGGTTCTGATCTAAACAAATGTCTTTCTTTAGTTGTCATATTGTAAATTCTTTGCTAGTATGGCACACCTTTAGTAAATTATATTTAAACAGTTTCATATCTTTGCAAGGAGTTAATATCTGGGTTGTCTTGTTTGTTCTTCAAAATTACCCAGAGAGGAAAGAAGTGAGTATCTTTACCAGTGTTCTAGTGATGAGGAAACCAAAGTTCAATTGATTGAGACAACTTGCTCATAGCAGCATGGCTTTAAAACAAAAACAATAGCAAAAACCTTGTCAGAATTTTATTCTAAATCTTCTGTAATCCAATGCTCCTTTTTGAGCTATTTTGTTGATTTCTTCTTTGATTTTAACCAAAAGTCACCATGTTTATACAGTAACTATGCTTGTATGCCCACGGATAGCCTAAAAAGTGCTTGACTTTCTCTTCACCTTTTGCTACCAGAGTGTTATGAGACTATAAAGAAGGAAATTTATTGTTTCATAAGACCATAAACCCTTCATTAATTTTTTAGAATAATAAATTAAGCAGCAACCCTTCCAAAAACTATGTTCTGAGGAAGCAGACAAAGCATTCCTGGTCACTGACATTTGGAATTTGAGAAACATGAGAGAATGTTAAACACTCTGTCACGTTAAAGTGTCACACACAATTCCAGGGAGAGTAGCATAGTGTGAGTGCTCAGTTGTGTCTGGCTCTTTGTAACCGCATAGACTGTGGCCCACCAGGCCATGGGATTCTCCAGGCAAGAATCCTGTAGTGGGTTGCCATTTCCTTCTGCAGGGGATCTTCCCAACCCAGGAACTGAACTCATGTCTCTTAAGTCTCACGCATTGGCAGGCAGGTTCTTTACCACTAGAGCCTCCTGGGTAGAGGGTGTGTTGAAAGCACTTAATCAAAATGATCAAATCACTGGGAAAGGTGAACGTTAGAAAACTTTCCCAGAGAGATGCTATTTAATCCAATACATGGGAAGTTAAAAAGAGAGAGAAGATAGTGCTCAAAACAAATTAGTTGTTCAATGAGTAATGTGTTTTTAAAAATAGCTTTATTGAGAAATAATTCACAGTGCATGAAATTCATCCATGTATAGAGTTCAATAGTTTTTAATATATTCTCAGAGTTGTACATCCATCACAAAAACCAATTTTAGAACTTTTTATTATTATCCCAAAAAACCATACACCTGTTAGTAGACAACCCAACAGTCCTCATATTCTCCCTTCCCCAGCCCACAGCACCTATAAATCTACTTTTTGACTCTATGTTGTTGTTAATTTGCTAAATTTTGTCTGACTCTTTGTGACCCTGTGAACTACAGGGCATCAGCCTCCCCTGTCCTTTACTATCTCTTGGAGTTTGCTCAAACTCATGTCTGCTGAATCAGTGGTGCCATCCAACCATCTCATCCTCTGTTTCCCCCTTCTCCTCTTGTCCTCAATCTTTCTGAAGCATCAGGGTCTTTTCCAATGAGTTGGCTCTTCACATCAGGTGGCCAAAGTATTGATTTACTTATTTTGGATATTTTATATAAGTGAAACAATACATTATGTTCTCATATATAGCTGAGTTCTATTACTTAGCACAACATTTACAAGTTTATCCATATAGTAGCATATATCAGTATTTCATTCTTTTTTATTGCCAACTAGTACTCCATTGTATGGATACAACATATTTTATTTATCTATTCATTGATGGATATTTGCTTGTTTCTACTTTTTTGGCTATTGTGTCCAAGGATGCTATGAACATTTATGCACAAGTTTCTACGTGGTGTTGAGTTGTAAGAACCCCTTATCATAGATATGATTTGCAATATTGTTTTTCCTATTCCACAAATTGCATTTTCACTTTCTTATTTGTGTCCTTTGAAGCAAAAATGTTTTACTTTTGATACTGTCTATCTTTGTTTTTGTTGTTGCTGGTGCATAATTCAAGGTGATGAAGATCCGTGCCTGTTTTATTTAGTACATTTTATTTATTAATAACATAAGATTTTTACAGCTTTTTAAGATAGTTTTCATCTTTAGGTTTTTGATTCCATTTTGAGCTCATTTTTGTGTATGTTGTGATTTGAATGCCTTTTAAATTTTGAGATTCATGTTCAGGTCAGTGGGTGTTATTCAACATGTGTCTGAGGTCCAACAACAGCAGCATCACTTGGAAGCTTGTTAGAAATGCAAATACTCAGATTTCTGTTCCAAAACTACTGAGTCAGAATCTCTGGCACTGTGGCCTCAGAATTTGCATTTTCTCAGGTTCTTAGGCAATTCTTTTACACTCTAACTTTTCAAAAGTACTACCTTACAGACTTGCAAGCAACATTACTATCCACTCCTACCAACTACCTCCTCAACTCTACTGAGGGAAAATAGCACTTTAGTGGAAATCGGCAGTCCTTCTTCCATTTTAAATCGGGAGATAGCAATTTTCAGCACTCAGCATGTCAAACTTTTTCCACCAAGGAAAGCTCAGATATATGCATTAATATATGATATTTGGTTTTCTCTTTCTGACTTCACACTGTTTGACAGACTCTGGATCCTTCCACCTCACTACAAATAACCTAATTTGTAATTCCTCTATATGACTGAGTAACATTCCATTGTACATATGTACCATATCTTCTTTATCCATGTATCTGTCAGTGGACACTTAGGTTGCTTTCGTGTACTGGCTGTTATAAACAGTGCTGCAGTGAACATTGGGGTACAGTGTTTTTTTGAATTACAGTTTTTTCCAGGGTATATCTAGACAGATGGTACAGATGAGCCTGTTTGCAGGGCAGGAATAGAGATACAGATGATGTATACAGATAGAGATGTAGAGAATGGACATGTGGACCCAGAGCAGGAACAGGGAGAGTGAGATGAACTGGGAGAGCAGGATTGACCTATATACACTGTTGTGTGTAAAACAGATAGCTCGTGTGAAGCTGCTGTGTAACAGAGGGAGCTCAGCTTGGTGCTATGGGATGACCTCGAGGGCTGGGTAGGGAGGGTGGAGCGGAGGCTTAAGATGGAGGGCACATATGTATGTATATGGCTGACTCACTTCATTGTACAGCAGAAATGAACACAACATTGTAAAGCAAATATGCTCCAATAGAAAAAAAGAAGCACTCAGAGATCACCTTGTCTAACAATTACATTTTATGTAGGAGAGTGCTGACGTGAGAGTGCTAACCATTTTCATGTGGTTCAGATTTAACCTGAAGTAAACCTTTCTGTGAACTAACAAAAGCCTGTGGTCTCTAATTTTGTGGCCTCTGACTTATCACACACACACATATCAGGTTTCACAAATCCCCTTTCAGATATATTAGAACAAAAAGAAAAATAGTATTTCTTGGTGAAATGTCTATTTTGAGAAAAAAAAAATATTTTGTAAATTGTTTTTAATCTGAAAACTACTTACATATGGTAATGCAGAATACATACAGTTTTAAGCTTATCACAGCTTAGGACTGTGTTCTATAATGTGGATAGCTATTTATTTTAGCCTTTTCTGATATATTTCTATTCAGCAAGCATCAGAACAGTAACTCAAGCTCAAGAAAGACAATTTCAAGAGTGTGTAATTGTGGTTGCATACTTTTAATGGATAAAAACTTTCAAAATATTATAGAAAACTCAACTAATGCATGAATTACAGGATACATGGGATTCTTTAGATAAGTGATTAAAATATCCAATGCTCTGAAGACATGTATCATTTCATGATTCCTAAAATAAATCTGTGAGACTAGACAGTTTTGAATACTCTCTTTTTTCTCTATGTCCACCATATGCAAATTCCCACATGTATTTTTTACATGTATACTAAAAGCCACGTGAGCAACTGTACTCCTGTTTATCTAGGATATATATTTAATATTATCCTGGTCCAGTATATAATACTTCAAAAATACTGAACACCAGGTCACTGTTTACAAGTAGGTTTGTTCTTAGTGGTTGGAACTTTTGGACATAATGTTTAATATAATTTCAGTTTAAGCAAAAAGCTCCAAGTAGATTGGTTGTCTTTGGGGAAAATTTGAATCTTCTCTACTCTTTCAGAAAGAAATGCAAATCATTATTGCACAAATGGAAAACTGGTGTATCTGAGAAAGATTTTTCCTCCCACTGCCAAAGATAAATAGCACAGTACAGTTGTTCCTACCAAGCATAGATTTAATCTCAAAATTGTAGTTTGTATGATTTACATTTATGATATAAACATTTGTGATTCTCCATGGAAATAAGATATGTTTAAGAATTTGAACTATGTAGCCACATAGGGGCTTCCCTGGTGGCTTAGATGGTGAAGAATCTGCCTGCAGTGCAGGAGACCTGGGTTCAATCCCTGGGTCAGGAAGATCCCCTGGAGAAGGAAATGGCAACTCACTCCAGTGCCTGGAGAATCCCATGGACAGAGTAGCCTGGCAAGCTATAGTGCACGGGGTCTCAAAGAGTCAGACATGACTGAGCAACTAACACACACACACACACACACACACACACAGACCCACATAGACCTGTGTTCAAAAACTAGCTCTAAAAGCTGCTGGGTGTCACTGTGGGCAGGTAACAATTCTAAGTCTTGGTCACACCATTTCCAAAATTGAAATAATGTGTATACTTATTTTATTTTGAGGACAAACTGAAATGATGCAAATATAATGTCTAGCATTTAAGTTGTTATTGTTAGAGTCTTTGGTCCATATTTTGTGAAGGAAAGCAATCAAGAAGATTTGAAGAAATGGAAGAAGTAAAAAAAAAAAAAAAAAAAACCACCCTGGAAATTTTCTTTATTTAAACTAATTTTGTTACATAATTCTTTAGAGACACCATTTAAAATCATTAAAAAGCCAAAGAAAAATTAGATATGTTGCCATATTTTATGTTACTTTGTTTTTGTTTCCACATAAAATCTGTGTTTTGTAAGATCCAAGGTCAGTCAGTTCGTTATTATACAACATATTATTACAGGGCTCAATTTGTTTACTGGATGGAGAATATCAATAAATAAAATTCTCACCTCATATAAGAAAAATGTAAACACAGAAAGAGTGACATGAATATGTGTCAGTGTTTTTGCAGAAAGTCATGAATTTATGTACTCAAACCAATTAAACCTATGAATCCATATCATCACTTTGAGGTTAATAATAGGAGATGTAAAGGTGAGGACTTAAAAGACAACCAAGTTTTAAATGAAACCTTCAGAGAGCTTATCTCTGATGCTTTTATCTTGCTTTTATGATGAGAGGTGATATAGGGTTAATAATTAATTTCCCATTTGGGCCAAATTGAAGATTTCTCTAAGCTTCATTTATTTATGTAAATCTGGTCCCAAATATCCATAGAATTAGTCATTCCAAGGGCACAGTTGACTCCATAGCACTCACTTGATTTATATTTGCCAATGCCTAACCTGTCGAGAGTGGCATTAGCTTGGCGGGTAAGACATATTTTTGTCTCTTCTTTCCTCCTGGGTCTTGTGAGAGAAACATCTAGAAATCCCAGGAGAATTGGAGGAAGAGAAGCTCTTTCATGCGGTTTGGCCACAGACTGCTGTTTTTAGAGTGCCATTTCCCATGGGCAAAACACAAAAAGAAAATTGTACTTAAAAAATAGTGTTCCATGTGATGTGTGGAACAGTTTGGAAATCCACTTGGGTCCTGTGGGAAATTAAAGAGCAGGAAAAAATTGGGCCAAAGAGATTAAGACAATTTTTAGATTAGAAACACTTTCTGGGAAAGGATTCAAACCAATTCAAATAGGCAGCACAGAGGAGAACAAGGGAGGATTCAAGGACGACTGGGTAAAACTAAATTGGAGGGTTAGGTTAATTGGTATGGGCGGGAAGGCTTCCTATCAGGTTTAAGCAGTGAGCGTGTCTAAATAATGCTGAGAAAATTGAGTTAGAGAGTGTACACACAACACTTAGGAACCATGATGATTGCATTTCTGCTTAAACCAGAGATCTAGCTAACAGAAATCATTTCCCTATTTATTCACATGTGCAGGAGAGAAAGGACATCTAGAATTAAATCTGAAGGCAAGCTCATGAGCCTGAGTTTGGTCGCTTGCAACCCTAACACAACGATGCTAGCTAGTTGCAGATCTGTTTTAAAGCTACTTTCCTTTTCATTTATGTCAAATAAAATTTAAACAGTGACAGCACATAAGCTCAACTGTAGAAGGTAGAGATGTGAACATAATTAGTTTTCTAAAATTTTGTATGTAATGATGATGGCAAAGTTTATTTTATAAATGTTTAGTTTTCTAATATTTTAAGGGTAAGTAAAGTTGCTCAGTCATGTCCGACTCTTTGCGACCCCATGGACTGTAGCCTACCAGGCTCCTCAGTCCATGGAATTTTCCAGGCAAGAATACCGGAGTGGGTTGCCATTTCCTTCTCCAGGTATTTTAAGGATACATATTTGCTAAATGAGGCTTTAAACTACACATTTTTAAACCTTAAAAGTGGGACAATCTTACTTGGATAAGAGAATACTGAGAGATTTTCCTTCAGTAATTCTAAGGTTGTTAAAAAAAGGAGATGGAAAGGCAGGGGGTTTAAGATAATCAGCATTTGCAAACCTAGCATCAATCAATATTCTCTTCCATCCCTTTTACCCACACGTGCGGTTACTTTTCCTGAATGTCTGGCATGTATGAGTAGTCAGTTCCATCTAAATCTGATAGTGTATCAGGCCTCTTGAGTTTTAAATTTCCTTATTGCAAGCAACTAAAACCATCTCTAGCTATCCTGAGAAAAAAGAAATTTAATAAAAAGCTTTTTGGAATTCACAGAGGAAAATAAAGGCTGGAGAACCAAACTTGTCAAGTGTGCATGTGGGTGGGGAAGCGGCAGAGCTGTAGAAAGAAAGCTGATCTGATAGTAGGAAGCATATGCTATGTTTAAAGAGGCAGGTACTCATCTTCTTTACCTCACAATCAAATGAATAAGAGGAGATTTGCAAACTTGTGATTGGTGACATAGTCCATGTATTTGCATACAACTGCCAGCAAAGGGGGCAGAATAAGGATGAAAGATTATTTAGTTCTCCACTGACCTGCCTTCTAGAGGGGGATGTGATGGAAAATATCCCCCCCCCCCCAATCATATTTGTAGTGAAGGGTTCCCTTCAAGGAAGAAGGGCATGGAGCATTGGATGGACACACACACACACACACACACACGGAAATGTACATACACACCCTGAAACATATACACTTAGTGCTCAGAAAATACTTGTTTATTGCAATTGAGATTAATAAGACAGAACAGACTTTTGAACTCTGTGGGAGAAGGTGAGGGTGGGATGTTTCGAAAGAACAGCATGTATATTATCTATGGTGAAACAGATCACCAGCCCAGGTGGGATGCATGAGACAAGTGCTCGGGCCTGGTGCACTGGGAAGACCCAGAGGAATCGGGTGGAGAGGGAGGTGGGAGGGGGGATCGGGATGGGGAATGCGTGTAACTCCATGGCTGATTCATATCAATGTATGACAAAACCCACTGAAATGTTGTGAAGTAATTAGCCTCCAACTAATAAAAAATAAAAAAAAAAAAAAAAAAAAAGACTGAATAATGTAGTAAAACAATCATCTGGAATGACTTCCTAATAAAAATTTGTTAAAGCTAGACATTGCTGAGAGAGGAAGTCTTGGAATCTGCATTCTATGAGTTTTAAATTGGCACAAAATAATGTTTCTGGTAAAAAGTTTCTTTGATAAGACTGGTTGCTGCTGTTGTTCAGTCACTAAGTCATGTCCAAGTCTTTGTGGCCCCATGGACTGTAGCATGCCAGGCTCCCCTGTCCTTCACTATCTCCCAGAGTTTGCTCAGATTCATGTCCATTGAGTCGGTGATGCTATCTAACCATCTCATCCTCTGTTGTCCCCTTCTCCTCCTGCCTTCAATCTTTGCCAGCATCAGGATCTTTTCCAGTGAGTTAGCTCTTCATATCAGAGAACCAAAGTATTGGAGTTTCAGCTTCAACATCAGTCCTTCCAATGAATATTCAGGGTTGATTCCTTTAGGCTTGACTGGAAAGAATCATAATTCACCAAAATTTCATTCTTTAAAGAATTGGTTAGTATTAATATTACCTTTAAAACTGTATCTCATATTAAACCAAGTAAATGTAAAGAGAATCAAGTCAAATATACCCACTGTCCAGACTCAGAACCTGCCTTTGTTTAAAGCTAGTATAAAGAATACATAGATATATTCTGGATAACTTGACTGTTTCCTTTTCTAGCCAATATCTGAAATTAAATGGAACTGGTTTCATTGATTAATAAATGTTGATATGTGACTTTCATGTTCTTTCTCTTTTTCATTTGATTTTAATTGGCATTCACATGTAAGAGATGTCTGTCTTCTACTTTACCCATCATTCGAATTGTTGATGAAGTTGCCACCACTAGATATTTAGTTCTCTTTAGCTCCATATTATCTTCAGCAAAAGAAGAAAAAGTGGGAAACCGAAGAATTTTAAAAATGCATGTTGTGGTCAAATGAAGGATGTAAGCTAGGTATAACGTTTAATTTTGACTTTTTACTGTTTCTGCTACTCTTGTTTGAAATTACTTTCAAGACTTTTCTTAAGAATTTAGCTGAGTTTAATTTTAGTCTTCTAAATGAAAAACTTCATTTTTCATTAAAGGAAAAATATGCATGGTTTTCCATCTGAATTACTTTGACTATGAGTTTATTTAACTGGAATGCAATTAAAAATCATTACACTAATTTCTTATGTAAATATGTCAAAATTGAAAATTTTTATTTTGCTTACAACTCATTGAACACTTAGTCATGTAAATAGAAAAAAAAAAGACATGATAGCAAAACAAAAACAAAGTGAGAATTAAATTGGCATTTTCCAAAGGCATAGTTAAATTCTTTCAAGTGAAAATCCCTGAATGGGTGGCAAAACTCCATCAGGGGCAAGGCTGTATTCCTCTCTTTCAGAATCTGAGCCTGGGATTGCAGTAAATCAGTTCCCCCGTGAAGTTCTGTTAGCTCCTTCAGAGTCTCCATTAGCACATTTGATGTTCTGTACTGGTCAGTGATCTTGATTGAAAGCAACTGAAACAGACTTTAGCTGAGTAGACAGCTAAATGCACAGTATTCTTTTTTTTTTAAGATTATTTTCCATTATATATTATTATAAGAGACCGAGCATAGTTCCCCGTGCTCTACAGTAGGTCCTCTTTGTAGGTCCCATTTTATATATAGTAGGTGTATATTTTAATCCCAAACTTCTAATCTAACCCCCCCTCTCCCTTTTCCCTTTGGCAACCATGAATGTGTTTTCTGTGTCCTTTAGTCTATCTCTAATTTGTAGATACGTTTATTTGTGTCATTTTTTAGATTCCACATATAAGTGATATTCCATTGTATGTACATATTGCATTGTATGTACACATCTTTATTCATCTGTTGATGGACACTTGGGTTGCTTCCATGTCTTGGTTGTTGTAAACAGTACTGCTATGAACAGTAGGGTGTGTGTATCTTTAAAGTTAGAGTTTTTTCCAGATATCTGCCCAGGAGTAGAATTGCAGTATCATATGTGAACTCTATTTTTAGATTTTTTCCAAAGGAAACTTCAAAACATTTTCCACAGAGTGTGCATCAATTTACATTCCCACCAACAGTGTAGGAGGGTTCCTTTTTCTCCACACCCTCTTCAGCATTTATTATTTGGAGACTTTTTGATGATGGCCATTTTGTTTACCAATTCAATATCTTTACTGATTTTGATTTGTTCAGGTTTTCTACTTCTTCATGATTCTTTGTTGGTAGGTTATATGTTTTCAGGAATTTATTCATTTCTCTGACATAATCCAATTTTTTGGTGTATTGTTCATGGCTTCTTATGATTCTTTGCATTTCTATAACATCAGCAGTAATATTTTCTCTTTCATTTCTAATTTTATTTTTATTTCTAATTTCTTTAATTTACCTAAAAGTTTGTCAATTTTATTTATCTTTTCAAAAAATCAACACATCCTTAAAAAAAAACAAAAAAACTCTTCCCTCTTTTTTGGTGCTTTTCTGGGTATAGAAAAAATATATTTCAGCATATTAAAGGCCATATATGACAAAGTCACAGCTAACATCACACTCAATAATAAAAAACTAAAAGATTGTCAAGATTAGAAACACAACAAGGGTGTCCACTCTTGCCACTTCTATTTAATACAGTACTCAAAGTCATAGCCAGAGCAATTAGGCAAGAAAGTTAAATAAAAGACATTAAAATTGGAAAGGAAAAAAATAAAATTGTCTTTTTTGCAAATGACAGGTCTTATATGTAGAAAACACTAAATTTCACCAAGAACTTTAAATTAATAAACAAATTTTGTGGTTACAGAATGGAAAATCAACACACTAAAATTGATCCCTACTCTATGTACAAACAAGGACTTATCAGAAAAGGAAATTAAGAAAACAATCCTATTTAAAATAACATCAAAAAGAATAAAATACTTAGGAGTAAACATGAGCAAGAAGGTAAAAGATATGTGTACTGAAAACTACATAACATTAATGCAAGAAGTTAAAGACAAATAAATGGAAAGATCCCATGTTCATGAATCGGAAGACTTAATATTTTTAAAATGTCCATACTACCTAAAAAGGTTTATATAGTTACTTCTATCCCCATCAAAATCTGATAATTTTTTTTTGAAAAAATTATTTTAAATTTATGTAGAACCATAAAGACCCAGGAAAGCCTCTCTTTCTTCTTTAAATAAATGAAGATCACAGCTGGAGGCAATACAATGCCTGATTTCAAAATATATTACAAAGCCACAGTATGGTACTTATATAAAGACAGAGACACAGATCAATGGAACAAAACAGAGAGACTAGAAATAAACCCACTTATATATGGTCAACTGATCTTTGACAAGGGTGCCAGGAAGACACAATGAGAAAAATATTATTTCAATAAATGACTCAAAGAAGCTATATATCTTTATTCAAAATAATGAGACTGGATTTCTATTGTACACTGTATACAAAAATCAACTCTAATTAAAGACTTAAACATAAGATCTCTGCTATAAAACTCCTGGAAGAAAATACAGAGAAAAGTTTATTGACCCTACTTTAAAGCAAAAATAGACAAGTGGAAATATGTCAAACAAAAAGGTTCCCAGGAAGCAATTAACAGAGTCAAAGACAACCTATAAAATCTGAGAAAATTCTTGCAAACCACTTGTGAGATAAAGGGCTAACATCCAAAATATCTATGTAGTACCTACAATGCAATAGCCATAAAACAAAAAAACCAACAAGTAACACAAAAAGTGGGCAAAGGGCCTGGTAACACATTTATCCAAAGAAGACCTATAAAATGACTACTCGGTATGGTGAAAAGATGCCCCACATAGCTAATTATCCAAGAAATGCAAATCAAAACCACAGTGAGTACCACCACATACATGTTAGGATGGACATTATCAAAAGTGCAAAAAATAACGTTTTGGAGAGGATGTGGAGCAGTTGAGCCATTGTACACTATTGTGAGAATGTAAAAAACTGCAGCCCACTGTAGGAAACAGTATGGAGGCTCCTTAAGAAATTAAAAATAGAACTACTTACTACGTGATCCAGGAATTCCATTTTTGAGCGTATATCCAAAAGAACTGAAATCAGGATATCAAAGGGATATCTGTACGCCCATGTTCACTGCATTATTATTCACAATAGCTACGATATGAAAATAACCCAAATGTCCATTTACAGATAAATGGATAATGTGATATATACATACGGTGAAATATTATTAATTTAACCTGGTGAAACTTGGAGCAGAAAACCAGCTGAACCAGGGGTAGCCCAGACTTCTGACATTCAGAACTGTGATGTGATAAATTTGGGTTGTTTTAAGCCTCTAAGCATATAGTGATTTGTTTTGAAATAGTAAGCTAATACAAGGGAATAAGAAAAGATGGGAATAGAGAGTGATAGTGGACTTCTGGTACAAAAAAATGAGTCATATGGATAAAGACCACATCCCAGTACCAAGTATGTTACGTGTAGCGATTGAAATGGGAAAGAGTTGGGAGAGAAAAGGAGGACCATAAAAAACAATTTGAAGGCTACTGAAGACACAGTTGATCTTTGTTTGATTGGCTGTTCCTGCTCTTAAGTGGTTTTGCCCTAAACATATCTCTCCCGATAGAATAATACTACCACCATTTATAGATCAAAATATACTTATTTGATAACTGCAAGAAGGACCAATAAAAATGGAGGACAGGTTGGAATTTCTACTGATTGTTGTAGGGATAAAATACGTTGGCCTGACCAATAAAGCTCAAAAAATACTCAGGACTTTTTTTTTTTTAATTTTCCTCTCAACGAATATGCAGACATAGGTGTAAAAAGTAAGCCAATGTCATATATTCAATACTTACACAGAAAGAGATCCCTCATTTCCCAAACACTGAATTATTTTTTTAACAGTGCCAACATTTGTTTTTTGTTTATTCTTCTATGATTACAAACATGAGAAGATTTTGGTTTAAATATAGAAACAAAATACTTATAGATGTTCTTTCTTTTTTTTTTTTAAACTTAACCTGTGATAAGAAATCAAAGACTTCTGGGCTAATGAATGTTACATTTTCAAAAGTTTATTGTCTTATAATAATAAAAGGCTTATTGTTCATTTTAATATATGACTAAACTGAAAATTTTGGAGTGTTGAGGATAAGTTAGATTAAGGTGACTGGGGTTGACAACAGCTAAGCAAGTTAGAACCAGGGAGAGAGGGTCAAAATATACCAGGTTTGTTACCATATATATCTTGATCTAGAGGTAGTATTTGGTATAATAATGTATTTTCATTCATATTCGTGTCTTTTGACTCATCACCTGAGGCTACATGTCAAGGGCTGCAAAGCGCTGGAAAAACTAGTCCCTTATATTGATTAAACCAGGAACCAGAGATAAACTGGAAACTAGAAATAAAACAAACAAATGAACAACAAAAATAATCCTCTATACAAGCTTGGATTCTCTGTTGCAATAATTGAAAACACAAAGTAATTTTAAAAATATAGGAACTTTATTGTCTCTCACAATTTGAAAATCTAGATGTGGCCTTAGATTTGATCTGCATTACTGGTTCTAAGATGTCATCAAGATCTCAATTGTCAGTCACATCTTAAGTCTTCTTTGTCATGATAGAAAAATGAATGTAGCAGTCCTAGCTGTCAAACAAGCCATATCATACTATGCAAAAAGAGAAACATAATGACTTCTGTATCATTTTTTAAAAATGTAAGGAAAGAAATTTCAATCTCCAGAAAATACTCAGTGATAGTCACTCAGTCGTGACCGACTCTTTGAGATCCCATGGACTGTATAGCCTGCCAGGCTTTGTTCATGGAATTCTCTAGGCAAGAACACTGGAGGGGGTTGGCATTTCCTTCTCCAGGGTAGACAAGACTTGCTCCCTAAAACTTGTACATCTCTCTTTAGAGCAATTATTATACTTTATGGAATTGCTTGTTTTATTTTCTACCTCTTCTACTGAATTTTTCTCCATAGTTCTACTGTGAAAATTTTCTAATGTGCAGAAAAATTGAAACAATTGCAGATTGAGCATTTATATTAATTCTAAATTTCATAATTAATATTTTGGTATATTCACATTAGCATATCTGTCCATCTATTCATCCCTCAATCTATTCATTATTCCAGTTTACTCTTTTTAGCTGTATTTTAATATCCTTGAAGGAAAATGGACTTCTGTCTTATTCAATATTATATTCTCTACATGCTAGTATGGTATCCAAAATATAGAAGGAGCTCAATTAGGACTGAGGAAGGAAGAAGTATAGGAAAGAAGGAGGCAATAGAGAGAGAAAGAGAGAAAAATGAGAAGGCAAGGAGGTACAAAGCATATCTTGTGGAAAGATAGCTTCCTTTTGACTTAAACAGAGCAACTTGTACCACTATAGGACATGACTTAATTTGAGTTAACAAAGCAGTACTAAATGCCAAAGTTGGCATGAAGTTCAAACCATGTCTTTGGAAATGTGTGAAGAATTAGAGATGTTAATACTGTATCAGTAAACATATACATAATCAGAATTCTGTATATTTAAGCTGGCTGCATGGATTGTTGGCAAATGACTATTAAATGCAACTTGTATGCATGCTAAATCGCTTCAATCATGTCCAACTTTGTGCGACCCCATGGACTGTAGCCCACCAAACTCCTCTGTTCATGGTATTCTCCAGGCAAGAATACTGGAGTGGGTTGCCATGCCCTTCTCCAGGAGATCTTCCCCACCCAGGGATCAAACTCGGGCCTCTTAGATCTCCTCCAATGGCAGATGGATTCCCTACCACTGGCACCAGCTGGGAAGCCCCAAATGCAACTTAAAAATAGTCATACCTATTTTCTTTGAGCCAGGCTCGTAACATAGTTCATGAAGTAATTTTCTGGGGATTAAACTTGAAATGTTCATAATTGTGTGATTAATTACAATCATCCTTGGTTACATTTGCTAATTAATGCCAGTTTATGAGCATGGCGCCTTGTGCAGGCAGCCACACAGCAGGAGGTATGAGAATGATGGGGATTTGTGGATGGCAGTGAACTCAAGTGTTTTTCTTCATAGTTTTTCCTGAAAAGCTCAGACAGGCAGCCTGTGATGGTCAATGGGATGCCTTTTGGCATTTAGTTTCCCAGACTGTAGCTAAAGAGTCATTTGGGGATAAAGGGTGTGGCCAGTTCAAACTCTGCTAAAGCACATGTGTTTCAGTTCAGTTCAGTCGCTCAGTTGTGTCTGACTCTTTGCAACCCCATGAACCACAGCATGCCAGGCCTCCCTGTCCATCACCAACACCCAGAGTCCACCCAAATCCATGTCCACTGAGTTGGTGATGCCATCCAACCATTTCACCCTCTGTCGTATCAGCAGGACAACAGAAGAAGGTCATGTGTGGCAGGGCATAGAGGTGAATAGCCAATAACATTTACAGAAGACAACTTGATACCCTATAAGAATATGGTAGGGACCATTGGAAAACTACTAGTAATCAACTTCAGGGTTAGAATCTTGGAATCTCCTAGATTCTCAGAAATGGCATGGTTCCCAACACACAGGAGATAGACGTGCTTAGTTTTATCCCTTTTATTCTGTCTCAACTGTCTGGGAAAATAAGTAGGCATGTAAAATGCAAGTAAAATGCCTTGAAAAATGTCATAACATGTTTCTGTTGGGACGGTAAAAACTGATCTCTATTTATGATATAAAGTCAGCCTTCTGTTGTGAAATAGGTTTTAAATGAATCCAGACAAAGCTTCACTATTTATGTGGGTCATGTCTCATGTCTTCCAATTAATCACATATAAATACTCTGTAGTGTTATCAATAAAGCTGAGGAGCTTTATTACTACAGAGAATATTTTATCATCTTCATTTTATATATAGATGAGGAAATTGATAAGCAGAAAGGGAAAAGTCACTGGGGCTTAGAACCAGGTCTATTAATTCAACTTCACCTTTATGTATTGTCTTCTTATTTGACAGTTATCTCCTGGTATTGTAAGAAAGCTTTTAAGTTAATAATTCTTCACTTTTGCAATCCAAAAGAATTTATAGAATTTTTGGCATTAACTCTAGACTCAGTTCAGTTCAGTCACTCAGTCGTGTCCGACTCTTTGTGACCCCATGGACTGCAGCACCCCTAACTCTAGAATAAGTGAATATATTTAGCTGTGTTATATTGGGTTTATGTAGCAATTCTGAGGACTAAGCCTAAAAGTCCGTTTCATAAAACTTCCATACTTTACCTAATTGCCTTATATCATAGAGAAGAGAAATCCTATAGGAAGGCTAGTTTTAGTCTGAAATAAGTAACCCTCTCAATTTTGTGTGTTGCAGCATCTTGGTGAATATTTTTCTTTCTTTTGGGTCAAACTATACTAGCAAGACTCCTTGGGGCATAAGTTATAAAAACTCAGCTCACACAGATTACACAACATAAGGAATTTAGAAGCTTAGGAAATGAATATCTGCCTGGAAAGATCCAAGCTTCTGGCACAGTTGGATCCAGGTGTTTGAAAATGTCTCTAAGAATCTTTCTGTTCCTTTTTGTGGATCTGCTGTCCTAGAAGTTGACCTTAGTCTCTGGCAAGCTGTCCTATAAAGTAGGAGAAGGACCACCAGGATATTCAGGCTCACATTTTCTCAGCTTAGTAACCCTCTTTGAAAGATATTCTATTTCCCAATTCAAAAAACAACAACAGAAATTCTAGGCTTGAGTTGCTTGGCCTGTATCAGGTCATTTGGCCACATTTAAATCATGATAGGTAGCTCTGACTGGCCATATGCTAATCTCTCAGTCCTTGGACTAGTCTCAGACCCCTTTAATCACATTGTCTGAACATGAGTTAGGGGGACCCACCAGAAGAAAATAAAGGTAACAACTAGCAGATGGGAAAAATAGATACTGGGTATACTCAAACAATGAAATCATTCCTTTAAGTTTAAATAAAGTCATGTGTTTTTTGATGTATTTGTAGGAGAAAAAGAGAGAACAAAGTAATTTGAGAAAATATGCTTCCTTGAAATATATGTTAATAATACCACAGGATATTAATGAGCTATACATATTTTACATGTCAAAATAGAAAATATTTGTTAAGTAATAATACTGATCATAGTATTGCAAATCCCATTATTCTTTTAAAGATTGTAAATAAAGAGTGTTAACCAGTTGGTTAATTAGTGTCATGTCCTCACTTTTATTGGCAAATGAAAAATAAGTTTAAAAGGGAAGGTTAATTTACTATCTTTTATTTCTACTGGTCATTACATATTTTTACACTTAATTTTCAAAACATATATTTCTTGTCAAAATATACTCTGTAAAGTTCTGGTAACTTTGATTTGATTTTTTTTTCTTTTTTTTAACATTTCAATTTTCACTTTCACTATGCTGAGAAGAGAATTCAGAAAGACATGTCTGTAAGAGTTGACACCTTGATATTCTGTATCCACAGACTAGAACTGTTATGCAAACAAAAGAGCTCTGGGTGAAAATTAGTTTCCTACAATCTAGTCAGGGCGCTGGGCTACAGTGAGGCATGATAGAACAGGGGCCATCAAATTGGTGGTTAAGCATTTATGCCTTAGAATCAAATAGAAATGGGCTGAGTCAGCTTTGTTACTTACCAGCTGGGTGACCTTGAACAATTTACCTCACCCGTCCTTAGTTTCCTCTTCTTTGAAATTAAGATCAAATTATCTTCTTCCATAAATGGTCAGGATTGTATGAGATTAAGCAGTTGAAACATTCTTTGCAGTTCCTGGTACAAAATAAGCATTCAGGTTGACGTTCTTTATTTTCTTATTGGAACACACCAAAGAATGACTTCTCAGCCATAGTGATTCGGGGCATAACCTTCCCAGCTGGTTGTTTGAGACTCTTTTATTTGCTCTGTCAGTGGACTACCTTCTCATTAGTGAAGACGTTTGGAAATATACCACTCAGTCCTAATTTGAGTGAATTAGATTTTCATCAGCTTCAGCGTGCACATGACTGTAATTAACAAGTAAAATGAACACATGCCATTTAAAATTTATTAAAGTTTGGGAGAAAAATTCTGTTTGATCACAAGTAACATTCTCTGCATGTTTACTCACTTAGTGGAAGACATTTACATTTGGGGAGAAGTACTTACTTGCTAATGTCTCAGCAGATCACAAATGAAACTGTTCCTAACCTCCTGCTGCCATCATTATGAAATGTAGTCAACGTTAATTGAAATATCTGACTGCTTATTGTCACAACCTGTGAGCCAGGCGTGAAACTCCTTTGTATGTTTTATTATTTGTTTTCTCCTCTATGACTGCTGGAACATCAGGTTTTCATTAATTGCTTGTTTTGTTTTGATAATTTTTACAGTAAGTGGTTTCTCTAAAATGTGCTTAAGAGACACCCTTGAAGGAGTTAATATCCCAATCTCTGTGCCAAGTGAACACAAGGAAATCAGTTGTTTGCAAAAAAGTTTAAAAAGTAAACAACCTCAATTCCATCTTCAAAGGATTGACGTTGTAAGGTTATGTGCATGCTCAGTCACTCCGTCATGTCCAGCTCTTTGCAACCCCATGGACTGTAGCCTGCCAGGCTCCTCTACTCATGGGATTCTTCATGCCAGAACACTGGAGTGGGTTTCCATTTCCTACTCCATTGTGAGGCTGAGTGAAATCTTATTCTGCTTGAAAAAGGAAAGAAAAAAAGCTGTCCCTTCACTGGGCGTGGGGGAGAGAGGGGTTTGCTAATTGCTGCAGTGTTTGGGACACTATGATGCTGGTTAGTTTTGTCCCTTGCTGGAATGGTAGCTTAAAAAGCACTCAGGGCCTTTTTTGGTAAGTACTTTTTACTGAACTCAGGCTTTTTTATTGTCTTTGCTTTGTATTATTTTTTAACATATATGCCAAAGAAAGGAAACAAGGGAATACTGCACCTGTACAAAAGCAACCATGTAAACTCAAATATACAAATTGAAGGCTTTATCACTTAATAAAATAAAATAACATTATTTAACAAAATTAGTACTGAGCTATTATGCCATCTCTTTATTAGTTCGTTAAAAATCTCCCTCATACCTGCATATTTATGAGCCTTTAATGAGCTTGTGATGGACAGGAAGGCCTGGCGTGCTGCGATTCATGGGGTTGCAAAGAGTCGGACACGTCTGAGCGACTGAACTGAACTGAACTGAACTGAACTGAATGAGCTTGTCTCTGTTCTAGTACCTAGAAGCATGGAAAGAAATGAGTACCTCTGCCTCAAAGCTGCATACAGTCTTCTAAATTTAGAAAGACAGTAAGGACAGTTCTATATACAAGGCAGCAAAAGAGACATAGATGTAAAGAACAGACTTTTGCACTCTGGGAGAAGGCTCGGGTGGGATGATTTGAGAGAATAGCATTGAAACACGCATGTTGCCATGTGTAAAATAGATGACCAGTGCCAGTTCAATGCATGAAGCAGGGCACTCAAAGCCAGTGCTCTGGGACAACCCAGAGGGATGGAGTGGGGCGGGAGGTGAGAGGGGATTCAGGATGGGGGGACACCTACACATGCGTGGCTGATTCATGTTGATGTATGGCAAAACCACCACAATATTGTAAAGTAATTATCCTCCAATTTAAATAAATTAATTAACTTAAAAAGCTGCATGCAGTCTTCCAAAAGATTATGTAGATTTAATGATTTCTCTACAATATAAACATGGTATATTACTAGTATGTTACAAATTATTCCTTAAATCCAAAGGCTAGGTTACAATTTCATTGATTCATAGGATGTAAGTGCGAATTAAGCTTTAAAATAAAGCCCAAAAGATTCTGTAACAATATTTTTTATAGCGAAACCCATTTTGACAACATTTTAAGAAAATGTTCAAATACAAAGAAAATTTGAAATAATTTCATAATGAACAGTATATTCACAGCATGTTCTATTAAAATTTTAACTACATTTTATCACAAGTCTGTCAATGTGTACAGAAACATACATTTTAAAATTTAGTCTTACATGGGACCCCAATATTTCCTAAAATTAACTCAAGGATGCTTTTATCACACTAGAGTTTGATGTCCAGAAGTCCATTTGCTCTGGTTAGCTCTTCCCTGAGAGACCTCTATGTCAGTTCCTCTGCACACAGTTTGACAACCAGTGATCTAGCCAAACTCCGTTATTATGCAGATAAAAAAAACTGAGATGCAGAAACTTGAAGTCACTAATGTATTGATAACACTGTAATATATTGATAACAACTATAAGCTGTTAACTGGAACTAGAATTTATTTTTCTGTCTTTGCAGAGATGTAATTCATTAAAAAAAGTCTCATAACGTTGTTTAAACAGATGTCAAGATACTCTAATCAAGCTGTATATTTTGTATTTTTGAAGAATGACAATGTATGTGGTGCTGGTTAGAATGAGTGTGGAATAGCTTAGCCCATGTGGTTCAGGGGAAGTAACTCTTGCTGGGAAAACAATCAGGGTAATATTTAGGCTGTAGGGCATTGGTAATGCAGAAAGTCATCATGGTAAAATTAAATCTTACCATGGACCCAGGTAGTTATACAAATCCTCTCAAGTGACATCTCTTTTCCTGCTGTTAGATTCATTGATTTATTCCTGTGTTCATTCAGATACCTCCCCTGTGGTAGTCTTAGTCCCCCTGTCAATTACACAGCATTTAGATTTTTCTTTTAATATAGGATCTTAATATTTGTGGCTTCCCAGGTGGCTCAGTGGTAAAGAATCTGACTGTCAATGCAGGGAGCCAGAGGAGACGCAGGTTTGATCACTGGGTTAGGAAGATCTCCCGGTGGAGGAAATGACAATCGACTGTAGTACGTGTGCCTGGATAATCACGTAGAGGAACCTGGTGAGCAACAGTCCATAGGATTGCAAAGAGTCGAACACAACTGAGTGACATATATTAACATTCAAGCACGTGAATGTTAAAATATGTAGTTTCTTCTACGAGAGTGTTTTACTTCTAGTTTTCTCAGTGGTTAGCTTCTGCTTAGCCTATATGCATCAAGCTAAATAGCACTTCCCAGAAATGCCTGCCCTGGCCAACTGAAGGTAATCTCATAAAACACATCATTGTATGCATTTCCCTCAGGGTACTTATTACCATATGTAATTATCTGACTTTTGTTTTGGTTAGTTTATTTTCTATTTGCTTATTTTCTGCAGGAGGGTAGGATAAGAAAAAAAAGCCTGGCTTACAGTAAATGTTACTCAAAACTTCATTTAAGTATATTTAAACATTCATTCGGAGAAGGCAATGGCACCCCACTCCAGTACTCTTGCCTGGAAAATCCCATGGCCGGAGGAGCCTGGTAGGCTGCAGTCCATGGGGTCGCGAAGAGTCGGACATGGCTGAGCGACTTCACTTTCACTTTTCACTTTTATGCATTGGAGAAGGAAATGGCAACCCTCTCCAGTGTTCTTGCCTGGAGAATCCCAGGGATGGGGTCGCACAGAGTCGGACACGACTGAAGTGACTTATCAGTAAACATTCACTATGTGCCAGGCATGGTTTAGACTCCCCAAATACTATAGTGAAAACATGAAGTCCTTGCTCTTTAAACTTAAGACTTTCATGAGGAAAGACAAATAATACAAGTAGTATGTGTATAAATAAAAGAATAAGAAAAATATTAAATAAAAATATAAAACTGTAGGAAGAGAATAGAGAGCCATGAAAGGTGCTCTTTTAGTTATGGTGCTCAGATAAAACCTCCCTGGGGAGATGATATTGCAACAGAGATGAATTAAGTGAGGAAACATGTCACTGAGATATCTGGGAGAAGAGCCTTCTAGGCAGAAGGTGAAGCATCTGTAAATTCCCTGAAATAGTATTATTTGGGGACATGTGCAGATAATGGAAAATGTTTATTAAGCCTGGAGAAAGTGATTATAAAATAAAATCACAGGAGGTAGGGTATCTGGGGACCGGGTAAAACTTTTAAATTGTATTTCTAAAGAATGGTTTTTACTTCTCTTTAGCATGAGAAAGTGACGGTTGATTTGACATGTGTTGTATAAGAATCACACTGACTAATATGTGGAGATACAAATGACACAAAGAGTGTAGGAGTCAAATAGGGGAGCTAATTAGAAGGCTCATGAGGTGGCCCAGGTGAGAGGTATTGGCCCCAATGGATGGTTGGAGCAGTAGACTCTATAATGGGAGCTTGGGGTGGGATGGATTCTGAAGGGAGTAAGAGCAAGATTTGCTTTTGGATTGGGGTATAAGAGAAAGAGAGAGCTCAAAAGTAAATGCCAGATTTTATTCTGAGAATTGGAAGAATGTTATCATCATTTATTGAGGCAGAGAATATTGAGAAAAAAGTAGGGGAGAAGCATCAAGTGTTTGTTCTTGGACATGTTTAATTTGAGGCTCCTATTCACAAGGCTGAATTAAGGAGGCAGATGGGATATAGGAGTCTTAAGTTCAGAAGAAAGCCAAGGCCGAAGAAATTAAATTGTGAGTCATCAGCATAAAGATGGCATATAAACAGTGAGACAGACTAAGGTCACCTAGAAATTGAGTGTACACAGGTAAAATAAGATATCCAAGGACAGACCCTTGTGCACTCTGTTATTTAGAGTTTGGGAAGAAAATAAACACTCAGGAAAGAGGACACTGAACTAGGAAGCAGGACTGGGGTGGGAGGAAAGAAGAAACTGCAGTATGATATAGATCAAATGACAGTATTTCTACAAGAAAGAAGTGACCGTCTACATTAGATGCTAGCTAATAGGTAGAATAATATAAGAACTAAAAATTGGCCATTGTCCTTTTTCATGTAGAAGTCATTACTGACCTTGACAAGAATGGATTTGATGATTGGAGTAGGTTGAAAAGAGTGAAAAGATAGTAAATGTAGACAGCATTTCAAAGAGGTATGCTGTGAAAAGGAGAAGTTAAAGGGATGCTACTGGAAAAAGAATGCAAAATAAGAGCTTATTGTTAGATGCAGAATTATCATAACAATTTTTTGATGACAGAAATAATCCAGTGAAAGAGACATTAGTGATGAATGAGATAGAGCAGTCAGCTGTAGAGAAAAAGTCCTACAGTGAGCAAGAAGGATAGTTCAGATGAATGGAATAAGACCAGTTCACTATTACAGCAGGGGAAGAGTGGGACAAGTGATCTGAGCATTTCTGTAAGTGAGTGAATAGCATGGTACATTTGGAATTTAAATTGATTAGGGAGGGAAATGTGAATATAAGGGAGAAAAGTCAACAGATCAGAAGTCTCTATGTGGTTGATTTTAGGCTCTTTGAGGGAAATGAGATTTGAGAGGTGTTAAAATTTTTTCAGTTAGTTAAAAAAAAAAAAAAAGATTTTAGAGGCAAGGGAACTATTGGTAATGAAAACATATAGAGTAGAGCTGCTTTTTCAACTCTAACTTATTGTTAAAATCCCTCAGGAAATTGTCTTGTTTATTTACCATCCATTTATGTATTCTTTCCTTCTTGCCTGCCTGCCTTCCTTCCTTTATTTTAAAGAGAACGGTTACCTGGCCTCATTCCTGAAATTGGTCTGGGCTGTGGAACCAGAATACTGAAATTGAGAAAAAAAAAAAAAGTTTCCCAGATGCTGTTGATATGCAGAAGCATTGGTTTATGACCCTGGTTTGCACCCCTACCTGCTCATGGGAATCACTTAATTTCATTTGATATGAGAAAATTAAGCTTTGGTTTTATTGTTTCTTTGGATTGTGAAATCACAAATAAAAATGATAGGAATAGAAAATACAAGAAAGTATTTGAGCAGGGTGCCAAAATCTTGAAGGAATGAGATCAGTCTGCAGATGGCACCACAGGTTGGGAAATCTGGTGCAGTCTGACACTAAAATCTGGGGGATTCAATAGGGAGACGGAAGTAATGGTGATTTGAATGTGGAAATGTGAGGCAGGGTGATCAGTTACCCCACTAGGGGTGACTTTAGGTCTGGGATATGGTAGCTGAAACAGCCACAAATACAAAGACTTTAGGGGACCCAAGAGAAATCTAGATACCTGTTAGTGTGAAGGAAATGTTACAGAAATGTTTTAGGTTTCCTGGGATTTGACAACCAAACACTTTAGTGTTCAATGAATACTTGTTGAGTGAACAAGTACTTTTGCTTCATTTCAATATTATGTGTATACAATAGTGACCATATGATGCTAGATTAAAAATAATTATTTGGACATCTCTTTATTTTATTTAATTAGAATTTATATTGTGGAATATCAATTGAGTTAATTTTAGTTGCTCTGAGTTCATGCTATGTTATACTATTACTGATAGCTGGCTTACATTAACATGTAGGATCTTGTTTGAATGTAATATGGATTGGTTTTTGAATATGCAAATGAACAATGGCCAGGTCATATATTCGCACAGATTTCTGACCACCAAACTGCAGTATCTGACCTGGGGAGCCAAACCACAACTTCTTGTAGCAATCAGCCCAGAATGGTCGGGATTTAGTCAATAGCTGCAACTTCACTATATTTTGCCCTTGCTTCCAGCTCAGGACCAGCCAGAAAAGTCAAACAGGCTTCCCAAACTATTCACATAAGGTGCTTGGCTTCCAGTTAGCCTACCTTCAGCTTCATGCCAACAACTTCCAGTTTGAATATACCTGAAGCCCTCCTTTCTTTTCATTACAAAACTCTCTCATTTCCCTCCCAGCCTTTGTTTCTATGTTTAATACAAGTGATGATGATTAGACTTCCTTGCTATTACAAGCTCTGAATAGCCTCTGTTCTGGTTGGGTGGTCTTTGTTTATTTTCATATGTGAGTGACTAATAAGAATGTATATGTACCCAAAAAAAAAAAAAAAAAAAAAGAATGTATATGTGAATGATAATCATGGAGCCCAGTAAGCATTAACTTACAAATATAAGGTATTTTAATGAAATATTCCAATAAAGTCAGTTCTCTTAATTTTATTTTTTAGAATTATTGTTAACTGTAATTTTTGTAAAAGATATGAGGTGTTTAAATATGTAAATATCAGTGGCATCTTTAATATGAATTTTGTTGTGGAATGAGCTTATATGCTACATACAAAATAGTTAAAAATGTTTAATTTATTTTTACCCCATAGAAACTATGTTTTAGCTTATGAATGAGTTAATGTGCATGAATATTTTCAAATGTATTTTATATACATTTTTCAAGGGTATAATTTACCTAATATATGAAATATATATTTGAATTATATTTGAATCATGACTTGAATGAAATGTGTAATTTTGAATATGAACAGTGATGGATATTAGAGAATTTTGTTGTTCAGTTGCTGCTCAATCCTGTCTAATTCTTTGTGACCCCATGAACTGCAGCATGCCAGGCTTCCCTGTCCTTCACCATCTCCGGAGCTTGCTCAAACTCATGTCCATTGAGTCAGTGATGCCATCCAACCATCTCATCTTCTGTCGTCCTCTTCGCCTCCCGCCTTCAATCTTTCCCAGCACCAGGGTCTTTTCCAATGAGTCAGTTCTTCGCATCAGGTGGCCAAATTATTGGAGTTTCAGCTTCAGCATCAGTCCTTCCAATGAATATTCAGGATTGATTTCCTTTAGAATGGACTGGTTGGATCTCCTTGCAGTCCAAGGGACTCTCAAGAGTCTTCTCCAACACCACAGTTCAAAAGCATCAATTCTTGGGCACTCAGCCTTCTTTATGGTCCTACTCTCACATCCATACATGACTGCCAGAAAAACCATAGCTGTGACAAATATGTGTGTGTATAATTTTTTAAAGGTTTATTTTCAGTAAGACATTTTACCTTTTCAACCTTTAAAAAATATCCCTTTTAAGCTTTTTACAATCCTGAATATAGATCTGTTTTAAAAATCAATAAACTGTAAAATTCTGAGCTAGATATCTTTCCTTCTGGCAGAGTACTAAGATGTTACTTTTTTTTTTCCTCTGTATTTTTCCTAGAGATACACCAAAAAAAAAAAAAAAAAAAAAAAGATACTTGCTATGGAAGTCCATTTTTTGTGCTAACCAGAGGCCACTTACACAAATAAAAGTATTGAAGTTAGAGGAAGATTTTAACCATTAGGAAGTAATAATACAGAGGTCAAGCTACTTGCTTTCATATAAAAATGTTATTTGAAGCTGTAAATATTTACAACATAAATTCTATTAGTAGCCTCTTTATAAAAAATTTTATATATTACTTCTCAATTGCATTATGGCTTCAATGGTTCTTCTTATATGAACCATGGACCAGTGGCATCACCTGAGAACTTGAAAGAAAATTCTCAGGCACCATCCCAGATTGACTAAGTCAAAAATTTGGGGAATGTGGTTGAGAAATATGTGTTTTAATCAGTCTTCCAGGTGATTTTGATTCAAACTAAAGTTTGAGATAACCTGATCTACATAATGTTCCCAATTAATCTATGAAAATTTTCAACAGCAACAACAAAAAAGAATGTTAGATTTACACAGTAGACACTATTAGGCCTGCTAGATGTTTTTCTGCCATGGTGATAAGACTGTCAGAAGAGTTTCTGAATTGGTGGTGTGGGGCAGCAGCCTATAAAGGTTGCTGTTATTTCTTTCCTAAAGTTTTATGACCAGCTGGGCAATTCATTCAATTTATGAAGAAACTAAGATTGGGTAGTATTATAGTTTAGGAACCTTCAATAAATAGTCTTTGATGCTCTATTTCTTCATAAAAAATAGAAAATCTTAATTCTTTTAGTAGTTACTATAGTTATCTGCTGTACCACAGTTTCATACAGCAGGGATCCCAAACTTGAATAAATTCGTGGACCAGGTTGGTAGCTTGATTGAAGCTGATTGAATGGCATCTTCATTTCTATATAGAAATTTTTTTTTCTTCCAGTTATACTGAAATAGGTAGGCATTTCAGTTTATCATTAATTTCTCTATTTTTGACAGAGACATGGGAACAGTAATATATCCCATTCTTTCTGATTCAAGGAGAACAACAATGCGAGCACGATGATAGCAATGAACAGACTGTCAGTTTTAGAAAGCATGAAGTGAGATATTGTAGCCACTTAACTGCTGATTGTCTTGATTACCAGAAGGGGGCCTGATAGGTGGGGGAGAAGCTTTCCAGTAGTACCTACTAAACTTGGCCTTGTGTGAAGGTGAAGTTAACAGTGTTTTAGCTCCTGCTCTTCCTTTCAAAGAGAGATCAGAAATTAAATTTTCCAACTAAATTTGTTAAAAACAAATTTTTGTGTGTGGTAGGGACACTTAATACAAGTTCTACCCTGTAGAACTTTTACCATATTGCTAACTACACACATAATCTGTACAGCAGATCTCTAGATCTTGTTCATCTTATATAACTGAAACTTTATACCCAATGAATGACAACTCCCTACTTCCCTGCTTTCAGCCACAAACAACCACCATTTATCTCTTGGTTCTGTGAGTTTGGCTCATTTAAATACCTCATATTAGTGGAATCATTCACTGTTTTTTCTTTTGTGACTTGCTTATTTCACTTAAGGAGTTGGTGATGGACAGGGAAGCCTGGCATGCTGCAGTCCATGGGGTCGCAAAGAGTCGGACACGACTGAGTGACTGAACTGATACTGATATTTCACTTAACCTAATGTCCTTCAGGCTCATGCTGCAAATGGCAGGATTTTCTTTTTTAAGGCTGAAGAATACTCCTTTGTATGTATATAGCATATTGTCTTTATCCATTCATTTGTTGATGGGTATTTGGGTTGTTTTCACATTTCAGCTATTATGAATAAGCTGAAATAAGCATATGGGTGCATGATTTCAGTTCTTTTGGAAATAAACCCAGAAGAGGTTTCCGGATTGTATAGTAATTCTATTTTCTATTTAAATTGGTCCAACAGAAGCCATAGTCTTTGGCAATTGGTAAATTCTGTGTATTTATTTAGGTAGAAAGTGAACTCTCCCTGTCTTCTTGTTTGTCTTTGAGAAAAGAATGTGCATACAGGAAGTTGAGGGGTTTTTTTCCATGATGCATATCTTATATATTTTTGAATCAGAACCATCTAATATCCTTAATCAAACAAAAAAAAAAGGGGACAACTTATTCAAACATATTAATCTTTCCCTGTATTTTTAACCAGGAGATTTTAGAGGCTGTATCGTTCTAGGACAACTAGAAAACTGTTTTAGTCAACATCTAATTAAACTTTAAAAGCTTCATGGTGACACTCAAAAATATCTAGTTTACTTACTTAAGGTAGCTTAATAATGAAAAGCTTTTACAAGATTTTTTTTTTCTGTCTTTTGTCCTTACATTCTACCTCCCTTTCTCTTTCATGATAGACATTCCTTCTTACATGTTTGATGAGTTTATTTTGGTTTATTTTATTCTTGTTAAATAGGTACTGTTGGTTTATATGCATTATTTTTGATTCATATACAAGTAATTGGATTACATTTTTAAAAAGTTTGGGGCACTGTAAATTACTGTGTAATTTCCAACTATCTTTGTCTATAAAGTGACAAACTGCAGTTATTTAAACAAAAAAAGATTTCCACCTTATTGAGATGCAGTGAAGCTTAAACAATTAATCTTTATGAGATGTTTTGACATTTCTCAATAGATTTATGATCTTTAAAGAAAACTTTAATTTCTTCTTTAACTTTCCTATTCTTCAGAGGCATAATATTGGAATAAGCCCCAAATTTTTAGAAATTAGCTGTTTTTCAGTTTCTTTCTATTGATTTTAGGGTGAACATGCTTAGACTGCTAAATATATTAAATGCATGTATTCAGGATAAAAAATTCACAATTCACATTGGGGTTTTTTCCCTTTAAAGTCTCAGGTCTCTCAAATATTTGGAGCTATGCACTAAAATGACAGGTAACAAGTTTAAAAATAAAGCAGAATTTAAATTTAATGTTCACCTAATCTTTAATTCACTCATTCACTTCATAATTGAAAATACATAAATATAAAAATAGACATATTGTCAGGCCATGCTGCCTAATGGATAATTATTACTCTGGAGGTATAATGAAAGATTTCTCCTGTGTCTTTACATGAACATTTCCTTACAGTGACAGAATATTTTCTGTCCTTAGAAATTCATTTCTTGACTATCATTTTTGCTATCTAATTTTTTTCTCTCTCTGGCTGTAAAACGCTCTGGCAGCCTTGCTTTCCCAAAAAAAGGATATGATGTTCTAGAAGTAGAGAAGAGTACAGTAAAAAAAAAAAAAAAAAAAGAGGAAGAAGAAATTAAGTGTAATAATAAGTAAACAAGGCAACATTGAAACATAAAATTGTAGAATAAACTCACTTTTCAATATACATATAAATATACTGGTTAATTTATTCTCAAAGGTAATTTAATAGTATAAGTCTTTGTAACTTAGTTGGTTTACCTCAGGAATGTAAGGTTGGTTTAACATCTGTCTGCTGAATCATATCAATAAACTGAACAAAACTATCTTAGTGTTAGTAAAGATCATTAGAGAAAATTAAATACACATTCTTGAAAATACACATAAACATATTAAAATCTTACCAGGAGGATTTTTAAGGTTAATAGCTAAGTTAAGTGAAAATATTGAATGTAACAATGAAACACCAGAGATCTTTCTTCAAACATAAAAACTAAATAAAGATCCTTACTATTAATGACTGGAAAAGGTCAGTTTTCATTCCAGTCCCACAGAAAGGCAATACCAAAGAATGCTCATACTGCCACACAATTTCACTCATCTCACACGCTAGCAAAGTAATGCTGAAAATTCTCCAAGCCAGGCTTCAACAGTTTGTGAACCATGAACTTCTAGATGTTCAAACTAGATTTAGAAAAGGCAGAGGAACCAGAGATCCAATTGCCAACATCCATTGGATCATCGAAAAGCAAGAGAATTCCAGAAAAACATCCATTTTTGCTTTCTTGACTATGCCAAAGCCTTTGACTGGGTGGGTCACAGTAAACTGTGGGAAATTTTGAAAGAGAATACGAGATCACCTGACATGTATCCTGAGAAATCTGTATGCAGGTCAGGAAGCAACGGTTAGAACTGAACATGGAACAGATTAGTTCCAAATCAGGAAAGGAGTACATCAAAGCTGTACTTTGTCACCCTGCTTATTTAACTTATATGCAGAGTACATCATGCGAAATGCTGGGCTGGAAGAAGCACAAGCTGGAATCAAGATTGCCGGGAGAAATATCAATAACCTCAGATATGCAGATGACACCACATTTATGGCAGAAAATGAAGAACTAAAGAGCCTCTTACTGAAAGTAAAAGATGAGTGAAAAAGTTGGCTTAAAACTCAGCATTCAGAAAACTAAGATCATGGCATCCAGTCCTATCACTTCATGGCAAATAGATGGTGAAACAGTGGAAACTGACAGACTTTATTTTTTGGGGCTCCAAAATCACTGCAGATGGTGACTGCAGCTATCAAATTAAAAGATGCTTGCTCCTTGGAAGAAAAGTTATGACCAACCTAGATAGCATATTAAAAAGCAGAGACATTACTTTGCTGACAAAGGTCCATCTAGTCAAAGCTATGGTTTTTCCAGTAGTCATGTATGGATGTGAGAGTTGGACCATAAAGAAAGCTGAGCACTGAAGAATTGATGCCGTTGAATTTTGGTGTTGGAGAAGACTCTTGAGAGTTCTTTGGACTGCAAGGAGATCCAACCAGTCAACCCTAAAGGAAATCAATCCTGAATATTCATTGGAAGGACTGATGTTGAAGCTAAAACTCCAATACTTTGGCCACCTGATGCGAAGAACTGACTCATTGGAAAAGACCCTGATGCTGGGAAAGATTGAAGGCAGGAGGAGAAGGGGATGATAGAAGATGAGATGGTTGGATGGCATCACCGACTCAACGGACATGAATTTGAGTAAACTCTGGGAGTTGGTGATGGACAGGGAGGCCTGGCATGCTCCAGTCCATGGGGTCACAAAGAGAGATACGAGTGAGCAACTGAACTGAACTATTAATATATTATGGAATGTTGTTTTTAAAATTCTGGCCTATGTATTGAGACAATAAGATTAAATAATAATTTAACATACTGTGAAGGAGTTAAATATCATCTTTTGTGATGATAAAATTAGCTTTCATCTGACTCTCATCAGATGAATACATTCTTTCTCAAGTCTATTCCTGAGATGATGACAGGTGAAAGAATGAGGCAGTGAAGAAATGTAAATGCATGATTTTAACCACTGATTTGATCAAGCACACTGGCAAAGATAATTGGATACCACCACAGGTGTTCACTGTAATAATTATTTATTTACTTACTTATTTAGCCTTCTTTCTCTCATAGTCTCACTTTGAGGAACTAATTATTCCAGATTCTTCCCCACATTTTCCCCCAAAGTGATTCTGTCTAGATTACATTTGTCTCTGTAACTGTTTACTGCCATGACTAGATGAGGGTGTTGACTGGGATATTTCAAGGAAACTGTGAATGTATATATGCATCTCATTCTTGTTGGTGCTGTTCAGTAGCTATTCGTGTCTGACTCTTTCCAACCCCATGGACTGCAGCACGTCAGGCTTTCCTGTCCTTCATTATCTTCTGGACATTGTTCAAACTCATGTCCATTGATTCAGTGGTGCCATCCAACCATCTCATTATCTGCCGTCCCCTTTTCCTTCTGCCTTCTGTCTTACCCGGCATCAGGGTCTTTTCCAGTGAGTGAGTTCTTTGCATCAGGTAGCCAAAGTATTGGAGCTTCAGCTTCAGCATCAGTCGTTCCGATGAATATTTAGGGTTGATCTCCTTTAGGATTGACTAATTTGATCTCTTCACTCTCCAAGGGACTCTCTAGAGTCTTCTCCAACACCACAGTTTGAAAGCATCACTTCTTTGGCACTCAGCCTTCTTTATAGTCCAACTCTCACATCCATTTGTGACTACCGGAAAAACCATAGCTTTGACAATACAAACCTTTGTTGGCAAAGTAATGTCTCTGCTTTTTAATACACTGTCCAGATTTGTCATAGCTTTTCTTCCAAGGAGAAAGCGTCTTTTAATTTCATGGCTGTAGTCGCCATCTGTAGTGATTTTGGAGCCCGAGAAAATAAAGTCTGTCACTGTTTCCATTTTTCCTTATCTATTTGCCATGAAGTGATGGGACCAAGTGTCATGATCATTCAAAAAAGAATGTTGAGTTTTCAGCCAGTTTTTCACTCTCCTCTTTCACCTTCATCAAGAGGCTCTTTAGTTCATCATTCTTAAGTTTCCAATAATGCATTGCACTGCAATCTGAAGGATTTTTTTGTTTCTCCTCAAGATCTTGGTAGCGTGAATACAGTCACTAGATTTCATAGATTTTGCATTCTCTTTCTTCTGCCTGCCCCTAATCTTTCCATTTGTTTCTAAAACACATTTACATTTAGATAAATATTACTCAATCAACAACAAAGAGCCTCAGTGTACTGTGTTGTCTACTTCCTTCAAGCCCAGAGATGACCCTATTCTATCTTGCTATCATTTTCCTTTTAACATTATGGCTTTTACAGAATAAGTAAAACTATGACTTGACAAAAATACTTAATATAATTCTGAACAATGTAAAATGGCAACATGGTAGTCAGCATTGTAAATGTATTGTAAGATATTTTATGTGTCTAAAAATGTTGAAATAAACTGTCCCCCTTTCTCCAGGAGTGGATGGGAGGGGAACATAGGTGAAGATGAACAAACAGTAAAAACTTCTAGTTATAAGATGAATGAGTCCTGGGGACGTACTGTACAGTGTGGTGGTTGTAGTTAATAATATGGTGTTGTATGTTTGAAAGTTACTAAGAGAGTACATTTTTAAAGTTTTGACCATCACACTTCCTCCCAGATTTTGACTATGTGAAGTGATGTGT
Organism: Dama dama; assembly: GCF_033118175.1. Taxonomy (NCBI): domain Eukaryota; kingdom Metazoa; phylum Chordata; class Mammalia; order Artiodactyla; family Cervidae; genus Dama; species Dama dama. The sequence continues at coordinate 76,110,717 of NC_083689.1, read as the reverse complement.
GTGTTAACTAGCTTACAATGGTAACCATTTTTACAATATATACATATTTCAAATCACTGTATTTGTATAGCTTAAACTTACACAATGTTATTTGCTAACATACCTCAATAAACATAGAGAGATGTTGCTGAAATTGGTTAACATGGTAAGCAATGGTAACAAGTAACTTAAAATTTAAGAATTTTTTCTGTAGAAATTCAAGATTGATAGTTTTATTTTAAATGAAGTGAAGAGTGAACGAGATAGAAGTGTAAGTTTTTTTTTAAATGAAGTGAAGAGTGAATGAGATAGAAGTGTAAATAGTTGATGTATCAAGTTCTCAGAGATAATTGTAAGAGATAGAAAGTAGGAAGAAGAATACTTTTATTTCTAAGCAAGAAATAAAAAGTAGATCTTAAAGGAAGATGCATAAAGAAGAAATGAGCAATAGGAAGAGTAGCTTCTCAATTCAGTTAAACTATTACATAAATACAGTAGTCAATTTAAGGTACACACACACACACACACACGTTTCTACATTCTGAGTTTAGTCACAGATTCAAGCAAGTGATATCATTGTGTTCTTTATAGAGGTGTTCAAGGTTCAAGTTGTTCTTCTGTACTCTAGAACCCATGAATACCCAAAGATGTACTGGGAAGGAGAGAGAGGAGAAAGGAAAACAAAGAAACAGAATGGTTGATAGTAAGAGAGTTCTCTCTTCATTAAGAGTAGTTCTTTCTTTTTACATACCTAGTTTCTGAGTAAAATAGTTATTTTGAAAAAATTTATTCAGTTCAGAAGGTGATTGGAAAGCCATTTTTCATTGTTCTTGGTTCATAGTTTCTAGAAAAATCATTAGGAACAGGTAGTTGATGCACAGGATAAGAAAAAAAATTAATATAATAGTATAGGTCTATGATAAAGGTTCAGATATATTATCACTGACAGTTCTTTCAGATACTTGCTGGTGTAAAATAATATTAATATGAAGTGGAGTCATAGAAGGAGATATGTAGAACCCAGTCAAAGACGATTATTATTGTTTTATTATCAGCAATTAGAGAGAGACCAAGAAAAGATTTTAAAAGATGATAGCTCTTTGACTCATTGTCATGGTATTAGCAAGCAGTGCACTTTTCACCCAGTAGGGAGAAATAGCTCAGTTCCTCTGGTCACAGTGACCTCCCTACAATGGATTCAATTAAGCCAGTGGTTAATAAAGAACAGAACTGTAATTAGCTGCACAGATCCTGCCTTTGGTAGCTGTGAAATGATGCAGTATCTCACTATTTAGCACTATTTTATGCTCAGATTAGGATCTCTGAATAAATGAATTTGGGCAGTCATACAGGACTAAAGCAGAAGTCTTAATCCAGCAGCTCATTAGGTAGGTCTGGCTTGAAAGTTTAGTGTGACAAAATATATCTTAAATATGTGAATTCATTACTGACATTTGTAAGTCCAGAAATTCACAGTTAGTCTAAGATTTCCTTCTTTCTGTGGGGAAAAAAATGGCAAAATACAAAAGTACCAGACCCTGTTCCTACATGGCAGGCATCAGCTATAGGTGATGAACCTACTGACTTTGAAGACAGTGACCTCTGACTTTATGAGTGGGCCTAGTTGTGTTTCTGTCCCAAGACAGAAATAAATTGAATATGAATATGACTGACATTTTTTCTATACCAGCAAATCTCCTCAAGAAGTTCCCTTGGGCAATTCTGTTCTGAGGCAGGAGCAATTCTTAGTACGAAAATAAGTTATGAACTGAAGTGTTACATATGCTTCACTGAGAGAATCAGGAAGTATATTGCTTGAAATGTCTCCTTAATTTTTTTTTTTTTCCCTTTTCGCTCAAAAACCACTATAGCTTCCCTGCAGAGAATAATCACTTAAATAGCAACATTGTGATTATGGCTTGACTGTTTTTAATAATTATATCTCAGACAGATGAACAAGAGTAAGAGAGTAGGAAAATAGTTTGAAATTTAGTAGTAATGTGATATTAATGTTCTGTGCTGGTGGCCTGAAACTTTGACAACATTTGTTATTCAGGGATACTTTAAAACCCTCATAGAAACTGGAAACAAAAAAATACAGTAGCAATAAAAAGTGCTGCTTATACTAGGCCTTTACTTAGAAGAATTTACAAAGATCGCTTTTGTTTAACACAGTGGTACTGGAGTTCCCTGCACTAGTTAGTTCTTCTGAAGAAAGGTGTTAAGTTGGGCATAAAGTTGTTAAGCCATTATTCTTAAATAACCCAGTGGAGCAGCTGTCAAAAAAAAAAAATCTAATTATCTGGCATAACTGAGACCAAATATTAGGGTATCTGCAGCTTAGGCTAAATCTATAGCCACAAATTATTTTGACAGATTCAACTAGATACATCAGCTTCATCAAAAGCACAATCAAATCACCTTTCAAGTTGTCTGCTAAAGAGCACCAAACTATTTTGAATGGAAATAGGGAAATAATATTGATAATGCTAATAGCTTGTGCTTACTGAAAAATGTACTAAGCACTTTGTGTATGTTTCTATTTCATAATAGCAACCACCCAATGGCAAAGGTTCTTATATTATTCCAATTTGAAAGAGGAGAAACCAAAGTTTCGAAAAGCTAAATGAATTATCTGAGGTCATGTGAACAGTCAGAAAGAGATAAATCTGTGATTCAAACTTACATGTATATGTGTGTATGTGTAATTTATTGTTCTGTCATGTATACATAGCCTGTGGTACTTACCTAATAGAGTTGAGTTAGTAAATGCCAGAATTTTTAAATCATTGCTAATAAAATACTTCTTCCAAGTGTGGTTTAGTCACCAACCATCATCAAGCAGAATGTGAAAAATGTGATGAACTTTGCATACTTGCTCAGCAAACTTTTTAAGTGACTTTGACTTCTCACCCTAGTAGTAGAAAATAGCTCACCTCATAGCACTGACTCATCCCCTGTTGATAATTTATTTTTATCCAAAACAAATGTTAATATCTTCTCTAATCAATGATGAGCGTCTTACTTTTGCTGACACTGAATTCTTCAATAGGCATTTTGCAAAGTGAAGCTCATTTGCATTCAACCAGACATCACTCTGCAAGGTGTAACTTGAATTTCTGATCACGAATATAATTTTCCATTTACTTTGCTGCAACATAGAACATATTACTGATATTACTTTAACTTTATTAATTTTAATACATGGCATAATTTAAAAAAATCCAAATTTCTAAGTCTTGTGAACTATTATTTTTCTAGGCATGCAGTTCTATTATTTACCAACTGCAGAGTTAAAATAATTTATTCTCAAGTCAGACTGACCTTTGTTTATATCTCCATCTTTTTAAATTTTCTTTTTAACTTATTTTTTAAATTTATTTTTAACTGGAGGATAACATTGTACAGGAGACAGGAATCAAGACCATCCCCAAGAAAAAGAAATGCTCAAAAGCAAAATGACTGTCTGAGGAGGCCTTACAAATAGCTGTGAAAAGAAGAGAAGCGAAAAGCAAAGGAGAAAAGGAGAGATATACCCATTTGAATGCAGTGTTCCAAAGAATAGCAAGGAGAGATAAGAAAGCCTTCCTCAGCTATCAATGCAAAGAAATGAAGGAAAACAATAGAATGGGAAAGACTAGAGATCTCTTCAAGAAAATTAGAGACACCAAGGGAATATTTTATGCAAAGATGGGCTCAATAAAGGACAGAAATGGTATAGACCTAACAGAAGCAGAAGATATTAAGAAGAGGTGACAAGAATACACAGAAGAACTGTACAAAAAAGATCTTCACAACCCAGATAATCACGAAGGTGTGATCACTCAGCTAGAGCCAGACCTCCTGGATTGTGAAGTCAAGTGGGCCTTAGGAAGCATCACTATGAACAAAGCTAATGGAGACGATGGAATTCCAGTTGAGCTATTTCAAATCCTGGAAGATGATGCTGTGAAAGTGCTGCACTCAATATGCCAGCAAATTTGGAAAACTCATCAGTGGCCACAGGACTGGAAAAGGTCAGTTTTCATTCCAATTCCAAAGAAAGGCAATGCCAAAGAATGCATGAGACAAGTGCTCAGGGCTGGTACACTGGGATGACCCAGAGGGATGGGATGGGAAGGGAGGTGGGAGGAGGGTTCAGAATGGGGAACACATGTAAATCCATGGCTGATTCATGTCAATGTATGGCAAAAAACCACTACAATATTGTAAAGTAATTAGCCTCCAACTAATCAAAATAAATGGGAAAAAAAAAAAAAAAGAATGCTCAAACTACCACACAATTTCACTGATCTCACACTCTAGTAAAGTGATGCTTAAAATTCTCCAAGCCAGGCTTCAGCAATATGTGAACCGTGAACTTCCAGATGTTCAAGCTGGTTTTAGGAAAGGCAGAGGAACCAGAGATCAAATGGCCAACATCCGCTAGATCATCGAAAAAGCAAGAGAGTTCCAGAAAAACATCTATTTCTGCTTTATTGGCTATGCCAAAGTCATTGACTATGTGGATCACAATAAATTGTTGAAAATTCTGAAAGAGATGGGAATACCAGACCACCTGACCTGCCTCTTGAGAAACCTATATGCAGGTCAGGAAGCAACAGTTAGAACTGAACATGGAACAACAGACTGGTTCCAAATAGGAAAAGGAGTACGTCAAGGCTTTATATTGTCACCCTACTTATTTGACTTCTATGCAGAGTACATCATGAGAAACGCTGGGCTGGAGGAAGCACAAGCTGGAATCAAGATTGCCGGGAGAAATATCAATAACCTCAGATATGCAGATGACACCACCCTTATGGCCGAAAGTGAAGAAGAACTAAAGAGCCTCTTGATGAAAGTGAAAGAGGAGAGTGAAAATGTTGGCATAAAGCTCAACATCCAGAAAACTAAGATTATGGCATCTGGTCCCATCACTTCATGGCAGATAGATGGGGAAACAGTGGAAAGAGTGGCTGACTTTATTTTTCTGGGCTCCAAAATCACTGCAGATGGTGACTGCAGCCATGAAATTAAAAGACGCTTACTCCTTGGAAGGAAAGTTATGACCAACCTAGACAGCGTATTAAAAAACAGAGACATTACTTTGCCAACAAAGGTCCATCTAGTCAAAGCTATGGTTTTTCCAGCGGTCATGTATGGATGTGAGAGTTGGACTATAAAGAAAGCTGAGCGCCAAAGATTTGATGCTTTTGAACTGTGGTGTTGGAGAAGACTCTTGAGAGTCCCTTGGACTGCAAGGAGATCCAACCAGTCCATCCTAAAGGAGATCAGTCCTGGGTGTTCATTGGAAGGTTGAAGCTGAAACTCCAATACTTTGGCCACCTGATGCGAAGAGCTGACTCATTGGAAAACACCCTGATGCTGGGAAAGATTGGGAGTAGGAGGAGAGGGGGAGACAGAGGATGAGATGGCTGGATGGCATCGCTGACTCAATGGACTTGGGTTTGAGTGGACTCCGGGAGTTGGTGATGGACAGGGATACCTGGCGTGTTGTGCTTCATGGGGTTGCAATGAGTCAGACGTGATGAGCGACTGAACTGAACTGAATTGCTTTACAATGTTTTTTTTTTTTTTTTTTTTTTAATGTAGCAAAATTATTAGTTTTTGCTACACAACGATGTGAATCAGCCATAAGTAAACAATATGTCTCCTACCTCTTGAGTCTGCCTCCCACCTCGCCCCCCAGTCCCATCCCCCTAGGTCATCACAGAGCACTGGGTGATTCCCCTGTGTTATATAGCCGCTTCCCACTAGGTGCTATATTTCTATTTTATTCTGTATTTTTATTCTGTATTACTCTATATTATTCTGTATATTCTGTATTTCTATTTTCAACATGTATATATGTCAATGCTACTCTCTCAATTCATCCAACCCTCTCCTTCCCCTGCTGTGTCCACCGGTCCATTCTCTACATCTGTATCTCTATTCCTGTCCTGAAAATAGGTTCATCAATGCCATTTTTCTAGATTTCATATATATGCATTAGTATACAGTATTTACTTTTTCTTTTTCTGACTTACTTCACCCTGTATAATAAGCTCCAGGTTCATGCACCTCACTTCAACTTACTCAGATATCTGTCTTGATACTTACAAAATGTATCACAATAGGCAAGCAACTTAAATACTCTGAATTTCAGTTTTCTTATTTGTAGAATAAGCACACTACCGGATTCATGGGATTCATGGCAGAGGGCCTTTGTGAGATAATACATGAAAAGTACTTTTCCTAATGACTGGCACATAGGAAATACTGAACACAGTCAAAGTTTATTTTATCTCTCTTTTTAAGTTATACTTTTAATTTTCCTCTTGTTTTCTTGATTTTTCCATCACTACTTTTAATTATTTTCATATTTTATGTTAGAGTGGGTTATTTTATGGGAATATACATGAATCTTTGAAATGATCAGTGAACTTTGGCAGAGGAATGAGGTAACAGACCTAGTGTAGCAGGGATAGTTCATGTAGGAAAAAGGGGACAATGGAGGTCAGTGCTCTGATCATTCCCAAGAATTATGCCATTTGCATTGACATCTTCATGGAATATTACTGATAAGTGATGATATGGTATATTTTCATGTATTTTTAAAAAAGAATGACTTAGGTATGATGTTACTGATGATTAAGTTCCAGAGCCCATAGTTCTTACTAGTGGTGAGTATTAAAAATAATGATTATTAGTCAGGATGGTATTAGTCTGGCTGATGGTCAGGAAGAAAGCGCAGAAACTCCCATATGAAGAAATATGAATGGGTTTCAGTTTGGGAAGACATCTGAGTGAACCTCAGAGAAGGTACTTGTCTTGGGTATAGAATTAAGTAAGGTTACTCTTAGGTGACTGAATGTAAAAGAAATTTGCTTTGAGGGACATGAGTCCTAAAAGCTAAATATTCTGGATAGAAAAAAGGTTCATCAAAATGAAAGTAGGCTAGACTCAATACTGGAGTATATAAATTTGGAGAATACATTTCAGAAACATCTACTGTGTCCTGCTTTTCCATCCATTATAACGTACATGACTTAGGACATAAATAGCAAGGTTGTTTGTAAAAGAAAGACAGACAGTGAAGCCGCTCAGTTGTGTCTGACTCTTTGTGACCCCATGGACTATAACCTACCAGGCTCCTCCATCCATGGGATTCTCCAGGCAAGAATACTGGAGTGGGTAGCCATTTCCTTCTCCAGGAGATCTGCCTGACTCAGGGATTGAACCCAGGTCTCCCACATTGTAGGCAGCTGCTTTTACCATCTGAGCCACCAGGGAAGTCCAGGGAAGTTTGTAAAAATTGATAATCTAGCTTACATAGGAAAACTTGAAAAGTGTTATTAATATCATTTTTGAAAATTATGAGGTCATAATAATTTATGAGTTTGAATGCCTGAGTTTAAACCTTATACCATCTCTTACAAGCTGTGTGACTTTGGCTGTATTTCTTTTTTTGTTTGCTTTTTGTTCTCTGTATCTGTTTCATCTATTAAAGGGATAATCTGATTACTTACCTCATAGGCTTTCAGAGAGGATTAAATGAGTTAATACATATAACATAGCTTAGAACAGAACCCAAGTTCACTGTATTGACTCAATATTAACTATTATATCACTGAATGAAATGGTACAAGTAATTCTTTACATTGCCACTTTTATTAATGTCATGATATGTGTACCATATATTAAAAATTCCCCAAATATGTTATTTATTCCTATAACTAGAGCTGGGAACATAGCAGACAAATGCACAGAGTGTGTTGTTTGGGTTAATAAAGACCCATTTGAACGGCTACAATTTGAATCATATCTAGTAAGGATATTTTTTATATAATGTGGTTCTTATATATAGTCCTATGAATGACAGAAGAATCCATTTTTTTGGAGATCTGTGAGATTCTTTAAAATGAATCTCTTCTGGTTTTCTGACAGGGTCTGAAGTACTAGAAAAAAAATTTAAATATACAACTGACAAATTTTGAGCCATTTCATCATGATGATCAACCAAATCAATGTATCATTCTGAGGACAATGACAGAGAGGCACTGTGAAGGCTGGTAGCAGAAACCAAAATAATAAAATGGTATCCTATGCTGAGAGAATCAAATAAATCCAAGTATCATTGAAACTTATTTGATTTCAAATTCACTTCAAAATTGCAGCATGCATTTTTTAAATAATCATACAAATAACCTATTTGCATACCGTGACCTTTCTGGTGGAAATTATATTTAAAATCTGCAATGAAAACATGTCCTTACTTGTCATTTTATAGCTTAATTTTCATATGAAGAATAGCATACTTTTAAAAAATTGATGCTTCCTGCCTGTTAGCCTACTGTTAGCAGATAATAGAATTATTATTATGATGATTTTCATTGGATATTTACTCTAGGCTAGTCACCATACTAAATCTTACCTGTTTTTATTCATTTAACTCCCCCAAAATGCTATCGATTATGTACATTTATTATCCCAATTATCCTTAGGAAACTATGTCTTAAATTAGTTATTTATTCATAGTTTTCCAGCTAATACATGACAGAGCAGTACTGAACTCAGGATTCCATTCTTAACCTGTGTAATACTGCTCATATGTGGTATGATGGATAGTATACATATTCCTTGAAATTTGGTGAGGAACGTGGTTTTTCAACATATGAACATATAAGATATCATCTAATAATTATCAACATAGGGGATACTCGACCCAGACAATATAAGAGAGTTTAAGTGGTTTATAGAATTGGTATTAGATAACATTGAGGGTGAGAAAATTATTCCCTGTTCAATCTTGCTCAGCCAGAATTAACTCCGGAAGAAAGCATGACTCTGGTGATCATCGCTTTCACTTTCTTGAACACAAGATTTATATTTTGTAGAGTTGTCCTCAGAATTTGTGGTCATCAGTATCAGGTAAACAACAGTGCCTAGATAGAATTACGTAGCCTTATTTTGTTTAGTGACAGATTTTATTTTCTTGGACTCCAAAATCATTGTAGACAGTGACTGCAGCCATGAATTTAAGATACGTGCTCTTTGAAAGGAAAGCTATGACAAACCTGTGCTGTGCTCTGCTTAGTCATTCAGTCGTGTCTGACCTAGACAGTGTATTAAAAAGCAGAGACATCACTTTGCTGACAAAGGTCTGTATAGTCAAACTATGGTTTTTCCAATAGTCATGTACAGATGTGACAGTTGGACCATAAATAAGGTTGAGCATCAAAGAATTGATGCTTTCAAACTGTAGTGCTGGAGAAGACTCTTGAGAATCACTTGATTGCAAGGAGATCAAACCTGTCAATCCTAGGGAACAACTCTAAATATTCACTGGAAGGACTGGTACTGAAGCTGAAACTCCAATACTTTGGCTATCTGATGAGAAGAGCTGACTCACTGGAAAACACCCTGATGCTCTGAAAGACTGAGAGCAGGAGGAGAAGGGGGCAATAGAGGATGAGATGGTTGGATGGCATCACCAACTCCAGTAACATAAGTCTGAGCAAACTCCAGAGGTAGTGAAAGACAGGGAAGCCAGACATGCTGCAGTCCATGGGAACGCAAAGAGTCAGACGCGACTTAGCAATGGAACAACAACAGCAACATTTTGTTTAATTTATTTTAGTGCATTTTCTATCAATACAAATTTTTATAAGGATGATACAAAGTGATTTTCACTCATTTAGGTATAGCAAAATCCAATAGAAGTACAAAAAATGGAAGACTTTGAAAACACTGTATTTCAGTAGTTTTTTGAAATCCTACAACTTTGAGTTTAAATTCTGCCACTCAGTCCAACAGCCCCTCCACACCTGCCACCTGTCCTCATCATTTTGTTCTCCTGTACAAGCCTGCTCAAGTAGTCAATTTGTTAGTATTTGCACCTAAAAAGTGGTTTCAGTTCAGTTCAGATCAGTCGCTCAGTTGTGTCCGACTCTTTGCAACCCCATGAACTGCAGCACACCAGGTCTCCCTGTCCATCACCAACTCCCAGAGTCCACCCAAACCCATGTCCATTGAGTCGGTGATGCCATCCAACCATCTTATCCTCTGTCATCCCCTTCTCCTGCCCTCAATCTTTCCCAGCATCAGGGTCTTTTCCAATGAGTCAGCTCTTCACATCAGGTGACCAAAGTATTGGAGTTTCACATTCAACATCAGTCCCTCCAATGAACACCCAGGCCTGGTTTCCTTTAGGATGGACTGGTTGGATCTCCTCACAATCCAAGGGACTCTCAAGAGTCTTCTCCAACACCACAGTTCAAAAGCATCGATTCTTCTGTGCTCAGCTTTCTTTATAGTCTAACTCTCATGTCCATATATGATGAATGGAAAAAGCATAGCCTTGACTAGACAGACCTTTGTTGACAGAGTAATGTCTCTGTTTTTTAATACGCTGTCTAGGTATTTAATATGCTGTCTAGGTATTGGTCATAACTTTCCTTCCAAGGAGTAAGTATGTTTTAATTTCATGGCTGTAATCACCATCTGCAGTGATTTTGGAGCCCAAAAAAATAAAGTCAGCCACTGTTTCCACTGTTTCCCCATCTATTTCCCATGAAGTGATGGGACCAGATGCCATGATCTTAGTTTTCTGAATGTTGAGTTTTAAGCCAACTTTTTTACCCTCCTCTTTCACTTTCATCAAGAGGCTCTTCAGGTCTTCTTCACTTTCTGCCATAAGGGTGGTGTCATCTGCATATCTGAGGTTATTGATATTTCTCCTGGCAACCTAGATTCCAGCTTGTGCTTCTTCCAGCCCAGCATTTCTCATGATGTACTCTGCTTATAAGTTAAATAAGCAGGGTGACAATATACAGCCTTGTACTCCTTTTCCTATTTGGAACCAGTCTGTTGTTCCATGTCCAGTTCTACCTGTTGCTTACTGACCTGAGACATGAAAAGCAAAGGAGAAAAGGAAAGATATACGTATTTGAATGCAGAGTTCCAAAGAATAGCAAGGGGAGATAAGAAAGTCTTCCTCAGCGATCAGTGCAAGAAATAGCGGAAAACAATAGAATGGGAAAGACTAGAGATCTCTTCAAGAAAATTAGAGATACCAAGGGAATATTTCATGCAAAGATGGGCTCAATAAAGGGCAGAAATAGTATGGACCTAACAGAAGCAGAAGGGAAGAAGACTGGCTCAGAGGTTAAAGCATCTGCCTGCAATCCAGGAAACCTGGGTTCGATCCCTGGATCAAGATCTCTTGGAGAAGAAAATGGCAACCCGCTCCAGTATTCTTGCCTGGAGAATTCCGTGGATGGAGGAGCCTGGTGGGCTACAGTCCACGGGGTCACAAAGAGTCGTACATGACTCTGTGGCTTAACTAACAGAAGCAGAAGATATTAAGAAGAGGTGGCAAGAGTACACAGAAGAACTGCACAAAAAAGATCTTCATGACCCAGATAATCACGATGGTATGATCACTCACCAAGAGCCAGACATCCTGGAATATGAAGTCAAGTGGACCTTAGGAAGCATCACTACGAACAAAGCTAATGGAGATGATGGAATTCCAGTTGAGCTATTTCAAATCCTGAGAGGTGATGCTGTGAAAGTGCTGCACTCAATATGCCAGCAAATTTGGAAAACTCAACAGTTGCCACAGGACTAGAAGAAGTCAGTTTCATTCCAATCCCTCAGAAAGGCAATGCCAAAGAATGCTCAAACTACCGCACAATTGCACTCATCTCATATGCTAGTAAAGTAATGCTCAAAATTCTCCAAGCCAGGCTTTAGCAATATGTGAACTGTAAACTTCCAGATGTTCAAGCTGGTTTTAGAAAAGGCAGAGGAAGCAGAGATCAAATTGCCAACATCCACTGGATCATCAAAAGAGCAAGAGAGTTCCATTAAAAAAAAACTTACTACTAGTCAGTCTCAAAAGATTATGCTAAAGGGCTAATGCTGTCTCTGAAGAAATATCAAGCTATCTAATTTCCTACTAATTTTGCACTAACCGTTTGGTTTTCAGTATTCACCTAACAGTTGTGAGTACAGAGTTCATACATGTGTGATCATTGTTCATTTTATTATCTAAATTTTATATATGTATATAACATATATATAATATATATAATTCCCTCCCTCTGTCCTTCTTTTATTCCTTTCTTCCTTCTTTTCATTGCCTTGAGGAAAAGGAAGAAGTGCTATCTCTCATCATGGCAGGCTCTTTTTAAGTCTCATTTCATGTTCCTTGCTCACTGCCTTCTCCTGACATTTTGTGAGTATCAAGCCTGAACTTTGAGATCATTCACTCTGATATGCCTGGCTTGATTTCCTTCAGAATAGCTCAGAGCCAGCAGAACTTCCCTTTCCTGTTTTGTTGTCTTTTTTCTTTTTTTTTTTTTTTAGTATGCAAAGCCTTACCTTCTTGCTCAAATTATGTTTTCTTTTCTTTCTACTTTGTAATGATGAAGCATCACCAGAAAATGGAGGAGACTGAATAATTGCTGCATAAGCTTTCTAGTGTGTGGGAAAATATTGAGGTCGTTATTGTAAAGTGCATTGTGAATTTTAAGAAGGGGTATGTGATATCTCATTCTTCCTTTAATTATCTCTAGCCAATAGTATCATGGGTAATGAAGATTGGAATTTTTACCACAGGCAAGATATTAATGTGAATTGATATTTTAATTTAAATACTGATTAATATAAAAGGTATTTTAAAGGGAAATTAAGCATTTGCTCAATGTAAAAAATTAATATCAGCAAACAATTTTAAGATGTGTATTTTAATAGATGTCAAGTTAAAGTTTGGTTTGGAGCTGCCAGAAACATTGCTCTCCATAAAGACAATTTAATTAAATTCAACAAAATGCATTATTTTTCCATAGAAAAGCACAGGCACAACAAATATCATTTTATTTTTATTTGTAAACAAATTCTTATCATTATATTTGAAATTTCCATTGAAATTTTTTTTTCTTGAAAGCCTCTCTGCAGAAGATCTGTTGAAGTTGTGATAAAAATAACTACTTAAATTACACAATAAAGTGTTGAAAACTTCTCAAAATTTGAATAAGATGTGTTTTATGATTCCAATCCAGTTCTCTGACCTGTAATTTGTTTTCCTCTAAGGTATAGCATTTATTCTTGTATAATTTCCAAAGCTATTATCTGATTGGCTCTGTAGAAAGTAGTGATTAGATTGTGATGCCTGATTTTTAGGATTTAAGATACGTGATATCAACTGGAGGAGATAAAAGAGATATGCTTTATTTTGAATTTAGTATTTTTCATCTCTTTGGGAGATTTTCACTGCTCTGCATTAACCAGTGATATGCAACCAAATGTAAAATAGAAGTCATAAGGTCTGCCAGAGTATTACAGGTTTATTTGTGCTAATTACAGCATAAATGCCACATTGGTTTTCAACAATTCATTTGCTGGACAGTTCCTCAAGCAGCCCAAGAAAGCTGCACAAGACAGGTTAGACAGCGCTGAGACTCTTTACTTAAACTATGACTGATGTTCCAGAACCTCTGTTCAGAGCCTAGGGAAATAATAATATTTATTTACAAGGCATCTCTTACCCTAAGGCTTTCAGTTCTCCTAAAAAGAAAAACTAAGCATTCTGTTGGAATTTATAGCACTTTTGTGCAAATGTGAATTTCATTGATTAACATGTTCCAGATTCCATTTTGTCTTTTTTTACCCATCAAAATAATTCTTTCTATAAAAAGATAGTGAGGAAAATTAGGACTCTTTCTGTTCCCATCTCTTATCCAAGTTCCCTTCATATGACTACATAATTACAAGTCTGATTTGGTAAACTAGAAATGCCCTTGAGAGAATTAAATTAATTTTCCCTAGTTTTTCATTGCAGGAGGGATTCCATTTCTTGCGTATTTAACTATTTATATGTAACCATGAATTTTTCTCTCTCTCATCCAATTCCTGAAACTTGTTTCACAAATATTTAAAGTGGCTTATTAGAGGGCATATAATAAAAAATGGATACACTTAAAACCAGGCCAAAAATTGAGAAAAAGATATGGAAAAAAAGTAGAGCCAAGTGTTAATATATTATGTAAAATAAATGCCCTTTAGCCTTATGCACGGCTTCACCAAAGAATATACATGTATGGCAAATAAACAAATAAAATGATATTCAACACTGTTAGCCATTAGTGAAATAAAAATTAAAACCACAATGCAATACCATTTCATACTCATTAAAGTGTCTAATAGCCAGTACCTGATATCTGTGAGGATGTGGAACAACTTGCACTTTTACATGCTGATGGGAATATAAAATGTCACCAAAAAAAGTTTGGCAGTTTCTTACTTTATGACCCAGCAATTCCTTTCTTGGAGTTTACTTTACATAAATGAGGTTATAATCACACAAAACCGTATATGAATGTTTGTAGCAACTCTATTTGTGATTGCCAAAAATTGGAAAAATGTAGATGTCCTTCAATGAGTGAATAGATAAAACTGTGGTATATCTATACAGTGGAATACTACTCAGAAATAAAGAGGAATGGACTATTGATGCATACAAAATCATGCGTGTATCTCAAAGGCATCATGCTGAGGATTTATATTTTTCACAAAATCTGAAATTTTGTAGACATTATCTCTTTGAATATATCTTCTCCACATCTGCCTATTCTCTTACCCATGGAATTCCTTTTAGATGTGGGACAGAGGTTCTCTGTGGGAGAAGAAGATGTGGGAAAGAAACCGGTCCTCAGAGGTCTGTAATGGTTCATTTCATTTAGAAGACTTTCTGGAAGAAAGCTAAACTGTAGTGATGGAGAATAGATTAGTGGCTGCTAGAGGCTGGGGTGGAAGAAGGATACAATTGCAAAATGAGGTAGCATGAGAAAGTTTTCCATATCATGAAACTGTTAAGTATCTTGATTATGGTGATGTTTACTTAAATATTCATTTTAAAATACATAGATATACATACCAAAAAGTCAATTGTATTACATGATAATTTAATAAATAAAATAATAAAAAGAACACACACATTTAGAAGAGCCAAGCCACAATTTTGCCTCTGAGTTCTCCTTTGAACAAAAAATATAATAATTCCTATAGATAAAGTCATGCTTAGCTGCTCAGGGCCACATTTATTCCTGACAGTATAATATAACACATATGTCTAATATAATAAAAATGTATATTTTAATAACCTGCAGTATAAATCAGCAACAAATCAAATTTTACTGACCCATATCTTTTTAAAAAAATCTTCTTTATGCCTCTATTTGCTCTTAAAGTATAGGTATTCTCCAGGTTGTATCTTCATCTTAATTTCTTCTTGTTTAACATCCTCTCCTGGAGAAATCTCTTTCAGTCCAGTTGCTTGATTTAAAATCTCCTTGATGAAGATGACTTCTAAATCTGTACCTGCAGTCCCAATGTCTTTTTAATCTCTATTTATAGCTGTTTGTGTAATATCTTCTTTTAAATATCCCACTAGTCCAAAAAAATCACTTTCCAAAAAATTTAATTAATTGCTCTTCTAAAGTCTAAGATTCCTCTGAAGTCATTAAATTCTTGGTTACTAAAACTAGAAATATTATATTTTTAACCTCCTCCTTGTGCTTACTGTCTCTCAATAAATTGGTCACTAAATTTAGTTGATTCTTTAAATTATGCATTTTTTCTCTCACCAAAACCCAAATTAAATCCTTAATGGTAGCTACTTTGGAGTGTTACAATACTTCTCTATGGTCTGTCTGACTCCCACGTGTTATTTCTGTAATTCACTTTTGTACTCTTGTTAGCATTTGTTGCTTCATAAAATCTTTTTAATTCTCCTCCTCTTGAATAGAAATCTTATTTTCATAGAAAATAAAATCCAAACTTCATTTGATATTCTTAACTGCCAATAATTTAAATCTCCTTAATTTCTCTAATATCCTCCAGCACTTCAAATACATCACCACTACTGTCTGCTTACCATGGGCTACCTGACTGTAGTCACGTTCTCGGTTTTGTTGTTTCTTGAAACCAGCCCATTTCTGATCAACTACTTCACCTTCTATGGGAAGTGCCCAGTATATGTACGTCTCCTGGGTCTGTTAGGTTTCTGGATTACTTCACATTTCTGCTCTTATGCCATATCTTTCTTGAAGACTTCCCCAGTTCTGCAACTTGGAATTCAACTTAGTCTCCTTTGAGTTTTTATAGGCTGATTAATTATTTTGCTTTGTTTTATTATGCATGCATATAATCACCACTGAGACTATAACCTTCTTAAGAGAAGCAATCATGTATTAATCACATTTTCTTGCCCTAAATCCTGTTTGGAATAAGGTGCAGCACATGTACATATACAAAGAAATAATCGTCACTTTCTTGTTAGATCTGGAACAATGCTCCTTACACATAAGATATACAATATTGTTTCCTCTATAAATAAATGTATGAATGAATAGCAGACAGGTTAAGTAGACTAGGGAGTTTTGGAAATGTTATCCCGTACATTACAATTATAGGAAGATTATCATTAGCAATAATGTGTTATTATAAATATCATTCTGCATGATCAGGTAATGTCAACATTGATTTGTTGTGCACCTGCACTTACCACTCAAGGGCAAATTACATTTTCATTCTATCATTCAACTGCTCAAAATTCAGTGTCTACCTTGGTATATTAATGATTGAATTTGAAGTTTTATTTACTTTTTCATTTATGGCATTTTTATTAACTGTGTTCTTTATCCAACAAAGGAGCACATATATCTGAATATATGAATATTGTACTTCTAAGTATTCCCTGTGATTATGCCTCTACCTCCCTTCCTTCCTCCCTTCTTTCCATCCATCTTCTTCTTTGTCCTTTTTTTTCTGTTTTCCTTGCCACCCTCCCCCTCCCTCCTATACCACATTTATCGTGCCCTCCTCCTTTCCTTTATATCATTCCTCTTTCTCTTTAACATTTCTTATTGCTTATTATCTACTACATCTTGATCTGAAAATGCCACAAACACTGTGAATAGTTACTGTACTGAAGGAGCTAACAGTCTAGAGTGAGCCAAGTCAATTTTTTGTTTTTTGTCTTGTTTGTTTTGTATATGGGTGTGTTTCACTATCCTGAGTTAGAATCATGTTTATTCTCACTGTGGTACAACCCACCATTCTCTGTACTCAGCCTTCACTTGACATATGCAGGAATGTCATTATGCCTTCTCTTCATTCTTGCTTTTTCCAGAATGAGCAAACTTTCCCTATCTTCATAGCAGATGTGAGCTCCACTAAATACATTTGCTGTTCTGTATTTCATTTCTTTAGCTTTTAACTTATTTTCATGACATTATGCTGTCATTGATGTTCTGTAGCTGTTGTTTCATGTGTCCTTGTCATATGTTTCTCAAGGTTATTGGGTAGTTTTCATGATAGTCCTCATTGCTCCTAGCTTGATGCAATATGCTTGAGCAATTGAATTCCTAAGATATTTGAAAGAACCAATCAAGAAGAAGATGAAATGCCCTTTACTTTGAGTAAAAACTCGTTTTCTTAGGAATATTCCTAATTTTTTTGTAAGTAAAATTGTATACAGTAAACTCTGGAAGTATAGCATCAAATGCCACTAGTGTTTATGAGTATATGATTTGGAAGTATTTTAGTCTCTTTGAACTTTTCTGTATTGCACAGTTATATTTAAATGTGTGTAGTATTTTTATTGAATAAATAAGTTAGTAAAGCTTAATAGAATGTCTTATTATGTACTGAAGTATACATGCCAAAATAAAAACTATTCCTAATGGATTTTGAATTTCCAAAGAAAAACTACATGTGTTTTCCCTTCCCAAGAATACTGGAGGTGATCAATATACTTTGGAGACAGATATATATAGGACTCCTTGGTAAAAGACATTTCACTCTATATTTCACCCTGTTCAAGGACATTATTGTTCACTTTTTAACAATAGAGGGCAGTAGAATAATGGTTCATAAATTTATTTTTGATAAAACTAACCAGATCCTTCATTATAACCTCTAGAAAAATGGTCAAAATAGTTCTGATATGTTTACCAAAGAAGAAAAGTTAATGTCATGGTTTTGCTTTTATTTGTCTAGAATAATGTTTTTTTTTTTTTTTTTTTTCGTGAGAGAAGATAAGGCAGTGTGGAAGTGTTCAGAATCTGGCACTCTTTCTTTGACCTTGAGTTAACTTTCCTGGGCTTTGAAGTTTCTGCCAGAGCTCTAATAAGCGATATTTATGTTGCCCACTGATCTTGTCACATAGGGTGTATCTGTTCACAAGTTTAGAGAAAAAGAAAAGGAATCAGTTTAATCTAGCTACTAAGTATTGTATGATAGTTGAGAAAAATAACACAATAAGTGGTTGAATTAAACCATTTGTATTCAAATGTGCTTTTTCACATGGGTTATGTAAAAATCAACTCCTGCAAACTAAGTGTCCTCAGGTGGAAAGTGACAAAGTGCAAACTCAGGGAAATTTTGATTAAAGAGGCATTCTACCAGTGCCATGCTGAGCTATGTGGAGACTAAATTAACAGAACAACAGCAAAAAAATCAGTATTATGGTCCTGTCCCTATTTAGCATTTTTATGGTTTGTTCATTGTGGATTTTTTTATATTAATTTTAGTTTAGAAACCTTCACTAAAATATTATTTATCTTGATTAGTGTTTTCTTTTTTTGGCATCTCCTTGAATTCGATCCCTAAGATGAGTATCTCATTCCTCACATCCTAATCATACCCCCAGATAGTTACTCAAATAAAAATACTGTTGTATCACAGCAACATAAGAAAAACTGGGATAAGATGGGATGATAGAAAGAGAAATGGAAATCTCAGAAAAACTATCATAAGTGAAGTGTCCTGCTCTGGAGAATTCTTAATCTGATACACAATGAAATTTATATCGATAAATTATGTTTTCAGCATATTTGGAATGCCACTCTTTATCCTTCAAGAACAAGTAGGCACTACTACCTTGACCATGTATTTCTTTATATCTGTATTATAGAGTGCACTTGCAAAAGTGCAACTGGTTTAATTGCTTATTCCAGAGAGAAAAACAAACTAAAGGGGAATATATCTAAAGTGCTCATGCTCAGATTTATGTCTAACTCTTTGCGATCCCATGGACTGTAGCCCGCCAGGCTCCTCCGTGCATGGAAATTTTCAAGCAAGAATACTAGACTGGGTTGCCATTTTCTTTTCCAGGGGATCTTCCTGACCCAGGGATTGAACCCACATCTCTTGTATCTCCTGCATTGGCAGGTAGATTCTTTTGCCACTGCGCCACCTGGGAAACCCAAAAACAATCCACAATTTATATCTTCCTTTAGTCTACTTTTCTCCTTTGCAGAACATGATTCACTGTCTCAGAATGTGTTTATCCTAAGAAAACTGACATAGTTCTCAAAATACTAGATCTTCTGGAGAAACTCTAACTGCCCTAACATCAAGCAACTTGGTACTTTACCAAGTACAACTTGGTACTTTTTCCATATGCTTTTTAAACAGAGCAACATAAGAAATGGAAAAAGGTAAGAGGGAAAGAAGCAAAAAGTGGGGAATTAGTTAAAACAGACTTGGCCAGGGATGGCAAAAGATTGAATTCTAGCCAGTCTTGGACTTAACAGAAGTCCCTTGGTTCAGTGCTTTTGAACTGTGGTGCTGGAGAAAACTCTTGAGAGTCCCTTGGACTACAAGGAGATCAAACCAGTCAGTCCTAAAAGAAATCAATCCTGAATATTCATTGGAAGGACTGATGCTGAAGCTGAAGCTCCAATACTTTGGCCACCTGATGTGAAGAGGTGACTCATTAGAAAAGACCCTGATGCTTGGAAAGATGGAAGGCAGAAGCAGAAGGGGACAACAGAGGATGAGATGTTTGGATGGTATCACTGACTTGATGGACATGAGTTTGAGCAAGCTCCGGGAGATGGTGAAGGACAGGGAAGCCATGACTGCGTGACTGAAAAACAACCACCTTGGTTCAAATTGCATGCTTTATAAAGATTATTTTTCAGTGACCTGAGAGAGAAGAATTTTCTCTGCTCAAATAATTTGTGCAACTTCTGTGTCCTCTTGGAGAAGCATGTTAAAGGCTCAGAAGAGTCCTGCAGATTCTCCCTGAAGGACTAACCAAGCATTTTCTGAGTGTGTTTGACTCTGAAAGAAGCTTCTTTTTAAAAATATAGCACTAAGACCCATGTTTCACAGTTAGCATTTTGAGAAGTGCAATTTGGGGATTGTTGACCTATATTCAGAATATAGAGATCTCAATATACCTTGGCACGGGTTAAGAAGTAGTAATAATTGCTAATAAAAGCAGTAACTAACATTTGTAGAATGTCAATTTTTTATCTGGGTCACTGCCTGTAAAGAACAGACAACTGGTTTACTCTTCCTTCCTGTCATGTTATTCTCTTCCTTTGTCAAAATATTGACAATTTATAAATTTACACATCACAAATTAATAACTATATGACTTATATATTGCACAAATGTGCAAAATCTTACATTTTGTGATGGATGCTTGGGCCATATGTGGGCGTTTTAAAGTTAATACAAATGCCTTCGTTGTGACCTAAATTTGTATTGTAGTGGACCACTTTCCCTCAGTTCTGAAAATTTATCTTTGTATCAGAGTTGTTGTTATGCATTCCTTATCTTCTCTATTAGATTGATAGTTCCATGAAAGCAAGATATTTCTGTTTCAAATGCACTGATCCAATATTGCTACTATATTCCCTGTGGTTCTTCTTAATACCTGATACAATGTAGGCCTGCAGAAAGTACTTATTAATTAAGCAAATTTCTGGAAACCTATTTCCTAAAATTTTAAACATGATGTCTTTTAGATGATGGTGTACTTATTCACTAGATTACTAGTTGCATTTATTCAAATAGAAAAACCCACAATGCAAAAAGATGATTCAGTAGATCTAAAAGTCAATTTTACATTTATTAAACAAGATTTGTGTAAGAAGTGACTATCCTTTATTGTTTTCCATACCTCAGGAAGAGACTGGTGTTAAAACCTAAAATATCTTTTTTTTTTTTTTTTTGTCATTTGAGAATCCCATATTACAAGGGACCATGAAAGAGACTGTCAGGCTATGTCCCAAGTGGGAAAACCATCCTTTTCCATGCCTCAGGGACACTTTATTTTTCTGAATGATCAAGGGATATGAAGTGATAAGGTGGTGGAATATTTCAATATGTTTGTCAAACATTCAGTTTGTATGGTTAAAATATGATAGTTGAGTCAATGGGACCTTCCAGTTGGTGGGACTTGGAAGTTTTAGCTGTAGATACCATAATGGGACCTATGAGAGGAATCAAAACAGATTCTTGCCAGTGAAGTGACATAATGATTTGAGACTCTGTATCTACAATTTTGGAGGCTATTGAGGTTTTCTTCTTTTTTTTTTTTTTCATTTATTTTTATTAGTTGGAGGCTAATTACTTTACAATATTGTAGTGGTTTTTGTCATACATTGACAAGAATCAGCCATGGATTTACATGTATTCCCCATTGCGATCCCTCCTCCCAAGTCCCTCTCCACCAGATTCCTCTGGGTCTTCCCAATGCACCAGGCCCGAGCACTTGTCTCATGCATCCATCCTGGGCTGCTGATCTGTTTCACCATAGATAATATACATGTTTTGATGCTGTTCTCTCGAAACATCCCACCCTCGCCTTCTCCCACAGAGTCCAAAATTCTGTTCTGTACATCTGTGTCTCTTTTTCTGTTTTGCATATAGGGTTATCGTTTCCATCTTTCTAAATTCCATATATATGCGTTAGTATACTGTATTGATCTTTATCTTTCTGGCTTACCTCACTCTGTATAATGGGCTCCAGTTTCATCCATCTCATGAGAACTGATTCAAATGAATTCTTTTTAATGGCTGAGTGATATTCCATGGTGTATATGTACCACACTTCCTTATCCATTGAGGTTTTCCTTCTTAAACTCATTATTAGCACCAAGTGCCTATCACCTTTGATGATATTTTCTCTTAATGTGAGAAAGCACAAGCCTTTTGTATAACTTTTTTTTTCTGATAAGTGACCTTTCTTACTCAAGTTAGCTTGGTTGTGTGAATACATGGGCCTGCCAGGTGGCTCAGTGGTAAAGAATCTGCCTGACAGTGCAGGAGACTTGGGTTCAGTCCCTCAGTCAGGAAGATCCCCTGCAGGGGGAAATGTCAATGTCAACCCACTGGAGGAGGAGGAAATGTCAACCCACTGCAGTATTTTTGCCTTGCAAATCCCATGGACAGAGGAGCCTGGTGGGCTACAGTCCATGGGGTCACAAAGAGACATGAGTGAGCGACTGAACACATATATACACATGAACACATATGTACATACAGACCCACACAGATACTATATATGTGTGAAGCAAACCAGTTCCCAACTCCACTCATGGGATGTTAACCTACTTTGAATGTTAATTTTTTGAAAATAATTCTTAGTCCTATTTTCAAGTGGCAATTCAGCTGGTTTAATTTATAATTTATTAAATTTTGCTAGAAAGGAGCAAGAGAGTCATTATAAACTGACTCATAACTATATTGACCCAATATCTAACAACATTGACCTCCTTGCAGTGTAAATTTAATTAAAATAGCACTGGACAGAACAAAATTAACTTCAGACAATAAACAAAACAAATGGCTTTAATAAATACAGTTACCTATTACTATTGTTTTACATCACTCAAAGACTTTCATTGATATCTTCTGGAAGATAATTGCCTATAAATTCAGGTGTAAAATATTTCCTTACAAACTTTCAATGTCTCCTTATCTTCAGGATAAGAGTTGTATTTCTTTAACAATTTTTATTTAAAGGCTAAACTTCTTGGCCTTTTGTATAAAAGATACTTTAATTAAATAAATTACATAAGAGATGAATAAAAATAGGCCAAAAATCTTTAGAAGATTTGAATTAAGTTTCTTAAATTTGAAAAAGGCAGAAAACTTTTTAAACTTTCTAACAAGGGAAAATAAAAATGAGTGTCATTAGCATAGAAAGTGTGTGTGGGTATAATCATTGGGTATGAAACACATATATTTAACATCTCAGCTCATTTATGTTCCCTAAGGGTAACACTAGAGCAATTTGACATAGCTACCACATTACATCAGCAAATGAATATAGCAAGATTTAAGAGAAAAGTAGTATAATAAAAGCTTCTGATGTTGACAGATTTAGATTTCTTCATCTTGATTATAGGATTTAGCCCATTGAAGGCTATTTTATATGCCGTAGTCCTTTTATTTCATAAGCATTTCTGGAAGAAAGTCCAAAACATGTATAAGATCACTGCCTGGATTGAGTATTTCAGTGCTCTTGCTATTGCATAGGCTTTGTTTATTTTAGTTTTATATAGATAATTACATATCAGAATGCAGAAAGGTAGGCAATTTGGCCATTTGGTTGTAACTATTTATAGAAGTGAAATAAACTGTACTTTTCAGGACAGAATGAAAAAATCTTAGAGGAAAAGTAGCCGGTTAAGTATCTTAAAACTGCTCTTTTCACAGTGATTTTGGACCAACTACAAATAGGAGAGATGAGTCATCATCTGAAGCTCAAGAGGTCATGGGAGAATTCCAGACACCCTTCCACAGTACACACTCAGAACACCCCAAGGTAAGGAAAACATTAAATTTGGAAACATACTGGTAATATTAAAATGTTTCATTAACTATGTAGATTAAAACAGAAGTTACAGTACTAATAATTACATAGCATTCCAAAATTAAAGGTTCCAATATGGTGAGCATTGGAGTAAGAAATCTCTGTAGGAGAGGTTGGACTTGTGATAGAAACACCCCAGTGTTAAGAGAAGTAACCCTGTCTTCCATAGAGAATTATGTCTGTTTTAAGCACTGAAAATCCAATGTTTATCATGGTGGCTGGCACAGAGTAAGCACTCAGAAAATGTTTGGCTTTTGACACTACTAAAGTCCCATCACTTCATGGCAAATAGATGGGGAAACAGTGGCTGACTTTATTTTTCTGGGCTCCAGCATCACTGCAGATGGTGATTGCAGCCATGAAATTAAAAGACGCTTACTCCTTGGAAAGAAAGCTATGACCAACCTAGACAGCATATTAAAAAGCAGAAACTACTTTGTCAACAAAGGTCTGTCTAGTCAAGGCTATGGTTTTTCCAGTGGTCATGTATGGATGGGAGAGGTGGACTATAAAGAAAGCTTGAGTGCAGAAGAATTGATGTTTTGAACTGTGGTGTTGGAGAAGACTCTTGAGAGTCCCTTGGACTGCAAGGAGATCCAACCAGTCCATCCTAAAGGAGAGCAGTCCTGGGTGTTCATTGGAAGGACTGATGTTGAAGCTGAAACTCCAATACTTTGGCCACCTGATGCAAAGAGCTGACTCATTTGAAAAGACCCTGATGCTGGGAAAGATTGAGGGCAGGAGGAGAAAGGGACAACAGAGGATGAGATGGTTGGATGGTATCACAGACTCAATGGACATGGGTTTGAGTGGACTCTGGGAGTTGGTGATGGACAGGGAGGCCTGGCGTGCTGCGGTTCATGGGGTCGCAAAGAGTCGGACACGACTGAGCGACTGAACCGAACTGAACTGAACCTGCCATAGTAAAATAGGATCAGGGCTAATGATCTCATGTATTCTCCTCCATGATATTTCAGTCATGTTCCATATTTGCCAGTGGTTATTTGCCAGTGACACAGTGGTTGACAAGGTATAAAAGGAAAAGGCTGGATCTGGAGTCTGGACCTAGATAAACTGGAGGAAGGAATAGTTAAAAGGCCTTCAGTTTCCAAGTGGTAAATTCTTTGTCCAAGAGACTGGGCTTCTGTTGTTTTCTTCGCTTCAGTTGAGAAACAGAGCCCTGAATGACCTTAAGTTCCTCGTTGAAAAGAAAAAGAACAACGATTATTACAAGAATGATACTAATGCACAGTGTGTAGAATGAGTTCCTAAATCAGGGTATGACATACAAACATCTTTCTGTATTTGAATAGCTTTTTAGGCTTTGCTTCTTATTCCAACTCCTAGGGAAGAGTACTTAGGGAAGATATGAATAATATTTTGAAAATCTTACCAAACTTACTGAACTTCTGGAGTTACTATTTTGCAAGCTTCTCAATTGCTTTTAGGCAGGAGGAGAAGGGGACGACAGAGGATGAGATGGTTGGATGGCAACACCAACTCCATGGACATGAGTTTAAGTAAGCTCTGGGAGTTGGTGATAGACGGGGAAGCCTGGCATACTGCAGTCCATGGGGTCACAAAGAATAGGACTTGACTGAGTAACTGAACTGAACAACTGCTTTTAATTACATTTTAGTGACTGTTTTAAAATATCTTATTAAATTTAAAAACCAGAATGTAACTAGTTCTCAGTATGTGTAATTCAGATGTTTACTATTGAAAATATGCTGTATAATATGTAATGTGCAATAATTATATTTCCTATGTTTATTCTATAACCATTTTATAGAAAAATTTTTATATAAATTAACTTATTTGTATGCAAATTTAAAAATAAAATTAATGTGGAAAGTAATGTGCGTGTCACCAAGAATGAGATGTTCTTAGCTGTTAACAGAAAGTAAAACCATGTGGAAAACAATTTTGTTTTCATTTAGAAATATATCACATATTACTCCTTTAGTAGGATATGTATTTTTCTTCCATGAGTTTCCAAGTCATGTTAGCTGTTTTACCTCATTGGTTTGTTTTGAGGTTTAGTAAATTGAGAACAATAAAATATAAAGCACAGAATTTGCTTTTTAATAAATTTTATCACTTTGACTATTGAATTCGTACTTCAACAGAAGATGGAAACACTTGGTATTCAGCTCTCCCTACAGTTTAACAAAGCTCAGACTCTGTCAGTATTTGTTTTTTTGATTCTAGTGTGGATTTCTTATGACCATTAAAAAGTCTACAGTATATGAAGTGGTTTGAGATATTGTATTGTGGATTTCTTTTTGTTTTAAATTTGAATGAACCTATGCAAAAATCTTGAAATACTTTCTAAATTGAGCTCGTATTTTTTTCTTTATGAGGACTCTGCTGAGCCTTCCTGTTGGCCCTACATCTGTATTGACTTCCTAGGGCTGCCGTAACAAATTACACAAACTGAATGGCCCCAAACAACAGAAATTTATTCTCTCACAGTTCAGGAGTATAGAAGTCTGAAATCAAGATGCCAGCAGGATTAGTTCCTTCCAAAGCCTTTAAAAATCTGTTATGTTCCACTGGCCTAGCTTCTGGTGGGGGAAAAAAAAAAAGTGAAAGTGTTAGCCACTCAGTTGTGTCCAACTCTTAGACCTTATGGACTGTAGCCCACCAGGCTCATGGAATTCTACAAGAAAGGATACTGGAGTGTGTTGTCATTCCCTTTTTCAGGGTATCTTCCTGACTCAGGGATCAAATCTGAGTCTCTTGCTTTGTAGGCAGACTCTTTACTACATGAGCTACCAGAGGAACTAGCTTCTGGTGGTTGCCAGTAATCCTTAGCATTGCTTGACTTGTAACTGCATTACTCTGATCCCTGCCACTCTAATGCCCTTCTTTCCTGGGTATTTCTCTTTGTGTTCTCTATTCTCTTTGTAAGTATACGGCTCATTGAAATGAGTATGTCTAACCCAATATGATCTCATCTTAACTATTAACAAGGCCACATTTTGAGATTCCTGGTGTTCATGAATTTGGGGGGGGGGGATAGTATTATACAACCTGTTACACAATGTATTGGATTCTTCTTCATAGTTCAACAAAACTCACACTCTTGTCATTTCTCTAGAGTGGATTACCTCTTACCACTGATATAAGCTGGAGTGTATGAAGTATATTGTCCTTTTTTTGCGGGCACACAGATTCTGCCTGGACCCCATCTTTGTACAAATCTACCTTATCAGCTATTAATTTTAAGAAAAAGCCATTTCTATTCTGTGTTTCTCTTTGAGAATATAACTTTTTCAGGAGAGGGAGCATGAGCTGACACTTTCGAAACCTTAGGCAAGCATTTAAAAGGCACTGTCCAGCCCATAAACTGCAACGTGTTGACATTATCCATTTATTCATTCATTTAATCATCAAATACTTACTGAGAGCCTTCTTTGTACAGACACAACCAATATAGCAGATGGGAGAAGATATGTTGGATCACATACCTTTTTGAATATTAATTCAGCAATTTTCTAAAGTGATACACTTGCACATAGAGGTTAGCACACAATTCCACAGAGTTCATAGAATCCAGAGATTCATGTATTCTTGGTTAAAATTCTCTAACTACTAATCATTAAAAAAGAAAAAATCTTTTTATTGTGTATTGCGATATAACCAATTAACAATGTTGTGGTAGTTTCAAGTGGACAGCAAAGCAACTCAGCCATACATATACATGCATCTATTCTCCCCCAAATTCCCCTCCCATCCAGGCTGCCACATGATATTGAGCAGAGTTCCCTGTGCTATAAAATAGGCCCTTGTTGGTAATCCATTTTAAATGTAGCACTTACCTTGCTTCTGTTTTCTCATTATTATGAGTAATATGTTTACTTATAATAATACCTGTCTTATGCATTTGGCAGTGGATAATAGAAATCTTGAGTAATACTGTCCTTGACCAATATAGTTTAGTCTTTCTCACTGAAAACTAATTGTAGATTTTGGAAGTTGCTGGGATTTCTTCAGTTCTTCAGTGACTTCTTCTAAGACCCAACCCCTTTCAACTAAATTCTCTCCCTTAGTTAGAAAGGGTATTGACTTCAGACTGTAGGACTTCATTCAAAGAAGGGAAGCAGTGATTGACTAGGAAAGTAAGGACCTTACATCTCTCACCTCACATTAGAGAGCAGAGATTTTTTTCCTATTAACATCCTAGCAGACTTCCTGTTCTGTTCATTCAGCCAGAAGAGAGTAACATGGAAACCCTTGAATGCAAGCAACGCTGGGAATTAGTATCTATCCATGACTAGATTAGATCAATAAGAAGTTATTTTTAGGAGTTGGGTACATTGCCTTGCAGAACATAATTAAAATTCTCTTAGCAAAGAAGACAGGTGGGATGTCTGTTGAGTAGATGAATAAGAGTATCTGTCACACATGTGTACATCTTTAAAGCTTAGAAATTACTTTCCAAAATATAGTCTCATCTAACTATCATACTTGAGGCTCAAGAATCATTTCCCATCTGCTGCTGATGAAACCAAGGCAGAGAAGAGTAAACTGTCTTGCCTAAAGTTGCACCAGTAAGTAGCTGAACAGAAATATAATCTAATCTTCCAAGCTATTGAATCTGAAATGTCATTGAGCATTCAAAGCAGGTAGCTATCCTTTTAAAAGAACAGAGTAAGAGAAAACTTAAAGATGAATTCAACTGAATTCGTTTGAATTTCCAGTTCACATTGCCTGTAAAAAGTTGATTCCCTCAATATAATAATAACGATAATGAAAAAGAGAGAGGTCCAATTAAAGATATACTAAGTGAGCTTAGTACTAGGTGGAATAAAGCATGAGAATCCCATGCCTTGTTCTATTTGAAAGGAAGATGTCTGGGAAGAGTCTGTCTTTAAACTGAGTTTGCTCTTCTGTCATCCTGAGAGTGTAGCAAACAAAATCATCTATTGCCTCCACTTTATGAGCTGATAGGAACAATGATTGTAATAGAAATGCACTAGTAACCTGTTTGAATTGTGGTGCTAAACAAGACTCTTGAGAGTCTCTTGGATTGCGAGGAGATCAAATCAGTCAATCCTAAAGGAAATCAACCCTGAATGGTCTTTGGAAGGACTGATACTGAACTTGAAGTGCCAGTACTTTGGCCACCTGATTGGAAGAGCCAACTCACTGGAAAAGACCCTGATGCTGGGAAAGATAGAAGACAAAAGGAGAAGAGGACAATAGAGGATGAAATGGTTAGAGAGCATCACTGACTCAATGGAGATAAGTTTGAGCAAACTCCAGAAGATAGTGAACGACAGGGAAGCCTGATGTGCTGCAATCCATGGGGCTGCAAAGAGTCGGACACAACTTAGCAACTGAACAACAAACCTGTTCTCTAGAACCAATCCTACCGTATGATATTGACTCCTCTGAGCAGTGCAGTGGTGACAGAAGGCTGGAAAGATTTGCATTTTTAAAATAGAATTGGGGCAAAAATTATTAATATTTATAAATATTTTCAAGAAATAAATGTATATACATCATAGTGGATGTGTTTTTCTTCTGATCAGCATTCATTGCTCTCTTTTTGTAACCTCAATTTTATTTCCTTTTGTGGAACCACCCTTCTCTCATGTTCACTAGACATGGTTTGGGGAATTCTCAGCCCATTCTCTTATTCCAGGAGTTGTCAAGTGAGCCATATCTGGCCATATTCTATCTCTCAACTATCAGTATTTAGTTCTGGGAGGCACACATGAAAATAAGACAAATCTAGAACTTTTGCTGAAATGACCAGGAAGGAGACACTATTTTATGCTAAGCTTGCTAAGTTGATGGGACGGATGAGGCTAAGGGACATCCTGGCAATTCCTAGAAGTGGAGGAGTAAGAAGAAATGAAAAGGGGGCTCTCTTCTTTGTCAAACATCTCTCATATCAAAGGCAGTATTTAATGTGATTTACATAGAGTGTCTCATATAATCTCACACAAATCCTCTAAAGCCAATGTTCGTTCCCTCATTTTCAGATGAGACTTAAAGAGGTTAAGTGACTTGTCTAAGATTACACAGTGTCAAAGCAAGATTTTGAATTCAGGTATGTGAGATATTGAAATGGGTTATATTTACAATTTCTTTCCAATCTGAGTGTTCTGGTAGCCTAAGATCATACATATAAGTTTATGGAGGCTCAGATGGTAAGAATCTCCTGCAATGCAGGAGACCTGGGTTTGATCCCTGGGTCAGGAAGATCCCCTCAAATAGGAAATGGCAACCCATTCCAGTATTCTTGCTCAGAGAATTCCATGGACAGAGGAGCCTGGTGGGCTACAGTCCATGGATCACAAAGAGTTGGGCATGCCTGAATGACTAATACTTTCATATGTTTATGCACATGTTAAGGTTATTATGATGTGCTGAGATAAAATTATTTATGATACAGTGGTTTTTTGCTAGAAAGCAACTGCATCAAGCCTGATAGGAAATCAAATCTCTGGTCAGAGGATGTTTTTTGGCCGTGGCCAAATTGGTGACCAAGAAACATCTCTTTCTGTGGTTTGCTGAGAAAAATAAACATTGCTAGTCTTTTTCCATGAGAGATTGTGCTCAGTTCAGTTTAGTTAGAGCTTCCCAAGTAGCTCAATTGGTAAAGAATCTGCCTACAATGCAGGAGAAGAGAGTTCAATCCCTGGGTTGGGAAGATCAACTGGAGAAGGAAATGGCAACCCACTCCAGTACTCTTGCCTGGAAAATCTCATGACAGGAAGCTGGAGGGCTAAAGTCTATGAAGTTGCAATGGTCAGACACAACTTAGTGACTAAAACCACTACACCAGTTCAGTTCAGTTGCTTAGTTGTGTCTGATTCTTTGCGACCCCATGGACTGCAGCACACCAGGCATCCATGGCCATCACCAACTCCTGGAGCTTGCTCAAACTCATGTTCATCAGCGATTGTTGATGCCATCCAGCCATCTCATCCTGTGTCATCCCCTTCTCCTCCTACCTTCAATCTTTCCCAACATCAGGGACTTTTCCAGTGAGTCATTTCTTCCCATCAGGTGGACAAAGTATTGGAGCTTCAGCTTCAACATCAGTCCTTCCAATGAATATTCAGGATTGATTTCCTTTAAGATTGACTTGTTTGATATCCTTGCACCCTAAGGGACTCTCAAGAGTCTTCTCCAACACCACAGTTCAAAGCAACAATTTTTCAGTGCTCAGCTTTCTTAATGATCCAACCCTCATATCCATACATGACTAATGGAGAAACCATAGTTTTGACTATATGACCTTTTCAGTAAAGTAACGTCTCTCCTTTTTAATATGCTGTCTAGTTTGGTCATAGCTTTCCTTCCAAGAAGCAAGTGTCTTTTAATATTATTGTTGTAGTCACCATCTGCTATGATTTTGGAGCCCCCAAAATAAAGTCTCTCATTATTTCCTTTCTTTCCACATCTATTTGCCATGAAGTGATCAGACTGGATGCCATGATTTTGTTTCTTGAATGTTGAGTTTTAAGCCAGATTTTTCATGCTCCTCTTTCACCTTCATCAAGAGGCTCTTTAGTTCCTCTTCACTTTCTGCCATAAGGGTGGTGTCATTCACATATCTGAGGTTATTGATAGTTCTCCAGCTTATCTTTATTCTGGCTTGTGCTTCATCCAGCCCATGATTTCACATGATGTACTCTGCATATAAGTTAAATAAGCAGGGTGAAAATATACAGCCTTGACATACTTTTTTCCCAATTTGGAACCGGTCCATTGTTCCATGTCCGATTCTAACTGTTGTTTCTTGAACTGCATACAGATTTTTCAGGAGACAGGTAAGGTGGTCTGGTATTCTGATTTCCTGAAGAATTTTCCAGTTTGTTGTGATCCAGATAACCATGATGGAGTGATCACTCACCTAGAGCCAGACATCCTGGAATGTGAAGTCAAGTGGGCCTTAGGAAGCATCACTATGAACAAAGCTAGTGGAGGTGATGGAATTCCAGTTGAGCTATTTCAAATCCTGAAAGATGATGCTGTGAAAGTGCTGCACTCAATATGCCAGCAAATTTGGAAAACTCAGCAGTGGCCACAGGACTGGAAAAGGTCCGTTTTCATTCCCATCCCAAAGAAAAACAATGTCAAAGAATGCTCATACTACAGCACAGTTGCACTCATCTCACATGCTAGTAATGTAATGCTCAAAATTCTCCAAGCCAGACTTCAAGAGTATGTGAACCATGAACTTCCAGATGTTCAATCTGGGTTTAGAAAAAGCAGAGGAACCAGAGATCAAATTGCCAATCTCTGCTGAATCATCAAAAAAGCAAGAGAATTCCAGAAAATAATCTACCTTTGCTTTCTTGACTGTGCCAAAGCTTTTGACTGTGTGGATCACAACAAACTGTGGTAAATTCTGAAAGAGATGGAAATGCCAGACTACCTGACCTGCCTCCTGAGAAATCTGTATGCAGGTCAAGAAGTAATAGTTAGAATCAGACATGGAAAACTGGACTGGTTCCAAATTAGTAAAGAGGTGTACATCAAGGCTGTATATTGTCACCCTGCTTATTTAACTTATATGCAGAGAACATCATGGGAAATGCCAGGCTGGATGAAGCACAAGCTGGAATCAAGATTGCTGGGAGAAATATCAATAACCTCAGACATGCAGATGACACCATCCTTATGGAATAAAGGGAATAAGAATAAAGAGCCTATCGATGAAAGTGAAAGAGGAGAGTGAAAAAGTTGGCTTAAAACTCAACTTTCAGAAAACTAAGATCATGACATCTGGTCTCATCACTTCATGGCAAATAGATAGAGAAACAAGGGAAACAGTGACAGACTTCATTTTCCTGGGCTCCAAAATCATTGCAGATGGTGATTGCAGCCATGAAATTAAAAGATGCTTACTCCTTGGAAGAAAAGCTATGACCAACCTAGACAGCATATTAAAAAGCAGAGACATTACTTTGCTGACAAAGGTCCATCTAGTCAAAGCTATTGTTTTTCCAGTAGTCATATATGGATGTGAGAATTGGACCATAAAGAAATCTGAGAGCTGAAGAATTGATGCTTTTGAATTTTGGTGTTGAAGAAGACCCCTGAAAGTCCTTTGGACTACAAGGAAATCCAACCAGTTAGCCCTAAAGGAAATCAGTCCTGAATATTCATTGGAAGGACTGATGTTGAAGCTGAGGCACCAATACTTTGGCCACCTGATGCGAAGAACTGACTCATTGGAAAACACCCTGATGTTGGGAAAGATTGAAGGCAGGAGGAGAAGCGGATGGCAGATGATGAGATGGTTGAATGGCATCACCGGGTTGATGACATGAGTTTGAGCAAGCTCCAGGACTTGGTGATGGACAGCGAAGCCTGGCATGCTACACAGTCCATGGGTTCACAAAGAGTCGGACTGAGTGACTGAGCTGAAAAACTGAACAGTCAAAGGCATTAGTGTAGTCAATGAAGCCGAAGTAAATATTTTTTATGGAATTCCCTTTCTTTTTTGATGATCCAGTGGATGTTGGCAGTTTGATATCTTGTTCCTCTGCCTTTTCTAAATCCAACTTGAACATCTGGAAGTTCTCGATTCATGTACTATTGAAGCCTAGCTTGGACAATTTTGAGCATTATTTTGCAAGCGTGTGAGATGAGTGCAATTATATGGTAGTTTTGAAAATCCCATGAACAGTATGAAAAGACAAAAATATATGACACTGAAAGATGAACTCCCCTGGTCAATAGGTGCCCAATATGCTACTGGAGCATAGTGGAGAAATAGCTCCAGAAAGAATGAATAGGCTGAGCCAAAGTGAAAACAGTGCCTTATTGTGGATGTGGCTAGTGATGGAAGTAAAGTCCAATGCTGTAAGGAACAACATTCAATAGGAACCTGGAATGTGGGTCCATGAATCAAGGTAAATTGGAAGTGGTCAAATAGAAAATGGCAAGAGTGAACACTGACAATTTAGAAATCAGTGAACTAAAATGGACCATAATGGACAAATTTAATTCAGACGACCATTATATCCACTGTTGTGGGCAAGAATCCCTTAGAAGAAATGTAGTAGCCCTCACAGTCAACAAAAGGGTCTGAAATGCAGTACTTGGGTATAGCCTCAAAAATGACAATGAACTCTGTTCATTTCCAAGGCAAATCATTCATATCACAGTAATCCAAGTCTATGCCCCAACCACTAATGCTGAAGAAGCTGAAGTTGAACGGTTTTTTGAAGACCTACAAGACCTTCTAGAACTAACACCAAAAAAAAAGATGTCCTTTTCATCAGAGGGGACTGGCATGCAAAAATAGGAAGTCAAGAGATACCCAGAGTAACAGGAAAGCTTGACCTTGGAGTCCAAAATGAAGCAGGGTGAAGGCTATAGAATTTTGCCAAGAGAATGCACTGTTCATAGCAAATACCCTCTTCCAACGACACAAGAGAAGACTCTACACATGGCCATCACCAGATGGTCAATGCTGAAATCAGATTGATTGTAGTCTTTGCAGCTGAAGATGGAGGAGCTCTATATAGTTAGCAAAAAAAAAAAAAAGACCAGGAGTTGACTGTGGCTCAGATCATGAACTCCTTATTGCCAAATTCAAACTTAAATTGAAGAAAATAGGGAAAACCACTAGACTATTCAGGTAGGACCTAAATCAAATCCTTTACAATTGTACAGTGGAAGTGACAAGTAGATTCG
Organism: Dama dama; assembly: GCF_033118175.1. Lineage (NCBI taxonomy): Eukaryota > Metazoa > Chordata > Mammalia > Artiodactyla > Cervidae > Dama > Dama dama. The sequence goes on along the minus strand of NC_083689.1, from coordinate 76,076,402 downwards.
AAGGATTAGATCTGGTAGACAGTGTGCATGTAGAACTGTGGACAGAGATTCATAAGCTTGTGTAGCATATTTTATTACAACTGCATTTGTTTTCACTGGAACCACCATCCATACCTTTACTCAGGACAGGAACTGGGGTTCATCCTTAACCACCCTTTTTCCCTCATTGCCCATCACTATTAAAAAAGTTATGTTTACTTTACATCCAAAATACATCCTGGTTCTATATTTTCCCATCTCCTCTCTTACAATTCTAGTCATGTTGCCATTTTCTGTTAGTTGCACAAAGATGTCATCACGATCTTTTAAAAATAGAAAACAAAAGGTATCACTTCCATGTTTAAAGTGCTTCTAACGGCTCTGTAATGCAATTAGAATAAATTCCTAGCTTATTACCAAGCCAGTAAGAGTTTAATATCTCCCTTCTACCTATGTCTAAACTCATTCCCTATTGTGTTTTCTCCTGCACTTTAGCAACCCTAGCCTTTATAAAAATATATTATTTCTTAAGCACCCTGAGACTGTTTCTGCTTCAGGGATTTTACATACTGTTTTGTCTTCTTGAAGTCCTCTGCCTCTGTGTCGGCACAGCTGATACCAACTCAGTTGTCATCTGTCATCACCCATTATGGGGGACCTTTTGAGCACCCTACCTAAAGTAGTCCCTTGTGTTAGTTACTTTTTTCCCGTTGTTGTTGTTTACTTCTTAAGTTGTATCTGACTCTTTCCAGCCCCAAGGACTGGGGCCCGCCCGGCTCCTCTGTCCATGGGATTCAGGCAAGAATACTGGAGTGAGTTGCCATTTTCCTTCCCAGGGCATCTTCCCAACCCAGGAATTGAACCCAGGTCTCCTGCATTGCAGGCAGATTCTTCACCATCTGAGCCAGGAAGGAAGCCCTTTTCCCCATTAGCCTGTTTTAATTTCTTCACAGAATTTGTTTCATTAACTGGAATTATCTTATTTATGCATTTATTTACATTTTTATCTTGTTTCCCTTACCTTCCACTTACTCAAGCTCCATAGACTTAAAGGCCCATGAGGGGCAGGAGCTGTTTCTCTCCCACGCATACAACAGTGTCTGACATGCAGTATGTGCCCAGTAATAATAGTTAAATGAATGAACTAGAGTTGCAAAAAAAATAATGAACCCAGCATAAAAAGTTGACTTAAGTCCTTTTACTAGTATTTATTTCTCTGCCCTTGTGTATTTACTTTTATGCTTTGGATACAAGTGGGAAACCACTTAACTGAGGGAGACACAAAGCCCTGTGGGTGTGTTATTGGATGGGAAAAAGGCAATAGACTGTCATACTTATGTAGTTCTATCTCTCTGAACCCGCAGATTCAATATGAAAATCAAACAAGAAAGCTTTGTGTTTGAAAATGAATTCCCTGCAGTAGAGATTAGCATGTTTTTGACATTTGTACTCAAATTCACTTTCCCAGAAATGAACAACCACCAAGGGTGAAGGATAAAGGGTTGTGCAATTTCTGTCAATAGCAGACACTATACTTAATTTTATTTTTGACTCAAATACTCTGGTCAGTTTATAACAATGCATTATATAGAAAGTATACCCTCTCTGCAAAGAGTATGTAGAGGAGAGAAATAAATGTTTTATAATGCTTAACATGCTGGATTGTATCTTGCTATTTCCATAACCTTGAGCACAATATTTCTCTGTTTCTGGAATACAAATAAAACATTTCTTTCATCAGCAAAATGACATTATTGATTGTAAATGGGTATTACTCAAAGTATATATAAATGAATTCTTATAGGTAATTAAATTACTAGTCTGTTAGTTATAGTGTGATATTTACCCCAATTACTTGTTGAATTTTCCCCAGAAATGATATCATGAGGCAGTGAGACCCTTGGGGCTTGTCTGATGGCTCAGACAGTAAAGAATCTGCCTGCAGTGTGGGAGACCGGGGTTCGATCCCTGGCTTGGGAAGATCCTCTGGAGAAGGGAATGGCAACCCACTCTAGTGTTCTTGCCTGGAAAATTCCATGGACAGAATAGCCTGGCAGGCTACAGTCCATGGGGTCTGCAAAAAGTCAGACACAACTGAGTGACTAACACTTTCATTGATATCCATGGTATACCAGTGCTACCCAGTAGAAGTTTCAGTGATGATGGAAATATTCTGAATCTGTATTGTCCAAAATACACATGTGGTTATTGAGCACATGAAATGTGGCTAGTATGACTGAGGAACTGAATTTTAAGTTTAACTTATCTTTAATAATTTTTATTTAGATAGACACATGTGGCTAGTAGCTTTCATATTGGACAGCACAGGTAGGTAACATTACCCTTGCGAAGTGAAACTCGCTCAGTCATGTCTGACTCTTTGTGATCCCATGGACTGTATAGTCCATGGAATTCTCCAGGCTCAAATACTGGAGTGGGTAGCTTTTCCTTCTCCAGGGGATCTTCCCAGCCCAGGGATCGAACCCAGGTCTCCTGCATTACAGGCAAATTCTTTACCAGCTGAGCCACAAGGGAAGCCCAAGAATACTGGAATGGCTAGCCTATCCTTTTTCCACAGATCTTCCCGACCCAGGAATTGAACTGAGGTCTCCTGCATTGCAGGCAGATTCTTTACCAACTGAGCTATCATGGAAGCCCTAACAATACCCTTAATGGAACTAACTATAGTTTTTTTCAGTAGTCATGTATGGATGTGAGAGTTAGACTATAAAGAAAGCTGAGCGCCGAATAATTGATGCTTTTAAAATGTGGTGTTGGAGAAGACTCTTGAGAGTTTCTTGGACTGTGCAAGGAGATCCAACTAATCCATTCTAAAGGAAATCAGTCCTGAATATTCATTGGAAGGACTGATGCTGAAGTTGAAACTCCAAAACTTTGGTCACCTGATGTGAAGTACTGACTCATTTGAAAGACCATGATGATGGGAAAGATTGAGGGTGGGAGGAGAAGGGGACGACAGAGGATGAGATGGTTGGATGGCATCACCAGCTCAATGGACATGAGCTTGAGTAATCTCCAGAAGCTGGTGATAGACGGGGAGGCCTGGTGTGCTGCAGTCCATGGGGTCTCAGAGTTGGACACAACTGAGTGACTCTACTGACTCTCTGATACACAGAGATCTGGACAGTATGAATTAAACTATCCAGAGAGATTAGGTACCTAGCCAAAAAGGATGCAATTACCTTGTCTATAAAACATTTGCCTTTCCTCTGATCTTCAAGCATCTTCTGCCTGTGAGATAGTCAGGAACACTGACGCGGCAGTAGGAACAATTTGGGGACAGGAGGTCCTTTTAGATCAGTGGAGTCATAGACTGGGGTACAGTTACATGATATGCTAACTTTAGAATCTAACCTCTCACACCACATAATAAATCTCTTAAAATAAACTGAGATAAGGGCTTAATGTTAAAATTGGTTGAATTGATGTGCAAGGTCAAACACTTTGCAATCCCCACTTACCCCAGCTTATTTCTACAGATTTCATTATTTAAAGCAGAGTGATATGTAGAATTTATTTTATTCTTTCCTTATTCTAGTTCAATGTTTTTCTAATTTTAGTGTGCAAACAATTTTCTGGATTACATTGGGTACACAGGATTGTGTGTACTGTATTTTCCAGTTAATTTTAAGGCAGTTTTTTCATAATCGATTTTGCCTTCTGTGCTGACTTAACTAACTCCTGTGTGACTCATTTACTCTTTCATTGCTTAGTCCTAACTCCTTTATTTAAAACTATTTTCTACCAATGTTGTAAAGCAGATCAATTCAGTATTGCTTCAGTCACATTTAAATCTTTAAAAAAAATCATACCTACAATTGTTTAAATTGTCTAAATATTTGTAAAGCTAATTGCTAAGAGCAAAGTTTGAAATAATCTAATAAATTTCAAGCATCCAAATTCTGAATAGTAATACCTATTTTCATCTTTTTTATCATGATTTCCAGGCCAGCCGAAGTTGTGCAGTTTTAGAATCTTTTGAGTCAACTTATGAAAAACATTGAGATTTCAAGTATAGAAAACTAAATATTCCCTTTTCTACTCTTGGAATTTTCTAGGTAGGTTCCTGAATATCTGCTTACCTAGAAATCAGATTAGATAGCTTCAGATTGTCCAACAGTTAATATCTTTATGTAAACTAGTAGATTCCTAAGCATCATAGCAGAGACTGCTTTGTAAGCAAAAATGTATCTAATAGTTTTACCAGTATTCAGATATTTTGTATTACAGTCATCACAGAATAATCATATGTGGAATAAATGTGAGCAATTAACATTTTAGAACTTATTTTATGAGTTACCAACTGTTTTACCAATCAAGTTGTGTCAAAATATTTAAATCAGTGATTTTGGACAAGCATTACATGTCCTGTAGAACTTTTCACAGGTTGGCAGACAAATTGTGATCAACACATAAAATATATTTGGTGTTTCTGAAACACACACACACATAGAGTTTATGTTATTCATGGGGAATATTTTATTTGTATTTTTAGAGATGGAAGTGTGTTGAGATCTATATTTAGGAGAAACACTTAGATAATTTATTAAATGAGAATAGCCCAAATCTTATCATATTTATGAAACCAACAGTAATATTACAGTCCTATGTACTTTACAATGTCTGCAGTATTTGACACTGAGCCCTGAATTCTCTAATAGTGCCCTATGCAAATGTGCTCACTGTTTAACCAAATGTGCTCACTGTTTAACCAAAGCAAATCCTTCTTACGTCTTGCTTCTATGACTAAGATTGTAATATGGGCAAGAAAATGGACATGGTTCCTCATGTTCCTACAGAATTCCAAGTGTAAGCATGGGAGACAAATAGGATATCTATGTTCTTCTTTAAAGGGTTCTGTTACTTAACTACCCTTATTACTCATTTTCAGATAAAATTAATTTTGCTCTGATTTCTTAGTTTAGATCTTATTTCCTGATTGGTCCACAATTCACTTCTGCACATATTGATTTGAGTACAGTCACCTTGTTAGATGCTTAAAAATGGTCCTTGCTCTGAAAATTTCCACATGTACTGAGTAATGTTATCCTTATGTTTGTACTTCTAGAGTCTTATTTATTTTCTTTCCAACTTTGAGTTATGTGACTGTCATAAATATTTATTGAGCAATTAGTAGAATCTCAATAAATACTTACTGAAGAAAAGAAAATGTAAATGTGCAGGACACTGTGTTAGGCCTATATTTTAAAAGATCAATGACTCTGGCTGAGTTTGAAGTGGAAACCAGGAGCTGCAAAGCAAATTAAGAAGAGAAAAACTAATTTCGTCTTTGCTATAATGTCAGAAAATATCATTTCCCCCTCCCTCCTGAAAAGAAAGGATATGAGCATGAGTCTGATTGAATGGAGCTTGAATATGCTTTCATGAGTCATACTTTTACTCAGAAGAGAGGCTGTATATCAGGTTATCAGGTTTAGCATCTAGAAATCAGACTGAACAAAATGATCACATCAACCTTTCCAATGTTCTTTTGGTAACAGGTAACTGTTGCACAGTGGACCCTACTTGTGCAGAATTGATGCTACTCAAGATAGGTGGGCTTCCCAGGTGGTGCTAGTGGTAAAGAACCTGCCTGCCAATGCAGGAGCCGTAAAGAGACAAGGGTTCAATCCCTGCATTGGGAAGATCCTCTGGATCTTCCCAATGGGATCTTCCCAAGAGGGCATGACAACCCACTCCAGTATTCTTGCCTAGAGAATTCCACAGACAGAGAAGCCTGGTGGGCTGTGGTCCATAGGGTTACAAAAAGTCAGACATGACTGAAGCGACTTAGCATTAGATAAATTTAACCTTTATTGCTGGAAGAAGTGCTCTGATAAGCTGTATCTAAGGGAAATCCTCTTCCAAGGGAAATAAGAACAGCCGTGCCCTCTGTGTTGGCTGAGGTAGAGGAGAATAAAGAGGACTTTATGAAATTTTTTATATCTTTTGTATTTTTTTAGACTAGGGGAGAAACCAGGTTCTCAGTGAAAAAGAATGCTATGGAACATAGACAAGTATATTTCAGATATACCTAACCTTTTCCTAGTTCTTAATAATCCTCTGGTATTTCATTTGTATGACTATCCCATACATCTTTACTGAACTATAGTAAGGAGTCAAACTTTGGGTGTACAGTCCTTCTCAAGGAGTTGCTATTGTGTATGAAAGAAAATCACATGTAGCAGTGTTACTGGTATCATAATTCAGATTTATGTAACTCAAAGGTAGAGCTAGGCAACCCCTATCAAATCTCTCATAGTTATTTGCATCCAATGACCTACATAAAGATAATAACTCAAACTGTATCGGTGACAAATACATACAGGTTTAACTATTGTACTGTGGACCAGGGAGAGGGGAGACAGTGTCATTTATATGGCAAAGACTAAAAGAATATGTGGTCTGATTTAACTAGATTTCACAACAGAACATTATCTTCAAAAGTAAGCAGATTTTTAGATGTGTTATGGTGACTAACACTGCTCTGATCAAGAAAAATGATAAACAGCTTTTCATCTTGTGGGGGAAATAGAATTCGTTAGTTAAAAGATCTTAATCTTTTGGGACATGTCAGTGCTCTGAGCACTTTACTGTGGGTAACCAGTGAAGGGAATCTTTGTTTAATTAAAGATTGTTGGATTATTATGGAATATAAGAATTGAAGCATAAATGAGGTACATCAGCAGCATCAAAATCCAAGAATTATTTTTAAGTAAATATAAGTGCATGGAAAGATAAAAAATTATTTTGGTTGGATTTTGCAAGGGATTCTGTATCTCATGAGTGGGAAAGGGGGTCTGGAGCCAGCAAAAATTGGGTAGTATTGGGTTAGCCAAAAAGTTCTTCTGGGTTTTTCTGTAACATCTTAACAGAAAAACCTGAACAAACTTTTTGGCCAACCCAATATGTTCAAGAGCTAATGGGATGTGGGAACATTAAGATAATTAAAAAAAAAAAAGTATTATAATTAATGGGTTGTGTCCTTATCTTCACATTCACACCTGTGGATTCCTTTATTGTGAATTAGGCTAATTTGGGCCACTTGGGTCTCATTGTCTTCATTAGTATTCCAATGACATTAGACATTCATTTTTGGCAAATATGCCATAAATAATCTGAACCATTCCTGCTTTCCTCACCCACACCAGGAGTCGCCAAACATCCAAACACAGACCAATGGGATAAGACTTTAGATACTATAAAAGAATTTTGGAAATAGTGAACAGGAGGACAACAGATACAAGTGACAGTGTTATATGAAGGAGAATCAAGAGAGAGGAAAGAGAACTGAAAAAGAAGTATTCTAAATGAATAATCCATTCAGCTAATAGAAAAATCACATCTAGAAAACACCTCTGATAACAAATTCAAGATAGATGGAGAAAACGCTGACAGAAATAACAAGTAAAAGTTAATATTCTAATTTCTTTTAATGGTAGGATAAATTTACTATTTAACATATTTCAGATGTCTTCCAAGAATATAATGCTTTGTGTTTAAGTAGCATTTTGAGAAATATTTGGAAAATATCTGAAAGTATTAAGAGAAAATGAAAGCAACTATAATATCATATGTGTACTAAGTCGCTTCAATTATATGTGACTCTTTGTGATTCTATGGACCATAGCCCACCAGGCTCCTCTGTCCATGGGATTCTCCAGGCAAGAGTACTGGAGTGGGTTGCCATTTCCTTCTGCAGGGGGTCTTCCCGACCCAGAGAAAAAACCCACGTCTCTTATGTCACTTGCATTGACGGGCAGGTTCTTTACCACTAGAGCCACCTGTTTCTGCTCCACAAATCCCTTGGTTCTTGAGGACGTATTGGGTTTCCCCTAATGGCCCTAAACTGACAACTGCTTGTGCTTACTCTATATTTTGTGAAAATGTGGGCTTTTTCATCTTTGCATATTAGCCACTTAATGCATCTTGGAAAATGTGTAAACCTTTCTTATTCAACAAAAAGTTGATGAGAAAGTTCACTGTTATTAATTCTTGATACATCTATGTCTATTATTCTTAGAAACTCAGGGGAAAATATTTAAATCCCCTTCACCAGAAACTTAAAATGACTACTTTGGATGTTGAGTGTGTTTCTGTGCTTTCTAGGGTAATGAATCTCAATCCTAGTAGCACTTTGGTGACTCCTGTGGACTTTGAGATATTAATAATACCAGGACCTGGGGCTCATCTCCAGAAAACCTTAACTTGTAGGTTTGTTTGTTTGTTGTACTCTGGATATGAGTACTCTTAAAAAGCCTCCACATTTAAAAAAATATATTCTATTATGGTTGAGAAACAGTGTTTTAGGAAAATAGAATTTTCATTTAGCTTTGAAATCCTTAAAACTTTCCCAAATGTTGATGAATTTTATTTCTCTGTACTTTACATTGTCAGAGGCAAGGTAGTGTGAAGTCCCTGTATGATGAATGCCTATCTTAAACCATGCTGTTTGTATGGAAGAATAAGCCTATGAACATGATCCACATGTAGTTCCCATGGTTCCATATCAGAATAGTCTTTAAGTATGTCTAGCTCAATCATTATTATCATGTGTTAGCTTGAAGACTTATTGAACATAGATTGGTTCCCGTGAAATATACCCTGATTTGACCATATTAAAGATTCATATTTTAAAAAGTGGTATTTCCATTTTCTAATCAATGAACTGAACATAAAGCTTATTGGCTAGTGGCTAAATAACTCATCTCTACCCAGCTATGATTCACTAGAACTCCTTCAAGACCAACTTTGCTGGAGAGGAACCAGCTTCATATTGACATAAACCAATAGGAGAAGCTGATGCTGGGACTAAATGCAAAATGTTAAGTAGAAAAGCAGATGGGTAATATAGGCGAGAACAGAAATTAAATGTCACAAAGAAAAACTTGCTAAGTTTAGAAACAGAAGCATTTACATTTAATATGACTTCTGCTTCTGATTCTTAAATACTTTCTGTAATCACTTGTCTCTTAATACCTGATTGCACTTGACTTTTTAGTGCACCTTGGCTGATTAGCAAACTGGCTTCATCAGGAGGAAAATGTGTGTGTTTTTTAGAGGAGAGGAGTTGTAACACCCTCCAAGAAAAAGAAAATATTGTTGCTATGTTAACTTTCCTGATGGAATGGATGAAAAATAATGTGAACCAAAATGGTCAGATTCTTCTTAGGATTCTGTTGCCTCACTGCTGCCTTTTCTGCTGAGACTCCAAAGGTTTCTCAGTGACCTTTTCAATGTATTCTATTGGGACACTAGCCATTTATGGAAAAACACCTTGAGAGAAGCTTTTTACTGTAGCAGCAGGAATTCTAATCCCATTCAAGGGGAGTGAAGCTGATGAAACTCTGCAGAGAAGGAGAGTACTAGTTCAGGAGAAGGAAAAGAACTTTCCCTGAAGAATCCCAAGCAATTTATGGATGTTTAATAAACCTTTTATTGTGTTTTAAATATGTTCTGCTATGTTATTACTTTTAAACACAAATATATACTTAAAATTTATTTAAAAAGTCACAGGGGATGCCCTGGATTAGAGCAAGTTTTGAAGCTTAATAGACTGTGAGTTCCTTTATTGCACTGAAAGTATTAAAATATTACCTCTTTAGTATGTAATCCAGACTTTGTTTTGCAAATGTTTAGAGGCTTTGCATAGCTAGATAATTTTAGATAAATCTCAGAGAGTATATTTACATAGGAGAAATGTCATTCCCATACACACCACACACGACACACACCCACACACACCATTGTGCAATAGGGAATTCTTCAATGTCCTCCAAAGTTCAAGAGAGTTTTTGTCATTGTTTTCTCCATGTTTTAGCAATAAAGTAATCTCTTCTTCAATAGACCGAGAAATAAGCTGACAGAGGGGAAGAGTTAGCTATTGTTCACTCACCAAGTTGTGTCCAACAGTTTGGAACCCAATGGATTGCAGGACACCACGCTTCCTGTCCTTCATTGTCTCCCAGAATTTGCTCAAATTCTGGTCCATTGAGTCAGTGATGCCATCCAACCACCTTTTCCTTCTGCTGTTCCCTTCTCCTCTTGCCTTCAGTTGTTCCCAGCATCAGTCTTTTCCAGTGAGTCAGCTCTTCACATCAGGTGGTCAAGTATGGTAGCTTCAGTTTCAACATCATCCTTCCAATGAATATTCAGGGTTGATTTCCTTTGGGATTGACTGGTATGATCTCCTAACTCTCCTAGGGACTCTCAAAAGTCCTCTCCAGCTTCCAGCACCACAGTTCAAAAGCATCGGTTCTTTGACTCTCAGTCTTTTTTATAGTTCAATTCTCATATCCATACATGACTACTGGAAACAGTATAGATTTGACTATATGGACCTTTGTCTCTGACTTTTAGTATGCTGTCTAGATTTGTCATGCCCGTTTTTCCAAGGAGCAGGCGTCTTTTAATTTCATGGCTGCAGTCACAATCCAAAATGACTTTGGAACCCAAGAAAATAAAGTCTGTCAATGTTTCCAGTTTTTCACCACTAAAGCTTTTGACTGTATGGATCACAGTAAACTGTGGAAAATTCTTTAAGAGATGGGATTATCAGACCACCTGACCTGCCTGCTGAGAAATCTGTATGCAGGTCAGGAAGCAACAGTTAGAACTGGACATGGAACAACAGGTTGGTCCCAAATAGGGAAAGGAGTATGTCAAGGCTTTATATTGTCACCCTGTTTATTTACCTTCTATGCAGAGTACATCATAAGAAACGCGGGCTGATTGAAGCACAAGCTGGAATCAAGATTGCCAGGAGAAATATCAATAACCTCAGATATGAAGATGACAACACCCTTATGGCAGAAAGTAAAGAACTAAAGAGCTTCTTGATGAAAGTGAAAGAGGAGAGTGAAAAAGTTGGCTTAAAGCTCAACATTCAGAAAACTAAGATCATGGCATCTGGTCCCATCACTTCATGGCAAATAGATGGGGATACAGTGGAAACAGTGGCAGACTTTATTTTTTGGGGCTCCAAAATCACTGCAGATGGTGACTGAGGCCATGAAATTAAAAGACACTTACTCCTTGGAAGGAAAGTTATGACCAACCTAGACAGCATATTAAAAAGCAGAAACATTACTTTGGCAACAAAGGTCCATCTAGTCAAGGCTATGGTTTTTCCAGTAGTCATGTGTGGATGTGAGAGCTGGACTCTACAGAAAGCTGAGTGCTGAAGAATTGATGCTTTTGAACTGTGGTGTTAGAGAAGACTCTTGAGAGTCTCTTGGACTGCAAGGAGATGCAACCATTCCATCCTAAAGGAGATCAGTCCTGAGTGTTCATTGGAAGGACTGATGTTTAAGTTGAAACTCCAATGCTTTGGCCACCTGATGCAAAAAGCTGACTTGTTTGAAAAGATCCTGACACTGGGGAAGATTGAAGGCGGGGGGAGAAGGGGACAACAGAGGATGAGATGGTTGGATGGCATCACCAACTCAATGGACATGAGTTTGGGTAAACTCTGGGAGTTGGTGATGGACACGGAGGCCTGGCATACTGCATTCCATGGGGTCGCAAAGAGACGGACATGACTGAGCGACTGAACTGAGGTGAACTGATTTGCCATGACGTGATGGGACCAGATGCCATGATCTTAGTTTTTGAATGTTGAGTTTTAAGCCAGCATTTTCACTTTACTCTTTCAGTTAAGTTCAGTTTAGTTCAGTTGCTCAGTCTTCTGTGCTCAGCTTTCTTTATAGTTCAACTCTCACATCCATACATGACTACTGGAAATACCATAGCTTTGACTAGATGGACCTTTATTGGCAAAGTAATGTCTCTGCCTTTTAATATGCTGTCCAGGTTGGTCATGGCTTTTCTTCCAAAGATCAAGCGTCTTTTAATATCACGGCTACAGTCACCATCTGCAGTGATTTTGGAGCCCAAAAAAGTAGAGTCTGTCACTGTTTTCATTTTTTCCCCATCTATTTGCCATGGAGTGATGAGACCAGATGCCATGATCTTAGTTTTCTGAATGTTGAGTTTTATGCCACCACTTTAACTCTCCTGTTTCACTTTCATCAAGAAGGTCTTTAGTTCTTCTTTGCTTTCCAGGACTGGAAAAGATCAGTTTTCATTCCAATCCCAAAGAAAGGCAATTGCAAAGAATTCTCAAACTTGCAAGTTTGCGCTCATCCCACACACTAACAAAGTAATGTGCATAATTCTCCAAGCCAAGCTTCAGCAATACTTGAACCTTGAACTTCCAGATGTTCAAACTGGATTTAGAAAAGGCAGAGCAACCAGAGATCAAATTTCCAATATCTACTAGATCATTGTAAAAGCAAGAGAGTTCCAGAAAAACATCTACTTCTGCTTTATTGACTATGCCAAAGTCTTTGACTGTGTGGATCACAAGCTGTGAAAAATTCTTAAAGAGATACACTATCAGACCACCTGATGTGCCTCCTGAACAATCTGTATGCAGGTCAAGAAGCAACAGTTAGAGTTGGACATGTAACAAGATATTCACTCCAAATTGGGAAAGGAGTATGTCAAGGCTGTATACTGTCACTCTGCTTATTTAACTTAAATATAGAGTACCTCATGTGAAGTCCCAGTCTGGGTGTAGTACACGCTGGAGTCCAGACTGCCGGGAGAAATCTCAGTAACCTCAGATACTCAGTTGACTCTCCTCTTTAACCCTCATCAAAAGGCTCTTAGTTCTTCACCTTCTGCCATTAGGGTTGTTTCATCAGCATATCTCAAGTTCTTGATATTTCTCCCAGCAATCTTGATTCCAGCTTGTGATTGATCCAGCCTGGCATTTTGCATGATGTACTTTGCATATGAGGCTTCACAGATGGTGCTAGTGGTAAGGAACCCGCCTTTCAGTGCAGGAGACACAAGAAATGAGGGTTCGATTTCTGAGGCAGGAAGACCCCCTGGAGGAGATGGCAGTCCACTCAAGTGTTCTTGCCTGGAGAACCCCATGGAGAGGAGTCTACCGGACTACAGTCCACAGGACCTAGCATTCCAGGTTTCTGTGCAACATTATTCTTTACAGCATCAGACTTTACTTTCACCACCAAACACATCTACACTGAGCATCATTTCTGCTTTGGCCGAGCCTCTTCATTCTTTCTGGAACTATTTATGTGCTCTTCTGATGTCTTGTCTTTTTGCCTTTTCATACTGTTCATGGGTTCCTTGAGGCAAGGATACTGGAGTGCTTTGCTATTCCCTTAGTGTACCAGGTATATTATGACAAAAGAAGGTAGGCAACCTTAAATTTCAGTTTAGAGTCAATTTGCTAGCACTTATCATTGCTTTCTAACAATGAAGTGTCACACTGGCATGCATGGTGGGCATGTAACATTTCTCTGTCTAAAGATCTGTTTTTCTTGTAGAATAATCACAAATTGCTGCATCAAAAATTCCATTATTCATATGCATCTAGCATAGATCTTATAGTACTGTAAACTTAGTTGCCTTTCCTATTTTTATTAGTAATGCCTTGATTTTCACAAAACCTAATCTGATTTAATTTCCAGTTCCCCATTTATATTATGTATTACCTGGTACTTTGTAGGCAAGTACAATATTGGCTTACTAGTGTGAAAGCTGATTATTCTCACTTCAAATTTTCAAGGAAAAGAAAATGTGGATGACATTTATAGAGAATTAATGTATCCAAGAATGTGTGTAAGTTATAGGCCAGATATTTGATTATAAATTCTCTCCTTTGCCTATCTTCATTATGTATAATCTCTGGGGTACTTTTATAAAAAATTACTTATTTTTTAGTTGAAGGATAACTGCTATACTGAATTTTGTTGTTTTCTTTCAAACATCAACAAGAATCAGCCATAAGTACACCCATGCTCAACCAAAACAAAGTATCCCATGCTCAACCAGCCAAGAGATGGACATGAAACCTAAGCACAGGTTTTTCTCCTGAGAAATTGAATCTTGAGTCATTCATGGAAGGATGGACTAAGGTGATTATCCAATTGTTTCTGCCCCCTAGATTCCTCAAGCTTCTCTTGGGTCTGCCCTTCTGGAAGTCTGGTGCTTCATATTTTTTTCTTTTTTAAAAATGTTATTGACTTACTTGGTTGCATGGGGTCTTGGCTGTGGCATTTGGGATCTTTGCACTGGATCTTTTGTTGTCGTGTATGGATTGTCTAGTCGTGTCGCCCAGGTTCTGAGTGTAGGCTCAGTAGTTGCAGTATGTAGACTTACTTGCTCCACAGCATGTGGGATCTTAGTTAACCAGCCAGGGATCAAACCCATGTCCCCTGCACTGTAAGGCAGATTCTTAACTGCTCGACCACCAGGGAAGTGTCAGTTGACTTACCCCAGCAGAGGTGCTTTCTGTTCATAGTTTCCCAACAACCCTTTCCAAATGTAGTTACAGTACATAAATAAAAACCATGATGAAGAAAAATATTACTGGTTGCTTAATTCTTTTGCCTCAAAACAAAGAAAAAATTATTAAATGAGTCCAGTTGGATTACTTTTGCAAGATCACACAAAGCTTTTTAATTCTGAAAGGTGACCTATTTGTGAAAACATAATCCTTTTGTTTAGCTTATCTGTGAATCTGGCTGACCTGATGCTGATGATTTTTTAGCTTAGTTGATGTTGACTTTAATTTCCTCAAAAATTACTATGTGGGCTACTGAATTGTATTGTTGATGATCAAGGGCAAGACTGTTTTTGAACAACTGTCTCATATGTGGTAAGCTTGGTGGGTTATTTAAAAACAGGCAACTGCTAAGAGTAAAACCAGACCAAAATTTGTCATAATAAGGCCAAGCAAAGTGGAATATGATTGCAATAATTTATATGACTTATCTTGCAATATGGGATTTGTGCTTTGTTTTCTCTGTCTTAATGGGTCATGAGGGATAAAATAAGACCTAAGTCATTATATTTCTCTGACTATAAAAGTCAAGGGTTATATTAACTTATAATCAAAAGAAACTATCACTTTCATGTTAGTAGAGTTGGCTACTACCATATATTCTAATTTCCTTTGAAGGAACCCATTATCTGCTGCACTGAGTCTCATTTCTCCATTTTTGTGGGTGGGTAGTCTTATGTATGTAGTGCCTCCTAGACTCCAGTAACATGAATTAGCCTGAAGAGAATGTTGGCTGGTTTTGCAGTGCTTTTTAATTTTGCCTGTAAAGCCTGTGACATTTAATTTACATTCCTCTCCAAGTAGGCTAAATTGTAGTTATTATACAACTGAGTTCCACCTGTCCTAAGCTTCTCTGATTTTCTTGTGGCTTCCTTGGCTGCCTGAGGCTGGAATATGCCAAATTCATTTTGTTTCTAGGAAGTGTCCCAGCTTCTTTCTCTCACTCTTCTTGGGAGTTGTTTTTCTAGACTAGTTGGTAAGTTTGTTTTGTTTGCCCTAGAGCGAACACATGATATAATGCATTACTTATCAACCCAATTATACAGTGTTTAAAGCCTTCAGAAGAAAGAGCTCTAAAATATAGATGAGGACTATAGTTAGGCCATTTAAAAGGTCTGTTTTCCTAAATGTGAGCCATTATTTAGTCAATTTGTTAAAACATAAATTCCATTATATGGTTGATGGATTGTTAGTGATTATTTGGCTTTCTTGCATCTGCCCAAAGAAAGATGTATGAAGAAATTTAAAATGTCCGTGATGCTTTTAAAAAGTACTTTAAATGGAAGAAGCTTACAAATTTACTGAAATATAAGGTCATTTTCAGATTGTTGCAATTCCATGTCATTTTTTAATTTCCATCTGTCATGAAGTGTCTTTTAGATTGAATGTGGAAGATACTTATGGTTTTAAGCCATGTAGTGGCAAAGTCTTCAATATTCTTTTTGAGCACTGGTTAAAACAGCAGTGGAATTAATGAGATATTCATAAATTAAATGTACATTGCATCCTGTATGATTTTTTGTGGATTGGAATATGAGATAGTTGTATAAAGGGCTAATTATCTGCTGAATTTAATCCATCTGTACTTGAATGCTTTAATTCAGAATCCAAATGTTTTTGCCAAGAGAGTAATGGATATTTCTAAAATCAGTCAAATACTTGTATTTACAGAGGACATCTGCCTGTTTATATTTTTAATAGAGCAACTTCCTCAAATATATTTTTAAGGATCTGTTGAAGGTTTCATTCCTGATTGTCCTTTTCTTTAACTGAAGAAATATTTCCACATTTTTATGTTTAATATATTGAATAGAGATTTACCGAGCAAACACAATTGCTCCATAAAATATGGGGCAATTATAGAGTTAAATTTTCTCATCTGAAACAGAAAATAAGTGGATAAAGGTAGATGGATGATAGTTGGAAATGTAGATGATAGGTAGGGTAGAAAGACAGAGTAGATAAAAACAAAGAAATAAGGTTTTTGTGTGGTTAAGTTGAAAAGAACCATGCAATTTGAAATGCTTGCTTCACTTATTTTTCTATTTAAAAAAAAAAGAGGCTTGTCTGTATAAATTCTGAAAGTATGATGAGAAAGTAGCATTTCTGCTTACCTAGATTCTCTCTGTCTTCTATTCTTTTAAGAGAACAAATAAAACCACTCAGGGCATAATGGACCAATGTCTGATGCCCGAAGCCTTCAGGAATTTTGAAGACAAAGCATACGACAAAGGGATGATTACCGAGTTGAGCTGGAATATTTAGATATGTGAAGACTCAGTACTGCTCATGGAAATGCCATGCTATTTTTCAGTACAAAGGAAAAGGTAAGCTAGTTTCCGTGTGTCTCCATCTGGTGTTTTTTGTGCCTAATTATCCACTAACAATTTTTTTTTTTTCTCTCCTAGATCTTAAACCTTTCCTTCTGCCAACTTCTTTAAAGAAAAATTTAAAAATCCTCAAATAGCTATCAACTTGAACAAATACGTATTCAGATTTAATTTTCCCAGTCTAATACCGCCCCGCGTCAAGCCACCAAAATCTCTTATTCTTCCCTTTTAGGGTCAAACTACTTGAAAGAATGTCTTTGCTTCTTCTCTTATTCACCAAACATACAACACATGATAATTTGTCTTCTGTACTCACCACTCCATTGAAACTGATCTCATCCAAGATATGAACCATTCTCTAGGTGTTAAATGTAATGACCACTATTCAGGCCTTAACTTATTTAACTTCTCTACATTGTTTGTCACTGTTAAGAACAACTGCTTTTTCCTTGAAGCATGTTCTCTTGAGCCCTGTGATGCTAGGCTCCTTGTTCTTGGATCTCCTTCTGTGGATAATTCTTTCCTTTCTTTTCAGTGCCCTCTGATCGTGTTTGTCTGCAATCTTGAGACTCTACACTCTACATTTCTCCGTCTCTACGCTCTCTAGGAAAACTCCTTTACTCTCATGGCCTCAAATTCCAAAGATTTGCTGATGATTCACCCTCCTCATCTCTGGAACTCTAGAGCTAAATATCCAGTATTTACTCTTGGATAGCTTTCCCTATCATTATTTCTCCCCTGGTTCTGGAACCCCCTCAAACCTGCTATTTCTTTTATGTTTTCTCTTTCAAGACTGTCTCGTCCGTACAGTTACTGACAACTTGTATACATCCTTTGGTCTTATGTGGTACCTCCTCCTGGAACCTTTTTTTTTCTTCAAGTTTTATTAGATTATACTTTCCCATGTTGTGTTAGCTTCTACTGTACAGCAAAATGAATGAACTATATGTATACATATATCCCCTCTTTTCTGGATTTCCTTCCCTTAGGTCACCACAGAGCATTGAGTAGTGTTCCCTGTGCTACAGAGTAGGTTCTCATTAGTTATCGATCTTGGTAGTGTATAAATGTCAGTCCCTTTGCTGAGCACTCTCCTATGTGCCCCCATGCTCCCACAACATCTAGTCTTATTTATCATTAAGCATGTTCTGCCTCCCTCACTAGATATAAAACTATGTGAAGGGCTGGATTTTAAGGCATTGTTCACAGACTTTTATTGCCTGTGATAGTATAAGTACCTAGTGTGTAGGGGACTTCAAATATTTATTTCATCAATGAATGAAGGAAAGAACAACAGGAGATGGACCATTTATAGCAAGTCATGAGGAGAGTGAAAAAGCTGGCTTAAAGCTCAACATTCAAAAAATGAAGATCATGGCATCTGGTCCCATCACTTCATGGCAAATAGATGGAGAAACAATGGAAACAGTGACAGACTTTATTTTCTTGGCTCCAAAGTAACTGCAGATGGTGACTGCAGTCATGAAATTAAAAGACGCTTGTTTCTTGGAAGAAAAGCTATGACCAACCTGGACAACATATTAAAATCAGAGACATTACTTTGCCAACAAAGGTCCATCTAATCAAAGCTATGGCTTTTCCAGTAGTCATGTGTGAATGTGAGAGTTGGACTATAAAGAAAGTTGAGTGCCGAAGAATTGATGCTTTTGAACTGTGGTGGTGGAGAAGACTCTTGAGAGTCCCTTGGACTGCAAGGAGATCAAACCAGTCAATCCTAAAGAAATCAATCCTGAATATTCATTGGAAGGACTGATGCTGAAGCTGAAACTCCAATACTTTGGCTACCTGATGCGAAGAGCTGACTTACTAGAAAAGACCTCGATGTTGAGAAAGATTGAAGACAGGAAGAGAAGGGGACGACAGAGGACAAGATGGTTGGATGGCATCACATTCTCAATGGACATGAGTTTGAGCAAGCTCTCAGAGTTGGTGAAGGACAGGGAAGCCTGGCATGCTGCAGTCCCTGGTGTCGCAAAGAGTCAGACATGACTGAGTGACTGAACAACAAACAGCAAGAGGAGATCAGTCTTAATAACAGTGGGGCTTTTTCAGAAGTTGATTGACATGTAGTAGTGAATTTCAGATTCTATCCAAAAAAGCATGGTAGTCAAGTGCACTTTTACTTGCATATTTTCTTAACTGCACAAATCAAAACACAAATAAAAGTGACTAAAACTGACATCAAGCTGAGTTAATAAAAATAGGATTTATTGCCTCTAGTCACTAAAAAACTCCAGGTGGTCCATTAGTATCTGGATCTAGGGGCTCATGTGACACCAAGAGCTATTTCTCTGTCTTTTGTCTTCCTTTTATGTTGGCTTCTCAGTGAGACAAATCATTCTCCAATAGAGTTTCTTTTCTTCATGGCAACAAATGTCTTGAACTTCATTAGTATGAGTTGGATTGTTTCTATGCTTGAACTAACCATTTATAGTAGGGGATCATTATGCTGTCATTTATAAGCCTTGGTCATATACTATCTCCTTGAACAAGAGGTAGTCAGATAAAGTAAGTTACATTAACTGAGAGTAGGGGAGAAGGCTCTCAAATAAAACTCATTCTGTTACCAGTAGCAGTGGGAGTGGATTCTGATGGACAAAATTGGTAAATCAGTTACTTGAAGATGATAGCTCCTGCCATGCTCTTGATTATAATGCATGGGGGAGTTTTAAAATTTCCTGAGGTGGGTACTCACTTTTTTATAAATGAAAATAGAAGCTGTTGGGTTTTTAAAGGTTTTATCATTGTGTATAACTTTATATTCCAATCCCTGTAAACTCATTGTTTTAATGAGGACTTGGCATCTATGATTTTCATCTGAATATTTGAAGGAACTAAATACTGTTAATTAAAAGTTTTAAAAAATGGAATCACTTTTCCAGTTTGCCATGGCCCCAATACACCTTGAATTCTCCTCCCTTCTCTCAGTATTTTTCAACAGAGCAGTCACATATCTTTAA
Source organism: Dama dama (assembly GCF_033118175.1). Taxonomy (NCBI): domain Eukaryota; kingdom Metazoa; phylum Chordata; class Mammalia; order Artiodactyla; family Cervidae; genus Dama; species Dama dama. Next base: position 76,056,714 of record NC_083689.1, on the reverse strand, counting down.
AAATAATGACTGCATTTGAAAACTACATGCTGAAAGCATAGCGGTACCTGCAGGTCAGCTGTGTAATCAGTTCTAAAAGTTACAAAGCACATTAAGTGAATTTCCCTCCTGAATGTAGAGTGTCTACATATGTAGCTTAGGAAATGTAAAGCCAGCTACAAAGTATTTATCCCACCTCAGGCAAAAGCAATTAGCATGCTAAGAAGCACATGTCCTTCTAGGTCATTTTAGTTGCAAAGCTGTCTTTTTAAAGATAAACTGAGCTTTCTTGTGAAAAGAAACAGCAGCATTCATTTTAGTTTCTGATATAAACACACACACACGACACACACACACACAGAGGCAAACTTGGAAGTTAGAAAAGCAACACATAACATTTCTGAATCCCCAGATTATCATTTGTTAGCCATTCCCTTCTCCAGGGGATCTTCTGACTCGGAGATTGAACCTGGGTCAGTCTGCATTGCAGGCAGATTCTTTACCATCTGAGCCACAGGAAGGCCTATCTTTTTGCAACCAACTGCAAATCGATAATCCCCTTAGGAAATGTAATTGTGAAACACCACTTTAAAAGTGCAGAGTACTTAGACTATGACTTTGTAGGACATCTAGGCTAAATGAACATGCAAATATCATTCCAGCTTTTGAAAACATGTTGTTTAGAAACGGAATAGTATCTTCATAACTTAAACTCTTTACAATTTTCAAGGAGAGTCAAGCCCAGACTGTTTTGTTGCTATGGGCTTATAACAAGGACACAGAGAAAGAAAAGGAGGAGGGGAAACCACCTTAGCACCTTAACATTTTTTTTTTTTTTTTGATCTCAGACTTACCAGGTAGTATGGGTGGTTTCATGGAGAACTGGAAGCTGAGCTCAGAGTTGTTCAAAGAATTCAATCCAAGTGCCAGTGATCTGTTTGTTCCTAGGCCCCTGGAATTTACACCTCCCAGAGTGTCAGTCTTATTAGGTAGTGTGCCATCTCAGGGAGCATTGGCTTTCCTCATATCCAGTGTTCCCAGAGTGACTTTGGCTTAGGCACTATTCACTGGTTCCACCAAAGAAAACCAGGAAATGTTTTTTGATGTGCATATGACATGAGCAGTCCTGTCCAAGAGGAGCCACTTGGAACTGCTTTCTTCAAAGAAGCATACTGTGCAAGATTGTAAGCTCTGAACTTCCCTCAAAATTAATTAACATTTCCTCCAAAATTCCAACTTATATTTTGGAGTATCAACGTATCAGTCAGGGTAGGTAGCTTATGTTGCGGTAACTAATAGTGAAAGTTGCTCAGTCGTGTCTGAGTCCTTGCGATCCTGTGGACTGTAACCCATCAGGCTTCTCTGTCCAATGAATTCTCCAGGCAAGAATTGTGGAGTGGGTAGCCATTCCTTTCTCCAGGCAATCTTCCCGACCCAAGGCCCCTGACTTGGTGGTTTTGTCAAATTCAGACTTACACTGAAGAAAATAGGGAAAACCACTAGACCATTCAGATATGACCTAAATCAAATCCCTTACAGTGGAAGTGAAAAATAGATTCAAGGGATTAGATCTGATAGACAGAGTGCCTGAAGAACTGTGGACGGAGGTTCATGACATTGTATAGGAGGCAGTGACCAAGACCATTGCCAAGAAAAAGAAATGCACAAAGGCAAAAGGGTTGTCTGATGAGGCCTTACAAATAACTAAGAAAAGAAGAGAAGCTAAAGGCAAAGGAAAAAAAGAGAAAGTTATACCCATTTGAATGCAGAGTTCCAAAGAATATCAAGGAGAGACAAGAAAGCCTTTCTTAACAATCAATGCAAAGAAATAAAGGAAAACAAGAGAATGGGAAAGACTAGAGATCTCTTCAAGAAAATTAGAGATACCAAGGGAACATTTCATGTTGATGAGCACAGTAGAGGACGGAAGTGGTATGGACCTAACAGAAGCAGAAGATGTTAAGAAGAGGTGGCAGGAATACACAAAAGAACTATGCAAAAAAGATCTTCATGACCCAGATAACTACAATAGTGTGATCACTCACCTAGAGCCAGACATCCTGGAATGCGAAGTCAAGTGAACCTTAGAAAGCATCACCATGAACAAAGCTAGTGGAGGTGATGGAATTCCAGTTGAACTATTTCAAATCCTGAAAGATGATGCTGTGAAAGTGTTGCCCTCAATATGCCAGCAAATTTGGAAAACTCAGCAGTGGCCACAGGACTGGAAAAGGTCAGTTATTATCCCAATCCCAAAGAAAGGCAATGCCAGAGGATATTTAGTTGTATACTCATCTCACATGCTAAGTAATGCTCAAAATTCTCCAAGCCAGGCTTCAACAGTACGTGCACCATGAACTTCCAGATGTTCAAGTTGGAATTAGAAAAGGCAGAGGAACCAGAGATCAAATTGCCAACATGTGCTGGATCATTGAAAAAGCAAGAGAGTTCCAGAAAAATATCTACTTCTGCCTTCTTGACTATGCCAAAGTCTTTGACTGTGTGGATCACAACAAACTGTGGAAAATTCTTCAAGAGATGGGAATACCAGACCACTTGACCTGCCTCCTGAGAAATCTGTATGCAGGTCAGGATGCAAAAGTTAGAATTGGACTTGGAGCAACAGACTGGTTCCAAATAGAAAAAGGAGTACGTCAAGGCTGTATATTGTCACCCTGCTTATTTAACTTATATTCAGAGTACATCATATGAAATGCCAGGCTGGCTGAAGCATTGCCATCCAATGGAATCAAGATTTCCAGGAGAAATATCAATAACCTCAGATATGCAGATAACACCACCCTTATGGCAGTAAGTGAAGAGGAATTAAAGAGACTCCTGATGAAAGTGAAAGAGGAGAGTGAAAAAGTTGGCTTAATGCTCAACATTCAGAAAACTAAGATCATGGCCTCCAGTCCCATCACTTCATGGCAAATAGATGGGGAAAAAATGGAAACAGTAACAGACTTTATCTTCTTGGGCTCCAAAATCACTGCAGATAGTGACTGCAGCCATGAAATTAAAAGACTCTTGCTCCTTGGAAGAAAAGCCATGACCAATCTGGACAGTATATTAAAAAGCAGAAACATCCCTTTGCCAACAGAGGTCCATCTAGTCAAAGCTATGGTTTTTCCAGTAGTCATGTATGGATGTGAGAGTTGCATTATAAAGAAAGCTGAGCATCGAAGAACTGATGCTTTTGAACTATGGTGTTGGAGAAGACTCTTGATTGTCCCTTGAACTGCAAGGAGATCCAACCAGGCAATCTTAAAGGAAATGAGCCCTGAATATTCTTTGGAAGAACTGATGGTGAAGCTGAAACTCCAGTACTTTGGCCACCTGATGTGAAGAACTGACTTATTGGAAAAGACCCTGATGCTGGGAAAGATTGAAGGCAGGAGGAGAAGGGGACGATAGAGGATGAGATGGCTGGATGGCATCACCAACTCAATGGACATGAGTTTGAGTAAGCTCCGAGAGTTGGTGACTGACAGGGAAGCCTGGCGTGCTGCTATTCATGGGGTCGCAAAGAGTCAGACACGACTGAGTGACTGAACTGATAGTAAAGATTTATTTCTTGCTCATTTAATCTGCTGCAGATCGGTAACTCCAGGGCAGCTGAATGCCACATGAAACTCAGCAACCCCATAAGATTCAATCTTGTGACATCATCATCTCAAGAGCTAGCTTCCACGGGAAGAAAGAGCTATGCAAACTCACGTCCATCCTAATTATTTGGAGTAGCACCCATCAATTCCATACAAAGTCCATGGTCCAGAACTAGTCACATCGCCTTGCTTCCTATAGGCACAGTGGGAATTGGGAGAGGCATGTCCAGTGAATATGCAATTTCTCTGTCATTCTCAGCTTCTCATCTCTGTCATAGGTGTGCGCACCATGATGCATAGGATTATTACAAATTAGTGCTATATAGTAATCTAGGACCACTATATAACAAATGAAATTATAGATCTAATTTGCTTAGCACATTTGTTATAGAGCAAGTACTAAAGAAATAATTACATTGTTACTTTCTCTCAGAAAAGTAACTATTGGTATAGTCATTACTTATAGTCTCATAGATTCTTCATAGTACTAAATGTACTTTAGTACATTTTAACTTTAAGGTCACTTAAAACATTTCCATGAACTTCAGATATTTTTTTTCCTCTGTCTTTTTTTCTTTTTGGTCACTCAATTTTAACCCCATAAAGAGATTTGACAATAGTTTGAAACACTTCAACATTGGATCGAATCATAATAACTGAGAATATTTTTTTTCCAAGTTGGATCTTCATTTAAGCCTGCAGGTACATACATAATAGGTTTGGCTCTCATTGGGGAACAGAATACATTTAGTCATAACTTCTTTCTCTTTCCACTGGTTAAGGAATCATATTCAGATTCATTAAGACAGTATGTTTATTTTGTGCATATAACTGTACTATAAAAGCTATATAACTCAGATATATCAATGACTCAAAATCTCAAAATATTGTTGAATACATAGGACAAATGTATGCATAATCACATATAGATTAAGCTGTAAGCATCAGCAAGAAAATATAATACCCAGTTAGGCAGCCAGGGAAGGTGCCTGAGAGAGGAAGTTTTTGAGGTGATGTCATTGAATATGGAGCATTTTAGAATGTGGAGATGAGGAATAAGAGAAAATACACAGAGAGAAAAATACAAGCAAGAATACAGCAGGTCCTAATTTATGAGTAAAGAATGTTGTGAAGGGCACTTTAAAGATCAAGCTCATGTACTAGGGACCTTGAAGGTTATAATCATAAACACTTCTTAACCTACTCAATAAAGTGGATCTGCAGATTTTTCCACATTATAGTCAGCTTTTAGATAGGTAGAATTTTCCCTATGTTCTTTAGTCACTAGAAAATGTTTCTTTAATGGGGCATCTATTTCAGTTTTAAGAAGTATGAAACTTCATATCTTTAAAATCCTGTTTGACCTTATGCCACTATCCTTCTTATGAAATACTTTTTCAATTACCTTTCAGTGCACTCTAAACCTGGTAAAATAGATGAAACAATGTCCCCCAGTATGGATAGCAACAGCTGATATGTACACAAGCTAATGCAGCAGATTTCCATTTTCCATCCTTAGTCTTTTAGGAGCTTTGAAGGAGTAAGAAAAAATCACATAGAGAGTAAGTTTTTGAACATTGTCAAAGTTTTCCAAGCAGAAGTTGAAAAATATTTTAGAAAACTAAATAGAAGACTTGATTCTTTTTCATGTGTAAGAAAGTTTTCAGAAAGTTTGTTTTGCTTGTTGGATCTGTCAGAGAGAAGGACTATGTGGTTAGTATATTCAGCTTTTATATTTGAAAAAGCAAAAGGATTAAATAGAGCAGGACAGTAGTATGAAATTATGTTGGAATGATGTGTTTAATGTTCATTGTGAAAAAAACTATCATGAGAAACATCTTTGTTACAACTGGAGAAATGAGGCCACACAATGGATGCTATTTTAAAATAGCTATTTATTTAATTATAAATATATTCTTCTTTGTCATTAAGCCATTCGAAAAATCAGTTATAGATTCATTAATAATTACCATTTTAAAAAGTTCTGGTTGAATAATTTTTTTAATTAACTGCGGATTATTCACAGCAGTTTCCTGCAACAAATCATAAAGGGTGTGTTTTTAAAATCACGTAATAATATAGGATATAAGAAGAAAGTCTTATTATGTTTGCATCTGCCAGAAAATAGGCAACTTGGGATAAATATTGTTCTTTAATCTGTTTGTACATGTTTATAGGTGCCTGGAATGAGTAAGTGCTCAGATAAAAATATTATGTATAAATGTGTGAGGCTTTATACATTGATATGATGCTGTAGGAACGTAAGCAAATAGGATTTTTTTTCTTTCATTTTTTTGCAGAGGATTATTTTCTACTATTTGGCGAACGTCTACAATATAATTATATTTCTGGCTTCATTTCAGTAAAAAACTAGAAATGGTGATTGCTTCAGAGTCACTTAAAGGCATCTTCCTTAGAAACATCATGCTCTTGCCATTTTTCAAAATTGTGTCCAAGAAACGCAATGATTCTCAGCATTCTTGAATATGTGACAGAACTGCTACTATTTTAAGCTAAGCAACATCAAGTTCACTTGTTGCTCAGTGTAAGTGCAAACCTAAAGATGGTGTGGTTGAGAGAAATCAAGCAGCATGCTATATGTTATTAGGTAATATTATGGAATGACTTTTTATAATTTATTTCATGTTCATGATAATTTTTAAAAGCTTTTTAAGCCAAATATATGATGTAATAATAATCTGAGATTTTTTTTATTAATAGTTGTAGACCTTAGGTCAATGCAAGCATTTTTTTTTTTCCCTCTGAAAGTGACTGTGTAATGGGAAAGGGTATACTAATCCTTACCTCTTTTACTATTCTTTGGTTCTACATCAAGGAAACCAGTGTGTTTCTCAAAATAGTGACTTGGCTTCCTGGAAAGGAGCTTTGGAGAAAGAAGAAAGCCTGAACAATAAACAATAAGGGCAGGGAGTTGCCATCAAAGGTGTGAACTATTTGGTGAGTTCAATATGTATAGTCCCCAAACCAAGATGAAAGAATGGGATAAGGACCTACAGTTTCCAAATTCTTCTCCATGTTCCTCTCCCAGGGCTGTTACATATTTCCTTATGTTTGATATTATTTTTAACAATAGCAACATGTTGAATTATGCTGATTTACTCACCCAATTTCTGATTCTTATAGCAATCTATATTAAGTTGAATTGAAACGACTCCTTTATTTTTACATGTTGCAGCTTCTTTTTCTAAAAGCTCTAATTCCTTTTATTAAGTTGTGGGTAAATCCTTAGTGCCATACAGTTTAAATTACTGTAGGTTAATGATGTGTTTATTTCAGTGATTACAGGGTGTGCTACACTCTATTTCTTTTCTTCCTTTTCATTGAGCATCTTGTAGTCACCTGCCTTTTCCAAATCCTGATACCTAAGGCATGAAAAATCTCTTAGATTCCCAGTAAGCCACTGTGATATACCTTCCCACTAAGACAATTCCCAGTTGAGTGCTATGAGGAAGCCATGTTTGGTGGCTTTGTAGATGCTCTTTGACCATTTACACGTTTCTCCTTCATTATTTCTTACATCTGGTCCAACACTGATGCTTCTTCAAACCCTTTCCTTCTCTCTAATTCCAAGATCAGGATAGGAATGTCTTGTTCTAATAGGTGTGAGTCATTAGTTGAGAGGAGTAAAAATTCATTAGAAGATGAAGCTAGATGAATATGGAAAAGGGATGGAGAACAGAATTATTTTTTCCAAGTAATAGGAAAGTAAACATGAGAAAAGTAACCCAAAGCAGACTGTTTTCATGTCTGAATGAATGCTGTGTTTATGATTATGGTCTTCATGCCCAATAATTATCATAAGGAACCATGTCAGAAAAATCCTTAAGTCTCCTTTTTCATTTGTAAATAAAAAACCTTGTTGTCACTTAGATGCAATAACCAGAAGATGCTCATGAAAACCAGCCAAATATCCTTTACTTTCAGATATAATACACATCTATTCCTGTGTTTTTCCAAAGCAACATTTTCTTATGAAGCCATAGTAGTTGTTGACATGGTCTGTATAGCATTTCATCATCGGAAGAAGTTATTTGAAATTTTGCTGGTAGGCTGCCCCAGGTTGGTTCAAAGAATTACCATACTTGTACCTGTAGGCAGTTCTTCCTGTCTAATACATTTTATTCAAAACAATGATTTCCAGAAACTTATTTGTACATCAGAATTCTCTAGGGAGTTTGATAAAAGCTGGACAAACAGCATGCTTTGCCTAGTGAGTCCAAATCTCTAGGCTGGAAACTGTAGGCTGTGTTTTTACCAAATGAGCATGTTTATTTCTCTGAATCTGGAAAGCTCTTTACTGAATGTTTTCTGAATTTGCATACATTGAACATTTTAGATGAACATATCTTAAATCTGGCCAGTTATCATAATCACCTTGGGAGCATTTAAGCACTTACAGTCACAGCTCTCATCCACAAAAATATGATTATGTAGGTCTTAAGATGGGCAACCAGAATCCATATTTTACAAAAACACCTCACATAATTCTTATCAAAGCCACACTTGGGATGACTTTCTAAAGCACATTAATAGCAGTTTCATCTTCAGTATTCAACAGTTTTAGAAAAATCTGAACTTGGCAATCATCTGATTTTTTTCACTATACTAGAGTTAATTAAAATATTTGACTTCTTAAATGTCTAAACATGGAACAACCCTTAATTACTTATACACTCCTTAAAAATAAAGTTATTACACTCTTGTTTGTTTAAAAAATATACTAAATTTATACTGAGATATTCAATAAACTTTTATATATTACTCATACATATATGTATACAAATGAAATATCTAAAATGGCTTCCCTAATTATTTACCATATTGTTTTATTCAATCCTTTATAAAGTATTGAATTTTTAAAAAATTATTTATTATGTTTCTGTTAATAGAATGTTAACTCCAAAAGGATAAGAACTTTCTATGATACATTCATCAATGCACTCCTAGGCCCTATAATAGTGACTGGTACATAATAGGGATCAATACACATTTGTTGAATTTATAGATCGTGCATTGTATACATACATGCTATTGTTTAGATAAGCCATGTATCCATATATAAGGTTGACATATTACCCAATCATGTGCACACACAATATTTGTGTAATATTGTAGATGCTAATAAAAGTTCATTTTATTAGTCATGAAAGTTCTTTTATTTAAAGGCATAGGAATCTCCTGTAAGTCCAAAATAAAAGGAGGGTTTGGAAATCTTGAATAGATCGCCTCATCATTTTTATTTGAAAGGGACCCAGAGGCCTTAATTAAGATATTTTATTAGTATTTCTTTTCAAGAGGGTCACACCACTCCTCAGGTGTTATGAATCACTCTCACTTAATGTACGTGAAAAACAGTCGAATCATGCTGCAATCACATTGCCTCATAAGGAATGTGTCAGCTATTTGTCTTCATTCACATGATGAAAAGTGTAGTTAATGAAACCGTTACATTGTCACATTGAAACACTTTAGAATCAAGTGTCTAAAAATATTTTCTTATGGTATAAGGGAGTAAAGACACTAAAAGCTTACCTTTAAAACTGTTTTTAAAGGATGAGGCTATTATAATTGCATCTGTTCTTTCTGGTAATAGCCTTTTCAAGTGAAAAGATGTTTGATATAGCAGTTCGTTGGATCCTCAGCATGGCTATAAATACCAAATATGGCACCTGGGAGGCAGGTGGATGTATGGCATATATAATATTTTGTTCATTTATATATTCATTCTTTCAACAACATTCATTCTAGTATTCTTTGTTATTCCAGAAACTATTAGGCAAACTCTAAAAGATGAGAGACAATAATAAAGATGGATTCAGTAAAATGTTATACGCTATGATACTGGTATATATGCTGACTGCGCTGGAAATAAAAACAAGGACATCTACAGGACAGTGGGATCAAGGATGGCTACCTGGAGTTGCAGATACTTGTGCTGAGGTTTGAGGTTGAGTTGTATTTATCCATCCCACAAATATTTACTGAGTGACTTTTAAGGAAACTAGGCTACACTCTGAATATACTATGGGGAAAAAGACAGACATGAACACTGCCATCATGAACTCATAGCCTGTGAAGGGGACAGACATAAAACAAATAAAAATATATGCTAAGCGAGGAAAATTCAATAAGAGAACATTGCAGATAGACCAAAATGTTGATAAGTTGCTCAGGGAAAGCCTCTGTTAGAGAAAATGATATTTGAGTTGACACCTTAAGTGGTGTAGAAGTTAGGTCAGCGACAGAAAAGAGCATTCTAAGTAGTAAAATTTCCTTTATTTTACTCAAAGAATTTTAAAAATTTATTTTTTAATTGAAGGATAATTGCTTTACAGGATTTTGTTGTTTTCTGTCAAATTTCAACATGAATCAGCCATAGGTATACATATAACCCCTCCCTTTTGAACTTCCCTTCCGTCTCCCTCCCCACCCGACCCCTCTAGGTTGATACAGAGCCCCTGTTTGAGTTTCTTGAGCCAGACAGCAAATTCCTGTTGGCTGTCTACTTTATGTATGGTAATGTAAGTTTCCATGTTGCTCTGTCCATACATCTCATCCTCTCCTTCCCTCTTCCCATGTCCATAAGTCTATTCTCTATGTCTGTTTCTTCATCGGTTCAGTTCAGTTCAGTCACTCAGTCATGTTAAACTCTTTGTGACCCCATGAACTGCAACACACCAGGCCTCCCTGTCCATCACCAACTCCTGGAGCTTACTCAAACTCATGTCCATCGAGTCAGTGATGCCGTCCAACCATCTCATCCTCTATCATCCCCTTCTCCTCCTGCCTTCAGTCTTTCCCATCATCAAGGTCTTTTCTTTTTTTTTTTATTTCCTGAACATTTTTATTTTATTTCATTTTTTTCCCATTTATTTTAATACATGTAAATCCATGGCTGGTTCATGTCAATGTATGACAAAAACCACTACAAAAATCAAGGTCTTTTCAAATGAATCAGTTCTTCACACAGGTGGCCAAAGTATTGTAGTTTCAGCATCAGTCCTTCCAATGAATATTCAGGACTGATTTTCTTTAGGATGGACTGGTTGGATCTCCTTGTTGTCCAGAGGACTCTGAAGAGTTTTTTCCAACACCACAGTTCAAAAGCATCAATTCTGTGCTCAGCTTTCTTTATAGTTCAACTCTCACTTCCATACATGACTACTGGAAAAACCATAGCTTTGAATAGACAGACCTTTGTTGGCAAAGTAATGTCTCCGCTTTTCAATATGCTGTCTATGTTGATCATAACTTTTCTTCGAAAGAACAAGCATCTCTTAATTTCATGGCTGCAGTCACCATCTGCAGTGATTTGAGAGCCCCCCAAAGTAAAGTCTGTCAGTTTTTCCATTGTCTCTCTATTTGCCATGAAGTGAAGGGACCAGATGCCATGATCTTAGTTTTCTGAATGTTGAGTTTCAAGTCAACTTTCCCACTCTCCTCTTCCACTTTCATCAAGAGGCTCTGTAGTTCTTATTCCCTTTCTGCCATAAGGGTGGTGTCATCTGCATATCTGAGGTTATTTATATTTCTCCCAGCAATCTTGATTCCAACTTGTGCTTCATCCAGCCCAGCATTTCTCATGATGAACTCTGTATAGAAGTTAAATAAGCAGGGTGACAACATACAACCTTGACGCACTCCTTTCTTGATTTGGAACCAGTCTCTTGTTCCATGTCCAGTTCTAACTGCTGCTTCCTGACCTGCATACAGATTTCTCAGGAGGCAGGTCAGGTGGTCTGGTAGTCCCATCTCTTTAAGCATTTTCCACAGTCAAAATATAAGAATAATAAATGTTTTTCTTGAGTCACTGCTGTCTGAGCCCTTCCCTCACTGGGAATCACAGTCCATCTTATAGCCCTCCAACACTGTTCTGATCTCTGGACCTCTTGTGGGTGCAGCTCAGATTCTATTCTGGTCCTACTCCTGTGTGTCCTTGCCTCCAATGTCCACAGCTATCAGAACTAGTGCATTTTATCTGTGGGAGCTCTCAATGGCCTTTTATTTATTCCGTAGACCCAGAGTCTGCCTAGTTGATCATGTGGATTTAATCTGTTGCTTCTACAGCTGATGGGAAGGTTTGGGGTCTTCTTCCTTAGCCACACTGCCCCTGGGTTTCAATTGTGGTTTTATTTCCTCCTCTGCATGTGGGCCGTCCACTAAGGTTTGCTCCTGAGGCTGCCCTGGAGGACTTGGGTTTGCCCCTGTGAGGACCAGGTGTGGATGGGTGCAGCTGCTTGGGTCACAGGGGTTCTGGCAGCACCAGGTACTCAGGAGCACTGGAAGCTAGGGCAGCAGGAGATATAGTGCTCTAGAAGGCTATGGCAACCAGTATCGGTCAATATGCTCCAGTATTCTTGCCTGGAGGACCCCCCCTGATAGAGAATCCCGGCAGGCCACAATCTACAGGGTCACAAAGAGTTGAACACGACTGAAGCGTCTCTGCATGCATAGATCCAAGACTTTTTTTTTTTTTTTTGCCTTTGGCAGCTCTGCCCCTGTGAGGGTTGAATGTGAAGGTGGCGCTGCTGCTTGGGTCGTGGGGACCCTGTTGGCACCAGCTGTGCAGGGACATGGACTGCCTCAGCGGCAGGAATTAAGGCCCTATCAGAGTCTTTCTTTGAGCCTCTGGTCGCTGGCGATCAGAAGGCCCCTTTGGTCAGTCTTTCTCCATAGTTCCCCCATTCAGACACTGAGAGGGCTCCCTTGCCTGGGGTCCTTCTCTGTTGTTTGGCGTGTCAGGCACATAGAGGGGCCACCCTGGGTGGGGTCCTTCTCCGTAGATCAGTGCATCAGGCACTTAAAGGGGCACCCTGGGTGGGGTCCTACTCCATAGATCAGTGCATCAGGCACTTAAAGGGGCACCCTGGGTGGGGTCCTACTCCGTAGATCAGTGCATCAGGCACTTAAAGGGGCACCCTGGGTGGGGTCCTACTCCGTAGATCAGTGCATCAGGCACTTAAAGGGGCACCCTGGGTGGGGTCCTACTCCGTAGATCAGTGCATCAGGCACTTAAAGGGGCACCCTGGGTGGGGTCCTACTCCGTAGATCAGTGCATCAGGCACTTAAAGGGGCACCCTGGGTGGGGTCCTACTCTGTAGATCAGTGCATCAGGCACTTAAAGGGGCACCCTGGGTGGGGTCCTACTCCGTAGATCAGTGCATCAGGCACTTAAAGGGGCACCCTGGGTGGGGTCCTTCTCTGTAGTTTGGTGCCTCAGTCACTTAAGGGAGCGCCCTGGGTGGGGTCCTTCTCTGTAGTGCTGTGTGTCAGGCACTTGACAGGCCAGCCTCTCTATTATTCAGCTGAGATGCTGGCATGTGGGGAGAGAGAGGCTATGATGATGGTTCCACTGCCTACACATGACTCAGCAGTATTGCCTTGCTTCCTTGGCTTCCTGGCTTTCATCCACAAGCATTTCCCACCACAGTCTCCTCCCTCACATCCCCTCAATCTGTCTCTCCGCAGTTAACAACAGCCCTCACCATGAGATTGCTCCACAATCCCTAAGCTCCTAGCCACTGTGCCTTCTCAGGGACCTGCATCCCTGTCTGTGGTATATATGGCTGTGGCAAGGACTGTCTGATTCTCATTCCATTTAGGTGCCACAGATCAGCTGTTTCACTCTCAGCCTTAAATGTTTCTCCTCTGACTCAGACAGTTGCCCTGCTGTGGGGATTGGACCCCCTGCCTCAGATCCCCAACCAGCTGAGGGCAGGTCCAGTCCTAGTAACACTCCTGTTTTTCCCCCTTGTTCCTTCATCCTACTGAGTTTTGCATGGTTCTATATATTCTTTTCCCCTGATGAGGTACTCCTGTCTTCTCTCCGATGGTGTTCTGCATGCACTTCTGATGGTGTCTGATGGTGTATACCTGATGTATCCATGGAGAGAGATGTACTTCATGTCCACCTACTCCTCTGCCATCTTGTTCTTTTACTCAAAAGAATTTTGCTCTGAAACAATCACCAAACCAAAAAGTGAAAAAGACATTTTAAAGCATTGCCTTCTCTGAACATTGTGGTAGTAAAAAATTTTCAGAACACCATTCATTGTTATTAAAAAAATGAAAACTATATTCTTTTTGAAACTATGCATGTTGACAGATGTTAACTAGACTTATTGTTTTGATCATTTTGTAATATATACAAATATCAAATCATTCCATTGTATACCTCTAGCAAACATGAGGTTATATGTCAGTTATTCCTCAATAAAAAAAAAAAAAGGTATAAAAAATTTCAGAATAAAACCAAAAGTGATGGTTTGGAAACTCTTAGGTTAAGAGCCTGAAATATGCTCTTTTTCCTTTTTTGATTTCTTCCTCTGTCTTTCAAAAATTTTTCTTAACAGGGAATTGAGGATATTTTAGAAACAGTCATCAGAACATTGTTTGAATTTAATTTTGCTGTTATTTTTAAGTTATATAGTCACTTCTGATTTCATGGGTTTATTGCTATTGGGGTTTTTGAACTTTCAAATGTCATCTTATGCTTGGATCAGTGCAGCTGTAGAACACTGTAAAATACACAAAGACCCAATGTGTAGTTGCTGCCTTTCTAACTTTTCACTCTTCGACAAACTTTTCTATTTATCACCCTCCAGCCATAATAACTCACTCTTGTCAGATTGTATTCCTTTCTTCCCATCTCCATTTTCAGTACATTTCCGTTCTCATTCAATATTGGTTATACTGCACTATAGCACATTCATGAAATCTGGATTTCAGGTCTCCAGTGATGCAAATGTTTTCTCATGTGCCATGGGGCAGAGGCTTTCATTTGGTTTTACTTGAACAGGGCAATGGTACATCAAAGTCTCTGAACCTTTATTCCAAGGCTTCTTTGAGGAACTGACATTTACATGGGGAATTAATGAAGCTGGTCCTGCAACAAGAATGAGAAAGAGTAAGGGAGAGCTAGGAATACCAGGAAGTGAGAAATGGCATGTACAAAGATTCAGAGAATTCATTTCAGTTCAGTCACTCAGTTGTGTCCAACTCTTTGCGACCCATGAACTGCAAAACACCAGGCCTCCCTGTCCATCACCAACTCCCAGAGTTTATCAAACTCATGTACATTGAATTGGTGATTCCATTCAACCATCTCATTCTCTGTCATCCCCTTTTCCTCCCACCTTCAATCTTTCCCAGCATCAGGGTCTTTTCAAATGAGTCAGTTCTTCACATCAGGTGGCCAAAGTATTGGAGTTTCAACTTCAACATCAGTCCTTCCAATGAATATTCAGGACTGATTTCTTTTAGGATGGACTGGTTGGGTCTCCTTGCAGTCCAAGGGACTCTCAAGAGTCTCCTCCAACACCACAGTTCAAAAGCATCAATTCTTCAGTGCTCAGCTTTCTTTATAGGCCAACTCTCACGTCCATACATGACTACTGGAAAAACCATAGCCTTGTCTAGATGGATGTTTGTTGGCAAAATAATGTCCTTTTTAATATACTGTCTAGGTTGGTCATAACTTTTCTTCCAAGAAGTAAGCATCTTTTAATTTCATGGCTGAAGTTACCATCTGCAGTGATTTGGGAGCCCCCAAAAATAACGTCTGCCACTGTTTCCAGTGTTTTCACATCTATTTGCCTTGAAGTGATGGGGCTGGATGCCATGATCTTAGTTCTTCTGAATGTTGAGTTTCAAGTCAACTTTTCCACACTCCTCTTTCACTTTCATCAAGAGGCTCTTTAGTTCTTATTCCCTTTCTGCCATAAAGGTCATGTCATCTGCATGTCTGAGGTTATTGATATTTCTCCCAGCAATCTTGATTCCAGCTTTTCCTTCATCCAGCCCAGTGTTTCTCATGATGTACTCTGCATAGAAGTTAAATAAGCAGGGTGACAATATACAGCCTTGACATACTCATTTCCTTATTTGGAACCAGCCTGTTTTCTGTGTCCAGTTCTAACTGTTGCTTCCTGGCCTGCGTACAGATTTCTCATGAGGCAGGTCAGGTGGTCTGGTATGCCCATCTCTTTCAGAATTTTCCAGAGTTTGTTACAATCCACACAGTCAGAGGCTTTGGCATAGTCAATAAAGCAGAAATAGATATTTTTTCTGGAACTCTCTTGCTTTTTTGGATGTTCCAGAGGATGTTGGCAATTTGATGTCTGGCTCATCTGCCTTTTTAAGTCCAACTTGAACACCCGGAAGTTCCTATTTCATACAGTTGAAGCCTGGCTTGGAGAATTTTGAGCATTACTTTACTAGTGTGTGAGATGAGTGCAATTGTGTGCTAGTTTGAGCATTCTTTGGCATTGCCTCTGTTAGGGATTGGAATAAAAACTGACCTTTTCCAGTCCTGTGGCCACTGATGAGTTTTCCAGATCTGCTGGCATATTGAGTACAGCACTTTCACAACATCATCTTTTAGAATTTGAAATAGCTTAACTGGAATTCCATCACCTCCACTAGCTTTGTTTGTAGTGATGCTTCCTAAGGCCCACTTGACTTCACATTCCAGGATGTCTGGCTCTAGGTGAGTGATCACACCATCATGATTATCTGGGTTGTGAAGATCTTTTTTGTACAGTTCTTCCTTGTATTCTTGCCACCTCTGCTTAATATCTTCTGCTTCTTTTAGGTCCATATCACTTCTGTGCTCTATTGAACCCATCTTTGCATGTAATGTTCCCTTGGTATCTCTGATTTTCATGAAGAGATCTCTAGTCTCCCATTCTATTGTTAACCTCTATTTTTTTGCATTGATCACTGAGGAAGGCTTTCTTATCTCTCCTGGCTATTCTTTGGAACTCTGCATTCAAATAGGTTTATCTTTCCCTTTTCCTTTGCTTTTCGCTTCTTTTCTTTTCACAGCTATGTGTAAGGCCTCCTCAGACAGCCATTTTGCTTTTTTGCATTTCTTTTTCATGGGGATGGTCCTGATCCCTGTCTCCTGTATGTCACGAACCTCCGTTCGTAGTTCATCAGGCACTCTGTCTATCAGATCTAGTCCCTTAAATCTATTTCCCACTTCCACTGTATAATCGTAAGGGATTTGATTTAGGTCATACCTTAATGGTCTAGTGGTTTTCCCTACTTTCTTCAGTTTAAGTCTGAATTTGGCCATAAGGAGTTCATAATCTGAGCCACAGTCAGCTCCCGGTCTTGTTTTTGCTGACTGTGTAGAGCTTCTCCATCTTTGGCTGCAGAGAATATAATCAATCTGATTTTGGTGTTGACCATCTGGTGATGTCCATGTGTAGAGTGTTCTCTTGTGTTATTGGAAGAGCGTGTTTGCTGTGACCAGTGTGTTCTCTTGGCAAAACTGTGTTAGCCTTTGCCTTGCTTCATTCTGTACTCCAAAGCCAAATTTGCCTGTTACTCCAGGTGTTTCTTGACTTCCTATTTTTGCATTCCGGTCCCTATAATGAAAAGGACATCTCTTTTGGGTGTTAGTTCTAAAAGGTCTTGTAGGTCTACATAGAACCATTCAACTTCAGCTTCTTCAGCATTTCTGGTCAGGGTATAGATTTGGATTACCATGATATTGAATGGTTTGCCTTGGAAATGAACAGAGATCATTCTGTTGTTTTTGAGATTGCATCCAAGTACTGCATTTTGGAGTCTTTTGTTGACTATAATGGATATCCATTTCTTCTAAGGGATTCTTGCCCATACAGTAGATATAGTGGTCATCTGAGTTAAATTCACCCATTCTAGTCCATTTTAGTTCAGTGAATTTTAAAATGTTGATGTTCACTCTGCTGTTTGACCACTTCCAATTTGCTTTGATTCATGGACCTAACATCCCAGGTTCCTATGCAATATTGCTCTTTACAGCATCAGACCTTTCTTCCATCACCAGTCATATCCAGAACTGGGTATTGTTTTTGCTTTGGCTCTATCTCTTCATTCTCTTCATTCTTTCTGGAGTTATTTCTCCACTGATGTCCAGTAACATATTGGGCACCTACCGACCTGGGAGTTCATCTTTCAGTGTCATATCTTTTTGCTTTTTGTACTATTCATGGGTTCTCAAGGCAATAATATTGAAGTGGTTTGCCATTCCTTTTTCAGTGGACCGCATTTTGTCAGAAATCTCCACATGAGCCTTCCGTCTTGGGTGGCCCTACACGGCATGGCTTACAGTTTCATTGAGTTACACAAGCCTGGGGTCCATGTGATTAGATTGGTTAGTTTTCTGTGATTATGGTTTTCAGCCTGTCTGCCCTGTGATGGAGAAGGATAAGTGGCTTATGGAAGCTTCCTGATGGGAGCGACTGACTGAGGAGGAAACTGGGTCTTGTTCTGATGGCTGGGGCCATGCTTAGTAAATCTTTAATGCAATTTTCTGTTGGTGGAACTGTGTTCCCTCCCTGCTATTTACCTGTGCCCAAGCTATGGTGAAGGTAATGAAGAAAATGGTGACCTCCTTCAAAAGATCCCATGCATGTACTGCTACACTCAGTGCTCCCAACCCGGTAGCAGACCACCACTGACCCAGGCCTCTGCCGGAGACTCCTGGACACTTACAGGCAAGTCTGGGTCAGTCTCTTGTGGGGTCACTGCTCCTTTCTCCTGGGTCCTGGTACACAAGTTTCTGTTTATGCTCTCCAAGAGTCTATTTCCCAGCCCTGTGTAAGTTCTGGCAGCTCTATGGTGGGGTTAATGGTGACGTCCTCCAAGAGGGCTTATGCCATACCCAGGTCTGCTGCCCCCAGAGCCCCCGCCCCTGTGGCAGCCCACTGCTGACCCTTACCTCCACAGGAGATGCTCAAACACAGTTCTATCTCAGTCTCTGTGGGGTCTCAGAGAATTAAATATTGTAATCCACTCAAAGAACTATTGTTAGTTGTGTGAGCTACCGTGAAGCATATATATTGAGGAAAAAAGGATGTTTTGACAACTGTTGTAGTATTTAGAGAAAGAAAATGATTCAAAAGAAAGGAAACAATTGTGGCTTTGGTCTCTCCAGTACCCACTTCTGCTTCACCCAGTGATAGTGTCTTATTCCAGTTTCAAAGTCATAAGGCCTCACTGGTTTGAGTGGGAACTGAATCCACCTCTGGATCTAAGCATGCTTAACCATCTGTTATATATATCTCCTTCACAAAGTGACTGGTTCAGGGATTGACTTATTAACCCAATCAGGGTAAGTGACATTACTTCTAGAACCTTTGCCCAGTCTCTTGGGAATAAAGTATCTCTCCTTCAAATGGGATGGGAGGTGCAAGCTTTAACAGGTGGCATGGAGAAGGCCTGACACAGTAAATTTAAGAGAAAACTGTTAGCACATAAATGTGTTATTTGAACCTCTGGTTACATGGTCATATCTCACACCATAGGCCTTTCAGTTATGGGAGCTACATAAAGGAAGCTTTACATAAAGTAAGATTGAGTTGGATGTCTATTGTTGCAATGAAAGCATCCTGAATAATATACAGTTTAGTGGGGGAAGCTTTTCTTGTTGGTGGTGTTCACTAAGTTGTGTCCGACTCTTTGCAACCCCATGGCCTGCAGCATGCCAGGCTTCCCTGTCCATCACCATTTCCTGAAGTTTCCTCAAACTCAGGTCCATTGAGTCAGTCATGCCCTCCTACCATCTCATCCTCTATGGTCCCCTTCTTCTCCTGCGTTCAATCTTTCCCAGCATCAGGGACTTTACCAATGAGTCAGCTCTTCACATCTGTTGGCCAAAGTATTGGAGCTTCAGCTTCAGCATCAGTCCTTCCAATGAATAGTCAGGATTGATTTCCTTCAGGATTTTACTGGTTTGATCTCCTTGCAGTCCAAGGGGACTCTCAAGAGCCTTTTCCAGCACCACAGTTAGAAAGCAATTCTTTAGTACTTAGCCTTTTTTATGGTCCAACTTCCACATCCATACATGACTACTGGAAAATCCATAGCTTTGACTATATGGACCTTTTTTGGCAAAGCTTTTCTTGGCCTGAATCTAAAACATCAGATGATTCTGGGGCTCCTTGGATTAATTTCAGTAGCATGCCACAGGTAGCTTTAATTTTAATCACCTGAGTTGAGAGTGTTTTATTATGTTTGACTTACATTTTCTGAGTTATAATAAGAAAATAATCCCACTTTTGTTTTGCTTTGTTTTTCATTTAGAACTTATGTTACCTCAGAATAGATGTGCATCCTAATTGGAGTGTCATTTCTATCCCCAAATCATGTGTAGTAAACAAAAAAATCTTTGCTGGGTAAAATTTCATTTCAGTTGCTATGCTGTCCTGCAGTACATATTTTATTTTTCACATTATCCTTTTGATTATTCTCTAAACATTCTTATGTCCTTCAACTGATAGTCCAAAATATTAAGCAATTTTTGCATCTTTCTAAGGAGATTTAACTCCCTCAAATGATTACCCAGAGCCTACATAATCTCCCTTATATCTTCCAGGTTATTTGACCTACAATTTCAAATAGTTTCATTAGCATTTTTTTTTGTACTTTATAGATCTGAATAACTAACTGGAACAGGAATGAAGGTACTAATGTAATCAAAATGAGGAGAGTTAGTGAAGCAGAGCCTATACTGAGAGCTAATTGACATGATTAAGAGATGTTTTTTTAAACTTCTATATTGCATTCACAATTTAAAAGAAACAAACCAATGTTTCTGTATATTCACAATCTAATTCAGGTACATAATTTATCATTTCTCTTAATTTCACACATAGTTTGAGATGCAAAAGAGAATCCTAAACCCAAATGGTAAGTGGACTTTTTAGAGGTACAGTACAATTGGTACATTGGAGGTAATAAGAGTTGCTTAAAGTATAAGATATGGTAAAACGGGGTGATGAAAAGGGGAGCGCTGACATAAAGGCCACCCTGTCAAAAGATCCAAGTCCTCGTTTCTAACAGGGACATTTGGAGAAATAACCAAGACAACAGACCAAAGTCAGGCTTTAAAAATGACAAGGAAATGTGTCAGTTGATGGGAGAGGATGTGGGAAGCTGCAAAGTGAGCAAAGGGTATTTATTAAGAGACTGGGCCTGGTTGATGATCATGTAAATTGAATCTTGAATCCATAACTGAGTGGTGTTGGTCAAGGGACTTCACTTTGAACTTGAACAAGTGACTTCTGAGAGCCTCAGTTCTCTTATCCTGGCAAGTGACATAGCTGTACATGTCAGTTTCTTCATGCGTATGAGGAACAATTGATGAAATTAATGTTAATGAACTGTTGTGAAATGCAATGAGATACTTTATAGAGAACTCTTAGCAGAGCACCTGGTATACGACAAGAACCAGCAAATGTTAAATATTATAATGATTATGATTAAGATAGTGTTTGCCAGTTGTGATTCAGAACTCTGGGGGTTTAGAAAATATGAAGAATGAGACCCATTGTTACTTAGGGGGAAAGTAGCACTTGCATAAATCTAATTAGACAGGGCTTAAGCACAGGCTCAGACGGAAAAGAATCTGCGTGCAGTGCAGGAGATCTGGGTTAAATCCCTGGGTTGAAAGATCCCCTGGGGAAGGGAATGACAACTCACTCCAGTATTCTTGCTTGGAGAATTCCATGGACACAGGAGCCTCGTGGGCTACAGTCCATGGATTCACAAGGAGTTGGGCATGACTGAGCAACTAACACTTTTACTTCTAAGGGCAGGTGCTTTGTTCTAGAAAGACACTGTGGTTCCCAAATAACCCTGCTATTGGCAAAGTAGGGATTACATTAGTACAAAGATGCTAGGCAAATATAAATGCGTTTTTGAGAGTAATAGGAAAAGATATTGAAACTTTCTGTGTCTGCCTGCAACAGATTGAGGTTATCAGGAAATTCAAATCAGGCCATCCAGCTGTGGCTGGTGGAACTGGCAGAGGCAGGGATATAAAATTAAATAATCCATGCACAGCACTTGGCACAATGCTTCATAATTAGGATTTGTAATTGTTGTGCTTTCTTTGAAATATTTTCTACTCTTGACATCCCTAGTAACAAGGGTTGCCAGATCTAGCAAGTAAAAAATAAAGAATTCTCAGTTACATTTGAATTTCAGATAAGCCATGAACAATTTTGAATATTTCTCCAGTATTGCATATAGTTAGAGCTTTACCAATAACTCACTCTTCTTTATCCGCTATACTTCTCATTTATTCTCTGGTGGCTCCTTGAATTAGATGGACCTTTTATGCCACATGAGAAACTTCTTACTACTTGTAAGCTGTGTATATGGTATTCTGTTTGCCTGGAAAAGGTCATTCCTCCACTGTTAGCCTGGCCATGTGATTCTCATCCTTTAAATCTTGGAAAATTCAGATTAAACCTCAGACTAGGTTAAATTCTTTATTGTGCAGTTTCACAGCACACTTTGTAGTGCATATTACACTTAAAGAATGTCTGTGGCTCTTTCTAAACTAAACTCCATGGTGCAAGAACTACATTTGATTTAATCTCTACAGAGAGGCTCGAACCCAGCACAGGAAACCCACTCAATAAACATTTGTAGAATATGGAGACAAAAATAATTGTTATTATTATTATTTATCTTTTAAAAACAGTTTTATGGAGGTATAATTTATATACAGTAAACAGTAAACTCATATTTAAAATGTATAGCTGACATATGTACATATCCATGAAATCATTACCATAAAATATTGAGTATATTTGTTACCCCAAAAGTTTTCTCATGCCTTTCTGTAATCCTTCCCTCCTACCTTTTCCAGGGGCCAACCTCAGCTTTTTTAAATCTATAAATTAGTTTGCATTTTCTAGAGTTATGTATAGTGGTTATCATACACTGTTTACTGTTGTGTTGACTGGCAACAAGCTAATCCTTCATCGATATAAGCAGAAGTCAAGTAAGCATTTTCATGTTCTTGAGTTATTCTTTTAATTTTATTGATTAATTTATGGCACAGAAGTTGAGTTTTCTTGCTTTGACTCATAGTCCCTGTAGAAGCTCCCTTTCCTGTTGGTCTACCTCTCCTTCCCCAGAACTCACCTACTTACCACCTCATCTCTTCCACAGGAAAAATACTACTTCCTTCCACAAAAAGAGATTTCCTCCTGATGTCTCTCTTGCATCTGTAATGCATTCTGTAATCTTGAGTAACATCTCATACTTTAATCAGATGCTCGTTACTGTCTCTACTCCGTTTGAAAAGGGGAAAGGAAGTGAAGGAGAAAGATGTTCTCTAACAGTAAGGATTAGTAGAGTTTTCTGTTCTATTTAAAGCTCCCAACAGGTGATATCTGGATTTATTGGATCCTTTAATACTTGAACCATAGATAACATGTATTTCTAATAACATTTTAAGTTTTTAACTGAGCAGAACAACTTATCTCATGTTGAATAAATGCTATTTGCCCTATTAGTAAGGCCCTGTGTGTGTGCTAAGTCGCTTCAGTTTTGTCCTACTCTTTGCAACCCTGTGGACTGTAGTCTGCCAGGCTTCTCTGTCCATGGAATTCTCCAGGAGAGAATACTGGGGTGGGTGGCCATGTCCTTGTCCAGGAGATCTTCCCGACCCATGGATCAAACCCATGTCTCTTATGTCTCCTGCATTGGCAGGTGGGTTCTTTATCACTAGCACCACCTGGAAAACTAGTAAGGCCCTAGGTCAGATTTTTAAGCCTAATGTGTCTCTGAGGCAGTACTGAGAAGCAAAGCATTCTTTTCTTCTCTGCGTAGGCCTTGGCAGTGGCAGAAAAGTGTCTTTAAGTCTGCCTTTCTTTTCTACTTCTGAAATAGTGGCCCCAATACTGATTCAGAATCTCTTTGATATAAATAATGTGTGTGTATGTACAAATTCTTCTTACCATATCCCCCAGTTTTATTTATATATCACTCTTTTATTCTTCCTCTATCAGTTAAGTATAGAACTGTTTCAGTTTCTTCAGCAGTTTTGGTAACACCTGTACTATGTTACATTCTCTCAGTTGACCCTTCCATTACTCTCACATAAACTATTCTGGTTAAACAACCCACTCCATTTCCTTCTCCAGGGAGTATTCCTGACCCGGGGACCAAATTCAAGTTTTCTGTGTTTCCTGAATTGCAGACAGATTCCTTACCTGCTGAGCCATTAGGATATAGCACCATAATGATTTTTAATTCATATGTAAGCAGTACATGCAAAGTCAAGCAGGTCTTAGAAAGCATCACTATGAACAAAGCTAGTGGAGGTGAGGGGATTCCAGTTGAGTTATTTCAAATCCTAAAAGATGATGCTCTTAAAGTGCTACACTCAATATGCCAACAAATTTGTAAAACTCAGCAGTAGCCACAGGACTGGAAATGGTCAGTTTTCATTCCAATCCCAAAGAAAGGCAGAGCCAAAGAATGTTCAAACTACTACATTGTTGCACTTACCTCACGTGCTAGCAAAGTAATGCTCAAAATTCCCTAAGTGAGGCTCCAACAGTATGTGAACCAAGAACTTCCAGAAGTTCATGCTGGATTTAGAAAAGGCAGAGGAACCAGAGATCAAATTGCCAACATCTTTGGATCATCAAAAAAGCAAGAGTCAAGAAAAACATCTACTTCTGCTTTATTGACTATGCCAAAGCCTTTGACTGTATGGATCATAACAAACTGTGGAAAATTCTTCAAGAGATGGGAATACCAGGCCAACATATCCGTCTCCTGAGAAATCTATATGCAGATCAAGAAGCAACAGTTAAAACCAAACATGGAACAAGACTGGTTCCAAACTGGGAAAGGAATATGTCAAGGCTGTATATTGTCACCCTGCTTATTTAATTTATATGCATAATACATCATGCAAAATGCTGGACTGGATGAAGCACAAGCTGGAATCAAGATTGCCAGGAGAAATATCAATAACCTCAGACATGCAGATGATACCACCCTTATGGCAGAAAGGGAATAAGAACTAAAGAGCCTCTTGATGAAAGTGAAAGAGGAGAGTGAAAAAGTTGGCTTAAAGCTCAACATTCAGAAAACTAAGATCATGGCATCTGGTCCCATCACTTCATGGCAAATAGACGAGGAGACAATGGAAACAGTGTCAGACTTTATTTTCTTGGGGTCCAAAATCACTGCAGATGGTGACTGCAGCCATGAAATTAAAAGACGCTTGCTTGTTGGAAGAAAAGCTATGATCAACCTAGACAGCATATTAAAAAGCAGAGACATTACTTTGCCAACAAAGGTTCGTCTAGTCAACGCTATGGTTTTTCCAGTAGTCTTGTATGGATGTGAGAGTTGGACTCTAAAGAAAGCTGAGTGCTGAAGAATTGATGCTTTTGAATTGTGGTGTTGGAGAAGACTCTTGAGAGTCCCTTGGACTGCAAGGACATTAAACCAGTCAATCCTAAAGGAAATCAATCCTGAATATTCACTGGAATGACTGATACTGAAGCTGAAGCTCCTACAATTTGGCCACCTGGCGCCACTGGAAAAGACCCTGATTCTGGGAAAGATTGAAGGCAGGAGGAGAAGAGAGAGGATGAGATGGTTGGATGACATCACTGACTTGATAGCCATGAATTTGAGCAAGCTCTGGGAGTTGGTGATGGACAGGGAAGCCTGGTGTGCTACAGTCCATGGAGTCACTAGGAGTCAGACATGACTGAGCAACTGAACTGAACTGAGCTGATGAATAAAAATAATTTCATAATTATAATCACAGGTGAAGTTCTTTTATGTTCCATGAATAAGGGTTTTGATTAATTCATCTATAAAGGTAATTCCTTTAATATTAATATATGAGCTGACCTGCATGTATTAAGAAAGTTGAAATGGCTTGTTAGTGTTTTTGGAATGCTGTAAAACAGAAACCAGAGGTTCAAAATTTGTCAGTGTGAAAGTTAAGAAGAAAAATGGCTGATGTGATTACAGAGTATGTGGGTTTGGAAGGCTACATTAAGTAATTAGTGTCACCTGGGCTTCTACTTATAACCTTTACCCTTCAGATTAACCCATCTGTTGATTCCCTTAGTAGGTTTGGTGTTGATGACATTCTGATTTGTACCATTAGAAAAATCTGTGAAAAAACTTAAGGTAATTTAAAAAGAATCAGATCTTAGTTGAATCAGCTGAATATCTTTATCTTCCCTCCATGTTTTCTCATGTTAAATTATTTAAAGTTAAAGGTTATAGAGCTTCAGTTACCCTACACAGTAGAAAAGGCCAACATTTCATAAGATTTAGAAGAATTAACTTTAAATAAATTGGTAAACTTTTATGTAAAACTAAGTGAAAATTGAAAACAATCTAGCAAGTTAAGCATCACTGTAACCGTTAATTACTCATGCAGAAGCAAAACAACAATGACACATGATATATGAGGATAAATGCATTCCTAATAGTGTGCCACAGCCAGAAGGTGCAGTGACTGTTAATCTGTGACTGCTTAGATAATGTTGTTTCCAGTTCTCCAAGTTTTGCAAACACAACTGTCATCCTCCTTCACACGGAGGAAATGTGTGACCTTCCACAGTCACTTAACCTTTCTGTGTTTTCTCATCTTGAAAATGATAATGTCATAATCAACAAAACTCCCATGTGAGACGATGGATATTTTCTTCCTCACTTTTGAAGCTGTTTTATGTAAAGCAGTGTGAGTTCTGCCAAACATGCTGTGGTATAATGAGAATTTTTATTAGAAGTCATACTGTGAGGCTAGTTAGCTGACTTAGAGCAGAAGAAATAGAACTAGGATAGAAGGCTGCATTCTTATGTGAGTAAACGCATCCATTTCTGTGAAACTTGATCTGTTTTATGATCTCAGAAAGCCTTTTTGAAAATGATTGTCAAGCATTAAAAAAGATGAGGGGTGGCAGAGATTTTAAAGAGAATACTGAAAGGAAGTTCTTTGAATCACCCTCTACTTTGTCTGTCTTACCTCTTTGTTGTATATCAGAGCTATGCTTATAGAAAATCAATTTTGAGTTAATTATATTTACAACAATTATTTAATTAAAATTAAAATTATTTAATTTTAATTTAAAAATCCAGGCTACCGCAAAAAATCATAATGTGCTTGACAAATAGTTCATCATTTCTGAGATTTTGAAGCCCTTTATAAATTGCTTAAAGCAGAGCATGATCTTAGTGGGATATATGTCTGAAGTTCTTGATATTCATACATAAATCTGAGTTTTAACAAACATGTTATTTTTAAAGATAAAAACTGGAAAAAAAATTTACTTTCACTTGTTAAATTACTGCTGTTTGAGTTCTAGAGATTGGATCAGAATAAACAGTCCTCCCTAAGTTTGATATCAGAGCTCATCTAATTGGTTCCGATAAACAATAAGGGATGAGTATCAAGAGTGACTCTGAGGTTAGTAGGCCTGTTTGCGAGTTTTGGTTTTACTTACATAGTACATTACCAAAGCTTCAATGTAATTAGCTGTAAGATAACAATACAGTGGATACTTACTGTTTTAGTCAGCACAACATCCTGTTAGTTCTCTTACAATAACAGCTTCCTGAGTTTCTTCTAGGTCTTCCCAAGTGCCAATGCAGGAGACACAGATCCCTGGGTTGGGAAAATCCCCTGAAGGAGGAAATGGCAACCCATTCCAGTATTATTGCCTGTAAAACCCCATGGACAGAGGAGCCTGGTGTGCTACAGTCCATGGGGTCGCAAAGAGTAAGCTATGGCTGAGTGACTCAGTATGCACACACTTTTTTTTTTTCTGTGAACTACCCTCCTTTGGATCCGGTGCTTGTGTTTCAGACAATGCTGAATGTGCCGTGTGGCTTCAGAGGTAGGCACATGATTTAGGCACAACCACAGAATATCAATACTATCAAGCAACAGCCCAGGATCATAGTTCGAATTGCTGGAAAATCTATAGGATGTAAAAACCAGATGGGTAGTTAGATTTTTGTTTTTAAAGAATCTGCTTCTGGGTTAAGTCAGCACGTGCTGCGCTTAGTTTCTCGGTCGTGTCCGACTCTTTGGGACCCCATGGGCTGTAGCCCACCAGGCTCCTCTGTCCATGGGGATTCTCCAGGCAAGGAGATTGGAGTGAATTACTATGCCCTCCTCCAGGGGAACTTCCCAGCCCAGGGATCGAATCCAGGTCTCCCGAATTGTACGGAGATTCTTTACAATCTGAGCCACCAAAGTCAGCATAGTGGAAAACAAAACAAGTGGAGGGTACAGAGAATCCATGCAACATTGTTTGGTCATCCTAACCTTCTGTGCCTGAAGACAGAATCTCCTCCTTAAAATTTCAGTTTCATGAACAATCTCATTTATTACCATTATTAGTGTTATAAAAGTATTGAATACAGAGTAAGATTTGTAATATTTATATTCTTATAGGAATTTTTTGCATATAAAGTTATGTTGTTGGCATAATGACTGTAAATAAGTACTCAATATGATTTGTCTGTGTGTTACCTGAGTCAGTACAACAAGGGTGTGTATTGTCATCCTGCTTATTTAAATTATATGCAGAGTAAATCATGCAAAATGCTAGGCTGAATGCATCACAAGCTGGAATCAAGATTGCCAGGAGCAATATCAACAACATCAGATATGCAGAAATGGCATATCTGAGTTCCTATTCACTTTATAATAGCAGAAAGTAAAGAGGACTAAAGAGCCTCTTGATGAGGGTAAAAGAGGAGAATGAAAAAGCTGGCTTAAAACTCAAAAAAAAAAAAAAAAAAAGATCATGACATCCAATTCTACCACTTTACGGCAAATAGAAGGGGAGAAAATGGAATCAGTGATAGATTTTCTTTTCTTGGGCTCCAAAATTGCTGTGGACAGTGATAGCAGCCACCAAATTAAAAGATGCTTGCTCCTTAGAAGGAAAGCTATGGCAAACCTAGACAGCATATAAAAAAGCAGACTTATCACTTTGCTGACAAAGGTCCGTATAGCTTAAGCTATGGTTTTTACAGAGTCATGTAAGGAAGTGAGAGTTGGACCATAATTGATGTTTTTAAATTGTAGTGCTTGAAAAGACTCTTGAGAGTCCCTTGAACTGCACAGAGATCAAGCCAGTTGATCCAAAAGGAAATCAACCCTGAATATTCATTGGAAGGACTGATGCTGAAGCTGAAGCCCCAGTATTTTGACAATCTGCTGTGAAGAGTCTACTCATCGGAATAGACCCTGATGCTGGGAAAAATTGAAGGCAAAAGGAGAAGAGTGTGGCAGAGGATGAGATGGTTAGATAGCATGACCGACTCAATTGACATGAATTTGAGCAAACTCTGGGATATAGTGGTGGATAGAGGAGCCTTGCATGCTATAGTCCATAGGGTCACAAAAATTGGACGTGACCTAGCCACTCAGCAACAACAACCTGAGTCAGTCTAAATCAATGACTGAACCCCACTGACACTGTGAACTGAAGATTGAGGGACCATGACAGTCTTCTACAGAATATTCTCCTAGCACTAATTAGCAACTTTGTAGAACAGAACAGATAATGTTAAAGTTAGAACCAATTATCTTAAACAACTTCCCTGAAATGCCTTTATGTAGCACACTGCATGTATCAGACATGTATTCATGCTCCTAGCCACCATCCATGTTTCAATCTAAAGTCAGAATCTCTCTTGAAAATATCAATACCTAGACTCCATGGGACAACAGCATAAAATTTATAAATGGATATTAACCAACGTAAATAATTTACAGTTTTAAAAGTCTGGATCACACAAGAATTAGAGATACTCTGAATCGCATCTGTGTAAAGATTTTCGCCAATATCTTTGGAAGGAGAAATTGAAAAATTATCTGATTTTATGGAGTCTACCCATTGTTAATTTTTTTTAACTGCCATCATTTCCAGAAGCTTCTACATTTAAGGTACCTTTAATTCTATTATATGCAGGTCTGAAGCAGGAGGCAGAAAGCCTATCTGAGAATTTCAGTTCAATATTCTGGTTTCCAGTGTGGGCACACCTGAATAATCAGCACACCTTGAAGAATGTAAGAACATGCTGCCATCTGGGTGTAGTACACTGACTGTGGATATCTGCATGCAGGAAGAGTCTGGCCGTCTATCCCAGTGTTCCTGTGCAGTACTCCTTTAACATGGAGAATTTTACTTCACAAATGGCACAAAAAATGCATACTTAAGAGTCTTATAATAGAGCTGTTAACACATTAGCAATCTGTTAGCAGTCTGGACTGTTATGAGCAAGAACCTACGCACAATATGAACCATCGTTTATTTTTGGCCACACCAAGAATGTACAACATTTATTTTAATAAACTAAGACATAAAAAAACAGGTCAAGATGCACCAAATGGGGTACTGAGAGACAACAAAACGTTGTTGGTTCTTTATAAGGACAAAGGATAGACTGGGAACTTGCAATTTGTTTTTAATTCTCACAAATATAGTCAAGTCTTTCCCTTGGTCACTCTAGGAGAAATATCAACTACCATGTGACCTTTTTTTAGTGGTGATTGGTTGATGTCATTGTTTACAGTCCACAAGAATTGTCTTACAGAGGGATACTCCATTGGAAACATGTCACAGTATGCTCTTCAGTTCAGTTCAGTTGTTCAGTCGTGTCAGACTCTTTGTGACCCCACGGACTGCAGCCCACTAGGCTTCCCTGTCCATTACCAACTCCCAGAGCTTACTCAAAGTTACTCATCCTTTGAGTTGGATGAGTCTCATCCAACAGTCTCATCCTCTGTGTCCCCTTCTCCTGCCTTCAATCTTTCCCAGCATTAGGGTCTTTTCCAATGAGTCAGTTCTCCGCATCAGATGGCCAAATTATGGTCTTAGCTGGTTGCTAAACACAAAGTTATTTTATTCCTTTTTGGGGATAGGGAGGTCCAGGTCTACACATACTTGTACATGATTCTGGTGAAACATTTTAAGTGGGAAACTGTTTAGGGTTAATGTATGTGTACCAGTGGAGAAGGCAATGGCAACCCATTCCAGTTCTCTTGCCTGGAAAATCCCATCCTGATAGGCTGCAGTCTATGGGGTTGCTAAGAGTCAGACACAGCTGAGTGACTTCACTTTCACTTTCACCAGCATGAAAACCAGGGTGTTCTTGCAGATTATGACACACATCTGACCTCTGAAAGTTAAGCTTCTGCAGGGAAGAAGCCCATAATCTGATTATACATAACACACATACAAATTATGGAGGGGCTATGTACATTTTTGAATTTTGGTCTTTCTCTTGGAATCAGAGGAGGAAAATTACTGATTGAAAATAAGAGGCAAAAGAAAACAGAATCAGGGTTTTGGTGTGAAAGCACAGTCTTCATGTACAGTGCACAGATTGCACTTGCATAAGGATTACATATTTAAAGTTGATTTTTCCAAACTCAAAGTATAATGGAATCTTTGAAGAAGAATGTCAGTCACAGATGGGACACAATTTCAGACATAGTAACTTGCTCCATAGAGAGGTGGGGCCAGAGTAAGTGGCATCATGAGTACAACAGAATTCTGTCCAAGATGAGAACTGCAGCGGTAGAGCTGCGATCTTCATGAAGCACAAGTAATTTTTACGTTTTCTTTTTACTTCATAGCATAAGTAACAAAATAAGTTCCTCTTGTTCCTTTCTGCAAGTTTCTTTTTTGCTTAAGGCCATAACCCACGACCATACCTCTTTTCCTGAGAATAAACTATTGATCCCGTTTTGTCTGACTGACATGAAACTTGGATGAGCTAGCCTTGTTAGGATGAGTCCTGAAGAGGCAGGGCAAGGGAGTGAGGGTGTTGGAGGTTCACACAACGGCTCCCATACCGCAGGGCAAGGAGACAGCGAAGAAAGAGGGCGACCATTCTATATTGGTAGGTGGCCGCATAAGCCTGATACGCATCGGTACCAGTACTATGGCACAAGCTTTTGAGATAAGAAAAAGTATTGTGAGTTCCGCTGGCAATGAGACAGGAGGCCAGGCTCAAATCTGTCCAACTTCTATAAATCAGAGGAGGACAGCTGGTATGCTGAAGTCCTGGCAGGGCAGGATTTCACTGCTGGAGGGCTCTGGAACTTGGTGATTTATGGGAAGGTGTGGGGAAAGGGCTTAAGCAGCACAGATTTCTGGGTAATAGATTCGTCCTTTTAAAAAGGGTCCGGGACGTTCAGGTTCCGGGTCATACTCTGGGTTCTTTGGTTCCGTGGGAGGGGAGAGTTTTGGTTCCGGAAAGTTTTGAGGTCAAAACTCTCTCCTCTGCGCATGTCTACTGCGTGAATCGCAGTTTCGTGCTATTCCAGCTTAAAAACAGTTCAGTATCTGGTTAGAAGCAGGATAGAGCCAGAGTGAGGTTGCTCTGTGTTGGCAGCAGGTTTAATAAGCAAGGAAACACAAATAACGCTTGTGTTGGGCCACCGCGAGAGGAAGAAATCACCCTCTACACCCACCTGCCAGAATCTTAAAAGTTTATACAGAGGCTTCAGTAGAGTTCAGTCGCCTTAGCTTCGAAATGGTCTCAACATCACCTTTCTCTCTCGAGACTACTCCCGGAACCAGCTCCTCCGGTGCGAATGATGGCAGAACACACACTCTAAGGACAAGGGAGAAGGTGAGGAGCCCCCAGTTGCCTGGATTCAGCTTGAGGGTCAACTAGTGAGCACAGCCTCTGGATGGCCTCCTCCAACAGGTGTTTCTTATGATTGAAAGTTCACTGAGGCAGAGGACAAGTAGGTAGTTCTGTAGAGCGCAGGCCTGCGTTCAAAAGAAGATGCTTGTGAGTTTTAGAAACAAGTTGTAGCACTGAACTCTGCAGTTACAGAAAAAGGAATGGTGGACTTAAATGGTGAACGGGTGAGTAACTCCTGGCAGCTAGACTTTTTTAGTGAGCTGTTTGTTGCATGGAAAGGATAAATTAATTTAAAAGGCATAAGATATTACTGATTTTAAGAATACTATTAGTAGAAACGCAGCTGTGAGTAAGGAAATAACCATACTTACTAGTGGGGTTACAGTTTCAGTTCAGTTCTTATTGAAGAGATACTACTTTCTCTCAGGAAATGATGTGGTCCTGTAATCGATTACCATTGCACATGTATCAGCTTAAGTGCTTGTAATCAAGTCAAATTATTTAAAGTATAATAATTTTCAGTAAAGGACTTCAGTTTGATCTTTTCCAAATTCATCATGAAAAGTCGCTGATCACATTTTCAGCAATATGCGGACTTTTAGATTAAATAAAATTAACTTTCATGAACTACATTTAATCTTTTGGAGATAAACTGAAGAGATGACTATTTCAATTGGCAGGACTGGTTGATCATTCATCTCTCCTCGACATTTGGAAAAAGAAGAGAGAAGACAAGACTCCTAAAGGTACTGTGTAGAAACGATTTCCTTGTGTGAAGATGGTCAGTAGCCCCAGGTGTATTTAGCTATGGCTGATGACCCAGTTAAGCCAATTAAACTACCCTTATGGTTCTTGTTTCACTACGAATTTCTCTCCACTTACCTCTATTCACTTGCTTATTTGCACCTTTTGAAACTACTAAGATAACTTCCAGAGATAATCACAATTTTTTGTTATAAAAATATGTCAGAAATATTTATTAGTTTTTAAAACATGTGAGAAAATACATATTTAAGGAATAAATTTGGTATTAACAATATTATTTGTAATATCCAGTTTCAGAATTCCTGTCATACTAAGTCATGCAGTTCATACAAATAGTGAGTTTTGAAGAGTATGATTTTGCAGCTTGTCAAAAGCATTCCTTAGAGCATTGGAGAAGTTGGTATGAAACCTTCCAGGGAGAAAAACCTGTTCCACCATTGCTCACTTGTATACAACTGCTTAACTGGCTTTTCTTTGTTTAGACACCTATGAAGGCCACTGTTTTACAAGGAACTAAGAGAAGTAATTTAGCAATTATGTAAGAAATTGGAATTAGTCCAGTGAACCTTGTGAAAAAACAATAAATAAGAGTCCCAGAGGATAGAAAATAGAAATACCTAGTTTCTGAGTCACATACCAGTCTGCCTTGGTTAGGACATAGGTATTAATAAAAGAGTCTCCTCTGAGTGTAGGAAACATCCACTTCATTGAACTGACAATGAGATTCACATTGGCTATAGGGAAGTATGTATGAATATATCTTACCATTTACCAGCTTCATAATCTTCATTAAATTACTAAAATTTTTTGTGTTGAAGATGCTTCATTGGAAAATGGGTATACAAACAATATCTACTTAATTGGGTTATCATGCAGATTAAGTGAGTTAATACTGTAAAGCACCTAAACACCTCCAACATTTTAGAAACATCTCACTGTTTCTGTGCTGTACAAAAACAAAGGTACCAGGATGAAACAATATGATCTCAATGTTGTTTAGTTGCTAAGTCATGCCTGGCTCTTATGCAACCCTGTGGACTGTAGCCCACTAGGCCTCTCTGTCTGTGGGATTTCCCAGGAAGAGTACTGGAGTGGGTTGCCATTTCTTTCTCCAGGTGATCTTCCTGACCCAGGGATCAAACCTGCATGTCCTGCATTGGCAGGAGGATTCTTTTTCACTGAGCCACCTGGAAAGCCCTTTGTGCACACTAGTTTTTATTAAATACCAGATTTCCGTTTCCTCATTCCATTTTCCTATATGGGAAAAGAAAACTCATAGACGTCCTCTTCAAAATGAATGATAAGCTTTAGAGTGTGGTCATTGGTTGTCACACTTCCTGCCTGGGTTCAAATCCTGACTTCGGTGTACATGTGTGATCTTAGGTAAGGACTGTAAGCCACACTATGCTTCGTTATTCTCATTTGTGAAATAACACATAGTACCTTCCACATAGAGTTTGCTATGAGGTAAAATAAAATAATGGCTGCTAAGGGCTCATTACAATGCCATTGTAAATTTTCAATGATGCTGTTTTTTCTTATTATTGCTAGTATGTTACTGCAGACAGCTCAATAAAATATTAAATCAGTATATGAAAGAGGGTAATATTTTTCACCTAAGTTGGTGTTTTATGTCTTTTGGTGTAATGAATGGTTTTCCAACATTTTTTCATTATTGGCACACCTATGAATTTAGTGAATAGCGTGAAAGAATGAAGTAAAATGGGTGTAAAAACAATCTAAAAAGTAAATTATTTCTTCTTCAATCATCTCAAAACTAATATCATTGTATTTAAATGTATAAAGTGAGGTATTTTATTACCCAGGTGATTTTCCTACTATTTGAAATTATTACTTGTCCTGATAGGAAGTATATCAAAATGAGACTCTAAAATTTTGCTCTCATACTGCAGAGATGGTGAAGAAGAGCTGTGAAAAGCAAAATGGAACAAGGTAGAGATATTCAAGACTTGAAATGTACCCAGGGGGTCTTAAAGTCTGGACAGGAAAAGAGTTTCCTAGTTCTACTTTCATGAAAAATATGGATTGAAAAGGAGTAGAAAATCTGCCCTTCCTCCCCCACCAGTTTCCATTTCAGCATTGGAGTATCTCAGTTCCCTGGACAGTAAAATATGGTTCCAAAATGATAGATGCCTTTCCAGAGGCAGTACTGCTCTTCAGCACCATTAATATTTTAAGTTTACACTGAAATAGCAGGTGAGACTTCTTTGGTGGTTTTGGCTGAAGGGCAATGCTAAATCCTGAGAAATAAAGAAGCCCTTTGAAGAACAGCACCCCAAGCTCTTTTCCACAAGCTTGCTTTGATGCTAGATGAATTATAATAGCAATTACTACTGTACTTAATTCCAAAAATTAAAGAAAAGCCTACTTTCTTTCAAGTTCTGCTATAGTATGCAACATTTTTTCAAAGATACTCAGACTCATTTGTTAGTTGCCTGGGGTTCTGCATGGATTGCTCACCCTTCTAGAACTATAAAGTAGGTCTTTCTGATACATCCTCACCTGAGATATGTAGATGTGCTTCCCACCACATAATTGTTCTGTCCTCCAAACCAAAGAGCAAAAGCATCATCCTTTTCTAATGGTCTGGGCCCCTGAAAACTGCATGCTTTATTTTCAAACAGTGAAAATAGGACTCTTTTGTATTTCTCTCTGTGGGGAGGCCATTTCATTAATGCATTCGGTTCTTCTGAGAGCTCACATAGCTTTAGTTGATGCTTTGAAATGACTGGTTGTTATAATTCAGTCAACCAAGGCCTTTCACTTAAAAACTTTAGTTAAGGAATAGTTTTGATGCCACAGAAACAAAATTAAGCAAGCTCTCTGCTCTCATTGAGAAGTACTGCAAATGCTTATGCATACTAGGAAGAATCCAGGGGCAAGAAAATGAGCCATACCAGGTTGGAATAACTTATTATTCCATTGTTAATGTCTTGTTAGTTGTTGTGTTGTTAATTTTTATTAAATACCGAGAAATGGGTCACTGTAATTATTGAATTCCAGTTGTTTTCATGAAAGATATAGTATAAAAATTAAAAAGTAGCCGACAGTTTTTGACGGCCGATTGTAAAGGAGGAGAAATAAATTTGCATCTGCCCTTTTGAATTTTTAGCTGAGACCCCTGCAGTAAAAGACATATTAACAAGAGAAACATGAGCAGAAGTTTATTAACATGTGTAGCTCATGTACCTATGAGAGATACCCAGGGAAAAATTATTAACTTCCTTAAGTGGCTTAGAATTCAGGATTAGATATCATCTTAATAAAAGGAAGGGGAAATACAGGCCTCTTAGAGGAGAGTGAATGACTTCTAGGGAAAGTTAAACAGGATCTTCGAAGAACAGATGGGAGGTGAGACAGTTTGCGACAAAGTTTATCTGGATATGGTGTCAATTTATAGTCATCTCTCCTCTGATAATAGTCCATCTTTCTTGGGGGATGAAACTCCAGGGGAGGGGATCTGTGACTGCTGGTTTCCTTTTGGGAGCTATGTTTTTAGGCAGACAAAAGCAGTTCACAGAAAACCTTTTCCTGAATTTGCTGTTGAATTGCTAGTGCTTCCAGTGCAAAATAATCAGTATACCAAAGTGGCATATTTTGGGGGTAGCATGTCCTAAACTCCTGCAGTCATGTTTTGGGGTTCTATATTCTGCCACCTTTCCCTGATCATTGGTAGGTAAGATTCTGTGTTTAGGACTTGATGTAAATCCTTCATTTAAATTTTACAGTGATTTGTGATCTAGCGTTTTGATGAAGATACAAGGAGATAATACCTACAGAATACTTAAAATGAATGGTTTCTGCCACACGGTCATTATGCAGCACATGGTAGTATTACTCCTTTTGTAATTTCTTGCTTTACTGTGATGTAAAATATGATCATAAATATCTGCAGTAGTTGCAGTGAAGCCCCCTGAAAAGTTCAAACATATTTGAATAATGATTGTATTTGAAATATAAATTGATTCAAGGGTAGTATTTTTGACCAGGACCTTTCAGTTGTATTCGTTTACATCCATTGCGTACTAATCTGTATGGCTAGAAACGTGAGAACTTTTTAAAAAAGTGGTCTGAAAGAGCATGTAAGTGAGTTGGGAAGATGTCAAGGTTGCAGAACAATTATAGAATAGTAGATGATGATGTACGACAAAATGCTAAACGGTATGACATAGCCTGCTTGGGTCTCTGAGCTTGACGAGAATTTAGGTAGTTTTATTTTAAAGAGATAAAGAAAATCAA
Source organism: Dama dama (assembly GCF_033118175.1). NCBI lineage: Eukaryota > Metazoa > Chordata > Mammalia > Artiodactyla > Cervidae > Dama > Dama dama. The sequence continues at coordinate 76,019,635 of NC_083689.1, read as the reverse complement.
ACTGTTAATAATATTGATGAATTTTTTTCTGTCCAGGGACTTCTTTCAGATGCTCTCACTATTTAAAAGTGATTGTATGATCTCTCACCAAAAATACTGTGCAGATGTGTGGCCCATCACAAGTATAACTCCATACTCTTCATCTTAGAACCCAATATTCTATGTCTTGACTCCAGTCAGAGGCCCTTAGCTGGGTCTAAACAAGTGTTCTGTGCCTGGACATCAAGAGGGCTGAAGCTGGCATCTCAGTAGGCAACACTTACCCCATCCCACTCCTCCCCTTCTTTCTGTCTCTTTCGCTCATGCACCGCTTGAGTATTGGTTGAAGATAGCCTACTTTCTTTCTTTCTTTTTTAATTTTTTTTTCCATTTATTTTTATTAGTTGGAGACTAATTACTTTACAATATTGTAGTGGTTTTTGCCATACATTGACATGAATCAGCCATGGATTTACATGTGTTCCCCATCCCATCCCTCTGGGTCATCCCAGTGCAGCCCAGAGCACTTGCTCATGCATCCAACCTGGACTGGCGATCTGCTTCACACTTGATAATATACATGTTTCGATGCTGTTTGCTCAGATCATCCCACCCTCGCATTCTCCCATAGAGTTCAAAAGTCTGTTCTATACATCTGTGTCTCTTTTACTGTCTTGCATATAGGGTTATCGTTACCATCTTTCTAAATTCCATATATATGTGTTAATATACTGTATTGGTGTTTATCTTTCTGGCTTACTTCACTCTGTATAATGGGCTCCAGTTTTATCCATCTCATTAGAATTGATTCAAATGCATTCTTTTTAATGGCTGAGTAATGCCTACTTTCTAAGAGTTGTATTGATGTACTAAAACTACATCTGCTAGAGTAAATCTGCTAACTTAATAGCATTTAAGACTGATCTCTTGGATTTCCTTCACTCACCTCTCTCTTCTCTTCCCCTCTAGTTATTTATTAATATTTTATAACTTAGTTTCAAAAATGAGACCACCATACAGAAAATACTCATGTTCTTGCAATCTTGTCAGTAATCTGTAAGGTTTGCAAGATGTCTTGAAGGAACACTACGTGGGAGTTCTATCCTTGACTGTTCGCTGAAAAATCTGTGTTTTTCTTTTTTTCTGTCCTATTTTTCCTGTGGATCCTTTTTCCTTTGATGTTATTCTCCTTTACCCTTTTTGATGAGCGGAATAGAGCTATTTCCATAAAAAAAAAAGTCTTTGTCCTGACTCCTGTAACCTCTCTCTCTCTATATATATATATATATACACACTAGTTACCTGACAAAGTAGACTTGAGATTGCAGGTGGACTTAATACCTTCAATCAACTGACATTTAAATAAGGATATTATTTTGGATTATCCAGGGTACCACAGTATAATCACAAAGGTACTTAATTGGAGGAAAGATACAAAAGAAGAGAGGCATAGAGAGATCTGTGGCTATAGAAGAAAGGCACAGAGATGCAAAGATGATGACTTTGAAAATGGAGGAAGGGATCATAAAACAAAGAACGTGGGCAGCATCTAGAAGCTGGAATGTGTAAGAAAATGGTGTATCCCATGAAAAAAGCACAGCCCTAACTACATCTTGAATTTAGTGTTGGACTTCTAACCTGCAGGATTGTAAGATAATCAACTCATGTTGTTTTAAGCTAGTAAATTTGTGATAATTTGTCGTAGCAGCAATAAGAAACGAATATTCCTTCATAGATTCAAATGCATAGTCTAGAATCCATGATGATAGAAGCTCTGTCATGATGTTCTGTGGCTTTCACAATTGCTGGGTTTATGTTTTACGTACAGAAGAAATTTAGTGAATGCCTATTGGGTTGGTAGTGAGTAGTTGTCTTCCATAGAAAAAGGACACTCCATATGTTATTAATATACTCAGTTGAAGGAGTGTGGTGACTAGTGTATGTGTAGAGAGGCACATCTGTACTTAGTAGGGAATGTTTCTGAAGCATGTTGGTAAGTAATGGTTCTAAGATACAGCTAAAATCTAGCAAAGAAGGAAGATGGTGGGATGTAGCAAGAGGACTGAAAGAGGATCATCCAAGGCAGAACAAGTGTGTTAGAAACAGAGAGGAGAAGGAGGCGCTCTCTGATATCACTGGCTTCCTGGTGATAGAAGCTATGCATGGGGGTAGTCTTCCTTAAGATAGAGTGGCAACTGGTTGATTTGGACCTGATAGGTGATTCTGAATTATTAATATGTTCGCTCACTGAGATTACCTTGTTGTCTTTTGTTAATTGACTAAGGTCTTAATATCTTAATGCATTTAACTTTAGAATGGACTAGACTGAGTTTTATTTCTGGCTCTTTTATGTGCTATACAGGCCTCAGTTTACTCTTTTGTAAAATCAGGGAAACAGTTATACCATCTAATAAAGTTGTCAGGAGGATGATATGATTTTTACACATGTAAAATTCTTAAGTTTCTGGAACCCAGTAAATGTATCGCTAAATGGTAAGTTTCATTATTATGAAAATAATTATATAATACTTACAAATTTAGGAAGGTGAAGCCTCTAATGTTAGACACACTGATGCTTCTGTCAGTTGTGCTAAAAGGTGCCCTATTTTCCTAGAGGTTCTGAAAATGGGCAGATACTACATTCCGCTCCAGTGCAGGCTTACAGAGCATTCTACTTAATGTTAGAGGAAGATGTGTTAATTTTAGCTGCCACAGCTGGGCATTTATTAAATATAAGCATTTCATCAGCAAGAACAGGAATTTCAAAACACATGCAGGCATTCTCTTACATAATTAGGACATGTAAGTTACTGACATTTGTGTTCCACATGGTTGACAAGATCGTGAAATTTATGGGATGATTGTGCATGATACACACAAAGTTCTGTAGGGATCAAAAGTAACATGATATAACCTAGTAACTAAAAGACACATGTTAGATACGTGAAGTGATGGTTGAGAACAAAACTGTATATAATAAATTGCTAATTTTGTGCAACAGAAAATAGCCTGTTCATAACCAAATTTTAATTTTGTGATTGAAAATGATAATACAGAGAGCTCAGTAAGGTCCTGGTGGCTAGAATCATTTAGGAAGTCTGCGTGAGGAGCTTGGACTTGTTTGGGCTTCGAAACACAGTGTGGTAGAGAACAATGGAGGTGGCAATTTCAGAGAAGAGAAATGGTATCATAAAAAGATTATAGGAAGCACGACCATATTGAAAAGTGGGAGACAATGATAACTTCTATCTCCAAGGGGAGTTGGCTGGAGGAGATATCTGGAAATGTGTTTAATTCTTGGAAATTTTGCTCAGGCTTCCTAACCACCACAGATAAGGAGAAGGCTGGAATGAAGTAAATGGCCTGCAAAACACAGTGCTGTTACCTTTGTCATAATTTTACCTTGGCTTTTTCTTTATTTTAATCTGAAATTTATGGGTACTTTATTTAAACTTGCAGAGAAAAAGAAGTGAGAACAAATGAAGTAAGACAATTAGTTTTAATCTTAAGCCAACCATACCTTCTCACATCTTCTCTAAAGATGTTCAGGCTTCTTCTCTACTAATTGACCCTATTATATACAGTTTGACTGTTCAGAGGTTTATTCTGTTGGAGAAGGAAAATAAATGAAGAGCAAAATGCAGATGTTCAAGTACCAAGCCTCATTAATTAGACATGTATTAACTAATTCTAAAGACCACTTGCTGTGCCTCAAGGGATCCACAGAGACGTTAAAGAGATTTATTTTATGTCGGTCTGTCCTTTTTTCTGAAGTTTTATGATAGGCCCCAAACAATATTATTGTTTAAATACTTCAATCTGGGATAGATAAATAACCACCATTTTCTCAAATGTAGTCATTTGCCTATTCCACTGACATTTTAAAATATACACTTACTCTTTTATTGCCTTAATTATTTTTGCCGTATTTACACGTCAAAAACTTGTTAATTACTCAACATTTCTCCTTAACATTTTTTGTTTATTAAATAAATGCATCTTAGAGGAGGACTTTATGCCAAGAATACGAATGGAAGACCAGTATTCTTTGCTCTGTATAAAAATATGTATTTGGCAGAAATAATAAAACCAAAATCCTACCTGTAACTATGGTTGCTCCCTGAAAATTCTGTCTCAGAAGCCCTGATTCTCTTAGTTAAAAAGCAAGATTTGTGAAAGGAAGAATGACAAAATAAAAAGAACCTGAGTTTCTCATGATGTGCTTTGATATTACTTCATGCTGTGTCTAGGCACTGTGTAGGGCCATCTGGCTCACCATGGACATTGTGAGAGACAGCAGTGAAAAGAAAAGACAGACAGAGCAATGCGAGCCTGTTGGTTCCCAACTAGACAGCGACACCGCTCTATTTTGCACGTGCCACAAGCTCTGTAGAGACTTAAATTTTACGTTCTCCACACTGACATCGATAGCTTATATACTAAGTAACTTTTATAGGATTATTATTGCTATATCTCACTATTAAAACTCCATAGCATTTTAACCTCCCTAAAACTGGTCCATTCATTTATTCATTGCCATTAAACAAATATTAATTGTCTATTAGGAGCCAGGCACTTTTTTTAGGTACCAGAGATTCAGTAGATGAACAAAACAGACAAGAAGAAATCCCTGTCTTCGTGAAAACTAACAGTCAGCAGATAAATAGGTAGGTGGGTAGATAGACATAGATAGTGATCAGGGTTAAAAAGGAATGTAACCTTGGAAAAGGGGACAGGGAAGGATGATATTTGATCTAAGGCCTGAATGAAATGAAGAGTAGTATTGATACATGGATGGTAAATACCTTGGAGAAGAATATCCCAGGCAAGGGGATATATATATATATACTATATATATATATATACTATATATGTATATATATATATATACTATATATATATATATACATATATAGTATATATATATATATATATAGTGTATATATATATATAAAATATGTTATATATATGTTATATATATTCTTTTTCAGATTCTTTTCTATTATAGGTTATTACAAGATATTGAATACAGTTCCTTATGCTATACAGCAGGTCCTTGTTGTTTATTTATAATAGTGTGTATGTTAATCTCAAACTCCTACTTTATCCCTCCTGCCCTTTTCTCCTTTGATAATCATAAATTTGTTTTCTAAGTCTCTGGATCTGTTTCTGCTTTTTAAAATAAGTTTATTTGTATCATATTTTAGATTACATGTGTAAGTGTATTGTATGATGTTGTCTTTGACTTACTTCACTTAATATGATAATCTTGTGGTTCATCCATGTTACCATACTCTATTCATTCTTTGGGATAGAGATTGTTCTTATTTATATTTGTCTTCCCAGCTGTAAACAGACCATCTTATACATCATAAGTGAAGAACTTATGAATGAAACAATAAAATGCTAGCATGATATTTTGTATTATGAGCTGATTACAAATAAATTACTATTGTTACAATTTGAAATTATTTGATCTTATTAAAAGTGATTTAATTTCCTAAAACATTTAAATGGACAAAGGAAGGAGGGTGACTTACCTATGAAAGGAGGTAGAGTATGTGTATTAGTGTTTGTAATGGTAGCTAGATCTTATTTATGGTGATTTCAGTCTAGGAATACATCATCTTTGGGCATTTTCAGATAGTGTTTCATTTTCATTGATGTTTTTGCTTTATTTTCTTTAGTACAGTTCTTTCTTATTTGACTGTCTAGCTCCCATCATTTTAGTAGATGGTGTACTGTTCCAGTTTCACTTTGGTTATTACATTAAATCTTATATTTGCCCAAATTTGTTATCACCATTTGCATTAAAGTGGTGTATTATTATTAGTTCTGACTTCCTTGTTGGCTCCCCTGGGAAAGAATCTATCTGCAATGCAGGAGACCCTGGTTCGGTTTCCTGGGTCAGGAAAATCCCTTGGAGAAAGGATAGGGTATTCTTGGGCTTCCTTGGTGGCTCAGATGGTAAAGAATCTGCAGTGCAGGAGATCTGGGTTTGATCCCTGGGTTGAGAAGATACCCTGAAGGAGGGCATGGCAACCCAATCCAGTATTCTTGCCTGGAGAATCCCCATGGACAGAGGAGCCTGGTGGGTTACAGTCCACAGGGTCACAAAGAGTCAGACACGATTGAGTGACTAAGCACACACACACACAATAAAGCATTATCTATATCCTCATGATAAACTTTTAGAAATGAAATCAAAATATTAGAAAAGTAAAAAAATAGAAAAGATAAATACAAATAGGTTCTATGTTGTATGCCAGTATAGTTCTATTGAGAATGGGTTGTTGGGAAGTTTTGTGAGTCAACTCCCAGCTCAGTGGGAAGGTTTGTTGAGATTATTTGTATTTGTCATGCAATATTAATATAATTCTATCATCCTTTCAATTCCTCTCTAATGAGTTAAACTCTGGAGGCTTCTGGAGCCTTTTTTAACTTCTTGAGCCTTTCAACATAAAAAATAATCTTATCCCAACTCTTTGTTTTGCTAGAAAATGCTTCATTTTCATATTTTGGTTTAGAAGTCAAATCCAAATTGCATCTTCCTGCCAACCCCATTATCACTTCTGCCATCATTCTATCTCAGTTGCTACTTTCTTCCCAGATTTCTATAACAAATAATAACTGACATTTATTTGTGTTCTTAAATACAGTTTGCCTAAGACAGTACTTGGCATGCAGTTCACATTCACATCTCATAGATACTTTTAATAAATGAATGAGTGTAATGTGGCTGTGTGGATGAATGGATGAGTGGATGATTAACACGTGGTACTCAGACCTATTATTATTCTGTGAACTTAGAATGTGTATCAGTTCTGTTCTTCACAATCATTCCGAGATGTCAATAGTATTATCTTTATTTGCAGATGGAAAAACCCAAGTCTAGACCTCTAGGAAAATCAAACTCCTTATAGTCATATGTGGGAGTACTGAGAGGGAGGGACTGTCTTCAAAACCATCGCTCTTTCCACTAAACCAGGCAACCTATGTGTAGAATGTTACCACTTTTACTGCTATTAATAAATCCATCATAACTCTATAATACATTATTCATTATTTTCACAACAAACCTTGATTAAATTACTGATCTGTTGATAAGAAACATAATATTAATATAGATAATTATAATAATAATGATGATATATAGAGATTGCAAATTGGTGACTTCTGAAAAAGATATACCTATAACTTTTTTTGAGGGGGAAATGGAATGGAGATAAGGGAAGAAAAGTAAGCTGTATTTTAAAAAAATTGAGCTAGTACTTTGTGAATTGGAAGAATTCACCCACATACACTGATTCAGATATCTGGTTTCTCTGGAGCAATCTGTAGCTACATCAACACATAGGACTCCATTCTTGATGGCCCCAGTGAGTTGGCGTCTAAGACCTGCTGCCCCATTACAAATAGCTGTGAAAAGAAGAGAAGCAAAAAGCAAAGGAGAAAAGTAAAAATATTCCCATTTGAATGCAGAGTTCCAAAGAATAGCCAGGAGAGATAAGAAAGCCTTCCTCAGCTATCAGTGCAAAGAAATAGAGGAAAACAACAGAATGGGAAAGACTAGAGATGTCCTCAAGAAAATTAGAGATACCAAGGGAACATTTCATGCAAAGATGGGCTCAATAAAGGACAGAAGTGATGTGGACCTAACAGAAGCAGAAGATATTAAGAAGAGGTGGCAAGAATACACAGAAGAACTGTATAAGAAAGATCTTCACGACCCAGATAATCACGATGGTGTAATCACTCACCTAGAGCCAGACATCTGGAACGTGAAGTCAAGTGGGCCTTAGGAAGTATCACTACTAACAAAGCTAGTGGAGGTGATGGAATTCCAGTTGAGCTATTTCAAATCCTGAAAGATGATGCTGTGAAAGTGCTGCACTCAATATGCCAGCAAATTTGGAAAACTCAGCAGTGGCCACAGGACTGGAAAAGGTCCGTTTTCATTCCAGTCCCAAAGAAAGGCAATGCCAAAGAATGCTCAAACTACTGCACAGTTGCAGTCATCTCACACGCTAGTATAAGTGATGCTTAAAATTCTCCAAGCCAGGCTTCAGCAATATGTGAACCGTGAACTTCCAGATGTTCAAGCTGGTTTTAGAAAAGGCAGAGGAATCAGAGATCAAATTGTCAACATTCGCTGGATCATCGAAAAAGCAAGAGTTCCAGAAAAACATCTATTTCTGCTTTATTGACTATGCCAACGCCTTTGACTGTGTGATCACAATAAACTGTGGAAAATTCTTTAAGAGATGGGAATACCAGACCACCGGACCTGCCTCTTGAGAAACCTGTATGCAGGTTAGGAAGCAACAGTTAGAACTGGACATGGGACAAGAGACTGGTTCCAAATAGGAAAAGGAGTACGTCAAGGCTGTATATTGTCATTCTGCTTATTTAACTTATATGCAGAGTACATCATGAGAAACGCTGGGCTGGAAGAAGCACAAGCTGGAATCAAGATTGCTGGGAGAAATATCAATAACCTCAGATATGCAGATGACACCACCCTTATGGCAGCAAGTGAAGAAGAACTAAAGAGACTCTTGATGAAAATGAAAGAGGAGAGTGAAAAAGTTGGCTTAAAGCTCAACATTCAGAAAACTAAGATCATGGCATCTGGGCTCATCACCTCATGGGAAATAGATGGGGAAACAGTGGCTGACTTTATTTTTTTGAGCTCCAGAATCACTGCAGATGGTGATTGAAGCCATAAAATTAAAAGACAGTCCTTGAAAGGAAAGTTATGACCTATCTAGACAGCATATTAAAAAGCAGAGACATTACTTTGTCAACAAAGGTCCATCTAGTCAAGGCTATGGTTTTTCCAGTGGTCATGTATGGATGTGAGAGTTGGACTATAAAGAGGGCTGAGCGCAGAAAAATTGATGCTTTTGAACTGTGGTGTTGGAGAAGACTTTTGAGAGTCCCTTGGACTGCAAGGAAATCCAACCTGTCCATCCGAAAGGAGATCAGTCCTTGGTGTTCATTGGAAGGACTGATGTTAAAGCTGAAACTCCAATATTTTGGCCACGTGGTGCAAAGAGCTGACTCATTTGAAAGGACCCTGATGTTGGGAAAGATTGAAGGCAGGAGGAGACTAGACGACAGAGGATGAGATGGTTAGATGTCATCACTGACTCAATGGACATGAGTTTGAGTTAACTCCAGGAGTTAGTGATGGACAGGGAGGCCTGGCGTGCTGCAGCTCATGGGATTGCAAAGAGTCAGAGACGACTGATCAACTGAACTGAACTGAAATGCCCCGTTAAGAGTAGTAACACTCTGATTTCCCTGTTCCCATAAACCAGTTATTAGAGACAATCTGTCTGGTTTCTTTAGACATTTGCATTTGAAACCAATCAAATGATGTATCCAAGAACTCTGTTTTAAGTAAAATGTCAAAAACATTTTTTCCCTGTTTCCCTTTTCTCTATACAGTTGAATTATGTTAAATCACAGCATAATGTAAGAAGAGAGGACTACTGAAGATAGCAGCCTCTTCCTTCCTCTAGTGGCACTACATCAAATGTCATTACCAGGGCTTGAGACACTCTCTACTGCAACAATTACAGTTAATGTGGAAATGAAGTAATAAAATCACTTTAAATCATTGAAGGCAAATTTACATCTAGTTCCATGATACTGATAAATGCCTGATTAAGCTATAATAACAATCAGTTGAGAGGAGGAGAAAAAAATCTAATTAATCATCACCCAAAACTCCAGATTGAGATTCAGTTTATACTAATATTCACTTTTAAGATAATTTTAATAGATCCTTTTTAATCTGAATTGAGTTAAAAAGAAGTTATTTCCCAAGTCACCACATTTGTGGTTTTATATTTCCAAGGATATGAGACTAGTTTGATGAAACAAAAGAAAAAAGTTTCTATGATTTTGAAGTTACATATATGTTACCTTTCCCATGTTTGTAAGAGCTCAGCGCTAAAGAACTCTTGGGTGTAAACCACGTTCAGTTGTCTGATGCATGAGGGTAACTAATGATCAAAATAAATCTGTGAGCTTGCTGTCAGTGTTTTTGAGAGCCTATTGAGGTAGAAACAATAATCTGTGAGATTCTTTCTGCCATTTGGAGAGACTAAATAACATTCATTATTCTATCCTCTTCTTCTAAAAAATAACAGAATTTAGCCAGTGGACCCAGGATTGTCCTTTAGAAAGGTGACAAATTTCAAAGTAAAACCAGGCTCATTTCAAATGTTAGCTCTGTAGGTTAGGTGTATCTCTGACATTTATTGTAGCCACAGTATCTAAACCCACCACATAGGCCTTTTCAAACATGAACATCAATGTCATTCAAGTCCTTTTCCAGCTAGTCAATAATTTCATTAGAACTTTATCAGAATTAGTGTGTTAGTGTATTCACAGCTATACAAGTCTGTATGTGTAAAATACAGAGTTGATACCTAGGTGTTCAAATAATCATTATATATGTACATGGAATGGGATTCCCTGTTGCTCAGATGGTAAATAATATGGCTGCAATGCAGGAGGTCCAGGTTTGATCTCTGGGTCAGGAAGATCCCCTGGAGAAGGGAATGGCAACCCACTCCAGTATTCTTGCCTGGAGAATCCCATGGAGAGTGGAGCCCGGTGGGCTACAGTCCATGGGGTCACAAAGAGTCGGACAGGACTGAGCAACTGACACTTTGACTTTTCATGCTTATGTACCTGGAATGTTCCATTTCGCATACTTTCAGGATTCACTAAATCATAGCTTAAAATCTCTAGAAAATTCTACTGTCACAAGCTTTGATCTTATGAATTAGATTAATTGTTTTGTGTCAAAGGTCAAATGTGAAATTACGGAACCATGTCACTAATAGTGCTTGTTACTCTGGCTATAGATGAACATCTAAGGAGTATGTTACGAAGAAGAAAAATGACTTAGGTATATATTCACACCCAGGGCTGTAAAAAACATCATGGCAAATCATTATTCACCTATCTCATTTATATATGTGTGTGTGTGTATGTGTATATATATATATATCTTATAAATAGTTCTAAATTATATATGTAAAAACTCAAATAATAAAGGCTGTTTACCTTTTTTCCCCATAGGTATAAAGGAATATGAGAAATAAATTATTTTCATAATCAGTGATTAAGACTTTTTAATACTAGCTCAGTAGCTATAAATATATTGATAACACACTCATGTCCTTAACTGTGTATTTATCTGTATCATGTAGCTAACATGTATGGAATACTTTTGTGTCATACATTGCACTAAGTGCTTACTATGTTCTGCTCACAAACAATTCCATTTGGATTGTAATATTAGATGAGGCCTCTGCAGATGAATAAGTTTTAATAATATACCCACATTTAGTAGGCAGCAGATCCAGAATTTTATTTTAGCTCCATCACAATCCAAAATCTGTTGAGGAACACTGTATTGTCCCCAGTGATTATTGGTTTACACACATGCATAGACATGGGCATACACATGTATGTATATACAGACACATATTTACACATACAGCGAGAACACATGAATACATATGTACAGTTATATAATTGATGTGAATTGTACATGAATTATTAAGTGTATATAAAATGAGTTCTACATTTTTGTGTACATGTACATGACAGTTTCCTAAATTTTCACAGTCAGGTAGAGTTCTAGTACCAAACCCATCACCTTCCCTTAAAACTTTATTGCTTCCTCCTGCACACTATTTCTATTTTTGTCATCACTGTTGTACCAACCTTCTGATTGCATGTTCATAATCTTTATTAATTCTCCCATCATTTTTTCATATCTGTCCTCACACTGTATGCACTATAATTTTGTTGAGGCAAAACTTCTTTTATGTTCTGTGGACAGCTGATTCTAGTTGATTATTTTGTGACTTTGGAGTACCTTATCTTTAGAGAACCCTTTCTAACATAGTAGCTGATTGAGCTTGAGTTACTTCTCTTTCTTTTTGTTTTTAATAGAGAAACTTACATGTTAATCAAAGACTTTTCAGACTAAAATAACTTCAAGAACTAAATGAATACTTTCTCTCCCAGAAAAGTGTTTTTATCAGAATTTATGTTGTCTTGAACATTTCAATTATCTGTTCTGTAGTTGCCCATCAAAAATACTTTATTTCACCTCTGTATTGAATAGTGCCACCATCTTTCCAAGACAGAGAAATTTCTCTGGCAGAAAATTTTTTAAGAGACGTGTTTTTTGCTATGTAAAGCTTGGTTATTTCTCACTAGTTACCAATCCATTCAGGGACAGTGGGTGTTTCAGAATAGAACCGATCTGTTAAACCGTATTCCAATGTGAGATCATTTCTTCATCAGTGACAGTGGAAACTTGTTTCATAGAAAATGGTATCAAATGGTGCCTTTGAATATACTTCACAGAATACCTAAAAACAAATGAGTGCTTTATTGAGTATATTTAATATACTAAAAAGTTCTTAAATATGTACTTGAGTCACTATGACTGTTTGGAATATTAGGTTTGAAGAATGAAGGAATTATTTTTTACTGTGTAGTTGCTTCTTAAAAGAGCTTGGCTGTATTGAAAAACCGAGACATAACAAGAGGTGTAAGTGATCTTAAATGACCTGAATAGTGCCTGTGAAAATAGGTCTATATTTGTTTGTGTCTGTTTTTCTAGTTTTCAAAACTTCATAAATGAGGATTTTGTGTATGTCCATGTTGTATCTTTTTTTACCAATTATCTCTTTTTACTGTATCCTTCATAATAAGAATGCTGCAGTCGAAATTCATTTTGGATAAGGGGAAGGATTTCAAATGTTAGGGAACTTAAGAGGTCAGGAGCATATTAGGACATTTTATAAGCTCTTCTTCTAAGATTTTGCTTGAGATACAGGTATAAAGGGCTCATGAGTTTCTCCTAACTCAAGTATGAGTTGCAGGCACAGGAGGAGAGCCTGCTGGCTAGGAAGCCTCGGGAAGCAGAGTAATGAAGGTGAGTCTGCAGTACTCCTGGAAGACTTCAGCCAACTATACTGTACCTTTGTAAGTGAGTTATGCTCTGAGAATTGGCTGGATATTTAACATCTAGACTGTTTACAATCCTTAGAGTAATACTTATTAGATCCTTCCAAACACTGGTATGTTAGGAACTGTGTGTTGAAGGAATAATGGCTTGACCAGGGGTCACACCTTCTGGAATCTAAGCCTAACTGCCTTATCAACTAGTTCTTTTAACCTTTGGCATGTGGCAATTATACTCTATATCAATGTAGTGTCATAAGTGATTAACATATGTATATTATGGCATGAGTGACTGGGAGAATTAGCTCTAAGGTACAAAACTTCTTAAGCCTGTTTTTGGTCTGATATGTGAACCCCTGAGCCTCTAGCTCCATATACATAACAATACTGTAATATATTACAGAAAAAGGAACAAAAAATACAGAGTAAGTTCAAAAGGGAAGAAGAGGATTTCTTTTCCAGGATGGCAGTATACCAACTCCCCAGAAAAGCAAGCAAACCTGGGGAAAACTTTTAAAAAGCAATCCATTAAAGTTTTTGGAAATTGTAGCAAGTACATACCAAAGTGAAGAAACACTTATATGAGAAAATGTATTAAAACTCAGTAAGAATAGCAAGAGTCTGACATTTGAGCCATGACCCATTCTCTACCCCTTCTTCCAACTGTTTGCTGGAAGCTGCATTCCACCTCTGTATATGGGCAGATGTGGTCAAGAAGATGGGGCCTCCTCTCCCCTCAGCTCCCAGTCAGGGCTTACCATAGCTCATTGAGAGAGACAGGCTCCCAACCACTTTTCATCTCCTCCAAGCTGAAGAGGCTAAGTTTATGAGGAAGTCAACTGAGAGTTCAGGGACTCCCTCTCTCCTCTGGCCCTATTCAGAAGACAGGAGATCTACCTCATGCGTGGAAGACTGAAAATCTTGCAGCCTAACCACCCTTGCCCCAGCTTAAGGTCAGGATTCCATGCAGGGAGACACAAAGCAAGAAGACAAGAAGTTATTTTTCCTCCCAGAACCTAGTATAGTGTCTCAGAAAGCTTGCTTCGGGGAAAGGACCGTCAATAGGAAAAGAGATTACAAAGCTCTCACAATATCAACGGACTTTATTTAAAAAAAATATGGGGAAATTAATGCCTATGAGCACTCTTAAGACAATGTCTCCTCTTAACTATACTCTGTATGATAATTAATGATGAATGTGTGCCATTATACTTTTGAATAACACCAAGAGGTAGCTGTTCAGTTCTCCTAGCACCATTTAAGGAAGAGACTTTTCTCTCCATTGTCTATTCTTGCCTTCTTTGTTGTAGGTTAATTGACCATAGGTGTGTGGGTAAATCTCTGGGACTTCTGTCCTATTCCAGTGATCTATATTTCTGTTTTTGTGTCAGAATCAAAACAATATGGTCCACACTGGTAGTGTGGACTTAAGCCAGGGAGTCTTAATTCCTCCAGCTTCATTTTTCTTTCTCAAGATTGCTTTGGGTATTCAGGGTATTTTGTGTTTTTTTGTGAATTTAATTGTTTTTTTCTAGCTCTCTGAAAAATGCTATTGGTAATTTGATAGGAATGGCACTGAATCTGTAGTTTGCCTTAAGTAGTATAGTCATTTTGATAATATTGAATCTTCCAGTCCAAGAACATGGTTTAATTTTCTCTGTCATCTTTGACATCTTTCATCATTGTGTTATAGTCTTAAGAGTACAGATCTTTTGCTTTATAGTATTGCATTGCTTTCTACCGAACACCACCATGAATCAGGCATAGGTTTAACCCATGTCCCTTCCCACTTGAACATCCTTCTCACCTCCCTCCTCATCCCACCCTCTAGGTTGTAACTGAGCCCTGGCTTGAGTTTTTTGGTAGTGTCTTTAGGACTTTCTATGTCTAGTATCATGTCATTGTAAACAGTGACAGTTTTACTTCTTCTTTTCCAGGTTAGATTCCTTTTATTTCTTTTTCTTCTCTGGTTGCTATGACTAGGGCTTTCAAAACTATGTTGAATAAAAGTGGGGAGAGTGGAAAGTATCTTTGTCTTGTTCCTGATTTTAGGGGAGATACTTTCAGCTTTTCACTGTTGAGAATGATGTTATCTGAGTGTTTGTCATATGTGGCCTTTATTATGTTGAGGTGTGTTTCCTATATGACCATTTTATGGAGAGTTTTTATCATAAATTTGTGTTATAGTTTGTCAAATGCTTTTTCTGCATCTATTGAGATGATCATATGTTTTTTATTGTTCAGTTTATTAATGTGGTGTATCACACTTATTGATTTGTGGATATCAAAAGATCCCTGTGTTCCTGGGATAAACCCCACTTGATCATGATATGTGATCCTTTTATTTGTTTATTTATTTTTCAATTATTTTTATTAGTTGGAGGCTAATTACTTCACAACATTGCAGTGGGTTTTGTCATACATTGATATGAATCAGCCATGGAGTTACATGTATTCCCCATCCCAATCCCCCCTCCCACCTCCCTCTCCACCCAGTTCCTCCGGGTCTTCCCAGTGCACCAGGCTCGAGCACTTGTCTCATGCATCCCACCTGGGCTGGTGATCTGTTTCACTATAGATAATATGCATGCTGTTCTCTTGAAACATCCCACCCTCACCTTCTCCCACAGAGTCCAAAAGTCTGTTCTGTACATCTGTGTCTCTTTTTCTGTTTTGCATATAGGGTTATCGTTACCATCTTTCTAAATTCCATATATATGTGTCAGTATGCTGTAATGATCTTTATCTTTCTGGCTTACTTCACTCTGTATAATGGGCTCCAGTTTCATCCATCTCATTAGAACTGATTCAAATGAATTCTTTTTAATGGCTGAGTAATATTCCATGGTGTACATGTACCACAGCTTCCTTATCCATTCATCTGCTGATGGGCATCTGGGTTGATTCCATGTCCTGGCTATTATAAACAGTGCTGTGATGAACATTGGGGTGCACATGTCTCTTTCAGATCTGGTTTCCTCAGTGTGTATGCCCAGGAGTGGTATTGCTGGGTCATATGGCAGTTCTATTTCCAGATCATGATATGTGATCCTTTTAATATATTATTGAGAAAAAATTTAGTTTCAGGTTGTATATTTTAAATGGATAACTTGTATGGGTATGTGAAATATAATACATCCCAATAAAGGCATTTTAAAAACTAAGCAGGTAAATTTTATATATCAGAAAGAAGAATAGAATTCAAAGCTAGAATCATGAGCTACAGTTGACATTATGTAGTCCACCAGAGTAGCAGAAAATGATTAGACTACAGGAGTTGAGGCTTCAATAGGCAAATAAAAATAAGAAAGTGGCATTAGCCTTGGGCATCACGAGGAGCAGTTTCTGAGATCCCTGTCTAAACTGAAAATCCAAGTACTGTCCATTCTATGAGGTTATAGAAAGTCTCGTCTCACTGGACTCACAATGAGGTACAGAAGGCCACATTTAGAAATAGGACCTCAAATCTTATGTATCATGAAGGTAGTAACATGTGAAAATTCAGCACTATTCACAGTAAAGCATTGCAAGTGGAAGAATCAACAGGAAAACTCACCCAGAACCAATAATCCCAGGAACCCTGTAGAGACAACACAGAATCACTTCTCATCCATCTGTTGTCCTCAGATTTCAGGGCGTGAACAACTTTTGTGTTTTTTTAAAAGCTACATAAATACCTCTTACTTTTAATTTACTGTTAGAAAGTATAAAACCCAAGGAAGGTGGCAAATTAAGAGGTTCACAAATGGTGACTGGAATTTCAGATGCCAACAAATAAAAGTGACATATCACATGGGAGTAATAAAAGACTCTGTAGTTATTTTCCTAAAGTGATTTTATGACTTTACCCCATGTGTGCTTAATCGCTAAGTTGTATCTGACTCTTTGTGACCCCGTAGACTGTAGCCCACCAGGCTGTCTGTCCATGGGATTTTCCAAGCAAGAGTACACCCCGTAAGTCATGGGAAATGACCTGTTTGATTCATATACTCCTGGATATGGCACAAATTGATGCTTTTTCCACTCCCCACTGCACTCAGTTCTTCAGCATTTACTATCTACTCTTGGTTCTCATTTGGTGCCTATAATCTATCACTTCCCAAGAACTTGGCTTATGTTGTACTTGGTAATTTCCTCTATTTTAATATCCTTCTGATGCTTCCTGTTCAACTTTTCAAAGCCTGCTTTCTGCTCTGAATCCTTTCAAAGAGACAATTTTTTTTCTTCTCAGAATATTGTAACATAGCTAATATTTATCTGTTACTTAGAACTTACCATAGTGTCCCTTTGGAGTCCTATTCATGTTTGTCTCATTTTGTAAATTACAAGTTTCTGAGAAGTAGTTCTTAACCATTTTAGTTACCTTCTCCACAACTTTTATACCCCATATATGCTGTAAAGGTCTGCTACATATCAAGACAAAACAATAAATATTAAAAGTCTAAGCCAAAAAATAGAAATTTTTTTAAAAAGTTTAAAAATTTTATAATCCTTTAATTGAAATTCATTGCCATTGTCAGGAAGATTTGTAATATCAACAGTGAATATCTTGTTACATTTAGCAAACTGAGAGAAATTCAGAAAAATCTACCCCAGACAGGTAAGAGAAGCTGTTAATAAGAAGCTAACGGGGACTGTACGGCATTTTATACTTGCGCTTTGTCTCATGTGATTCTCACGGTATTTCAGTTTCATATCTTATAAACGAGACTTGGAATTGTTAAGTAGCTTGCCTTTGTTTTTTCAGCTAAATAGGGATGGGTATCTGATTTGAACCAGGTCTCTCTGATTTCTAAACCACTTCAGAAAGTCAAGCTTTTGCTGGCATCTTTATCAATGCAAAAAAACCCAGGGTTATGTATGATGAGATGGTAAATGTCTGCTTGTGTTTCTGATTCCTTGTCTGGGTCAGCTTACCTTCACAAGTCAAAACTCTGATGACTCTCAAATGAGTTCAATAGCTTAGAATATATTGTGACATGTAGTATTTCTGGATTTTCTCATTTACCTAGGATCACACCAATTTACTTTGATGTTGCATTAGCCATTATAGATTTTGACAGCTTCATCTGTATTATACATGTATCCTTTTATGCAATAATAAGGTGAGAATGTTGTGATTACAGGATGTCTTCAGTAATAGACACTTGAAAACTGGGATGTCTATCAAGTGTGTCATATGTCTAATTAAAACTATTCATGGATTTAGAGAAAAATGTCTGCTAATAGCTAAGATATTTTTCTACCTTCCCTGGCATATGTTAATCATACTCCTGGTGTATGTTCAAAAAATAATGAAAAATATAGTTTTTTTAAAAAGTGAAGAAAAAACTAATAGTTTGATAACAAAACATTTGTCAAAAATACATTTATAAACCATGGAGCATAGTTTAATCCCTAGTGTGATACAGTGAGAGCTGTATCCTGGAGCTAGAAAATCAAGTTTAAATTCCAGCTCTCCTACTTAGTAGCTATATAATTCAGAGGAACGCACTCAATTGCTTGGGCTCTCTTTTTTAAAAAATTAATTAACTAATAAATCATTTTATTTGCTTCAAAATGTTTTTCATCTGAATTAAATGAGTTTAAGGAGAAAAGCCCAAATTAATAATACATTTGTTAAAATCCTTGAAGTCTTTTTAAAAGAGTTTATCAGTAAGAATGGCCATATATTAATGCTTGTGAAAGACACTGAATAGGTAACATATCTAATTTATATATATAATAAATATCCATATAGTGATAAGTATATTATTACAAATAATAATTATACTGTATATAATAATAACAAACACATATATAGTCACTTTAAAGAGGTAAGCAGACATTTTAATGTAGTTGTTAAATATACAGCCTTTAGAACCAGCAGTTGGGTATAAAAATGGCTCTCCCACCTACCATCTTCGTGAATTTGGTAAGACACTCAAACTTTGAAAGCCTTAATTTCCTCCTCTATGAAATGGGCATATTAATATAATTTGCTTCACTTCGTTTCCCTGAATAATTAAATGACATATATTTAACATAGTGCTTTGTACTTTGTGAATACTCAGTAGATGATAGGCATTTCTGTTATTTTCACTTAACCAATGAGAAAACAGAGGTTCAATTAAGTATCTTGCCTGTGTTTCCACAGGTATAAATTAGAATCAGAATTTGAATTTGCTTCTGTACAACTCTAAAACTAATACTCTTTTCCTACAACATGCAGCAGTTCACAGTCAGCTGATTTATTTTCCCCATTAATGGAGTTTTTTCTTTGTATCCTGATATGTCTGAATCCTACAACGACTTACCTTCTTGCACAAAATATTTTAATTGTGGATCACTGGTTTAAAAAAAAAAAAGTCAAACCTCCAAATGCAGGATTTTAGTTGGCTGTTTCTGAAAATTATACTTAAAAACGATTATCAGGGTCTCAGTGTGAGAACCAAATCAGAATTTTCATATGAATTGTATTCATTAACAAAATAACGTGAACCAGTAATTATATAGTGATTTTGCATTTACTATTATTAGAATTTATAAACATTTTATCATTTTGAATCCCTGAAAATGTTGTGAGATAGGTTAGAGTAGACAGGATAGTGAAGAAGCTGAGGCTTGGGAGTTAACAGAGTTAGGACAATACTGAAGAGGTAGTAATGGGAGAGCTGAATTTGAACCCAAGCTGCCTCCCTGTGGGAGTATACTTTTACGGCATCACTAATAAAACCCAGGTACTTTAAGCAAGAAATAAGAAGTGCTTTGCAACCCAGTCACATCCAACTTTAATATTGGTGCATCTTTTTTCCTTTTTTTTTTTTTTGTCCTGACTGACATTTACTTCAAAAACAAGTAGAGAATCAATGGCATTTGAATTAAAGGGCAGTCATTGTTCTTTATGCTGGACATAATGCTTATTTAATGTTGACATAATGGAGACTGAATAGTGTAGGGTAAACAATTGTTATTGCAAAGGATCCACAGTGTATTTGTGTATGTCAAATGAGGCTTCAAGTGTGTGGGCTCCTTGTGGCCGCGTGGGAATAAGCTTTGACATAAACTGATGAAGTGGGAGGGTTGTTTCCATGTGTTTTATCTACCTCTAGTGAAAAATGTTTTCATTTCATCACCCAGACTTTATGTGGTGGCTGTTGTTCGCATTCTTCCCAGTGATATCTGTTCTGTATGTCTATTAAGACCTTGGTAAAAAAATAACAAGAAGAAAATAAAACACTGTGTGATACAGCCTCAATTCTGCAGATCCAGTGGCATGGAAAAAAAAGTATGATTTGCTTCTCCACACATCAAAAACTCTTTATCAGAAAGAGATTCCAGACAGCTGATTGGAGATGACTCATAAACTCTGACCACTCCCAAAGGGAAAAAAAAATCCCTTTATCAAATTGACAACTATATAGGCCATGCACTCTTCTATGCTATGATTTCTATGCCATAGCTCTTCAGGTTCCTAATCAAAATCTCTTTGGCTTGTTGCCCTTTGCCCTGAAAATTCTGCTTCTATTTATATCTACAGGTTATCCATCCACTCTGAGACACAGAGCTGATAAAGATAACAAAGACTCAGTAGATAAATCAGTGACTGAAAACTCCTCTAAATATCTGGAGGATGAGATAGAATATGGAAGACAACATGAACAACATCTTACTCTCCTACTTTACAATGTTGGTGACAAAATGTGGGTACTAAAAGTTTAGGTTCTGGATCTTTTTTTTTTTTTTTTTTCCTTACTGTGTGCTTGGACAATTTAACCTCTTAAATTCTTTTGTAATCTCTGAAATTAATAATTAGGATGCATAACCAATGAGGATTTTTTGAGAATTAAATAAATTTTCAAAAATAGTTTTAGATACTATAGAGGCATCCATAAATGCTTGCTGGTAAAATTATAAATGTATCATTTGACTGCTGTAAAAGTCATACGTGATTAACACATTAAGCAACATTAGGCTCAAATCATGGGTTAAGAAAATATGTCCCAATGGTCAAATGAAGATAAGCTACTTATAGTAGCCAAGTTGGTCAATCATGTCCTACTCTTTGTGACCCCATGAGCTATACAGTCCATGGAATCCTCCAGGCCAGAATACTGGAGTGGGTAGCCTTTCCCTTCTCCAGGGGATCTTCCCAACCAAGGGATTGAACTCAGGTCTTCTGCATTGCAGGCAGATTCTTTACCCTCTGAGCCACCAGGGAAGCCCTCAAGGCTACTTCTGTCATGTCCAAATGAGGTTGGCAAATCCTCTTCCTCAAAAGTAAATATATAGTTTGATCAAACTGCCAAAAACAACCATTTTGGTTCTTTGGAATTTAGCCAAATGCATACAGCAAATGGAAATGCCTTTTTTTTTTTCTTTTCTTTTCATGAGAAACTACTAAATTTCAGCTAAGAATAGTGGGTGTCTGTAGCATTCTTGCCTGGAGCTATTCCCATCTGCTTTCCTTTCCAGTTTAGCAGTCAGTTTGCTTCTATCAGAGAGAGAGAAACTGAGAAAATCAGCAGCATTGATGCTGGAGAAGGATCAATTAATTGAGTAGAAAGCAGAAACCCTGCACCCAGCAGAGAAAAGCAAAGGCCTGAAAATACCCTAGACTGAGATTTCGGTCCCAGTCAAGGTAAATGGCAGAGCCATAGACTAAACAGGGATTTAACAGGAAAATTTGGGAGGTGAGCTAGCCATGGACAGCCTTGGTACACTAAGTATGTCTGAATATGGACAAAAGCCATGCAGATTTGCATCAAACAGTCCATATGGTTCAAGATATCCAAATATTACCAGCACGAGGAGGCTGCACATACATGTAAAGCACACATGAGAGGTTCTAGCAAAAATAAAATGGGGGCAGACAGAAAAGTGCTTAACTTTGAGTGTGCTACTAAAACTATGTGTGGACCCATCCATCAGTCCTGCTCTGCACAATACTGAGAGCAAATACCTCCTTAAATTTCCCTCTCAAGGTTCCTTACTGGTCTCTCCTTAGTCCTGGCCCTGCAGTGCAGTCACAGAGGCTACTCCTAGCTAGCCCCATTTAAAATAAGAGTAGCAACAACAATAATAAAACTAAACTAAGCACAGACCTCAGGTAACACATTGTGGGAGATTTCATTAATGTAGTCCAGTCATGTTACTAAATAAACCAAGAAAAAAGAGCAATAACCTTCTGGGGGATGGGGGGATAAAAATCAGAAACAATAGTTACTATAAGGTATTATCTAGAATATCCTTTTCAGAGAATTCCTTTATTATTTCTTATAAACCAAGTCTGTTAGCAATTGGTTTTATTAGTTTTGGGTTATCTATGAATGCCTTTATTTCACCTTCAATCCTGGAAAATAATATTGCTAGATATAGAATTCTTTTTGGTTCACGTCCCTTTTTCTTAGTTATTCCACTGCTTTCAGGGCTTTGTTATATCAAATTAGAAATCTGCTGTTAATCATATTGATGTTCTTCTTTACTGAGGAGTTATTTTTCTCTTTATGCCTAACATAAGGTCACAAACATTTTATACTATGTTTAATCAAGAAGTGTTATAGTTTTATTTAGATTTTAGACTTAGGTGTATGTCTTTTTTGAGTCTTTTTTAAATCTAAAGATATCCAGTTGCTCCGGCTCTATTTGTTGAAATGGCTATTTTTTTCTCCATTTAATTGCCTTTGTACCTTTGATAAATGTCTACTTTCCACATAGGTGTGGGACTACTTCTGGATTCTGTAATGTTTGTGGTAAGAAAGTGTATTCTGACATCATTGAGTGTGCATTCTATAAATATCTAAAACTATCAATTACTAAAACTTGATAATGTTCTGTTCTACATATTTATGAATGTATTCTATATCCATTGAACTTACCACTTTATGTGTCTTTTGTATTTTATGACGTATTGATGTAGTATTCCTGATGTTTGATTACCTATATCTGCTTTTAATATTTTCAGAGAACTATTAAATTCTTTAAAAATACCTGTAGACATGTCTTAGTATCTGAAGCCATAAGGATAAAGGCAAAAGAAATGAGAAACTTGTAAGTGAGCAGATTATGAATTCTTAGAGAAGCTTTTCCTTTTTCCAAATGATGCTATCTCTGAAACAAATTGAGTTTGTCTCTCCTTTTCTGGCATTGTTTTATCTAATCTAAATTCTCAGATTCCATAAAACATTCACATTGTCTGATACCAAAATTTCATTTGTCTCAGCTCCTACTGATTCTTCTTTATGTTTTCTAGTTTCTTGTTAAAATTCTCACTGTGTTCATCTATGCTTTTTCCAAGTTCAGTTAGCATCCTTAATACTTTGTACTCTTTATCTGGTAAATTACTTCTCTTTTTCATAAGTTGTTTTTCTCAGGTTTTTTTTCCCCCCTCTTTGCTCTTTCTTCAGAAACGAATCCCTCTTTTGTTTCATTTTGTTTAACTTTATGAAATTTGGTGAAGCAGTTAACTAGTCCCAGTCTGTAAGGGGTATGTTTCTGTGTGAGAGTCTCTATGTAGTTTATGTGTGCCCAGTGGCTTTGGTGGGAGAGGTGAATCTGAAATGAGCAAAGCTCACACCTTTCCCCAGGGTGTGCTGGCAGCTGTCACCTTGATATGAGGCGGGGCTGGAGATGGAGGGGATGGAGCCAAAGCCAGGTGTGACCCGGGGCTTCTCCTATTCTCCATGGCCATCACTGCCCTCTGGAGGGCAGGGTCAGATCCCAAGCTGCTGAAGCTGTGGCCCTGAGGGTTGGAGATTAGCTGACTCCATTTCTTATAAGTGTGCATTCTTACCACTCACAGCAGTGACACCTTTGCCTCAGAAGGGAGCAGTACTGGAGTGAGAGGGGCCATAGTTGGTGCCTGATGCAGGCTGGGGTGCTCACTGGGGTGGTCCTACCAGTCAGAGCTACAGACAACTGCCCATCCATCACCTCTGCAAGCAGCAATAATGGCCACCCTCGCCCTGTTCAGATCGGTGCCAGGTCTGAGCTGGTTTCGTTCACCTCAGCTGCTCACTCTTTTTAGCCTTTGCTCTGGGGGAAGTTGCCGCAGAGCTGGAGATGTCACAGGCGCACTTGATGTGGGCCAGGGTGCATGCCGAGGTGGTCCTGAGAAACTGTCCTGAGCGGCAGGCGCTTCAGTCTGCTCCCTCTGCTTGTTCCCCGGAGTCAGCAGGTATGGTGAGCTCTCCACAAGAGAAGTCTAGGGTTCTATAGCTCTTCCTTAAGTCCCAGTTGTTCAAAACCAGGAAAGGAGACTCGTCTTCCTAGTGTCAGACCCCGGGCTGAGATGTCCAGTATGTGGCTCAGATTGTGCACTCGCCAAGATCTCCAAGCCTGAATAATCACCCTCCTGTTCTGTGTCCCCTCTTAGGGACTCAGTTCCGTACCTGATCTCCTCTCTTCCCTTTCAACCTGTCTCCTGTGGATCTTTTTTTTAATAGTCTTTTTTGTTGAGAATAACTGAAATAGATAATTGAAGAGTGGCCAAAGGGCACTGCTTAAAACAATCAGAAAATGCATCCTTCAAGACCAAATTTTTTCTTTTATGTAAGTAATCCCAATTTCCAAAGACCAAATGATGATCTATAGATTAACTTATTCCTCAATATTTAAGTTTTCTTTATAGTTCTTGTAGCATCTCATTACCAGTTTTTTGGGGGTTAATGTTTCATTTTATAATCTTGTTTTTTCTTAAAGGTGAAATTAGGCAGAGCTTTGCCCCAACTCCCAAACTCTGAAAGTCTATACCAAAATTCTTAAACAAACCTCCTTTTGCATCTCTAGGACATTGCAACCAGTTATCATTGAGTTTCTAAGTTTTATCTAGGCAAATTGAATTTTTTATCACATTTAATTTCTAATAAAGTGTCTATTTTCTCAACACTAAAATTTAGAACTGTCTCCTCAACTAATTGTGAAGTTACAGAACAAGTTTTTAGAATTTTAATCTAAATGTCTTCAGTGTAAACCATTTTATCATCACTTATTATTCCATAGGTACATATACAAATATGCTGAATTTCTCACTCTAGAAATGAGTATGCTTAATAGTGAAAAATATATATAGTGATAAAAATACTTGAAGTATATATGAGAAATTCATTTAGCTTCTGAAATGAAATCCTCTGACATGTTTTCTCATTTACTTTAGTAAAATCATTAATTTCTATGTGATTATTGATTGATGGCAATATGGTTTCCTTCAGATATGTTTATATCTGTGGATAGCATGTATATAAAAATGAAAATTTCGTAGGGAGCCCAGCTGACTTTTTCCTAGTCCAACATAACCTTCAGACTAATATTGCAAATTTATATGGAGAAAAGAACTCAAATTAATGATAGTTATATTTTTTAGTTTGCTTTATTTTTTTAAATATATACACATTGCTTTTGTCTTTTTCTCTAATGAAATATTGACAATTCTTGAAGACCATGAAGATGATAAAATTCTGAAATTACTAACAAAGTTTGAACTAGGCAAAGATTTATTCTATATTTTCTGTGTTCTTTTCACAGAGCTACTGTTTAAAAACTCACTTCCATGTCTCTTTTTTACTTTCTCTTTCCCTTTGGAATTGCTAAAAGTCTGGAATCTATATAACTAAAAATTTTCATACAATTACATTAATTCTGTAGTCAGGAATGAGAAAAGCAGGCTGGACTAAAACCAGTGAACCATATGAAAATCTCCATTTTTATTAGACACTAAAATCTATTCTAATAGCCTGGTTTTGACTAATTTATATTTTTTCCAGGGAAAATGTTAGTAAAATCAGCAGTAAAATCTATATGCCAGAGATCAGAAAAATGTCATTGAATATAGCAGGAAATAGTTAAGAAAGCTCTTCGAAAGATGAAGAAATAATAGTAAAACTACAGTTTTACTGAATGTATACTGAAATATATACATTTCATTAACTAATATACTCTTTACCTTGCAAAATTTAACATTTTCACCCACATACACACACACACACACACACACACACACACACACACACACACACACACACTTAAGACATCATATAAGAGTTCAAATTTTAGCAGTTAAGAAATTCTTACAGTTACATATACAAGCCACATAACAAAGTTGGAAAAGATTGACTTTTAATTCTAAAATAAATAACAAGCTTCTGGTTCTAGGAATGGAAGAGTAACTTCTGGATTCTATAAATAAAGAAGGGACTTGGTCAGACTTACTTTCTGCAGAAAAATAAGAAAAAGAAAATCTAGCAAAGTATCTGAAGTTGCTCTTTGAAGGTACTAAAAAGTGATCAAAAGCTGGGAGAAACCAGAGCAAAATATATCTAGAATAGCAAAAAGAAATAGGTTGAGGTTAGAAAGTATTGGAGTTTTAAGAGCTTCCAGTGTAGGTCAGGTCCAGGAAGGAGAGTGACAGAAGGAATGATACCAAAGAATCTACATTTAATTCATCCCAGTCATTGGATGAGGACTCAGCTATGTTTGTCTGCTGCTGCTGCTGCTGCTAAGTCGCTTCAGTCATGTCCAACTTGTGTATCTAGGTGAGACCTAACAGGACATGGTAAAACTCTAGCCCTTAGAAGCTAGAAGAATTGTACAGAGTTCAGAGGCTTACCTCTCAAAGAACACAAATTGGAATATGAATACAACCAAGTTAACTGCCTACAGAAACAAGTTTTCAGAGGAACTTAACACAGTGTAAATTTTCTAAGCTTCCCTAATAGTTCAGTTTCTAAATTTTCTAAAGCTTAACATTCATAAAATTCAAAACATATATAGCAAGAAATTACTAGACATGTAAAAATTCAGAATTTTGTGACCTGTATTCAAAAAAATGAACATTTGATAGAAAACAACTGAGGTAACCAGAGGTCATAATTAACATATAAGAACTCAAGATCTATTTCTACAAATGTATTCAAATACATACCACAGTAAGTTAACAGAGGTCAAATGTAAGTTAAAAAAAAACTATTAAAAAAATAGAAATTTAAAACTAGAAAGTACAGTAACTGATATTATCTAGAACAGGGGACTTCCCTGGTGGTCCAGTGGCTAAGACTGTGCTATCAATGCAGAGAGCCTGGGTTCAATCCCTAGGGGTCAGGGAACTAGATCCCACATTCTGCAACTAGGAACTGGTGCAGCCAAATATATAAATAAATAATTTTAAAAAATACTAACTAGAACAGTTTAGAGAAGAATAGCAATGGTGGAAATGGTCAATGAACTTGAGAATAGATGAATAAAAATTATATAATCTTAAGAACACAGGACAAAACTGAAAAAAAAACCTTATAAACCTGTATGAAATGCTGCATGTATAAACATAAAATGCTGCATTATATGTATAACTAGAATTCCTGAAGGAGAGAAGAGGAAGAATGGGTAATGAAGAAGAGAAAAATCAGAGAAATAATGAGTGAAATATCCCAATTTATAGCTCCAAGAATACAATAGTGCAGAAGCATAAATAGAATAGCCATTATACTTATACACATCACTAAATGCTGAAATTTAAAATAAAGATAAAATATTGATAGTAGCCACGGAACATTTAGATATTACATATAAACAGTACAGTGATCCAAAATGTGGTTGCTTTCTCAACAGAAACAATTGTTGACTAAATGACAGTGAAACAACTGCTTCAAACTATTCAAAGAAGATAGCTGTAAAGAGACAATTCCATGTTCACAGAATTCTTTCAGAATTAAAAATGAAATAAAGGCATTTTCAGCTAAATATTGAGTACTTCATTACCAGAATATCTGCCTTAAAGGAAATTTCAATTTACATAATTATATGGGAGTCACCAGAAATAATAAATAGTAGAGTGTATACAGAAGAACCTCTGTCTCACTCTTTCATTATTTATTTATTTATTTAAATAAATGATCACTTCAAGCAAATAGTATAACACAACATATAACTTCATCTTTATAAATTATATATGATAAAATAGCCTAAAAATATTCAAATATATTTTTCAATTCAATTTCAATTTATTCAATTCAATTTCAAATATATTTTTCAATTTCAAAAATATATTGCAAGCTTCTCCTATATTTTATATGAGATGATAAAATGCATGAGGTAATGCTAATACTTTGATAGTTAATGGAAAATGACAAAGACTATATATGTGTTAAGTATCAGTAATAATCACTATGATTAGTTAACATGACAGAGTTGATCTAACCCATGTGGAAAAGATAAATGGTGAGCTTTGAGATAATATAAGAATACTGAGCATCACAGATGTGAGTTTTGTCTCCTCTGTCTTACCATAGTGATGTTAATTTCCAGTTACTGGCATTGAATTATTAGTGATTATTATCCCAGTTGTATAGTTGAAAATTTTGAGGCTTAGATAAGGTAAGTTTTTGCTTCTTCATATAAAAATGGGAAGCCAAGGGCAGGACAATGGTAGATTTATTTTTCATGTTATTAGTTTTATAGGTTTAATATTTTAGTATGCATACTTTATTTCAAAAATAAAGTTATGTGTATCACAATTAAATCATATTGCTTTACTATTTTCTCAAAGCTGAAACCTTTAATTTTAGAACATTTTATATTTAACTTCTCGGTTTATTTATTGGACTGTGGAATTAAATATAGACACTGACTCACTTCTGACGGCAAACTGACAAAAAAAGAGTTGGCAAACTTATGTAAGTACCCAAATATAATAAAAGTAAGCACTATTAAGAGATTTTTGTCAATGTTTTCAGATTTAGTCTATACAAAAATATGTACAGATACATGCATAAACATACAAACATGTAAATTCAAAAACTTTTTGCTAACAAAACCCAGATTGGAAACTTTGTATTTTTCTAGGTAATTGCTTCAGGAAATTAACCCTGTGATACTCATTTGTGTCTGATTACAAAAATATGAATTATACAGATTGATTCATTGAAAAATACATGGGGCCATGGCATTGATGATGGGAGGAGAGACAAGAAGGAATAGAATAGGAATTTGAAGACCAGAGTAAAGTCTGAGTAATATTGCATGGTTAGTTGTGTATAAAGATATATAAAATGAAAAATACAGCCTTACAAGCATTTTATATTAACTAGTAAAGGTGTTTTGTCTTAAATGCTTAAATTATCACTCTTCAGCTACTATTTTTATTACAGTTTGTGACATATAATCTTTTCTGCAACGAGATTAACATTGTGGAATAAATTTGGTAACAGTGTGTTCATTCTTTTCACTGAATTAGAAAGGTTTCTAAATCGTTTACTATTTATACTCTCAAGTGTTATGTTTGAGATTTGCAAATAAGGTGTTGTTTCCTTCAATCTATATTTATTGTTTTCAAATATTCTATATCCTTTCATATTTTCTATATATTCCTTCTTTTCTGTCACTGAGAGGAGTATTGAAATCTATTATTACAGTTGCAGATTATTTTTTTCTCTTTGTGTCTTTTTCTCCTTGAAATTTTACCAGTTTTTGTTCCTGTAATTTGAAGCTCTGTTATTAGGTACAAACATTTTTAAGATACTGATGTCCTCTTGACAAATTGACTACTAATATGAAATAATTTTTATATGTGGTACTCCTCTTTCTCTGCAAGATGCTTCACCTGATGTTAATAAAACCACTTCTAACTTCTACTTTTAGTTTTAGTGAAATATATTTTTTATCCTTTTACCTAGAGTATATCTTTACATTTAAAACAGGTTTCCAATAGATAGCACATAGTAGAGTCTATCCAACGTGATAAGCCTTTACTTTTAATTGGGATATTTATGCCATTTATATTTAACTTGACTATTGATGTGGTTATTAAATCTGTCTTCTTGTTATTTGTTTTCTACATGTGTCATGTGTTGCTTCCATTTTACTCTTTTTTTCTGACTTCTTTTGAATTTTAAATATATCTAGCTTCTTTACATTTTTGACTTGCTACAGCTCTTTCTTTTACTTCAGTTATTGTTTTAGGGTTTACAATGTATATTTGATTTAAATCACAATTTATCTTCAAATGATACTATGCATTTTCATGAACAGTATAAGAATCCTAAAATAATATACTTTCAATTTTCCTCTCGAGCCTTTCTGTTATTGTTGTCAATCATTTACTTTAACATATGTTATAAATCTTATACATTGTTTTATTTTGTTTAAAAATTTATTTACCTTTTAAAGAGCTTTAAACATGAAAAGCCATACATATTTAGTAGTTAACATTTCTAGTATTTTTTTTCAGTTATTTGTATCCATATGTATATAATTCTTCTTCCACCTGAAAAGCTTCCTTTAATGTTTACAGTTAGTCTAGTTTGCTGTTTATAAATTCTTTCAATGTTTTTATGTCTGATAAACTTTTGCACATTCACTGTGTATAAACTTGTCAGTCAGTCAGTCAGTCAGTTCAGTCGCTCAGTCGTGTCCAACTCTTTGCGACCCCATGAATCGCAGCACGCCAGGCCTCCCTGTCCATCAGCAACTCCCGGAGTTTACTCAAACTCATGCCCATCGAGTCAGTGGTGCCATCCAGCCATCTCATCCTCTGTCGTCCCCGTCTCCTCCTGCCCCCAATCCCTCCCAGCATCAGGGTCTTTTCCAATGAGTCAACTCTTGGCATGAGGTGGCCAAAGTATTGGAGTTTCAGCTTCAGCATCAGCCCTTCCAATGAATAACCAGGACTGATCTCCTTTACGATGGATTGATTGGATCTCCTTGCGGTCCAAGGGACTCTCAAGAGTCTTTTCCAACTCCACAGTTGAAAAGCATCTATTCTTCGGCGCTCAGCTTTCTTTATAGTTCAACTCTCACATCCATACGTGAGCACTGGAAAAACCATAGCCTTGACTAGACGGACCTTTGTTGGCAAAGTAATGTCTCTGCTTTTTAATACGCCATCTAGGTTGGTCATAACTTTCCTTCCAAAGAGTATGCGTCTTTTAATTTCATGGCTGTAATCACCATCTGCAGTGATTTTGGAGCTCAAAAAAATAAAGTCTGACATTGTTTCCACTGTTTCACAATCTATTTCCCATGAAGTGATGGAACCAGATGCCATGATCTTAGTTTTCTGAATGTTGAGCTTTAAGCCAACTTTTTCACTCTCTTCTTTCATCAAGAGGCTTTTTAGTTCCTCTTCACTTTCTGCCATAAGGGTGGTGTCATCTGCATATCTGAGGTTATTGATATTTCTCCCGGCAATCTTGATTCCAGCTTGTGCATCTTCCAGCCCAGCGTTTCTCATGATGTACTCTGCATATGTTAAATAAACTTGTAAGCTGTCAGATACAGTGCTTCAGTGCATTAATTATATCAATCTATTGTCTTCCCACTTAAATTGATTATGAGAAATCTGCTACTATTTTTATGTTTTTTCTTTTTTTGCTCTCTGTACTTGCTTTATTTCTTTTTTTTTTTTTTTTGTTTTTTTTTTTTTTTTTTTACTAGTTGCATTTTTATTTTTATTTTTTTTTTTTCATATCTAACATTCTTGCTTTCTACTTTTATTTATTTATTTTTTTTTTTATTATTATTTTTTTCCAGTGGGTTTTGTCATACATTGATATGAATCAGCCATGGATTTACATCTTAAACTTAAAAAAAAAATTCTCAAATATGTAAAAATATTTGTGTCACTGATTTGATCAATTTGTTTATGAAGTTCCTTCATGTTGTTTTCTTTATATTTTTTGTGCTTGGGGTTCATTGAGCTTCTTGGAAAATTTGGGATCATTGTTTTCTCAATTATTTTTCTGATACCTTTGTTTTCTTCCTTTGGCAACTCCAGTTATTGGGTTGGCCAGAAAGATCATTTGGGTTTCTCCATGAGATGTTACAGAAACAAACGAACTTTTTGGCCAACTCAGATCATATATGTTAGGCCTGTTGAAGTTGCCTCACTGTTCCCTAATCCATTTTCTATTCTTTAAATTATGACTTTCGTTTGAGTGATATTTTAAATAATTTTCAAATTGACTAATGTTTTCTTTTGCAGTATCTAATATTCCATAATCCAGATCCATGAATTTTTCATCTCAGATATAATAATAGTTTTTATTTCTAGAAATTTAATTTATGTCTTTAAAAATATTTTCCATTTCTTTACTTGACCTTTTTAATAACTATAGAAATAATTATAATAACTTATACATTGTTATTTTTCTGAAAATTCTAATATCACTTTCAATTCCAGGTTAGTGTTGATTGATTCATTTTTCTCCTTATACAAATCATTTTCCTGCTCCTTTGTTTGCCTGTTTTTAACCAAATGCCAGTGAATATTTTTTCTTTCCTGTAAATTTGAATGAATTTACTTTGGTATGATTTGCTTCTTAGGGTCTTGAACTTAAGACATGATTAGTCTATGGCTAATTACCCTCCATTCCTGATATAATACCCTTCTAAGGGTATAGAGTATACTCTTCTCTATACTCCAGAAAGATTTTATAGTCCAGGTGGTGGGAATAGGCACTGTTCTGTTCTTGTGTGAGGTAACTATCGGGTACAGCTCATTTTCTAAGTTAGTTTTTGTGGCCTTTTTTTAAGACTCAGTTTTCCTTTTTGGTTTTCCTTTGAATCCTTCCTCCTTTACTTCTCTTTCATTTCCCTCATTATTTACTTTTTTTCTCTCATTATCTTAATCCTCCCATAAGGCCCTGCTCTTATTCATTCTTCTTACTTTCCCATTTGTCTTTGAAATACATGAAAGTGCTTTAACTGTGGACATAGCATTGTGCTAAATCTGGATATACATTTGTTGTTGTTATTTAGTCACTAAGTTTTGTTGGACTCTTTTGTGACCCCATAGACTGTAGGCAAGATGGAGAAGCTCTATACAGTCAGCAAAAACAAGACAAGGAGTTGACTGTGGCTCACATCATGAACTCCTTATTGCCATATTCAGACATAAATTGAAGAAAGTAGGGAAAACCACTAGACCATTCAGCTATGATGTAAATCAAATCTCTTATGATTATACAGTGGGGTGACAAATAGATTCAAAGGATTAGATATGATAGACAGAGTGCCTGAAGAACTATGGACAGAGGTTCATGACATTGTATAGGAGGCAGGAATCAAGACCATCCCCAAGAAAAATAAATGCAAAAAGGCAAAATGGTTGTCTGAGGAGGCCTTAAAATAGCTGTAAAAAGAAGAGAAGCAAAAGGCAAAGGAGAAAGGGAAAGATATACCCATTTGAATGCACAGTTCCAAAGAATAGCAAGGAGAGATAAGAAAGCCTTCCATAGTGATCAGTGCAAAGAAATAGAGGAAAACAATATAATGGGAAAGATTAGAAATCTCTTCAAGAAAATTAGAGATACCAAAGGAATATTTCATGCAAATATTTCATGGGCACAATAAAGGACAGAATGGTATGGACCTAACAGAAGCAGAAGATATTATGAAGAGGTGGCAAGAATACACAGAAGAACTGTTCAATAAAGATCTTCATGATGCAGATAATCACGATGGTATAATCACTCACCTAGAGCCAGACATCGTGGAATGTGAAGTTAAGTGGACCTTAGGAAGCATCACTACGAACAAAGCTAGTGGCGGTGATGGAATTCCAGTTGAGCTATTTCAAATCCTGAAAGATGATGCTGTGAAAGTGCTGCACTCAATATGCCAGCAAATTTGGAAAACTCAGCAGTGGCCACAGGACTGGAAAAGGTCAGTTTTCATTCCAGTCCCAAGGAAAGGCAATGCCAAAGAATGCCCAAACTACTGCACAGTTGCACTCATCTCACACGCTAGTAAAGTAATGCTCAAAATTCTCCAAGCCAGGCTTCAATAGTACATGAACCAAAGGTGCAACAGTGCACTTCCAGATGTTCAAGCTGGATTTAGAAAAGGCAGAAGAATCAGAGACCAAATTGCCAACATCCATTGGATCATTTAAAAAGCAAGAGAGTTCCAGAGAAACATCAATTTCTGTTTTATTGACTATGCCAAAGCCACTGACTGTGGATCATAGCAAACTGTGGAAAATTCTTCAAGAGATGGGAATACCAGACCACCTGACCTGCCTCCTGAGCAATCTGTAGGCAGGTCAATAAGCAACATGGCACAACAGACTGGCTCCAAATTGGGAAAGGAGTATGTCAAGGCTGTATATTTTCACCCTGCTTATTTAACTTATATGCAGAGTACATCATGAGACATGCAGGGCTGGATGAGCACAAGCTGGAATCAAGATTGCCAGGAGAAATATCAATAACTTCAGATACAAAGATGACACCACCCTTATGGCAGAAAGTGAAGAAGAACTAAAGAGCCTCTTGATGAAAGTGAAAGAGGAGAGTGAAAAAGTTGGCTTAAAGCTCAAGATTCAGAAAACTAAGATCATGGCATCCGGTCCCATCACTTCAAGGCAAATAGATGGGGAAAAAATGGAAACAGTGAGAGACTTTATTGTTTGGGGGGGCTCCAGAATCACTGCAGATGGTGACTGAAGCCATGAAATTAAAGCCACTTACTCCTTGGAAGAAAAGTTGCGACCAACATAGACAGCATATTAAAAAACAGAGACAAAGGTTGGTCTAATCAAAGCTATGGTTTTTTCAGTAGTCATGTATGGATGTGAGAGTTGGACTATAAAGAAAGTTGAGTGCTGAAGAATTGATGCTTTTGAACTGTGGTGTTGGAGAAGACTCTTGATTGTCCCTTGGACTGCAAGGAGATCCAACCAGTCCATCAGGAAATCAGTCCTGAATATTCATTGGAAGGATTGATGCTGAAGCTGAAACTCCAGTACTTTGGCCACCTGATGTGAAGAACTGACTCATTTGAAAAGACCCTGAATACTGGGAAAGACAGACGACAGGAGGAGAATTTGATGACAGAGGATGAGATGATTGGCTGGCATCACTGACTCAATGGACATGAGTTTGAGTAAATTCTGGGAGTTGGTGATGGACAGGGAGGCTTGGCATGCTGCAGTCTATGGGGTGCAAAGAAGTGGAGCCACTGAACTGAACTGAACTGGACTGTGGCCCACCTGGCTTCTCTGTCCATTGGATTTCCCAGGAAAGAATACTGTAGTGGCTTGCCATTTCCTTCTCCAGGGGTCTTCCTGACACAGGAATCAAACACATGTCTCCTGCATTGCAGGCAGATTGGTTACTGCTCAGCCATTGGGGAAGTATTAAATTCAGGAAAAAAATCATGGGAATTATTAAAGCATTGCCAAATAAATTTTAAACATTAAGCATACTGTGACAGTCAGATTAAGATAAAGATATTGATGAACATATGTTAGGATTAGGTTGTCTGAAAAGGAATGAAGTTGGCATTGATATCAGGTGATCTTTGCAAGTCTCAGACACAAACACAGTAAGCAGGAAGGGTGGGTTTTGGGAGCAAAATGTATTTAAAGTGATACTTGCAAGTTTTATTTATTTATTTGTATATACATAGTTGATTTACAGTGTTGTGTTAGTTTCTGGGTAGAGCAGTGATTCACATATGCGTATTCTTTTTCATATTCTTTTCCATTATGATTTTTATAGGATATTGAATATACTTCCCTGTGCTATCAAATAGGACGTTGTTATTTATCTATTTTATAAATAGTAGTCTGTATCTGCTAATCCCAAACTCTGAATTTATCCCTCACCCTCTCCTCTTTGGTAACCATATGTTTGTTTTCTATGTCTGGTAATCTGTTTCTGTTTCATAAATAAGTTCTTTGTGTTATGTATTTTATTCCACATGTAAGTGATATCTTATATTTTTCTATCTCTGTCTGACTTAATATAATTTCTAGGTTCATCTCTGTTGCTATAAGTAACAGATGGCGTTATTTCATTTTTTATGGACAAGTAGTATGTATGTATATGTGTGTGTTTGTGTTTATAGAATTTTTTTTATCCTTTCATCTGATGAATTGTTTATTCCTTCAATTGATGAATATTTAGGTTACTTCCATATCTTGGCTATGTTAAATAGTGTTACTGTGAATATTGGGTGCATTTATCTTTTTGAATGAGTGTTTTCTTTAGATATATGCCCAAGAGTGGGATTGCTGGACCATATGGCAACTCTATTTTTAGTTTTCCAAAAACCTCTACAATGTTTATCATAGTGTCTTCGCCAATTTACATTCCCACCAACAGTGTAGTAGGGTTCCCTTTTCTGCACATCCTCTCCAGCATATGTTATTTGTAGACTGTTTAATAATGGCCATTCTGACTGGTATGATGTGGTACCTCATTATAGTTTTGATTTGCATTTCTCTAATAATTAGTTATGTTGAGCATCTTTTCATGTGGCTATTGGCCATCTTTTCATGTGCCTATTGGCCATCATGTGCCTATTTATTCTTTGGAGTAATGTCTACTTATGTCTTCTGCCTATGTTTTACTTGGATTGGTTTTTGTTGTTATTTAATTGTATGAGCTGTTTTTGTCTTTTGGAAATTAGCCCTTGTTTGTCTCATTGTTTGCAAATATTTTTCCCAGTCCTTAGGTTGTTTTTTAATTTTGTTTATGGTTTGCTTTGCTGTGCAGAAGCTTTTAAGTTTGATTGGATTCCATTTGTTTATTTTTACTTTTATTTTTATTGCTTTGGGAGATAGAGTTAAGAAAACATTGCTACAATTTATGTCACACAATGTTTTGCCTATGTTCTATTCTGGGAGTTTTATGGTGCCATTTCTTTTATTTAAAAAATGCCATTTTGAGTTTGCTTTTGTGTGTGGAGAGAGGGTATGCTCTGACTTCCTTGATTTACATGTGGCTATCCAGTTTTACTAACACCACTTACTGGAAGAGACTGTGTTTTCTCCATTGTATATTCTTGCCTCCTTTATCAGATTAATTGACCACATGTGTGTTAGCTTATTCCTGGGCTCTCTTTTCTGTTCCATTGATACATGTATGTTTTTGTGCCAATACCACATTGTTTTGATTATTGTAGTTTTATTGCTAGTTTTGATTACTGTAGTTTTATTGTATTATCTGAAGTCTGGGAGGGTTATGCCCCCAGCTTTGTTTTTTTTCCTTATGATTGTTTTGGCAATACTGGGTCTTCTTTGGTTCCCTATAAATTTTAGTAGCATTTTCTCTAGTTATGTAGTAAATGCCATGGGTAATTTAGTAGGGATAATAACAAATCTGTATGTGGCTTTTGGTAGTATGATCAGTTAGCAATATTAATTCTTCCTATTGAAGAGGATCAGATATCTTTCCTTGTTTTTGAATAATTTTCAGTTTCCTTTATCAGTGTTAGGTAGTTATCAGTATATAAGTCTTTCATCTCCTTGGTCATGTTTATTACTAAGTATTTTTAAATGTGATTTTAAAAGGGATTTTAAACTTCTGATATTTCATTGTTAGTACAAAGATACAGCGAATTTATGTATGTTAATTATCTTGTTACTGAATTTAGTTATCAGTTCTAGTAGTTTTTGTGTGAAGTCTACAGGGTTTTCTATATATAGTATCATGTCATCTGCATACAATGATAATTTTACTTCTTCCCTTCCAATTGGATAACTTTATTTATTTATTCTTGTCAGTTTGCTGTGGCAAGGACTTTGAATACTATGTGGACTAAAAGTTGTAATAGTGGGCATCCTTGTCCTCTTCCAGATTTTAGCAGGAATGTTTACAGATTTTTACTGTTGAGTGTTAATGTTGGCTGAAGGTGTGTCATAAATAGCTTTTCTTGTGTTGAGATATGTT
The DNA here is from genome assembly GCF_033118175.1 of Dama dama. NCBI lineage: Eukaryota > Metazoa > Chordata > Mammalia > Artiodactyla > Cervidae > Dama > Dama dama. Next base: position 75,982,007 of record NC_083689.1, on the reverse strand, counting down.
CCCTCTATACCCACTTTGATAGTTCTTATAATGAATGGGTATAGAATTTTATTACACACTTTTTCTGCTTCTGTTGAGATGATCATGTGATTTTTGTCTTTTTTTTTGTTGGCATGGTACATCATATTGATTCGCATGTGTTGAACCAATCTCTGTGACCCTACTATGAACCCACCTTGGTTGTCTTGCATGATCTTTTTTCTGTGCTGTTGATTACATTGGCTTATCAACAAGGATATTGACCTATGATTTTCTTTTTTGGTATTGTGTTTATCTGATTTTTGTATCAGGGTGATAGTGGGTTTATAAATTATTTTGGTACTGTTTTTCCCTCTTCAGTTTTTTGGAGGAGTTTGGGAGAGATTGGTCTAAGTTCTCTGTATGTTTTGTAGAATTCCCCAGTGACTCATCTCGTCCTGGAGGTTTATTTCCAGAGGTTTTCTTTTTTGTTTTTTTAACAGATTCTATTTCACTTCTAGTGATTGGTCTCTTCAAATTACCTATTTCTTCAATTGAGTTTCAATGAGCCCAAGGTTTTGGAAATATATTCATTTCTCGGAGGTTGTCCAGTTTTTTTCATACAAATTGATTGTAGTATTCTCCTATGGCTTTTTGTATTTCTGCTTTCATCTTTTATTTTGTTTGTTTGGGTCCTCCTTTCTTCTTCATGAGCCTGGCCAGAGGTTTCTAGATTTTGTTCATCCTTTCAAAGAAACAGTTCTTGGTTTCATTGGAGACTTTTTCCTAATTTTTTAGATGTCTATTTTGTATATTTCCTCTCTGGTCTTAATTATTTTCTTGTGTCTTCTGACTTCACATTTTGTTTATTCTTCTTTTTCTAATCGATTTAGATGGTATGTTGTTTGTTTGAGATTTTTCTCGATGCTTGAGGAAGATCTTTTTTGCTATGAACTTCCTTTGAAGAACTGATTTTGCTGCATCCCAGCAAAAACTGTGTTTTCATTGTGATTTGTCTCATGGCATTTTTAAATTGCCCCTTTGATTTCATTATTGACCTATTTTTTAGTAACATTTATGTAGTCTCCATGTAGCCTTTATCCTCCACCACCCCCTTAATTTGCTTTCTTTGGTTGATTGCTAGTTTCACAACATTTTGGTTTAAAAAAATAATAATGATGCTTAAAATGATTTCTATCCTCTTAAATGTCTTAAGGCTTGTTTTGTGTCTTAGAATGTTGTCAGTCCTGGAGAATGTTCCATGTGCATTGGAATGAATGTTATTCTTTTTTTTCCCCCCCTGGATATAATGTCCTGAAAATATCAAATTAGTTTAATTTCTCTGTTGTGTTACTTAGCAGCTCTGTTTACTTACTGATTTTTTGATCTGGAAGATCTATCCATTGATAATAGTGAGGTGTTAAAGTTTCCTACTTTTATTGTATTTCTATCAATTTTTTTTCTTTATGTCTGTTAAGACTTTTTTTTTTTTAATTGAGATGTTCCTATAATAGGTGAACATGTATTAATGAATATGACATCCTCTTTTTGTATTGATCCTTCTTTGTTGTTTAAAATAAGTTGGTTTTGGCTGTGCGGGGTCTCCGTTGCTGCATGGGGGCTTTTCTCTAGTTGCAGCAGTACTCTTTGCTGCAGTACTCAGGCTTCTCAGGTGGTGGCTTCTCTTGTTGCAAGCCTGGGCTCTAGGCACATGGGCTTCAACATTTGTGATACATGAGCTTACTAGCTGCAGTTCTTGGGCTCTAGAGCACAGGCTCATGGTTGTGGCACTTTAGCCGTCCCATGACATGTGGGATCTTCCCAGGCCAGGAATCAAACTCCTGTCTCCTGCATTGGCAGGTGGATTCTTTGCCACAGAGCCACCAGGGAAGCCCCCTGTAGTCATTATGTAGTGTCCTTGTTTAGCTTTCTTTATGGCCTTTGTTTTAAAGTCTATATTGAAAGTGTTCTAGTTTCATTCTTTTACAAGTGGTTGACCAGTTTTCCCAGCACCACTTGTTAAAGAGGTTGTCTTTTTTCCATTGTATATCCTTGCCTCCTTTGTCGAAGATAAGGTGTCCATAGGTTCGTGGATTTATCTCTGGGCTTTCTATTCTGTTCCATTGATCTATATTTCTGTCTTTGTGCCAGTACCATACTGTCTTGATGACTGTGGCTTTGTAGTAGAGTCTGAAGTCAGGCAGGTTGATTCCTCCAGTTCCATTCTTCTTTCTCAAGATTACTTTGGCTATTCGAGGTTTTTTGTATTTCCATACAAATTGTGAAATTCTTTGGTCTAGTTCTGTGAAAAATACCATTGGTAGCTTGATAGGGATTGCACTGAATCTATAGACTGCTTTGGGTAGAATAGCCATTTTGACAATATTGATTCTTCCAATCCATGAACATGGTATGTTTCTCCATCTGTTTGTGTCCTCTTTGATTTCTTTCATCAGTGTTTTGTAGTTTTCTATGTATAGGTCTTTTGTTTCTTTAGGTAGATATACTCCTAAGTATTTTATTCTTTTTGTTGCAATGGTGAATGGTATTGTTTCCTTAATTTCTCTTTCTGTTTTTTCATTGTTAGTATATAGGAATGCAAGGGATTTCTGTGTGTTAATTTTATATCCTGCAACTTTACTATATTCATTGATTAGCTCTAGTAATTTTCTGGTAGAGTCTTTAGGGTTTTCTATGTAGAGGATCGTGTCATCTGCAAACAGCGAGAGTTTCACTTCTTCTTTTCCTATCTGGATTCCTTTTACTTCTTTTTCTGCTCTGATTGCTGTGGCCAAAACTTCCAACACTATGTTGAATAGTAGTGGTGAGAGTGGGCATCCTTGTCTTGTTCCTGATTTCAGGGGAAATGCTTTCAATTTTTCACCATTGAGGGTGATGCTTGCTGTGGGTTTGTCATATATAGCTTTTATTATGTTGAGGTATGTTCCTTCTATTCCTGCTTTTTGGAGAGTTTTAATCATAAATGAGTGTTGAATTTTGTCAAAGGCTTCCTCTGCATCTATTGAGATAATCATATGGTTTTTATCTTTCAATTTGTTTTCTAACACCATACACAAAAAGAAACTCAAAATGGATTAAAGATCTAAATGTAAGACCAAAAACTACAAAACTCCTAGAGGAGAACATAGGCAAAACACTCTCCGACATAAATCACAGCAAGATCCTCTATGACCCACCTCCCAGAATATTGGAAACAAAAGCAAAACTAAACAAATGGGACCTAATGAAACTTAAAAGCTTTTGCACTACAAAGGAAACTATAAGTAAGGTGAAAAGACAGCCCTCAGATTGGGAGAAAATAATAGCAAATGAAGAAACAGACAAAGGATTAATCTCAAAAATATACAAGCAACTCCTGAAGCTCAATTCCAGAAAAATAAATGATCCAATCAAAAAATGGGCCAAAGAACTAAACAGACATTTCTCCAAAGAAGACATACAGATGGCTAACAAACACATGAAAAGATGCTCCACATCACTCATTATTAGAGAAATGCAAATCAAAACCACAATGAGGTACCATTACAGGCCAGTCAGGATGGCTGCTATCCAAAAGTCTACAAGCAATAAATGCTGGAGAGGGTGTGGAGAAAAGGGAACCCTCTTACACTGTTGGTGGGAATGCAAACTAGTCCAGCCGCTATGGAAAACAGTGTGGAGATTTCTTAAAAAACTGGAAATAGAACTGCCATATGACCCAGCAATCCCACTTCTGGGCATACACACTGAGGAAACCAGATCTGAAAGAGACACGTGCACCCCAATGTTCATCGCAGCACTGTTTATAATAGCCAGGACATGGAAGCAACCTAGATGCCCATCAGCAGATGAATGGATAAGGAAGTGTGGTACATATATACCATGGAATATTACTCAGCCATTAAAAAGAATTCATTTGAACCAGTCCTAATGAGATGGATGAAGCTGGAGCCCCTTATACAGAGTGAAGTAAGCCAGAAAGATAAAGAACATTACAGCTTACTATCACATATATATGGAATTTAGGAAGATGGTAACGATAACCCTATATGCAAAACAGAAAAAGAGACACAGAAATACAGAACAGACTTTTGAACTCTGTGGGAGAAGGCGAGGGTGGGATGTTTCGAGAGGAATCGGGTGGAGAGGGAGGTGGGAGCGGGGATTGGGATGGGGAAGACGTGTAAATCCATGGCTGATTCATATCAATGTATGACAAAACCCACTGAAATGTTGTGAAGTAATTAGCCTCCAACTAACAAAAAAATTAAAAAAAAAAATAAAGTCTATATTGACTGATATGAGTTTTGCTACCCCCATTCTTGTCGTTTCAATGTTCATGAAAGTTCTTTTTCCATCACTTCACTTTCAGTCTCTGTGCATCATCATTTGTCCTAAGTTGAGTCACTTGTTGGCAGCATATTATAAGCTCTTATTTTTATATCCAATCTACCACTCTGTGTCTTTTGATTGGAGCATTTAGTCCATTGACATTTAAGGTAATTACTAATACATATGTATTTAGTGCTATTTTAAGGTATGTTTTCCAGGGGATTTTGTTTTCCTTGTTACTTTTTTTTTTTCCTTTTGTGGTTTGATGTTTTCCTTTTATATTCTCTGTTTCTTCTTTTTGTTTTTTGTGAGTCTGTTGTATGTTTTTGATTTCTGGTTCCCATGTTTTTCAAGTATGCTAACTTATTACTATACATACATTTATACTGGTAGTTATATTGGTTCAAGCACAGAGTTAAAAAAATTATATTTTCTTGCTTCCCTCCCCCATATTTCATATTTGATGTCCTCTTTTCCATCTAAATGTTTATCATTTTGCTGTTCATTGTAGTTGTTGATTTTACAGTGTTTTAAATTTTAAAAAATTTGTGTACTGCTATAAGTGATTTCTTTTTAATTGTGATTTTCTCTTTTCAAGATATTCTTGCTCCTTTTCTATTTAGAGAAGATTTTTCACTATTTCTCTTACAGTAGGCTTAGTATTGCTGTGTTCTTTTTGGTTTTTGTTTGATAGAAATTTTTTCTCTCACCTTCTATTCTGTATGGTAATATTGCTAAGTATATTATTCTAGGTTGCAGGTTTTTTTTTCCCTTTTAGGATTTTGAATATATTCTGCCATTCCCTTCTGGCCTGCAGCATTTCTGTTAAGAAATCATCTGATAACCTTATGGAGGTTTCCTTGTTTTAATAAGTGACTCTTTGTTTTTACATTTGCCATTTTGATTATATCCTGGGGCGTGGTGGTAAGAATGGCCCAGTGGTAAAGAATCCACTGGCAGTGTAGGTGACTGAGGATCGATCCCTGGGTTAGGAAGGTACCCTGGAGAAGGAAATGGCAACCCACTCCAGTATTTTTGCTTGGGGAATCCCATGGACAGAGGAGCCTGGCAGTTTAAAAAGTCAGAACAACTTAGTGAGTAAACCACCACTGCCACGAGACAACAAACATCTACTAACAGATACTCAATTTAGGGCTTCTCTGGAGGCTCAGATGGTGAAGAATCTGCCTGCAGTGCAGGAGACCTGGGTTCAATCCCTGGGTCAGGAAGATCCCCTGGAGAAGGGAATGGCACCCCACTCCAGGATTCTGGCCTGAAGAATTCCATGGACAGAGGAGCCTGGTGGGCTATAGTTCATGGGGTTGCAAAGAGCTGGACACAACTGAGTGGCTGACACACACATTCTGATTATAATATGTCTTAATGTAGCTATATTTGGGTTCATTTTATATGGAATTCTCAGTGCTTCCTCCACCCAGATATCTGTTTCCTTTCTTGACTTTGGGAAGTTTTCAGCCATAATTTTTTTTCAAATGTATTTTTGATCCTCTGTTCTGCTTCTTCTCTTTCTGGGATTCCTATTATGTGTATTGGGATTTATCCCATAAGTTGCATATGCTGCTTTCATTTTTTTTTTCACTTATTTTTCTATCTGCTGTTCTGATTATGAGATTTTTTTGTTATTCTGTCATGCAGATCTCTTATTCTTATGCATCATGCAGTTTACCATTTATCTCCTTTAGCTGAGGTTTTGTCTCTGCAAATGAGTTTCCTAATTTTGATTGGCACCTCTATATTTCCTACTACTACTGCTTCTTTTTTTTTTTAAACTGTGATCTACATTTCTATTGATAGCCTTTCTTAATTGCTTCAGTGTTTTTATTACCTCCTTTTTGGACTTGGGGATCTTGTAGATTTGAGATATTCTCTAAGGGAACTCTCTTAATTGTTGAGTTGGGAGTAGTTCCTCTGCTTCTTCATTTTACTTATCTTTCTTTAACTATGAGTTTAAGAGAAACAGTTTTCCACTGTGTCCTTGAAGAGTTTACGTGTTCAGTTCAGTCACTCAGTTGTGTCCGACTCTCTGCGACCCCATGAACCGCAACACGCCAGGCCTCCCTGTCCATCACCAACTCCCAGAGTTTACACAGACTCATGCCCATAAAGTTGGTGACGCCATCCAGCCATCTGATCCTCTGTCATTCCCTTCTCCTCTTGCCCCCAATCCCTCCCAGCATCAGGGTCTTTTCCAATGAGTCAACTCTTCGCATGAGGTGGCCAAAGTATTGGAGTTTCAGCTTCAGCATCAGTCCTCCCAGGACTAATCTCGTTTAGGAGGACTGGTTGAATCTCCTTGCAGTTCAAGGGACTCTCAAGAGTCTTCTCCAACACCATAGTTCAAAAGCATCAATTTTTCGGCAGTCAGCTTTCTTCACAGTCCAACTCTGACATCCATACATGAGTACTGGAAAAACTATAGCCTTGACCAGACGGACCTTTGTTGGCAAAGTAATGTCTCAGCTTTTTAATACGCTGTCTAGGTTGGTCGTAACTTTCCTTCCAAGGTGTAAGCGTCTTTTAATTTCATGGCTGCAGTCACCATCTGCAGTGCTGTTGGAGCCCAAAAAATGAAGTCAGACACTGTTTCCACTGTCTCCCCATCTATTTCCCATGAGGTGATGGGACCAGATGTCATGATCTTAGTTTTCTGAATGTTAAGATTTAAGCCAACTTTTTCACTCTCCTCTTTCACTTTCATCAAGAGGCTTTTTAGTTCCTCTTCACTTTCTGCCATAAGGGTGGTGTCATCTGCATATCTGAGGTTATTGATATTTCTCCCGGCAATCTTGATTCCAGCTTGTGCATCTTCCAGCCCAGCGTTTCTCATGATGTACTCTGCATATAAGTTAAATAAGCAGGGTGACAATATACAGCCTTGATGTACTCCTTTTCCTATTTGGAACCAGTCTGTTGTTCCATGTCCAGTTCTAACTATTGCTTCATGACCTGCATACAGGTTTCTCAAGAGGCAGGTCAGGTGGTCTGGTATTCCCATCTCTTTCAGAATTTTCCACAGTTTATTGTGATCCACACAGTCAAAGGCTTTGGCATAGTCAATAAAGCAGAAATAGATGTTTTTCTGAAACTCTTGCTTTTTCGATGATCCAGCGGATATTGGCAATTTGATCTCTGGTTCTTCTCCCTTTTCTAAATCCAGCTTGAACATCTGGAAGTTCATGTTTCACATTTTGCTGAAGCCTGACTTGGAGAATTTTGAGCATTACTTTACTAGCGTGTGAGATGAGTGCAACTGTGCAGTAGTTTGAACATTCTTTGGCATTGCCTTTCTTTGGAATTGGAATGAAAACTGACCTTTTCCAGTCCTGTGGCCATTGTTGAGTTTTCCAAATTTGCTGGCATATTGAGTGCAGCACTTTCACAGGATCATCTTTCAGGATTTGAAATAGCTCAACTGGAATTCCATCTCATCCACTAGTTTTGTTCGTAGTGATGCTTCCTAAGGCCCACTTGACTTCACATTCCAGGATGTCTGGCTCTAGGTGAGTGATCACACCATTATGATTATCTGGGTTGTGAAGATCTTTTTTGTACAGTCCTTCTGTGTCTTCTTGCCACCTCTTCTTCCTTGAATCTAATGTTTTTGGTTCCAGGGCTTTTTTTCAGTGTGTACGTTGAAATGTTGTCTGCACTGAATGTTGTTCGGGGCCTCCTCTTTGCTCTGTTATCACAGCTCTGTCGGAGGTAGGACCTGCTCCCCAGTTTTTGCTGTAGATGCCCCCAGATCTGTTTCTGAACTGTGGTATGAGGTAGATGGAACTGGAGTGCTCCTGCTGGGAGAGGAAGTCGTAAGCTTTCCTCCACAGAAGTTATCCGCTGGTAAGTGTGCTGTGTGGTACCACCTGTCACTGTGTGTGGGCTATAAAGTATACTGGTTTTGGCACTGGTCTTGGCCCTGCCTCAGCCATGGGAATTCAGGCAGTCAGCCTGGTTATACCTTAGGCATTGTGTTCAGAAAGCCACTAGTGCATATCCTTTGGTGCAGGTTAGACACTGAGACTTCTGGAGTCACACACTTGGACCGCTAGGGGAGCTACTGAGTCAGCCTGGACTCTGTCCTCACCTTGTTGTGCGTTGGCTCACAGAGCCTGCAGCTGGACCCTCTCTAGCCATGGAATCACCAGTATTCTGCTCTGAGGGTCTGCAGCCACTGAGTTTACAACGCCACGTGCTGTGTGTAAATCCATGGATCCCACAGAGGCTGCAACACTCAAATTTCGGTACTGCTTCTGAAGTTGCAGGGCCCCTGGGGATTGGCTCAGTTTCCAGCCCTGCCTCCACATGTGGGAAACTCAAAGGCACTTATGCCCTCCTAGAGCTGATAGAGGCAGAGCAACAGACACTATGTACATGTTGAAATGAACCTGCTACTGTGAGATCCAGCCCTCCCCTCAGGCATGCACTTTAACAGTGGGTGTTCAGTGGCCAAACCAGGCTCCTTCTGTACATACCCCAGGTTGTGGCAGAAAGGAACCCCCCCCCCCCCCCAACCTCTTTAGACTATCTCCATGCAGCTGATCCTAGTCTTCCCCCAGGTCTGTCCTGTGGAACTTGAGTTTTAGCACCCAGCCCCACAGGTCCCAGCAGACACGTTTCTTGGCCTGGGGAATGTAGCAAGGTGGCAGGAACCCTCTGTGCTGGTTTTTCTCTGTTCTCCCTGCTGCACTCTCCTTTGAGTCTCTGAAGTTCCCTTTCTGTCCTGGCTGATCTCTCCACTGGTGAAGGGGCTTCTCAGAATCAGAGAACCTTTCCTGTTTCACAATTGCATCCCAGGGCTACAGGTCCTATCCTGATTCCTTTTTCCTTCTTTCAGCCTACAGGTTACATGGTGATCTTTCTTCCAATTTTGGTATTATGAGATTCTTTTGTCAGTGTTCAGCAGGTATTTTGTGAGAATTATTCCTCATGTAGATATATTTTTTGATGTCTTTGTGAGAGAAGGTGAACTCCATACTCTTCTATTTTGCCATCTTGATCTGGTTCCCCAGATGAAAGTTATGTTCAAGTAGTTTAATAAAGCTCTGGTGAGGAGTTGCTTTTTACTTTTTAATTTTTTCAGAGGTATAAATCCCACTAAATGATTTTATGCCTAGAAGTATTACAAATGAATGTGGTTGGGGGAGAACTACTTTTTGTTATTAACTATTTAAATTTTATATAATGAGACTGTATCAAGCATGAAATTTACACATCATTTGATATTTGCAGTTCATAAATTGCCATGGCATCTATTAAAAGTAATCTAAATAGTTCTAATGTGAAGGGATGCTGAGCATTTTTTCATGGGCCTACCTGGCCACCTGTATGTCTGTTTTGGGGAAATATCTGTTAAGATCTTCTGTCCATTTTTTGATTGGATATTTGTTTTATAGATATTGAGCTGTATAAGCTATTTATGTGGTTTGGAAGTTAATCCCTTGCTGGTCACACAGTTTCCAAATGTTTTCTTCCATTCCGTATGTTATTGTTTTGTGTTTTGTTCATGGGTTTTTTTGCTGTGCAAGCATTTTTAAGTTCATTCAGGTCCTGTTTATTTTTGCTTCTTTTTCCTGTTAGTCTAGCAGATGGATACAAAAACTATTTCTGTGATTTATGTAAAAGTGTTCTGCCTGTATTTTCCTCTAAGAGCTTTATAGTATCCATTCTTACATTTAATTTTTTAATACATTTTGAGTTATTTTTGTATATGGTGTTAAATGATATACTAATTTCATTCTTTTGCTTGTAGCTGTCCAGTTTTCCCAGCACCACTTATTGAAGAGACTATCTATTGTGTATTCTTGCCTCCTGTTTCATAGATTAATTGATCATATGTGCCTGAGTTTATGTCTTGGCTTCCTGTCCTATTTCACTGACCTGTATGTCTCTGTGTATGCCAGTACTACACTGGATGGATGATTGTAGTCTAGTCTGCAGTCAAGGAGCATGGTTCTTCCAGCTCTGTTCCTTCTCAGGTAGAATATTTGGGGTTTCCTGTGTTTTCTTACAAGTTTTAAATTTTTTTGTTATAGTTCTGTGAAAAATGCCATTGGTAATTTCTTAGAGATTATACTGAATCTGTAATTGCCTTGGGTAGTATGGATATTTTTAATAATACTGATTTTCCAATCTAAGAACATGTTATATTTTTATATCTGTGTCATCTTCAATTTCTTTCATCAGCATCTTATAGTTTTCAAAGTACAGGTGTCTTGCCTAACTAAGTAGGTTTATTCCTAGGTATTTTATTCCTTTTGATGTGCTAGTGAATCAGACCTTTTTCTTAATTTCTCTTTCTGGTTTTTCATTGTTAGTGTATATAAATACAACAATATTACTTTTGTATCCTGTAACTTTACCTAAATTATTTATGTGTTACAGTAGTTTTCTTGTAGCATCTTTAGGATTTTCTTTGTATAGTATCATTTTGCCTGTAAACAGTGACATTTTTACCTCTTTTCCGTGTGGATTCCTTTTATTTCTTTTCATGCACTGATTTCTGTGGCTAGGACCTCTCAAAATGTGTTCAGTAAAAGTGGCAAGAGGGAGCGTGTTTGTTTTGCTCCTGACCTGAGAGGGAGTGCTTTGAGTTGTTTGCTGTTGAGTATGATGTTCCCTGTTAGTTTGTCATACGGCCTTTATTTTAAGGTGTGTTCCCTCTATGTCCATTTCCTGGAGATTCTTTTTTTTTTTTTTTAAATCAGAAATGGATGCTAAGTTTTAACGGAAGTGTCTTCTGCATCTATTGAGATGATCATACAGTTTTTATTCTTTAGTTTGTTAGTGTGATGTTTCAACTGATTGATTTGTAGATGCTGAAATACCCTTGCATTCCTGAAATAAATCTCAGTTGATAGTGGTGTTGATCTTTCTAATGTATTGTTGGATTCAGTTTGCTGGTATTTTTTGATAATTTTTGCATTTGTCATCATCAGTGATACTGGTCTGTAAGTTTGATGTGTATTCTAAATATATCTTTGTCTGCTTTTGGTATCAGGGTGATGCTGGCGTATAGAATGCTTTTTAAGTATTTCTTCCATTGTGGTTTTTTGTAGTAGTTTCAGGAAGGTTCATGTTAATTCTTATGTAAAGATTTGGTAGGATTCCCCTTGAAGTCACCTGGTTCTGAAATTCTTTTTGTTGGAAGTTTTTAATTATTGATTCAATTTTAGTATTGGTAATTGTTCTGTTCATAGTTTATTTCTTTTGTTTAGTCTTTGGAGATTGGCTCTTTCTTAGAATTTCCTCTAGATTGTCCATTTTATTGGCATTGTAGTTGTTCATGGTAGTCTTTTATGATCCTTTATATTTACATGGTTTTGATTTTGTCTTCTTTTTCATTTTTTATTTTATTGGTTTGGGCCCTTTCCCTTGTGTGGTTGATGAGTCTTGCTAATGGTGTATCATTTTAGTTTTATCTTCTCAAAGAACCAGCTTTTAGATTCATTGATCTTTTCTATTTTTTTTTTTTTTAGCCTCTATTTCTGCTCAGATATTTATGATTTCTTTCCTTCTACTAATTTTGGGTTTTGCTCTTCTTTCTTAGTTGCTTTAGATATAAGTTTAGATTGGTTGCTTGAAATTTTTCTTGTTTCCTGAAATAATCATGTATCACTATGAAATTCCCAGGTAGAACTGCTTTTCCTGCATCCCATAGGTTTTGGATTGTCATGTTTTCATTTTCATTTGTCTGTGGGTATTTTTTATTTCCTCCAGTGATCCATTTGTTGTTTAGTAGCATATTGTTTAGTCTCCATGTGTTTGTGCTTTTTTGCAGCGTTTTTCTTGTATTTGATTGCTGATCTCATAGCATTGTTGTCAGGAAAGATGTTTGATATAATGTCACTTTCCTTAAATTTCCTGAGACTTGCTTTGTGGCCTAGCACATAGTCTGTCTTGGAGACTGTTCCATGAGTGATGTTGAGTGCTCAGCTTTCTTTATAGTCCAACTCTCACATCCATACATGACTACTGGAAAGACCATAGCCTTGACTAGATGGACCTTGTTGGCAAAGTAACGTCTCTCTTTTTTAATATGTTGTCTAGGTTGGTCATAGCTTTCCTTCCAAGGAGTAAGTATGTTTTAATTTCATGGCTGCAGTCACCATCTGCAGTGATTTTGGAGCCCAAAAAATGAAGTCTGACACTGTTTCCACTGTCTCCCCATCTATTTTCCCATGAGGTGATGGAACTGGATGCCATGATCTTAGTTTTCTGAATGTTAAGCGTTAAACCAACGTTTTCACTCTCCTCTTTCACTTTCATCAAGAGGCTTTTTAGTTCCTCTTCACTTTCTACCATAAGGGTGGTGTCATCTGCATATCTGAGGTTATTGATATTTCTTCCAGCAATCTTGATTCCAGCTTGTGCTTCTTCCAGCCCAGCGTTTCTCATGATGTACTCTGCATATAAGTTAAATAAGCAGGGTGACAATATACAGCCTTGATGTACTCCTTTTGCTATTTGGAACCAGTCTGTTGTTCCATGGCTAAGCCACAGCCTCCCCCTAATCTACCCAGGAGACTCTCTAAGCCCACAGGTAGGTCTGGCCCAGGCACCTAGTATCAAATTACTGCTTTTACCTTGGGTCTCACTGCATGTAAAACTTTGTGTGCACCCTTTAAGAATGAAAGCTGTATTTCCCCTAGTCCTGTGAGGCTCCTGTACTTATGCCTCACTGTCCTTTGAAGCCAAATGCTTTGGGGTCTCATCTTCCTGCTGCTGAACCCTGCCCCAGACTGAGGAGCCTAACATGGGGCTCAGAACTCTCACTTCTATGGGAGAATCTCTGCAATAGAATTACTCTCCAGTCTGTGGGTCAGTGACTTGGGGTGGGGGGCGGGGGAGGGTGGGGCGGTATGTGATTTGATATATGGCGAGTCTACCTCTTCTACCTGTCTCACTGTGGTTCCTTCTTGGTGTCGTTAGTTGTAGAAGATCTTCTGTCATTTGGATTATCTTCCAGTCATGTGCATTAATGGTTGTTCTGCAGACAGTTGTGATTTTGGTGTACTTGTGAGGTAGGTGACCTCGGGGTCTTTTTACTCTGCTCTTCCCATTTAAAAAAAATGTATAGCTTATCATTAAACATTTATTTCAAATGAATAATGGAAGGCAATTCAATTTATCTGAAACAAAAGCTAAGTAGAAGTAACTTTTCTTTTCATAGAAAAATCTGTGGCAAAGGTAGATCCTGGAGAAGAGATAGGTACTGTCTGTACCTTATCACCTACCCTAGTACTGCCTTGAGTCATCCTTTTAGATCAGTTATAGCCCCACTGTTCAAAGTGTCTACTGTGTACCAGTGCCACTCCACAAATTCTTCAAGAGGTTGCAGCTTATAGAAATTGAGAGACAGTGTTTAGAAACCTTGTATTGGATATTACCTTGACATCTGCCTGATCTAAAATTGTGTATTTTCTGTATTTTCCTTGTATTTTGTGTTACAATTAATTGTTTTAAAATTATATCTCACTAAAATACATATACAATGAATTGAAAATTAAAAATAAACTAAAAATCACTGATCTTTTACTACAGATAATTTGATAAGAAGTGAGAGCAAGCATATATATAAAAATGCTTTTTCTTGGTATTAGAAATTCTTTTCCTTTCATTAATGTTACTATGGGTTTTTTAAACATGTACAGTACACCAAATATATTATTAGATTGTATTCAGAACATGAAGAATAGATTTGGAACAGATTTATGGGATTATTTATAATTCCTTATGTATAGTTTGATTATTAATATGTGTTTTTACATGGTCATTTTTATCTGATTTGGGAAATACCTGGAAGAGAATCAGACTTTGAAGAGTGGAATGAGAACTGTCAACATTACCTTGAAATCTACTCTGACCAGGAGGAGCCTTATCTCCCTCTGCTTCTGTCATTTCACAGTGTTACTTTGAATGGAAGAGCAAATCTGTACCATCTCAGAATGCTCTAAGTTTTTTGACATCCACCTGACAAGTTTCTGTATTGAACACTATTTGCAATAGAAATAGAGCTAGCTATATTTCCCAAGAGACTTCAGGAATCAAGAAAAAATAGAGAAAGATGTTCATCCTGGTGGTGTAAAGTTTTTTAAATATTAATAAAATTTAAAAGTATTGTAATAGCTGTATAATTACATATGTAAATATATTCAAGCATCTCATTTTATGTTTCTGATATATAGAATAACTGTCCCTCTTGCTTTCTGAAATCTCAACTGAACAGGTACTTCCTTTTCTATGATTGTAGAAGCCTTTTAGTGTATGATCAGCTAATAGATAACATTTCAGAAAGATATCCAGCAAAAAAATATTAAATGATTTATAAGTCCATTTCATATCTATTCTGAATATAAATGGCACAAAAGACAGATTTGGAGAAAGACACAACATAGAAGATGAAATGTTTCTATTAAAGGTACAAGGACAGAAAGCATAAATAGGAACAAAAAGCATTGAATTCTGACAGTCTATTTTCTTTCTTAAAGAGGTGGCAGAACGCTCAATTAATGATATATTTTCTCGGTGTATATGCCTTACAGAGAGGGCTTCCATTCCTCTGTCCCTAGACACATAATCACCACATCTTTATAGAGGGCAGTGTATGTCCATAAAACATATGCTACCAAGTTGAACATTAAAAGAGTTTTGAAATATCTGCCAGAAAGATAATTTAGTTTAGGTTTTAAAGTTTTAATCAAAGTGCATGAGGCATAACGGTAACAATCTCTACTTTTTTAAAGCAAAAGTAGGGGGGAAGAGACACCTTTTCCTTAAACCCTATAAAGATACCAGAATTATTTATAAACTCTACAATATGCTGTAGTACTTGTTATGATTGCAGATGAGGAAGAGAGAAGTGATGGAGGATAAAAGTAAGAAATGCTGTAAACCATGTCATACCAAATTGCGTACTGATTAGAAACCAAGGATTTGTTTCAAACAAACCCCATTTAAATCACCTGTTACCCTATGAGGGCTGCTTTGCATGGGTCATCTTACACAAACCCAAATTATTACTTGTTCACAAAAGCAGATGAGTGACTGCACATAAGGGTACCTGATTGCTCCTGAGCTTAGCATGACAGTTGAGAGTTAATGTGCAGCAGTGTAAGATAATAAGACAAAACCCATGTTCCATGTCGCATGGCAACAGTGAATTGAGAGAACATCTCCTCTCTCTAGTCAGTCACCAGTTCCCCCAGAGGCCAACGAGAAGCACAGGAAAGTTTGGTGCATAAATTATAATACTATCGAGACTTTTGCTAAAATCACATATCCTACCCAAAGAATCATGCCACCACATGAGGAAAAACTTGCCTTCTGCTCAGGAAGCAACCATAATTATAGATGTAGTGACAGTTGGTGAGACCAATTCACATTTTTAATGCATTTATAAGAATAATATCATTGAAATAAATATGTGGATAAAATTCATGCCTTCTTTGCAAACTATTCTGGTTATGTAAATTGAGAAAGTTTGGAGTATTATCTACTTATTGCTGTGTAACACATTACCTAAAATTTGGCTGGTGCGAACAACAAAATTTTTTATTTCACGGTTTCTTAGGTTTGGGAATCTAGGACCAGGTTAGCTGAGTCATTCTGGCTCAGCTTCTCTCATGAGCCTACAGTTGAGCTGTTAACTGAGGCTGCAGCCTCTCTGAACGATCTGAAAGAGCCTCTTCCAAAATCACTTACCTGGTCATTGGCAGGAGGCTTCATTTGCTTACCTTGTGGGGCTCTTATGAAGGCTGCTCATAACAAAGCCTCTTCCAGAGAATGGGATCTGAGGGAGAAGGAGAGAGGAGAAAGGAGAAAGTCGAGGGAAGGGAGACTGGGTAGGGAGAGGAAGGAGAGAAATAGAGCCCAGTTTGGTAGTCATCTGGCATGTTGGTTATGAGAGTCTACCCTCCAGCTGAAATGGTTCAACTCCTTCTCCCCACTACCACATGCAAAATACACTCACACCCTCCTATTCTTCCTCTCTTTCTCTCTCTCCACGTCGCTCAGTTGTGTCCAATTCTTTGCGACCCCATGACTATATACTCTATGGAATTCTCTAGGCCCGAATTCTGGAATGGGTAGCATTTCCCTTCTGCAGGGGATCCTCCCAACCCAGGGATCGAACCCAGTTTTCCCACATTGCAGGCTGAGCCACGAGGGAAGCCCAGGAATACTGGAGTGGGTAGTCTATCTGTTCTCTAGTGGATCTTCCCAACCCAGAGATTGAACCAGGGCCTCCTGCATTGCAGGCAGATTCTTTACCAAGTGAGCTATCAGGGAAGCCTAAGTCTCATTCTATCACAGCATTAGATGACCTCTAGTGTTAGCTCCTGTAAATCAAGTCTAGGAATAGATGAGTTTTCTTGCATGCAATTTTTTACTTGCTATATACCTAGAGTGAGGTTCCTTTGAACTTGCAGGCCTGTGGAGTAAAGAGATAGCTGCTTCTCCATACCCAACATAAGACGTTCCTGTCCCAGGAGAGAGAAAAGAAGCACAAAAGAATCACAGATTCATAGAAATTCTAAAAAAAAAAAAAAAGAAAAAAGGGTAAATTCAAGAACTTCTGACTGCTTCCTAGAAATGATTCTCCAAAGCCTTTACTCCACTGTCAGAGTTCTTGGTGCTTCTTGGTAGATTACACTTTGCTGTCTTGAAACCATTTTTTTTCAGACTGAGATTTGAACCCACAAGGCTGGGATTCAAACCTGGCCAAAACCCCGCTTGGGACTTGAGCCCACATGGCTGAGATTCCTATCAAGCCAAAACCCAGTTTGAAACTCTAACCCACATGACTGGGGCTCAAACCCAGCCAAAACACATGGTCTTCCAGATGAGATCACAGACCTAGTTTCATGACCTAATTAGCTCAGGTTCTTGATGTTTCAATGCAGAAAGGATTCAGTGATAGACAAAGTGATAGGTAAATAGTGGGTTTACTTTAGAGAGAAACACACTCCACAGAATATGGGCCACCTCAGAAGGGGAGTGCGACCTGGAAACGTGGTCTTGTTAGCTTTTATGGACTGAGTAATTTCACAGGCTAGTAAGTGGGAGGATTAGTCCAGCCATTTGGGGAAGGACTGGAGATTTCTAGGAATTGGGCCACCCCCACTTTTTGGTCTTTGATGGTCAGCCTCGGAACTGTCATGGTGCTTGTGGATGTGTCATTTGTATTGTTGACATGTTAAAATGAGCTTATACTGAGGATCAAGGTCTAGTTGAAGTTGACTTTTCTGCCATCTTGGACCCATTTGATTCTTAGTTCATGTTGTGTCATTCTCTCAAAGATTTGCCCTGTCACCTTCCCTCCTGTTTAACTTTGAATCACCCTTCCTTGGCCATGAAAGGCAGCACAGGATTTCAGTTAAGTAGATTCCTCAACCTATTTCTGGCTTGTAAAAGTTTGGAGTTCCACAGGTTTTTTCCTTTTTTTGTAATATTTTTGTCCCTTTTCCTCTGAGCTGGAATGTCTATGACACTGCATATATGATTCTCTTAAAGGATTTTTATGCATCTCCTATGATGATTAATGGGGTTCACTGCAGCAGACAAAAGGCACAGAAGACACATGTCTTCTGGATAAAAACTTCTCTACTCTAACCCATTCCTAAGGGACAACACCCTTAAAATTCTTGGAAACCCTGCTTTTTTTTTTTTTTTTTTTCCAAAATTTTTAAGTATGGTTGATTTTCAGTATTGTGTTAGTTTCAGGTACACAGTGAAGTGATTCAGTAATACATACATGTGCATACATATATATATGTATATATTATCTTTCAGACTGGTTTCCATTGTAAGTTATTATAAGATATTGAATATAACATCCTGTGCTATATAGTAGGTCCTAGTTTAGCTATTATATATATATATATAAATATCTTTTGTAGTAGCATGTATCTATTAATCCCAAACTTCTAATTTATCCCTTCCCACCCCTGCCTTTCCCATTTAGTAACCATAAGATTGTTTTCTGTGTCTTGTCTGTTTCTGTTTTGTAAACAATTCATATCATTGTTTTTAGCTTCCACAAAGAAGTAATATATATTTTTCTCTGTTTGACTTCGTATGATGATTTCTAGGTCCATCCATGTTGTTCCTAAAGGCATTATTTCATTCTTTTTTATGGCTGAGTGATATTCCACAGTATATATGGCACCATATCATCTTTTGTTGATCTTTATCCATTTATTTTTCATGTTCATTTAGGTTGTTAGAAGCCCTATTTCTGATTGAAAGACTCTATGTCACATCATTAGACAGTGTTTTGTAAGACTATAGATCTAAACAAAACTACAAGTGAAATTGGCTTAATTGATATGAATGGACTCCAACTAACAATCAAAGAATACACACTCCACTTAAGTTATGGACTTCCCAGGTGGTCCTAGTGGTAAAGAACCCACCTGCCAGTGTAGGAAATGAGAGAGATGCAGGTTTGATCCCTGAGTTGTAAAAATTGCTTGGAGGAGGGCATGGTGACCCACTCCAGTATTCTTGCTGGGAAATCCCATGGATGGAGAAACCTGGTGGATTACAGTCCATAGGATCTCAAAAGAGGCAGACACAAGTGAAGCGACTTACCATACACCCATGGAAAAATCATGAAGACAGACAACACACTGGGCAATAAAGACAGCCCCAGCAAATGTAGATGAAGTAAAAACCACACGAAGTGGGGACTTCCACTTCAAGATATAGATGCAATTTTTACCTGTCCTCCTACTAAATATAGCTAAAGAACCTAAATGTTACATGTATATAACAATGTAAGAAGACTCTGAAAGGAGGAAAGAAGGTACACCTACTAGGAGACTCCAGGGAAAGGAGCTGCTGTTCTTTCAGTTTCCTTTTGCTCCAGCATCACAGATTAGAGTGCTGGAAGGATAGCAACCGAGAAATTCCAATGAGTGAGGACAAAAAAACCCCAATAAATGCCTGTTCTCTCCAGTGAAAAGCCAAAAAGGGTTAACCTAGTAGGAAAGAAAATACTTAGACGGTTATTGCCCTACCTCATTCAAAGGCCACAGAAAAATCTGCAGCCCCTCTCCTAAGGCTATCAATAGGAGCCTAGACAAACCCTTACCAGACTAAAATGAAAAAACCCTCTCCTGCCAGCCTGGGTGGTGTTAGAGAAGACTGAATGGGGAAAGGCGGCTTTCTTCCTGCCTGGTGTCCATATCACAAGTTTAGTTCAGATGTTCAGTTGTGTCCAACTCTTTGTGATCCCGTGGATTGCAGCATACCAGACTTCCTTGTCCACCACCAACTCCCGGAGCTTGCTCAAACTCATGTCCATTTGAGTTGAGCTGATGATGCCATCCAGCCATCTTATCCTCTGTCATCCATTTATCCTGCCTTCAGTCTTCCCCAGGATCAGGGTCCATTCCAATGGGTCAGTTCCTCTCATCATCTGGCCAAAATATTGGAGTTGTAGCTTCAGTATTAGTCCTTCCACTGAATAGTCAGGACTAATTTCTCTTAGGATGGACTGGTTTGATCTCCTTACAGTCCATGGGACTCTCAAGAGTCTTCTCTAACACCACAGTTCAAGAGCATCAATTCTTCGGTGCTCAGCTTTCTTTATAGTCCAGCTCTCTGATCCATACATGACTACTGGAAAAACCATAGCTTTGACTCGACGGACCTTTGTCAGCAAAGTAATGTCTCTGCTTTTTAATATGCTGTCTAGGTTGGTCATAGCTTTCCTTCCAAGGAGGAAGCGTCTTTTAATTTCATGGCTGCAGTCATCATCAGAAGTGATTTTGGAGCTCAAGAAAATAAAGTTTCTCAATGTTTCTATTATTTCCCCATCTATCTGCTGTGAATTGATGGGACCAGATGCCATGATCTTAGTTTTTTGAATATTGAGTTTTAAGCCAGCTTTTTCACTCTTCTCTTTCAATTTCATCAAGAGGCTCTTCAGTTCCTTTTTACTTTTTCTCATGAGGATGATGTCATCTGCATATCTGAGGATATTGATATTTCTCCTGGCAATCTTGATTCCAGCTTGTGGTTCATCTGGTCTGGCATTTTGCATGATGTACTCTGCATATAAGTTAAATAAGCAGGGTGACAATATACAGCCTTGACGTACTCCTTTCCCAATTTGGAACCAATCTGTTGTTCCATGTCCAGTTCTAACTGTTGCTTCTTGACCTGTATACAGATTCCTCAGGAGGCAGGTGAGGGGGTCTGGTATTCCCATTTCTTGAATAATATTCCACAGTTTGTTGTGATCCACATAGTCAAAGGCTTTGGCATAGTCAATAAAGCAGAAGTAGATGTTTTTCTGGAACTCTCTTCCTCCTTCAATGTTCCAGCGGATGTTGGCAATTTGACCTCTGATTCCTCTGCCTTTTCTAAACCCAGCTTGAATATCTGGAACTTCACAGTTCATGTACTGTTGGAGCCTCACTGGAAAATTTTGAGCGTTACTTTGCTAGCATGTGAGATGAGTGCAATTGTGTGGTAGTTTGAACATTCTTTGGCATTGCCTTTCTTTGGGATTGGAATGAAAACTGACGTTTTCCAGTCTTGTGTCCACTGCTGAGTTTTCCAGATTTGCTGGCATATTTAGTGTGACACTTTCACAGTATCATCTTTTAGGATTTGAAATATCTCACCTGGAATTCCATCATCTCCACTAGCTTTGTTCATAGTGATAGGCTTCCTAATGCCTACCTACTTGACTTCAAACTCCAGGATATCTGGCTCTAGGTGAGTGATTACACTATCATAGTTATCTGGGTCATTAAGACCTTTTTTGTATAATTCTTCTGTGTATTCTTGCCACCTCTTCTTAATATCTTCTGCTTTTGTTAGGTCCATACCATTTCTGTCCTTAATTGTGTCCATTTTTGCATGAAATATTCCCGTGGTATCTCCAGCTTTCTTGAAGTGATCTCTGATTTTTGCTCTGCTTCATTCTGTCCTCCATGGCCATACTTATCTGTGAACTGGATGTGGCAGGAGCAAAGTGGGGAACACAAACTGGCTTCAGGGGAGGCTTGGTCCATGGCTCAAGTGGATTGTCCAAGACAGTTTTCTTTCTGTATTTCTTAGCTCCTCTGGTTGGTCCCATTCTTTGTGGACTTTCACTTCTTGAGAATGAAATGGTGACTAACAGCTCCAGGAGCTACATACACTCATCGTCAAGCATATATCTGGTCAAAATTAGGAAGCCTACTTCCCAATATTCCCAGCAAAAATCCTGATATTGAATCTTCTTTATGCATTTTGTATTAAGTCTTGAATCACAGTAGGAAAGGAGCCTAAGATATATATCTATATCTATATAAGGATTTAAGCTACTCATTGTCCCTGTTTTCCAGATAAAATTTAAGATACTGTTGCAAAGAGATAGTGAGTGGATACTAGGAAAGCAATTAACAAAAGCAAGAAATCATATGTGTATTTTTCAAACCTGAGTTTATATGTTTGAGAGTGTATAAACTCAGGTTTGGAAGTACACATATGATTTCTTTTGCTAATTCTCTTTTCACTTATTGACTTATTGCAAATAAAAATGTACAGAATTATTTCACCCTTCTTAAAGAATGCAAGGAGATCCAACCAGTCCATCCTAAAGGAGATCAATCCTGAGTATTCATTGGAAGGACTGATGCTGAAGCTGAAACTCCAATACTTTGGCCACCTCATGCGAAGAGTTGATTCATTGGAAAAGACCCTGATGCTGGGAGGGATTGGGGGCAGGAGGAGAAGGGGACGACAGAGGATGAGATGGCTGGATGGCATCACCGACTCGATGGGCATGAGTTTGAGTAAACTCCGGGAGTTGGTGATGGACAGGGAGGCCTGGCATGCTGCAATTCATAGGGTCACAAAGAGTCAGATACGACTGAGTGACTGAACTGACCTGAAATGAAAGAATGCACATACTGTCATTATATTGATACATTACATCCTTCTGATGAACTCTTAAGTCATTTGCCATTTTGTTCAGCTTTTGGTTTTTTCCCATTATAAACAAAGATGCAGTAAATATTTTCACATGTAAAGCTATAACAATCCAATTGGAGTTACAGTTTCACTAAAATTAAAAGGAAAAAACCTCTTTTCTTTCTGTTTGCCTTTAAGAACTCACTGTGGGGGAGGGAGCATTTTCAAATATGAAAAAAAAAAATGATATGCCATTTGATGTTATGTAAACAGAACAGATGGTAAGAATAATGTGTAATTTTAACACATTTCAGGTTTCTGCAGTATACTAGGTATTAAAATGTAGTGTCCTACCCTCTTCCTCAACACATTAATTTTAAGCTTCTTAAATTCTCAACCACATAGTGTATGGTTTATAATATAAAGTAAAAGAGTTAAACACTCATCTTTATCTCTAATTTCAGTCAGATAAAAACACACACAGCCACCTCCTCACTGTAAATAATTCAAGCAATGGGCCTGATACTGCTTAATGCTTTCTGATACTTCTGTTCAATGCTCTGGTTTCCTGTTTTGAAATATCCCTCCTAATTTATGAGCTTACCATGAAATGCTACCAGAGTAACAACAGTAGATGCCTCAGTCTGTCTGTTTTGTCATGACTATCAGAACATCCAAAGGCTATTTACAAACTGTATTTTACTTTCATTTCCACAGGAGGATAGTGATTCTGTTTTAAATGCAAAATATATATTAAACCAAAAATAGGGAAAATGGAAGATTTAACTTTTCAGTTAAATGCTGTTTTGAATTTTTGATGAAAGGTAAAAATTTCTGTTGACTCTATCAATGGTGTTACTTCCCTTTTCTTTCTCTCTAACCCATTTGTTAGATCACTGTTTTGCACCACCTGGGGTTAAAATATTGAGAATTTTCAGTTTATTAGTCCATTTTAAGATTTGCTAGTGCTGAGAATGAGAGCACCTTTCCTTCACCTCAGAATTTGTTTAAAAATTATTTATGGTAGTTGTTTAAATGTTCAATGTAATCTCCCTCCCATTTAGAAACTGACCAAAGTAGCATAGCTAATTTGAATAATTACAGTATCCTTCTCTAGATTTTAAGTGGAATCACATCTACGATCTCTCATATGTTCAGGACAACCCTTGGAATAGACAGTTATGAACATCTTTATCTTACCAATAGAGAAAGTGAGCAGTTTTTTGCATTTGTCTACATATTTCTCTGGTACTTGTAGAGTAAAATCTAGAATTTAGTCAAGTCCTATTTCTACTAAATCTGCCTATGGGCATACTGCATTTGTTTGTATTGATCATATATTTTAAATTTTCATTTTTCACTATTTTTTTTCGTGCATTTCAGAAATTTTTTCCTTTTTTTTAATCAGTCCTCCTTCTGGAGTATTTCTTTAAACGTTTATTTAAGAAGGGTAGATTTATGGGAAACTCTGTTTTTATTTATTTGAAGTTCAGTTCAGTCACTCAGTCGTGTCAGACTCTTTGTGACCCCATGGACTGTAGCTCGCCCCATGGACAGGCTTCCCTGATCATCACCAACTCCTGGAGCTTGCTCAATCTTATGTCCATTGAGTCGGCAATGCCATCCAACCATCTAATCCTCTGTTGTCCCCTTCTCTTCCTTCTTTCAATCTTTCCCAGCATCAGGGTCTTTTCCAAGGAGTCACTTCTTTACATCAGGTGGCCTAAGTGTTGGAGCTTCAGCATCAATCTTTCCAATGAATATGCAGGGCTTATTTCCTTTAGGTTTGATTGGTTTGATCTCCTTGCAGTCCAAGGGGTTCTGAAGGGTCTTCTCCAACACCACAGTTCAGAAGTATCAATTTTTCAGTGCTCAACTTTCTTTATGGTCCAGCTCTCCCATCTGTACATGCCTATTGGAAAAACCATAGCTTTGACTAGACGGACCTTTGTTGGCAAAGTAATGTCTCTGCTTTTTAATATGTTGTCTATGTTGGTCAGAGCTTTTCTCCCAAGGAGCATAAGTGTCTTTTAATTTCATGCCTGCAGTCACCATCTGCAGTGATTTTGGAGACCAAGAAAATAAAGTCTCTCATTGTTTCCATTGTTTCCCCATCTATTTGCCATAAATTTGAAGTTATCTTTATTTTATCCTTATTCTTCTTTAAAAGAATATTTATTTATTTGGCTGTGCTGTGCCTTCATTTCAGCATGTGGGATCTTCATTCTGTATTGCAGAATGTGGGATCTTTAGTTGAGGCATGCGTGGTCTTTAGTACTGATACTTATTTTCTCTCAATAAGTTAAATATATTATTTCAGTCTCTTTTGACGTAGCAGTTGCTGTTGGTGAATTAGCCAAATAGTTTTCCTTTGCTTTTTTTCTTTTGTTTTTTAATTTGGCAGACTTTTATCTGAATTATTTGAATAATGTTCTTACATGTTTGTGTTTTGCAGTATATGTGTAAATGTGATTTTTTTAAAAAAATTATGCTGTTATTTATTGACAGTCTAGAGTCTATAGGGTCAACCATAGAGTAGAATCAGCAGAGGGAAAGGTACATAGGGTGAAGTCTAGGAGACACCAGACACAAAGATTCTCATCCTGAAGGAGAACCATGGGGATGCACTTAATTCTCTCAGCAAGAATGTGAAATAACACGTTCAGAGTATTTTTAGTCAGGGAATCTCACCCCAGCGTTGGTTACCAGGGTTTTTATTAGGGTCAGTAATGCAGGCATGTAGCATCCTTCTGTCTTTCCTCTATCTACTCAAAAATTCGCTTGCTTAAAGCAAAATCATGTATTCACCATAGTCACATATTTGGGTTAAACTTCTGTGGTCAGATAGGTACAACATGGTCCAGTGCCTAAGGCATACAGAAACAGTCTTATCAGACAGCATTCCAAAAGCTCAGAGATCATCTCCCAGGAGGTACCAATGGGTCAGGGGAGGTAGGAGTTTATAGCAACTCACTAAAATAGAAGACATTCCATAACAAAAAATAAGCTGTAGAAAATCTTTACTCATCAGATGGTCACTGTTTTCTTCAGAATGAAATCTTGATCGCATATATTTCCAGCTGTACTGACATTAAAAATTCCCAATGGGACTTGTTGGGCTTCCCAGGTGGTGCTTGTGGTAAAGAACCTGCCTGTTACTACAGGAGACAAGATATGCGAGTTTGATTCCTGGGTTAGGAAGATCTCCTGAGGGAGGGCATGGCAACCTTCTCCAGTATTCTTGCCTGGGGAATCCCATGGACAGAGGAGCCTGGCGGGCTACAGTCCACAGGGTCACAAAGAGTTGGACATGACTGAGGTGACTTAGCATGCACACACAAAGGGGGCTTGTTGGGAGGAACTCAGTGAGTACCTGAGTGGTTAGTACACATACATACTGAATATACACAGAACACCAAGTTCACTCTTGAGGCAAGGAAAGTAAAATAATAGGAATAGTATATGTGATAGGCATTGTTGTAGGCATTGACCTGATGAACACAATGAGTTAAAGACCTGTCCTCTTACAATTAACATTGTATCAATGAAAACAGCAATAAACAAACAAATATAGTCATTTCAGTTGGTGTTAAATGCTACTAATGAAAAGAGTAATGGAAGCAATAAAGCACTAGGTTTTGCACAAGCAGTAAAAATTTCTTATTTTAATCTAGTACATGTCTGGAAGTCTGGAAGGCTTTTGGAAAGGTAGGAAGATGATCAATTCCTGGAAAAACTTACCTATGAGTTTATTAGTTTGTTGTTCTATAGTGTCTGAAATGGGTCTCACCCAGCTGAAATCAAGATGTCCTCCTTCTGGAGGTTCTAGGGGATCATCTATTTTCTTAGCTTTGGCAGTTTTTAAAGGCTGCCTGTATTCCTTCATATTTAGCTGCTTTCCATCATCACACACCAGTGATGACAAATCAAGTCTTTCTCATGTTGAATCACTTTAACACAGGCTCTTCTGTCTCCCTCTTCCACCTTTTCAGACCCTTGGATTATAGAAGATCCACTTCAGTCAGTCAGTCAGTTCAGTCACTCAGTCGTGTCCGACTCTTTGCGACCCCATGAATCGCAGCATGCCAGGCCTCCCTGTCCATCACCAACTCCCGGAGTTTACTCAAACTCGTGTCCATCGAGTCGGTGATGCCATCCAGCCATCTCATCCTCTGTTGTCCCCGTCTCCTCTTGCCCCCAATCCCTCCCAGCATCAGTGTCTTTTCCAGTGAGTCAACTTAGATAATCCTATTTTAAGATCACCTAATTGGCAACCTTAATTGTATCTGCAACCTTAATTCCCCCTTACCATGTACCATATCATATTGACAGATTTGAGGGATTTAGGTACAGACATTTTGTGTGGATGGCGGGGCGGTGGGTAGAGGTGGTGGTCATTATTCTGTCTACCACAGTGAGCTACGTTTACTTGAATACCGAAGAAGCTGTCTGTCCAAATAGCTTAACTGCTTTTATTTGAAAATTTTCACCTCTATTTTAACATGTTAAATTCAAATTGTTAAAATTACCATTTTTCAGGTGTGTAATTTTAATAGGTATATCTTTCCTATTGTTAATAATTCATATGAGCATGTAGACAACTTCACACAGCCACCCAAGTGGGTTTGCAAAATATTACCCAGAATAGAGAATAAGTAAAGTTCAAGATGGAGTTTGCACAACCACTGTTTATTATATACAAGAAATTCATTGTGCAAGCTTTATTATATGTGACTCACATCTTGGTAGAGTCAGAAGTAAAATGGGAATATCCTCTACAGTGTTATTTGCTAAAATAGCTAAAGGAAAAAAGGAGACAATAAAAGTTGCTTTAATTGGAATTAGCTATTTTAAGAGATACCATTCATAGGGAAGGATAGTGGAGGCAAGTCAAATTTGGTTAATAATTATTCTCATTTTGTATCTATAATCAGGCATATTAGATATGGCATTCTGCATCTGCAATATATTAATCTATTAATCATAGTAATAATTTATACTCATTTTTATTAGAATTCATTTCTTTTTTGAATCTCCTAACTGAAATATAAGATTTGTGTAATTCACTATTCATCTGCTATCTTGGTGGGAAGTACCCAAATATCACTCTTCATGCCAAGTAATTCAGTAAGATCTAGATTCACCTGGCAAATTTTCAGTACTCATCAGCAAGTACAAAAGGTACATAGAACTCTTAAAGAATATAATTTGACAATATCAAGGGCAACACATTTTAAATTGAGAATGAATTCCTCACCGATCTCATATCCCAATCATTCCTGAAAATGCACAAGCTACTTATTATGCCATATGGTTTTTTTATGGTGATTAAAATAGGAAAAGATTGTCAGATTCATTCAGCATGCTAGAAGGCCATGTATTTTAGTACCTGACATTGGACTATAAGGCAGGGAATTACAGATCAGTTTTGGCAATTTCAGATCTCTGTTCTGGAGATAAAATGTCCAAAAAATCTATCTTTTATTCAGATGGAGCCACCATTATTTTGTGTCTTGTTTCTTTCATAAAGGAAGTTGGGAGCTGAAGTTAGATAAGAACTGTGAAAGATTCTGAGGATCAAATATTGTGTGTCTGTGTGTTCTAGGGTGAAAATACCGTAGCCTAGCTCTGCAAATGTGACAGGAATCATGGTATCAATTCAATCTCAGAAGAAATTGAGATCAGTACATTGCCAGAGGACTCCAGATTCCTAGGATAGTCGATGATAGTCACAGTAGGAGTTATTGCTTTGGACTTTGTTGCAGTCATCTAGGATTCATTTCTCCTGTGACTGTAACCTTTAAGGTCTTATGGAACACAATTTAAGACAAATATTATTTATCTGGCAGATTATTAGGAGATTTTTATTGCTCATACAATGTACTCTGTGCCCCTGAAACCAAAGGAACATCTGGTCTTTGTTGAACTCAGAAGAAATAAATGCATTTGCAATATTTTATGAACTCTAAAATTACAGTTATGTTTCAAGTTTCCTGAAATCTATTTCATCTCTCTAAACATATTCCCACAACAACCCAAATCCTCAGGTTACGGAAGGGGAAATGATGATTCAGTATATGCTCTTTTGTGAACAAACTTGCCTTTTTCTTTAATGTTTCAGATAGGTCAAGGCCAGACTGTTTTGAATGTCCTAATCCAAACAGTAAATACCTTTAATTCTAGAGTTTTATAGACAAGTGAAAAAAGTAATTCTTTACCACCCTCTATACCCTTGTTTACAGAGTGTTTTTGCTGTCTTGAGGATTTTTTTTAAAGATTATTCTAGCTCAGTTTAGCTGAGAATGAAAAGAACCAGGAGAAGTTGTTATCCCATGGAGATTTTAGTTTTGCAAGGAGTCACTTGCAGTGCTATTGTAATAGTAAATATAAAGAGCTGTTCAGATCCCAGTGCCCAGGAGAACACTTCCAGTAACATTACAGAGGCATTAAGGTGAAAGAGCAAAAGCACTGGACTAGTGTGAGAGGAGCAGGATTCCAGCAAAGTGCACGCTGGTTGTTATGTTTGGCCACAGGCAAGACCTTCTCTCTGGGCCTCAGATTCCTTCTGTCCAAAAATAGAGATTTGACAGCTCAGGGATGACCTGGGAGGAGAGCTGGAGTGTTCTATTGATCTGCTTTACAAATTAAGCTTCCATTTGGGAGTGACATGCCTAAACCAAGGCTAGAAAGCTAGATTTTATTATTTTATTTGTTGTCTCTGAAAATGCTTTGGTTTCATGAAATAAGATTTTTATCCATTAGTTTCATTCATTCATTCATTCCTCAACAAGCATTTATTGAAAGCATATTCTGTACCTGTTAATATGTGGCTCTCAAGGAATAAACAGTTGTTCTCGTTCATCTGGTTGCTTTGTTGATTTAATTAGGTTCTTGTTTCTTCCCAGTCTCTTGCATTTCTTAAATTGAAGTGTTGCTGATTATTGATGATAGACAAATTTTGAATATAGGAGAGTGACCTTATACTTTGGCAGATTAAATGGTGATTCCTGGGCAGGACAGATAATTTGTCCTGAAATAATCTACCCACTACCCTTTGCCTAATGCCTAAAATTTGATCATTAAAGAGGCATGACTTTTTGCTCTTTTCATCTGTAAAAGTGAGAATTCTAAAGGGAGGAATAGCATATAACATCATTAATATTCAATGCACGTTTATTATAAATTTATTTGGAGTTAGGCTTAATTTATTTTTTAACATGATAACAAATAATTCTGAAGGGAATCAACTACAGAAGGAAAGTGAAAAGACACAATTATCTATTATTTTGTTAATGTCTTAATATTTATTGAAAGTGCATTGTATATCAGATACTATATCATGCATCATGGTCTCTAAGGAATAGTTCTTTTCCCTGACGGGTTTCTAAATAAGGTGATAAATATCTATGTTTTATCTTATTTCTCCTTCAGAACTTGTCCACTACTATAAATAAAATAGATAATTAATAAGGACTTACTGTCTAGCATGGGGAACTCTACTCAGTAATCTGTTATGGCCTATATGGGAAAAAGAATCTAAAAAAAGAGTAGATACATGTATATGAATAATTGATTCACTTTGCTGTACAACAGAAACTAACACAACATTTTAGATCAACTGTACTCCAAAAAAATAATAAAAATGCTATTTAGAGACCTCAAGTCAGAAGATATGTATTTAATAATATTAAGACATTAAACATTAAAAAAACTCTGAAACAAAAATTTTCAGCCTTCACCTAACCCTAATTGCAAAGCTTATTCTGGAAAATGTTGGGCCAAGAAAGTAATTATAGCATGAAATAAATGTTTCTGACAGTACAGCAGTCTCTGCCCCCAGCTGAAAATAAAGGAAGTTATTCAACACTGACAAAATTTAATCAATATTTTGAGAAAAAGAATTGGTCATTATAGAGTTATGTAACTAGGCAAGTTATCTTTCAAGAATGAAAATGAACTAGAGACATTGTTAGATGAACAAAAATTGAGAATGTTTAACAGTTACAGATTCTTGCTAAAGAAAGCTTCAGATATAGGGGAAGTAACATGAATATGAAAGTCAGAGTTGCGTGGAGGAAAAATAAGTATAGAAATTGGTGAACATGGGATAAATATAAACAGTTTTTTGGTGAAACAGAATAGGCATACTTCAGAGAGATTGCAGATTTAGTTCCAGACCACTTCAATAAAGTGAATATCACAGTAAAGCTAGTCACACAAAATTTTTGATTTCCCAGTACTTATGAAAGTTATGATTACACTATACTATGTTAAATGTGTGATAGTATTATGTACATAGATTAATTAAAAATAAAAATTAATAATTACAATGGCAACACCAATCAGTTCACCCTCACAATTATATTAATAACCAGAAAGTCTGAAATATTGTAAGAATTTTGCCAAAATGTGACAAAGAGATAGGAAGTGAGCCAGTGCTGTTGGGAAAAAGTGCATCAGTGGTCTTGTCATACACAGGGTTACTGAGAACCTTCATTTTTTCATAAATGCAATGTCTGCAAAGCACAGTAAAATAAGATATGTCTGTACTTAGAATCCTTAATTTTTGGTGATAAACAATGAAGTAATTAAAATATTGGGTAAAAATAACATACATGTTAGCATAGAGGCAAACAGAGTTAAAACATACCTCATTTGTATAGAATATGAAGAAACTGAGTAACTTCAAAATTTCTGAAATATGTCTGTAAAATCTTTTAAGTTAAACACAAATCATATTTTAAAACTTCTGAGTTGGTAACAGATAAAAAAGAAGGCAAGGGAAATACAGTAAAAAGTTCAACAACAGAACAACAAAAATCCCACAAAATATGTTAGAAACAAACTGATTCACCCATAATCACAATGGTTGTAAAAAAAAATAGATTCAGTAACTAAGTGACAGAAATTATCACATTGGATTAAAAATCAAACATGTTGCTCTTGAGAGATTCATCTAAAACACAAGGACAGAATATTGAATGTACAAGAATAGAAAGAAATCTCACAGGAAAATGATAAACAAAACAAAGTTTGAGTAACTATTAATATAAAAAAAATTACCAGCAAAAATGTGTCAATGGAAATACAAGTAGTCATAACATAATAAAGTTATAATATTTCATTTACAATAGAATAAATTTCCAAGGGAAACAACAGTTTTATCTTGTGTGATCCTAGTAGCTTCAAAAACAGAAAGAAAATAGTCAATAAAGCTACAGGAAGAGTTGAAAAATTGAGAATTCTGATGGGTCATGTTACTGCATCACTGTCAGTTATAGATCAACCAAATAAAATGTGTAAAAGTAAGATCTGGTCATAAAAAATCTTGATAGCATGTCCATCTAAAGAATTCTTAACCTAGCATGTGTCAGTAGTTCATTCTTTGTAACTGCTAAGCAGTATTCCACTCTATGAATAAATAACATTTTTGTAATCAACACTCATCTCCCAGGCTTGACCCTTTATATCTGTCTTGTTCTCATTATTTTTATTTATCTTGCAATGTAAAGAGATTCTGAGAGTTTTCTGCTGTATGAGATTGTAAAGACCAAAGGGATTCTGCTTCTTCAGATGTCCACAGCTTCTCCATTGAATCCACTATATCTTTGCAGCATTTTTCAAGAGGAGATAATGATTTCTTAGCAGCGAAGAATTGTTGATATTGTTTTTCCTTCCCCATCCATTGTACCACTTATCTTTTACAGCCCTCTACAAACTGAGTCCATTTAGCGCAGCGGAGCTCCTTGGTCTGACACTGTAATGATGCGTGCACGCCGTTATGGGGCTCAGTTGCTGAGTCGTGTTCAGACTCCGGGACTGCAGCATGCCACTTTCACAGACCAGTCATCTTTTGAATCAGGGGGGATCAATGGATGTAAAAATTTTTATAATCTGGCATAAGGCTAGAAAACGGAATTATATATCTGGAGTAGCATAGTAATTGGTAGATAATAAGTGTTCAGTGTTACTTAATATTTGATAAATAAATGAATGCTGGGTATATTTGATAAATAAACAGAAGCCTGGAACAGAGAAAGCTTTAGATATCAATGCAGTAGTTTTATATTATAGACTTTTATCCCGGGTATCTTTTTTTTTTTTTTTTTTTAGTTGATGCTTGAATCTTTTTTTTTTTTTTAGTTGATGCTTGAATCTTTTTTTTTTTTCCAGTGGGTTTTGTCATACATTGATATGAATCAGCCATGGATTTACACGTCTTCCGGGTATCTTTTTCTGATTCTGTGAAGACACTGCTTTGTCTAGAACAAAAAGAAGAGGAACCAGGAATGAGCAAGTCAGTTCAAGAGAATGGGAAAGGTCTAAGCCATACATGTCTAGAATGAAATAGGGTACTACAAAAATACTAAGAGGACTGTGAAACTGTTTTGAGGACACTAACCTACAGTGGAGCCCGTTATCTCCAGTCATTGCAGTGGCAGCCTGAGATGAAGAGAAAGGAGACTAGATGCCTGGCTTGAGACCCAAGTGGTCATGACAGTCTCTAATAGGTGCCCTGTAGCCACAGATGCATTGTCTTATTTGTAGCATGCACTCAGTAATTTTCAGGTAATCAAGCATTGTATAGTTTCTCTTAAACTAAGCCTTTCCTTTTATTCTGATCAAGTCTTACGCATCTATTTTCTCAACCTAGTTTAAAGATCTGCAGGAATTAAAAAAAGGGGGTGAGTAATGTTATTTTTCAAGTCTAAGTTTATAGTTGATGACTAAAGAGTAATAAAATCCTTATTTAGATTCTTACCTTCACTCTTGGCTAGTTAATAACTGTTATACCAGTGTGATCATGCCATTTGTTTATGATACTCTTCAGATATTCCTGTTAGGAGATACGGCTGGAGGTGAGGAAGAATATTTTCTTGATATTAATCTAGCTGTAGAAGTGGTGACAATGGACTTTTCATTGATTAGTCAGAAGGATTCCTAGCAATTTATAAAGCAAATATTCCAAACAGATTAATTATATTTTATTCTAAAATAAGATTGACCCAATCAAATAATTTTCAGAATATTTCAAGGAAAAATGGCATAGGAAATACAAAATTTCTGCTGATGAGTCCAACTAAAGCAAGTAAAGCTCTACTTTAATCTAGTGTTGAGATGACATCATAAAGAATGTTACTTAAGTATAATTTAGACTGTTACTAACTTAAAATAGGAGATATTTGTTAGATTTCAGAAAAGTAGTGAATAATCACACTGACCAGAGAATCAGGAGATCTGCATTCTAATGTTACACTTAGTGGTTCTTATAATTACTCATTTAAATTATTTCTAAATTTTATTATAGTTCTCCAAATCTTAATACCTGTGATCTTGCAATCTATGACATAGATACTTTAAGGATTCCTACCTCATTATACTTGAAGTAGTATTTAACATGATATTGAAGTGCTTAAGAAAACCTGAATTATCAACTGATGGCATCTTTTTATGAATGTAAAAATGTATGTGTGTGTGTATTCAGTTGCTTAGTTGTGTCAAACTCTTTGTGACCCCATGAACTGGAGCATGCCAAGCTCCTCTGTCCTCTGCTATCTCCTGGAGCTTGCTCAGATTCGTGTCCACTGAGTCAGTAATGCTGTCTAACCATTTCGTCCTCTGCTGCCCTCTTCTTTGCCTTCAGTCTTTGCCGGCATCAGGGTCTTTTCCAGTGAGTTGGCACTTTGCATCAAGTGGTCAAAGTATTAGAGCTGCAGCATCAGTCCTTGCAGTGAATATTCAGGGTTGATTTCCTTTAGGATTGACTGATTTGATCAAATCAGTCCAGTCCAAGTCCTTCCAGTCCAAGGAGCTCTCAAGAGTCTTCTTCAGAATCACAATTCAGAAGCATCATTCTTTGGCACTTAGCCTTCTTGATGGTCCAGCTCTCACGTCCATACATGACTACTGGAAAAAAACATAGCTTTGACTAGATGGACCTTTGTTGGCAAAGTGATGTCCTGCTTTTTAACATGCTATCTAGGTTTGTCATAGCTTTCCTTCCAACGAGCAACCATCTTTTAGTTTCATAGCTGCAGTCACCATCTTCAATAATTTTGGAAAGTGAAAGTTGCTCAGTTGTGTCTGACTTTTTGTGACCCATAGACTATACAGATCATGGAATTCTCCAGGCCAGAATACTGGAGTGAGTAGCCTTTCCCTTCTCCAGGGAATCTTCTCAACCCAGGGATCAAATCCAGATCTTCCCGCATTGCAAAAAATAATTTAGAAGCCCAAGAAAGTAAAGTCTGTCACAGCTTCTATATTTTCCCCTTCTATCGCCATGAAGTGTTGGGACCAGATGCCTTGATCTTAGTTTTTTGAATGTGAAGTTTTTTTTTTTTTTTTTTGAATGTGAAGTTTTAAGGCAGTTTTTTCACTTTCCTCTTTCACTTTTGTCAAGAGGCTCTTTAGTTCCTCTTCACTTTCTGTTATTAGAGTGGTTATAATCTGCATATATGAGGTTGTTGATATTTCTCCCAGCAGTCTTGATTCCCACTTGTGATTCATCCAGCCAGCATTTCACATGATTTATTCTTCATGTAAGTTAAATAAGCAGAGTGACAGTATCCAGCTTTGCCGTATTCATTTCCCAATTTTAAAGCAGTCAGTTATTCCATGTAAGGTTCTAACTGTTGCTGCTTCTTCTTCTTCTTTTTTTTTTTTTTTTTGCTATTAACTGTAATTTTATTTTATTTTATTTTTTATTAGTTGGAGGCTAATCACTTCACAACATTTCAGTGGGTTTTGTCATAACTGTTGCTTCTTGATCTGCATACAGATTTTTCAGGAGGCAGGTAAAATAGTCTGGTATTTCCATCTCTTTGAGAATTTTCTACACAATTTTTTGTGATCCGCCCGGTCAAAGTCTTTAGCATTGTCAAGAAGCAGAAGTAGATTTTTTTTTCTGGAATTACCTTGCTTTCTCTATGATCCAGCAAATGTTGACAGTTTCATCTCTGGCTTCTCTGCCTTTTTAAAGTCCAGCTGATACACCTGAAAGTTCCGTGTTCATATACTGTTGAAGCCTTGCTTGAAGGATTTTGAGCATAACCTTGCTAGCATGCCATTATATAATTGTCCAAGCCTATAGAACATACAACATAGAGTTAACCATAATGTAAACTATAGATGTTGGGTAATTATGATGTGTAAATGCAGGTTCGTCAGTTGTAACAAATGTACCACTCTGGTGGGAGATGTTAATAATTGGGGAAGCTATGCATGTGTAGGGGCAAGAGCTGTATGGGAAATATCTATATCTTCCTCTCAGTTTTGATGTGCACCTAAAACTGCTCTGAAAAAAGTGTATCTGTTTAAAACATATTCAGTTTATGCTAAAGATAATGGTTGTCAGTTGTTGTTAGGCATGAATGATTCCCTTTGAAGTCTCTTTCAGACCATATCTCAATGTTGATAGGATGCTATGTGGGCTGCAGGAAGAAGATCCATCCAAAAGCATTTGCTTTATTGTATTTATTTGTCTCAGGAACAGCAACTGAGCATGTTGTTGTTTCTTCAGGAATTGTTTGGATGCACACTAAGTTGTTGGTAATGTTTATCATAAAATATCACAGCGTCACAGGGCATCTTTACAGGGCACTGATACTGCATCCTTAATCATGGGAGCATTTGGATGATGATCTTCATGAAGTGAAATACTCAAAACTGTCACGAGGGAATATGTGGTGTTCAAGTTTATTTTGTTGTTTTGTTCAGAATTATGACAATTTAAACACGGTTGTAGTGACCGTTTGTGTTTGCTTCTTCTCCAATTTAAAAATTATTTTGGCAAAGGCGGGTAATAGTAATAGATGCTAAAGGATAAATTTTTGTGACTGACTTGAGTTCTGGGTTAAAGTAGATTCTATGGATGGATCCAGACTCAACAGGATTAAATGTTCCATGATCAACTAGTGATGGTTGCTTCTGTTGGGCTAAAGATACCTGTGGCATATGTGACTAATCTTAGCTGCTGCTGTTAGAACCAGCTCCTGCTTAAGTCAAAATATGAACAATCAGAAAAGTCTACAAAATGGTTTTTCCCTCTGTTTATTGAATTATATATTAAATTTAATTTTAGAA
Source organism: Dama dama (assembly GCF_033118175.1). Classification (NCBI taxonomy): domain Eukaryota; kingdom Metazoa; phylum Chordata; class Mammalia; order Artiodactyla; family Cervidae; genus Dama; species Dama dama. The sequence goes on along the minus strand of NC_083689.1, from coordinate 75,945,707 downwards.
TTGAATTGTTCAGTTGTTCTCTTTCATTAAAATCAATCATTTTTAGAGGTTGAATATAATCTCTCTTGTGGAGGAATACCGATTTATTATATAGGTGAAATTTTAACTTGAATGTCATGATTTGTTTCTAGCAAAACTGTTTTAGCTCAGCTGCCTGGAGTTTATACTTTATTAATAACATGTATCTCAAAATATATAGTGTGCAAAAATATTTCAAATTCTTTAATTTCAAGTGACTTCAAATCCAGGAAAGGAAAAAAGAGAATTGAAATTAAAGCCAAAAGACAACATTGTCATGGCCTCTTTTTAATGCTCTTATTGAGCTGACAGATAAACTTGTGTTTGAAACTTGCTCTAACAATACCTTATGCTGTAAACTACATGGAATTTTATCTGTGGATTTGGAAAAACTAATTGACCTTGGCAGTAATTGTCTCACTGGAGGAGAAAGAAGTAAAAACTAAAACTTCAGCCACTTAACCATCCCTTTCAGCCAAGTCCCTTGTTGATCAGTGAGGAAAAATAATGAGAACTGCTCCATTTCCTAAGAACCATCTTGCTATTGTCAACACTCCAACCTTTCTCATTTGAGACTCAAATTTATTTCAGTTCCTTACATGCTCTGTGCTATCTGCCTGTATTACCATAAATTATTTCCACTAGAAATGTCGAATTGAAAAACAAAAAGCACTGGGTGTTTTCATGCAAGAGAAATTAATCTTACCCAAAGGAAATAATGCCCCCATTACACTCCGGTGCTCAGGCTTGTATATTCAGAATCTTTGTCTACACCTCATGTGGGGGCCGTTATATTATTGTAATACAATTGCTACAAATGATTAAACACATTGCTAATCTAATACGAAAGCAAAAGACTTGCAGGCCTCAAAGCACTTACCCAACATCTTTCAGTACTAAGAATTTTTTTGTATTTGTTTCACTAAACTTTCCTTCAACGTTTTTGCTTTTCTCTCATAAGCCTTTATAAACACACTGACCTTCAGCCCATCTCCAGATGCATCTGTAAATATTTTGTATTAAATTTGGAAGAACTGGTTACTCTGTTAGATGCTTTCCAGCTCATAATCTTCTGAGGTTGTTGTCCTTGTTTAATTGATGATAATAGTTTAGATAAAAGAAACAGCCAGTTTCCACCATCTATTGAGAATTTGCTATGTGACAGTCTATATGTGTGTGAGGCACTTTACATACATCTCCTTGCAATCTCACAAGGAACTCACGTGAGCGATTCCAGTGTTACTCCAACATGTAACGACATAACCTAGATTTTCCAAGGGTCACTACCTTGTAAATAGTGGAACAAAAAGTTAAACACAAGTTTGTCTGACTCTCTGTCTTTTACATATTCAGATCTCTCCTATCTTTCAAGACTCAAAATGAGTCTCATATCCATCCATAAAGCCTTCCCTAACATTCTGAGCTAGTGTTAGCTCTGTGACTTACCTTGAAGTTAAAAATTGGCTCTGTGAACATTGCCACACCACTCATGTCTTCGTTTTGTTACTGTTTTTCCTGTATGTGCCTTTATCACTGATAATACAAAGTTCACAACTTGATACTTCCCCTTCCTTTGCAGGGCTCAGGTCAGTGTTGAGCGGTCACATGGCTGTTAGGAGGAGGACTAAGTCAAATGCAGAGGAGGCTTGTTCAGATTTCCATTCCAAGCTTGTCTGCTTTAGCATGTACCATTAGAAAAGCCCTTCTCTCTGCTTTGCCTTTCCCCTCAGAGAATTAAAGTATGTAGCCACTTAACCTGATTCTCAATACACTCTCCACTCCCTTGTCTTTCAAAATCATTTTAATAAACAAAAATTGTGGAAAATAATAGCAACCTCATCAAGTTACTGTTGCAACTGGAAAAAAAGTTCCTCCCAACAGGATACCAACTCTTCAGTTTCCCACTTTAGACATTCTCTTTCCTGTTCCAGAAAGTATACATGATGTACACTGAGGGTGTCTTAGTTACCTTTTTTTTTTTTTTTCAAGTGAGCATAGGGGACAGTGAAATCCAATTTTATGTAATAATATTTCAGTGGATGAACAAAACAAAGCTAAATGATAGCTAGTAAAGGAAGATGAAATGATGATCACAGTCATGAGATTTTTATATGATTTAAGGTGATGCTCAGAATAACACTTGAATTAGGTTCAATCATTAAATGTAAAATATTTCTGTGTAAAATTAATAAGTAAATTTGCCTCTTCCCTCCCCTGGGATTTGTGAACTAAGAATGATCCCAGTTTATACATTTTGGTAATATTTATTGCTATAATAATATTTATTGCTATTCATAAAATATTACTAAGTTTCTTTAATATATATTGTCACAAAATTAATATACATTGAATTTTAAAAGTGTACTGTTATTAATCTGTGTAGTGACACAATTCATGAGTATATGTCCTAGACCCTTATTTTTTTGGTATGAGGGAGGTAGAAAATTTATTATCTTTGCACAGCATTTCATTGACTATGTGAAAAGATGCAAATTCAGACATAATGTTTTATTTTTCAGGATTCCATGGAACCATTGGGATGGATCTTTTGCCTATTGCATTTTTTTACTATGCAAAATTTAATAACAAAATTAAAATTTAATAGATCCTTTTGTTAAATTCTTCTTGTATGACAGGCACTGTGCTGTATGCTTGGCATACACTACCTTATAATCCTCAAAAAAATTTACCATGGTAGTCATTCATTTTATATCTGTTTTAAAAATAAGGAACATAAAACAGGCTGAGATTACATTAGCTAAGGTGAAAGAAGGAAAAAGCAAGTAGAAAGTGAAGTCGCTCAGTTGTGTCAGCCTCTTTGTGACCTCATGGACTGTAGCCTGCCAGACTCCTCCGTCCATGGGATTTTCCAGGCTAGAATACTGGAGTGGGTTGCCATTTCCTTAAGGGGTAGAGTTTGTATTTGACTCCATGTCTGATGCACACAGAAGTGAATGATAGATTTATAATATACTAAGATATACCTGTGCCTAATTTAACTGTAGCTAAAGAGCCTTTCTGGCTTTGCTTCAGTGAAGCCCTCCTTCTTGCTTTCCTGCCATGGTGCTTACTCAGAAGGCAGAACAATAAATTGTGACTGTAGTTTTTGATAGAAGGAGTAAAGATAAATACTTCTCTTGCTTTCTAAATTTTAAGCCATGTTGAGGTCACTGTGCTCAATCACTCTCCTCTCTGTTCCCATTTTGAATCTGGTCTAGGAAATAAGACTGTTACTTCTGAAAATCATTAAACCCTGCTGTGCTTTCTCCCTTCTTCCCACACCTTTAGGATGTTATCCATAACTACTGTGGAAACTGAAGCAAATATTTTCTCGTTTATTTTAAAACTCAGAAGTGCATTAAAAGTTCAGCTACGTATCTCTGGTAGTGAAGATATTAGTTATTGTGCTTAGCTAAAAGTATTTATTTAGGAAGTCAGGAGGTTACATTTATGAGCTAGAACTAGAATAAATTGATGTCCTTGGTGATACACTAAGTCGTATTCAGAATTGATCTGCCTATTGGGCATAGGTATTCCTCCAGCAACGTAAGGATTGTAGAACTTATCTTTACACAGGCAGAAATGATTCTACACAGAATTGACTTGGCAGAGATTTCTATTCCATATCACAGTATACCGAAATCTCACCTTCCAAGAAATGAGTCCGTTTATCTGTTACGTCTTTCACCACACTGATCCAAGCCACCATCATCACTTGCCTGGTAGTTTCATAATGCTAACTGATCAATATCCTTTAGGGTACCAAGATATCCATAGCATAATTACCATACCCTAGCTTGATTTCTTTCTGGCCTCTTGCTACTACACAGATGGTAGTAAGGAAGCAACTGTCTTTGGTTGAGGACTCTTGATAAAGTTTATAATCTTTAAGCCTGGAAAAACTCCGAGTCATCCTAGCATCTGCCTTTAGAAATGATATGAATATGGAATCCATTGTACAACATTGTTAACTTCTTTGTGGAAAGCAAAATACTGCCATCCTTTGGCATTTGCTTAGTGATAACATAATGTTCTCAGGTATCCATAAAACTTATATTGCATGTAGCCACCATTTCTTTCTTGATTTTAACTTCAAACTACTTCCTATAAATCCTTAGATTTCTTAAATAGTGTAAGTAAAATGAAAAGCAGAGGACATTGCAATAACAGCAACAACAAACACAAAGACAGCAACAAAGAGGGAGAAAAAAGTGACCATAATGCAGGAGCAAGATAAGTATAAAAATAATAGATAACCATGTGAAAGCCTAGAGACCATCCCTGCTCTTTTCTCAGGCAACCTATTAGAAACCTTTCTGCTTCCTAACTGTTTTGGGTCATCTCTTTGGAGAAAATGGTCTTTTACAGAGCACTGTACTCCTACTCGCAAACCATCTGTCTATCTTATCATGCTGCACTGATGCTTTATCTTACAAACAACCAAAGACATGACGACAGAAAGTAAGATCTGGGAGGAAAAAGTATGATATTATGGAAAAGAGAAGGCACAAAAATATAAGCAAGGCAATTTACTTGTTCCAAATACAAAGTCACAACATGAAAATGCTTTACAGTAGACTGGATCTGATAGAGGTAAATGTTCTTCAGAAGACCTCACTTTCACCCTCTGCCATAACTCCATGGCTGATTCATGTCAATGTACGACAAAACCCACTGTAATGTTGCGAAGTAATTAGCCTCCAACTAATAAAAATAATTAAAAAAAAAAAAAGAAAAGAAAGAAAGAAAGTGAAGTCACTCAGTCATGTCCGACTCTGCAACCCCATGGATGGTAGCCTACCAGATTCCTCCATCCATATGATTTTCCAGGCAAGAGTACTGGAGTGGGTTGCTATTTCCTTCTCCAGGGGATCTTCTCGACCCAGGGATCGAACCCAGGTCTCCTGCATTTTAGGCTGACACTTTACCATCTGAGCCACCAGGGAAGTCATGAAAATGTCTTGCAAATAATTTCAGGGTAAAAAAATATTTATAGGGAAATCATGATGAAAAAATAATGAAACACATAGGAAAAGGGGGCCAGAAATAGAAATTTTCAGATAACTGTATTGGTGTCCTACTGTTGCTAATTGCCACAAGCTTGGTGGCTTAAAACAACATACATTTATTATCTTATAGTTCTAGAGGTTGAGTCCTAAAAATAAAGGAGGCAATAGGACTGTGTTCTTTCAAGAGGTTCTAAAAGAGAATCTCTTTCCTTACCTTTTCCAACAATTAGAGCCTCACCTGCATTCATTAGATCATGGCACCTTCATATCATTTCTACCTCTGCTCCCATCATTATATCTTCTCTTCTGTCTCTGACCATCCTGCCTTCTTATCATAAAGATCCCTTGTGATTAAAACTGGGTCCAATCCAAGATAATCTCCTCCTCTCAAAATTTTAAATTTAATCATGTCGTGCAAATTTAATCATGCTTCTTCCCCTCAGAATTTTAAATTTAACCATGTTCCTTTTGTCATATATGTAAGGCACATACTCACAGTTTCAGGAAAAAGGGTGTGACTACTTTGGGTAGTGCATTACTCTACCCCTCTACGAGAATACATGGAGATAACAAACTCAGATTTCAGATTATTAGAATTACCACAACAGCTATTGTAAAATTAGGCTTTTTTTGTATTTAAAGAAATAGAAGACAAAAAAAAAAGAAATAGAAGACAAGCTGGAAAATTATGTATATGAGACAAGAAAACATAAAAATGACCTGGCACATTTTTAAAAGTATCAAATAGCACTCCTAGAAATGAAATTGAGTAAATTAATTTTTAAAAAATGAGTGAGCTTAATAGCATACATAAGAAGAGGTTAAAGCATCTGCCTGCAATGCGGGAGACCTGGGTTCAATCTCTGGGTCGGGAAGATCCCCTGGAGAAGGAAAGGGCAACCCACTCCAGTATTCTTGCCTGGAGAATCCCATGGACGGAGGAGCCTGGTGGGCTACAGTCCACGGGGTTGCAAAGAGTCGGACGCAACTGAGTGACCTAACTAACTAACTAAAGATTATTTCAGAAAAATTTCTGAAATATTTCAAATTTTCAAAATGTTTTGAGAAATGTTTTTATTTCCTTTTCTGGTTGGAATTATCATAACTATTAATTTTACTATATAATGTTCTTTAGTTTCCATGTATGCTTTTGAGCTCCTAAGAAATATGAAACCTTAAAATATGTCAGTAAATTTTTATGTAATTTATTAGACTCAAACAGAAGATAAACTTGAATGATTAAGTAAAAGAAATCTCACAATATCAAATAAATAAAAGAAATTATGAAACTGTTGTGATGCAGAATATACGTATGGGAGATGTAATATCAACTACTAGAAGAGCTGAATGAAGTTTAGGGGATGAATTTTCTTAGAAATCAAAAAGGATTCACCTAGTAAATATGGAACAGCTGTCCTCCAAAACATCTATAAATTTGTTACAACATTAGGTATAAAATGAAAAAATTTACTGTAGAGTAAAAGAAAATAGAGTTCAGAAATCTGTACAAATGAGACTGAGCATTTTATTGATAAAGGTCCTGCTGGTTATCAGTGAGTAAAGAATGAATTGTTTGATAATTGCTGTTAGTTCACCTAATTTTTCAGTAAAAAATCTTTTACATTTTCTACTTGCCCAAGCTAAACTCTTCTTGGAGCTAGAATTAAGTATAAATCAATAGTGATAATTATTATGAAAGTATAAGAAGAAAAGACAGTATTTGCTCAATCTTGGAGTATGCGTGCCTTGCCAATATGAGATAAAGATACATGTATTCATGAAGATAATCTCTTTTCTAATTTGATAACATACACCATTAAAAGCTTATTTGAAAAAAGTAACCATAATTGATTCATTTCAGCAAGTATTTTCAGATACCTAACTTGTACAAACCACTGTTTTAGGTTTGGGGGATACCTAGGGAACATAATAAAAGCAAATAAAAGTACCTACTCTTGTGAATTTTAAATTTTAGTAGAAAAGAGAAAGGAGAAAAAAAATATGGTCTGTTAGAAATTAATAAGTGCTGTGATAAAAGAACAGAATATAGGAAGGCTGATCTGCCTTGGCTTTGGCAGGAGTGGAAGTGTGTTGAAATTATTTACACTATAAGTGTAGGCCTCACCAAGAGGTGACATATGAGCTTCTGAGCAAAGACCTAGAGAAGGTGGAGGGTGAACATCTGGGGAAAAGCACTGTTGGCAAGGGGTACAGCCACTGCAAAATCTGTTCAAAGTACATTTAGGAAGCCAGGTGTTTGAAACAAACAAAGTGTAGGGGGAAAGTAAGAAATGGAATAAAATTAAACAAAGTGAAGAGACAAGTGAACTGTCAGGGGAAAACATTTAAAACTTTTATAGCAAAAAAAAGTATTGATAGTTATAAAAGAGCTCCAACACATAAATAAGAAAATAGCAATATTCCATAAGCATGTTACTAAGGAAGAAAATTAGCCAATAGAATATTAACCTCTTTGGTGGTGAGAGTGATCAGAAAAATAACAATAAAATGAATAAAAATTATTAGTTATTAATTGTGGTTAGAAGTACTTTTCTAAGCATTTAATTAACTAATGCTCCTCATATAAAATTATATCCTTATTTAGAGATGCAGACATTGCTACACAGAATAGTGGTCTGAAGAAAAAAAAAATGAAAAAGGTAGTCTGATCAAGTTCACACACTTTGATAGTGATGGATATTCAGGTATTCTGATTGCAGGATCCACTATCTAAATATAAGATTGTTTTTTACTGTTCTTCAGTAATGGAAATAGAAATCTATTAGTAAAGTGATGTTCTATCGGTAAAATGTGGAGAAATAGGAAACTTGATCATGATGAATTTAAAAATAGTACATAACTTAAATTTAAGATTTACAGTGAACTAGACATCATATTGTCAATCCTAACATGATCTTTATGGAACCTAAAAGGTCAAACATTTCTCACAAAATAATCCAGATTAACACTGGTAGAGCTTGGATATGATTCCGCATGTTTTAGTCACAACCGCCTTTCTTTTAAACACTGTAGTTCATTTCCAATATTATTAGGAATAGAGATTTTTTATAGTATTTTAGTAAATTTACAGCACTTATCAAAATTTAATATATGCATAAGCTTTGACCTAATAAGTCCACTTCACAATCTGTCAGTTCAGTAGCTCAGTCGTGTCCAACTCTTTGCGACCCGGTGGAATGCAATACACCAGGCCTCCCTCTCCATCACAAATCCCGGAGTTTACTCAAACACACGTCCATTGAGTCGGTAATGCCATCCAAGCATCTTATCCTCTTGTTGTCCCCTTCTTTTCCTGCCTTGTCTTTCCCAGTGTCAGGATCTTTCCTAATAAGTCATTTTTCACATCAGATGGCCAAAGTATTGGAGTTTCAGCTTCAGCATCAGTCCTTCCAATGAATATTCAGTACTGATTTCGTTTAAAATGGACTGGTTGGATCTCCTTGCAGTCCAAGGGACTCTCAAGAGTCTTCTCCAACACCACAGTTCAAAAGCATCAGTTTTTTGGCTCTCAGCTTTCTTTATGGTCCAACTCTCAGATCCATACATGACTACTGGAAAAACCATAGCTTTGACTAGGTGAACCTTTGTTGGCAAAGTAATGTCTCTGTTTTTTAATGTGCTGTCTAGGTTGGTCATAACTTTCCTTCCAAGGAGCAAGCATCTTTTCATTTCATGGCTGTAGTTACCATCTGCAGTGATTTTGGAGCCCAAGAAAATAAAGTCTGATATTGTTTCCACTGTTTCCACATCTATTTGACATGAAGTGATGGGACCAGATGCCATGATCATAGTTTTCTGAATGTTGAGCTTTAAAGCAACTTTTTCACTCTTCTTTTTCACATTCATCAAAAGACTCTTTAGTTTTTCTTCACTTTTTGCCATAAGGGTGGTGTCATCTGCATGTCTTAGGTTATTGATATTTCTCCCAGCAATTTTGATTCCAGCTTGTGCTTCATCCAGCTCAGCATTCCTCATGATATTCTTTGCATATAAGTTAAATATGCAGTGTGACAATATGCAGCCTTGATGTACTCCTTTCCCTATTTGGAACCAGTCTGTTGTTCCATGTCCAGTTCTCACTGTTGCTTCCTGACCTGCATACAGATTTCTCAAGAGGCAGGTCAGGTGGTCTGGTATTCCCATCTCTTTCAGAATTTTCCACAGTTTGTTGTGATCCACACAGTCAAAGGCTTTGGTATAGTCAATAAAGCAGAAGTAGATATTTTTCTGGAACTCTCTTGCTTTTTTGATGATCTAGCAGATGTTGGCAATTTGATCTCTGGTTCCTCTGCCTTTTCTAAAACCAGCTTGAACATCTGGAAGTTCATGGTTCATGCACTGTTGAAGCCTGGTTTAGAGAATTTTGAGCATTACTTTGCTAGTGTGTGAGATGATTGCAATTGTGTGGTAGTTTGAGCATTCTTTGGCATTGCCTTTCTTTGGGATTGGAATGAAAACTGACCTTTTCCAGTCCTGTGGCCACTGCTGAGTTTTCTAAATTTGCTGGCATATTGAGTGCATACTGAGCATGGCCCCTCCCATCAGAACAGGACCGTTTCCCCCTCAGTCTGTCTCTCCCCTCAGGAAGCTTCCATAAGCCTCTTATCCTTCTCCATCAGAGGGCAGACAGACTGAAAACTACAGTCACAAAAAACTAACCAGTCTGATCACATGGACCACAGCCTTGTCTAATTCAATGGAACTATGAACCATACTGTGTAGGGCCAACCAAGATGGATGGGTTATGGTGGAGAGGTCTGACAAAACGTTGTCCCCCGGAGAAGGGAATGCAATATTCTTGCGTTGAGAACCCCATGAACAGTATGAACCATATGAGAAGTCCATTTATAGGAATATATTAATAGGTACATTTGTACAGATAAATAAGTACAAAATGTCTTTTTTTTTTTTTTTAATGAATAGCAACTTAAACTCCATCAGTAAGGGAATAGTTCAACAGTTATGGTAAATCAGTAATATGTAATACTACAGTGCCAAAAAGGAAATTAAATAGAATTATATGTTCTGGATGGGAAAGCTCATTATGGTTATTATGTTTTAAATAATTTTCAGAACAATAGGCTAGATCATCATGCTATCTATGTTAAAATAACCTTTAAATGTGTTAATAAAATGAATAGAAGTTAAATGAATACATACTTAAATTTATAAGCATGTCATATGTACAGATATATATAGCTTATACATTATCTATTTGCATATATCTAAGATATGGATAATTAAAATGTATTAAATGCATACTTAGAAGTATATTTAGTATCATATATGTTACAGATTATTGAGATATTGATATGTTATAAAAATACTCATTAAAAGTATAAAATTCTGTTTTTAGTATATTCATAGGACTGTGCCACCATCATAACAACCTACCCATAGAGCATTTTACCTCCCCAAAAGAAATTCTGTACCTGTTAGCAGACATTCCTTCTTCCCTGTACCACGGTCCCATGTAGCACAAAGCAACTGCTAATCTTTCTTCCTATAGATATGCTTATTCTGAACATTTGATATAAATTGAATCATGTAATTTGTAGACTTTTGTGGCTGGCTTCTTTCATTCAGCATAATTTTAGGTTCATCTATGTTCAGTTCAGTTCAGTCGCTCAGTCATATCCGACTCTTTGCGGCTCCATGGACTGCAGCACCCCAGGCTTCCCTGTCCATCACCAACTCCCAGAGTTTACTCAAACTCATGTCCATTGAGTCAGTGATGCCATCCAACCATCTCATCCTCTGTTGTCCCCTTCTCCTCCTGCCTTCAATCTTTCCCAGCATCAGGGTCTTTTCGAATGAGCCAGTTCTTCGAATCAGGTGGCCAAAATATTGGAGTTTCAGCTTCAACATCAGTCCTTCCAAAGGACATTCAGGACTGATTTCCTTTAGGATGGGCTGGTTGGGTCTCCTTGCAGTCAAAGGGACTCTCAAGAGTCTTCTCCAACACCACAGTTCAAAAGCATCAATTCTACAGTGCTCAGCTTTCTTTATAGTCCAACTCTCACATCCATACATGACCACTGGAAAAACCATAGCCTTGACTAGACATACCTTTGTTGACAAAGTAACATCTCTGCTTTTTAATTTTCTGTCTTGGTTGGTCATAACTTTCCTTCCAAGGAGTAAGCGTCTTTTAATTTCATGGCTGCAGTCACCATCTGCAGTGATTTTGGAGCCCCCAAAAATGAAGTCAGCCACTGTTTCCACTGTTTCCCCATCTATTTGCCATGAAATGATGGGACCGGATGCCATCGTCTTAGTTTTCTGAATGTTGAGCTTTAAGCCAACTTTTTCATTCTCCTCTTTCACTTTCATCAAGAGGCTCTTTAGTCATCTTCACTTTCTGCCATAAGAGTGGTGCCTAAGAAAAGTTTTAAATCTTGTTATGGTTCAATGTATCTGTATGTTCTTTTGCCACTTGTACTTCTGGTATCATATTAAGAAACAATTGCTTATCCTAAAGTAAAAAAGGAGGTATTTACTCTGTTTTCTTCCAAGATTTACATATTTTAGCTCTTACGTTTCTGTCTGTGAGCCACTTGACATTAACTTCTGCATACGATGTGAGGTGCAGGTTCAGCTTCACTGTTTGGCAAGTAGATACTCAGTTGTGCCAGTGCAATCTGTGAAAAGACTTCTGTCCCTGTGTGATTGTCTTGGCCCTTTGCTGATCTCAATTAGCCATGACCTATAAGTCTGTTTTATGGTAATACTGTACTGTGTCTTGTTTGTTTTTGTCTTGTTTTGTCTTAGTTATGCCATGTGGCATATAGAATCTTAGTTCCCCAACCAGGGATGAAACCCACATCCCCTGAATTGGAGGCATGGAGTCTTAAGCACTGAACACCAGGGAGGTCCCTAGTCCTGCAGTGTTTTATTATCATAGATTTTTAGAAAGTTTTAAAATTGGAAAATGTAAGTTCTTCAATTTATTTTCCAGGAATGTTTTGGCTATTTTCAGCCCTTCCATTTCCATATGAATTTTAGGATCAACTTGTCATGTCTGCAGAAAAGCCAGATAGAATTTTAATACCAAATGTGCTGAATCTGTAGGTCAGTTTGAATACTACTGCTGTCTTAAAATATTGCATTTTCTGACACATGAACATGAAAGTTGTTCAATTTATTTAAACCTTTAATTCCTTTGAACAGTGTTTTCTGTAGTTTTTAGTATACAATTTTTATTGTTATAAATGTACAGCTACGTATTTTTTTCTTTTTGATCTATTGTATATAGAATTGCTTTCTTAATTTCAGTTTGGGGATATTTTGACTTGGGCTTCCCTGGCAGCTCAGCTGGTGAAGAATCCACCTGCAATGCAGACCTGTGTTCGATACCTGGGTTGGAAGATCCCCTGGAGAAGGAATAGGCTACCCACTCCCATATTCATGGGCTCCCCTGGTGGCTCAGATGGTAAAAGAATCCGCCTGCAGTGTGGAAGACCTGGGTTTGATCCTTGAGTTGGGAAGATCCCCTGGAGTAGGGCATGGCAGCCACTCCAGTATTCTTGCCTGGAGAGTCCCCATGGACAGAAGAGCCTGGCAGGCCATGGTCCATGGGGCTGCAGAGTTGGACATGACTGAGCGACTAAGCACAGCACGGCACATAGTTGACTTACTGTGTTTCAGGTGTAGAGCAAAGTGATGCATACACACACATATATATATTATTTTTCAGATCTTTTTGTTATAGGCTATTAAAAGATGATTGGATATAGTTTCCTATGCTATACAGTAGGTCCTTGTTGTTTATTAAATACAGTTGCTTTTTGCATATTGACCTTGTTTCCTTCAACCTTGTTGTACTATTTGTTCTGATATTTTTTGTGCATTTTTAAAAATAATCTATGTACAAAACCATGCAATTTGTAAATATAGATGGTTTTACATCTTACCTTTTATCCTGAATTCTTTCCGATTCCTTTTATTGCCTAATTGTCCTGACTAGAACCCATAATACAGTGTTGAGTAGAATGGCTTGAGTAGACATCCTTACTTTTTTTCATGGTCTTGAGAGAAAGCATTCAGTCTTTCACCATTAATTTTTATGATAGTTGTGGGGTTTTTATAGAAGTCTTTTTTAATAGTTTGAGGCTTCTATTTATAGTTTTTTGTGTGTTTTTAATCATGAAGTGTTACCCGATTTTATACAATGTTTTCTGTATTTGCTGAGATGATCATATAGTTCTTGTCCTTTATTCAGTTGATATAGTTATTCTAATTGATTCTGGGTGTAAACTAGTGATACACTATGGAAAATATTATGAAGTTCCCTTAAAAAACTAAAAATAGAACTACAATATGATCCAGAATCCCAGGAGTACTCTGATTCAAAAAGATATATGCATCCCAGTGTTCATAGCAGCACTATGTACAGTAGTCAAGACATGGAAACAATCCAGGTGCCCATGAACAGATAATTGGCTTTTAAAAAGATGTCTCTCTCTCTCACACACACGCACACAAAACACAGTGGAATATTATTCAGCCATAAAAAGAAATGTTGCCATTAGCAGCAACATGGATATGCCTTGAAAATGTTACACTTAGTAAAATAAGTCAGACAAAGACAAATACTGTGTGATATCACTTATATGTGGAGTCTAAAAATAATTCAAATGAACATATGTGCAAAACAGAAACAGATTTACAGACAAAGATAACAAACTTATAATATCCAATGGGGAGAGGGAAGGGGTGAGGGACAGATTGAAAGTATGAGATAAGCAGATACAGACTACTATGTTGAAGTAATAAGGATTTCCTGTAAATGACAGGGAGTGATATTCAGTATAAGTTAATAACCTATAAATGGAGTATAAAATATAAAATTATAACTGAATCACTGTGCTGTACCCCTAAAACTAATACAGTATTGTAAATCAACTATACCTCAATAAAAAAAGAAGAAACCTAACCTAACCAGACATTTTTGGGATAAATTCTACTTGGCCTTGATGTATAATTCTTTTTATATATTACTGAATTTAGTTTGCTGATATTTTTTATTTTGTCATCTACATTTACCTTGTCATTAAGCACAGTTTCTGTAGGTTCTTTGAGCATGTTTATGTGCTTCAAAGTTATATTTTACTGTCTTTTTCCTATGTATGGGAAATGTTCATGTTCTTTGGATGTCTCTTAACTTTATATTGAAAACTGTACCTTGTAGATAATGTATTATAGCAACGGTGGATACACATCCCCTACAGGAGGGATGGAAGGTTATTGTTGCTATTTAACTGGCTAAAATTTAAATTTCTTAAGTGACAAATTCTGTGAGGTCTATTTATTCTGCAGCGTGCAGCCTCTGATATCCCTGCTCACATGTTTTTTCTTTGCTTTAATCTTTTGGTTTGGTTCCTTAGAGGTCAGTCGTGAGCAGCTTAAACCATTTATTGGTCACAGATTATGCTTAAGTCCCCTCAGTCCCTAAGAGTTTTACCCTTTAATACTGGATATTAGTGTATAGGCTTTTACCACTGTTAGGATGTTTACATTCTTTTTGACCTGCATTCAGCCTGAAATTTGGTGGTTACCTCTCTAATCAGTCTTGGGAGGGTAGAGTATTGGTCATTCGTACTTGTCCAGAATCCTAGTAGCTGGTGTGTTTTATTTTTATAGCTGGGTTCTGGTCAGAAGTTGAGTTTGAGCCTTTGTGACACGGAGTTGTGTTGCCTGGGTTGATGGCTCTGTGGCTTGGGGGATGCTTGCAAGTGAGCCCCACATCCTACTCAGATCACTCCTGAGTGAGTCCAGGCTCGTGCATGTGCTCAGACTTTGTGCACCCCAGGGTTGACTGTGATTTCCAGAAGTACTCTTCTTGGATATTTCCTTATGGGGGAGGGGAGACGGTGAGCCCTGCGTTCCTGGCTGCAGGGCTTTGCTGTGGTGCCTTCATCAGGCTCGGTTGGCTGGGGGAGAAAGGAAGTCTTGATTCAAATACTACTGATTCTCACTGTTCATACCAAGCTTTTTCTTGTGAATGTTTCTTCATTTGCTCTATGCTCTTAGGACTATTTCCATAGACTTTAAATGATTGCTTTTTCTACAATAAAATCTTTGTTTTGCTGGCAAGAGTACCTCAGAGCTTCTCTCACTGCTGTTCCGGAGAGCCTACCTCCTCTATAAATCTTTGCTTATGCAAGTCATGTGCTGAAATACATTTGTAATGCATATGCACCCACATACGGTTGCCGACGAGTAGTGGGAGATCTGGCAGCCTCTGAACACTAATATTAGCAGAATAGAAAATTGGGCATGGCTGGCTAAGTGCAGACTTTAATCTTTTCCTGAACAGATATTTATATTGATACCCTTCCATCATCCTCCTGCCTTATACACCTTACTAAGTTCCTGCCCGTCAGAACATTAACCATCTAAATGTTGGTGTTCTCGGTTCTTAGTCTGTGTCCAGGTTATTTGCCTGATCTGTCCCTTACTCTTCTGTTAAAATCCTACTTATGGTTCAAGCTGATATACTGCCCTGCCCACAATTCATTTCCTGATCACACTTCTGTACTCCACATGCCTTTTCATATGGCTGTATGTCGTACATGGTTCAGTTAACATGGTTTTTCCTGCTAGATATTAGTGCCTCAAGAGTAGACATTATGTCTTAATCTTTTTCCCTTACCAGTTTACACAGAAACTTCTCACAGTAGGAACTCCGTGGACGTTTGTCACTCCTTAATGAACGTATTTCACCGTATTATGTGGCAACAAAAATCTTTCATTTAAGGCTATAGCTGTGGGCATTAATCATTAACGGTAGTTAGGAATTTGTGCTCCATGAGGTACTTGGTGAAAATACATGGCCCTGAACATGTTGACTTACAGGGCATGAAATAGATGCAACTGAGGATGGGAAAAGAATAATCTGAAGTTCTGGCTCCCAGAAAAGGAAGTGCTAACAAGGCTAATGTTTTCTATGGGTCTGTTCTGCTCCACACAGCATGTTAAGCACTTTCATGAATTAACTTACTTAAAAAAAATAGTAACCCTGAGACTTAGGTATTGTTTCATTTTATAGAAGGATAATTTGAAGCACAGACTTTAATATCACAAAACCAGTAGCTGCTGGAGTCAGGGCTCAAACCCAGGGCTGATCCAAAGCTTGGCATTGCTGAATTTTAATTTTGACCTTTTAATAAAACCGTTTTAATTATCACGTAACTGGCAGTGATCTTTAACTTCTGTTTTCCCTGTTTGGGGGCATCTTAGAAATCAGTGGCATGCTGAACAGACTGCATCATTCTGTCTCCACAGATATTGCCTCCCTGTGCATGGGTCTGGGGTATGACTAATCGCATCTACTGGATATAAGACCAGCAAGCTTGCTTGGCATTTTCTATGGAAGCAGCCTTTCAGATATCTCTTTAGTGGGAGACAGAGGGCCTTGCCAACTAGCTAATAGGCAGACCTATCTTTGAGGAACTGTGCAAGATAATGATCCCAGAGCTGAAGCCATGTGTTCATACTTGCATATTAAGTGTAGCAGGTTAACTCTGAATTTTCCCCTTCCCTCCCTCCAAAGAAACAGATAGATGGTGGCTATTGGGATAATGCTTCCTCTTGTTCATTTTAGCTCCTCAGTTATACTGGATGCTGTGAAAAAGCAGTGCTATGCAAGTGGCAGAGTATGTGTAAACACATTATAAAGATTCCCTGGTAATTGGAAATTTCTGGTTTGGTTTCAGCAAATAACTGGAATTCAGCCTAATAGACCAGTGGTTTGAAACCAGCATGGTTTGTTTCTTAGTGCTGGATATCACATAAGCAGTAGATCAGCATGGTCTGCCTGAATGCATTCTGGTGGTCAATTTAACCTACCAAGTTTTTTCCTAAGACTTCTCAAGGGAAATTCCTTTTATATGTGGCTTCTTGTTATTCCCAGGGCCAATAATCATGTCATATCACTGCTGCCAACAGAGTTTTCACAGCATGGGCCTTGGATCCAGGCAAACCTTCACCTTGTTATTAACATCATGATCTTGGTTAAGTTACTGATGCCCTTGAGGCTTTATGAGGCTTACCTGGTGGCTCAGACAGTAAAGAATCTGTCTGAAATGCAGGAGACCCAGCTTCAAGCCCTGGATCAGGAAGATCCCCTAGAGAAGGGAATGGCACCACACTCCAGTATGCTTGCCTGGAGAATTCCATGGACAGAGGAGTCTGGAGGGCTGCAGTCCATAGCGTTGCAGCTACTGCTGCTGCTAAGTCACTTCAGTTGTGTCTGACTCTCTGTGACCCCACAGACGGCAGCCCACCAGGCTTCCCCATCCCTGGGATTCTCTAGGGAAGAACACTGGAGTGGATTGCTATTTCCTTCTCCAGTGCATGAAAGTGAAAAGTGAAAGTGAGGACGCTCAGTCGTGTCTGACTCCCAGTGACCCCATGGACTGCAGCCTACCAGGCTCCTCCGTCCATGGGATTCTCCCGACAAGAGAACTGGAGTGGTTTGCCATTGCCTTCTCCAAGAGATAGCCGAACATTACTAAGTGACTAACACTTTCACTTTCCAGGCTTTAGCGTTCTCACTTGTGAAATGGGAATAGTAACAGCTAGTTCCTTGTTATTTTGTAGTGATTAAACAAAATGATTAAGGTAAAAAACAAAAGCATGTAGTTGTGGTGCTGTCTAAAGTGCTGTATTGAAAAATTTCAGAAATAAGTCTGGAGGTCAGACTTGGGAGAGACTCCTGGGGGATTGATGATGTTTCTTTGGGCATAGGAAAGGGGATGGCAGCACAATTTATGGTCTCATATTTCTTACCTTCATATCTTGCTATGTCATTGTCATTGGTTTCTTCGGCCCCATTTTGGAGAATAATCATTTGAATTAAATGATACAGTTCTACCAATACAGGATGATTCTTTCCACAGAGGCTGGATTTAAATAATTGTGATTTATGATGAAAGAAATGTAAATTTATGTAGCAAGAGATTTCTGATATTTGAATCTATTTGTTCATGGGAATAAAATTCCAAGAGAGGTCTGAAATTATTTAGGAATTTTAACATAAGCTAATAAACCTTGAAATCCACATCTCCAGAGTATAAGATAAATTAGGCTGTGGCAAAGAGAAATAGAACATTGAATTAAAAGAGGTAGGGTTTGAGAGGACATTTTGTTACTTTTTTATTTCATAGTGGCACATGTGTTATTTTTATCATTGCTGCATTTACAATTATTTTTATTTCAGGCAGTTAGTAAGTCAGAAAGGAAGCGTCTTGGGCACTGAGGATAAACAAGAGAGAGAAAGGTAGAGAGATTAAGAGAAAGAGAGGGTGGTCCCAAGATAGCAGAGGAATAGGATGGGGAGACCATTTTCTCCCCCACAAATTCATCTAAAGATCTTTTGAATGCTGAGCAACTTCCACAAAACAACTTCTGAATGCTGGAGGAGGACACCAGGCACCCAGAAAGGCAGCCCATTCTCTTTGAAAGGAGGTAGGACAAAATATAAAAGACAAAAAGAGACAAAAGAGTTAGGGACACAGACCCATCCTGGGGAGGAAGTCATGATGGAGAAGTTTCCACACTGGGAAAACCTCTCACCAGCAGGTCTGTGGGGAGTTTTAGAATACCAGAGGGCAACATAACCATGGTGGGGGGGGGGGGGGGGGGGGAAACAACACAAAAAAACCCATACACTACACACCCAATCTCAACTGCCAGTGGAGAATTAGCCCAGATGCTCGCGTCTGCCACCAGCGATTGGGGGCTGGGCAGGGAGGTGCCGGCTGCGTCATCGGTGCTTAGGGTAAGGATTGGGCCTGAATGCCCTGTGGACATTCTGGGGGAACTATCGTGAGATAGCAACCCAAACTGAGGGATCACCAGAGAGAAAAAAAAAGAAAAGAGAAAGTTCCCATGAAAGACTCCACCTTGCAGCCTGGCCCACTCACAGAATAAAGGATTGAGGGACTAGCAAAGGAGAGCTAGCTGGCTGTGTACAGGCCCCTATCCCCCACCCACCCCTGGGGCAGAGAGGCAAATGTGTGACAGCTAGAGCTGGAAGGCAAGGGGCTGCTGCAATCTCAGCCCGAGATGGTATCTTCCACAAAACTGAGCAGGCTCCCAGTTGCTAGCTACATCTTCCTGGGATCCTGGATGGTTGACATCCACCAGGAGGGTTGCAGCCTGAGATCAGCTCCCCAGAGGAGCCATACGGCACATCTGAGATGGTTCTTTCGCAGTGCACCCAGGAAACCAAGGTGTACCTGGGAAACCAAGTGGCCGGCACCAGGGAGGTGATTAAGACGCATGGCTCATCTGGAACAGTGTGCTTACCCAGGACTTGGTTGCCTGAGCTGCTCGGACCTGGGAAGGGCACAAAATGCATGCCCAGCCAGGTCTGTGCCCTTGCAGAGTACCTGAGAACCTGAGTGGCTTAGACCTGGGAAGTGTACGAAACACAGGGCCCACTTCGGGCAGTGCCCTTCCAGAGCACCCTGGAGCCTGAGCAGTGTAGACCCAGAAAGCACACACCGCCTCGAGCTGTGGCAAACCCAGTGTGGTCCATACAATGCAAGCACTCCCCATATATGCGTTTTATTTGTTTGCAGCATCCCTCCCTCCCCACAATAGAACTGAACAAGTGAGCCTAAATAAGTGACCACCTTTTCCCCCTTGTGTCAGGGTGGAAATTAGACACTGAAGAGACTTGCAGACAGAGGAAGAAGAGGGAACTGCTGTGGAAGTGACAAGTGCACAGATGAAAATCCTGTCGTTAACATTGACCATGCATTGGAGGGGGCCTAAGCTGGAACAAGGAATTATCTGAAACCAAACTGACCCCACATTGCCCACAACAGCTCCAGAAAAATTCCTAGATATATTTTTACTATGATCACTTTAAAAAATTTTTTAAGTTCTTTATTACTCCTTTAATTTTAATTTTTATAACTTATTGCCTTACCCAAAAAAAGACCCTATTTTTTTTTAAAGGAAATTTCATATAAATTTATATCTTTTAATTTTAGTGATTGATTTTGTTTTGTATTTTTTATACTGTATTTTTGAGAGTCTAATCTCTATTCTACATTTTTAATCTTTGCTTCTTATTATTTGTTATCAATTTTGTATATTTAAGAATCTAATCTTCAGTATCCATTTTCACTTAGGGATGTGATTACTGACTAGTTTGTTCTCTCCCCTTTTGACTCCCCCTTCTCCTCCTGGTCACCTCTGTCTCCCTCCTCCCTCTTCTCTTCTCTGTGTAACTCTGTGAATCTCTCTGGGTCTCCCTCACTGTGGAGAATTGTTTAACCATTAACCTAGATGTTTTATCATCTCTGCTGTATTGATGCAGAAGTCTTGAGGCTACTGTAAGAGATGACTGAAAGACCAAAGGCAGGAGGCTTAATTCCAAAACTTGAGACCATCAGAGAACTCCTGATTCCAGGAAACATTAATAGACAAGAACTCACCCAAAAGTCTCCATACCTACACTGAAATCAAGCTCCACCCAAGAGCCAGTGAGTTCCAGTACAAGACACACCATGCTAATTCTCCAGCAAAGCAGGAACACAGCCCTAAGCATTAAAAGACAGGCTGCCCAAAGCCATGCCAAACCCATAGACCCCCCAAAACTCACTACTTGACATTTCATTGCAGTCCAGAGAGAAGAGATCCAGCTCCACCAACCAGAACTCAGACGCAAACTCCCCCAACCAAGAAACCTTGACAAACCACTAGTTCAACCCCACCCACAGAGAGCAGGCTCCACAATAGAGGAGCCATGAAATTCCAACCTGCAGAAGGGACACCCTAAACACAGCAATCTAAACGGAATTAAAAGGCAGAGAAATATTCAGCAGGTAAAAGAACATGATAAATGCCCACCAAACCAAACAAAAGAGAAGGAGATAGGGACTCTGCCTGAAAAAAATTGAGAATAATTGTAGTAAAAATGATCCAAAAATTTGAAAACAAAATGGAGTTATGGATAAATAGACTAGAGACAAGGATTGAGTAGATGCAAGAAATGTTTAATGAGGACCTAGAAGATATAAAGAAGAGCCAGTCAATAATGAATAACACAATAACTGAGATCAAAAGCACTCTGGAGGGGACCAACAGTAGAATAACTGAGGCAGAAGAGAGGATAAGTGAGGTGGAAGATAAAATGGTGGAAATAAATGAAGCAGAGAGGAAAAAAGGAAAAGAAGAATTAAAAGAAATGAGGACAACCTCAGAGACCTCTGGAACAATGTTAAATGTCCCAATATTTGAATCATAGGAGTCCCAGAAGAAGGAGACAAAAAGAAAGGGCATGAGAAAATACTTGAGGAGATAATAGTTGAATACTTCCCTAAAATGGGGAAGGAAATAGCCACCCAAGTCCAACAAAGCCAGAGAGTCCCAAACAGGATTAAACCAAAGTGAAGCATCCTAAGGCACATTAATCAAACTAATGAAGATCAAACACAAAGAGCAAATATTAAAAGCAGCAATGGAAAAGCAACAAATAACACACAAGGGGGTCCCCATAAGGATAACAGCTGATCTTTCAATAGAAACTATTCAGGCCAAAAGGGAATGGAAGGACATACTTAAAGTGATGAAAGAGTAAAACATACAGCTCAGATTATTATACACTGCAAGGATCTCATTCAGATATGAAGGAGAAATAAAAAGCTTTACAGACAAGCAAAAGCTGAGAGAATTCAGCACCACCAAACCAGCTCTTCAACAAATGCTAAAGGATTATCTCTAGACAGGAAACACAGAAAAGGTTTAAAAACTCAAACCCAAAACAACAAAGTAAATAGCAATGGGATTATACTTACCAATAATTACCTTAAATGTATTCAATACCTCAACCAAAAGATAAAGACTGGCTGAGTGGATACAAAAACAAAACCCCTACATATGCTGTCCACAAGAGACCCACCTCAAACCAAGGGCCACATACGGACTGAAAGTGAAGGGCTGGAAAAAGATATGTCATGCAAATGAAGACCAAAAGAAAGCAGGAGTAGCAGCACTCATATCACATAAAATAAACTTTTAAATAAAGACTGTGAAAAGAGACAAAGAAGGGCACTACAAAATGATCAAAGGATCAATCCAAAAAGAAGATATAACAATTATAAATATATATACACTCAACATAGGAGCACCTCAATACGTAAGGTGAATGCTAACAAGTATGAAAGGGGAAATTAACAGTAGCACAATAATAGTGGGAGACTTTAATACCCCACTCACACCTATAGACAGATCAACCAAACAGAAAATTAGCAAGGAAACATAAGCTTTAAATGATACAATGAATCAGTTAGACCTAACTGATATCTATAGGACATTTCACTCCAAAACAGTGAATTTCACCTTTTTGTCAAGTGCACATGGAACATTCTCCAGGATAGATTACATCCTGGACCATAAATCTAGCCTTGGTAAATTCAAAAAAATTGAAATCATTTCAAGCATCTTTTTTTGATCAAAATATAGTAAGATTAGATGTCAACTAAAGGAAAAAACTATTAAAAATACAAACACATGGAGGCTAAACAACATGCTTCTGAATAACCAACAAATCACAGAAGAAATCAAAAGGAACTCAAAATATGCATGGAAAAAATGAAAATATGACAACCCAACACCTATGGGATTCAGTAAAAGCAGTACTAAGGGGAAGGTTCATAGCAATACAAACTTACCTCAAGAAACAAGATAAAAATCAAATAGATAACCTAACTTTACACCTAAAGCAACTAGAAAAATTAAAAAATGGAGAACCCCAAAGTTAGCAGTAGGAAAGAAATCATAAAAATCAGATAAGAAAAAAAAGAAACAAAGAATATTATAGCAAATATCAGCAAAACTAAAACCTGATTCTTTGAGCAGATAAATAAAATAGACAAACCATTAGCCAGACTCATCAATGAAAAACGGGAGAAGAATCAAATCAACAAAATTAGAAATGAAAATGGAGAGATCACAACAGACAGCACAGAAATACAAAGAATCAGAAGAGACTACTATCAGCAGCTACATGTCAATAAAATGGACAACTTGGAAGAAATGGATGAATTCTTAGAAAAGTATAACCTTCCAAAACCAGGAAGAAATAGAAAATCTTAACAGACCCATCACAAGCATGGAAATCAAAACTGTAATGAAAAATCTTCCAACAAACAAAAGCCCAGACCCAGATGGTTTCACAGGGGAATTCTACCAAAAATTTAGAGAAGAGCTAACACCTATCCTACTCAAACTCTTCCAGAAAATTGCAGAGGATGGTTAACTTCCAGACTCATTCTATGAGGCTACCATCACCCTAATACCAAAAGCAGACAAAGAAGGCACAAAAAAAGAAAACTACAGGCCAATATCACTGATGAACATATATATAAAATTTCTCAACAAAATTCTAGCAAACAGAATCCAACAACACATTAGAAAGATCATATTCATGACCAGGGATGCAAGGATTCTTTAGTATTCATAAATGAATCAATGTGATACACCACATTAAAACATTTAAAGATAAAAGCCATATGATTATCTCAACAGATGCAGAGAAAGGATTTGAGAAGATTCAACACCCATTTATTATAAAAACTCCCCAGAAAGCAGGCACAGAAGGAACATACCTCAACATAATAAAAGCCATATATGATAAACCCACAGCAAACGTTGTCCTCAATAGCAAAAAGTTGAAAGCATTTCCCCTAAAGTCAGGAACAAGACAAGGATGCTCACTCTCACCACTACTATTCAACAGAGTTTTGGAAGTTTTAGCCATAGCAATCAGAGAAGAAAAAGAAATAAAAAGATTCCAGATTGGAAAAGAAGAAGTAAAACTCTCACTGTTTGCAGATAACATGATCCTCTACATAGAAAACCCTGAAAACACTGCCAGAAAATTACTAGAGCTAATCAATGAATATAGTAGAGTTGCAGGATATAAAATTAACACCCAGAAATTCCTTGCATTCCTATACACTAACAAAGAGAAAACAGAGAAATTAAGGAAACAATTCTATTCACCATTGCAATGAAAAGAATAAAATACTTAGGAATAAATCTACCTAAAGAAACAAAAGGCCTTTATATAGAAAACTCTAAAACACTGATGAAAGAAATCAAAGTTGACACAAATAGATGGAGAAACATACCATGTTCGTGCATTGAAAGAGTCAATATAGTGAAAATGAGTATACTACCCAAAGCAATGTATAGATTCAATGCAATCCCTATCAAGCTACCAATGGTAGTTTTTACAGAACTAACAAATAATTTCACAATTTGTATGGAAACACAAAAAACCTCAAATAGCAAAAGCAGTCTTGAGAAAGAAGAATGAAACTGGGGGAATCAACCTTCCTGACTTCAAATTATACTACAAAGCTACAGTCATCAAGACAGTATGGTACTGGCACAAAGACAGAAATATAGATCAATGGAACAAAATAGAAAGCCCAGAGATAAATCAATGCGCCTACGGACACCTTATCTTTGACAAAGGAGACAAAAATATACAATGGAGAAAAGATAATCTCTTCAACAACTGGTGCTGGGAAAACTGGTCAACCACCTTTAAAAGAATGAAACTAGAACACTTGTCTAACACCATGCACAAAAATAAACTCAAAATGGATTAAATATCTAAATGTAAGATCAGAAACTGTAAAACTCCTAGAGGAAAACATAGGCAGAAAACTCTCTGACATAAATCACAGCAAGATCCTCTATGACCCACATCCCAAAGTAAGCAAAAATAAACAAATGGGACCTGATTAAACTTAAAAGCTTTTGCACAATGAACAAAACTATAAGCTTGGTGAAAAGCCAGCCTTCAGAATAGGATAAAATAATAGCAAACAAAGCAACTGACAAAGAATTCATCTCAAAAGTATACAAACAGCTCATGCAGCTCAATACCAGAAAAATAAATGACCCAATCCAAAACTGGGCCAAATAATTAAACAGACATTTCTTCAAAGAAGACATACAGATGGCTAACAAACACATGAAAGGATGTTCAACATCACTTAATATCAGAGAAATGCAAATCAAAACCACATTGAGGTACTATCTCATACTGGTCAGAATGGCTGCTATCAAAAAGCCTGCAAACAAATGCTGGAGAGGGTGTGGAGCAAAGGGAACCCTCTTACCCTGTTGGTGAGAATGCAAACTAGTACAGACACTATGGAGAACAGTGTGGAGATTCCTTAAAAAAACTGGACATAGAACCACACACCGAGGAAACCAGAATTGAAAGAGACCCATGTACCCCAGTGTTCATTGCAGCACTTTTTGTAATAGCTAGGACATGGAAGCCACCTGGTTGTCCATCAGCAGATGAATGGATAAGAAGGTTGTGGTGCATATACACAATGGAATATGGCTCAGCTATTACAAAGAACACATTTGAATCAGTTCTAATGAGGTGGATGAAACTGGAGCCCATCATACAGAGTGAAGTTAGTCAGAAAGAAAAACACCAATACAGTATATTAACGCATATATATGAAATTTAGAAAGATGGTGATGATGACCCTATATGCGAGACAGCAAAAGAGACACAGATATAAAGAACAGACTTTTGGACTCCGTGGGAGAAGATAAGGGTGGGATGATTTGAGAGAATAGCATTGAAACATGTGTAATTACCATATGTAAAATAGATGACCCGTCCAAGTTCGATAGATGAAACAGGGCACTCAAAGCCAGTGCACTGGGACAACCCAGAGATCCCTCTGGGTTGGGGAGGGAAATGAGAGAGGTTTCAGGACGGGAGGATACATGTACACCTGTGGCTGATTCATGCCAGTGTATGGCAAAAACCACCACAATGTTTGTAAAGTAATTAGCCTCCACTTGAAATAAATAATTTAGAAAAAAGAAAAGAAAAGCAGGGAAAAAGAGGAAAGAAGAAAGAAGGGAGTAAAACAGTGTTTCTTCAAGGAACTGATAGCCTTGCAGGCCTCTTGTAAAATGTTTTATTTAGGTAGTAACTTAAAATCATTATAAGTAGTAGAGCCATTCCAGATTAGGAAGGCAACTGCCAGTGCATGCTGTTTCTTAAAATTTAAACTGCCGATGTATCATCTACATTTGGTATTAAGATGAGGATTTTGACTCACTGGGCCATTTGTGGCCCAGATTATATATGTTTCTAATAAGCTTCAAAATGATATTTGATGCTCCTGGAAGCACACGTGGAGAGTCATTGCATCATATGGGCCCAGCATTACAGACAATGAAGAGTTCATTCTGAGGCATTTTAGGACTCTGTGGAAACCACTGAGAATACTTAAAGCAGCAGTTGTGAAATATGGCTGCACATTGGAATCCTTTTGGGAGCTTTAGAATATTATTCATGCCTGGATTTCATCCTTTCCCCCATCCACATTCCCCAGAGAATTTCATGTAATTGATATGGGGTGTGATCTGGACATCAGGATTTTTAATAGGTCCCCAGATTTATTAAATTTCTGTTACTGCTGTGACAAATTACCACAGGCATAGTGGTGAACACAAATTTACAAATTTATTATCTTACAGCTCTTTAGGTCATAAATTTGACAGATATCTGACCAGGCTGAGATCAAGGTGTTGGAAGGATGCATTCCTTTCTGGAGTCCCCAGAGGAAATCTGTTTTCCTGCCATTTTTAGCTTCTAGAGGCTGCTTGCTTTCAATGGCTGGTGGCCCAGTAAAAGCCAGTAAATTAAGCCAAATCTTCCTTATGGTGCCATCTCTCTGGTTTTCTCTTTTTAGAATCACTCTTGAACTTCTATAGGATCTTGTGATTACATTGGATCTATCCAGATATTCCAGAGTAATCTCTTCATTTTAAGGTTAGCTTATTAGCAATCTTAATCCCATTTTCCAATTTAATATACCTTTACACTGTAAACAATCATATTCACAGTTTCCAAGGATTAGTACTTAGATATCTTCAGGAGATACGTAGTACATAGATACTAGTACATAGATATCTGCCTACCACATCATGTGATTCTAATGTGCAGCCAGGGATAGAAACCAAAAGAACACTGTTTCTTAAATCAGACCAGAGAGAAATAAAAAATGACCTAGAGGCATTAGAAAGGAGGTAGATTTAACCTTTCACACTTGTCTTATATCTCTCGCTTTAATAATATATGTGTATTTCTTTTTGCCTGAGGAAATAAAATATCTTCTTTAATATGTTCTTGCTTTGTTCCTATTAGATATACTGGATATAAAATGAACTGAAGAGAAAAAGATTCCAAGTGAGGAAAATGAATGGTGATGGGAGAACGTTCAAAAACCAATTTGATATTTGTGAATTATTCACATAATGTGAATTGAAGCTTTCCATTTTATTTTTTGCTCTTATGATCTTCACTCTTTTCTGTACCTCTAGCCCCTGCCTTGTTTTAGATGCCTGATAAGATCTTAAATGCCAATACTTTTGATGCAGAACACCACACTGTGATGTCTAAGCTTTAAAGTGACAATTCAAAGGTAAAGGTGATCATAAAGGAGTAATGAATCACCTTATTATTAATGTGAACCCCATTATAATGCAAATACAACTTTTCCAAGTAATCTTATTCTTCAGAGTTCAAAATAGCATGGTTTGACAGTTAAACATGCTTGAAGAA
Organism: Dama dama; assembly: GCF_033118175.1. Classification (NCBI taxonomy): domain Eukaryota; kingdom Metazoa; phylum Chordata; class Mammalia; order Artiodactyla; family Cervidae; genus Dama; species Dama dama. The sequence goes on along the minus strand of NC_083689.1, from coordinate 75,918,026 downwards.
ATAACTGTTATAACGAAAGCAATCAGTGTCTCAAATCTGCCTATTTGCATGCCAAATGAATGAACAAAAATCTAGGGTAGGCAAAGGGAAAAATATTTTAAAATTGCTAATACAAAGGATCAGAATTATTTATGTAAAAAGTTAAAATATGTAATATCACATAATTAACTTATGCTTTCTGATTTTCATTGTACATTAAGTACAGCTTTCTGGAAGCCCAAACAGTGGACCTATAGATAATTGATTATGCTCAATGTGAGCATATAAAAATAATACATAAAACACCAAAGGGAACCAGATTATCACAATAATCACCAGTTTAGAAAATTACTTTTCTCAGGAATCCTTTCTTAACTCATGCTTGGGTTAATTTATCCTCATATATAATTCTGTGGGAGTCTACTACCCCTATCAAAACTTTTGTCATACTATTTGGTTATTTTCTTTTTGTTCATTTTCATCTCCACCAAATGTTGAGACATAGAGATCTCACGGGCTTCTTCATCAATATATCTATCATGTTTTGCACATAGAGATCAGACAATTAAAATTTGAATGAATAAGCAAATTCATAGTCCAAAGCTATTTCACTGAAGTCACAAAATAAGACAGAATCTCCAGACTTAGCTTTAAAATAACAGAAACGTTGTTTTAATTCAGAAACTTTTTCAAGGATGTATTCTAGTGCCTGGAAATACAGACTCCAGTAAATTCAGATTCTTGCTCGTCAGAAGCTCATAGTCTCATGCACAAGACAGATACTTAGAAAGTTATAATATTCTCTGGCAAGTGCTGTGGTAGAGATGAACACAGCATGCTCTAAATGAAGAAAGGAGAGCACCCAACATGTTTTAGAGGTGCAAAGAAATATTTCAAGACTGGCCTCTTGAAGAAGGTGAATTTAGAGGTGAACTCTCTATTCTGGTTGTAATTATAGTTACAATAGAAATTAATCATGTGTGTTGAAGGAGTGTATTTCAGACAAAGGAAGAAGATATAAACTATCTATCTGAAAGAGGCAGAAGAGTAGATATAGTGTGGGGTACAAGTAGGAAATAGATTGCTCTTAGGTTCTTAATTAACTGAACTGGCCTAGAGGGATGCCAAACCAAGTATAGTCTCTACTGTCAGGGCTAAGTCATACTGTACCCGTGGACACTGTAGTCATGTGCATCCATTAGAATGTAGTTATTCCTCTTACCACATTTGACTGTCATATTTTGAATTTTGAAAAATAAACTCAGAACAACTATATTTACATCATAATTAGATCTGCATTAAATTTCACTGAGTGAAATCATATTAAAATATTTTAAATGATTCTTTCCAAGTGTGTGCTTCCAGACCAGGCACAACAGCATCACTTGGGAACTTGTTAGAAAGGAAGTATCTTGTGATCCATCCCACATCTAGCGGACCAGAAAGTCTCAGGGTAGGGCTAAAAACTTGTTTTGTAATATATTCTCCAGATGATTTTGGCACATACTCAACTTTGACAACCACCATATTAAATGAACACGAGAGCAGCTTTTTAGGAAATTTTGCTAATTTGTTGTTAATGCTCTTAGTGGTGGTTGGTAGTGGTGATGGAGTTGTGCTTGCTATGGAAAGATTCTATCTCAGTGAATCTCTTTGGATTTTTAGGCATTGGTATCTTTATGGGAGAATTCTTTGTTTTGTTTTCCATGTCTTAGAGGATCCAAGGCTTTCTTCCCATATCCTTTTACTTATTTATTTTAATTTTTTTCCCAAACATGTGTTATTTTTATTTATTTATTTGGCTACACTGTGTGGCTTGTGGGGTTTTAGTTCCCTGACCGGGTATCTAAACCCGTGCCTCTAGCAGGAGAAATGTGAGTCCTGACCACTGAACTGCCAGGAGAGTCCCTGTCCCCCGATCCTTTTAGTCACCTACATTCTAGAATCATGGCAAGTGAAAGTCTCATAATATTCTAGGGATAGAAATTGTTCCATCCCCAGTGCCAGAGAGATGGTTCAAATTAAGACATTAGTATAATATTTTCTTAGAATTTGTGGCATTTTCTCCATTGTGACTCTGAAGATTTGATAAGAAAAGAGAAAAAAAAATGATATAGCCTAGATACATGGGAGACTTATTTTGCTTGCAAACAAAAGCTACTTGAATTTTACATTCTAATTAATCAATTTAGTCAATAAGTACTTTAATTACCCAGCTGTTAGAGCCACCACTGGTTCTTATATTACTAATTAAAAGATTAGTTTGAAACACCTGTCCTTGTCTTCAAACATCTATAGAGTGAAATAAAATATTTGTTTTTCTTTTCTTCAACTTTTATTCTGCTTAGAAGAGTTAATCAGAGGCAGCTGTCCTTTTTGCAGTTTCCTTCAAAAATTGACATTGCGGCCACTTGTGTAGGGAGTGATGTTGAAGGTCTGTGGTAGGTGAAGTTTTGGATTTTCTAAAATTATATAATTTGGACCTCAGCAAGCACAAGTGTGTGCACTGAAATAGAATTTCAGATAAAATTCTCTTTATCTCAGTAGTAATAACTATGCCTTGGAAAAGTTTCACTGAATAAACAAAAAGAAATTTCTGTAGAACATATACTACATTTTCCAACCAATATGATTAAATGAGGTTCTGTAGTCCTTCCTGTTTCAAAGTGGGAAAGAATTTCAGGTTTGACTAATTGAATCACCTAAGACTAGACCAGCATCATCTCATTAGAATATTGTCCAATATTCATTATAATAGAATACATTTGCAGTATTTCTAAATCATTTCTTTTCAAAGTACATTCTTCAGAATAGTAATAATTCATGTGTATGTGTGTGTGTTGCACATAGAGGTGCAGAGGGATGGGGATAGTTCAGAGATCATATACATTTGGCTAAGGCACCATACAATAGATCTCCATTGGAGACACATAAGAAATAATAATAATAACATTTTTTAGACTTTACTCTTTTAAAATTTGTTTGATAGACATGTACAACACGTTTTTGAATATGAATCCGTTAATTCTAAATGTAACTGCTGTAAGCACATCTTTTTACATGTTCTTCTGAAAGGTTTTCCATTAGAGTTGATGGTTTTTTGTCAGTAATAGAAAAGTTATTTTCAAATTCAGGCCTGAAGACTAATTGGATGAGACTTTCAAGCAGAATAAATGTTTTACTCTTATTCTCCATAAAACTCTTTAAAAATATTTTAATGTAAAATATACTGCCCACACCAAAGAGCAACTGTTTCCATTTCTATATAGATTTGTTTCCCATGTAGAACATATTTGTCAGTGTGCTCTTTAGTATAAAAGACATGATTGTGCATAAAAGACAGGATTGTGCCTTGTTCTAAATAGTATAAACATACATGAGAGAATATCTTGCTGTGAGGTCATACTATATTTCAATCATTTTGAGCCATTGTATTTATAGTATAACACTTACAAGCTGGGAAGCATGGCAAAGGCATGACAAAGCGACATTGATAGTTCAGCAGACATTTACTTAGTATTTACTGTTGCAGGAACTGTACTGCCTCCTGAGAATACAGTGGGTTCTTGTTCTCATGGGCTTATTGTAGAGCTCTTACTTAATTAAGCTGTCATTTTTTAGGGTTGACTAACTCAGAATTTCCTTAATTGAATCTAATTTTAACAACATAAAGAATGATAACTGTATTTATTGATTGTGTGCTTTTATGTCAGAACTTGTTTGGTAATTCCAATGACAGTCTTATGAGATATGTATTCCTATTCTACTTACTTCTATGGAAACAGAAGCCATGAGAACTTAAGACAAATAATAAGAGTAGGAACAGATTTTGAATCCAGGTTGTTGCAGTTTAGAATACCTTTTCCCACTACATCATACTGCTTATGTTGACAAAGACTGTGTAAGTTTGTACCTAGAAAAAAAAAATAGTAGCTTCTGAAGAAAAAGAAATTCTTTGCTATCTGTTCAGGTATCTAAAATCAAGCTCTAAGGGCTAGGAAGTCAGAATTTGGTTATATTTTGACTCCTCCTAACTTGCTTTGTGACCAAGGCAGATTTCTTTTATATCTTTAAATTTTTGTTCTACTTAAAAAACACATTATTGAAGTTAAATATAAACATGAAAAAATGCACAAGTCGTATAGTTTGATGCCTGTTTAGAACATGAACACATCCAGATAAACAACACCCAGATCATTACAAGCCTGTTAGAAGCTCCCTCCAACCCAATTTTATACTCCCCTCTGATCACAAACCATCTGAAGAATAATTACTTTCCTGACTTACAACAGAAGTTCAGTTTTTGTATAAGTAAAAGCATACAATCTGTGTATAATATGCATTCCTTATTTTTTTGGTGTATTTCACTCTACCTTATGCTTGTGAGATGCATCCATAATTGTGCATGTAATGAGATTTATTCTCACTGTTGTAAAGATACTATAATTTATTTATCCATTCTGATATTAATGGCTACTGGGGGGTAGTTTCTAGGTTGGGAAAATTATAGAGTGGTCTTTGAACCATCTCATATATGTCTTTTGGAAAGCATTTCTGCTCTTATGAATTAAAAGAATGTAATTGTTAGGTTACAGTATGCCACATTTATGCTTTAGTGTTTTTACCGTGTGCACGCCCACCTGCAGTATGTAAGAGTTCTACTGTTCCACATCTTCCCTAATAGTTGGCATTTTCCATCATTTTATTTCCTGTTTGATATTTTAGTGTGCACATCCTATCTCATGATGATTTTCTCATTTGTTGTTGTTGTTCAGTCGTTCAGTCATGTCCTACTCTTTGCGATCTCATGGACTGCAGCACGCCAGAATTCCCTGTCCTTCACCATCTCCTGAAGTTTGCTCAAGTCCATGTCCATTGAGTCGGTGATGCTATCCAATGATCTCATCTGCTGCCACCCCCTTCTCCTCCTGTCCTCAATCTTTCCCAACATCAGGGTCTTTTCCAATGAGTTGGCTTTTCATGTCAAGTGCCCAAAGTTTTGGAGCTTCAACATCAGTCCTTCCTATGAATGTTCAGGATTAATTTCCTTTATAATTGACTGATTTGACCTCTTTGCAGCTGAAGGGATTCTCAAGAGTCTTCTCCAACACCACAGTTCAAAAGCACAATCAAAGGCTTTAGTATGGTCATGGAAGTGGAAGTAGGGGTTTTTCTGTAATTCTTTTGCTTTCTCTATGATCCAACAAATGTTGGTAATTTGGTCTCTGGTTCCTCTGCCTCTTTCAAAATCCATATCGTACATCTGAAAGTTTTTGGGTCACATACTCTTGGACCCTAACTTGAATGATTTTGAGCATTACCTTGCTAGCATGTGAAATGAACACAGTTGTATAGTAGTTTGAACATTCTTTGGCATTGCCCTTCTTTGAGATTGTAATGAAAACTGACCTCTTCTCATTGTGTGGTCACTGCTAATATTTCCAAATTTGCTGACATATAGAGTGCAACACTTTAACAGCTTTATCTTTTAGGATTTGAAATAGCTCAGCTGGAATGCCATCACTTCCACTAGCTTTGTTCATAGTAATGCTACCTAAGGCCTGCTTGACTTTACTCTCCAAGATGTCTGGCTCTAGGTGAGTGATCACACCATCATGGTTCGCTGGGTCATTAAGAACTTTTTATACAATTTTTCTGTATATTCTTGCCACTCTTAGTATCTTCTGCTTCTGTTAGGTCCTTACCATTTCTGTCCTTTAATCTTTCCCATCCTTGCATAAAATGCTCCCTTGGTATTTCCAAGTTTATTGAAGAGGTCTCTAGTCTTTTTCATTCTATTGTTTTCCTTTCTTTCTTTGCATTGTTCACTTAAGATGTCCCTTATCTCTCCTTGCTGTTCTCTGGAACTCTGCATTCAGTTGGGTATATCTTTCCTTTTCTCCCTTGTCTTTCACTTCTCTTCTTTTCTCAGCTATTTGTAAGGCTTCCTCAGACAACCATTTTGCCTTCTTGTGTTTCTTTTTCTTAGGGATGGTTTTGGTCGCTGCCTCCTATATAATGGTACAAACCTCTGCCCATAGTTCTTCAGGCATTCTGTCTACCAGATCTAATCCTTTGAATCTGTCACGTCTACTGTATAATCATAAGGGATGTGATTTAGGTCATAGCTGTGGTAATGACCTAGCGGTTTTCACTACTTTCTTCAATATAAGCCTGAATTTTGCGATTAAGGAGCCGATGATCTGAGCCACAGTCGGCTCCAGGTCTTGTTTTTGATGACTGTATAGAGCTTCTCTATCTTCAGCTACAAAGAATATAATCAGTATGATTTCAGTATTGACCACCTGGTGATGTTCGTGTGTAGCTCTTGTGTTGTTGGAAGAGGGTGTTTGCTGTGACCGGTGTGTTCTGTTGGTAAAACTCTGTTAGTCTTTGCGTGATGGCTCAGACAGGAAAGAATCTGCCTGCTATGCAGTAGACCCTGGTTCAGTCTCTGGGTCAGGCAGATCCCCTGGAGAAGGAAACGGTGAATTCCAGGGACAGAAGAGCCTCATGGCTATAGTCCATGGGGTTGCAATAGAGTCAAACATGACCCAGCAACTAACGCTTTCTTATTTAATTTTATTTAATTGGACTTTTCCTGATAAATAATGAAGATAAATCTCTTTCCATCTATTTATTACATTACCCCTTTGAATGTGATTTTTGTGAATAATCTGTCTTTGACATATATCCGTTGTGTTTTCTGCATTATTGATATTTAAGAAAAAGATATTTCTGTCTTATTGATATTTAAGAAAAATATTTAATATATTCTGAATACAATTATAAATATCTCTCCCACTCTGAACCCACATCTTTTAAATATGAAATAAAGCATCTGTCCTACTTTTCTAGACTAATTTTGAAGGAATACAAAGTACTTGAAATGAGTCAAAAATCACTTGACAAGGTATTATGAAATAAGTATCAGAGGTTTAATGTAACATAGAATTTCATGACTATTTTGTCAGAAGTGTTTATTATTTAGAAGTCTAATATTTCATTATGGCCCTCACTAGGTATTTATCACTGAGCATCTCAAATGCCAGACAGAAAACATGCCTCTTGCAGAAATTTACCCCATGTTTGAACTTCCAGTCACAACTAATGAGAGGAGCAGCTATTTAATTCAACCTTAAAATTCATCTTCAGACCTAAAGCAATTTATTCTTTGATATGAAGTTGCCGTAAGTAGTACTTTTCACCCCCATTATCTTTCCATATTTTAGTTTAGAAGGATTGTCCAATGTCTTTTTCCCTTGTGGTTTAGTTTTCATTTTTGGCAATTTGTTTTCCTATTAATATCCACTGAATACAATGACCTACCTGTATGCCCTTGCTACTAGCTAACAAGTTTCATTGGCAATCAATTCTGAAGGAAATTCCTAAGTAAATATGTGCAGAGTAACTTACTGTATTTACTTTACAGGCAAAACCTCATATATAACATTATGTTAATTAAAATCAGTTATGAGCCCATTTGTTTTATCTCGTTACTAGCCTAATGTGAGAGTCCTTTTAAAATTTAAGTGCCACCAAGCAATTAATTTCCTTGAATCTGAGTGCTATGATAAGACAATGGTGCTGTGGTGGAGATAGTTTTGTGAAATTTTATATATCTTTGCTGTTAATCTTCCCTTAGAGTCTTTTGATTCTGTGGCAGCAGAAATTTTATGTGGATCAGATTATTCATTTTCTAATAGCTTTTTTGTAATTACCAGACTCAACCTCAGTACGATGTTGCTTTTATTATACCTACATGAAAATCTTCATATTTAGCATAAATCCAGGTAGACTATGTATGAATTACATTTTAAAATATATTAGTTTGGGCTTCCCTGGTGGTACAGTGGTTGAGAACCCGCCAGCCGATGCAGGGGACACGGGTTCAATCCCTGCTTTAGGAAGACCGCATATGCCCCAGAGTGACTAAGCCCATGTGCCACAACTACTGAGGCTGCCCTCTCAAGCCGGGGAGCCGCAACTACTCAGCTTAGATGCTGCGGCTGCTGAAGCCCGGTCACCTAGAGCTATGCCCTGCAACAGAAGTCACTGCAGTGAGAAGCCCGCACACCTCAAAGAAGAGTAGCCCCCTTGCTGCAACTAGAAAAGCAAGCACAGCCAGAAATAAGCAGATCTTGAAAAAAAAAAAAAAAGCATTAGTTTTAAATGGTCAGGCAACATGCTCAGTATCACATGTATCATAAGTAACTTTGTCATCTTTGTACAAAGATTATGCTATAGTTTTTTTTTATCAGATGAACATTTTCAATAGGGAAATATAAAATTCAGGCTTAAAGATGTTTCTCGTTTATTAAAGAAATATATTTTCTATTAAGCAATATAGAATGATAGCAGAATCTTTGAAAAATAGAAGCAAAAACCTCAGAGAAAATAAAAATTATCCATAATCTCATATTTAGCATTAACCAGTAATAGCATTTTTACCTGTATTTTCCCTTCATTTTTCTGTTTATCTACATGTATACATACACACAGGCACACATATGCATACACAGACTTTTTGAAAAGAATATTTGTCAGTTGAGAAAATGAGTTCATATAGTTACAACATTAAAACAATTTAGAAAATTTAACCACTATATTCAGTAGTACTCTAGAGTTGGCTTCTAGTAGCTGTCAAGACCCTGTTGTTTGCATTTTTCCCCTCTAACTCTGGATTTAGTGATTTCATGTTGGTAGATTGAAATCTTTCCTGGTGGTAGCTTTTATGCCTTGGAAATGGACATGTGCTAAAAATGAGAGAGGTAGTTATTAAACATTTACCAACACATCATATTTCCTCATGTAATCAAGTGTCTCTTATAAATTACTTTCCTTTTTTGTCATAGAGATAGGAGATAATAATGACAGCATGTGATTAAAATAAGACAGAACTAAGAAGGGAATTTTGAAATTTTTATGGAAGGAAAATATACTGAGCAGAAATCATGAAATATTGCAATGAAGTGTTTTGAACCAATTGGTCCTAAGGTTTTTAATGTTCTCTGAGTTTGATCAATACGAAATTCATAATTTAGCACTTGATTATCTTTGCTTTTTGCAGTTCTCTTAAAGCTTCATGGTTATTGTTTATGTCTTATCAAGACTGAAAGCTCTTGATTCTGCTTATTTTGTATTTCCTTCCTAGTATAATGCCCAGTGTATAATTGCTACTCTACAAATGTCTGTATGTAAACAAACAGTTTCATTTAATACAAACCATATTTCAGAAAACAACAGTTAGAACCGGACAGGGAACAACAGACTGGTTTCAAATAGGAAAAGGAGTATGTCAAGGCTATATATTGTCACCCTGCTTATTTAACTTCTATGCAGAGTACATAATGCAAAATGCTAGGCTGGATGAAGTACAAGCTGAAATCAAGATTGCCGGGAGAAATATCAATAACCTCAGATATGCAGATGACACCACCCTTATGGCAGAAAGTGAAGAAGAACTAAAGAACCTCTTGATGAAAGTGAAAGAGGAAAGTGAAAAAGTTGGCATAAAACTCAGCATTCAAAAAACGAAGATCATGGCATCCAGTCCGATCACTTCATGGCAAATAGATGGGAAACAATGAGAGACTTTATTTTCTTGGTCTCCAAAATCACTGCAGATGCTAACTGCAGCCATGAAATAAAAAGACGCTTGCTCTTTGGAAGTAAAGCTATGACCAACATAGACAGCATGTTAAAAAGCAGAGACACTACTTTGCGACAATAGTCTGTCTAGTCAAAGCTGTGGTTTTCCCAGTAGTCATGTATGGATGTGGGAGTTGGACTGTAAAGAGAGCTGAGCACTGAAGAATTGATGCTTTTGAACTGTGGTGTTGGAGAAGACTCTTGAGAGTCCCTTGGACTGCAAGGAGATCCAACCAATCCATCCTAAAGGAGATCAGTCCTGGGTGTTCATTGAAGGACTGATGCTGAAGCTGAAACTCCAACACTTTGTCCACCTGATGCGAAGAACTGACTCATTTGAAAAGATCCTGATTCTGGGAAAGATTGAAGGTGGGAGGAGAAGGGGATGACAGAGGATGAGATGGTTGGATGGCATCACTGACTCAATGGACATGAGCTTGAGTAAACTCCAGGAGTTGGTGATGGACTGAGAAGCCTGGTGTACTGCAGTCCATGGGGTGGCAAAGAGTCAGACACAACTGAGTGACTGAACTGACTGATAATTTCATCAAGTTGAAGATAAGACAACTTTAAGAAAGGAGAAGAAAAATGGTGCTCTGAAGTTTAATACTTAATTCACTAGCTGAGATTAGTTAAATTTTAGGATGCATAAGATTGAACATTAAGAGTAAACCAACATCATGCTTCAGAAAGTGGAATGGAGGTTTGCTGTTTCAAACAAGAGTATTTGGATATATTTACATATTTTTAGACCCCAAGATATAAAAGTTCAAATGACGTCATAAGTATCCTTTCCATCTCTCATTCTGCCTCTTCTCATATGTAAATACTCTTTCTCTATGTTTGAAAAACCATTTTTGGCATGTTTAAGCAATGACCCATCCATAGTTAAGATGTAGAGTAAAGAGTGTCTTACTTGCCCCGATCTCAATAAAAGTTTTTAAAATTAAAAACTCATTGTGATCGGACTGGATTACATCTTAATTGCACTGATAGACATGGGGATGAGCTTAGATTGAGGTCTAAATAGAAAACCCTACTTAGACAATGGAACATAGCCCTAAAGGAAGTCTTAAGATTTTAAAAAGGAAGATTGGGTATAAGATAGAAGTACCCACTCAAGTAAAAAGTCTTATAGCATTTCTGTTTCTCAGGTTTCTCATCTTTAAAGTAGAAAAGGATTTTAAAGTGTCTAGTGCAGTGCCTGGAACAATATAGTGGTCAATTAAAATTATTTCCATCTACGAATGAGATGCTATGAGAAACAACTGTCAAAATTTTACTGATTTAATAAACAGAATATTAAGAAATTTAGTCCAGTGGAATAATGACAGCATAATGTGTCATGACTAAGGATTTTTTAACTTTTTATTTTATACTGGAGTATAGGTGATTAGTGATTCCCCCCCCCCCCCACCACATAGTGAAAGTTTACAAGTTGGCTAGGCTTAAGCCATCTTGCGGTAACATACTGCAAAAACCTTAGGGGCATAATACAACAAAAGTGTTTTTATTGCTAAGATCAGTCTGATGTAGGTTAAGTGTTTCTCTCCCAACAGTAATGCAGAAACACAAGCTATTTGCATCCTGTGGGTCTCAGTTCACTCTGACTTTATCCAGTCATCAGTAATAGACATGAAATGTAAGGGTGACTTAGAGATAACCTTGAGTATCAATCAGTATATGTTATGATCATGTCCAGAAAGTTATGAATCATTTATGACCACATTGGATTTGCCAGAAATCAGTCGTATGGTCTCAACTGCAGGGAAATAGCCTTCCGTGTATCCAAGAAGAAGAAATGATAGAATGAGAAAAGTAAAGCAATCATTGGTCTGTGGAAGTTTGAATAGCCTAGCTCTTGCTCTAAAAGTTTAGATACTGGAGGACAGTTAACAAAGATTTCTTAAGTTTCGAATAGTCATCGTTTTTTAAGCATCAGGTATATAGTTGTTCTGGCAATACAGATTCTTAAATAGAAGACTTCTGATATATTTAAATCTACTCAGCTTTATACAATGAAACTGTACCTAGAGATCTTTTCTAAACACAGTTCACATATCTAGTTTATTTCTGTGCTTTCTAAATCTCATGCCTCTCCTTTTTCTTTGTTTTAATAGGAAGGCATAATTCCTAGTTTGAAGTGTTCTTTGAGCCACTAAGAAATTCCACTGGGTCTTCATCTCTCAGTCTTTTCATATCCTATTCCTTGCATGTGTAGTCTGAGAAACCCTCAGTTCCTGTGCTGTTCATTCACTTTCATCTGTGTTTGTAAACTGACCCATTCTTTCCTGGGAGTTTTCTTCATTCCTATAATACTTTCCCAAATGGGCAGGGACCCCAGCTTGACGTCTTGTGATGACCTAAAGGGGCAAGATGGGGTGAGGGGTGGGAGGGAGGCTTAAGAGGGAGGGGATATATATAATAGTTATGACTGATTCATGTTGTCATAAGGCAGAAACCAACACAACATTGTAAAGCAATTATCCTCCAATTAAAAATTAAAGAAAAAATTACACCAAATACTTGCATTGTATTCTCAGTCCTCCTTTTTTAGAGGTGCTGGGGACATAGAAGTGCTGATCTGGGTCAACAATTTTAGCAAAGCTTTGACTGTGAGTACCACTGATCGACATATTTGTAACATCTGATAATTGATTTTTTTAAATGACTGCTGACCAACAGATAAGGAAATGCTATTGAATTCAGGCTCTTCTGAAAGCAGCACCACACCTTGTGCCAGATTTTCTGTTAGTCAGAATAGACAGTCGATGGTGAAGCTGTAAATTCTGAAGGCCTCAGTGGCTTACTGGGGAAGCTTATTTTCTCACTCACATTGAAATCTGAGGTAGGTTGGGGGTTCTTTTCCAAGTGGTGATGCTAGAACCCAAGCTGCTCACATGTTATGTCTCCATCATGTTGAGGTTCAGGGTCAGCCTCGTATCATCACCAGGCAGACGGGGTAGTGGGGCATGGGCCTGTGGTGAGGGTGGGAGAGAAATGGGACAAGATATTCTGATAGACTTGTAAGCGGCACGGTATCACTTCTGTTTGTGTTCTCTTGGCCTGAACTCAGCCATATTACCTAACAAGGGAGGCTGGGAAATGTGGTCTTTTTCTTTTTCCATGAAGACAAAATGGGACCAGTGAGCATCTTGCCAGTCTTTTCAATAACAAGAAAAAAAGACCATTCTCAAAAAAATCAGTGCAACTAATACCATTCAGTGATAGTATACTAAGTAGGAATTCTAGAACAAGCAGATGTATGTACGAATGTGTATGAACGTATACAAATGCACATGGGCATTTATGTATTTAAGTAGGTATTGTAGACATATAATTCCTTGGCAGTTGCTGTTCTTATCATTGGCTACCTCTGCAGTGTTGTTATTCCAAAAGAGGAAGCTTGAGTCCAAACAAAACAGATAGACTTTTCAAAGTTGTTAAATAGCCACAGGCTGAAGCCTTTAGCCACAGCATTTCAGAGAGTCCTCAGTAATCTTCTTGATGCTTGCCATGCTTGTGATTGTCAAGCAGAACTTGTGAGGATGAGATCAACACTCTCTTTACATGGAAACATAGGGGATGCAAATAAAGAACAAATGGAATTTCCAGTGATGTCTTCAGTTCTCCTGAAGCACCTGTTTACTCAGTAAGAATATTCTGGTCTAGGCTCTAGGGTTCCTTCATTGTCCTTTCTAATGGGGCTCTGTCTTTTATTTTCAAATATATGTTTCCTTTTAAAATAATAAACGAGATGCATCTCTGATTTTAAAAAGTCATCAGTTAATAAGTGATGATTAGGCGCTTTTGTCACTCAGCTGTTAGTCACACATTTTCCCATGTTTAACAAAAATGGAATTTTCCCCATTAGTTATTAGTGACATTTAACAAAAATAATTATCTCCCTTATACGGTTGTGTTAGCAATCGAATATTCTATTTTAGCTCTTTTCTGTGAAACAGGCAGAATAGAATCTTAATTTCTTAAAGCTAACCAGATTGTCTTAACCTTGCCACGCAGAGCAAACTCCCTTGTATTTCCATTAATAAAATGAGCACCTGTGTTGTTAAGAACAGCCGTGTAGGTGGTTCTGTTCACCTTTATTTTCTTCTCCATAGCACAAAGCTTGCACAGTTCTGAATCATCACATCGGTGCCCTTTCCTAAACAGAGTGACAGTTGGGTAGATCACCCTAAATCAGTTCTCATTTGACCATTTAATGGTTCAAAGTCAATGGACCAATGTTTAAATCCCAGCTCTGTCCTATATAGGCAACCGGAATAACCTTGGGACTATCTCATTACTTCTCTAAGCTAAGGGTTTTTCATTTATGAATCAGGGTTAATAAAAGTATCATACCTGTCATATGATAAATACTCAGTGATATTAGTTGACATTATTCAACACACATGGTTTCCTTCTAATCTCACGTAACTCAGCGACAGATTTAAGACTAGGGTTATTTGAAAGAATCAACTACACATTTATTTGTAAAGTACTTACTATTTGCTAGTCCTGGGAACATGAAGACAGAAAAGAGTCTCTGATTTTGAAACACTTGTAGGCCAGTGGAGAAGATAGGTGGGTAATTGGAGGGTTGCAATATGGTAATTCGTGATGTCAAAGTACAGTAGGACAAAGGAATTGATGGTTCATCTGATTAGTGTAGGTCTGCTGCAATGCAAAGAAGAAGAATTTACATGAGTGGTCAAAGGTTGAGTAGAGGCTTACTAGGTGACTAAGGCAAGGATGTGCCAGGTGGAGAGAACAGCTTGTGCGTGGGGCTGGTGGTATGACAGAGTGGGATGGCTGGGAATTGGAAGCCATTCCACATAACACTGTCCATAGATCATGTGTGTATATCAGAGTAGCTGGAGACAAAGACTCTTGAGCCACTTAATATACCAAGGGGTTAAAATCAAAGGACTTTAAGCTTGAGTGAAATCCAGTTTGCTGACGTTTACTGACAGCTTTCTTTAGGGAAATCTCCCACATCTTTAGTTCAGGTAAGCAAAGAAAACAAAGGCAGAATGCTAAACTCTAGTCCTCAGAATCTAGTTTTTGAAATGAAACATGCATTGATATTCATATATTTAAGGACCTGCTGTGGGTGAAATAATTCACTCAGTACAGTTTAGTACAGGCATCATTCCTGTGCTTAAATACTTATCGTCATAGTTTCAGTTTTGCTGTATGCTACCTTGCAATATGTTATTGATTAATTTAAAAATTACTATTTAATATGGTGTGTAAACAAACCTATCTATATAAGCTACAAATGTGTATATAATATAGTTGTTATCCACATCAGTTCAGTTCAGTTCAGTCGCTCAGTCATGTCCGACTCTTTGTGATCCCATGAATTGCAGCACGCCAGTCCTCCCTGTCCATCACTAACTCCTGGAGTTTACTCAAACTCATGTCCATTGAGTCGGTGATGCCATCCAACCATCTCATCCTATGTCGGCCCCTTCTCCTCCTGCCCCCAATCCCTCCCAGCATCAGGGTCTTTTCCAATGAGTCAAATCTTGGCATGAGGTGGCCAAAGTATTGGAGTTTCAGCTTCAACATCAGTCCTTCCAATGAACACCCAGGACTGATCTCCTTTAGGATGGACTGGTTGGATCTCCTTGCAGTCCAAGGGACTCTCAAGAGTCTTCTCCAACATCACAGTTCAAAAGCATCAATTTTTTGGCGCTCAGCTTTCTTCACAGTCCAACTCTCACATCCATACATGACCACTGGAAAAACCATAGCCTTGACTAGTGGACCTTTGTTGGCAAAGTCATGTCTCTGCTTTTTAATATGCTGTCTAGGTTGGTCATAACTTTCCTTCCAAGGAGTAAGCGTCTTTTAATTTTATGGCTGCAATCACCATCTGCAGTGATTTTGGAGCCCCCAAAAATAAAGTCAGACACTGTTTCCCCATCTGTTTCCCATGAAGTGATGGGACCAGATGCCATGATCTTAGTTTTCTGAATGTTAAGCTTTACGCCAACTTTTTCACTCTCCTCTTTCACTTTCATCAAGAGGCTTTTTAGTTCCTCTTCACTTTCTGCCATAAGGGCGGTGTCATCTGCATATCTGAGGTTATTGATATTTCTCCCGGCAATCTTGATTCCAGCTGTGCTTCTTCCAGCCCACCATTTCTCATGATGTACTCTGCATATAAGTTAAATAAGCAGGGTGACAATATACAGCCTTGACGTACTCCTTTTCCTATTTGAAACCAGTCTGTTGTTCCATGTCTGGTTCTAACTGTTGCTTCCTTACCTGCATATAGGTTTCTCAAGAGGCAGGTCAGGTGGTCTGGTATTCCCATCTCTTTCAGAATTTTCCACAGTTTATTGTGATCCACACAGTCAAAGGCTTTGGCATAGTCAATAAAGCAGAAATAGATGTTTTTCTGGAACTCTCTTGCTTTTCGATGATCCAGCAGATGTTGGCAATTTGATCTCTGGTTCCTCTGCCTTTTCTAAAACCAGCTTGAACATCTGGATAGTTTACGGTTCACGTATTGCTGTTATCTGCATATATGTATATAAATATGAATTTCTGTCACCTAATGTTTTATCTATCTGAGTAGATATTATGCTTCCCAACAGCAAATCCCTGTCTCTTTATTCCCAACAGTTACTAGTCCATAAAAATCATTAAATATGTAAATTTATGAATTGCAAATAATCACATTAGTAAGCAGAGAATGTTCATCTCTCAACCCTGCTATGCCTTTGCCTTTGTTTCTGCCAGGATTTCTTGTATTATATTTTATACTTTCCATTATTATCATCCCCTCACTGTCTAAGAATCTCATTATGTTGGGGTGGGAAAGTATAATGATTTAGTAAGCATAATAATAATAAAGATACTAACTTTTCTGAGTGTTTATTAGTATCTGACACAACAGCATTATTAGGTATTATTGTTGTCTTTTTATAGGCTACCAGAGTGGTATGCAGTTCAGCCCAGAGAGGTATGCAGTTTACTCAGGACCACACCACTTACATGCTGCAGAAACCAAGATTCCAGTCTATGGTGCTCTGTCTCAGAAACTCTCTTACTGTATTATTTCAGAGTTTACAAAACTCTTACATGCATTATTTCATTTAAACCTTACAGCTTCTTAGCATGTTATATAGTTACCCAATTTTACAGATAAAAAGAACTGAGATTCAGAGAGGAACAGTGATTTCCTTATAACATAGAAATGAGAGATGG
Source organism: Dama dama (assembly GCF_033118175.1). NCBI lineage: Eukaryota > Metazoa > Chordata > Mammalia > Artiodactyla > Cervidae > Dama > Dama dama. The sequence continues at coordinate 75,901,175 of NC_083689.1, read as the reverse complement.
TAGAATTTGTGTTCTATCCCACGTTTTGTTTTTAGCTGTGTGGCTTTCCAGTTGGTGTAGTTGGTAAAGAACCTGCCAGCCAGTGCAGAAGACAGGAGACACGGGTTTGATCTCTGGGTTTGGACGATCCCCTGGAGAAGGAAATGGCAACCTACTCCAGTATTCTTCCCTGGAAAATCCCATGGACACAAGAGTCTTGCAGGCTACAAGGGAAAGTTCAGGGGGTCACAAAGAGTCAGAGACTCCTGAACCTGTGTGTGTGCACACACACACAGACATACACATACGTTATCCCACAAAACTCAGTTGGATCCACTACTTTTACTCCTGGAATGTCACAGGCAACTCTCAGTATTTCTTTGAGTAAATCAAACTGGGCATAAAGATTTAAGGGGGAAAAAAGACATAAATAAGTTGTTCACATCAAAACAAAAGTTTACATCAAAGTTAAATATTTCTAATAAAAGCCCTTTTTATTTTAATAAGCTCTTTTCATTTAAAGATCAACCCATTACAAGCATTAGCAAAGCCCCTTAATGAGAAGCAAATTAAGTTGTTTAAAAACAAATTCAGTAAGCTTTGTTTTCCCATGGACCAGTGGTAGAAGGAAGAGAAAGTGATTGTGCCAGGCTGTTGACTGACTAAAGCTAATGGCATTCAGTCTTGTGAAATGGATATTAATGATTCTACAGTGTTTAACTTGGTTTGCTTTTGATGGATTTTCCCCTTCTGAATTAATGTCTGTCTACTCTTGATTAATTTAGAATGATTGTACTTTGAGTCAGTTAATTGCATTTTCTAAAGTCAAATATCATTCATTGTGATGAAGGCAGTCATTTTGATTACTCAGAAAAATAGTCCCTAAGTGCCTCAAGTGTAGATCTCACAAAGTTATAGGAAAAGTTCTTCATTTAGGAAGACTCCATCACAGCCAGAGAAGCCTTGTCATAAATCTCATTAGAATTTTGTTGAAACTCACCAAGCAGAGCTCTTTGAGGTAGTATGGTAGTGTCTCAAACCAAAACTTTCTGTAGCTTAGGTATAAAATATTTTTAAAGTGTCTTTTAAATTTTTGCTTGAGGACTTGACAGTGTAGGTGAAAGAGTTTTAAAATACTTTAAGATTTTTTTCCCATGAGAGAGAAAATCAGATATTATGGAGAGAATGCTGGTTTTTAAATAGGAAAAGTGTAGATTTTCTTCTAATACTAATTGAATCTGTGATCTAACCTCTTCTATAAGTAAATAGAGATTGTAACATCTGCCCTCCATGTTAAAAATTTTCATAAGTATCATATGACTTTTGAAAGAGTATATTGTACAATTTAGGTGTGCAAAATAATTTTCACTGTTTTTCTGGGCAACAATTCTTAACTGATGAGTTGTGAATTGCTCCTTCCAAAAATCAGTTTATTTGGGGCAATGTAGAAATGGAAGATCACGCACAGTTTTATCATTCTACTGTTGTGCATGTTATCAGACAATAAGCAAACAATGGATCCTTTCAGATCTCAAATTCATTGTCTGTGAAGTAAATATTATATTTTTCTGTTAAAATTGTGACTTATTTTATAAGCACATTTTTACAGGATTTTAAACAACAATTGCTGACGTTCCATTGCCTCTTAAAGCAGTACTGACCAGTGATTCGGGGCTTCAGATTTGGAGTTTGCAGACTTGGGTCCTCTGTTATCACATGTAAATCCTTGGGAAGATTCCTTAAATTTGCTAGGTTCAAGTTACTTAATCTGTAAAATGTGCTGGCCATGGCAGCTTCCTTGGTTCACGTTGAGAGGATTCAATGAAGTAATGAATGTCAAGGACCCAGCATAATTCCTTACCTCACACTGCTCAATAAATAATGTCTTTCTATAATACATTTTATTTTTGCAGAGTCACTTTTCATATAATTTCGTTGGGTTTAACCCTCTGAATTGTCTAAAAGCCAGTTGAGCCTCAGCACTCACCAGTTTTGATCACAAAGTAGCTGAGGGCATTGGCCTTGCAATGCTCACTGTAAGGTGTCTGTGGTCTCCACATCCCACTTTCTAATTAGTTGTGTGCATCAAACCTTGTGTCAGATACCACTGTCTGTCTATCTTTCCCCCATTGGGGGAAATTGTGGGTTTTTTCCTTAGATACCTAAGCATGTCTAGCACTGTCCTTGGTACTGGGCATAACTTATTGTACCTTTATAACCCCTCTGCCATGCAAATACTGGCATAATTTTACAAGTGGAGTAAGTTGAAGTTAAAGAAGTTAAGTGATTGTCCAAGATTACACAGCTGGTAGGTGGCAGAGTTAGTGTTCAAACCAGAGGCTTTTTCTTCCAGCCCTGCCTGACCTGACTGTGCATCTGAAAACAGTTTTGTAAGCATACAGGTTATGGAGAGAGAGTTTTAGGAAAGGATGTTTACCCAGATGTTAGCAGGATTATGATATTTTGGAAGTAGGATTTCAAATGAAATGTGGTTTCCTCTCTGTACTTCTAAAATATTTTGAAATACTTTTCCCATTGACTGCGTGTCTGCTTTTACAAAACAGTATATTTTAAGTGACTGGTTAATAGCAAGATTTCATGTCACTCCAGGTGATCCACAAAAACAGAAGAAGTTATCCACTCAGTTGAGGCTGGTTTTCAACCTTACTGACTATCAAGTTGGACCGATAACTATTGTTCATGTAAATAGAATTCTGTTTTTAGAAAGGGTGACTCATGATAAAGCTATGCTATTTGCCTGTCCCCACAGTCTGAAAATAAACATGGAAGGACAATGGAAGCCACAATGTAAACACTTGTTTTGTCTTCACACTTTAAAAGCTCTCTTGGCTGCCATTTTAACTGCAGTTTCCTTTTCTAAGTTGACAGAGGTTGCTTTGTAATTAACTCACACACCCAAAGATCTCTCAGGCCCCCAAATTGTGGGCTCTGTGAAAGCAGATGGTGAAAATATGTCTCTTTTTTTCTTTTTGACAGTAAAGTCTCTCTGTGAGATGTCTCCAGTGCTCTCCTTCCAAGAAACGGCACATTTCCAAATTTAGCCAACTGGGGACCAGCAGAAAAAAATGGGATTTAGAGTCAGAAGACCCAGGTATGAGTCTCGACTTTATTACTAATTAGTTGTACCTTTGATCATATGTTATAATGCCTCTGCACATCAACGTCTTCCTTATTTATTTTTCCATTTCACAAATATTTATTGAATTCATGTTATATGCCAATTATTTTTCTATCTGCTAAGAAAATGATGCTAATAAGAAATCAACATATTTCATGACCTCTTATAGTCTCCATTCTAGTCAGATAGGAAAGACTTGGTCAGATATTCTCAATAAGAAACATAAATCTACAAAGTATAGTAAAGTTTCCAGAGAGAATATTCCTATAATGGTACTTGTGGGAGGGGAGGAGTTTGAGGAAATGCTCTCTGAGGAGATGATGCTTACCTGAGATTACAAGCAAATGAAAACCAACTAGGTAAAAGGGTTGGGAGAGAGGGAAATGGAATAGAATGGGAAAGACTACTCTCCACAGAGGTAAAAGGTGTCTCAGTGCCCGCGGGAGGAAGGAGTATGTTTTTTTTCCAATAAAATGTGTAGGGCTAAGAGCTCAGTGCATGTAGAAGAGTGATACAGGTAAGGATGGACAGGTAAGGAGATGAAGAAGGCAGTGGTTCTCCTCAAATGTTCATTTACACATGTGGTACATACCTCCCCTCCCTTCCAGTTGGGTGAGCTCTATGAATAACGTTACATTTGTGCTGAGGGCTTAAAGTCCATGCAAAATTACCTCGTTCCTCTTCTCATCCTGTGATGAATGAGGACACGTTGCATCGACATGCAAAGCCTCTGAAGCTAAGGGGCCTGGATGTAACTTACAGTCTGGAGGATCAGTGATCTGGAAGGATGAATGGTTCTCTCCTAACCTCACTTTCCTCATCATTCCTTCAGGTATTTATTACAAAATAATTTTCCTGAAGGAGAATACCTGAGACTTTCTGCCCTTTTTAATGTAATTCAGTACTTCCCCATTCGCCTCAGAAAAATGACCCAAATTAGTCATTTCATCTGTGAGACCTTGGGTAGTCAGGTTAAGCTATGTTATGCTACAGTAAAAAACAAAACCAAAAACAAAACATGTCAGTGGCCTAACATAGCAAATTCTTATTTTTTATTTACTCATGCTGATGAAGATAAACTAAGGATCATAGCTGGTATTCTCATCCTCACAGAAATATTGTAGAGTCCAAATAAGAAAAATTCAATCTGGAATTTTGCAAAATGCAAACTATCAACAAATATTCTGAACTTTTGTGTTGACCCTGTGGTCTGAGCTGCTGCTTTTCCTTAGCCCTAGAACTCAGCATCTTTGATCAATTTGCTGTTCTCTGTGTGATCGTACTCCACGTACTGAAAAGTAATTCCATGAAACTGGTTAGGCTGTTCTGCCCGGCTGTCGATAGCAATTTGGTATTTATAGATTTGAGCGTGTATCGTTCCTTAATGGGAAAGTCTTCAAATGTTTCAGAATCAAGTTTTCAATCTCCACCTTTGTTGATATGCCAATATATGCCTCTTTAATTCAATCAGAAATAGGATGTTCTCATTTCTTTGTCTTTTGCTAATCAGTGAAAGTTTTGATGGGCAAATGCTTTTGGAACCTGACTGAGTAATGGAAATTTTAGAAAATGTGCTTTCTATGATAGTTAATTTTGACACTATATCTACAGGGTAGATAGTAAAGCATCTCGATTCTATGCCCTGTGAAGTTTAAGACAGAGGGACATTTAATCAACAATGTACAAAAAATGATGCATATTATGTTTAGATGCTTGGTCGGGGATATAGGCTGATGAGAAGCAGACAAACCCCTGTGCTTCTGGAGTTCACAGTCTAGTGAGGAGGTTTGACAATACACTGTAGTGATCTTCTTTGGCCAAATTCACTTTTACCAATGACGGAAAAGCACCTTAGCTTGTTACTGTTTATTAACCACCTGGTAGGTGGTTGAGTTTATACTCAGGCATTTTCAAACATTAAATAAATTGTAATAATCCTCATTTAATTTTTGTAACAACACAAATGTCCCACAATGTGCTAGACAATATGTTGACTTTTATATACATTATTTCAGTCACTCTTTACCACAGCCCTAGGAAAAAGGAGTCATTAACCCCATTCTACAGAAGAGGGAATTAAAGCTTAGAAACATGCCTTATGTCCCTAGTTATATGTGATATGCATCCTGTTTCCATGCTCTTTTTCCTGGCAAACATGCATAGCATTCCTTTCGGATTATCTCCTCCAAAGTAAGATGACTAAATAAGATGACTTTTAGACTTGTGTCTAAAAATGTATTCAACAACAATGCTGTATGGCAGAAAGTTACTAATGTCTTGGGAGATAAGTTTCCATAAGTACTGAAAAGAAGTTTGGGTACAAGGTATAAAGTTACAAATATCTTTTTGCTGCATCTGTTTATAGAAATTATCTATCTGTTTTGCGTATGTGTATGCATCATTTTCTAAAGTTACTTGATTGAAGAGTTACCTGATTCATGCAGCATCACAAAGATCACTGTTTTCTTCAGAAGACGCCTTAGTATGTGCTGCCCGGCACACTCTTGTCTTTTGAACTTGATTCTTCAGCGTAAAAGAACCAGAGGTCAGACTGGTACTGTCCATGGTAGTTGAGGAGAGGTCAGAAAACCTCTGAGGGGAGAGAAGAGCTCTTTTATTGTTTCCTGCTTGGTCCGGAGTGGTACCTGTGTGGCATCTTCCATAGGTTTAGGGCATTTTAAAACTGTCAAAGAGTTAACTGCTCCCTTTATATCAACCAGGGATGCAGCAGCAGCAGAAATCATCTGTAGTTACTTAATGCAGAAAACAAATGCACTGAAAGGATATTGAAGAGCTTAGGGTAACTGAGCATAACTGAGCAGCTGAGAGATAAGGCTTGGGACTATGTGTCCTAGGCCAGTGCAGAACTGAGGAGCACTTGTGGTCACCAAGTCCTGTTCCCTGAAGCTTGTCACACTGGTCTGAAGGCTCAGAACCCTCAGCAGCGCCAGCCCCACTCCTGCCGCCCGGCCCTTGGGAAGCGAGTCCTCCTGTATGCAGCACTAGAACCGAGCAAAGCCCTCCTGGCCCCTTTAGCTCTCGGCCCAGTTCATCCCCCTGGTGGTGTTTTAGCTGCCGTGCCTGGTTCATGGCTACGAAAGAGGCTTCACAGAAACTGCCGTTTTCATCTTTTATAAGGCAGGGGCACTTTTTGCCTTACAGTGTACACAGTCCAAAAAATAGACAGCTACAGTGAATACCAACAAATTAATTTTCTGTATGATTTTCCAATTTAAAATACACATTTATATTGTCGTAGTGACCGGTACTTGACCTTGTGACTTTTATGCTCATTTTAACAGACGGAACGTGAGGGCAGTACTTAGATCACGATCTGGAACAATATGTACTCAATAAACATTTGTTAATGAGTGTCCATAAAGTTCAGTACACATCCAGGCCATCTTATCTTATTTCTAGTCTTAAAAAAAAAAAAATCTCCTCATATATACACTATTATTCTATTTATAAGTAATATTTTTCTACTAATTATAGAAGAATTAAAGATGCCAATGTGTTCTAAGCATGTGAAAAAATGCTCAAGTTCTCAGACGTGAACTTATATGCATAGCATGATTTTCTTACAGTTTTTATCACTAGCCCCAGTTCAACAAGAATGAGTGATTTGTTTTATCACAAGGTTGGCACCGTTAGTTTTCTGGACTCAAAGGGTAGGAAGGAAAGAAACCCTTTGAATTCCATGATAAATAGCACAGAATATCAATTATTGAACACTGTGTGCATAGCATTTACCTTTTAGATTTTAAGAGTGGCCACACTCTAGGAAAGGTAAGCATTATCCTGGAAGGCTCACATTGGCATTTCTGTCTTAAGCTACCTGAAAAATAAACATAAGTTGCTTTGCCCAGAACATTTTCTACATTTCAGATTTTAAAAATTTCCTCCAGTTCTTTCAAGTACCCTGATGGAAGGTGATCTCTAATAAAGGAATTAAGATAATAATTTTAAAAAAGCAGCTGTGGTATTCTAAATCATTCTTCCATGAGGCAAGAACCAAGGCTCTAATTTTAAATGATGCCACAGGAAAAAAAAAAAAATGCCCATTTGGAAAACACAGGGCAGGTGATGAGGAAGCATGCCAGAGCTCTGATGAAAGACAGCGCAGGAAACTCAAATCCCATCATCCCAGCCAGCCGACATTCAGTAAATAAGATCTACAGCAAGGAAAAGCTGCTCTGTTTCTGAACTCAAGGCTCACTGAAACTCAGGAACGCTCCCACTCAGGGTCTTGCTAGCAACTCACTCATCTTCCTCTCCTGAGCCCAGGACTGGCATCTGTGAGTCACGTCTGAGCACCCCTGACTTTCTAGGGAGAAAGAAACGACTGTTAGCAAATTTGACCCACAGCAGTGATGTGGATGAATTAATATCACTTCCTTTGCTCTAATTTTCTTTCTTTCTTTTGCTTAACTCTTGATACTGAGTTTTGTTTTCCTTGGCAATTAAAAAATTTCTAAGAATGTATGTATGTGCTATATAGTAGGCACTGGAGTTTATGTGCATCACTCATTTAATCTGTATGACAGCCCCATGGGTTAGTATTATCATCACTGCACAGATAAGGAAAGAAGCCTAGTGAGTTATTGTGATATAATCTAGGTCACATAGCTAGTAAACTCAGAAAGCAGAATGTGAATTCAGCTCATTTCCTTGCGGGCTTCCCTCGTGGCTCAGCTGGTAAAGAATCCGCTTGCAGTGTGGGAGACCTGGGTTCAATTCCTGAGTTGGGAAGATCTCCCAGAGAAGGGAAGGCTACGACTCCAGTATTCTGGCCTAGAGAACTCCATGGATTGTAACGCCCTTGGGGTCACAGTCAGACACCACTGAGCGACTTTCACTTCCACTTTTCAGTTGCCTACTAAGGGTTTGAACCCAGGTCTGACTAATTTTAAACATCAATTTATATGGTCCCATTGTAATAATAATGGCAATTTATCCAGGGATTATCTCTCTCTTTATCTAATCTATCTATTTACATATGTAAGTACTGTAGGTTGAGAAGTGAAGAATGGAAGGGCAAGATAAGAAAGACTAATTACTAACACTAACTAATCACTAACCACTAACTAATATGCTGTGTTCCTGCCTTCCTGGCAGGTTGTTCTCATGTTCAGTTCACTTCAGTTCAGCCGCTCAGTCGTGTCCAACTCTTTGTGACCCCATGAACCGCAGCACGCCAGGGCTCCCTGTCCGTCACCAACTCCTGGGGTTTACTCAAACTCATGTCCACATTGAGTCGGTGATGCCATCCAACCATCTCATCCTCTGCCATCCCTTCTCCTCCTGCCTTCAATCTTTCCCAGCATCAGGGTCTTTTCAAATGAGCCAGTTCTTTGCATCAGGTAGTCAAAGTATTGGAGTTTCAGCTTCAGCATCAGTCCTTGCAATGAACTCAGGACTGATGTCCTTTAGGATGGACTGCTTGGATCTCCTTAATGTCCAAGGGACTGTCAAGATTCTTCTCCAACACCACGGTTCAAAAGCATCAATTCTTCAGCACTCAGCTTTCTTTATAGTCCAACTCTCACATCCATACATGACTACTGGAAAAACCATAGCCTTGACTAGACAGACCTTTGTTGACAAAGTGATGTCTCTGCTTTTTAATATGCTGTCTAGGTTGGTCATAACTTTCCTTATAAGGAGTAAGCATCTTTTACTTTCATGGCTGCAGTCACCATCTGCAGTGATTTTGGAGCCCCCAAAAATAAAGTCAGCCACTGTTTCCACTGTTTCCCCATCTATTTGCCATGAAGTAATGGGACCGGATGCCATGATCTTAGTTTTCTGAATGTTGAGCTTTAAGCCAACTTTTTCACTCTCCTCTTTCACTTTCATCAAGAGACTCTTTAGTTCTTCTTCACTTTCTGCCATAAGGATCGTGTCATCTGCATATCTGAGGTTATTGATATTTCTCCCAGCAATCTTGATCCCAGCCTGAGCTTCATCCAGCCCAGTGTTTCTCATGATGTACTTTGCATGTAAGTTAAATAAGCATTGTGACAATATACAGCCTTGACGTACTCCTTTTCCTATTTGGAACCAGTCTCTTGTTCCATGTCCAGTTCTAACTTTTGCATCCTGACCTGCATACAGATTTCTCAAGAGGCAGGTCAGGTAGTCTGGTATATCCATCTCTTTAAGAATTTTCCATGGTTTGTTGTGAACCACATAATCACAGGGTTTGGCATAGTCAATAAAGCAGAAGTAGATGTTTTTCTGGAACTCTCTTGCTTTTTCTGTGATCCAAAAGATGTTGACAATTTGATCTCTGATTCCTCTGCCTTTTCTAAATCCAGCCTGAACATCTGGAAGTTCATGGTTCATGTATTGTTGAAGCCTGGCTTGGAGAATTTTGAGCATTACTTTACTAGTGTGTGAGATGAGTGCAATTGTGCGGTAGTTTGAGCATTCTTTGGCATTGCCTTTCTTTGGGGTTCGAATGGAAACAGACCTTTTCCGCTGATGAGTTTTCCAAATTTGGGGACATATTGAGTGCAGCACTTTCACAGCATCATCTTTTAGGATTTGAAATAACCCAACTGGAATTCCATCACCTCCACTAGCTTTGTTCATAGTGATGCTTCCTAAGGCCCACCTGACTTCACATTCCACGATGTCTGGCTCTAGGTAAGTGTGAGTGACCACACCATCGTGATCATCTGGGTCGTGAAGATCTTTTTTGTATAATTCTTCTCTGTATTCTTGCCACCTCTTCTTAATATCTTCTGCTTCTGTTAGGTCCCTACCGTTTCTGTCCTTTATTGAGCCCATCTTTGCATGAAATATTCCTTTGATATCTCTAGTTTTCTTGAAAATATCTCTAGTCTTTCCCATTCCATTTTTTTCCTCTATTTCTTTGCACTGATCATTGAGAAAGACTTTCTTATCTCTCCTTGCTATTCTTTGAAACTCTGCATTCAAATGGGTATATCTCTCCTTTTCTCCTTTGCTTTTCGCTTCTCTTCTTTGCACAGCTATATGTAAGGCCTCCTCAGAGAGCTATTTTGCTTTTTTTCATTTATTTTTCTTGGGGATGGTCTTGATCCTTCTCTCCTGTACAATGTCATGAACCTCCGTCCATAGTTCATCAGGCACTCTGTCCATCAGATCTAGTCCCTTAAATCTATTTTCCACTTCCAGTATATAATCATAAGGGATTTGATTTAGGTCATACCTAAATAGTCTAGTGGTTATCTGCCTGGGTCCAGCCCCAGCAGGATCCAGGGGAACCCTCAGGATGAATGGCGTTGGCGAATGAGAGAGAGAGTGAGACAAAGCTCGGGGCTAAGTCTGGAGTTTATTTTTGCACTGCCCCTTCGTACCCTTAACAACATCTTTGGGGGAGGTGCACATTGCTTACACACAGGGCATCTCAAAACATTACAGCAACTTGACCTTCAACAGAAACTGGATGTCACCCACATACTTTTTCGTTCACAAGAGTCTTTCTTATCATTTGGCCTTCAGGCCTGCTAACATTTTATGGCTTGCACCTGGTGTGACTTAAGCAACTTCAGTAGCCAACCCTGTTTTTCTTATAATTAATCTATTTTCTTTCTAATAAGCGTCATCTCTATGGGAACTAGATAGGATTACATTTTTACAGAACAGAAATGTGAAGGACTGCAGAAACAGCAGATACGGCACAAAACAGGCTCTTAGTCAGCAGATACGGCACAAAACAGGCTCTTAGTCTAAAAGTTAACTACCTGCAAGAAGTCCCCAGCTAATCTCTATCTAAAGTATTTTCTATTAGGCACATTTGTGGCTATCATATTTGTGGAGCTTTTCTCACCCCGTGAAGGGGCCTATGCCTAATAGTTTCTTTTGTTAGCGTACTATGCTTAGGATGTTTAGAACAATCAAGAGCATTTTTTGCAATGAGAGCACGTATTTATCATACAAGCCAGAATGCCAGCAAAAGGGTTTGAATTGAAGCATTTCCTTCATCCCTGGCCTTTCACAGGGTACCAGCGTCCAGGAGATTTATTAATTAGGGTTTTAAGTTGGTCCTCATTCAGTGAAAGAGGAGCAGGAGAGCTCTCGGCAGGCAACACAAGAATCCGCAGCAGGGTAAACAAGAACAACAGCAGAAAATGGGGCAGGATACAGGATGGGGTAGAGGCCGAGGCCAACCTGGAGGGTCCCATATCCTAGACGGCCTTGCCTGTCAGGTTTTTTATTCGTGACCTCGTCATGGATGGGGTCCCGGACGGCCTTGCCTGCCCGGTATTTTCTTCACGACCTTGTCACGGGCGGGGCCCCCCATAACGGCTCCCGGCAGTTATCCCTACTTTCTTCAGTTTAAGTCTGAATTTGTCAATAAGGAGTTCATGATCTGAGCCACTGTTGGCTCCCGGTCTTGTTTTTGCTGACTGTATAGAGCTTCTCCATCTTTGGCTGCAAGGAATATAATCAGTCTGATTTCGCTGTTGACCTGATGATGCCCATGTGTAGAGTCTTCTCTTGTGGTGTTGGAAGAGGGTGTTTGCTACGATCAGTGCATTCTCTTGGCAAAACTCTGTGTACCTTTGCCCTGCTTCGTTCTGTATTCCAAGGTCAAATTTGCCTGTTACTCCAAGTGTTTCTTGACTTCCTACTTTTGCATTCCAGTCCCCTATATTGAAAATATTTTTTGCACATTAGTTCTACAGGTCTTTTAGGTCTTCATAGAACTATTCAACTTCAGCTTCTTCAGCATTACTGGTCAGGGCATAGACTTGGATCACTGTGATATTTAAGGGTTTGCCTTGGAAACCAGGCAATGGTTTGCCATGGCTGCACCGCACTAGAGCGGCCAAGAGGAGATACCCAATGTCCAAGGTCAGGAGTGGGGGCTATGAGGAGATACCCCACGTCCAGTGTCAGAGAAACCCCAGTAAGATGGTAAGCACTGAGAGAAGGCATCAGAGGGCAGACAGACAGAAACCACAATCACAGAAAATGAACCAATCTAATCACATGGACCACAGCTTTGTCTAACTCAATGAAACTGTGAACCATGCTGTGTAGAGCCACCCAAGACAGATGGGTCATGGTGGAGAGTTCTGACAAAACATCCACTGGAGAAGGGAATGGCAAACCACTTCAGTATTCTTGCCTTGAGAACTCCATGAACAGTATGAAAAGGCAAAAAGATAGGACACTGAAAGATGAATTACCCAGGTCGGTAGGTGCCCAACATGCTACTGGAAAGCAGTGGATAAATAACTCCAGAAAGAATGAAGACATGGAGCCAAAGAAAAAACAAGACCCAGTTGTGGATATCACTGGTGATGGAAGCAAGGTCCAATATTGTAAAGAGCAATATTGCATAGGAACCTGGAATGTTAGGTCCATGAATCAAGTTAAATTGGAAGTGGTCAAACAGGAGATGGCAAGAGTGAACATTTTAGGAATCAGTGAACTAAAATGGACTGGAATGGGTAAATTTAACTCAGACGACCATCATATCTACTACTGTGGGCAAGAATCCCTTAGAATAAATGGAGTAGCCCTCATAGTCAACAAAAGAGTCCGAAATGCAGTACTTGGATACAATCTGAAAAACAACAGAATGATCTCTGTTCATTTCCAAGGCAAACTATTCAATATCATGGTTCTCATATTCATTGCTGAGTAATTCTTATGTATCCTTAATGACGTGAGGCAAATTTCACTAGTTCTAGTTGCAGTAGATGCCCCTCTTCTCTGTACTTCCGTTTATTATAGCACTTATCCTAATTAATTGCTATCTAATATACATTAACTTATAAACTCCTTAAACGATCAGCTTCTGGGGAATTATGTGTATCTTACCCCTTTCCTCAGCAAGTGTCAAAATACCCAACCTCTTGAGTAAAGAACAAAGTAAGTGGTCACAGAATGGTTATCATGCCACAGCGATTCCAGTGTTTGGGTCCCTCATTTTCAGGATATATTTACATTCACTAGACATTTTGCCAGATCAGAAATAGCAATCTCTAAACTGAAAGTGGCCTTTTGTATCTACCCCTCTCCCCCCAAACACAGTTACTTTAATTGAATTTTGAAGGTTTAAATAAGTTCTGACACTGTTCACCATTCTTAATGATTGCAGCTCAGTGTGAGCATTTATGATACTTTCCTAGCACCTGCAAGTATTTGAGTCTGCTACTCCTGCTGTAGATATTCCTCCATTAACCTAACTATATATGTATGCATTATACCTCTAATAGGTTAGTCTATTTGGTTTAATGATAATTTGGGTTCAGTCCAGACTCAATCAGTTATTCCATGTCCTTGCATTATTTCCCTAAACCATCAGTATTACAGATCATGAATTTCTTCCACATTATTCTATTCTCGTGGTGAAAAATAATAACAGTGACAAAATAATAAGCAAACAAAGATTAACTGAAAGGTCTGCCACACTGATAGTGATCTCCTCTCTTTAAACCTATCATTATACTCTTAGAAATTAGCTGTCTTCTGAGTGAATACACCCAAGTTAGATTACCAAATCACATTACTTCTAATGATCAATATTCTTTGGAAATGGGCACACTGCTTATAATTAAATGAGTTTGACTGTGTTTCCTTCCGCTTGCTTGTGGATTAGTAATTAATGATACCATTCATATTTCAAAACAATTAAATCAATGTATCCTTTAGACCAATGTTCAGGATTCTTTTTGTTGTTGTTGTTGTTCAAGATCTCCAAAGTATGACTCATGTATAGCACCTTGAAATTTGAGTCATTGACTAAAATAGTCATAATTATTCATGTCATATAACCATGAAGGAGTGACTATTTCTTTTTTCTCTGTATCTCCTATAGAAAAAGCAAGCAAATACAATATGCTTCTACTTTGAAAAACTCATGTGTGCTGGAGTAGAATAACAGTGAGACTGATTTTCACTTAAATCTATGTTTGAGATAATAACAGATCCTTCAGAAGTCCATATGGGAAGAAATTCTCATTGGACTCCATTTGTCAGGAAAGAGAGACATTGGAAAGATGAAAAAACTACCCCATGTTTCCTAGTTTTCCTTAGTCATTCTGACTCATTGGTTTACATTTGGACTGAAAATAGTACATGCTACAATATATAAAATTTATATGGTGTATTAAAGCTTAACAATTTGGATGGTAAAAACATTTACCTAGGCATAATCAAAGAGGATCATGATGATACAAAGGTGTTTTTTAATTAACTTTGGAAAATTATGGAATGCTTTCAGGACAGTGATAATTGACACCATCACATATTTATTGTGTATCTACTGAGTGTGAGTTACAGTGTTAACCACTCTAGGCCCCTCTTGGAATCAAACTGACCCTAATACCAAAAATGCCCTATCTGGATTCAAGTAGTTTATTATAATTTACTTGTATGTGTATGTATATATATATGTGTGTGTATAATATATATATGTATAATAAATTTTTTATATTTTATTAAAATATGGTTTTGTTTGTTTTCTAGTTACAAAGGTAATATATGAGTCTGGCAGCACAAATTATTATTAGTGATGATAGTGTAGCCCATTTTTATAAGTATACACTATATTTATATGATTCACCTATTGTTTGATATTACATTATTATGAATCTTTCCTTTTTGTTAGAATAAACAATGATGTGATGAACAGTCCCTGAAAGTAAAAGTGTTAAGTGAGAAGTCAAGTGCATTATAAAAATTTTTATACTTATCAGCTAAAGTGAATACCAACATGCATGCATGTGTGGTCAGTAGCATCCAACACTTTTACAACCCCACAGACTGCAGCTCACTGGGCTTCTCTGTCCATGGGATTTCCCAGGGAAGAATACAGGAGTGGCTTACCATTTCCTCCTCCAGGGGATATTCCCTACCCAGAGACTGAAACCCGCATCTCCTGTGTCTCCTCTGTTGGCAAGTAGATTCTTTACCATTGAGCCACCTGGGAAGCCCATATTCCAACATAGACTCTACCAATTTCAAATTTAATCTGTCTGAAATACATTTTGTTTTTGACATGAGAATCTTACTATTTTTTAATAGTCAGAAAATTAACCCAAAACCACTAGCAAGTTCATCGTTCCCTTGGCCATCTGAAATGTCACCCTTATACTAATTTAAGTCTTATATTTACTTGAATCTAAATTTTCTGTTTTGTTTCATTAATCAACCTGTCTGTTCTTGTTCTAGGAACACATAGTTTTAGTTATACAGTTTCAAGACCAGTTAATATTGAATAAATTACTTCATATATTAAAATAACATTTTTAATTTCTTTCTTGGTCAGATTCTTATCCAGATGATACAGGAGGTCAGAAGTGATATAATAAGGACATTCTTAATTCACACCTTCCAAATATAGCAGTCTCACTTCTGTAAGAATGTCACCTACCACATTCTCAATATATGCAGACTATTTTCCATAATGTACAGAAATTTTAAGCCTTGGCAAAAAAGGTCCCTTTAGTCTATTTCTTGAAGATAATAAAAATGAGAAGAATAGTAAAATCTATGCAAGTTTTCATCCAGCATCTTTTAATTTTGTTGGAAACACAAAGGCCATGCAACATAGTAGGCAAATGGATGGCAGCTGAGATTCAGCTTATCCACTTGCTAGTGTGTAACTTCGGTTAAACTTCTTAACCTTGTGAGCTTCATTTCCCAGCAAAGTGGGGATGTGAATAGTTTTTTACCTCATATCATTTTTCCAATTAATTGCTCAAAAAAGATAGATATTATTGTTAACTATATTATGTGCATTTGAATTCTCAAGCTGTCACAAATAAGAAAAATATAGGTTAGAGGAAGCCAGCTTGCTATCTAAACATTCTAGATAGGTGTGAAGGTGATTGATTTATATTAGAAGAAAGTTAAAAGCCATCAACAGGAAAAAAAATAGTAAGAAAATAGGCTTTCAAACTTTACATATATTTTCTCCTTTTATGAAATCTATTTCATAAAGCACTCCACAAGACTGCAGTTTTAAGGTTGTGTGTGTTTCTGATGGTATATTCTAACAGAAAAAAAAAAAATTATTTGCAGTGGTTTGATGGAGGGAAAAAGGAACATAATGCTTATGTGTAGGGAGTGACTATACCTGAAGCTTAAAGGCCATGGGACAGACGTTCCTAACACATTTAAGATGTGTCTTATTTTTGACCTAAACCTTTACTTTCCGAATCCTTTATGCACCTTCTCCAATAATGCATGATTTTATGTTTCAAAATGAAGAAAGAAAGAATGAACAAGAAAAGGAGTGTTTGTGTGTTTATCTGCCCTGGTGGGTCAGGCTGGCCAGGGTTCCAGAGCGAGCCTCTGTTTCTCGTCCAGGGCACTTTATTGACAGGAGCTGAGACTTGGCCTCTGCCCTGCTTTGTCAAGGAGACTTCAAATCACAGTCCCCAGCGCCCTGGGAGAGTAGAGAAAGGAGCTGAGCAGTATGCTCTGCTTGTGGTGTGGAAAATAAACCCTTGGCCGGAAAGCACGGGCAGACACACAACCAGCCCCACCCCCAGCTCTGCAGAGCTGCTGTCAGCTCTGATTAGCTCTTCTGCCTCTGAGATTCCTGGGCTGTAACAATCGCCCGGGCCCCTCAGCCCTCCTCACTCCTCTGGTTGGCTCCCTTTGCTCTGCAGGGAGCTGTCACAGCTGGCTCGTCAGCCTGCCGCCCAGTCAGGCACTCCTTTTCCAGATTCCTGGCTGACCTTGTTCTGTCTTTGCCTTTCCCATCCCTCTGATCCTCCTGCAGTTGAATCTCCTGCCCCTGCTGTCTGATCCCACCGCTCTGTTAGACAGTTTGATTAGCTGCGCCTTCCTCTGCCCCTGCCAGCTCTTCCTGCTGCTAGCAGCTGTGAGGCGCCTGCGAGTGACTCACTATCCATTCCTTCTGACCCTCCATTAGTGCTGCTGGCTGGTCAACTCAATATATTTCTCAGCAGCTCTCTGATCTGCTGTTGTCTCCTGTGCCATAGTCCTCTGATGAGCTTCCTGAAGTCTTCCATGTCTGTCTCCTCTGTGATTCTCTTGCTGTTAATTGAACCATGCTGCTGTCCTGAGGCAGGTACTTTTTCATCAGCCTTTTGAGTCTAGGGTTACCTGGGTGGCTGCCTGTGGCAGATAATAACACTTCGGTACAGACAAAGTTCATGTGCCCACGTCACAGCTCCCCCAAATCCCAACAGCTCGTGTTGCTGTCTGACTCTTTGTATCTAGTGAGCTATGTCAGCAGTTCTATCATTCTTGATGGGACAACCTGACTATTAGGATTTTGTGACTGATTTTTGAGGTGATTCCTTGGCATCATCTTTCTCTTCATTTTCCCTCTGAGTAATACTTCTTTATTAGAATCATAGTTCCAAACTGAGAATCTATCAGAATTATTTGAAAAAGAGGGGTACATCATCTGCTTTTGGAGAAGGAAATGGCATCCCACTCCAATATTCTTGCCTAGAGAATCCCATGAACAGAGCCTGGCAGGTACAGTCCGTGGGGTTGCAAGAGTCGGACATGACTTAGCAGCTAAACCACCACCATCATGATCTGCTTTACGTGCTGAAACCATTAACTGTGCTAGCAGGGAAACTATTTAGAAGGATATTAACTGTTTCTAAAAATGCAGATGGCTTGGACTAGAGGAGAACTATGAAAGTGATGAGAAATGGCCAGATTTGGAATCTATTTTGAAAGTAGAGACCATAGACCTCACTGGTAGATTACGTGTGGTTGTGAAAGAGGAATCTAGAAAATGTGTACCAACTGAGTGAATTGGATGAAATTGGCTGTAGAGACCTTTCCAAGTTTTAGCACAAGTACCTGGTACAGACCACAGTGTCTGGCACATACTAAGTTTCCAGTAAGTAGTAGGGATTACTTTTATTTTTATTATTATCATTACTCTACACGTATGTTTTAAACCCTAAATAGGTGACTATATCTGGTTATATAATAAGTATCATAATAAGTATCAATATAAATTTCAAAAAGACAACTTCTCTCATAGTAATTAGTAACTCTCCCTTGCTTTTGTCTATGTTTCTTTCTTAACTTTTACATTTTAGCAGACTGACTTCATGTCTCAGTGTACCACTTTTGATCTTCGGTTTACCCTAGGCTTGTTTCTGAATTCTCCATCTTTCTTAATTTCCGTGCTATTCACTCACCTTTTTTTTTTTTTTTTATGGAAGTTTGAGTCTGTATGGAGTCCTCTTCTACTACATGTTATATTCTTTCAGTCAATTCGCTGTATCAGTTACGTTACATTAATTTTGTAAAATATCATAAATCTTTTGAAAAGAATAAAGTGAATTAAAATGGACTAACATCAGTGATTTTCCAAGTCAGTAAAAGAAGATATAGAAAAATACAAAGCAATGACAATGAAAAAAAAGGCACAATTTAGTTGAGAATTATGTTTTACTACTTGATGGACATGCTGGTGACTGAAACTTGGTAGGCAGCCTCTTAGTTAGCTCTGAGGGATTATTCCAAAGAGATAAAGAAAGAGCCAGGACATACAGGAGATACTTCACACACACACACACACACACACACCCCAGGTACTGTTAATTACAGAAAAACAGACATCTCAAGTTAATGAATTTAACCCTTTTCTGTATATGGTGAGATGAAAGAGTCTGGGCTCATAAGCATCAGGGGCCGATACCTTGTTTTCCCATCTGGAATCCCCTCAGGTCATGCCATCCGTGGGGGTGGAGGAGGGGTGACTGCAGTGGCTGATGACTTTATGGCCACAACATCCTTTGTTTACTGATATGGCAGGTGGCATGCTTTATCTATGGTGGCATGAATTTGAATAATACAAAATTATAAAATAAAAGAATTTTTTTTTTATTTTATGGGAGATGTAACTCTCATGTAAAACAATAGGCTAGGTTATACTTTGCAAATCAACAAACTCATCATCTCAGTAAATTAAAACAATGGTAGTTCTCCCTCATGCCTCACATCCACCAGAGAGCAGAAGGAATCTCTGCTGCCCTCACCATAGGACCTAGAACACTGGGGTCTGGGGTTAAAGAGAATGTTCACTTTTAAACTGTGTACTTTTGTTCAATATGACATTCAGCATGGGATACACAGAGTACTCAATAACTAGTTTGTAAATAAAAGAAATATTTTTCCAAGCCTTGAGTAGGATAAAATATAAAAATTACATGAAAAAGATTTTAAATTATGAATAATTTTTCTTCTTTACGTTTATAAAAACTATGATGTCTGTAAATTACTAATGGGCAAAGACTTTACAGAAATTACTAGATGTCCTGAAGCATCTTGAAAATATAGGAACCTTGAGAAGGACAGAGTTTGTTTTCTGGAGAACTCTGAAAGCCTCATTTAAAATGATCTAAAAGTACCATGGTATAAACAAGGTGGCACTGGGATTTTCTGCCTTTATGCATTTTTTCCTGAGTCATTTGAGGTGCATTGGCAAAGGTGAACTTTTATTATGTTCTCTACCTTTCACTCCCTCTGTTCTTTTTTCTTCCATTTTTTTTTCCTGTTGCCTGACTACATCTGTGTGCTAACTTTCTTATCTCTTTAAAAGAGAAAAGGTGACAGTTATCTTGTTTGTGAACTTTATTTTCATACTTAGGAGATGGTCCTTGCTGATTATTTACATACTACTTCTTTTTTTTCACTTTGTAATATTTACTACTTAAATAAGAGAGAATTTAATTTCAGGTTTAGGAGTAGAAATCATGTTCTTATTTAACATATTACATTTCTTCAGATAACCAAGGAATAGGCTTATCATTGATTTTCAGCAAGTTACATGACTATATGTACCTTAGACCAGTTAATTTTAAGAATAATGTATTGAACTATAAGTACTGTATAACTGTAAATACTGTATAATATTGAACTAGGTTCTAAGGACATAAAGAACAATAAGATGGGGCTTGTGCGTTTGGAATGATAGCATTTGAGTAGAGAAATATAGAAAATAAACCTAATGTAAAAATAAAATGGTAAATTTACAAATAAAGTAGGATGTAATGGAAGCATGGAATGGAGGTCACCTTGAAAGTTCAGGTAAGCCTTTTACATACCTGAACCTGGAACTGGGTATTAAAGGATAAAAGAGTTTTAGACAGAAAACATCACCAGAATTCATTGAATCTGAATCCTGAATCTTGACATCTGTTTATCGTCCCATGTCTACCCACAAACAAAAAAAATCGAATATCTTTCTGACATTTTTGCCACAATAAATATCATTACCCTTTTCAAATCTTTACTATTGACTCTTTCTTCAGAATTAGATGTTAGAAACTTCTCAGTGTGGAAGCTACTCCGAGAAGTCCAGTTTACATTTATCTTTCAAATGTCATTGGTATTTGAATAATCTTTTTGAAACTCAAAATAATGTCAGAGCGACCAGGAGGAAGCATCTATTTTACATGTGATTCTTCAACATCACAAATTCATTGTTAACTTCAGCACACTAACCATTAGAGAAAGTAGGTCAGAAATTCACTTTCTGTAAGAGGATGTAGAGATAAAACTGCTGAATCTGTTAAAACACAGTGTGGGAAGCTCTCCATCTTTCCTTTAGTCAAGGCTTCTGTGTCATAACAATTATTTGAGGTTGAAAGTGCACCACAGAACTGTGTCAAAAGTGACTCAGAAGGATTGAATTGGGCCAAGAAATTGGGGAAGTGATATTTTCCACACATTAGTGTCCCTTTATTGATCAAATAGTTCAACAAATAAATATTGATCCTGGACAGGGAGGCCTTGCGTGCTGCGATTCATGGGTCGCAAAGAGTCGGACACGACTGAGCGACTGAACTGAACTGAACTGAACTGAAATGTCGATTTACCAGAGTCTAATCTCAATGCCTTGAACCAGAGGGACAAGTTCTGATTCTTGTGAGACCTATGTTTTAGCCATTGATGACAGTAAGCAAGTTAAACTGACAAAGTACAAATTAAACAAATAGATAAGCAAGTATATAAACAAATGGTGTAACTTTGGAAGATTATTATAAAATGATCTTTTTATAAAATGGAGAAAAGTTTTTCTTACAACTTTGTCTAAGTATAGTGAATATTTGCTTTTCAAAAAAAGTATCTCTATAGTATTCACCCCCCTTTTCCTTCAGATAAGGAATTTTGCATTTCATGTAGCTTTGGTGCAAGGTTGTACTGCATGTTTTAGAATTAAATTAAAAGGATCAGTTTCTTACTTCAACGTGAAAAAGTCAGGGCATAGAAAGGTGACTTAGCCTAGCTAATTGCATATTCCTACCCAGAATTTTTCTGAGAAGGCAATGGCAACCCACTCCAGTATTCTTGCCTGGAAAATCCCATGGACGGAGGAGCCTGGTAGGCTGCAGTACCTAAGTACTTACCTTGCTCGCTAAGAGTACCCAGAATTTTTAATCTTGAACAAATGATGCAAGGATTCTGTAGGAGACTTTTAGAAATCATTCACTGCATCAACTACAGCAGGGGTACCTAAACTTTTTCTCGTAAAATGAAAAAAGTCATGTTTTCTGTTCAGTATCTGTCTGTCCTAACATGCACCTTTGTTTTCTGTCTGAATCTGTAAACTCCCAGTGCCCTATGAACTTACGGTATTACTCGAATAAGATATCCATCCACTTGCAGCTACTACCATTGGTTTCTATTATTTGATGGTAAATGTATCTTAGCTAATAAAGTAGGTCATGTATTTATACCTCTTAGAATGTGTCTCTCACACAAATAGATTCTTAATTCTCTGATGGTTAGAATTACCTCCAGTTAGCTCTGATATATTTTACATACTAGTTTCTCCCTCAAAAACCTACATATTTTATCTCCTATCATTTTAAAAGCCTATCATTTTTACTGAGAAAAATAATTTAAGTAGTAGGGAGTTTTTCACATGGGATCTTGAAGACATATTTTCATTTCCTTAAAATGTTGTAATAATAATGCCTTGCTCTTTTTTCTATAATCTATAATTAAGGAAATAGACATTTTGGAGGTTTCTCTGAGAAGTAACTTCATTGTTCCAACTTGGTTGTTTCTACATCTTCATCAGTTTTTTAAGCTACTTGTAAAGTAACTGTCTATATATATACATTTATATATATGTAAATAGATGAATAAAAATATATTTGGACGATTTCTTAGTATTGTGCTATACTTAAGTCTTAGGGGCATAGTACGTGAATGTGAAAGTCGCTCAGTCGTGTCTGACTCTTTGCAACCCCATGGACTGTAGAGTCCATGGAATTCTCTAGGCCAGAATACTGGAGTGGGTAGCCTTTCCCTTCTCCAGGACATCTTCCCAACCCAGGGATCAAACCCAGGTCATTGCAGGAGGATTCTTTACCATCTGAGTCACAAGGCAAGCCTTATGTTGCACTAGGTGTTATATAATATCAATATTTATAATATATAGTATTTTATTGTTTTATGCATTTCTAAATTAGTATTATTATACAAGCCTATATAGATTGTCACTGTTAAGTAGTTTGTGTTCTGTGGACAATAGAGCCTTTAAATTTTCCTTTATCATATATAGTTAGATAGCAATAATTGAATGCCACTCTTGTATTCCTTATCTCTAATATAAGTACTGTAGTAATAATCTGAAAATAAAATAGAAGACTTAGTCAATACCCTTGAGAAATTTAAGTGTTTTTTAGTGCATTTCAGAAAGAAAGAATATCTTGCATATGAATCTATGAAATCATATACTATGTGTATTCACATATATAGTCATTGATTTTAAACAGTATAAATTTAAAAATTTATGTTGATTCTGGGCCAGCAGTCTTTACAATAGAAAATGTTTTTTGACCTTTTATAAAACAATCGTAATACTATGATCCATACTTTAGTTTGAAGTATTGCAAAAGTCTTGTGTTATTTGGAGTAAGGAAGGGAATTCCTAGAAAAAGAAAGGTATTTTATGAGATTAAATAGAAAATCAATAGAGTAATTGTTCTTCTCGCTAGAATGCTTAACTTTTATTTTCTGATTTCTTCTCAATTCCTTCATACATAAAGGGAAAAAAAAGTCAGAAATTGAAGATAGATGGTTCATCTGCAGTGAAATGTGATCTTTGTGATTATTAGTAAATAAGAAAGGAAAGTTACCCTTTTAGAATTTTGTCCACTGTGTTGGAGCAAGTATTATTGAGAGTATAGTGACACGGAAGTTTGTGTGGTGGTATATGACTGATATAATCCATTGAATTCATTTTGATTTTAGCCCAAAGTATTGAATACTTGTTGATATTTGTCTTGTTTGTAATTTGAAACAGTAATAACAAATGAAGAATGCCTATAAGTATCTGATTAAACAGTGATGGCAGTTGCCAAACCCCATGAATGTCAAATAATGATCCCATTCTGCTCCATCAAAGGCCTGCTATTGAAAAAACAAAGTGTTTATTCTGGGAATAGGCAATTTGAGTCATCCAGGTGACTGATGTAAAATACTATTCTATTGACTTTGACAAATCAAAAAGTGGGTATTGCAATTTTATTATTGGTATTCCTGTTGCAGGCCATTTATGATTTTCATTATATATGTTTTACTTTAATCAGTGTTAGCCCAGTGGCTTGTTGTTTTAGGCTCTAAACAAATATTTATTCAGTGAATCACTGAACATATATTGAAATTAGTTCCTATTTTCTGAGAACGTAACAAGAGGAAGCATAGCTAAAAGGAAGAAGTAGCCCTTAAGGAGGTGAGAATCTGGTATAGTGGGATGAGTAGATTCTTGAATACTTGAATTGGTTACCTGATCAAGATAGAAGTTTCAGTTTTACTGTGTTTTTGGTCTTAGGACAGACCTAGTCCTTGAATGTTTTAGATTATAGAGATGTGGGTTTTTACCCTGGCTCTACCCTGCCCTTTCCATGTGATATAAGGCCACACCTTCAACACTGATTCTCAGTGGTAGTCTACATTAGGATTGGTAGAGGGAGGGAAACATTAAAAAATGGTATTTAATTTTGAGTCATGACTCAAAAATAGTAGTAAAAATAGCCAGCTCATATTGAGAGACATAAAATGAAGTTACTTCCAAGGTAGTGTCATGCATATACTCAGCATATAATCCCAAAATGTCCCTTTAACAGCAGAGTTATGTAACACAGACAGGACACTGCTTCCAAGGGAAAATGTTGGAGGGGTTTAGTCATGAGTCTTTCTTCAGGAGTAAAGATGTTTGTTTAAAAGAGCTATGTAATCAAGGAAATATAGTCTGGCAATTTTTTTTTCCATAAAATAGTGACCAGTGGGCAACCTTACCCCACATATGCTATTTGAAGGTAATAACCAAAGATGTCAAAACTTTAGAATATGAGGTCGCATATACTGTATATAAGAAAATATCTATGTATAAATCTCATTTTATTATTTGTTTTCTCACTCTTCCTAGCTCATTTTCAGCAGGCACACCTACCAGCAGGGCTGTCTTGTTTGTCTGTGGCTGTCCAGTGTCTTCTGATGGTGTTAGTATCATGACAGTTGCTCAGATTTTGACTGTCACTTCTACTTTCTGCTATCCATGCGTTTGTTGATGGCTTACTATGTGCAGGACCTCCCTGGAGAAGGGAATGGCTGTCCACTGCAGTATTCTTACTTGGAAAATTCCATGGACAGAAGAGCCTACAGTCCATGGAGTTGAAAAGAGTTGGACATGGCTGAGTGACTAACACTTTCAACTTTCTACTATGTGCAAGCAGCATGATTGGTGCTTACAGTGATCAACAAAGAGATAACCAGAGCTCATGGAGCTCATGAAATGATGTGACAAAAACTTTGCAGCTGACACTTTTATTAGTTGGTTTTTTTTTTTTTTTTTTTTTTTGCTTTCACAGCCCCTCTATAATGTCATCATAGTGATTTCCTTCAGTATACTAGTAAGGTTACTAAGACACTGAAAAGTTTTAAAAACTTACCCAAGGTCACACTTGTTTCTGTTTATTTAAGATTCCTGTCACTTAGACTGGCTATGAAAGGGACTGTATGTACCTCTGAATGATGGCTCAGGACCTAATTTTCCTTTCTCTTGAGCTCACAGCTCTGCTGACCCATTCTGAGAGGATCTTTTCCTGTGATCACATAATAGCAAACAGAGGTACCAGGGCAAAATCTTTCCAACTTCAGTTCCAGAGCAAAGATATAATATTTTTTCTAGTATAATTAGCAAAGATCTCCATATTTAACCTGCTTTTATTTAAACTGTCCTGAGTTAAATAGGTGTGTTCTCATCCTGATTCATATGAACTGAAAGTCTGTGGAGTAGCATCCCCAAACAAAAGATGAGGATATTTCTAGAAGCAGAATACCTTCCATAGAGGCAAACGTGAATGAAACACTACACCCCTGATGGACCTGAGGTCTGTCTGTTCTCCAGCTGGCTCACTTCCCTTCCAGGCAAGTCCTGTCCAGAGAACCTGACCAGCTCCCAAGTCTCAGGAGTCGTAAGATTGGGCACTAGAGAGGGAAGACTCCCTTGAAACTTGAGGGTACTGGTGGTGATGATCAAGTGCACCATCACTTTAAGTAAGTGTCAAGGATTAAAGCTAGTGCTGAAGCTTCCTCTGTACTTCCTCAGACATACCACCACCATGCACAATTGCCCTGACTTCCTGCTCACTGAGGGTTCTCTCTGGCAGCCAGAACCTGCTCTCCCCAAGCTGCTGCAAGCTTGATTAGCCAGAGAATTAATGCTCAGCTAGTGATCTCTTGGTAAAATGATCCTGAGACATGTGTGTCAGGCAGAGCCCTGGCTTTATCCTATTGGGGATTGAAATCCAGGTAGATGACATGAGAAAGTGCCCTTCATGGGCTGTCTTTCCTTCTCTGTCTCATTTATTTCACTGTTCCTCTGTCAGTGTCTCCCAGGGTCACCTCTTCTCCAATAAACTGCCTGTCTTTACCATTATCTTGAGATCTTCAAATCATCACATAGACAGTGATCATATAGGATCCAGGCTTTTCAATATTTTTGCAAGATACTTTGCTTTCATTGTCATAATCTTCTTATAAAACTATAAAAAGTAAGGGAGAGAGGAGTGCATAATCTCTTTCCCATAAATCCACTCAACATGTTTCCCATAACAAATACAAATGACATACCATTACTCTATCTACTATAGATAGAAAATGTAAATAGTACAGTCAGATAAAAATATAAAAGTTGAATATCCAATCTTATTTTCCTTTCATAGTTAACTATTGTGATTCCTCCCTTGAAAAGGAGGATATAAAGAGAGAGAAAAAAGAAAGAAATTATAAAGGTTTTGATGTAGATCTGGCTATAAAATAAGTCAAATTTCTTTTAATGCTGCTACAAAAAATAATTCTATCTTTGAATATTTTTTAAATAAAATAACTGGCACTTTATATACATGCATTTAAATGATATTATTTTGGCCACTGAATATGACATGGCTTAATTCAGTTAACTCAGTACTAAAGATATACTTGAAATCTTTGCTAATTGAGTACAGTGACAACTATGGAAATTCTAATCATAACACTCATGAGGATAATTTTATTCTCCAAGTAGTCAAAGTGCTTATAAAATAAATTAAATAAAAATATGAAAAATGAGCAGATAATTTTTGAATACTTCTAATTATCAGGTTAAATTTGTATTCAACAGATTTTTCTTAGGTAATGGTGTAAACTCTAGAGTATAACCATAAAATTAATCACTAGCTCTTTAAATGTAAGTATTATTTAGAAAATTAACAACTGTGATAATAATCCAAACCTTTTATAAATTTTGATGAAGAAAACAAATTTTAATAAGACATCAGTATAATAAAAAAAGCTAAATATAATTTTTGGTGTTGTTATTCTTTAGCATTTTTTCAAAACAAAGCATTTGTTTCATTTAATGTTGATAATTCATTTGCCTGAATTTTAATTTACCAAGATAAATTGATATATAAGAAAGCAGTCTTAGAAAAACTATTTTTTAAGCAGAGAGATGTATTTATGCACGCACACACACACATTTGGAATTAATATAATTTTTTATATAGGTGAAAAAGCACCCATGTATCTCCTGACATTTTCCTCTGTGCTCAAATTATCGTGGATGACTGTTCTATTTACTATATATGTTTGTTATTTCATTATTCATTTATTTGAAAAGGTAATAGGTGCTCATAGTGTTTAATTTGAAAACAAAAAGTCATTCAATTAAAAAAATAGTTCCTCTTACTTTTTGCTCCCTGTCCCTCCAGTAACACTATCTATTGACTACTAACTTTCCTAGTTTCTTGGGTACCCTGCCAGAAGTTGGCTATGCATGTATATAGATATATAAATGTAGAGATACAGGGCCTCTAGTGTGTGAAACAACTGTAACTTCCATAAACACTTGCCTTCACCTTGAACTTCTCGTATATTTTTGGAGCTTCTGCATCCCTCCGTGGAAACTGCCTGGTCCTCTGGACTCCTGCACAGCTCAATGCAGCATGAGCATCCTCTCCTTAACTAGATCCTTCTTTAGTAAATATTTTTGTTATTTCCAGCCTTTTGCATCAGTGAGCTGCTATGATTAAATTATTCAATTTGCATTTACAAGTGAATCTTTTGGATACATTTCTAGGAATAAACAGGCTTCCCTGATAGCTCAGTTGGTAAAGAATCCGTCTGCAGTGCAGGAGACCCCGGTTCGATTCCTAGATCGGGAAGATCCACTGGCGAAGGGATAAGCTACCCACTTCAGTATTCTTGGGCTTCCCTTGTGTCACAAGTGATAAAGAATCTGCCTGCAAATCGGGAGACCTGGGTTTGATCCCTGGTGGTTGGGAAGATCCCCTGGAGAAGGGAACGGCTACCCGCTCCAGTATTCTGGCCTAGAGAATTCCATGGACTGTATAGTCCATGGGGTCGCAAAGAGTCAGACCCAACTGAGTGACTTTCACTAAGAATAAAACTGTTGATGCAGACATATGCCTTTCAGATTTTTAAAGATACCATGGAGTTATCTTCAGTGGTGATTGGGACCATTTATCTTTCATAGTGATCATAAGTGAGTGCGCCTTTTCACCTACATGCTAACTGCTATGATTATTTATTAAACTTTCTTAGCTTTGCCAGTCAGGCTCTTTAAAAATATCAACTTGTGGTTTTGATTTGGATTTCTTGCATTATGAGTAATGCTGGACATTTTTCTCAAAGATTTAAAATTATTTGTGTTAATTTTTCTTGAGCTGTGTTCATGTCATATAGTCATTTATTCCTAGTGAATGTTTTATATTTTCCTTGTTTTATAAGAGGTGTTTATACATTAAGGAGATAAATCCTTTAGTAGTTGGTAGTAAATAGTTTATTTCAGTTTGTGCAGTGTCTTTGGCTTATTTAGTATGTATGTGTGTATATGTATCTTTTTCCAAGTAAAGAAATGTTTTCCCCATGTATTTGAGTTGATCAGTAATTCTTGAAAATAGTTTATTTAGAAAAGCTTTCCCACTCTGATGCTTAAGAACAAAATCTCCAGTGTTTTGTGCTTTTTTATCTTCAAATCTGATTTGACTGATACTAATTTTCATAGAAGGAATGAGGTAAAGAATTAATTTAACATTCTATAGATGGATTCTTCAGCTAGTATGGTGTGCAAATGATTCATAGGAAGAAATAGCACATTTTCAGAGATGCTCACACAACATAGAAAAGAAGATTCCTCTTCCATGCCATGATTGGACACAGCACTTCCCATGGGAGCCTCCTTCGTCCCTCAGAGTCTTGAAGATGTCAAGCAGTTGTGGGTGATTTACTGCCCAACCTTCCAGGACCTGCTGTGCCTTGAAAGCTGAGTTACTGCCATAACAAAGCCGCCGTTCACTTGTGGCCTTTATTATCAGTAAAAGAAAATTTATGAAAATAAATAGGTCTCTGTTCTCACCGGGGGAGAAGAGAGAGGTCAGTACCCAGGTGTTCTGAACACTTACTCATCATTCTGAAAATCCCATCTTCCTCAATGGAATATATTGACTGTAAATTTTTTCCAGTTACTTGAAATGACTTGAATCAAACACAAAATTTCTGAGGATCTTTAAATTGATTGTGAACTCATTTGTGTTTCATTTATTTTTTTTAAAACTTTTTCAGCTTTGGAACCACACTACTCTCACTGTGGTAGTTTTCTATTATATTTTTAAACAATATTGCTAGGTTTTCCTCTTTTTCTTCTTCTCTAGAAGTCTTTATCCTATGACTATATACTTGTGCACATGTACGCATGTGTGTATATAGATTCTTTTAAAGATGTTAATCTCCATATTGTATATAAGAAAACCAAATATCAAAGCGATAAAATGTCTTACATTAATTCATATAACTGATAAGTGCCAGAACAGGGATTTGGACTCAGGGATGTCTTACTTCCAAATCTAAACACTGAGTCTTTAACATAAATAAGATCCTAAGATGTATGAGGGAATTTTCTAAACAGACAAGCTTTCTGCAGTAGGGCCAGAGTAAATGAGAGGCAGGGCACAAGGTGAAGTCTTGAACTTTTGTGGAGAGCTGGCTATAGAGAAGCTTTTGCTACAGGGAAGAATGGCCAAAAGAAAGCAGTTGTCAATTCTGATAAAACCTGATCAAATAGGTGAAAAGTGCAGTGTCCTAGACCAAGGCTCATTAAAATTGAAGGGGAACTGAGGAAATCGAAGTAAGTGAATGAGATAGTTCTTGATTTCGGTAGTTTGTAATCTTAATAATGAAACTGCCATTAATCCAACTCCGTTATATGTATGGATCATGTGTAGACATGTGTATACATAAGTGTGTATGTATATAATATATACACACAGAAAAATAATATTTACTTTTGAAAATATTAGAAAGCAAGCAGTTATTTGTGTGAAGTTATAGAAGAGAAAAATGAAGCAACCATTCACAGAGGAAATAACTCTATATGTAACTCAACACAACCATAAGTCCTGCTGTGTGTAATCCCAGGTTCTCTCATAAGAAATTGTATTTTGCTAAGGAGAAATTCTTACTCACTTTCCACATTGTGGTGTGTTTCAGTGTGTGGCTTAGGGTAAGATGTAGGAGACTTGGGCTACTCAGTATGAATATGGGAGAAGAATTAAAAATGTTAGGGGTCATAGAGACCTTGGGAAAGGGGTGTCAGCAGAGTAGGTACTTCATGGGAAGATAAGGTGACTTGATAGCCCTCAGGGTGTTCTCAGTGGTGGAATGCCTCAAAAGGACATGAAAACAATTTCTTAGGTTGTTAAATAATTTCCCATGAGAATGCTAGCACATTCTCTCCCACTTTGTCACTCTTGAGATGTATTTAATTGAGGATGTATTGCTCAGTCATGCTTTTGTGTATGTGGGTGTGTGGGTGTGTGTGTGTGGAATTTGAGGGCAAACTTCAAGTTGGAACTGGATTCTTTGGGTTGATCCAACATAACACCAGATTTTGTGGACAATTTGAAATTAAAAGAGGAAATTCTGAGAGTAAAGACCTGGGGATGAGCGAAAAAATCCTGCAAACACTCCAGTCTTTGATGATCTTGAAAGTGATGGGGTCATTTCCAAGAATTCTGAGTAAAGCTTCACCTAGCTAGTATATGGCTGTGTGTGGAAGAAACAATAGGTCCTATTAAGGGTCTTAATCTGTACAGTTGTATCAGATGAGAAAGATACAATCCTGGCCTCTTTACCTAATAACCTTTCCCTCCTCAGTTCATAGATAAGTGATCACAAAACAAATGCTGCCCACCATGGGTTGTATTCTCCCTAACCATACCTGTTGATGGAAAGCGGGGGCAGTTCTGAGATAGATCTCTTCCCTTTGATACTGGCCATGGATTTGCAGAGGCACATGAGGCTGGGGAACAGAGAAAACATATTTTTCAATCTTCACTCCTTACACCACAAAAATACAGTCTGGCAGAGTGTGACTGAATTAGACAGGTGGAGAATAGAGAGGGTGCCCTTGTGTCTCAGATGGTAAAGAGTCTGCCTGCAATGCAGGAGACCCAGGTTTGATCCCTGGGTCAGGGAGATCCCCCTGACCTTCAAGATCCTCTGAAGGAAATGGCAACCCACTGCAGTATTCTTGCCTGAAAAATCCCATGGATGGAGGAACATGGTGGGCTGCAGTCCATGGGGTCACAAAGAGTTGGACACAACTGAGCGACTTCCCTTTCACTCAACAGGTGAAAGTATTAGTCCCTAAATTTTAGTTTCTGAGAAAAAGGGACACTGATTTAGACCCAAAAGAACAAAAAGAGGACTCCAGTCAGGAGAGAATTCAGTAGGGGATGTAGGGTTGGGGATTTCCCCTACCAGAGTGCAGATAAGCTCCCTTGCCCAGGACAGAGACCCTCTTGAGAAAGACATCTCAGATCCTTCTCCGTAGGAAACAAGATCTTCAAAAAAGTGAACCCAGATGAGGAAAGAGATACCTATTACAGTGGATTTGTCTCAGGACAAAGAAAAGTCAACAGATCCTTCACAACAAACTAGTATTACCTTTTGATCAGAGCCCAGGCCTTGATCTAGATAGTCTGGTCTTGTGATAGCGGAGATACTGAAGGTCAGGACCAATGCTAGTCTTGGAGCTGACCTCAAGGGAATGTAGTCAACACAGAGTCCATCAGGCCCAGGTGGTGGTAGTCGCTCAGTCATGTCCAACTCTTCATGACCCCATGTACTGTAGCCCACGAGGCTCCTTCATCCATGGGATTTTCCAGGCAAGAGTACTAGAGCAGGTTGCCGTTTCCTTCTCTGGGGGATCTTCCTGACTCAGGGATTGAACCCAGGTCTTCTCCATTGCAGGCAGACTACCATCTGAGCTATCTGGGGAGGCTCAGGTAGGACCATAGCTAAATATTGCTGTGATTGCAGGTCCCCTTCCTTCCTTCTGCAAGGGAGAGAGACAGAGGCCGGTTCTTTCAGAACTAAGCAGGCTCTGGGGGCATGAAATTCCTAAGCAAGCAGCAAGCAGGTTAGATACAAGTGCAGATTCTTGCAAACATAGGAGAAGTCAAGAACCAGTAACCGTCCTTCTATGCTTCCAGAGAACCAGTGTCCTTGGATGCTAGGTTCCTCAAGTTTCCTTTGCTACTGCTCCGGGCAGTGTGCTTTGGGTTATGTCACTTATAATCTGCCTGTAAGTCTTACCCTTGAAGAGAAAAAAAAATCTTCCAAAGAAAAAATTTAAACCATGTAAAAAAAGCATGCTACATTAGCAAATCCCATAAAAAGAGTGATTCATGTTTAACCTAACCACAAATATTTTCCTTTGTAATAGATTTATTTCTTCTAATAGAACGATGGTGTTTTATGTCTCTGCCATACTTTGGGGTTGAGGTTTACAGCCTATAAGTAGCTCAGACATAATAAAACAGAAAGGTGCTAGTTTCAGCTACTGTTAAGCTTCTTGTCTTCTAAGAGGAGAGCGTGCCCAAGGAGGGAGAGTGACAAGGGCATTTCACAGCCACTACCATCCTGGCTCTGTTACGGTAGGTTCTCAGATATCCTTTTTAAAAATGAAGCGTATACTCATAATATATGATTTGTTACTAGGGAAAATATAGAAATGGGCAAATTGCTATAAAAGCCTCAGGTCTTTTAAAATTTAACAAATAATAAAGCTGAGTCCCAGAGCCTGCCTCAAGAATCCCTTCACATATTCTCCAATTTCTGTACTCTATCTAGCTTCAGCTAGCAAGGTTAAATTGGCCTAGTAGAAGGCAACATTCCTGACAAGAGCTCTTGGAAAGCTAAGAAACAAGTAGCCTCACATATTAGGAGAGAGAACATTGAAAGTGTGGGGAGGCTAAGATGAATTCTGAAGATGGGGGAGAAATTTATATTCCTGTTCCTCCTGGTGGCAATAGCTGGCACCTGTCCTCAGGGCCTGTCTTCTCTTCCTGAAGAAGGGCTCCTCCGAACCACTATTAGTTAATTACAGTTTACAGTGCTGGGCAATAGCCCTGGAGAAACAGAATGAGAGGACACAGAGAGATTTGTTTCAGGCAGTGTATAATTTCCACTGAAGAATGGAATTTTCCCTATAGTCTTTTCCCTTATGATAAAAAAAAATCATAGAAAGTTGTTTTTGTCTGATCACATAATAAAACTACCAGTCTTCTTAGGTTTGGCTTGGTTATTTGCATAAGAGCAGAAAAAGCACTCATTTACCATGTGGCCTTCTTAAGTTTGCTGTGCTGGATGTTTTCATAAACAGTATCTTATTGGACTTTTAAATTTGCTTTTTACCCTTTGAAGCTAGGACATATATGCTCCAGATTTCACCTGCTTTATATATATATATATATATTTATATATATATACACACACACATACACACACACACACACACACACACATATATATATGTATATATATATGAATTGGGGCACATTTTGTTTTTTTGATCCCAAAGTATCCCATTGCTTCTGGCCTATCTGGAAATAACCTTGCTCACCTCATGTAAGACTGGATCCTATAAGCCAGATACCAGACCACTTTTCCTGTGAGGGCTTTGTAAGCACTGGGTCCATAAAGTGCCTTAAAAGTGACTGGGCAAACCCAATTATATGAGTATCATGCTTAAACATGATGTTCCAGGCAAGTCTTTGGTTGCATAACCAACATTTCCAATTATATCTTGGAAATAAGGAGGACAGATTTTTAAAGAACCTCTGGAAATAACTATACTACCATGAAAAGTAAAGGGATATAATTAGAGTTTCTGAATTTCTAGGTGTCAGTAAAAATGTATCACTTTTAAAAGTTTCATTTCAGCCTACCAATGTATCTATTAAAATATTAAATCATCAAGACTTACAGATAGCTCCAAATTAAAGGCTTTATATGTGTTTGTATGTGTAACAGATAATATTCATTTAGTTCTACGCAATTAACTTTTTCCAATGTACCTTGTGTTAGAGTCTCGTGAATTCCACCACTTTTAACTACAGAGTTCTGGAAATTCTTATTCAGCATCCTTATATGATGTTAATGTCTGCAAGAGGCCACAGATATTTGTACTCAAGAGTCCATTCTTCCAATTTTGAAATACCTGGAACTTTTTCCAGGTATTTTTCATATAACTCTGAAATAGTTTGTCTTTGAGTACAATAAGAACTCTGGCTTATAACTGCAAAACATTCAGGAAAGGATCAAAGTAAAATATAATCTATCTGTAGATGACAAAGATTTTAAGTGGCTGTGGTTTATTACTGATTTTTTTCAAAAGTGAAAAGTTTGATGACAGTTCATAACAAGAATATTGTATCTGACAAGAAAATTAGACTGATGTTGTGGCATGTGGGGGAAAAGTAGATAATAAGGTCGGTTCAAAAAAGTTTTAGATAAAATATCTTCTATGCATAATGATTAAGGATGTTTTCAAAGAATCCGGGAAACATTACATCTGTTATAAAAATGAATACAAAGTTTTTATAAAGAAAACAATTTATATATAACATAATAACTCAAAAATATATATTTATTTACTTATCAAGTCTTTAGTAAGAATATATCAATACCATAAAGCATATAGAGACTATTAAAAGGTTCAATTTGTCTGAAGTCTTAATATTAGTATCAAACAACTGCAACAAAAACTTCATTGTTAATACTGAAGTGCATGATCAACTGAAAATTACTGGCCTAGAAGAGGCTAGACCAAATTAAAGAAATAATGTTAAAGCTATATAAGCATTTAAAATAATAAATTATTACTGGTGACATCATACTGTTTGCCTAATACCATCAGACAAACCACCACGAAGACTCTGATACATAAAGGAGAGTGTGACAGAACTGTTCTCACTGTGTTTTATTTTTTTCGGTATTTCTAATGATAAAACATACTAGAAAGCAAGGACATTGACTAATATCTGGAAATGTCTTGTGAAACATGCCCTCTCTAAGTTAGTTATATTGATAACATTTTACGTATATAAATTTAACCTATGAAAGGCTGAGGAGCTTTTCCACTTGACAATGCTTTCAATGAAACTCATAAATAGTAATAAATCAAATTCACTAATTATGTTTAGGACTTCTCTTTTCATAAGGTGAAAAACATAAATCTGCAGTTTTCCAGGGTATCTCTATGGGAAATGTCAAAGATAGTTTTGGGTGTAAAAGATAGCCTGAAAATTGTATTTTATTTTACGCTTAAAGTTTGAATTCAGAAAGTTTAAATCAATTTTTTTAGGTAGTTTAGAAATTTAATTTAGAGCCATAAGTTCCTGAGAAATCATAATAGGCTACCTATTTGAAAGTAATGTGTGTGTGTGTGTGTGTGTGTTAGTCGCTCAGTCATGTCTGCCTCTTTGCAACCCCTTGGGGTGTAACCTGCCAGGCTGCTCCATCCGTCAGATTTTCCAGGACAGAATACTGGGGTGGGTTACCATTTCCTTCTCCAGGGGATCTTCCTGACCCAGGGATCAAACCCGAGTCTCCTGCATTGCAGGCAGACTCTTTACCATCTGAGCTACCAGGAAAGCCCATTTGAAAGTAATAATGAAATATAAAAATAAACATATACAGTAACATGATTGTAAATAATCTTAGAATTGAGGAAGCTTTATTTTTCTCAAATAATCAAGGACTTAATAAAGTCAATATAAATCAAAGAAAATTACCGCAAAAATTTATAGAACCTTTGCTGTCATGCCAGATTGCAAAGAAAAGAATGACCTTACATAGTTAAAGCAATAAACAGCAAACCAAGGAGACAAGCCCTTAAAAATTGAGCAAATTTCCTAAGATGTTAGCACATTTTATAGGCTTCCAGACTTGTATTCTGAAACAAACATACATTTAGGACAGATCTCAGGGTGTCTGTGAGCTTAGAACTAACTCCATAATATTACTGTTATTAATATCAGTAATTTATTATTTCTACTTTCAAGTCAATAAATAAGTGTTTAGTAAACTTCTCACTTTTAATTTCCAATGCATTCAGTAAATATCATTAATCATAATCCATCCACACATAAAAAGAAGAGTTCTTTAGAATCGTCAATAAGTTTGATTGTCAATAAGTGTAAAGAGATTTAGAAAACAACAAAAGAGAATTTTAAACCCAGTTTATGATTGTTTTGTTCAGGGGAAGATATGATGTGGATAATTAAGAATATCTTGTCACACACTTTTATTTTAACAGACTTGCAGAGCTGATAAATACATGTAAAACAGTTTTCTATAGTCATAAAGAACTGTATGATTTCTTAAAATGGCAGAGATGGCAAAATAGCAAATAAATAAATATTTATATTCAGTAGCATACTCAAAGATACCTCTGTGTAGTATATAAAAATAGAGAAGCAAAAGCATGTAAACAAAATCATACTTAAAAATCAATGTTTTAGTATTTTTTCTTACTTGGAAATGATCTATGCATCTAATGAATATCCTTTCACTTTATTTAATATCAGTTCAAGATTTAAGTTACCTAAAGATCTTGGAAGTTACATTCAAGCTGACATACTGTAAAAAATAATTGCCGTTGAAATATTTTTTTGAATAAGTATTCAATCTAGTGAGATACAAATTTATGCCTTTCATTATCTTCAACATTAATTTGGTGTTATTTTAGTTTATTTTATCTGAAAACCTTTATAAATTTAGAAAGCATACCTAAAATGTTTTAAAGTCTTGTATCACACTTAACACTGATAAATCAGAGAAATCATAGATGTTTTGTTAAACCCAAATTATTAACTGGTCTCATTTGCCAAAGATTTCCCTAAATTAGATGAATTGGGATTCTTTAAATGGTTTTTAAAAATAGTTCCTTAATCTTGTATGTTTAAAGCACTAGATATCAAACTTATTTTCTTGGGAGTTTAGGAATATTCTTTTTGTGTATGTCCTTATTAACCTCTACAAATTGATCAAAAACAGTGCTCATTCCTCTTAGTTTAATTTAAATAACTTTGCTGCTGTCTTCTATTCCAGAACTTCCTGAATTGTGTACCTGTTAGGTCCCATCTGTAATCCTTTTAGAAATTCTGGAGTTCTATTTCTAAGTAATAATTATGCTTGGCTCACAACTATATGTTTAGAGACTTTTCTAGTGTGTTGAGCTAGCCAGTGCTGGTGCTGGGATGCCAGAGCCTGCAATTTTAAATACAACAATCTGACTATCATATTTCAGTCTCCATGGTGTCTACTCTATGCATAAATGAGGAGAAGGAACTAGAATGTAATGAACATCTGCTATGTAGTTACTACAGAGTTTGATAAAACTTACTCTAGTTAATGATATACCTTATGACAGTTGATATTTCCATTTTAAAATCCATGTGAAAAACTCTACAAATTTCAGTAACTACATTATACTAATTTTGCCTCCAGACAGTTAGAGGTGATGTATATTTTTATCTAAAACAGTGAGAAAATTTATTTTCATCACTGTGTCAGGTTACTATTACTATTAATAAGAATAATCTTCCAACCAAAATAAATTGGCTATAAGTATAAAGCATCAAAAACTTCTATGAAAACACCTTTCTGTATTCCACT
The DNA here is from genome assembly GCF_033118175.1 of Dama dama. Lineage (NCBI taxonomy): Eukaryota > Metazoa > Chordata > Mammalia > Artiodactyla > Cervidae > Dama > Dama dama. The sequence continues at coordinate 75,863,566 of NC_083689.1, read as the reverse complement.
CCTAAGTTGTCATACTGCTTTTGCTTCCAAATTTCCATTCACAAATTGTACTTAATATGTAAAATTATTAGTTAATCAGGTAACTGGACACTAACTTTTAATGCAAATAAAAGTCAAACTTTCATTCTGTGAGAAAGCTAAGAGAATAGCCAGTTACTGTACTGATAAGTTAGCCTTTTCAGTGTTAAGTAATGGGTCACAAGATGTTTCAGTGTTAAAATAAAAGTAGAAATGAGGGGCTGGATATATTTTTCCATTGGAAATGAACACTGAAGTTTGATATAACTCATATGAATAATATGTACACATTACACCTGTCTCAAAATTAATCACACAAAATATTATTATTATTGAAGTGAAGGTGAAAAATGAGGTGAAGATAGTAATAAGGGTTAGAAATGAGCTTTCTCAGATTGTAACTCAGAACAACAGTTTTGTCCAAATGTTCAGGACACAGAGGTAAGGCTAGTATCACAAAACAGGAAAAATTAAGAATTCTAGAATTGCCTAGTCAGCACTGTCTCAACCACACATGAAATCTAGGATTTTCAGGGGAGGATTCAAAGCCCTTTCGCATGGGAAGCCTGGTCACAGAAAGAGACCCTTGAAGGTAGAGTGGTTGCCTAAGAGGCTGAGACTGTCGTGGGTAAATTTACAGATAGTGGAGAGGCAGTCCTGGCAAAGGGCACCTCGGGGACAAGAGCATTGAGGCAGAAATTAAAGCAGCACGTTCTACAATGTGCAGGAAGCCAGTCATGCCAAGCTGAGGTCGATTTTAGATTTTAATAGAAGTGACAAGATTACTGCTTTCTGGGGCCAGCAAGGACTGGTTGGGTTTCTGCTTTGTTTCTTTGGGTCAGTAATCTACCTAATAGAGCTTCACTTTCTTCATTTGTAAAATGAAGGTATTGATTGTGTGACCCACAGAATGTTGTTCTCAGATTCTGTTCAAACATATTCTTCAATTATTTGTCATACAAAATGTGAATTACAGGAACCCAGCCAGTAGGATTCAGAATAAATTAGAACACATAGCCTACTAACACTCACATAAAACCAGGGGTTTATCTCAGGAAGTCTACCAGTTACTTAGGCCTCAAGATTCCTATGTTACCTATCTTAGTAATTCTTTAATTTCTTCATTATATGAATATTTAGATTTATGTATGCAGTTGTACACATGGCTTGATCTTCAGTTCCTTGAAGTCTCAACTCAAAAGTCCTCTTGTCTGAATGACTTTCCTTGGTTGACCACCTCTTCTTAAACAGGGCATCCAACTCTCTAGCTGCTTCATTAAAATTTATTTTACTTTAGAATATATGACAACAACTAAAAATTTATGTCTTTGGTTATCATTGCTCTTATCTCACTAAAATATTAACTTCCTCAAGAGAAAGACTTTCCCTGTTATTTTTCACTGTTAATTCCTTTTGCTTAGTTACTGCCAAATAATGGGTGCTCAAGAAATACCCATTAGTCTCCATGGTTTTGAGAAACCCAGTGTTATTACATGGTCCACTTTAGAATAAATGACATGAATATTCAAATATATTTTAATTAATTGGAGTGTGACTAGATAAGCTATTTATCCAGTACTAACAGAGACAACTTCTTCCAAGAAGTAACCTTAAAAGTAAATATTAATGGCAAACATACATTAATGGCAAAATTTGTAAAGCTTAAATTATTAAGCTTTTTAGTGTTTTCCCAGTTTTTTTCCAAGGTAAACAAATTAACTTCTTTTATATGTGGAATATTGATGTCTGGAATCAGACATGCTCTTTTCTTTTCCAAGATGGTAAATAAAAATAATATGCTCTGCCAAAGCATTTTTCTGCTTCCTGTTTTTTTTTTTTTGACTTGTACAACTTAATGCACTTTTCTGTAGTGTTCCTAAGTATAATTTGAGATCAGTCTCTTCAGTTTTATTACTTTTTATACAGAATACTTTTTATGTTAATGTCATTTTTTTTCTTTCTCATTTCTCATATTGAGTTGGAAACAAATGAAAAGAAGACTGCAGATACATACACACATATAAGAAAACCATTGAAAAAGGTTTGAAATAAAATATTTTGGTAAATTAAAAAAAAAAAGAGAGACAATACTATGCAATGTTCCTGAAAACAGAATTGGAGTGAGGTGTACAACTATGGATAAACACTGAATTTGTGAGAGTTATTATACCTGGAAAAATAGAGAGGATAATAAGATGATAAGGAGTACAAAAAGGATGTCTATCTCATCTTTAATAATTTTCAGATACATAAGGAAAGAGAGAGAGATGTGAAGTAAATGTGTGAAAATTTGTACATTTGATGGTGGTTTCATGTATATTTGTTATTTCTATCCTATATTCTCTGCAATTTAAATGTCTTTTCTAAGTTAAAAATGGAAGTCATGTTTTATATTTATTGAGATGGAAAGATTAAAGAATAGAGAAAAAGATTTCAGTACTAAAAATGACTTCTAGCTTCCCCAGCCACCATCTCCTCCCTGTCAATCACTCCCTGTCTCCATTTTTTTAAAATGTCTATGAGAAAAAGACCAGAAAAATTTACAAAAGTATTAGTAACATTATTAATAAAACCATGAAATATTTTCTTTCCCCTATAAAATATTTTGGCCATAAAAACCCAAAGAAATATAAAGTTGCTGAAGACTATGAATGCCTTATAAAATTCGAATGCTTCACTGCTATGAGTTATTGGTGGACTATTATTACATAAATATATCTTCTAATATCTAAATATTGTGTATAGAAACCTTTGGATCTAGAATATGCTTTGATCTTTTTTCATGGGTACTGGTGTCAATTACAAAGAGGTTCTGCTTTATTTGCTTTTGTCATAGGCACCACAGGAAGTATGATCTATAACTAGGACTCACTGAAGGAAGAAAGATCAGAACTTTGTCCTCTCTTCTTTAAAGCGTATATAATCCTTTAAATTCTGAAACTGAGCAAGACTAGTCTAACTTAGGTCAGATGAACAATTTAAAGCATTTAAAAGTAGCTAGATTTTATATATAGTTCAATTTACTTTCTAGTTTTTGGCAACTAAAAAAAAAAGGACTCTACCTGAGAAGTGGTAAATAAAATGTTTGTTTTATGTCATCTTAAATAAGTTAAAAAACAAAAACAAAAAAACAACTGTCCCTGGTACCAACAATCTGTACCAACTATTTGAAATATGCCCTCCTCCATCCCCCCAAACAGGGCCACCAAAACTTGTACATTTAACTTTTGTAGTAGACTGAAAAGGGCAGACAGGCCTCAGGTGGGAAATAAAATTCCATATGTCGAGGAATCCTAATAAAACTTTAGCTCACAAATCAAAGAATTGCTCTAAGTAGCTTGAAACTTACTTGTCTTCAAATATATGTGGCAACTTCATGTTTAAACTTGTCAGAAAGAGTATGGTAAAATTGGGTGGCTTTTTCATACATTCTGTGTCCACCATACTGTGCAAATACATGTCAGAATATGAGGCAACAGTGTGAATGTGCATTTTAAAAATAGTCTTTGGAGCCTGTGTGAATTTGAACAGCCAAATAGGGGCAACTAACTTAGGACTTCAGAGACAGCTTTCACACAATAGAATCAGTTGGTTAAAGAAGTACTTTCAAACTGACAGAGTAAGGACATCCAAAAATTTGTTATTCCATGGAAGTGATGTAGACACTGGGCAGAATTACCAGAATGAACTTTTCAGAAGTCTGGAAATTATCCAAATACTTGCAACACCATAGGATTATTTTTTTTCTGTCCAAGAGAAACAACTGGATCATAGTAGGAACAGCAAACATTGTGGTTTTGTAAATGGCCCTATTCTCCCTCTTTCTCCAGCTCCATTGGTAGCTTTGAACACCAGCACCCTTACAACCCTGGCAATCGTGAAAGCGAGCTGCTTAGTAACCATTGGAAACCACAGATCAGGTATAGAACTCGCCAAGAAATCCCATCCCTGGAATATTTTCACTGTTTGACTCATCTGAAAACTCCCTGGAAACACTTAATTCACAGATCTTGTCTTTGACCTGATTCAGAGCTTGCTCTGCCATAGATGCATCTTGAAAACCTTATGCTCAGTGAGAGAAGTCAGTCACACAAGTCTGCATATTGTTTTATTTTATTTTTATGAAAAGTCCACAGTGGATCAATACATGAAAATGAAGAGAAGCTTAGCAGTTTCTAGTGGCTGCAAATGGGGGAATTATTAGTTACTGTTAATGGATACATTTTTTTTTTTTTTTTTTTGGTAATGGAAATGTTCTGCCATTAGATAGCAATATGGTTGGACAATTCTGTTGATATACTAAAAATACCTTAACTCCACAATTTAAATGGGTGATTCTTATGGCATATGAATTATTTCCCAGTAAAGATGTTATACAATGATAAAAATATCATCACAATGATAAATCACACCCATTAAAATGGCTACAATTCAAAGATGGTTCATAACAAATGTCAGCCTGGATGTGGAGTCACTGGTACTCTCGCATGTTGCTGGTGGGAATGTAAAATGGCACAAGTTTGGAACATAATTTGGCCCATTCCTAAAGATTAAACATTCACTTATAGGAGGACTTGGCCATCTCACTCCTTGGCATTTACCCTGGAGGAATGAAAGCGTCCATTCACACAGTAACTTGTGTATAAACGTTTATAGCAGCAGTAGCTAAGAATTAGAAACAAGTCATATATCCATTAGTAGGTAAATGAGTAGAGAACTCTGGCATCTCCTAGCCAGCAATGACAGGGGATGAGTGAGTGATTCCCATGGTAACATGGACAAAACCCACAATCATTATGCTAAATAAAGAAGCCAAACAGAATAGACTTATACTGCATGGTGGCATTTCTATAAAAGTTTTAAAACATGCAGTCAATAGTGACAGAGTGCAGGTCACTATTTGCTCTGGGATAAGAGGTAGGAGAAAGTGGATAGGCCAGTACAGATTACTAAGGGATACAAGGCACAAGGAAATTCAGGGGTCACAGTGATGTTTATTGTTTTATTTGTCATGATAGTTGTATATGTATATACATATATATATCAAATATATATAATATATATGCATTTATATATGTTAAAAGGTACCAAATTGTACTTTCAATATATGTTGTTACTGTACATCAATTAAACTTAGGAGAATTACTCAAGTCAAATAGATTACTGTTTCTAGATATTGGTGAGGATATGGAGTAACTAGAATTTTCATACTCTGGTGGTGGAGATGTAAATTTGCATGGCCTCTAGGTAAAACTCTTCTGAATTATGTATTTATATTTAACATACATATACCCTGTGATCTAACAATTTTATTTCTAATTTTTATATATATATATCTGACATAAATGTATACATAGGTTCATCAAAAGGCATATACAAATATGTAAATATAAGTACATTTTTAAAAATTTTAAAAGTAGAAATCACTCAGGTGTCCATTAGTAATGAAATGGATAATAACATTGCAGTATAAATATGCAAAGGAATGTTGCAAAGTAGATAGAATTAAAGAACCACTGCTGCTTAACATGAACATGCATCATAGGCATAGTATTTATTTTTTCTTTAAAAATTTTTATTTTTAATTGAAATATAGTTGATTTATAGTGTTGTGTTCAATTCTTGTGTACAGCAAAGTGATTCAGTTATATATCATACATATATACTCCTTTTAATATTAGTTTTCCTTATAGATTATTATAAGATATTGAATATAGTTCAATGTGCTGTACAATAGGGCCTTGTTGTTTATCTGTTGTATACGTGTGTGTGTGTGTGTGTGTGTGTGTGTAGAGAGAGAATGCTACCATATGATTCAGCAATATCACTCCTGGGCATATATCCAGAGAAATCCAGAATTTGAGAAGATACCTGCACCTCAGTGTTCATAGCAACACTACTTACAGTAGCCAAGACATGGAAGTAACCTAAATGTCCATGGACAGATGAACATATGAAATAGCTTGTATCTACTAATGCCAAACTCTTAATTTATCCTTTCCAGACCTTCCTCTTTGGTAACCGTAAGTTTGGTTTCTATGTCTTGTAAGTCTGTTTTTGTTTTGTAAGTCCATTTATATCATATTTTAGATTCCACATATAAGTGATATCATATGACATTTGTATGTCTCACTTAGTTCACATAGTAGAATCTCTAGGTCCATCCATGTCACCCAAATGGCATGATTTCACTCTTTCTTATGACTGAGTAGTATTCTATTGTACATATGTCAGTTCAGTTCACTCGCTCAGTCGTGTCTCACTCTGCGACCCCACGGACTGCAGCACGCCAGGCTTCCCTGTCTATCACCAACTCCCCGAGCTTGCTCAAACTCGTCCATTGAGTTGGTGATGCCATCCAACCATCTCATCCTCTGTCGTCCCCTTCTCCTCCTGCCCTCAATCTTTCCCAGCATCAGGGTCTTTTCAAATGAGTCAGCTCTTCGCATCAGGTGGCCAGAGTATTGGAGTTGCATCTTCAGCATCAGTCCTTCCAATGGATATTCAGGACTGATTTCCTTTAGGATTGACTGGTTTGATCTCCTTGCAGTCCAAGGAACTTTCAAGAGTCTTCTCAAACACCACAGTTCAAAAGCATCAATTCTTCAGTTCTCAGCTTTTTTATGGTCCAACTCGCACATCTATAGATGACTACTGGACAAACCATAGGTTTGACTATAGACGGACCTTTGTTGGCAAAGTAATGTGTCTGCTCTTTAATACGCTGTCTGGGTTGGTCTTAGATTTTCTTCCAAGGAGCAAGCGTCTTTTAATTTCATGGCTGCAGTAAACATCTGCAGTGATTTTGGAGCCCAAGAAAATAAAGTCTGTCACTAATTTCTTTGTTTCCCCATCTATTTGCCATGAAGTGATGGAACCAGATGCCATGGTCTTAGTTTTTTGAATGTTGAGTTTTAAGCCAGCTCTTTCACTCTCTTCTTTCACTTTCATCAAGAGGCTTTTTAGTTCCTCTTCACTTCCTTCCATAAAGTTCATGGTATCTGCATATCTGAGATTATTGGTATTTCTCCCGGTATGGTACGTATGTGTGTGTGTTAGTTGCTTAGTTATGTCCAACTCTTTGCAACCCCATGGACTGTAGCCCGCCAGGCCCCACTATCCATGGGATTCTCCAGGCAAGAACACTGTAGTGGGTTGCCAATTCCTTCTCCAGGTACATAGGTACCACACCTTTTTTACCCGTTCATCTGTCTGTGAGCATTGAGGTTACTTCCATGTCTTGGCTACTGTAAGTAGTGCTGCTGTGAGTATTGAGGTGCATGTATCTTTTCAAATTGTGGTTTTCTCTGAATATATGCCCAGGAGTGAGATTACTGGATCATATGGAGGCTCTATTTTTAGTTTTTTAAGAATCCTCCAAACTATTCTCCAGTGACTGTATCAGTTTACATTCCCACAGACAGTGTAGGAGGATTCCCTTTTCTTCATACCCTCTCAAGTATTTATTGTTTGTGGACGTTTTACTGATGGCCAGTCTGAAGAGTATAAGCTGATACCTCCTTGTAGTGTGGATTTATGTTTCTCTGATAGTGATGTTGAACATCTTTTTATGTGCTTATTGGTCATCTGTATATGTTCTTTGGAGAAATGTCTGTTTATGTTGTCTCATGTTTTGTTGGGGTGATTTTGTTGTTACTGTCGTTATTGAGTTGTTTGAACTATTTGTATATTTTGGAAATTAAGCCCTTGTCAGTTACATTGCTTGCAAATATTTTCTCAGCCCATGAGTTGTCTTTCTGTCTTGTTTGTGGATTCCTTTGCTGTACAAAAGCTAATGTTTGACTAGGTCCTGTTTGTTTATTTTTTATTTTATTTTTATTACCTTGGGAGACTGACATAAGAAAACATTGAAATGATTTATGCCAGAGAACATTGTGCCTATGTTCTCTTCCAGGAGTTTTATGGCATCCTGTCTGTTATTTAAGTTTTTAAGCCATTTTAAGTTTGTTTTTGTGTAAGGTGTGAGGGACTTCACCAACTTTATTTATTTACAGTGAGCATAGTGTTTAATGAAAGAAGCCAGACACAAAGAGCATGTAATCCATAATTCATTCATGTAAATTTTAAGAACAGAAATAGTGATACCAACAAGGATAAAATTGAGTGTATCCTTTTTGTTAGAATTTATCAAATGTATGCTAAGTGAAATAAGTCAGACCAAGACAAATGCTGTATAATATCACTTACATGGGAATCTAAATGGTACACCAAACCATTGAATATAACAAAAAGCAGCATACTCACAGATACAGGGAACAAACTAGTGGTTACCTGTGTTGGGGGGACAACAACACAGGGGTGGCAGAGTAGGAGGCACAAACTATCGGGTGTAAGATGTCGAGTCTAACATGAGAACATAGCCAATATTTTATAGTAACTGTACATGGAAAGTAACCTTTAAAAATTGTTAAAAGATTATTTTAAATTCATCAGACTGTAAATGTATAGTTTTTGCACATTTGGCATGCATGCTGTACATCAGTCATTCTTAAACTACCATTTATAGGCCTCTCTGTGTAAGCCTGGTATATACCTCCCAAACCTCACAAGTACATGATCTCTCAAATCCTTACTACTGACCTCAAATTAGTTTCTTTATCATCCCTACTTTTTGTTTAAATGACTGACAACTTACTTTAATTATCCTGACTAGTACCACACAGCTGTTTGCAACAGAGCTGCAATTCCAGTTCTTAATTGTGGACCCTAAGTCCCATGGGACTGCATTGCTACAGATCCACGTTTTTGTGGAGTATTACAAAATTTTGGATTAATTATTAACACTTTCCAAAGGTGCTTTGTGTTTTAAAATGATGGAAGGGTATAAATTGAAAAATATTTCTATAGCAAGAACCTTAAGAACTTCAGTAAGGTTCAATACTTTGTCCTTGGCTCCATCATTGCAAATGGAACCTATAATTAATTCCACAGGATGCCCAAACACTGGCTTGGAAAGTTGAGGGATAATCGCCTTGGTTGCTTTGAATTATATAAATAGAAAAACAATGTTTAATGTGCTGTATTTGACATTTGATTTTAGTAATAATTCATGAAATATTATCTATGTCCTATATACGTAGCTATAGGTAAACATATTTGGGGGTCCACTTTTAAGAGTTTATAGCTTCTTCATATGCACTGACAGAATGTCCTTTTAAAACAGATACACTTTTATTTTGTAAGTTTCCACTGTTATCATATTAAAATTGAAACTTTACTTTCTTGGTTAACAGTGTTCTCCTTAATCATTGTTTATCCTTCTCAACAATTTTTTCTTCCATATAATTGAAATGACGATTTGAATGATTAATTTTGTCCTTCAGTTTATGTACACAAAGGGAGAAGGAGCTTTGTGTATAAACCTTTAGCTAATCTGCACATTGACATTGTGGCTAACACCTCGTGAATGTCTTAGATGCAACTCAAGGGGAAAGAGTTGACAGAGATGCTCTAGCTCCAGAGAATTTTTAACCATTTTGCCTGTTATAAAATCATATAGCAACTTCTTACCACCCAAGGTACATCTAAAGGGTTGTCAGTAATTAAGAATGGTTTTGCTTTCAGAGAGAGATATTCTGAAGACTAAATGGTTTTGCTTTTGTATTTGGAAAATCTTTTGAGTCATGAAATTCTTCTACAGTGGCACCTAAAGTTTATAATTTTCTTTAATTTTTAAGGAAAGAATTTTTACTTCCCTCTTCATCAGAGGTCTGTTTATTTTACCTTTTGCTTTTGTGTGACAAAATATATACTTACATGTATTCATACATGAAAACTTAATGGTATGCATTTACTTTACTGGTTTTCCATAATGAAGTAGCTATTGGAAATTATCATAATGCAGTGTTAATGAATTATAATTTAATTTTGAAAGAAAATTGTGGAATACATAAATTCTGCTTTGGCTAATTCACTGCCTCTCTATACAAAGACCTAAAGGAGATTTATGCAAAAAAAAAAAAAGAGCAAAGGAAAATAAAGCTACTTTAAGTTTTCATTTGGGGATTTTAGATGTAGATTGTAACATAGATTGTATAAATGTGTCTGAAATCCTCTCCTTCCATTACCCAAATCCACTGAGATAAAATTTTCAAGTCACACCTCCTAGAATCAGATTAAAAGTAGTTAGAAACTAAACAAGGTAAAACATTTGTCTCTGATGGACGGCTAACGAGTACTGGGCACTTCACGTGGCTATGTAACTTACTCTCTTCAGCAACATTATGAGTCAGGTATGACTGTTACCTTTATGTTATAGGTGAGAAAATTGAAGCTCAGAGTTTATACAGTTTGTTTAGATTCATTTAGCCTAAAGCCTCGATCCATGTCTTGTCCATCTTCCTCCACTATATTTTACTGTTCACTCCTTCCCTTTGCCACTCAGTTTTCATTTAGGGGCAAGTAGCCCCCAATGAGCTGATAACCCTGGAAGAGTGATGAAAAGAGTGTTTGAGGAAGTAAAGCAATGTCTCAGGTTGCTTCCTAGGGTTCTTTGTCCTCAGGCTGTATGGAACAAGAGCAAGATGGGGCTCCTACGTCCTCTGCGCTTACTAGATCATCATCACCTTGAAAATTCTTATCCCCCGAAGAGTGACCCATTAAATGCTTGGAATGAGACCATCCCAATCAGCACTGTCCCTTTGTAAGGGATTTATTAATTACTCAGCCCCTAGGTGTGGGGATTCAGTGGTGAATAGGATAGATGTGGTCTTTCACTTGAGGGATTTATATTTAATTGAATATTTATATTTAATTTTATGTTGTATAGGTAGAGGACTGAATCCCTTAAATAGGTCAGCAAATACTTAAGTGAAAGTAACTGTAAAGAAAACAGCAGTTGATTAGAGAATGATGGATTGTGGGTAAAGGATACTTTAAATTTGAATTAGGTTGTTTCTTTCGTTAGTTTGGTCAGAGAAAAATTCTTTTTAGTGGTGAAATTTGAAACTAGAACACCATGATAACTAAGATAGAGCTGAATATTCTAGGCAAAGACTATAGCCAGTTACAAATGCCTCAACTGAGAATCAAGCATGGAGATTTTTAAGAAGAGAAAGAAGACCAGTATGGATGAACATAATGAATGAGCCATAGTGATGACTGATGAGAAATGAGTTCAGCAGGACAGAGTCTGATCAGTAAGACCCCTTAGAGACTTTGGATTTCATTCTAAAAATAATATGAGGTCTCTGATATACAAATGAGATCTGATTTAAAGTTTTGAAAAAAATAAGTACCTTGTGAAGAATGGATTTGGTGAGTGGGGTAGAAGGATGATATAAGCATAAATAGATAAAAATGGCAAAAATAATCTTTATAAGATCCAAATGAAATAGATTGCACTGCATACTTTCATATCTCTAGTGTAATCAGGAAAACATCTTAAGTTAATTGAAATTATTGACTACTTGAGAACTTGCATGTACTTTAAATATTATTTCTCTTTTACTAAAAAATTTTTAAAAATGAAATTTTATAGCATTTCAATCAGGTTTTATTGGATCAGAAGACTTTAAAATCTTATCTCAAAGTTGAGTTTCTTTTATAATACAATGAAAATATTCAGAATGAGTTGGAAAATATCAGTTTTCTGAATGTGAATGAAATTATTATGTTTAAAAAGATCAGTGAGGCATTGCTATTTGAATGAAAAATAGTTTGAATAAATGAGATTTCTGTTTAGCATGTCTTTGAATTGGAGCAGCTTATTATCTTTTTTGCTTCTCAAGGTAAGTGAAAAAGTCAGACAAAACACCTGTGCTTTCCAGTTTATGAAAAATTCCTAGATGACAACAAGCTTATCTATTTGTGTTAAGTGCTTATAATGTATGAGGTCTTTAACTATGTATATAAGCATTACTTCATGAAATTCTTAGAACAGTCCTATGAGGAAATATTTTTTCCCTCTATTATAAAGACTGGGAACCTGAAACTTAATGAATCAAGTTAATTTGCCTAAGTTTGAATAGTTTATGAATGATGGACATAGCTTTATCCCAGGCAAATATAATTACTATTAAAAGAAAACTTTATAGCAAACTGTCACTAATTTTAAGCAATTATATATGTGTCTTAGAATCCATGTCTTTCTATCAAAATTTTATAATTGCAATAGTCTCTTTTGCTAGTTTGAAGGAAAATCAGTTTAGTGAATCTAGAAGTAAAAAGAGCTAAGAAAGACTGGTGACTAGAAAAAGAAAAGAAAGGCAGAAAGAACAATTAGAAAGAATAGACATAAAGAGAATATAAATGGATATAAAAGACTAGGTTTTATTCCAAGTATTGCTGCAAATATTTTACAGTTGCACTGCCCAATTTGGTAGTAACCAGATACTTGTAACTGTTGTAGACTTAAAATGTGACTTATACAAATTACTTGCTCTGGGAGTGTAAAAACATACTGGATTTTAAATAGTATCCAAAAATATCAGTATCTTACTAATAGTTTATAGTGATGGCATACTGAAATGATAATATTTTGATATGTTGGGCTAGATAAAACATATTAAATTAATTTTACCTGTTTTAAAAAATATTATTTAGTGTGGCTACTAGAAACGTAAAATGATCTCTGTTGCTCATATTTGTGGCTAACATGGGCTTCCTAGGTGGCTCAGTGGTAAAGAAACTGCCTGCTAATGCAAGAGACTCAGGAGATGTTGGTTTGATCCCTGGGTTGGGAAGATCCCTGGCGAAGGAAAGGATGACCCACTCCAGTATTCTTGACTGGAAATCCCATGGACAGAGGAGCTTGGTGGGCCTATAGTCCATGGGGTTGCAAAGAGTTGGACATGACTGAACATCCATTCATGGATGCATGGATTATATTTCTGTAGGCTGGCACTGGTCTAGAGAATTTACTCTGCTCTATCCAGAGCCTCAGAATCTGACAATATCAACTAAAAATGCTTTCTTGTTATCTTTTCAAATAGGAGATATTTACAGGGTGAACTTAGGAAAATGCCTTAAAAGTTCCAGGGAATTTATTTTTATTTCCTTCATTTCCCTGAGTAAACTGTTTTTTCATAATATCATGAGGCAAAAGTGATTTTTATAAAGATGAATCTGTATAGTATTTAAATGTTAGTGGATAGCATCCAGTTTCACTTGAAGGTCAAAGATAACTCATGAAAGAAAAAATGTAATTTCTAAGGCTGAAAGAGTTCTTGTGCTTAAGTTCTCACAAAACTCTTTCTGAGAAGTAAAGAATTGAGACCTTGAAACAGTAATAAAAAACTGAGGTGTTGCCTATGCCAAACATTGCCAAATTATACCCTTGATCTTGTTTCTCTTAGTAATGAATGGAAACAGTCAAGTAGGACTCCATATGACCTAACACATTATTTATTATTCATTGATCAAATCTATACATTGGTGATACCAACTTACTTAGTGAACCCGGAGTTTGAAAACAAGCAAACAGAAAAAGTAAAATTTTAGTTTATGTTTCTGCTTTAGGAACTTAATTTTGAATTTCCATCATTGAAGATTACTGAGTTTCAGTCACATTTGACTCTGTTAGTATTTATTCACCATGCCTCATTTCATTTTCAGATCAGTCCAGAGTAGGTTTGCCTTGGAGAACAACATGTGGAGTCTTTGGAAGTGACAAATATGCTATTGAGGGATATTAATCAGATGCAATTTAAAAGACATTTGTGTCTGGCCTTAAAGTCTTTGGTCTGGAACAAATGACAGTCAAAATCACTCAGTCTGAAGTGTTGGAAAATGATAAGGAATGTGTGTGAGTGACCAGGCATCTGTTCTATGTGACTCTCTCGTGCATCTGTCATTGAGAAGGGGAGCATACTTTTAATTTGTGTCAAATTCATCTTTGAATACAGTTTACATTTCTAAGGTGGATTTTTAATTAGTGAGACTAAAACCCTTTGGCAGCATTTAAGCAATCCAAAACCTTTAGGAAATCATAGTCTGTTTTTACTTCTCGGTTCCCTTTATTGTACAGTTTTGGATCTTTAGTCCTTCTTTGGCAAAATAAATCTCAGAAATACAAAGAGCATTATACAACTAGCCATCCCAACTCCTTCAAATTTGAAGATCATTTGAAAGTTTGATCAAATGGTAAACATGAAATAAATGATATTCTCTTCTAGGAACTTGGTAGGAGTGGGTGGCTTCAAGATATTTTACTGGTGAAAAGATGATAGTTGATGTAGACCCTCACACATTGTATATGTTTTCAGAGTTATACAGTTCAAAACTATATGGCATACTCTGGCTCTTATAAAGTGTCAGGTATGATTTTATTCATCATAAATATGTGGACTATTTAAAATAAAAAATAAAGAGAATATGTACAACTTGGAGATTAGCATATTTTTAAAAAATTTTATAGAAGTGCTAAAAAATAAAAAAATAGAATAAAAATATATACATATATATTTTTCTATTGAATTTAGAAATTTTGCTAATCAAGAAACACTACTAAGAGAAAAAAAGTATAAACTACTTGGTAAGAGAATGTTTATAACACATAACTCAAATAAAAGATTTGTATCCAGAATATACTTTAAAATCTTAAAACTTAATAAGAAAAAGGAAAATACCCTCATAGAAAATTGGGCAATTGTCTTGAATAGTCATTTCTCAAAAGAAGGTATTTAAATCACCAATAAATATGTTAAAAAAAATCCTCAAGTCTACTAGTTATTAGGGAAATACGAATTAAAATGGCAAGGAATACCATAACTCACCACTAGAGGAGCAACTTTAAGACAGGATAAATGCAAAGTCATTTGATGAATTATAAATTTGCAAAATACCTGTTCAGTGGTGTTTGGACTGTAAAACTACTCAACCGTATGAGAACTCTTTCACAGTATCTACTAAATCAGAGCATGTTTATGACGTTGAGCTCATCAATTTGACGATGTACCCACTGAAATGTGTATATATGCTCACTAAAGAAAAAAGTGATTATAAAAACAATATTTATAATAAACTTGGCATGCTGCAGTTCATGGGATCACAAAGAGTCGGACAAAACTTAGTGACTGAACAACAATGAAACTGGAAGTGACCAATTGTGTTTCTAACTAGAGTGAATAAATAAATGACAGTATAATTGAATGAATGAATAAATAGATAAATAATGCATTGAAATATTATCCAACTACGAATCAGTGAATTATAATTAAATAATATAGTATGGATAAATATCATAAGCATTTGCATGGGAAATGTCAGACACACACACAGGAACATATAGTATGATATCATTACATGAGTGGCATAGAATAAATTTGATACACATGGGAAAAATAGATATTGATACATAAAATCAATTTTAGATGAATTGTGAATCAAATTGCAAACTATTTCTAGAAGGAAGCATAGCAGAAAATTTTCATTATCTGGAGATAGACAAATATTCCTATTGGTACAACCACTCTGGTGATATCTTTTTAAATACATATATGAAGCCTACAATCTTGCAGTTCTATTCCTAGATATATTTCTAGTAGCAATGCTTTCTAAATAATGCTGGAAATGGCCCTAATGTTCATCATGAATAGCATGGTATATCAATGCTGATAATTACATGCTGTGAAATGCTGTACAGTGATGAGAGTTAATGTAATGTAATGAGAGGTATGTAGAGCTCCATACCTACAGCACAATAAAAATCATAAAAGAGTATGTTCTGTACAATTCTATTTACATACATTTTAAGTCAGGCAAGATTAACTTATGTGTTAGAAATCAACTTTAGATGTTATTTGGGAGGTAGGAGTGGCATGAAGAGGCCTCTGAACTGCTGGTTATATTTTGTTTTATTAATCTCTTCACAGTTGTGTTCTCTTTGTGAAATTCTGTAAGCTGCATATCTATTGTTTGTGCATATTTTATTAGGTGTGTCATGCTTCAATAAAAATGCACTTAAAATGTATGAAATATTCAGTAATGTAACTCAACTTGTTTCTATAGCAACCAAATTATAAAATATAAATTGATGTCTCCAAATGTAAAATTAAGGAAATAAGGTTGATAATTGAGGAGGAAGCTCCACATGTGTGGGGGCAAGAGGTATATGGGAAATATTTTTACCCTCTACTTAGTTTGGCTGTGAACCTAAAACTTCTCTAAAAAATGAAGTCTATTGCAAAATGATAAATATGATAAATGTTTAAATTTAACTTCACTTAGAAATGCCTAAGGTTAGCATCACTGAGATTACCTGATTTCATTTACCCAGAGCAAAAATTTTCTGCAATTACTGCTTGCTTATTTGTGTTTTCTTCTATGATTCCATTAATATCCATATTGATTTAATTATGGCCTTATCTGTGACTTCCCTGATAGCTAAGTTGGTAAAGAATCCGCCTGCAATGCAGGAGAGCCTGGTTCTCTTCTTGGGTCTGGAAGATCCTCTGGAGAAGGGATAGGCTACCCACTCCAGTACTCTTGCGCTTCCATTGTGGCTCAGCTCGTAAAGAATCCGCCCACAATGCGGGGGATCTGGGTTCGATCCCTGGGTTGGGAAGATCCCCTGGAGAAGGAAAAGGCTACCCACTCTAGTATTCTGGCCAGGAGAATTCCATGGACTGTATAGCCCTTGGGGTCTCAAAGAATCAGACATAGCTGAGCAACTTTCACTCATTTATCTGTCCCAGGCACAGATTTTGAAGTGAAGTTAACTCCCAAATAAATGTTCCAGTTATCTATTGCTGCAACCAAACCTCTTTAAGACAGCAGTTAGGTGCTCATTGTTGGCTAGGAAGAATAGTTTCTGAGAGCCAGGAGCCGAGTGTCCCTCCATAAGGGGTTCTTTATGTGGCCTGAGCTTCCTTATGTTGTGACAGCAGAGTTCCAAGGGTTGAGCATTCTGTGGAAGGACCAGGCAGAAATTATATCACTTTGTGTGGTTTGAATGTTCGTAGAGTGTCACTTGTGCTTGTATTACTCAAGGCAGTCAGAAAGCCCAAGCTAGATTCACGTGAAGTTGACATGGATGTCATTTCTTTTTTTTTTTCCCCATTTATTTTTATTGGTTGGAGGCTAATTACTTTACAATATTGTAGTGGTGGTTTTTGCCAACATTGACATGAATCAGCCATGGATTTACATGTATTCCCCATCCCGATCCCCTCTCCCACCTCCCTCCCCACCCGATCCCTCTGGGTCTTCCCAGTGCACCAGCCCTGAGCACTTGCCTCATGCATCCAACCTGGGCTGGTGATCTGTTTCACTCTTGTTAATATACATGTTTCGATGCTGTTCTCTCAAAACATCCCACCCTTGCCTTCTCCCACAGAGTCCAAAAGTCTGTTCTGTACATCTGTGTCTCTTTTTCTGTTTTGCATATAGGGTTATCGTTACCATCTTTCTAAATTCCATATATATGTGTTAGTATACTGTATTGGCCTTTATCTTTCTGGCTTACTTCACTCTGTATAATAGGCTCCAGTTTCATCTATCTCATTAGAATTGATTCAAATGAATTCATTTTAATGGCTGAGTAATATTCCATGGTGTATATGTACCACAGCTTCCTTATCCATTCATCTGCTGATGGGCATCTAGGTTGTTTCCATGTCCTGACTGTTATAAACAGTGCTGTGGTGAACATTGGGGTGCACGTGTCTCTTTCAGATCTGGTTTCCTCAGTGTGTATGCCCAGAAGTGGGATTGCTAGGTCATATGGCAGGCAAGGATATACAATGGAAAAAAAGACAACCAACCTCTTTAACAAGTGGTGCTGGGAAAACTGGTCAACCACTTGTAAAAGAATGAAACTAGAACACTTTCTAACACCATACACAAAAATAAACTCAAAATAGATTAAAGATCTAAATGTAAGACCAGAAACTATAAAACTCCTAGAGGAGAACATAGGCAAAACACTCTCCGACATAAATCACAGCAGGATCCTCTATGACCCACCTCCCAGAATATTGGAAATAAAAACAAAAATAAACAAATGGGACCTAATGAAACTTAAAAGCTTTTGCATAACAAGGGAAACTATAAGCAAGGTGAAAAGACAGCCTTCAGAAGGGGAGAAAATAAAGGCAAACGAAGCAACAAACAAAGGATTAATCTCAAAAATAAACAAGCAACTCCTGCAGCTCAATTCCAGAAAAATAAATGACCCAATCAAAAAATGGGCCAAAGAACTAAACAGAGATTTCTCCAAAGAAGACATACAGATGGCTAACAAACACATGAAAAGATGCTCCACATCACTCATTATCAGAGAAATGCAAATCAAAACCACAGTGAGGTACCATTACACGCCAGTCAGGATGGCTGCTATCCAAAAGTCTACAAGCAATAAATGCTGGAGAGGGTGTGGAGAAAAGGGAACCCTCTTACACTGTTGGTGGGAATGCAAACTAGTACAGCCACTATGGAGAACAGTGTGGAGATTTCTTCAAAAACTGGAAATAGAACTGACGAATGTCATTTCTTGATGGGGAAAGCAGCATTGTTCTGGAACAACCTGTGAGACGGTATTTGTTGTAGCTCTTTCTGGAAAATAACAGTTTTGTACAAAAAAACTTACAAGATTCCTTATTATCTGGTTCCTATATGCTTCTTAAATTGATCATTTACACTGTAATGTCCTTATTTCTATTTATATAACTTGTCAAAATCAGTGTAATCTCAGGGACTATACACTTGTTATTTTAATTTTTTTTTTTTTTTTTTTTTGCTCGAAGGGAGAGCCATGGGGAGGTAGTATGCTATACCTCAGAGCTTTGCGCACCCCCTTCTCATAATTCCAATCCTAAAATACCCTCAGTATCACCAACCTGAAATGTCCTATTCCGACTACCCTAGGTAAAACAGACTCTAAGCACCCTTTTTAGTTACTCACCATTTTACTTTTTCATGGATCTTTCAAATTGCAATTAAAAATGCTTATTCCCTGTAAGAAAAACTGCCACAGTTGGTATCTAGTAAGCATTTTTAAATAAAAGATAACTGAATTGCTGATGAGTAAGAAATAGTGTTCACCAAAATCTTGGGATATGATAAATGACACAGTCACATAAATAAACAATTTCAATACAATATGATGAATCCCGTAATGTACTTAAGAGCTAAATCTGTGAGATCACAGAAAATAGGCAAAATCACTCTGTCAGAGAGTAGGTAGAAGAACTAGAGAATTCACACAAAAATAAGCATTTGAGTGGGGTCTTTAAGTGAGTATAGCATTTCAGTAGGCTGAGATATGGAAACAGACATTTTTATTCACAAGTTGCATTATGAATACATACTGGACTACATGAGGCCAGTTAAGATGTCACATTCATTCATTTATGTATAGTAAGGAACTGAATTAGCTTTGTACCAGAGGTAATGGTAAGGGAGAATGGGCTTTGTATCTCAAAGCGCATTATGTAGCACAAATTATTAACTAAAAAAGTTTCATGTAGGCGAAAGGTTTGCTAGATCATTATTTTAATTAAAATCTCTCTTCTCCTTTATAAATGAAATAAATTTTCATTTATTTAGAAGGAAGGGCTACAAGGTTTGATGAATAGTATTGAAATAGAGTAAGCAGTCTAGACCAAGGATCAAAATTTTTCTCTGTATATAGCCAGATTGTAAATATCTTAGGCTTTATAGGCCAGGACCCTATCACAACTATTTAACTGTGCCATTTTTCATGAAAGAAGTAATAGGCTGTAAATGCAGGAATAGGTATGGTTGTAGTCCAGTAAAGCTTTATTTACTCAATGAAGGCACCAAACTGGATTCAACTTGCTAGAGTAGTTTGTTGATTCCTGGTCTAAACAAAGATTCAGGTTTTGATCTTTGCTAATTTATTGGACAATAATTGACAAAAAAGTTTTGCAAGTCTTAAGGGTATTTGGGTAGAATCAGTTCAATTCAAAGTTTTCAAGTTTTAGAGGACAAAATTATGGATAACTTCACCTTCTGGATCCTTATGTGGTGAAAAAAATGGTATAGAGTATCTGGATAATGGGGTACATTGAGTTTATGCAAGGTGTTAGCTTATTTTCTAATAATGATTGTTATGTGAGTAAGTTTTATTTATCTTATCTGCAAATTTTCCATACTTTCAAAGAGGTAGATGACTGATATTAATATATCTTTAAGAAGTATGCAAAGAGATACCTCATGAAGTACAACATATTCATAAAAGTTTTAGTCTCTTTTTGATAGTGCACTCCAAGGATATTATTTTAACACAGATCATCTACCAGTATATTGAGAAAAATTTATACAACTGTGAATATCAGATAGTTCCAGGGACCCTGAACACATGGTTTCTACATAGTCAATTAAGCGTCAAACAGCCCATTATGTAACAGAAATTATTAACTAAAAACATTTCATGTAGGTGAAAGATTTGCACGATCATTATTTTAATTAAAATCTCTCTTCTTTCAAAGTAGTAAAGAGCCATTGCTCAGGGAAAGGTTTCCCTTCTGGGTTTTCTGGAATTGGAATTTCTATTAGGGCTCCTTATAGTTGTAATTTTTTTATCTTTAGTAAGTCTAAGAGAAAAGGATGACCATTTTAAATAAATATTTGCCACCTTTACCTATATCTCCCAGTAAAGTAACAGATGGTGTCATATTCAGCAAAATAAGTCATCCAAAAGGCAAAATATTGGACTCTCCATTTAATTTTGTATCTCAAAGCTAAACAGAGGTTAATACTTGTAGTTACACCAAGGTATATTTTTCAGACAATGTTTGTCTGATTCATGATTAACTGGTTGAAAAATTGCTGATTTTATCAAGAGCCAGTGTTGAATTCTGTGCCTGTCAACTCAGTTGAGTAGAACCTAATGCCGTGGCTCAGTCACCAGGGCTTTACTTAGCTCTGCAGTCATTTTCCATACCATTGCCTTCAGCAACTTATTGCACCAACAAATGAATCTCATTCTTAATCTGAGATGCTGCAACAGCATCAGTGTTCCTATTAGTAAAAGTCAATTTTGTACCTATATCTCTTTGACTAGGTTGGTATCAAGACCTTTTATATGGAAAGTCTCTGTTGCTATACATCTATAGTGATTTTATAAAAGCCAGTTGTTGTGAAATATTAGGTGCCTAACATAGGCTCTGACACATAATAAATGCTTATGATAAGGAAATTCATAATAAATGAATAAATAAATGACATGAATAAAATTACCATCTTTCATTTTTATCTTCTTTATGAATAGTGTATATTCTTCAGTTTGTAGATGTAGACACCTCAGTCATGATTCTTCTGTAATACAACAACTGAATTGGTGTCCTCAAATATGGTCTAAAATCTTAGATTCATAGTATAAGCTCTTTTTATTGATCATACTTTGCCAGCATTGTTTTCTTCTGGATCTTTCTATAGTTTTAAAAAGAGGTCTAAAGCATACTGTTAACAAAAACTCTGAAAGAAAACTTTTGCAAATATTCGCAATCAAATGAATTGAGGGGACCAGCTTTTGGAACCCTAGTCTTGATTTTAATTATTTATTTTTGCAGTTGTAAAAATAGAGGAGACTTTCTTGCAATTTATGTGTTATTTTTCATTTTCCAGGGGAGTGACATAGAAAGACTTTTTCAGTAAATGAGATTAGCAGAATTAGCATGGAGTGTCTTGGGAAACAGGGAGTTCATTATCCTTGGAGTACTGAGAGGACGGGTGACCATTTCAGAGGGATTGATTCTGTATTGGAGTTTGTGACATTGCAAATCTTAGTATGGGCTCCTTTGTTCATCAATATTATAATTTAAAAACAGTAATTTCTTAATAAAAATATCTCCATGTAAAAAAATAAAATAAAACGTATCTAACCCCAATCCTATATTTCAGCAACTTGGACAATCCAAAATCTTCATTGGTGCCAAGAAATCTTGATTTTAAAATGGAAAAAAAATAATTTATTTGTGTTATTTTCATCCTATGACTATATTTCCAAATATAACTGTTTCACTTTGTGCAGACCAGTTAAAATGCCATCTATAAGCATTCAAACATTTTTTTTTCTTGAAATGCATCTAATTTCTTCTCTGAAATATTAGCAAAATTGCAATCCCCAAATAGTTTTAATATATTGACTCAGATTTCTTAAAGATTGAATTTTTTTAAAGTAAATTTTTCATCTTTATTTTAGTTCTGTTTTATATCAGTTCAGTTACTCAGTCATGTCCGACTCTGCCACCCCATGGACTGCAGCACGCCAGATTGGCCATCACCAACTCCCGGAGTTCACTCAAACTCATGTCCACTGAGTCGGTGATGCCATCCAATCATCTCATCCTCTGTCGTCCCCTTCTCCTCCTGCCTTCAGTCTTTCCCAGAATCAGGGTCTCTTCAAATCAGTCAGCACATCAGGTGGCCAAAGTATTGGAGTTTCAGCTTCAGCAATGGATATTCAGGACTGATTTCCTTTAGGATGGACTGGTTGGCTCTCCTTGTAGTCCAAGAGGCTCTCAAGAGTCTTCTCCAACACCACAGCTCAAAAAGCATCAATTTTTTGGTGCTCAGCTTTCTTTATAGTCCAGCACTCACATCCATACCTGACTACTGGAAAAACCATAGCTTTGACTTAGACAGACCTTTGTTGGCAAAGTAATGTTTCTGCTTTTTAATATGTTGCCTAGGTTGATCATAACTTTTCTTCTAAGGAGCGAGCACTTTTAATTTCATAGCTGCAGTCACTATCTGCAGTGATTTTGGAGCCCCCCAAAATAAAGTCTCTCACTATTTCCACTGTTTCCCCATCTATTTGCCATGAAGTGATGGGACTAGATGCCATGATCTTAGTTTCCTGAATGTTGAGTTTTAAGTTAATTTTTTCACTCTCCTCTTTCACTTTGATCAAGAGGCTCTGTAGTTCTTCTTCACTTTCTGCCATAAACATGGTGTTATCTGCATATCTGAGGTTGTTGATATTTCTCCTAACAATCTTGATTCCAGCTTGTGCTTCATCCAGTCCAGCATTTCTCATGATGTATCAAATGTTTAATAATAAATTTATGATTTTTAAGCTTGACTTCTAAATATTACTGAAAGTTCTTATAATGTAGCTAGACCTACATTTTTGTCTATATTAAGAAAAGGATCTCAACAAATTTCAGGGAAAAAAAGAATGTCATTCATTGTCAAATTTATCATGCATATTGACATTGCAGGGTGTGTGAATGTTATGAGTTATCATTATTTTTCAGTGAAATGTCCAGAAACAAATGGCCCTTATCGTCATTAAGAGAAAGATAGTTGGGCATTATGAGAAAAACTATAAATTGAACCTTATCTAGAGTAAAGTTGTTATATAGTTATTTTGAAAATCGTATTCGTTTTTCTATTTTAGTCCTCTGTTAGATTTAGGTCAATCGTTGTTGCTTCTGTATTATAATTTCTAAATTGGAAACAGTCTGTGCAAATAAAATATAGACCTCTTTTAATTAATAAGGGCTTCCGTGATAGCTCAGTTGGAGAACGGATAGGTTACCCACTCAAGTATTCTTGGGCTTCCCTTGTGGCTCAGCTGGTAAAGAATCTGCCTGCAATTCAGAAGACCTGGGTTTGATCCCTGGGTTGAGAAGATCCCCTGGAGAAGGGAAAGGCTATTCACTCCAGTATTCTGGCTTGGAGAATTCCATGGACTGTATAGTACACGGGGTCACAAAGAGTCAGATACGACTGAGTGACTTTAACTTTCACTATTTAATTAATAAACATCATCTAACCTTTCTCTTTCTATCATCTTAAAATATTCATTTCTACTGAATGATAATTCAATATATAAGACTATAATAATAGTCTCACTTTATACATACTTTAATTATTACTCTTTTTATAGAATCCCAGTGATCTCCACCTTGGGCCAATAAAGGAATAGTATCATCTACTTATTGAAGTGTCAGAGTCTGTCTTTGTAAAATCTCTTGGCTTTAAGATCCCAGAGTCCTCAATAGTAATGTAGTGTCTTATAAGTATCAGGTGCATTTTCAGAACTGAGGACTCAGCAGTTAATAAGTCAGACCAAATTCTGTACTCCTTGGTGCTTGCAACCCTGTGTGTATGATTAGGGGTGGTGTTGGGGCAGGTTGACAAATTCTGTATATGTTACACACAGTCAGATACAATATTTCACAAATTATCAGAGTGGGATAAATACTTCAAATGAAAATAAAGCTTGATGAAAGGAAGCAGTGGGGATGGAGGAGCTGTGACATTCGTTAGAGTGAGTGAGAAAGTTCTCTCTTTAAATATAAAATTTATACAGAAATCTTGCGGTAGATTGAGTTAATTGATACTAGTCCCAATTCTTCTCCTGTCCCTTTATCCATGTCCTTTGTCATATAAATTTATAGTTCTGCCACCAAAGGAGGAGTCCACTACCCTGCTTCTTGCTTGATTTTAGCCTCGACGATGTGACTTGTTTTGATTAATGGAAAGTTAGCAGATGTGGAGAAAACAAAAGTTTGAAATGTGCTTGTGCAGTGAGGAATACTGTTTTGTGGCTCTCCTATTTGCATAAGACCATTCCTTGTGGATAACTATTGTCCCTTCAGTACAGAATGAATATACATGAAACTGAGCTCAGTGCACAGTGGGACTCGCAGTCCTGCGGAGCCCACAGCTTGAAGCAGAAAACACACACAAGCCCATTCCGGCTCATTAGACCCCCAGAACATCCACGTGCTCATGAGTGAGAGTGGAATAATGCTATTCAGACCCTAAGTTTTGCAAAAGCTTATTATCCAGTAATCATTTTTAGATAGATACGGAAGAAATTAGAGAGGAATAATGCAGATGTCTAGTAAATAATTATCCAGGCAAAAGGAACTGTGAGAACAAATGTTCTGAGGAGGGGGTGTGTGTTGCATTCAGAGTAGTAAGGAGGATTGCGGTTGTAGTAAAGTGAGCAACAGATAATTTGTGTTGCTGTTGTTACTGTCATTATCAATGCCCTCTAGCCAAAGACCTCCAGGAACATACCTGTAGCTGAACAAATTGGACCTATTATTCATTTCCACAAGGGAGAACATACAACCCCGGGGAACTGTGGACTGTCTCAGTAAGAGGGTGTTAGAATGAACCTGTATAGGATTTGAGCTTCGGTCAGGTAATTGGAGGAAGGTCTAAAGAAGTGGGGATTTTCTCTCGATTGGGTGCTGCCAGAAAGGGTGATATGCTTGGGTTATCTCTAGGGAGGAAAGATGAGAATGGGGAAAAGTGATTAGTGAAGAAGCAGCATTTATTTATGGGTGGTTTATTGACATTATTTTTATTGCGCTTAGACAAAATTAAGTGATCTCAATTTTATCATAGTTTCAGAATACCCTTGTGTGAGTATGGTATTTTGTGAAAATATTTGTGTCTAATAGAATAACATGACATAGTTGTGAGTGTCAGGACAACTTCTGAAAGTCAGAAGCTGTATTTTTTCACTCTCTCTCATCATTATCAAGGATAGCCCCAGGACTCTGATGCCAGTCCCATAGGAAAGTCTTTCATAATAGTGATCAAAACAGCATCAGTTGTCTACTACTGCTCTGATTAAACACAAAGAGATCAAGCAGCTACGCACACACACAAGCATGCACGGACACACACAACTATAAGATGATCTTATTAGTTTCATATTGTCTTAAAATATCTGCATATCAAAGAAAATGATTAGATGACCTCAAAACAAGCCCCATCTCCTCATGTTCCTTACACTCTCATTAAGTGAAGGTGTATGTGAACTATTATGTTTCAGGTGCGGAGGGGTCAGTGAGTAAAATAAACCTTTCTTGTATGAGGTTCAGAGTCTGTCTCTACATTAAAATGAATTACGTACTGTCCTGTGACTGTGAAGCAGATATCTGTATTGTTTCACAGTAAATCCATTTACAAAGAGCATGAGATATAAAACTGGCATATCATTACCATTATTAAATTATATCATTAATGTGCTGTGCTGTGCCAAGCTGCTACAGTTGTGTCCAACTCTTTGCAGCCTCATGGACTATAGCCCGTCAGGCTCTTCTGTCCAAGGGATTCTCCAGGCAAGAGTACAGATTGGTTGCCATGCCCTTCTCTAGGGGATCTTCCCAACGCAGGGATCAAACTTGCATCAGATCTCCTGCATTGGCAGGTGGGTTCTTTACCACTAGCGCCACCTGGAAAGCCCCATAGAGCATCAAATATGGATTACATTTCTCAGTAGTGGAAACTGATACTTAGCCAGGCAAATTATAGCAGAAACTCATCAATTTGCCAGTATCACAATAGTCAGTAGCTGTGAGAAAACCGTACACAATAAAAAAAGAAATCTGATTTTTAAATTAAGCTGAATGATTATAATCAAGTCTGTAAGTAAAATACATGGATTATTTTGTTATTGCAGTAGTTAAAATATGACTGCCTTCCTCTGAAAGTAGGAGAGTTCTCAGCAATCATTCAGTAAGACTTTGTTTCCTTTAACTTGAGAATGTAGAGGTTACAATATTCTATTAACCGTTTATAAGTATTCTTAAACAAAACACATAATTCACATTTTTACTTTCTTCCCATTTTAATTAGCTATAACAAGACTAATACAAACCAGAACTTCTAAAATGGTTTATAGTAACAAAAAAATAAATGTGTTTAATAAAGGGCAGTCTCAGGAAGCTAATGCACTGGACATGGCTTCAATTCCAATCAGAATGTCTGCTTTTGAAGCCATCAGCTTTACTGTTCAGTTTTGTCCAGGTAAGAATAAATAGAAATAAAATGCCCTCCCTGCCTTGACAGAAAGCCACTGTACATATTACCCAAATCATATTTATTTCTCCTAGTAAATCTTAATCTGTTGAGCTATAACAAGAATGGTAATTAGAACTCTTAGCTTTTGAATATAAAATGATTTGTTTTTGAAAACTCTCTGTAGTTCTTCAGAAAATGGAAACCTAATTCTTATGTATCCCCACTTGCCAAGTTGACTTTATTGATGGGGATGGTATTACTAGAACTTAGTAATGGGCATAGAGAAAGAGACATCCCTTCTGTTTTGTAAGCCTATGAAGTTATGCTAAAATCCAATAGCTGAAAACTTCTTTAAGAGTCCATTGTTCCTGGAGACCAAAAAAGGAGGCCTGTGGGGCTGGACCATGGTGTTTGCCCCAAATGTCTCTCCCTCTCTCCCTCCCTTTCACCAAACCTCTCTGCCTTTAAATAATACTCAAAAATTTCAAAATGTATTTTTTGATGTAAAAATTTTTATTTCTGACTTCTTCAAGCCCATGTTTCTGTATGGCCACTCTCATCCAAGGCTGAGTGCCAGCCGTTCTTTCCACCAGGGACACCTTTGCTTGTTTATGTTCCTGTTGCTTCTCTCCCAGATTTTATTTTTTGATGTCCGAGCCCATCTAATACCTTGCTTCCAAGAATTATTCAAGAAAAATGCATGCTTTCCTCATATTCTCCACCATCCTTTCTTTCCTTAGGGTCTTGAAGTGCCAAATTTTCTATAAAGTAAATCTGTCTTTTGGTAATTTGAGTAATTTTCTCTGAATATGCTTTCCATGACTATAGATAATACCATCTGAGTCATAACATCCTTCCTGGCAAAGATGCAGTCACGTAATTCCTTTTTAATGTTTCTGCACTGTTTGTTCTCCTTCCTTTAAATGCAGGTGGTCATCGTTTCACCCATTGTCTTATGGGTCATGGTGTTTAGTGAAATAATAGTGGGTAGAAAATTTATTGCTGTTCGGCTAGGGGGATTGTTTATTGTAATACCATACCCTGGAAATAGTTTAGCTTGTTCTACAATGAAGTTTCCAACCACTTAAAATTCAACGAGAGAGTGCATAGGTGTCACTACTCACATTGTAAAGCAGAAAACCTTTGCCATAAGTGTCTGTTTTCCAGCTGCTGTGACTACCACTCAGAGGTG
Source organism: Dama dama (assembly GCF_033118175.1). Lineage (NCBI taxonomy): Eukaryota > Metazoa > Chordata > Mammalia > Artiodactyla > Cervidae > Dama > Dama dama. The sequence goes on along the minus strand of NC_083689.1, from coordinate 75,835,659 downwards.
CAGAGATCAACACAGGTTCTAAAAGTAGCAAGAGGGCTTCATGCCCAAAGAAAAATTCATGCAATTCACAAGTTTCAGACAAATGGTTAAAATGACAAATAATCATATCAGAATATGAAGTTAGACATTGCCAGGGCTACTTTCTTTTTCATATTATACATGTAATTTCTAAGTAAATTTATCAAGGTCATGCTTTCCTATGTTTAAATAAATCACACAGTTCTCAAATTTTATTTCAGAATTAGTATTCCTCCAATTACCTCTATCCCCAATTTTTGGTCCCTTGAAAAACATTTTTCCTTTTCATGTGAGAGATACCACTGTGTTTTGAAAGAGCATATGTAGGGTTCTGCTTCTTGTATTTTTACAGTTAAGGATGACTTTCCCAGTGTAGAAAATGAATATTTAGGTCCCTTTCTTTCCATCTTCATCTCCACCATACACACATACACTTCTACTCCTTTGTTCTTAGTATTATGCTTACATCATCATTAAACAAAAATGCTAAATCTCTTACATTTTTAGTATGCTTTTTATGTGTCAGACATTGTCCACAAACTTCAAAAATATTTATTTAATCCTCCAAACATTATTTCCTAGTCTAGGACATAAGTACTATTTTTGCTTATATTCTACAGAAGGGAAACTGAGGCACAGAGGGGTTGGATAAAAGTAAGTGGTGTTCTATTAGTAAATGGCATTCTCAAAGTCTTTTAAACTGCAGGCCCAAGGAGTTTGTCTCCAGAAGCCGTGTTTTATCTACTACATTATATTGTCCCTCGATTATCAGTGTTTATATTATGGCCATTAAATTACTATTCTCAGCTAAACCATTCAATAACTGAGTATATTTTTCCAAAACATAATAATTATTTTCCCTAAATATGCAAATATCTTCTAATAGTTTTTTTTTTTTATGGTTTTGGTCTATTTTCCTATTCATTTTTATCTGCATTTCATGTGAGATGCTTTCTTTAGCTGTCTGGTGATACCTGGTTCATACTTGAGAGCAGGGGCACTGAAACACCCACTGGAATTTCTGCCATTGTGGAAGGAGGTGTTTATCAACTGTCCTCCTTACTGTGAGGGTGTCTGAATGTGTTATTTCCTAGGTGAGCCTCCAGTGTCAGTGACTTTTTGGATTGTTTCTATATCTGAGGTGTATGTGGGAGTCAAGTGATAACCCCCAGTGAAAAGACTGCCAGCCTCCTGCATGGCGAGCATCATAGCCCTTCCAGAAACCTGGCAGCATTCTCCTGGAGAATGGGAGAACCAATACACTGTTGGATAGATATGGGCATGGGATTGGGGAGTCAAATTACTTCTTAAACAGATTTTTAACAGTCTCTTGTTTGTAAATCCACTGACTTTATGGAATCAATTGCTAAGCCATTTAAAGCTCTAAAGTGTGAATTGGAAATGCCTTTCCCATTTCTATTTTAAGATTAAGTTTTTTGGAACTTCTAAGTCAGTCACTACTCAATTTCCAACTTTCTGTTGTTTTTTATTCTGCTCTGTTATTGAAAATGTATATACTTTTTTATACATTCTCACATTCTGTCTCTTAGGAAAGAGGAGACAAATGGCATGTTACTTTACCAAATTTAATCAGGGGTCCAATTTTGTTTCTTCCCAGAAAGATGTGTGAGTGAACGTGACCAAAATGTAGCTCCAAATATGAGTTGTAAGCAATATAGAAAACAATTGCTGCTTGGTTAAAATGTGTGTTTTCTACTTTTGAATTATATTGGGATTACGTGGCTCAACTTTGGCTGTTTATAGGCAAGAAATAGTCTATATTTGTAGAGTACACTGCCATTCAATCTGGAAATCGGCCTTTTAAAAATAAATTGTATACAGTTTCTATTTAATAAATCAATAAAATCTATTTGAAATATATATAAGCACAGCAATGATAATCATCAGTTTTGCTATAATATCTTGCTATATGTCTGTCATGTACATTCAAGAAGTTTGTGCTTTATTGTGTTTTATACTTAATTTAATGTGTGGGGTCAATAAGTTGTGTCTGACTATTTGTGACCCTGTGGACTGTAGCCTACCAGGCTCCTAATTAATATTTAATTTAGTGTGCCTTTATTTAGCTCACCTTGAACCATCCTTGGCACCCTTGAAACTGATGCTTTCTAATTGTCTCTTGCTCTGGTATAAAAGTATTGTTTGTCCTCTTCCCTTACCTATCCATGTGACATGCTTATTTAACAGCATGCTTTTGGGGTACTGGACATCTTTTTCCTGTGTTAGGATATGACCAACACCAATATCAGAATATATTAGTGAAGGAGAAATTGCTTGAATATTTACAACATAAATTATAATGATTTGGCAATGTTTATCCATGGTGTAGCTATTGTCACCTACTTATGATTTTCAAAAGCTTTTCACAAAAAGGTCAAATTCTTCACAGTCCTATGTGTTAGTTCAGGCTGCTGCAATAGACTACCATGGATGGGGTGGCTTACAAATAACAAAAGTGTATTTCTCATAATTCTAGTGGCTGTGAAGTCCCAGATAAAGGAACTGACAGATCTCATGTCTAATGGAATCCTGCATACTGGTTCATAGAAAGCTATCTTCTTCCTGCGTTTTCACATAACAGAAGGGGCCTAGATTTGCCTAAAGTATCATTATAAATGTTTCAGGCATAAGAAAAACTTTCAGTTATTCAAACTCCAGGCAATTGTTATTGGGACTTATATATAGAGGGTGAGATGGTTGGATGACATCACTGACTTGATGGACATGAGTTTGAGCAAGCTCCGGGAGTTTGTGATGGACAGGAAAGCCTGGCGTGCTGTAGTCCATGGGGTCGCAAAGAGTTGGACATGACTGAGCAACTGAACTGAACTAGGATCAGAATAACTGCACGTTTTAGTTGAAATAAACTTACACTGAATACCCTATGTTAACAAAAACCAAATTTATTTTACCTGAACAGAATAAGCCATGGCTGATAATATCTATAGTACTGTTTGGGGAAAGATTAGTTAAGACAGTGATCTTATAAATATATGTAGAATTAATCAGATTCTGTAAAATATTATTAAACTTTAGAGGCAAAGAAGAAACTAGAGATACAGAAAAAAACAGAAGAATGTCATTGCCTTCAAGGACCTTAGAGTTTTCTTCTTAGTAAATAATAATATTGTGTTTCATGATTGCCAAATATGTTTGACCTTCAAAACTCTTTAGATAAGGGCTCCTATGAGGAAGAGCATACCATGAATAGTACTATCACTACAGATTATACAGGAGACATGGGACTTGGACAAGATTAGAAGTAAAGACTAACATAAGAAGGGAGGGCAGTGGCATGCATGGGAAATGAAAACCTAAGCAAATGTGCAGGGGGGAAGAACATTTGACATCTATGTATTCATTTGTGTAATCATTCCATAAGATTACCTCAAGGCCCAATTCTATGCCAAGTATGTTGTTGTATGCTAGAGGCAGAGATATAAAAATGAAGTCTGTGGTTCCACGACTGTTGGTTTTAAAGAGAAATTCAATATACGTGCTTACAAATAACAAAACATGTTGTATAGGATGGTGCATAGTGTCAAAAGAAAAATAAAAAGGGCATGGGGCTTGAAAGTGATAAGTGGTAAGGGGCAAGGTGGTGTATAATAGTGAAAAACATCATGGCAAGGAGATATTTGAGTTGAGAAGAGAAGAAATTGAGGAAATGAGAAAAGACTAAAATATTCAAGAGCAGTGCAGGCAGAAAGAAGAGTGAATGCAAAGATCCTGAGGTGAAAATATGTTTGGTATATTAAGAAAAACAAAAAGGCCAGTGTAGTTAGCATAGAATGAAGGTGATAGAAAGGTAATTCATGGAGAGAGTGTAGGGAGTTGGGGCTGATCACAAAAGGTTCTCATGAGCAATGATAAAGTTTTTTTTTTTTCTTTTTTTTTTTAATGAGTGATAAAGGGCTTTCCTGGTAACTCAGCTGGTAAAGAATCTGTCTGCAATGCAGGAGGCCCCAGTTTAATTCCTGGGTCAGGAAGATTCCCCTGGAGAAGGGATAGACTACCCACTCCAATATTCTTGGGCTTCCCTGGTGGCTCAGATGGTAAAAAATCTGCCTGCAATGCGGGAGACCTGGGTTCGATCCCTGGGTTGGGATGATCCCCTGAAGGAAGGCATGGAAACCCACTCTGGTATTCTTGCCTGAGAATCCTCATGGACAGAGGAGCCTGGCAGACTACAGTTCATGGGGTTGCAAAGACACCACTGAGCAACTAAACACAGCACACAAAGGAAACTATTAGAGGGTTTTGTATAGAAGAGAGGCATGATATGGCTTATATTATTTAAAAAAGAAATCACTTTGGTACTATGTTAAAAATAGATGGTCAGAGTAAGACTGATGCCAATGTGAAGTCAGAGTGAGGAATAAAGGGCCAGCCATCTTGCCCTGAAATGGGCAGATTTGAGATCCAAAACACACTTTGAAGGGTAAATAAAAGTCGGATTTTAAAGGCTTTGAACTGTATGTCTAAAGATTTTTGTTTTATTCTGTAGTCAACTTGTTGAAAGTTATCACCGAACTGTATAATTGGATACAGAGGAATCTAAAGAGACAACATTGATGAGTGTGCAAAAAGACAGATCACACAGGACTAGGGTGATCAGGGAAAGACTGACAGCTTACCCTTCAGAGACCCTCCAGACTTTAAACTGCATCTTATTTAGCTCCTTGAGCAGCTCTTTGCCATCACCCACAGTGCCCCCTGGACCTGAGGAAAGACAAGGATGAGTTGTGGCTGAGGTCCAGAATGCAGCCCGCCTCACTGGTCAGAGAGCTCCTCCACCAGTCTTTTGGACTGGGCGCGTACAGAGGACGGATGGTCTCCGAGCCTGAGGAAAGCTGTTGTGAAGAGAGCTTGAGTAGAACAACTCAAGACCAGCAAAGCAGAAGACTTATTCTTGTCATCCCCTGACATTCTGTGAAACTGGCTGAGATCCAGCTGTGTAACTGGGCAATGGTGGCATGCCCAGGACTGGTGTCAGGTACAGGACACAGGGGGGACTGTTCCTAGGCTAAGGCATAGGAAACCAAATCTGAAGAGGTAGAATTGTGGCTGAGACTACACGTCAAATTGTCCTGTATACAAGAGCCTATTTGCATCCAGTAGCCATGTCCTTTTAGGTCTCCTGCATAATGACATGTACTTGAGGGATGCAAGCAAAATTAAAAAAAAAAAAAAATTCAACTTGAAAATCTAATGCTATGAACTTTATGGTGTTCTCATGTGATAAAAGTCAGATATTGTCGTAGTATTACCCAGACCCAGGGAAGGAGACTTTACAGATTCTATAAAACCCAGTATTGTAATATTTTCTTACTTTCTAATTTTGTCACTTCAATCCAATAAACTACCTGCTTCTTTATAATTAATTTCAGACCTCACATGTGTCAGACTTCCACCACATTAACTTCTTAATATTCCTCAGTTGACATTTTATTTTTTATGTGGTATGAACAAAATGCATTATTCTTTGCATAGACTCAGAGAGCATTAGAGAAGACACTTGTTTATTACCATACTTGCTCACAGAAAAGAAGAGGAGAAAAAGAACCAAAATATATTTGGCATCTCTTCTGAAACAGATACATTACAACCCTAGTAGTGGGGACTATTATTTTCATTTTACACACGAAGGACAGTGAAAATTAGATTAAATAATTTATTCAAAGTCATGTAGCTAGCATGTTAGAAGATCAGAATTTAAAGAGTAGTTTGATTGTCTTCACATCCCTTACTCTATTTCTCCTTTTCTCTCCCCTCTTCCTTCCTTCTTTTTCTCTCTTAATCATTTAGTCAACCATTGTTTATTGATGGTCTGCCTCATAGTAACCATGATTTCAAGCATCAGTGATACAATGATGAATAATTTATATCCTCAAGTAGCACAAAATTTTGAAGAGGATCCAGAAAGTAAGCTAACATCTAGAATATACTGTGATAAGGTCTACAGTAGGAAAAGGACAGAGTTCTATGGGGGAGAGTCTATCAAGAGAAACTTTCAAGAAGTTTCAGTTAAGACTTGAATGGGGAGTTAAAGATACTAAGAAAAATGGAGTGTATGGCCATTTCATATAGAGGAAACTGTTCATGAAACTCTGTATACAAGAGAGATAAGCTATGGTGGATGCCTTGATGCATGACACACATCCTTTGAGAATGAAGAATTTTGCCCTCTGGTTGCTAGAAGTGCTGCAGCAGACAGATGTCAGCGAACAGCTGTTTTTAAGAGATGCTTTTATTAGAACTTCCTTGTTCAAGGTCACACCTTTTTCCTAGAGCAGACTGCATGCAGTGACTGATCAACTGGGAAGCTAACCACCACTCTCTAACTCAAAGCAATTTTAAAGGACAGTCCCATCTTCAGAGCTCTCCTTGGAGTTAGCTACAGGCCTCACTGAGATTGCATTGCAGTGCAGTTTAATCATCTGTCCAATCTTGCCTCCTTTCCTTACCTTCCGTATGTATTAATCCAAAGAGATGCATTGATAAACAAACCTCCTAAACTCAGAGTCTGCTTTCTAGGGAATTCAGTCTGTGACAGTGGCACAATTGAGATTTTATACTTAAATATGACGTGTGCTGGAATTGGGTAGGGTGAGATTTGGATACAAGTGGAAAAGGATTGTAAGAAATGCGATGAGAGAAGCAGTCATGTTTCTGATCTTAAACAATCATGGTGACTGTGTAACCTCTCCAAGAACAGTGCCTACTAATAGCTGACCTCTGGAATAGGAGCTCTTTGAAACATGACAAAAGACTTCTTCATCACCCTGCAGTCTAATTTTGTATCACATACTGTCACACATCACACTTATCAAAACTACAGTTTTAGAGTTGATAATTGTTAGTTCATCCATTGATGAACTCAATGGGAGCAGGGTATGAGTCTCTCTTATATATATTGCTGTAGCTTTCAGGCCTTGCACAGCAACAGACATGCAGAAAGAGTTCAATATAAATTTGTAAAGTCATGAAATGAATGTTTGCCATCACCCTACCAAGGGCAGTATATAATTTTGAAAAGAACTCCTTTTTAGCCAAGAATGTGGAACTTTACTCTTGGAGACTTAAAATATATAAGCCATCAATATGACTGAAAACAAATGGCATCTTCTATCTGCATTAAAGCAGTCAGCTTCCACTGTGTCAGTGAGCATAATCTTGTAAAATTCACTGTATGGCTTATTTTTTTTCACTTGCATCCTTAGAGGCACTCAGTTACATTACTGAGAATTTATATGAATTGGAAATTAGTCTACAGAAGGTCCTGGGTTGAGGAAATGGGTTTATATTTGGAGGACCTTTGTCTACATATAATATTTTATTAAAGTCTTAAATTCGTGGTGACCAAGCCTTTCATTCGATAGAAATCATGAGATTTCTAGTAGCAATGGTGAGTTATAAATTCTCTGATCTTTTTAGAAAGTGGAAACCTTCTGAAGGAGTTCTTAATTGCAGATAGGATGAACGTGAGAGTTCTGAAGAATGTTTGCTCTTAGGCTCTGTAGAGATCATCATTGAAAATGTGAGTCTCCTAGAAATGTGACAGTTTTGCTACAAGCAGGTCTTCTAAAGCAAGCACTTAGAGCATCTGGAGGGGGCAGGTGATCATCTCAACATCGTGAGTTTATTACGAAGAGCTAAGCTGCCAGAAATGCAGAGAGGACACAAGATTTCTAGCTCAAAAAGAATTTCTCTTTCCTTGATATTATTTATATATTTTTCACCACTTGGATCAGCTAGATTAATAAAGATTGCCTCAAATATCCTCTCTACTAATGGACCTATTGTTGGTCCATTATGTGAATTTTTTGAAAAAGCAAGATCTTAAAGCCAGTGAAGATATTTTTCCCTGATTTTGTGTGGGAAAGCTTATGATACTACAGTGTGAGAACTGAGAATGTGACAAAGATCAAAAATATTGCAAAAACGTGTCAATAATTGTGAACAATGTAAGATTTTACCCTACTTGCCACCTCAGAAGTAAGCCTGTCACACCTTTACAGATCATGGCAGAGGACACAAGACTCCTAGGTCAGAGACTGAAGGCTGTCCCTCATGGCACAGGAAGTGGTACAAGTTTCAGTATTGACAGCAGTTCTTTTTGTCCTATCTCCCCAGTGCCATGAGTGTGATGCAAAGGGGGACCTGGATAAATGCAGTATATGTCCAGTGAGTTTGTGTCACTGCTGAGAAACCAAGTTTAGGAAACACTAGACTTAGTAAGAGCGAACATTGCTGGCAAACATTCCCAACTTTTGCCGTAGAGGGAGATACCATTTTTTTAATCCCTGATCTACAAATACATCTGCCCTCTACTCTACAGAAGGATATTTTCTGTATCTTTCAGTGTTGTTTTCTATACAAATATCTTTAAAAGATAGCTTGGAATGGAAGGTATCAGTGTCTCTTCACAAAATGTGCAGAAATCCAAGCGAGACAAGAAGTTTCTCCTAAGAAAAGGACTGACAGCTTAAGTGTCCTTTCTTTTTAAAATGAGTATGTATATTTTTATAGCTTATATATTATATGTAAGAGTTTGTACTTTATTATATTACTACTGTGTTATATGGAGGGGCACTGTTAAACTCGGCTATGTAAAAACAAAACCAAAACAGGGAAACAAGGAACCAAAAATGAAGCATACAACTAGAATTCAAAAACCCTCTGTTCTGTCAGCCCCTACTTCACCTTCAGTAGTGAGATGATTATGCAAGTAATGAAAATACTACTCCAGTTTGATAAACACTTATGAGGTACTGGTAAGCATTTACAAGTGCTATGTAATTTAATACAGTAACTATAAGAAATGCAGTACAACACTTTTGTCTTATCTGTATTTAAAATAAAGTGTGTTAATGAGTTCAAAAGTTAAGAAACCATTGGTCCTTTATGACTTCTCTCAATCTTTCAAACTCACTGCAAGAGAAAACATAGATGACATACTTCTCCAAGACTAAGAGGTAAGAAGTTGTTGTAAAGTTAATAAAAGCTTAATGGCAGTTTGTGATAGTCCAGCTGAAAGTCCCCCATCTTCTCCCACTCAAGAAAAGATAACATAATGTAAGTAATTGAAAGTGACTTTCTTATGAAGGTAATTTTTAATCCATCTAATTAAGTCATTCATAAAATGTGCTCCTTTATAAGAGATAGAAAATTATATCTGGAACATGTTAAAACTGAGTATGATATATCACTTGTATTAATAAGTTTATGATAATTAAGTCCTTCTCCAGTGAAGTATGTAAAATATAATAACATAGGACCATTATTTGGTAGGTACGTACGTGTTTATAATTATTTGGTATGCCCATTAAATATCATAAGCCTCTCCTGAAGTAAGGACCTTCTGACTAGGTAGTATATATGGCTAACCTTTTCTTTAATCGTGGGGGAGGGAAGTGAGAAGGAGGTAACAGTTCTAGAAGACAAAGCTTCCTGTTGATACAAATGCGAACATGCCAGATAGCCCTTCCTCACACATTTCCTGTTATTCTTCCTTTCTATCTTCAGCCCTCTTTCTTCTCTTCCATTCCTGGACTATATAAGGCAGAAAGAGTATTAAAGCTATTAGCTGCAGATTCAGGAATCAGAGGCTGAACCAGAGGAAAGAGGCTGTCCCTGTAGGAGTCTACACAGTGTCAAGGTTAGTGCCCAAACAGGGTCAGGACGCCAGCTGAGGCAGCTGAAATGATAGAGATGGTTATGTACTGAGTTATTTGATTAAATAATATGCATACAGAGGATAATGAAAGCCAAGCTTCTTGTCAGACAGACAATGGAAGGACAAGTATAGAAAAGAGAAAAATGGAACAACCTCTGTGGTACTGAATTGGAATTTGAGGTATCAATGTGAATTTATCGTTTTAATAGATAAACAAAATGTAATAAAGTTTGGGATGTTTACAGAGTTTGAAAATACCTCCTCACAAAATACATGAAGTCACAAATATAAAATTATAATGCTTTTATAGTGGAAAAAGTAGAGCTTTTATAGTAGAAAAGCTTGGCACATACCACCTTAGCCATATACTCACAAAGTATACATTATCGGTGGTGGGGTAAATTAAATTTGTTACCTGATACATACAATGCAATGAGAACAAAGCTCGCTTCTGTGCTAACCTTCAAAAGAGGCAGCCTTAGTGTCGAGGAAGAGAAAATATCACACAGCTTCAAATCAAGAGAAAGTTTTAGAAAACACCTGGTCTGTAATCAACCAAAGTGACAAATTCATAAAAGTTAGTGAGACTGAGGAATGACTCCAAACTAAAGAATGCCTGAAGAGATCTAACAAAAGGCAATCAAACCATAATTCTGAGCTGGATTTCTGTGCCACGAAGGTTGTCACTGGGACACTGACAAAACTTGAAGCAGATCTAAGAATTAGATGGTAGTAATGCATCATTGTTAATTTCCTAGGTTGATGGATGTGTGGGGTTGCAAAGGCGGATGTTCTGATTTGTAGTCAATACACGCTGAAAGGATGATGGAGTTGGTAGGCCATCAGGTTGACAACTTGATCTTAGATTGTTTGGGAAAAAAAATGTACTTTACATTCTACTTGCAACTTTCTGTACATAGAGATTTCTTCTTTTGTGTTCAGAGTTCTAATTACTTAAAAAAATTATTGAAGTATTACTTGATTTACATATTGTTAGTTTTAGGTATACAGCAAAGTGATTCAGGTATACATCCATTTATATATCTTTTTTTCAGATTCTTTTCCCTTATAGGATATTATAAAATTCTGAGTAAAGTTGCCAGTGCTAAATAGTAGGTCCTTGTGAATTATCTGTGTTGTATATAGTAGTGTGTATGTGTTAAACCCGAACTCCTCATTTCTCTCTCCCCACTTCCCCTCTGGTAACCATGAGTTTCAGATATATATATATATATATATATATATATAAAAAACCAAATACAGGGTCATTTCAGCTGTTACACAAAAAGAAGATGTTTAGGATCTTGGAAGATATCTGAGACGTGAAAAATACACAGACAAAATTATGAACTTGAAATAAGCCATGAAATAAAAATTAATAAATATTTCTTTTTTTTTTATTAGTTGGAGGCTAATTACTTCACAACATTTCAGTGGGTTTTGTCATACATTGATATGAATCAGCCATAGATTTACACGTATTCCCCATCCCGATCCCCCCTCCCACCTCCCTCTCCACCCGATTCCTCTGGGTCTTCCCAGTGCACCAGGCCCGAGCACTTGTCTCATGCATCCCACCTGGGCTGGTGATCTGTTTCACCATAGATAGTATACATGCTGTTCTTTTGAAATATCCCACCCTCACCTTCTCCCACAGAGTTCAAAAGTCTGTTCTGTATTTCTGTGTCTCTTTTTCTGTTTTGCATATAGGGTTATCGTTACCATCTTTCTAAATTCCATATATATGTGTTAGTATGCTGTAATGTTCTTTATCTTTCTGGTTTACTTCACTCTGTATAAGGGGCTCCAGTTTCATCCATCTTGTTAGGACTGATTCAAATGAATTCTTTTTAATGGCTGAGTAATATTCCATGGTGTATATGTACCACAGCTTCCTTATCCATTCGACTGCTGATGGGCATCTAGGTTGCTTCCATGTCCTGGCTATTATAAACAGTGCTGCGATGAACATTAGGGTGCACATGTCTCTTTCAGATCTGGTTTCCTCAGTGTGTATGCCCAGAAGTGGGATTGCTGGGTCATATGGCAGTTCTATTTCCAGTTTTTTAAGAAATCTCCACACTGTTCTCCATAGCGGCTGTACTAGTTTGCATTCCCACCAACAGTATGAGAGGGTTCCCTTTTCTCCACACCCTCTCCAGCATTTATTGCTTGTAGACTTTTGGATAGCAGCCATCCTGACTGGCGTGTAATGGTACTTCATTGTGGTTTTGATTTGCATTTCTCTAATAATGAGTGATGTTGAGCATCTTTTCATGTGTTTGTTAGCCATCTGTATGTCTTCTTTGGAGAAATGCCTGTTTAGTTCTTTGGCCCATTTTTTGATTGGGTCATTTATTTTTCTGGAATTGAGCTTCAGGAGTTGCTTGTATATTTTTGAGATTAATCCTTTGTCTGTTTCTTCATTTGCTATTATTTTCTCCCAATCTGAGGGCTGTCTTTTCACCTTACTTATAGTTTCCTTTGTAGTGCAAAAGCTTTTAAGTTTCATTAGGTCCCATTTGTTTATTTTTCTACCCAAAGCAATCTATAGATTCAATGCAATCCCTATCAAGCTACCAATGGTATTTTTCACAGAACTAGAACAAATAATTTCACAATTTGTATGGAAATACAAAAAACCTCGAATAGCCAAAGTAATCTTGAGAAAGAAGAATGGAACTGGAGGAATCAACCTGCCTGACTTCAGACTCTACTACAAAGCCACAGTCATCAAGACAGTATGGTACTGGCACAAAGACAGAAATATAGATCAATGGAACAGAATAGAAAGCCCAGAGATAAATCCACGAACCTATGGACACCTTATCTTCGACAAAGGAGGCAAGGATATACAATGGAAAAAAGACAACCTCTTTAACAAGTGGTGCTGGGAAAGCTGGTCAACCACTTGTAAAAGAATGAAACTAGAACACTTTCTAACACCATACACAAAAATAAACTCAAAATGGATTAAAGATCTAAATGTAAGACCAGAAACTATAAAACTCCTAGAGGAGAATATAGGCAAAACACTCTCCGACATAAATCACAGCAAGATCCTCTATGACCCACCCCCCAGAATATTGGAAATAAATATTTCAATAAGCATATTATGTCAACATCATTAACTGCTAGATTCAGTATTTGTAAAAATTTCACTACGTTTTAAAGCAGCTTGCAGGTTTGATTTCTTACAGTGAATGATCTCCCAGGCTTGTGCAATAATTGCAAAAAAAAAATCATTCAGCCATAAATGAAATTAATTTTCAGTGCTAAGCAGTTTCCAAGGTGAAGTAACAAAAATCTTTTCAAATTTTTGGAGCAGAAATTAAATTCATTGTGGGAGGGATGTGTATTTTTAATAGCTTTCATTTTGTATTCAGTAGAGTTTCCAAAGGCATAAAGATGGACTTCCCAAAGTCATCTGGGAAACAGTTTGATAGCTGTTAATCAGATAATGTGACTTGATCAAGAAAGAAAATTCTAACATCTTGCTTTGAAGAACCTGACATATATGAGATAAGGGATTTTTGGAGTGAGCAGTCTCCTTAACTGGGTAGATAAACCGACACTATCCAGGTGAAAGAAAAAAAACTTAGCCGCTCAGTTGTGTCTGACTCTTTGCGATCCCATGGACTGTAGCCCGCCAGGCTCCTCTGCCCATGGAATTCTCCAGGCAAGAATACTGGAGTGGGTTGCCATGCCCTTCTCCAGAGGATCTTCCCGACCCAGGGATCGAACTCAGGTCTGTCTCATTGCTGGCATGTTCTTTACCATTTGAGCTCCCCAGGAAGCCCAGACCGCTGCTTAAAAATAACTCACTTTCCTCAATCTCCTAATTCTCTATCAGCCACTGTGACTCTCAATGCCCTTAGTCCAAAGACCACCAGGAGCTTGCCTGTGGCTAAGCTAGTGGTTTTATTACTTATTGCAACCAGGGGGAAGACACAGTATAAGGAATCATGAGGTGTCTCAGTAAGATGATGTAAGAGATAACTTATTAAAGGACTTGGGCTTGTATTGGGTGATCTGGGTGGAGGATCTAAAAGAGCAAGGATTTGCTCTAAAGTTGATCTATCAGAAAGTGGGAGAGACTATGATTAAATATTTCCATAAATCCTATTTACTTATAAGGGAACTATCAAGAGAATAAAAAAAATATGGGTTATTTTCAAGTAACTTTTGATACTGATTTCTAACATAATTCCACGGTGACAAGAAAACAGATTCTGTATGATTTCAATAGCTGCAGACTGTGAAATTTTTGTACCTTGTTTTATGTCCCTGGATATGTTCCAGTGTCTTCTCATTTATAGTCTGTGGGAACTTAAATGAAATTTGTATTCTAAAAAACAAAAAAGAATAAAGGAATTATACATAAAGAAGTAGCATTCATTCATTTTGGCCAAGAGAGAGATGCACATATTGTGTGAGTTGTATAACGGCTATGTTTTACTGTCACTTTTTGACGGCCTCAAAATGACCTTCTTTGATGCTGATGTTCTTTGAAACATTTTATGTTCAATGGAGGAGAAACATGGTTCTGGTGTGAGCATCAGACCCACTTGTTATAACACTGGGCCCAACCTGTGAGCATCACACAAGTTTCCAGCTGTCAGTATTTTATCTTAATTCTGGGCGGGACTTATTTGTTTCAAAAGTAAATACTTAGCACAGGGAATGTAGGCAATATTTTATAACTTTAAATGGATCATAACCTATAAAAATATTCAATCACTATGTTGTATACCCGAAACAAATATAACATTGTAAGTGAATTATACTTCAATTTTAAAAAAATGTGAATACCTCATAGCACATGTTTCCACTCTCTTCCTTTTTCACTATTCATCTTATTATTACTTCTGCTTTTAGGGGTATTCTGGAAGAATTGGAATGCAGTGGACAAAAACATAGCATCTGTAGATGTATGACTGTCTTGGTTGAAAATGAAAATTTGCCTCCTCTGGTTTCTGTAAATTTGAGCAACTAACATCACATCACTAAGCCCCAGGTCCTCTATCTGTAAAATGGGATTAATAAGTTTGTAAGATTGCATAAATGATATGAGGTATATAGAGTGCTTACCATAGTATCTGATGGAGTGAATGTAAAGTAAAAGTTCTTAACAATCACTCTCACTAGAGACTCACTAGTCATTGTTATCCAAATAAATTCCTTCACTGTGTGGTGAATTTATCAATGTCCTGTAAGCTCCTAGTCCAAATCAGTTATTCAACAAATATCTGTTAATCTTCTACTGTTTCAGGTAAAGAGAATATAGTCTTGAATTTTCAGGGACATTACTTTCCAACTGGGGAGACTAGCAACAAGCAAACAATGGCTAAGAGATAAGGTGTTTGTACAAAAATAAAACTAAAAGAATTTCTATAGTGACTGAGAATATTTCATCAGGAAAGTCCTTTACAAGAAGGTGGACATTTAAGCAAAAGTAGGGGTAACAAGAAGAAGTCAGCTATGTACATATCTAGGGAAGCACCTTAGCAGAAGGAACTTAGGTAGAAGAGACTTAAGATACCAAAGATATGGACCTATCAACAGTCCCCTAAAATGTACCCTTTGATCTTCCCTTGCTTAAAAATGGAATTTGAACTAGTCATCAAGAGTCTTGAGTATTGGAATTGATGTGCTAAGAAGAGAAATACTCAATTCTAGGATTTTTATCAGTTGTTCAAGGCATCACTGATACAGATGTAACTTTTCCTGCTAAATATAATCATGCCTGCAACAACTGTATACATTCATTTAGAAGACATTCCACTCAGAGAAACCTCAAAATATGAAGGGAAAACATTCTTTGAACCAGTAAATTTCTACCATCTATTAGAGTTCTTACTATGTGCCAGTCACTGAGTGAAAGGCTTAACCACTATTCTTTCAAACAATTTTCACAGCACCAGTATGGAATAAATACCTTGCTATCCTTAGTTTTTAGTGAAGAAACGTGAGTCCTGAAAAGTTAAAAAACTTGCCCACGGTCACACATTGATGAATGACAGACAGGAACTCAAACTTTGTCTTATCTCAACATCTTTTCCCTCAAATACTTTGTGACCAGAGCAAGCCTTTCACCCTCTCTGGGCTTCAATCAGTTTGTAATCAGCAGGATGAGTCATTTGATTTACTTACACACTCATTATTGAAGTATAGTTGATGTGCAATATTATAGAAGTTACAGGTGTACAGTATAGTGATCACAGTTTTAAAGGTTATACTCCATTTATAATT
This sequence comes from Dama dama, assembly GCF_033118175.1. Taxonomy (NCBI): domain Eukaryota; kingdom Metazoa; phylum Chordata; class Mammalia; order Artiodactyla; family Cervidae; genus Dama; species Dama dama. Next base: position 75,819,689 of record NC_083689.1, on the reverse strand, counting down.
ATTATAAAATATTGACTGTATTCCCTGTATTATAGTTTATCCTTGTAGCTTATTTTATACACCCTAGTTTGTACTCTTACTCCCTTATCCCTATATTGTCATTCACTTCTTTCTTCTTCCCACTAGTTTGTTCTCTTATTTGAGCGTTTAGTTCTTTTGTGTTATATTCACTAGGTTGTTGTGTTTTTTAGTTTCCATATGTGACATCATACAGTATTTGTCTTTCTCTGACTTGCTTGACTTAGCATGATGCTAAGTCCATCCATATTGTTGCAAATAGTAACATTTCATTTTTCCTTTTGACTGAGTTGTATCCCATTATATGTATCCTCTGCATCTTCTTTATCTGTTGAAGGACACTTAGGTTGCTTCCATACTTGGCAATTGTAAATAATGCTGCAGTGGGCATTGTCGTGCTTTTGTGGTTTTTTTGATATATACCCAGGAGTGGAATTGCTGGGTCATATTATAGTTCTGTTTTTAGTTCTTTGAACCTCCATACATTTTTCCACAGTGGCTGCACCAATTTACATTCCCACCAACATGGTACAAGTGTTCCCTTGTCTTCACATCCTCACCAACATTTGGTATTTCTGTTAGGATGAATCATTTAAAATAGACATGAAGTCCCTCCCTCCAACATTAATGCCTATGAATGTTTAAAGGATACTAATTCATAGACTATAACCAAACATCTCTGTCCTGGAAAATAGCAATGTTTGTTTGTGAACACCATTTATATAAATTGATTGTTCTCAAACTGTAGCAGTTATCAAACTGAAGCCTGTATCAGAGCCAGTTGGAGGGCTTCGCTCAGTCAGTCTGGAAGCGGCCTGAGAATTTTCATTTTTAACTAGTTCCCACTTGCTGCTGATGTTGCTAGTCTGGGAACCCACTTGGACAAGCACTAGTATAAATACAGGGCAAGCAAGCCAGGTGAAATGTATACTTGTCCTTTTAAAGGTTGTACATGTTTTTTATGTGAGTGACCTGTTTGGGATTGAGATTGGAAACTTGCTTTTATTAAATGTTTCCAGAATAAATGCCCTATTTCTTAGTGTTATTTAAAAGCATACTAAGATTTTTTTTTATACCTTATGTAACGGGATAGCCTGGACTCTAAGCTCAATTATCTGACTTCTAGCAGGAGACCTTTTACCACATGGTTAAGTATAAATACTGCAAGGGTAATTTTTTTTTTTTGGCACAGATTTTATACCCACATTTGTTTTTCACTTAACACTCAGAGTGATCTTTCGTTAAAATATATAACTGTTTTCAAAATATGTAGCTTCCCTACTTAAAAATGTTTGGTAGCGACTGCCCTTAGGATAAGGTACAAAATTTTTAACATACCTTGTACCGTTTGTCAAATCATGTACTTGCTCACCAAGCATCAACTGCACAGGATGTCTTTCAAGTTTTAGGTTTGCACAGGTTCTTTCTGTCCTTGCAGGGACATGTACAAAGCTGGTCACTTGGCTAGCCTGCAAAGGCCCGATGCCTTATCCCCATCACTACTTATATTTTCCTAGCAAGTTCTTATTGATCTCCATGTAAGTGTTTAAATGCCCTTTCCTTAGAAAATGACTTTTCTGATAGCCAGTCTTTGCCTTCAGTAGGTTAATCTCTCAAAAAACAAACAAACAAACAAAAAAAAAACACAAAAAAACCTGTGTTCTTCAAAGGACTGGAAAATCTATAATTAGATATTTCATTGAATCATTTGTTTAATAAAACTGCCTCCCTCTCCAGTTAGTTCTTTAAATTCTTCCAGGACGTTGAACATACTTGCATCAGTTGATGGTGAAACCCCAGTGCTTAGCACAGTGCCTGGCACCCAGGAGGCACAAAAACACCTATTTCTTAAATGACTAAATGAATGAACTAATGAACTTAGAAACAAACCACACACATCTTATAAATGTGTGAAAATCCTGGAGGCATTCCTTTTGGGCTTAATAGACCTTACAAGACCTAACATTTTAAATAATTTTGCTATGATGTGGATTTATATTTTAATGCCATAACTTGGTTTGAATATTAAAGTAACATCTGGAGCTTTTTGAACTCTTGAGACAGAGCATTGTCTACACACGTTTGTCCCATAAATGAGTCTGTTCTGTGTTATCCCCAGAGCAGGGTGACATAACAAAGGCATGCTCTCTGGCTGCAGCAAGGAAGGAGCATCTACAGAGACTGTTGTATTAAAATGCTGTCTCTCACTAATGAGAAAAACATGACTCGGAACACTCAGAGACCTGAAAGCTCCCAAGATGAATTCCAAATTCCTCCTTTCATTTGTTAGCATGGAGCACAACTGGTAAGATTAAAGAATGTGGTTCCTTCTTTTAAAGACCGCCCTTATCTCTTTTTGTGAAACTGTCACTAGGGACAAGATCAGTGAAACAATGAAAATGTTTACTTGCATGAATGTGTATTTTGCGACCTCATTATTAAAAAAACAAATTAGAGAACATGGAGAGGACTGTGACTTGAGTGATTTTGCCTGGACATAACTAACCTAGTTTTCTAGAAAATCTTGGCATCTGTAGCTTCTGTGACAGAATCTACAATATTATTCCCAGAAGTTAGTTGGATGCCACTCAACATTGTTGATTTCCATTTGGTGAATAAAATGAAGACAGTGTGAGAGGTCTCCAGGTACTGTGGATGATAAAAGAATCTAAAGCATTTTTTCTAAAAGGTGAAAATCAAATACCCTTGGGAGGTATTGGCATACGTACTGCTTGAAAGGGCAAAATCTGCTTCTCTCCTCGAATTTGGCTGAGGAGGTCACCTTGATTGCATCAGGGTTTACAAAAGGCCAAACATTTGAATCTGTCCATTGTTTGAATCCTTCTCATCCTCTGAGTTTTAAACTCAACAAATAATCAGAACCCAGAGCCACGTTTTTTGCCTTATCACTCTGTACTTGCTTCTGTCTCTTGTCTTGATCGCATAACAAAATCAACTTTCCCATCATGGCCATTCTTCATGACTATTTATCTCACCTAAGTCCCCCTTCACCATTATTTCCTGTTTCAACCATTTGTTTTAATTTAGAGACTCTATTGCAATTTATTATTTACTTTCCTAACTCTTCTTTTTTTAAAAAATCTTATATATCAGAAAGGTAGGGACCATGTTCTTTTTTTTCCCCCTTCCTGTCTTTGTATCTACAATTCCAAGATATAATGAAATTAATGTTATTGAGTAGAAAACATTTAAAATACAAACTGAAAATAGAGGCAGTGGTGGGGCAATCAAGCTAAAAAGACCTACATTTGGCTATTTGAACAAATGATTTGGGAAGTAGAGTGGCTTCAGGGCTGATAAGACTCAGGGTATATTCATTGACATGGATCATGGGGGCGTTAAGAAAATTTTGGAGAGGAGGAAGAAATGGAACTGAGAAGCAAGTGGGCTGGAAAGGTTGTATATGTGTGTGGGCACATGTACGTGTACAGGGCATCATCCATCGTGATGGCCGGGAGCCAGTGGGAGGAAGCCCCTGAGAGATGCCACGTGCTGTGTCTAGTCACTCAGTTATGTCTGACTCTGTGCAACCCCATGAGCTACAGTGCGCCAGGCTCCTCTGTCCATGGAGATTCTCCAGGCAAGAATACATTTCCTTCTCCAGGGGATCTTCCCAACCCAGGGATCAAACCCAGGTCTCCCACATTGCAGGCAGATTCTTTACCAACTGAGCCACAAGGGAAGCCATGGTGGTGTCTGAGCCACCAGTGAGATACCATGGTCTTTAATAAATAAAAAGAAACAACTCATAGACATGTGGATAACATTAACTAGGACATTTCCCACACCTTAATTTTTCTAAATTGTGAGATGAGCATACTGTCTTAAAAATTACTCATATGAATAATATCTTACAGTGTGCAGCTCTCTTAGTAGTATCTGTACAGGGCAGCAAAGGCAAAATGCAAAGGCAGCTCTGTTAGACACTGTTGATCCTAATTGCTTTCTGAGTGAATGTTTGGTTTTAGCATTACTCAAAGAAATGAAATGCATCAATTCTTACCTCCAAGTTTAAAGTTACATTCAGATAATCAGCCAAAGGAAGAGACAAGATTCAGGATGTCTTGCTGTTACTGTTTTTCGTAACCTTTCAGCTGACAGATGGCCCTTGAATTTCTTCTCCTCCCCCCACCCTTCTGCTTTGCTAAGTCAGTCTTCCATTCTCACATCCCTGAGATCTGGAGGGGCTCAGCTGTCTGAGTTATTTTTTGTGTGTTTACATGGCACCTCTCATTGTAGTCTTTTTGAAGAAGGTTAAAAATCTTCAAGAAGGATGGCCCTCCGTTTTTTCTCAGCTGGAAAATGCTAAGTGCAGGGAGAGCCAAAAATAAGGGTAGAATCCTCTGGCAATTCCTTCCACTATACACTATCTTTCTGTTCATGTTTTTCAGTTAGAAATGACAGGGCTTTTAAGTGACATGGTTTCTGATGGAACTTTCAGATATTCTGCCTCTTTTTATTTCATTATCTACACTTGGACATAGAAGAAAAATAGGCTGAGGTTGTGGCTACAGTATAAAGTTTCTCTTCTATTTGGGGAGGTCTTGTCAAAATTCCCTGGTAGAAATTCATCGCTCTTATTCCCATTAATATCATAACCATCACGAGGACCTCTGTAATAGCAGTTAACACACTCTGTCATACCCATGTCCTCTATTAGATTGTGAGCTCTTTGTAGGCCAAATGCTAATCTTCTTAACCTTGAAATGACCTACAGCTACCCCACTACTTGGCAATTCATAATAGCAAACATTTATTGAATATTATTATGTCTCTAAAAATATCTAAATAATATTATTCATTCATTTAACTCTCTAAAAACAAAGAGATAGGTACTATATTGATCTGAATTTTATAAATGCCAAGTTTAAAGCATATTGAGGTAAAATTAACTAATCCACATGGCATGTCCTTAAAGAGGTAGAATCAGAATTCAAAACGTCTGCTTCCAGAATCTGTTCTCTTCACTACTGCACTGTCATTCAACAAGTATTTATTTAGCATTAGCCAAGTTCTATGTCTTGTAGTCAACTCTTCGCATGATGTCTTGTAGTAATCGCTGGAAATCTTCCAGAATCTTATGATAACTTGTACTCATGGGGTTGGGTGTGCAAAGTGACTTATGTAAGAGAAAGTACAGATTGATATTGGAAAGCTTAAGAATTAGGACTTTTTAAAAAAATAGCTGCAAACAATGAAAAATCAGATTAACACTGGCTTACTCCCTGAGGATATTTACGTTTACCTAAGAAGAAATTCAGAAGTGGGCAGCATCGAGGTTACTTTTTGGCTCTGAGTGTCGTCAGTGACCTTGTCTCCTTTGATCTTTCTGTTCTACCTCCCTCGGTAGAATCTTCCTTTCATGGTTTTAAGGTGGCTCCTCAGCTTTAAATAAACATCACAACTACAGCCACATCCAGAGCTGGAAACAAGGAAGGATGTCCTCTTTGGCATTTCCAGCTAATTTTTCCTTTATGTCTCATTAGTTTGGCAACTGGTGAAGGGTACTAGCACGTTAGTGATTAGATTACATTAATCATGATGGGTATCCACAGCGAAACAGTTCTCTTTATTAGAAAGGAAGGGGAGGATGGCTGTTGAATAGATTCAGTCATGTCCTACATTGGGAAAACCCCAAATTTAGCTGGATCTAGCAATTACTGGAGAGTTTGGAAATAGCTTCCTCTGAAAGAAATGGCATTTCTCTAAGGTAGTAGAAACTGTTAAGTAAGAATACATGTTGAGGGTGAGGGAGATAATTCTAGGCAAAATGATTGTGTACAAAGCCCAGAATCAAGAGAAAGCTTAGCATTCTTGAGAATATTAAAAAGTCTGTAGGTATTAAGAATGCCTGAACTAAAGACAAAGGTAAGTCATAGGGAAGAGCCTCAATATGCAGTCAGGAGTCCTATTATAGAGGACCTTATAAGTCACTTTAGAGTTGAGGACTTTCTAATTCAGCAGAATGGAATGGAAAGCCATTTAGATCTCATAAAATAATTACTGAATAAATGTTGCATAAATAACTAAAGACAAGATTTAGTAATATTTATAGCATTCTTTGAGGCATATTTTAAGAGATTTCAGTCTGTATAATATTGTTGTTTCTTCAAAACACATATTTCTACCAGCCCTCTTAAAATGCATTTTATTCTGTGGCCCTTATGTAATATGATATGATAAACACTTGGAACGTTTGTAAAGAAAAGAAACCAAGGCTACTTTCAAGACAGTTCTCTCTTCTTGTTTTCTTATGCTTTTCTTCTAAAATCAAGTAGGAAAACGTCAATCCTTTGTAAAGTGAGAGGGGAAAGGAGCTCTGATGTGTTCTATGGAAAGCAGCCTCCTGGGGCAGAGAGCAGGAGGGGAGGGATGGAGCAAAACTGGAATTGTGTGCAGACTGTGTGTCTTAATAAATGTATGTTCAAGTGTGTGTACATACTGTTGTCTTGTATAAAATGGAACAACTTAGGTAGAAAGTTTTGGATGGTAGATAGGATGCTATCACTGTAATGCTCAGAAAACAGTAGAAAGTATTAGCATTATGCTGATGATGGATTGGAATTAAATTAATGTTTTAATCAGACTTGCTGCATCTTTGTTTTCCTTGAAACTTGGTATGTTTCCAAGGGGTGCTGATCATAATGGGGATTGTAAGCCACTTAAAGCAAGTAGTGAGAAGAGATGCTTTGAACTTGGGAGAATGTTATCTGGGTTTTCATCAGTATTTCCTTGAGATACGACATGTCCAGTTTCAATAAGTATGTATGGAAGCGCTGTTCTAGTTACTCAGAATGATTCAAAGATTGTGAGCATATTTTATACCACTGGGAGTTTACAGGCAATTTATAAACTTTAAAAATATTATCCTGTGCAGTAAAATAATGTTCCCAGAATTTAATTTCTTCTTTGAAGTCTTCTTCACAAGGCCCAAATGAGGAGTTTTAAAAGCATGAAATGATTATCAGCCTACACCAAAATCAAAGTTCAAAACTTAAAACGTTTTCCAAATGAATAGGAGAATTTTGGGTTATAAGATGTAGCCTATTAAACAATTCTTAAAAAGAAATTAAAGAATATACTATGATATACATAAAAATTCCATAATGGTCTGTCACAGTTCTTTGGCATCAGAAGTAAATCCATGATACTGAAGTTAGCTAAGAGTACAGAGTTGGTGGAAAATGAACAGTTACCATGGCGACTAGATTTGAGATTCACAAGGTGGGTTTTAACCTAAGGCTCCTATCTTGGGACTGAATACATGCAAGTGATTAGATAACTAAATTGCTGAAGCAGCATGTGAGAAACACAAGCATATTTAAAGCAAAAAAATCTCTCCCAAATATAAATCATTCTCAATTATAAACAGAATCGGAGTAATACCAGACTATACTGAGTGGTGACTTTCCTTTTAACTGTTTCATGTGAAGGTGTGTGTTCTTTTTTTCATTCAGGGCAAGAATATTTCTTTTCAAAGTTGTTATTGAATTGCATAAAATGCAACTATATAGAGATTCCTTATCTATACAGTGAAAGCCTTGGAATATATGATATTTCAGTATCCTAATTACGTGGATGATGTTGGTTTAGAATTCCAGACTCTAGCAATAGTTTTAGGAGGCCTTTTTCATTCTTCCTCAGTAGAATTTTAAATGTTCTTCTCTCAGTTCTTTGGCCTATGTATTAGGTGTGGGATAACTTGGGACAAGTGTGAAATACCTGTTCAAATTAGATTAATCTAGAAAAAACAGTATATTTATTAGAAGAATTTGGTGTTAGCATATGGACTTCAAGGTACTGAAGTGGTATCATTAATCATGGCTACAGAAGGATGCTCCCCCTTTTATGTTATCATCTGGGTCTCATATGAGTGTCTCTTACTGGCAAAAACTAAACCAGAGCCATATTGGCAAGGAGGTTTGAACCACAGGTACCATGCAACTACTCAAGCCCTAAGAACCTGATCATACTGCATGCATTTTCAAATCTTCCACTTCACCTGGGTGATATAGCTCTGCTGTGAATTTCTGGCTTACGGATTATTGATTATGATAGGCAGCTCAGATTGCAGAGTCACATGATGTTCCACAATTATAAGTTTGCACTATCAAAGTCCAACAGCAAGCCAGAGCAATTTTTTTTTTTTTTTTGCGTTAAAAAAAAAAAAAATAGAAATGTTCATGACTGCTCAGCACTTGCCAGTGTATACCATGTATTTCTTATTAGAACTTGGTAGAGGGTCTGTGGGCTTCCCCAGTGGCTCAGTGGTAAAGAATCTGCCTGCAATGCAAGAACCACATGAGACACAGGTCCAATTCCTGGATCAGGAAGATCCCCTGGAGGAGGGCATGGCAACCTACTCTAGTATTCTTGCCTGGAGAATTCCATGGACAGAGGAGCCAGGTGGCATACCGTCCATAGGGTCACAAAGAATCACACGAATGAAGTGACTTAGCACACATGCACACATGCACACACGCACACAGAGGGTCTATAGAACATCCACAGTTGCCACCTACACATGTAGCAAGATCACATTTACTGAGTCAAGTCATACAGGCAAAGGAGAAGAGCAGCTTGCTCTGTAGAGAAGACCAGCTTCAGGGTCTTTGTTTAAGCAAGCAAACATGTTAAGAATCACAAACAAATCTCAAAAATTAATGTTATTCTAATGCATTTAAAATTTTAACAAAATGCCTAATTTCCTAGAAAATTTTATAATGTACCAAAACTCATTTCAGAAGTAGAAAACCCAAAAAATACCCATTTTAATTAAAGCAATAGATTTGTTTAAAAACAATTCAAGAATATTGAAAAATCAATCTGTGTCCAGAGGTTTTATAGGTGATCATCTTTTAAATAATGTTCATCTTTTAAGAAATTAACAAACTATTCAAGTTACTATAAAAAGGAATGTTCTATTTCATTTGTGAAAATATAAAAGTCTTCATATGGAAATTAGATAAGCATGGTATGAGAGAGAAAAATTACACAGCAATGTCAATTAATGTATTGAGAAACATAAAAACAAAGCAATAGTAAATAGAATTTAGTAATGTATTAAAGTTCACTGTGTAAAATGATGATTATCCCATAAAAATTTATTAATTTTCTTCATGTGGCATGGCTTCAAGATGTCTTTTGAAGTCTGTTTTATTTCTTTCTTCTTTTGACTTGAATTTGTAGCTGGGATGTAGCATGTTAGCTAGGAATTATCAGTACATTTCCCAGTCCTTCTTATAATTAAGTGACCAAGTATTTGCCAATAGATTATGGGCTAATCTGATCAGGCCAGGGTCTATAGGTAATAACTGTCTCTTCTTCCTTTAAATGTGTCAAGGACCCAGCTAGCCTGGGCAAATAAGAGCAAAGTTATAACGGATGCTGGAGCAAAGTTGATTTCAAGAAACGAAAGTCTCCAAATGATTAAATAAATAAAGCAGAGCCTTTTGCTAGTCTTAACTTGATTTCATGATAGAGGAAAATTATTCATATTCATATTTACGTGAGTACGTACATACCCACATACAAGTATTCACTGAAATAACTTTTTATTTTTTTATTAATTTATTTTTTATTGGAGAATAATTGCTTTACAGAATTTGGCTGTTTTCTGTAAAACCTCAGCATAAATCAGCTATAAGTATACATATATCCCCTCCCTTTTGAAGCTCCTTCCCATCTCCCTCCGCATCCCACCCCTCTAGGTGGACACAGAGCCCCTGTTTGAGTTTCCTGAGCCAGACAGCAAATTCTCGTTGGCTCTCTATTTTACATTTGGTAATGTAAGTTTCCATGTTTCTCTTTCCATATATCTCACCCTCTCTCCTCCCCTCTCCCCATGTCCATAAGTCTATTCTCTATGTCTGTTTCTCCATTGTTGCCCTGTAAATAAATTCTTCAGTACCATTTTTCTAGATTCCATATATATATGTGTTAGAATACAGTGTTTATCTTTCTCTTTCTGACTCACTTCACTCTGTCTAAGTTCTAGGTTCTAGGTTCATCCACCTCATTAGAACTGACTCAAATGCATTCCTTTTTATGGCTGAGTAATATACATTGTGTATATATACCACAGCTTCTTTTGGGTTAGTTTTAATGTATAACCATGGATCTGTAATCCAGGAAAAGTTGCAGAAAACACACTCATAATATCATTTCCTCAATGGCTTCACTCAGTTTTGGTAGATCCTCCTAATTTGATCTTTATGGTCCTTCAGTAAATGGCTTCTGACCTATTTTTACTTTACTTCTACTCTTAAAATTTCTGCATTGCAGCCACTCAGGTCAAACCTATTCCTTGAATATTCTCTGTATTTTTTCAACCTACTCATGTTATCCTTCACTATAATGACTTTTAGTATTTATATCTTTTTTGTTTTTAATCAGAATATCTGCTATTCATTTCTCATGCATCCTTTCAGCCTGTCTTAGGTGACAGTGTCTTCATGAAAACTTTTAATTTCTCCAGATGAATGTGAACATTCAGACAACTGAACCTTCATAACTCTTTTTTTTTTTTGCTTTTTTTTTTCCCATTTATTTTTATTAGTTGGAGGCTAATTACTTTACAACATTGTAGTGGTTTTTGCCATACATTGACATGAATCAGCCATGGATTTACATGTGTTCCCCATCCTGATCCCCCCTCCCGCCTCCCTCCCCACCCCATCCCTCTGGGTCTTCCCAGTGCACCAGCCCTGAGCACTTGTCTCATGCATCGAACCTGGGCTGGTGATCTGTTTCACCATAGATAGTATACATGTTTTGATGCTGTTCTCTCGAAACATCCCATCCTCGCCTTATCCCACAGAGTCCAAATGTCTGTTCTGTACATCTGTGTCTCTTTTTCTGTTTTGCATATAGGGTTATCGTTACCATCTTTTTAAATTCCATATATATGCGTTAGTATACTATATTGGTCTTTATCTTTCTGGCTTACTTCACTCTGTATAATGGGCTCCAGTTTCATCCATCTCATTAGAACTGATTCAAATGAATTCTTTTTAATGGCTGAGTAATATTCCATGGTATATATGTACCACACTTCCTTATCCATTTGTCTGCTGATGGGCATCTAGGTTGCTTCCATGTCCTGGCTATTATAAACAGTGCTGCGATGAACATTGGGGTGCATGTGTCTCTTTCAGATCTGGTTTCCTCGGTGTGTATGCTCAGAAGTGGGATTGCTGGGTCATATGGCAGTTCTATTTCCAGTTGTTTAAGAAATCTCCACACTGTTCTCCATAGCGGCTGTACTAGTTTGCATTCCCACCAACAGTGTAAGAGGGTTCCCTTTTCTCCACACCCTCTCCAGCATTTATTGCTTGTAGACTTTTGGATAGCAGCCATCCTGACTGGCGTGTAATGGTACCTCACTGTGGTTTTGATTTGCATTTCTCTGATAATGAGTGATGTTGAGCATCCTTTCATGTGTTTGTTAGCCATCTGTATGTCTTCTTTGGAGAAATGTCTGTTTAGTTCTTTGGCCCATTTTTTGATTGGATCATTTATTTTTCTGGAATTGAGCTTCAGGAGTTGCTTGTATATTTTTGAGATTAACCTTGGTCTGTTTCTTCATTTGCTATTATTTTCTCCCATTCTGAAGGCTGTCTTTTCACCTTGCTTATAGCTTCCTTTGTTGTGCAAAAGCTTTTAAGTTTCATTAGGTCCCATTTGTTTATTTTTGCTTTTATTTCCAATATTCTGGGAGGTGGGTCATAGAATTCCTGCTGTGATTTATGTCAGAGAGTGTTTTGCCTATGTTCTCCTCTAGGAGTTTTATAGTTTCTGGTCTTACATTTAGATCTTTAATCTATTTTGAGTTTATTTTTGTGTATGGTGTTAGAAAGTGTTCTAGTTTCATTCTTTTACAAGTGGTTGACCAGTTTTCCCAGCACCAACTTTTAAATTATTTAAGTCTTAACAAGTTAGAAATTGTCACCTAAAATTTTTCACACAAGTTTAATAGTTTCAAAATCAGTTTTCTAGTTAATTGCTTATAGTATATTGACTTTTAATATTTTAATTGAAATTCTGAATTTGCATATTTTGCTCATTCACTTTATGGAGATACTTGTCACATAAATTAAGTAGTAGAGAATGTTTAAGTCATATTAATTTGTCACATACCATATCCACTTTTTCAGTGTGAATTTTGAGAAAGAGAAAGAGACATATGTAGGGATGGATGGATGGATGAAAAATAGGTAGTCAGAGAGATTGACAGAGATGGCTCAAGTCAGGAGCCAGTGAAAGTCAAAATCCTACTGAGACTCTGCAGGAATAAAACTTCAGTATTTCTCATGGATTTATTGATACTTTACTTATTCTCTTGGATTTCTTCCTTAGCAACTATGCACTCTAAAATTGCCCCTGCTTAGTGCCTGTGTGTTATATACCTAAGGACAATGCACGTTGGCAGGATTTATCAGACAGGAGAAGTACTTAAACCAGAGGTAGTTGTGGAGAACTGGTAGTCAACAGATTTTTTCAGGAAGATCACCTGAACCAGAGGTCTACATGCGGAAGTTTATACAGGCCTGTGAATCCCGTGTAAGTCTGTGCATCCTCAGGGGACAACTTCTTTTGCTTGAAGACTGACTTCTAGACTAGAGCAGTGCTTCAGGTTATGTGGTATGTAGATCATGTGCCCTAGAAATACCTAGGATGCTTGTTAAGAGTGATGACACTGAGGATCTAGATCCAAATTCCATCCATTAATTCTAGAGCTGAGGCCGTGGAATCAGGTTAATGTGGCCCAGGTAATCCTGATACAGGTGGTCTGTTCTAGTCCAAACACAAAAAAGCAATATAAGAAGAAACCACAGTCTTTGTCCTTCCTTTTGATACACATATTAATGGAGATTTAGTTCATAACTCCTAGTGATATTTCTTAAACATTCCATTGTTTCTTCCCAACTCTGTCATATTCTCATTTCTGTTCTTTTCATTCCCCACTGACATCTTCCACCACCCAGCAAGCTCACCAAACAATAAACATGCTGACCCCACCCACCTTCCTTTCTTGGCTATATGGATCGACCTCTCAATGTCCGTCCCTTACTTCTCAACTCTTTTATTTTTATCTCTCAGTTCTATGATAGTGAATCACAAGTGCCCAAGACACATGAGGACAAAAATGGATTTGCCTACATGGACAGACAACAGGCAGAGGGTAATGGACGTGATGCCTTTTGCCCAGCCCCAGAAACCTCAGTGACTGAGAACAACCTCATGGAAGAAACTGTTCTCAGATTCTGAGAGACATGAACCAAACAATTAATATATGAAAATTCACAGGCTCACTCTACCTTTCTGACTGCCCTGTGTAAGTTAACTCCATGTGTTCGTAGTGAATATGGGGTTCTTGATGTCTCATTACAGAGAGAATTCAGTGAGAGGCAAAGTTATAGGTAAGAAGTGGATTTATTTAGAGACGCACACTCCACAAACAGAGTGTGGACCATCTCAGAAGATGAGAGGCACCAAAATATGGCGTGGTCAGTTTTTATGGGCTGAGTAATTTCATTGACTAATGAAGGGGAGGATTATTCCAAGTGTTCTGGGAAAGGGGCAGAGATTTTCAGGAATTGGGCCACTGCCCGCTTTTTTGATCTTTGATGGTCAGCCTCAACTGTCATGGCACTGGTGGGTATGTCACTAGTTTATGCTAATATATTATAATGAGCAAATAATGAGGCCCAAGGTCTACTGCAAGTCAGATAGTCCATCATCTTAGACCTCGTTGTGTTGTTTTGTTTTTTCATTGTATTTATTTAGCTGTACTGGATCTTAAACCTTAGAAGGAAAGTCATGACCAACCTACATAGCATATTAAAAAGCAGAGACGTTACTTTGTCAACAAAGGTCCATCTGGTCAAGGCTATGGTTTTTCCAGTGGTCATGTATGGGTGTGAGAGTTAGACTGTGAAGAAAGCTGAGTGCCGAAGAATTGATGCTTTTGAACTGTGGTGCTGAGAAGACTCTTGAGGGTCCCTTGGACTGCAAGGAGATCCAACCAGTCCATCCTAAAGGAGATCAGTCCTGGGTGTTCATTGGAAGGACTGATGCTGAAGCTGAAACTCCAATACTTTGGCCACCTCATGAGAAGAGTTGACTCATTGGAAAACACCCTGTTGCTGGCAGGGACTGGGGGCAGGAAGAGAAGGGGACGACAGAGGATGAGATGGCTGGATGGCATCACTGACTCGATGGGCATGAGTTTGAGTAAACTCCGAGAGTTGGTAATGGACAGGGAGGCCTGGCGTGCTGCGATTCATGGGGTCACAGAGAGTCGGACACGACTGAGCAACTGAACTGAACTGAACTGACTGAATCTTAGTTTCAGCATGCTGGATCTTTTTAGTTGAGGCCTGCAAATCCTTCATTTCAGCATGTGGGATCTAGTTCCCTGACCAGGTCCTGGACTCCCTGCTTTGGGAACAGGGAGTCTTAGCCACTGGGACACCAGGGAAGTCCTGGACCTCGTTGGTTTTAGCCAGTTTTTGTCATGTCCTTTGTCCATGTCATTCTTTTAAAGGTTTGCCCTGCCCCGCCCCCTTCCCTCCCGTTCACATGAACTTATAAGAGAGATTATTTTTTGTTGGTCAAGTTACAAGACTTGGATTTCTTTCTTTTTGATCAGAGCAATGTGCAGAGAGAAGTTAAATTCAGTTTGGAAAACTGGATTCATTTCTATGTGAATTCACAGAGCTGTCTCCTGAAGAGGAAAATAGACACACACAGTCTTACAGATTGGACTCTCTCAACTCCATGTCTAATGAGAAAGGTTTATTAGCATCAGAGCCATGAAAGGAAAGGCGAGAAATAAGAATTGGGCAAACGGGTAAAATCTAATTCCAGGTAGTCCTGACAAAGCCTTAAGGAACCCCACCGGGACAAATCTCTAGGGTTTATAGGGACAAGCAGAGTTGTCCCACTTTGAGCTGAAATGTCTGGGGCTTTTGTATCCCTGCTTCTCTCAGACACCAACTATGAGCTTCTTTGGGAAAGGTGAGAACTTGAAGAGATTGCTCTCTGAAGCTGAGGCAGCCCCAGAATGAGCCTGCAGCTGAAGGCTGCCTGCTTACCACACTCCCCTAAATTGTCATCAGGCACTTCCACAAAGGGGTATTTGGACCATGTATCTCCAAATTCATGTTGTAAAGGATCAGTAGAATGAAAGGAGAGAAACAGAGAGAAAACCTGGAATGGTCCCGAAAATGGATATATAGGAGCAGTTTTGAAAAGGGCATGAGAAATGGAAAATGTAGCATTTATGTTGGAATGCCTTTGATTTAAGAAAGATAGATCGTAAAAGCAAATGCTAGGATCTTCTGTACTCTACTCAAGCTAATCCCCTGTCAACAATTTTTTTTTTAAAGAGACTTAAGCAAACGTTTAAATTCCTTTCAGCTCTTTTTTGTGTCTCTGATAATGAGCATAAACTAAATTCTAGCTTTCTATTGGTAACAAATGGATTGTCACTCCCTTGCTAAAGATCTTTCAGTGACTTTTCATGATCCTCATGATGTAATCTCGTCTTCCTAAAATGGCAAATGAGGTGTGTAGTTTTTACCTTTTGTCAGTTTTCAGTCCCCACTTCATTCTCCTTCTCTGTCTGCATTGCAGTCATAATGAATGCTTAGCTGGCATTCTCTCTTCCTTCTGGCTTTGCACACATGCCTTTTATTCTGTTTGAATCACTTCTGCTCACTTGGTTAACTTGTCCTCTGGGTTTCAACTTAAACACTACCTCCTCAGGGAGCCTTTCCTGAACCCCAACACCACAGTTATACTCTCCATCACAAATATATCGTCTCTTCCAAAAACATTTGCAATACTGCAGATTGTTTATTTATCTCAATTCCTACATTCTCTGAGCAGTTGAAAGTTTTATAAGGGCAGGAAGGTATTTGCTTTGCTTGTCACTTTATCTTAAGTGCTTTATGTGAGAAAGTATGTTTTTCAATGTTAGGTTTTAAATCATAAGCTAGTGCACATGGTATGCATGGTTTTTGTCCAGTCTCTCAGTCTTGTCCCGTTCTTTGCAACCCCATGAATTGCAGCATGCCAGGCTTCCCTGTCTTTCATTGTTTCCCAGAGCTCACTCAAACTCATGTCCATCAAGTCAGTGATGCCATCTAACCATCTCATCCTCTGTCATCTCCTTCTCCTCCTGCCTTCAGTTTTTCCCAGCTTCAGGGTCATTTCCAAATAAGTCAGTTATTTCCATCAAGTGGCCAAAGTATTGGAGCTTTAGCTGCAGCATCAGTCCTTCCAATGAATATTCAGGAATGATTTCCTTTAGGATTGAGTGGTTTGACTTCCTTGCAGTCCAAGGGACTCTCAAGAATCTTCTCCAACACCACAGTTCAAAATCATCAATTCTTCAGCTCTCAACTTTCTTCGTGGTCCAACTCTTAGGTCCATACAAAAAAACCATTGCTTTGACTATAAAGACCTTTGTTGGCAAAGTAATGTCTCTACTTTTTCATATGCTGTCTAGGTTTGTCATGGCTTTTCTTCCAAGGAGCAAGCGTGTTTTAATTTCATGGCTACAGTCACCATCTGCAGTGATTTTGGAGCCCAAGAATATAGTCTCTCACCGTTCATTGCTTCTCCATCTCTTTGCCATGAAATGATGGGACTGGATGTTATGATCTTAGTTTTTTGAACATTGAGTTTTAAGTCAGCTTTTTTAAACTCTCCTCTTTCACTTTCATCAGGAGGCTCTTTAGTTCGTCTCTTTCTGCCATGAGGGTGGTGTCATCTGCATATCTCAGGTTATTGGTATTTCTCCTGCAGTCTTGATTCCAGCTTGTGCTTCATTCAGTCCAGCCTTTCACATGATGTAGTCTGCATGTAAGTTAAATAAGCAGGGTGACGTGTCCATTGTTCCATGTCCAGTTATAACTGTTGTTTCTTGACCTGTATATAGGTTTCACAGGAAGCAAGTAGGGTGGTCTGGTATTCCCATGTCTCTAAGAATTTTCCACAGTTTGTTGTGATCCACACAGTCAAAGGCTTTGCCATAATCAATGAAGCAGAAGTAGATGTTTTTCTGGAATTCTCATGCTTTTTCTATGATCCAGTGGATTTTGGCAATTTGATCTCTAGTTCCTCTGCCTTATCTAAATCCAGCTTGAACATCTGGAAGTTCTTGGCTCACATACTGTTGAAGACTAACTTGAAGGATTTTAAGCATTACTTTGGTAGTGTGTGGAACGAGTGTAATTGTCCTGTAGTTTGAACATTCTTTGGCATTGCCTTTCTTTGGGATTGGAATGAAAACTGACCTTTTCCAGTCCTGTGACCACTGCTGAGTTTTCCAGATTTGCTGACATATTGAGTGCACATGGTAGAGGATTCTTAAAAAAAAAACCAAAAAACAAAACCAAAAAACTGCTGAAATATGAACCAGAATGAGATTTTTAGAACTGTAGGTTGGACTAGAATATGAGTAATTACTATTATAATAACTGTGATCATAGTCTTAAGCAATGCTTACTCCATGCCAGGTATTATTTTAATTTTCACAACATCTGTGATGATATTTATGTGAAACGGTTATAACAGTTCATTACATTTACATTTCCTCAGATGCAGGAACTAAACAATAGAGAGGTTAAATACTTTTTTTAATTTCACACACTTTGTAGGTATTACAGGCCAAAAATATGAACTCTGGCTCCCAACCCAATGCCCTTAAGTAATATTCCATTATATTATTTTATATTTGAGCTTTCCATCCATAATAGCAAGAGAAGGGGACCATATTTTCTCCCTATCAGGATTGTTTTATTTAAGAAACTAGAGGACATGTAGTTCTATTTTTTTTTTCCTAGTGAAAAGTGGGCTTCCCTCTTTATTTGCTCTTATATCAGATAATTCAAGGGACACTTAAGAGTGAGTTGTTAGCTGACCTCCTCTTATTCTCAAAAGGAATCTGCAGAGTATATAGATAATTTAACAATGGCTCCTAAGTTAGATGCTGTAGAAATTAAATGCACAGACTATAGCAGAAATTGACCTGGGTTCAACTATCATATACTTTTGGGAACAGTATTTTGAATATATTTTCTCAATTGTAAATAAAGAGGATAATTATGATATCGTTGTACTTACAAGGTCACTTGAAGAATAATAAGTATAGTACTTGTCATGTACTTAAAATGGCAGAGAGAAAAAGCCCATTTTATAATTCTCTGCTGCTGCTAAGTCGCTTCAGTCGTGTCCGACTCTGTGCGACCCCATAGATGGCAGCCCACGAGGCTTCCCCGTCCCTGGAATTCTCCAGGCAAGATCACTGGAGTGGGTTGCCATTTCCTGCATCAAAGTGAAAAATGAAGGTGAAGTCGCTGAGTCATGTCTGACTCTTCACAACCCCATGGACTGCAGCCTACCAGGCTCCTCCATCCATGGGATGTTCCAGGCAAGAGTACTGGAGTGGGGTGCCATTGCCTTCTCCGTTATAATTCTCTACTGTCATCCAAAACGTTTCCATTCTACCTGTTGTACCAACTTAGAACTGCTTATTGTAAACTAATGGTAGCTAGTTGGATTTATGTATACTCAGCTGGATAATGGAATTTGAGCAAAATTTATCTACCTGGTCATTACATCAAGCTAGTGACTTATGCTCATAAGTTTAAGGTCCAAGATAATAATAACTAAGCAATGAAGTTGTTAATACTTTTATGCACAAGGTAAAAATAACCAAGGTTGTCACAACCCCCCTTTATATTCATACCTAACTGGATATAAATGCAGTGTGGAACTTTGGAACTTCACCAGGTTCCAAATACTGTTTTAAAAATACTCTGGTATTTTTCTGCTCTAAGCCCTTGTATTGTTTCCTCAATGCTGATCTAGCCTAAGGCCAGCCATTCTCCAGTCAGAGCCTGTAGCACACAATGCTCATCATCAAGTTTCTCTTAACAGCTGAGCCTTAATGAATCCTCCAAATCCTCCCAAACAGCCTAACAACTGATTGGAATTGGCCAGAAAACTATTTATCATTCCAGGCACGGAATTTCAGCAAAGTGATATTGGTACAGGCTAGAAGAATTAGATAAGGCTTATGAATGAGATCAGACTTCAGTCTTGAATTATAAAGGTAAGGGATAAAAAACAATTCATTTTTACCCTAGTCTATATAACACTTATGTTTTAAAACTGGATGCCTATCCACATCTCTGACAAGCTCATAAGACGCAGTTTACAATAAATTATTATTCGTTAATATATGTTCATATATTATTAATGTTCATATATTAGTCATAATATATGAATATATGTTCTTACCCTAGCCAAGTCAATTTTATTTTTTATCTCCACCCCATATGAGGAAGCTCATTACCAAAGATGAGAAAAAGAAGGAACTTACACGTCATGTTCCCACTAATTTCTAATGGTCTTTCAAGCAGCCAACTCATATTTGCAACACTTAGAAATAATAGATAAGAGAAACTAATAAGGAACTAGCCAAATATAAGGGACATTGGGAGGAATAGATATTGGAGAATTTAATTCTGTGCTTCTTAATATTTTAAAGGTCTCGTTTCTTTCTGAACTGCCCAGGAAGGCTATGCAGGCTCATGTAAGAAACAGCATGCCTCTTGAGACACTTCAAGTGTGTATGTGAGCTCACAGACCACTAGGGGCATCCATGGGTCACAATTTAATAACTTTTGTGCTAGATTGTGGCTTCTCAGAATAAGACATCAGATTACTACTCACCATTGGTTGAACAGAGTGTGATTTTTTTCCAGAAACATAGCATCCTGTGATGCATGTTGGATGTTAAGTGAGCTGGAACTTCCTCACACTTCTATTCATCATTTTGAAGCCCTGTTTCCCCCATTGCATTTGCCTATTTGCATTCCACTCTCATGGTTTTGCATATATCCGTCCAAAATAAAAGTTTTAAATAATTTAATATTTTTCTTAAGAATTTGTATAAAGTTTATATTCCTACAGTGAATATAAAATAAATATAAACTTCCATATAGATTTACATTCCCTTAGTGATCTTAAGAAATAGAAAGTATTATCCCTGTTTTATCGATGTGGAAACTGAGGTCAGAACATTTCAACTTGGATGAATTCCAACTGCCAACAATTAGAAGAAGATTCAGGTACAGATCAAAGTGGCTTTATAACATCTACTCTCAGCCACTGAGTTTATTACTTCTTTGTTTTCAGTTGGCTTTAAGATCAGATGTATAAATAAAGGAATTTTAAGACTTTGGACACATGTCACTAATAATTTGTCTGTAAATTGATTTTTACTCATAAAAAAATTAGGAAAAGATCTCATAAGCATTTATATAGCTATTTGATCTTAGGTAAGAAATGTTCACTCTTCCCTACTTTTTCTTTCTTATAAGAAAATCGCTGTCCTTGCAAGAAATGTAAAAACCTCCCTCCAAACCATCATCTGGAGATAACCACTATTAACATTTTTGTTTTAGTTGTTTTTTTTCCACCCATAGAGGCAGCTGTTATAATCCTATTTTATAAATTTGAAGTTAAAATTAAAGTCAAAGTGCCTTTTTATTCAAATTATAATTATTCTTAGCCTTATGCTCTGTGACTCCTGCGACCATAAAGGAAAACTCCATTGCTAAAATTTAAATGTATAACTAACAAGAAATTATGAGTAGAGGAATGACATTAGCAAGATAGCAGGATAAGAATTTCTAGAGCTCATCCCCTCTCAGAAACATCAATTTGAACAACTATTCATGCATGAAAATTACTGTATAAGAGCTGAAGTTTCCAGATGAGAGATTGTAGCATCTAGGTAGAGCACAGAAAGAAGAAAAGATGCATTGAGAAGGTAGGAAAGACAATTTCACATCACCTTCATCACCTCTCTCCCAAGCCTGGACAGCCTGTATAGAGAGAAACACCTTCCCTGTAGGGGAAGGAGAGTGAAATGAGCACTGATGTCTTTGGGGACCCACCTCCAGGCCTATAACCAACGAGGCAGACTCCTCCAGCCACAGGAGCGAGCTCCGTCTCCCCTAGTACCAGGTTGGCACTCCTGGTCCCAGGTGGCTTCCATGGCCCAGGTTTCTGTGAGGCCCTGTGAGCCCAAGATTCCAGCCCAGTACAGCACTAAAGCAATTCCCCAAATCTAGCCTCCAGGTAGGTTTTTGTGGAAACCAAACCCCTGGTTCCCCCACCCCACCCCCCCTTGCCTCCAGCCAGACCATTTTTTCCATGAGCTTAGCTTCTAAATCAGATTCCATGTATCCAAACCTATAGATGATCAATAGGTACTTGAAAAGATGTTCATCATCCCAGAAATGTGAATCAAAATCACAATGAAACATCTCTTCACATTTGTTAAAATGGCTACTATCAATAAGCCAAGTGATAACAAATGTCAGTGAGGATGTGGGGCAAAAGGAAGCCTTGTACAGTGTTGACAGGAATATAAATTGATCTACTCACTATGGGAAACAATAAGGAGGTTCCTCAAAAAAAAAAAAAAAGTAGAGCTACCATATGATCCAGCAGTTTTACTTGTGGGTATACAAACAAATGATCATTATCTTGAAGGGATACCTGCACCGCCATGTTCATTGCAATATTATTCATAATAACTGAGACATGAAAACAACTTAAGTGTCCATCAGTGGATAAAGAAGGTATGATCGATGAATACAAATGGAATATTATCCAGCTAGCTATAACAATGAAGGAGATTCTGCCTTTTACAGCAACATGTATGGACCTTGAGAGTACTGCACTAAGTGAAATATCAATATGTCAGACAAAGACAAATATTGTATGATTTCATTTACATGTGGAAACCAAAAAAAACTATATTCATTGGAACAGAGTAGAATGGTGATTGCCATGGGCTGAGGGTGGGAGTGAAAAAACCTGGAGAAATGTTGGTACAAACAAAGTGTATAATAATAATATAAGTAATAATAATAATAAGTAATAAGATGAAAATTTCCGAGGAACCAATGTATCATATGGTGACTTGTTAACAGTATTGAATTGATGGCATTTATGTATTTAAAATTTACTAAGGAAGTAAATCTTATATAATGTTCTGACCACATACCAAAAAATGTTAATTGTGTGAGATGTTGTTGTGGTAATCGTTTCATAATTATATGTGTATCCTGGGTATCTGTTGGACTTCCCAGGTGGTGCTAGTGGTGAAGAATCTGCCTGCCAGTGCAGGGAGATATAAGCAATAGGGGTTTGATCTCTGGGTCAGGAAGATCCTCTGGAGGAGGGAGTGGCAACTCATTCCAATATTCTTGCCT
Organism: Dama dama; assembly: GCF_033118175.1. Lineage (NCBI taxonomy): Eukaryota > Metazoa > Chordata > Mammalia > Artiodactyla > Cervidae > Dama > Dama dama. The sequence goes on along the minus strand of NC_083689.1, from coordinate 75,797,346 downwards.
GGAGAATCCCGTGGACAGAGGAGCCTGGTGGGCTATAATCTATAGGGTCGCAAAGAGTCAGACACACAACTGAAGCGACTTAGCTTGCACACACGTGTATATCTTAAACTTGCACAATTCTATATGTCAACTATATTTCAGTAAAGTGTACATAACGATTAAAATTTTAAAATATATAATAAAATCACTTAAAGTATTTTCATATGGTACCTTCTCATCAGTATATTATCATTTAAACAAAACTTGAATTACACTTCTAACTTTAGATCATTAGTCTGATTATTTTATACTGTATGTGGAGTTTTTTCAGTCTCCTCATGACATTAGCTATTAGACGTGCTACCAGTGACAGCATGGAGCCAGGGCTGGGGTCTCATCGAGCCTGCGGGTCCAAGGCCTGCCTCCGGACCCCATGTCACCCCAAGTCACCGCACGTCCACCTCTCGATCAGAGCCTTGGTGTCCCAGTCCTCAGCCCCAGCAGAGCACGCACAGCAAAATCAAGCACATCCCCACATACCTTGTTCCCCACCTACTGAGTCACAGTCTCCTCCCCAAAGGCCAGAACACACCAACACGAACCCCCATGCAGAAGGCTGCCCCCAACCAGCGGTGCACATTTATAAACATCATGGGACCCTCAACACCCCCAGCCAACCCGAGGCCCTGGCTGCTTCTACCTGGGAGAGGTGTCCAGGCTGAGGGAGGTAAGGGCACTGGCGAAGAGCCGGGTGTCCCAAAGCTTGACTTCGTGCTCTCGCATCTGCAAGGAGGAGCAGAGAGGAGCTCAAAAGGGCCCATCCAGGAACCCCAGGGCCAAGGACATGGACTGGCATGGGGCAATTGCCCCAGAGCAGAGCTTGAAGGGTGAAGCAGTCACAAGGGTAGGGGGGACATGAGCCACACCAGGGAGGGAGAATTTGGATTTTCATGCCCTGCCCCGTTAAGGACCCCTAGGTGACAAGGGGGTGGTTCCCTGTGTGGACTCTGGTCCCTGGGGATGTCCACCACAGTTCCCAGGGTCAGGCTTAGCTATTGCAAATGGAATCTGCCAGCTCTCAGCGGCTGTTGGTCCCTTGGGTCTCTGAGACCCCAGGGAAATGTGCTTGACTGTTTCCCCAGGTTATGACCCAGAAATCAACTTTTTGATTGAAAAAGAATGCTTTTTTTAAAGCCTTTTGATAGAAGTAATGGGTCTGTTTGTTTATCTGTTTATTGATTAGCAACAATCTTTTCCGTGTTGGAATATATTCTTGACGTTGGTTGTTTCTTGCTTTGCCTTAAACAAATAATGGACATGTGACTCAAGGTAGTGAGTCAGATGCTGCCTCTTTGAAATGTGGAAATGAAGAGTTTAGTGAAAAAACTAAACATGGTGAAATCTGCCTCATTTCAGCTTCCCTGTGGCATACCCATTAGCTCCTATTTGTATGTACTTTCCTCCCCATGTTTTTCTAGGTCTGTCGGAACCTGGTCCCTTCAGTTCTAAGAACTCTGAGGTATCTGCATCTGTTGGCTAGTCAGTTTCTAATACCTCTAACCAGAATCCTAAGGGGCTACATTCTTGTTTGTAATTTTCTCTTGAAAAAGATCAAACCAACTCCCATTTCCACCAGTAGTATATGAAAGTGTTAAGGTAGGATTCTAAAAGAAATGGAAAATACCTACATGACAAGTAGGAACTGACTGTGTTTTCTTTAATGATCAGAAACAACGTTCTCTCTTCTCTAATTAAAACCAGGTAATTCTGGTCTTGCAGTTAGCATCACAGTGAAGAAGTGAAATTGCAACCCCAAAATTAGAAAACTCATTTTGTGATGGAGGCATAGTAGTTTCCTCAGTAAAAACAAATGTCCTTTGTTATGCTCTGTGGAGATTTTCTTTTTTAACAGTATGCTTGAGGTATGCTTGAATCTCCTTTGGAGTTACTTTGAAACCTGTCCAAGCTTGCCAGCAAGTGATTGTCAATTAGATGTTTTTGTGAATAAACACCCAATTTATTGCAATAATTTGCAGATACAGTTTTACCTCTTTCTGTGTATCTGTTTTTATTTAACTGAATATAGAAGTAATGACTATATAAGCATAAAAATAGCCATGTATGTATTATTTTAAGTAGTAATTAGGAAGCAAATCACCTATGAAACTCATGGGATGATTGTTAGTGTCTATTGGGCTTGAAAATTCCCATTTACACTTGAAGTTAAACATAAAAGAGGATTTAAACCAAAAGCTAACACAGGTGTTTAGGTATGATGATGATATGGTTACTTACTGAAGACAACTGTTAAGAACGAATTAAGATATTATTTTTCTTGAGAATAGAGGCTGAGAAAAAATTCTTTAATTAAGGGGTGTGTGAGAGGGAGAGATAGAGATGAGGGAGGGGGCTCGTCAATGGTAATAAACTCTAAAAAAAGAGTTGACTGATTCAACTCAGAATAGAGCAGATGGTGTTCAATAAAGGGAATATATATTTACAATTACAAGGAGTAGTTATGCACTCATAATTATTGGTAGAAAAAAATATATCTGCTTGAAATGTTGGCAATAATCAAGTAGGGGGAGTTTATTACCATTTCAGTTGAAAAAAAAAAAATTTGAGCTACAAAATCAATTATCTACTGTGATCATTCCACTGAATGCATTCAATGGAAAAGGATGTAGGTTAAAGAAGAAACGTATGCATGTAGATTTTAGCCTCGGTGTACCTAGGTTCAAATATAAACTTTACCTTTTATTAATAAGTTAGCTAATCATTTCAAGTCTTAGTTTCATAAGATGTAAAGTATGAAGTTTAAATGTGCAAAGTGGTCTACCATGTAATAAAAATAATAATAAATCCATAATGGTAAATTTCCATTATGTTAAAATAATTATGCACTATTCACTCCTGCCATGTGTTTGACAAATTGGATTGCTATGAATTAAAATATATGTCTCAAAGCAAGTTGACTACTAATTTATATCAGGGTTTCTTATTAGGGGCACTAATGATATTTTTTGGACATAACTGAGCAGCTGAACTGAACTGAACTGAATGATATTTTTGGATAATTCTTAATTGTGGAGGGGCTATCCTATGCATTGTAGGATGTTTGCCAGCATCCCTGACCTCTATCCACTAGATGTCAATGATCGCATCCCCTAAACCCCAAGCCATGACAATCAAAAATGTCTCCAGAAATTGCCAAATGCCTGCTGAGTAAGAACCCCTGAACCCAAGATCAAAATGGTTAGATGGTTTCTAGAGAATATTTCAGTGATATTTTTATTTTAATGATTATGTGGGTATCATTGGCTTAGAAGAGTATTTATTAAAATTTCCTAGTAAAAAAAAAAAAAAGTGACTATATTGTATCAGTAAACACCCATGGAGGCAGTCAGTCATCTTTCAGGCACTGTTCTGTTTAAGCTGAAGTGAAGATTCCAAGGTGTACAATATACTTAAGTTCTTCCCATTCTGATCTTTCATTGCACCTGAGGAATCTTTTATAGAATACAGACTGAAAACCACTAGCTTAGAGGAGGGATCCATAAAAGAGAAAGTAAAATGGTCACTATGAAGAAACTGAGCTAAATTTTAAATATCTTTTATGTGTAAGTAAAATGTTAATTTTCTGTCATGGAACAAAAGCCAAGGGATGCTTAGCAACATTATTCCCACATTGATATGTTTTTAGTCACTGAACTTCTCTTTCTGGAATTCAGCTCTGTACCAAGTGTTGTGCTAGGAGTTGAGAATACAGAGAAGTTTTCATTGAATGGTAAGGAATTTATCTATGTATATTGCTTCATTATATCCTCAGACACATTGAGGACTGCAAGACATTAAATGCATGAAAGGTATTTGTAGTCTACATAAGGGGAAAAAAGAAGGCAAAAGAAGAATTTCTGTATTTGCCCTTAGTCTGTCTCCTACCTGCTCAGAGAATTCTGGCCATCTCGCTGTTTCTAGACTCTGGATTGCCAGATAAAATGTACAACACCCAGTTAAATTTGATTCTTGATAAACAACTTTGTTTTTACTGTATGTCCCATACAACATATGAGACACATTGAAAAAATTTATAGTTTTAACCTGAAATTCAAATTTAATTGTACCTCCTATGTTTTTATTTGCCAATTCTGGCAAAGAAAATCTTTATTGCTTCACTACCTCAAGTCAGACTCTGTATTATACTGCATCTTAGTACACTGTTGTTCTTCAAGATGTTTCATAATTTTAATCGAATTATTGCATATGATTTTATTGGATTGCTATGTTTCTTCCTAGCTGGATTTTAAACTTGCGAGGGTCTGTCTGAAAAAGACAAAATCTGCCTTTTTCACTGCTGTAGTCTCAGTGTCACTTTTTAGGAGCTCAAAAAAATATTTGTGAGATAAATAATTGTTTGTGTTCATCTGGAATGGTTCTGCTATTGGCTTGATATATTGTTAAAGCAAAACCAAATATTTTACCTGCATTTAATAAAATATTTAAATGTGTTCCATACTGCAGCCTAAAAGAGAATAAGATTAGAGACTATTCCTCCCACCTGTTATAAAACAGAATCCTCAGAGCTTGTTTCCTTGTTTGATTTTTTTAAAAAGAAATAAATGAGTTGACTGACTCACCCAAATATGAATGAGAATTAGCAGCAGCTATGTATTCCACAAAATGGACAATCTGATATTCAAATAGTTGGCCTTATGCCAGTCTCACCAGCCATTCATCACCGAGCATGAATCAATAATGGACTGTGTCAGGGCTTGAGATATATTAGAACCATAGAATTTCCCATTGGAAGAGAACTTAGAGTTATCTAGCACAGCTTTTGCAGAGGAGGATGTAGCAAAATATCTCCTGCAAGGTGCTCTGTGTTAAATGGTAGCTGAGGTCAACAGTTTGGGGAATACTGTACTTAAAACCCTTACAGACATTAACCATACACTGTGATTGCTGAGAAGATTACAGTAAAGAAACATGTTTACCTGGTATCAGACCCATTATTACTCAAAATTACATAACTGAGAGAAATATTTTAACATTCTCTAATATCACACACACTTTGTGAAATGTTTATCTTTATAAGGAAATGGAGGTATATCATCAGTAATTAACATTTCCAAATATATACAGTTATATACAGGTAGGAAACTAGTCCCTTGGTACCTATTCCATATTCTAACTCTCAGTTCTTTGAGTTCAACTTGGAAACTATTTGAATGTAGACATCTTTACCTCAAATGTAGGAGAGTGTTTACCATTGACCATGGTATTATCCTAATGTTGTGACATCAAGTGTTTATCCGGCTTCCTTGGTAGCGCAGATGGTAAAGAATCTGCCTGCAGTTTAGGAGACCACGGTTCAGGTTCTGGGACCGGAAGATCACCTGGAGAAGAGAATGGCAACCCACTCCAGTATTCTTGCCTCGAGAATTCCATGGACAGAGGAGCCTGGCGGGCTATAATCTGTGGGGTTGTAAAGAGTTGGACACGACTGAGCGACTCACACACACACACACACGTGCTTATCAGATGTGAGGTTTTTTTATTTTTCCTTTTCCAGGATGACATTGAGAATAACCAAAATCGAGCTGAAAATCTATATTGGATAGTCAGGTGCAAATTTCTAAAAGGAGAAGATACTCAAAAAATGTTTTTCTCTTTCATATTACTCTGTATACATAAACAAACTCCAAAAACAGGAGACATTTATTGATCATCTATTGTATGCAAGGTACTATTCAAGAAGCTGGAGACATAATTTCTGAGCAATTAGAGTCAAAATTCCTTTCTTCTCTTGAAGAGGAACAACCTTTAAGGTGTGTGTGCTTGTGTGTGTGAGAGAGAGAAAGATGATTTCAGGAAGTGATTTGTGCCAAAAGACTGTTAGAGTATGATAAGGGTAGATGATGCCTGTTCTAAGTAGCATGGTCAGGAACTACCTGAACTAGAGGTAACATTTGAATAGACTCTTGAATGAATTTTGAAAATGAGTGAAGCTCTTCTTGCTGAGGAAACAGCAAAATGTGTTCAGAAATGGGGATGAACTTGACTTTTGAAGATGAAGATGGAAGTTTATATTTCAAAAGTTCAGTGGGAGAGAGAGTAGTAGGCCATGATGAAGGGGAATTGTGTAAGAGCAAACCATGTAGGGTCTTACAGAGCTTGCAGCAAATTTGATGGTGTTTTACAGTGATGGGTCATAGAGGCAGAGTTGGCCATTTTCCAGCTCTCTGCCTCTTTCCCATTTGACAGAAGTCTGTGGATGATTATGGGTTGGTGTCTCTCTTTCATATATTAAGGATATTTGGAATTGAATTGTATATAAATATGGTTCCATAGCATTAGTGAAGCTTTATTTTTTAGCTTCACTTGGCAAAAATCTCAGAGATAGTACTACAGTGTTTAGAATTGAGAAGCAAAGATGTGTATGTATGCCTGAGTAGGTGACTGGGGCAGTGCTCTCCTTCACACCGGGGATGAGCCTGCCTCAGTTTCATAAGGGAAACCAATCCAGATGTCAACACTGTTACTTCAGGCTTTGCCTTTGTAGTTTAAAACTTTGGCCTTCAAACATAGTACCCGCATTAATTAGAATAAAACAGGAATATTAAAAGCTTAAGTTAATCTGTGGGGTTACGTCACCAAAATATATCAAATCGAATATCTGGCAAGTTTCTCTTATAATAGAATTGTCTTTTCTATTTCAGGGAGCACATTACATACAAAGTAAAAGACGTTTGCTTCTGCTTTTGTCTACAGAAAATATTAATCTAGATTTTCCCAGTCAATAAAGAAGCTTCATTAATTAAAATGAAAATATTATTGAAGCCTCTGCTGTTTGGTTAGCTTTGGGCTAACTTTTGGGCAAAAACTTTTTGTGATTCCATGCTGTTACTTCTGCTTGGAATTTTCTTTTCCTGATCACTTTCCTAAGTTTTATGCTAAGAAAGTGATATTTACTTTTTATGACCTAGATTAACATCTGTTGTTATGACCACTCTGGGCAAATTTATTGCCCATGTTGTGTATTTCCACAACTCATCTGTAGAACTGATTACATCTTCCTGAATTTGTCAGTTCATAGATCTGTCACCTCCACTTGATTGAGAGCTTTTCTAGAGATTGAATTTGAATGCATCCTCTAGCTCAGTTGGTAAAGAATCCGCCTGCAATGCAGGAGACCCTGGTTCGATTCCTGGGTTGGAAAGATCTGCTGGAGAAGGGATAGGCTACCCACTCTGGAATTCTTGGACTTCCCTTGTGGCTGCAATGCGGGAGACCTGGGTTTGATCCTTGGGTTGGAAAGATCCCCTGGAGAAGGGAAAGGCTACCCACTCCAGTATCCTGGCCTGGAGAGTTCCATGGACTGTATAGTCCGTGGTGTTGCAAAGAGTCAGACATGACTGAGTGACTTTCACTCCCTCTCTGTATCCTTGGGTATTATTAGCCTGGGTTTGGCATTTGATATATTTTCAGTAAACAAATGCTCAGTGCAGGTCTGTGGGAGTAACATAGTAAATATTTAGTCTTTGTTTTCAAGGAACTTCTGTCATATTTGAGGGTGAAATGCTAATAAAGTGAGAAAAACAACAAGGTACCAAACTTTCTGGTTATAAACATTCAGACAAGAGATAATAGCTGTTGCAGAAAACTTTCATGAAGGAGAGCACCTTGAGTGGTGGTCTCACATATAGAAGGTAGAGGAGATTTAACAAGGACTGGTGAGCTTGTTATAATAGTTTGTTTATTCATACAATGTATCTGAACCAGCAAAATCCTTGGTAGCAAAACAGCTCATAGGGAAGATATCTTCTTAACTCACTGTTCTAATAATCAAACAAAGCCTCTTTACAGAATTTTTTTGAGGAAAAAAAATGAATTCCACAAAATACTGGGTGGATATTCCAACAAATAGTTTAAATTAATTAACTGGTTATTAACTAACAGTTATTCTGCAGATTAATTTTTCTTAGTGAATGAAAGCAAAAAAGTCCTTGGAGAGAAAGCTAGTTTCAGTGAAACAAAGAATTTCTTACCATCTGATTACTTTTCTTTCTTGCATGGTAAACAGGCCTGCTTAGGCAGCCTAGATATTACTGGTATCCCAAAAATTAGATAAAGGGCTAAAGAAATCAATTACTGTACATTTATATAATATCTTCTATTCATCTAGATTGGGATCCAAGCTTTTCAGTTACTCAAAGCATGCTTGCTTCATTTCACAGAGAAGTCCCAGTGTTTGGAGATGAATGAACACACATTAGGTGAAGATAAGGCAGTGTTGATTATTGAGCTAGTTTGTATATTTATTATGATGACTGAATAAATTTTAGAAGCTAGAGACAAAGTTTTCTCAAAACAGATAATATGGACTAGTCTTTTAAAAAGAATGTAAGTGATAAGGTGCCTAGAAAAACTAGCTTTGGCTGGAGTTAAGCCCTTAAACTAACCATTTGTAGAAGAGAAAGAGAGGAGGAATTATTTTCACTGAATTTTCTTTTTTTTCCTCTCCTTTTTCATTCCCTTCGCCCACCCCCATCTTTTCTCTTTTGCTTCCTCCTAACCCATCTTCTTGCTTACTTTACTTCTCTCTGAAAAGTGATGATCAGAGAAAAAATATTTAAGGTTTGAATATCAATCTCAATTGTCTGCATGACAGATTTACATCAAATTACTCAGGTCATAGATATTTAATGTGCCTTTGACATAGTGGTAAGTTAGATTTTGAGAATATTGTGTAACATATTGGTAACAGAAATAATATTTTTGATTAGCATTTGTTTTTTCAAGAAAAGTCACCTTTTGTTTTAATTGATTATAAAATTGAGAGCTTTGGCATATGTTCATTTCACTACTGTAGCATTGTTATAAAGTATGTTTGCCTTCTTGCTGCTCACTTTTCCATTAGAAGGCTTAACTAGCAGTTGTCAAACTGAGGAAGAAGGAAGAAGATAATTCTGATTTCCATATAATGGCAACTGGTCAAGGAGAAAGTCTAAATCAGTGTTGCTGTCATGATATGTTGTCAGGATTCATAGGGTGCACTTTTCATGGGCAGAAGAATATGTGCCTGCCCAAGACTGCCCCCAAGGAAGGCTGACGTCATTCCAGCACCTGCCCACGTGCCACATGCTGGGCCCTTTGAGTGGTCTGGGCTGGCTGGGGACATAGCAGCAGCTGTGTTCTTTTCCGCCTTCCCTAAGAACACAAATGACTGCATTTATGAGAGGGGTCTCAGTGGACAGCAGATTTCTCACTTCAGTTATTTATTTTTTTTGTCGGATTCACTACCAACATCCACATAAGAATGTGAGGAAAGTAAGTCCATGACCTACAACACTCCGAAAGGTTTAGTGAATTTAAAGAATTCATTTAGAACTTTAGTACATAAAAATACAAAGGATGTGGTTGGAGGAATGTATGTGTTCTTCCTATTACAGTTCCTGGCAAATTAGTGAGGGTCACCACCTTCCAAGCTAATTTTATATGTGAGGTGCAGTGCCTAGGGCTGTAATGCTTCGAAAGGGCTTCTGAAATGTTTCAAATAATGTATAAAATCTGCATATACATAGGTGCAAACAGAGGAAAGTTAAATTAATAACTGCTTAAGTGTTTACAAATTATGACAACTAGAAAATGGCAACTCAATGCACTTCTTATACAGATATAAAAATAATGAAGTGTAGAAGCCCAAAAAAGATTAGACTCATAAGAAAAATGAATAATTTCTTATAATGAAGTCAAAATTTTAAAAGTTAGAACATTTATCTTCTATTTATTAGAATTATTCATGATATTTATAGTGTTTGTGCATATATTTTAATATGCTTAATACAACACTGGGTAAGGACTTTAAAAGTAGAAATATAGAACTAGGAAGGTCTTAAAATGGATCTACCATCATCTGTTCACATAGAAATTATGAGTTCTTTCTGTTTATCATGTCACTCTTTTTACTTCTTTTCATTCTCATGCCACTTCACCATTCGTTATCATCCGAATCACTCTGAATCACTCCAATTTTGTAGTTATAGCACTTCCTGCCTTCAGTTGTGTCTTTCCATTATAAATCATGCCCACTGCAGCTTCTCATCATTTTCCATCCAGCTCTGGCCTTGTTCTCCCCTGTCAATGTCTCCCAGTACTTGCAGAGTAAAATCCAACATTTTCTTGCATGATAAAAAATAACCTCCATGTTATGGCCCAGCTAACCCACCTCCCCAGATGCATGTGTCTCCACCCAAACATTGTCTTCTTTTTCCCTTTTCCATAGTTGTTGTTCAGTCACTAAGTTGTGTCCAGCTCTTTGTGGACTAACGGATTGCAGTAGACCAGGCTCCTCTGTCCTCTACTGTCTTCTGAAGTTTGCACAAATTCATGTCCATTGTGTGGTGATGCTGTCTGACCATCTAATCCTCCGCCACCGTCTTCCTTTGCCTTCAGTCTTTCCCAGGATCAGAGTCTTTTACAATGAGTTAGCACTTTGCATCAAGTGGCCAAAATATTGGAGCTTCAGCTTCAGCAATAGTCCTTCTTAGTAAATATTCAAGTAAATGCTTGATTTCCTTTAGGATTCACTGCTTTGATTTCATTGCCATCCAGGGAACTCTCAAGAGTTGTCTCCAGCATCACATTTTGAAAGCATCAGTTTTTTGGCGCTCAGTCATCTTTATGGTCTAACTCACACATCCATATATGACTGCTAGAAAAACCATAGCTTTGACTATCTGACCTTTGTCAGCAAAGTGATGTCTCTGCTTTTTAATATGCTGTCTAGGTTTGTCATAGCTTTCCTTTCAAGAAGCAAGTGTTTTTTTTTTTTTAATTTCATTGCTGCAGTCACCATCCGCAATGAATTTGAGAGCCCAAGAAAATAAAATCTGTCACTGTTTAGACTTTCCCCCATTTATTTGCTGTGAAATGGTGGGACTGGATGTAATGATCTTAGTTTTTTTCATGTTGCATTTCAAGCCACCTTTTTCACTCTCCTCTTTTACCCTCATCAAGAAGTTCTTTAGTTCCTCTTCACTTTCTGCCATTAAAGTGGTATCATCTGCATATCTGAGGTTGTTGATATTTGTTTCAGTAATCTTGATTCCAGCTTGTGATTCATCTAACCCAGCCTTTCACATGATGTACTCTGCATATAAGTTAAATAAGCAGAGTGACATTGTAAAGCTTTGTTGTACTCCTTTCCCGATTTTGAACCAGTCCATTTGAACATAGACCAATTCCATATCAAGTTCTAACTGTTGCTTCTTGACCCACTTACAGGTTTCTTAGGATATGGTAAAGTGGTCTGTACTCCCATCTGTTTAAGAAAACATGGCAAGAATACACAGAAGAACTATTCAAAAAAGGTCATAATGACCCAGAAAACAATGGTGTTATGGTCACTTACCTAGAGCTGGACATTCTGGAGTGTGAAGTCAAGTGGGTCATAGCAAGAATTCCTATGAACAAAGCTATTGGAGGTGACAGAATTCCAGCTTAAATATTTAAAATCCTAAAGGATGATTCTGTTAAAGTGCTGCACTCAATTATGTCAGCAAATTTGGGAAACTCAGCCGTGGCCACAGGATTGCCAATGGTCAATTTTCATTCCAATCCCAAAGAAAGGCCATGCCAAAGAATGTTCAGACTACCATACAGTTGCGCTTATTTCACATGCTAGCAAGGTTATGCTTAAAATCCTTCAAGCTAGTCTTCAGCAGTACGTGAACTGAGAATATCCAGGTATACAAGCTGGGTTTCAAAGAAACAGAGAAACCAGAGATCAAATTGCCAACATTCATCAGATCATGGAGAAAGCAAGAGATTTTCAAAAAAAAAAAAAAACATCTACTTCTGCTTCAATGACTATGCTAAAACCTTTGGCAGTGTGGATCACAGCAAACTGGAAAATTCTTAAACAGATGGGATTACCAGACCACCTTACCTGCCTCCTTTTACATAGGTACTTTATATTTTATTAATATCAAATGAGGCTTTTGCATGTAGTATTCTCTCTATTGGAAACTTACTCCTCACCACAATCTTGCCAAGTGGGCCTCCTCATCATTGGTATCTTAGAAATCATTTATTCTCCTCAAGATAAACTGGATGGTTATTTTTTAGCTCCTAAATCTCCCCTTCCCCTCTCTCCACCTTCCGCACTCCAGCCATAATACTCCACTGATTTTTCTCTCTCCATATTATACTCTGGCCTTGGTGTCATCTTTCCTTTCACAGTGTTTTCTCTTTGGAATTCCCTCACTTGTTCTTTTACTATTCAGCTCATAAGCATTCTCCAAGGCTTTCCAAAAAGCCTTCTCCAGGTACTGTGCTGCGTTCACTTGCTTCAGTCGAGGCTGACTCTTTGCGACCCATGAGCTGTAGCCCACCAGGCTCCTCTGTCCACAGGGTTCTCCAGGCAAGAATACTGGAGTGGGTTGCCATGCCCTCCTTCAGGGAATCGTCCCAGCTCCGGAGTCAAACCCATATCTCCTTCATTGCAGACAGGTTGTTTACCACTGAGCCACCGGGGCAGCCCCTTTCTCTAGTTACTACTCTCCACCATAAAAAATTTCATTCTCAGAACACATAGCATATTTTATCTGTTTAATTTACTCAACATTTACCATATGTGTCTCCGAAACATCAGGGTGTCTTGTCATATATGATTTTTCAATTCTAGTATAAATAAATCTGATATGAAAAGAATCAGCTGCAAATTTTTTTTAGGGCAAAAAATATATATATCCCCAGTAGCACCTAGCAGAGTGTCCTAATTACATATCAGAGGCTTGGGAAAATTAAAATAATTGGATAAGTAGATAAATGATAAAGTAATTATTGTGTTGAGTAGATGATAGTGGCAAATGGGAAGAAGTGATTTTATACCAGTTGAGAAAAAGTTATGAAAAATTATTTAAAAATCAGATTATATGAGCCTTTAGTAAATGTGGCTTTGAGAAATCAGTAGTGGTAATTTACTATGAATTCTTGACCAAAATAATATTGACTATAGTGAGAATCTTCTTAAGGAATAAACATTGTATTCATAAGATCATTTTTCTATGTACGTCTCCGTATTCTATCAGTTTGCACACTGTTTTCATGAGTTTAGACTTCTTTTATATCTAAAACTGAAGGAATACACATAATGCAACATCTGCTAATAGATTATTTAATTTGCCAGTGTTTTAACCTCAGAACAGAATAATGTGATGATTACCACCTGTTTTTTTATTTCAGGCAGTAAAATACTGCTGTAACCTTTAGCCTCCATATTTTGTGAAGATGGTAAATAACATACTGCAGTATTAAATAAACATACCAAACAATTAATGAGCATCTACTTGATGGGATAGAACATAGTAAATATGAGATAAAAACATTGTGCTTATATATGCAAACTAGTGTCACTTCTTTTGGGGTTAACATTTTAGGATATCAAGATATAATAAGAGAAATTAAGATTTTAGAGGAAAATCACAAAAGTCTGTTGTAGCTCTTGCACTAACTCAGCCTGAGGTTGTATTTCCACATGATTTCAAGAAACAAATAGCACCAGCAGTAAGAAACAGAAAACAGAAACAGAGCCGTAAAAGTTAGGTCAGCAGGTTCAGTTTCTGTGTTTATGATATTGGGTTTCGTTTTGTCTTCACTGCAGAAAGAAATAGTTGAGTGCCTGAATTGTTCATTTTGCTGCCGGTTTTGTTGATAAGATGTTCCATAGCTTTTTGAATCTTGGATATCAGTGTACTGGAGGATTTTTCTACTGTCTAAACAATGTGTAATCTAAACAGATCAGTAGCTTTTCACCTAACATTCTTACATATTCCATCCATATTATATAGTTGTGGCTGGCTGGACAGTGGCTGATTAGCAAGGAGCTATATTTCCCTACACATACATGGGACCACATGACTAATTCTTACCAACTTAATATATGCTATAATGAGGTCTGAGCATATTTTAATTCTGAACTAAGTTAATTAACAAAATTGGCTGTGCCTTCTCCACAACTCTTTTTCATCCTCCATCCTATTGCTGGATACAAAGGATTTCAAATCCCTCGAGATGGTAGAGCTATAAGATTGAAGGAGTCCCTAAATTACCAAACTGAGAAAGGCTACTCACTGACCAGGAATATCTGCATAGGCGTTAGGTAAGCATGCAATACGCTTACATGTGTACACTACTAAAATATGGCAGTCTATTTGTTACAGTAACTAGAATTATCATGTGACCATTAACACTCAAACTGAGATCTTGATAGTGTCCTGGCTATTCACAATTAGATTTTTTTGTTGCCAGATTTGACTGTATATTACAAATAAGTCTTACCAAATGCAGTACTAGAGTTAACATTCTTTTAAAGTATATGTCTACTCCTGTTAAAAATATATACATATTCAGTACCTTTGATGATAAGGTGCTAGCAATGAAGTAAATAATTTAGGCAGTGCATTATTTCCAAGGGAAAATAAATATTACCCGGTTATTTAAAATTACAATAATTGCTCTAAAATGGAAATGAAAAACAGGAGCTATAAAAGGATAAACTCAGTGTTCTACTCTAGTTGAAATGGGAGGGATGATTACGTAAGATTCTGTGGAAATGGATATTTAAGCTATTTAGAAATAAGCCAAATAAGAGGGGTGAGAGAGAAGAGAGAAAAAGAGAACAGAATGTAAAAAGGCCTTGAAATGTGAAAAGGCTTAGTGCTTTAGTTTTGTGGCCATGCCAGGATGTTGTTTGAGTAGCACGGTATTCCCTTGTCATAAGCACTATATTGGCACTCAGTCACTAAGCAACTAGTGTGTATGAATCTGTTATTATGGACACAGCTGAATTCTTGGTGGAATAAAGGATATCAGTTCAGTTCAGTCGCTCAGTCATGTCTGACTCTGTGACTCCATGGACTGCAGCACACCAGGCTTCCCTGTCCATCACCATCTCCTGGAGTTTGCTCAGACTCATGTCCATTGAGTCAGTGATGCCATCCAACCATCTCATCCTCTGTCATTCCTTTCTCCTCCTGCTTTCAGTCTTTCCCAGCATCAGGGTCTTTTCCAGTGAGTCAATTATTCGCATCAAGTGGCCAAAGTATCAGAGCTTCAACTTCAGCATCAGTCCCTCTAGTGAATATTCTGGACTGATTTCCTTTATTATTGACTGGTTTGATATCCTTGCAGCCCAAGGGACTCTCAAGTCTTCTCCAACACCACAGTTCAAAAGGGATATAAGCACCTGTGACAAAGGGTTTTGACACCCAAAGGGAGACAATCTGCCATGGAATCAATATGAACACTCACATAACAAAGAATTGCACAGGTACTGCAAAATCAGATTGAACTTCCTATTTATTTTTAGGATACACAAACGGAGGTAGAGTGAGTACCTGCTTGGATTTTTATACAAAATCTGGGACAAAATAATTGACTCTCTTCCATTGGCGTAACTAAGCAGAAAGGCTGTGACCTTTGATTTACCACTGACCAGGGCTTCACAGGTGGCTCAGTGGTAAAGAATCCACCTGCTGATGCAGGAGATGCAAGAGGTGCAGGTTTGATATCTGGGTCAGGAAGATCCCTTGAAGTAGGAAGTGGCAACCCATTCCAGTATTCCTGCCCGGAAAGTTCCATGGATGGAGGAGCTTGGCAGGCTGCAGTCCACGGGGTCACAAAGAGTAGGACCCAACGGAGCACAGCACAGCACAGCCCAGATGGCCGTGTAAAGAGGCCGCCACGCAGAAGGAAAGGGGGGGGAGTTGGGGAATCAGGAGTGTGAGCAAGATGATGGTCCCGCCTAAACGCCTTCAAATGCGTTAGGTCCAGCTGTACCTAATGCTAACTGTCTCGTCCTTAATCCTGTTCTTCCTTCTCCTCCTCAGTCCTGTTCCTCTTTTCTTCATCCTCTTTTTCTATCAGGTTTGAGTGTATCAACTAAAAGCATACCCACCAAATTAGTGCCCGACTACAAAGAGCCCTACAAATCGGGAACGGGAGCTTAGTAGTTGCAGTTAGGCACAGAAAGTAAAGTTTTTTGCCACCTAAAGTCAAATTTAAGTGTAAAATTATGCCATTCAAAGGGATGTTCCTTATATATGATGTCATTTTAGTGAATATATCCCAGAAAAGTTTTAGGATTAATACAATGTACTTTGTAAAAGTTGCTGAGGCATAGCAGTGCATCAAAGAAACACTTTAACTTATTAATAGTTACCTTAAACTGTATGCATCTTTTAATTAAAAACTCAGTAAAACAGAAGTGCTGAGGCATTTGTTCCATGAAATATAAATGAGTTACAGTCAAATGCTTTCATTCTTTTCCACTTTTTTTTTTTAATGACCCACATATTGTAAACCAAAAATATATTCCTTTGGAATCTAAGCCAAGTGGAGAGTAGTCTGACCAATTTAAGTGGCATTTTACAGCTAACTTTTAATTATCACTCAAGCAGCAGTCCTGAAAGATTGAAGTCTAATGTATAGAGCCTTGGGCCATACCATAATAAGTTCCTAAAGAAAAAGCCAAACTTTGCTCAAAGAAGGAATCATAGTGAATAACATTTCACACGAATTCAAACATAAGCACACAAAACTGAAACACTAATATCTTGAATGTGGGTAATGCTGAGCATTTTTCATAGTATCATCACAGGCACTTATCTGAGTATCAGGGGAACACTTTTTTTCCTGACTGAATGAGTCTCCTTTTCCTATCGCATATGAAGTGCTGATTTTCAGAATTTTTGATACATTTCACACTAAAACTCTTTTAGGTATAATTCCCATCAAAATCACTCATTCAGAAATTAGATATATTGTGTATCAAAGATACTATTGCAAGAGATTATAGGCTGCTCTACTCAAAGCATTTACCCCACTGGTGAATTTCATTGGTGCTACCTCATCAGCCATAGGATTAAAGACACCCTATAAAAGGCTTTATCTTCAGGGAACCTGCCTCTTACCCACACTTCAGCTCTTTGGGACTTATTTCCAAGTTTTGGCTTCAGATCTAGTTTTCTTTGCTTATCTTCTTGGACTTTATCTGTGGAATAAATTTTTCTAAGTCAGGAGTCCCTCATGATGTAGGCTTTGTTTATCTATCTTAGTCCACAACAGACGCCTTTCCTCATTCTTGGCCCATAGAACCCTAACTTGGGCCATATTTTTCAAAGAGGAAATTTTGAACAATTCTAGATTACTCCTAGAGACAGAACACAAATCTAACCTGACCTTGATGAAAGAGTTGGTGACTAGCAGAACTTAAGAATGCAAGGGCATTGTAGTGTGACTTTTTTCCAGAAAAGTCCAGAATCAGGATTTCAGACAATATCACCAGAACTCATTTTCTGTCTGTGTCATGACTTTGCTTCATTTTGAACCCATCCAGTCAGTGTCTTCCCACATGGAAAATAAATACCAACATTATCAGGCTTATATGATAGTCAGTCCAAGCATAAAATAACTTTTCACTTTGATAATAGTTCCAGAAAATCCCAGGATTCAGTTTCATTGAACTGGCTGACATTGGTCATGTTTCCATTATACTGTGGCCAGAAGAGAGAACATGCTGATTGGCCAAGTCTGGTTAATGCGCTCGTAATTGGAGCCAGAAGACTGGTAGTAAGAAATGAGTGAATTAAGAAATTAAGGTCGATGTGCTATTAACAAATGAATAAAAAATGGATGTTGAGCAGGCAAACAAAATAAATGTCCTTTATATACCCACTGCCATAATACAAGGCACACCTCACTTTTGTGATTAAAGTGTCATTTCTTCTTAATACCTACTATACTTGATCCCAACTAGAAATTGCAGTGATTGCAAAGATTGCAGGTTACAATGGTTTGTAGATTTTTTTTTTTCTTACTGTAGTCTCGATGGACCTGTGATGACTGATCTTCATCAAAATGTATCTCTGAAGGAGTAATGGTGATTGTATAGTAAATCCCAGGAGAAGCATGTCTAGTTTAAACAGCCAAAATAATCACAGTGCCATTTTCCCAAATTCAAGGAGCCTATCTCTCGGCAGTGAGCTGAAGCCAGACTCCTCCTGGGAGACTAAATGCAAAAAAGGAATTGATTTTGTTGGGTTTCCCATTAACATTAATTACCATTGTTTGATGTGCCTCAGATGCTTCTTGACAGAGAGATGATCTACTCGTAGCAAAAAGCCACATTTCCATCTGTTATGAAGCTTTTCTTTGTCCTGGTTAAATGCAGACTGCTTAAGAGGGTCACATTATTTGAAAATATGTTACCTGACTCTAGGAGAGAGAAATGGATACGAAATAATCTTTTTTTTTCCCCCTCAGAAAACAATTTGATAAGTTTCAGGTGTATCTTGAGAGCACTGGTGAACTAGTAGGTACATAATATATGAGCTTCATAAGATGAACAAACTTTGACTTATCCATAATTGTACTTATGATGAAAGTGTCTGGCAAATAGCAGGTACTCAAAAAATATTTGTGAACAAATAGATTACAAGATAAAATAAAATTCTGAAGCAGTCCAAGTTCTTAGTCATATTTAACCTGGTAAAAAATTAATTGAAACCCAATTCTCTTTGAAATTCAATACAACATGGAAAAGATAAACTGATCACATAGCTATAAGATCAATAAGTTGAACCCAGGTATGTTTGATTCCAGAGTCTACTCTCTTTTGTCTTTAAGTCACTTTATTAGCACAGCAGATTTTATGCCTGAGAGATATGGACTCCAGGAATAAACTCTTGGGTTAAATTCCAGGATTCCCCCACTCATTGCCATATGACTTTTGGGGAGCTGCTTAAACTCTCTGTGTTTCAGTTTTAGCAGCTAGAAACTGGGGATAGTACATGACAATTTAAGAACTTTTTTTTTTTTTAGGTGATTAAAAGAGTTCTTGACCTATGGAAAATTCTATACATTTTCTTGTTAAATAAGTTCCAAAACCAAGTGCATTTTTTTGTTAATAGTCAAAAATTTTGACAAAAACAACCAGTGTTTTAAACAAAGGTCATTTTACCAAAAGTTACCCCATATAGAGATTCTGTAAAAATAAAAAAAAAAAATTCTATTATTCTAGAAATAATACTACCTTATGACCCAGCAATGCCACTACTGAGCATATACCCTGAGAAAACCATAATCAGAAAAGATATATGTACCCCAATGTTCATCACAGCACTATTTACAATATCTTGGACATGGAAGCAACCTAGATGTCCATCAACAGGTGAATGGGTAAAGAAGTTGTGGTACATATACACAATGGAATACTACTCAACCATAAAAAGGAATGCATTGACTCAGCTCTAATGAGGTAGATGAACCTAGAGCCTATTATACAGCGTGAAGTAAGTTGGAAAGAGAAGGACAAATATCATATATTAACACATACGTATGGAATCTAAAATGATAAGTACTGATGAACCTAATTGCAAAGCAGCATTGGAAACACATGCATAGAGATCAGACTGGTGGACACAGTGGGGGAATGAGAAGGTGGGATGAACTGAGAGAGTAGCATTGTAACATATATTTTACCATGTGTAAAATGAGATAGCCAGTGGAAATTTGTTGTATGAAATTTGCAGGGATCTCAAATCCAGTGCTCTATGACAGCTTAGAGGGATGGGACATGGGAGGGGGGTTCATTTGGGAGAGGATATATGTATCCCTATGGCTGATTCATGTTGATACATGGGGAAAACCAGCACAATATTGTAAAGCAATTATCCTCCAAATAAAAGTAAATATTTTTTTTAAAAAACTGCCCCATTAATATATTAATATTTTATCAGATCATACAGTGTGAAAGCCAAGGATATAGGGAAGACTTCATGATGCCTTTTGCCTTATTCATAACATCCTGGAAAAGTCAGAGGGCTTTGGTATACATGAACACACGTTGTGATGAATTCTGTCCATTCTGGTGATAATTTATTTCAGTAACTTAAAGAGTTCTATGGGTGGTTCTCCACCTCCCTTGCACACTCTTAATTCCAATATAGATCTCTTACCACACTTACTCAGGAACTGATGGTTTCCTGAGTATAGCAAAAGTTTAGTGCAGTCATGTTATTTCCACAAATATTGTTGGTTTTGCAAAGCATTTTAAAATGAAAACTAGGTATTACTTTATTTAGGATCACTTATCACTTAATTTTGGGGGGCTCCCAAATCACTGCAGGTGGTAACTGCAGCCTTGAAATTAAAAGATGCCTGCTCCTTGGAAGAAAAGCTATGACCAATCTAGACAGCATATTAAAAAGCAGAGACATTACTTTGCCAACAAAGGTCCATCTAGTCAAGGCTATGGTTTTTCCAGTAGTCATGTATGGATGTGAGAGTTGGAAAGAAAGAAAGCTGAGCGCCGAAGAACTGATGCTTTTGAACTGTGGTGTTGGAGAAGACTCTTGAGAGTCCCTTGGACTGTGAGGAGATCCAACCAGTCTATCCTAAAGGAAATCAGTCCTGAATATTCATTGGAAGGACTGATGCTGAAGCTGAAACTCCAAAACCTTGTCCATATGATGTGAAGAACTGACTCATTTGAAAAGACGCTGATGCTGGAAAAGATTGAAGGCAGGAGAAGAAGGGGACGACAGAGGATGAGATGGTTGGATGGCATCACCGACTCGATGGACATGAGTTTGAGCAAGCTCTGGGAATTGGTGATGGACAGGGAAGTCTGGTGTGCTGCAGTCCATGGGGTCACCAGACATGACTGAGCGACTGAAATGAACTATCACCAGATATTTCTCCCTGGTCATTCTTCTTGGCTTGTTCCAGCCTTTCTTCAGCTCCCCTTATCCTCAAAACTCCACTCAAATTTTCCAACTTCTCTGTTTTAGCCACTTGATTATTCCCATGTATTTTATGCCTTACTGTTTAGATCTCTGTCCTTTACTTGGCTTTGAATCTACCTTTGCATTTCTGAAGACTCATTAATGTACTCACCTAAGGCAAGGACAGTGTGCTTTGAATCTCACACTTCGTCTCTGCAGAGGGTTTGATATTTCATTTTCTCTTTAGTGTCAAGCAACGCAGACTGGTTCTGCTTAATTAAATGAATGGAATTTTTAGAAGATGAACTAGCTCCATTAAAACAAAACAAAACAAAACAAAACCATGTCTCCAGTAGAATGGGATCTGGAAGTCAGGACTAATGGAGAGAGAGGTCTCAACTATTTTTTGTTTTCTATACCTCCTCCAGGCTCACATTCTACAGGGAGAGGATATTATTTGTCCTAGTTTGCATGAAGTATTCATTTATCTCCTCAGAGAAGTACACAGTCTTTGACAGGTCCACCAAGTTCTACTGAATGAGGGAAATGTGAGTCTGCAAATAAAATCAGTTTTCTTAAAAAAAAAAAGCAGTTTTCTTATTGGAAGATGGACAAATGGAAGCTGGGCAAAACAGCAGATATGTGCTACACTCTGAGTTTGGTTACTTAACGCAGACCATTAACAGTTTTAGGTCACATTATATTGAATATATTAAAATATGACATTTCCTATAATAAAAAATTGTATATAGGTCAAATAGATTCAAAATAACTTGATTGTCATGGCTCACGTTTTCTATAAGCCAAACTATATTTTCTGGAATAAGTACAAGAAAAAAACAAAAATTGCTAAGGAAAAAAGATCAATACAGCTAATTTACTCTAGGTACTTAAAAGCATTAGGAAATTTTAAAACAGCCATTTTCATTATTTCACATTATTCCTACAATTCAGGTAATAAAAGACCAAAATATTTGAGGATAATTGTTGTAAAGAGGAGAGATAGGAGTCCCAATTGTTTTTTCCTAGGTTTCTAGTGAAAGTTGTTATGATGAGAATATCATCCATTTTAATTATTTCAGTTACTTCCATGGACTGCAAAAAAAAAAAAAGAAAAAAAACTACATATTTTCCCAAAGGCATAAACTGGAGAAGCTTTCATCTAAACATCTGATTTCTGGTTTATTTTCTGCCGTGACCTAACAAGTAGTTGTGAGATTTGGAATATAGATAGTCATCATCCACCATTCCCAAATGACTGCAGCATCAATGCTTAGCTGCCATTTTATTGCAGCTTAATGTTTCATTGTACTAATTCAATTTATGGGAAAGTGGTATGTGCTAAGCTAAGAGATACAAAGGTAAAATGCCTATATTACCCCAAGGAGTTTTACATTAAAGGAAAATGGCAATATAATCTAAGAAATATTCTAATGGGTTATAAAAGTAAAAAGAAAAAATGTATATATATATATATATATATATATATATATATATACATACTTTTTATGAGTATTTAGAGGAAAGACAACAAAGTTCTATGAGACAGATTTGAAGATAATTTTTAAGAGATTAGACTGCTGGGGTAGGTCAGCATGAGATCAAATTCTTACTAGGGCTTAAAATTGATAATTAAACTCCTAAAAGTTTCTTTTGGTATATTTTGGAAAGCTCATAGGATTATTGTCCTGGTTAGATACTTTTGTGCCTGGTACCTTAATTTAAACAGGCTTTACACGGATGTCTTCAGTAATGAGGTAAATGGAAGGAACTAAAAGAAACGACTGTGGTACTTTATATAGTGTCATTCCTTTAGATATACATCATAAATCATCAGCTAACAATAAAACTCCCTCTGGTATCCTGAAAACTAAACTGTGCACGGACCATGAGCCAAAAGGACTGCAGACAAATAACCATGACATTTGTTTCTTTCAATCTTTAACTGAGAGACTCTTAAAAATCAGGCAAGACTAAAAGCATTGCTTTTGTATGCCAGGATTTCTGCCTAAGTGGGGGCCTCCATACACTCTGTTTTGGCAAAGCAGTTCACTTCTACTCTTTGGTTAAGCAACAATGATGGCATGGAAGAATGTGAAGGTCTTTTTTTATGCTTTGAAAAATGCTGCATGAGCTGAAAATATGAAATCATAGAATAAGTGAAACATTTTCATAAAGATTATGAAAAAAATTCACTTTCATGAAACAGTATGAGAATGTTGAAGAATAAGATCTCCTGTGCTATCATTTTTATGTATTTCTAAATACCTAAATAGTTCCTCGTATACTATTTTAAATCAACTCAATAATCACTATAAATGACATACCTCCAAATTCATTCCAAAAAAACATTTAGCAAAACAATTAAATTGATTCTACGGTCACCACTGAAAGCAGTAATTATTTTCTTTCTTCCATATTTTTTTTTAAAGAGAGTGTGAGATAAGGCAAAAGAAAATAAAACCGTGAAACTTACTTACTGTAAGAGCTATGGCATTTTTGAACTAAAAAGAAACTCATCAATAATCCTTTCATTCCTTCATTCAAAAATATATATTGATTGCTGCCATAGTCAGCCTGAGCTGCTATAGCAAAATACCGCAGACTGAGTGGCTTCAACAACGGATATGTGTACTGTTCACAGTACTGGAGACTGGGGAGTTCAAAATCAAGGTGCTGGCAGATTTAATTCTTGGCGAGGACTCTCTTCCTGCCTTACGGATAGCTGCCATCTAGTGTGTGCTAATGTGACTTCTTAGTGAGTTGCAGAGAGAGACAGAGATAAAGATGTTTGGTCTCTTTCTGTAAGAATACTAGTCTTACTATGAGACCCTCTCCTTATAATCTCACCTAAAACTAATTACCTTCCAAAGGACCTATCACCACATACTTCCACATTGTGGTTTGGGTCTTCAACATATAAATTTGGGGGAGGGGAAACAAAGACATTCAATCAATAACAGGTGCCCACAGTAGGCAAGGAACTATTCTGTTTGCTAGACATACAGTGCTAAACAAATCAGGTTTAAAATTTTGGTCCTCTGCATATCATGTGATTTCAATTATACAGCATTTTGGGAAAGATAGAATTATAACAGTGATTAAACAGTGGTTGCTAGGGGTTTGGAGACGGAGGGTTGAGATGGTGAAACATGGGATTTTTTTAGAGTGGTGAAACTGTTCCCTATATGATACTGTGACAGAGGACACATGACGTTCTGCATTTGCCAAACATAGAGAACTTTACGGTACAAAGAGTAAATCTTAATGCACATAAATTAAAATCATTTAAGACATTGGTATTTCTAGAATAGATTATAGAATGTGACAAATAATTCAACTGTAGTAGATGTTTATGAAGCAGTCTCACTGGAAAAAAATGGAGGAGAGAACAACTACTAACCTGACAGAAATGACTGAATTCTGTAAGAATAAAGGCAAAAGAAGCTTTACAGAAGTACTGTGCTCTAGTTGATGAAATAGTTTCCCGTGGGAGTATGAGTTAACAATTGTGATATAGGACATGTGTACTGGAACTGAACAATGAAATAAGTGGACGGCAGAGATTGAGAGGCAGGCTTCTCACTGTTGGCATGTAAGTTGATAGGTAAGCATTGGGAAGAGGTTAGAATAATCTATGTGATAACATAGTAGAGGATACTTTGGTAAGAAAAAGTAAGCCTCACAAACAAAATTCTAATACAGCTATGAAAGGAATCACTATTTCTTGGAGAAAGTGTTGATTCTAAGACTGAGAAAGAAATACGACATGCGCCTAGAACGTCTTGTATTGCCAGAAAGCAAAGAAATGCTTTTAAAAAAATCAGTAGTATGTTAAAGGGAATCAAAAGCCAACTAAAAGAGCTACCAATGACAAAAGCTGAGCAAGATAAATAAATTACTGGATTATAACTCGAAGCATAGACTAAATATTAATGGATCTGTACAGATAGAGATAAATGAAGAAATAAATAAATGGGTAGGTGTAGGTGTGTTAGTCACTCAGTCATGTCCACCTCTTTGGGGGGATAAGTGTAGATAAATCTCCTAGGTGGAGGAATCTCAAATAATTTGTAGATAAATGAAGAAATAAATAAATGGGTAGGTAGGTGTAGGTGTGTTAGTCACTCAGTCATGTCCAGCTCTTTGCGTGGATAAGTGTAGATAAATCTCCTAGGTAGAGGAATCTCAAATAATTTGTGTAGATACTCCACTCTGAAGGAGATGGAACATAACTCCTCACTCTCTTTGTGTGGGCCACGCATAATGACTTCTTTCCAAAGTGAACAGTATGAAAAGGAAAAAGAAAAGTAACTTTGCAGTGGAGAAACCTAGCAAATGTTACTTCAACCAGCTGATCAAGGTCAACATCAACAGTGATAAGTCATGTTAATAGTATCTACCCATGACATGAGAATAGCTTTTTACCTATGATCCTCCTCCTTCAAATCCATAACCCTAGTCCAGTCACAAGAAAAATATCAGAGTGCTATGAGACAAAATACTTTACCAGTACTCCTCAAGAATGTCAAGATTATCAGAAACAAGGAAAGTTTGAGAAACTGTCATAGCCAAAGAAGACATGAGGTCTAAATGTAAAGTGATATTCTGGGTAACATCCTGGAACAGAAAAAGGTAGTTAGTTACATTAAGACAATCAGAATAAAGTGTGGATTTTAGTTAATATGTATTAATATTGGCTTATTAACTATAGCAAATGTATAGTATTTAATGCTAATAATAAGAAAATTGAGTATGGGCTATATTGATGTCTTTTGTACTTGCTATCTCTAAATTTTTCTGTAAATCTTAACTGTTCTAGAAAACAAAATTTATTTTTTTTTAATTTCTGCCATTGTGAAGATTATGTATTTGTGGAGAGAGATAGAAATGTAAATAAAAATAAAATATTTAATATGAGAATTAGTGATAAATCCTATAAAGAAAACTAGTGTGGCAGGGAATGGAAAATATTGTCCAGAGTAGGTTGGTAAAGAATTTGCTTCATTGCTTATCCACAGATCTCTATGGGGCTAGAGCCAGGGGTTGAGAGATGACCTGGATGTAATAGGCTTTCACTGGTGGATGATATAAGCAAGATAAGAGGAGTGGTAACTCTTGGAAAATCTCAAGACAAATAATAATAGTGACTCTCTAGAAAGGAAAGGAGAAGTAAAAGTCTTGCCAGGAAAATGTAGAATCACCTGAGCATTCCTTCATTCCAGTCATTTTCAGAGTGGAACCAATGGAAGAGGTGATCTGGAGCATATGGAGTAATGGGACTCTCATGTTAATGGAGAAGATCACTGCAGCTTACTCTTTCTATAGATGAGAAATCTGTGACTGAACAACTCAAAATAACCTTGTCTTGCTCCCATGCCACCGTAGTTACAAATTTTGGACCAGCACCAAAGTTTCCATATTTCTAAACCAAACACTTTCTTGTACACTAAATGCTTTCCCTTGTTGATGAAGTGAAATGCATCAGAGGTGATTTCCCTTTGAGGACATTCAAATAAAGGAGATAGGTATAAATATTTGTAATACAGAAATATAGTATATTTGTTTTGGTGTAAATGATAGGTAAAGTCATAATTTGATTTATGTATTTTACTTGGGTTTCTGTTTTGAGTATTAGTTATTGAGAACATTTTAGTTCCGAATTCAACATTTGACTTCAACTTAAGAATCTCAACTTGTGGAGTTAGCCAGTTTAACTTGCTTCCTAAATAGCTCAGATTCAATTTAGATTGGCTTCTTGGTATTAAAGTTAGCTTCTCCATATATGTTAAGTTCTCTTAAATGTTAAGTTCTGCTATTCTTAATGTAATAGCCACTTGAATATAAATAAACTCCAAAGCAAATCAAAATTAGCTGATTCAAATGTCAAATGAAAATGATTTAATTGTGATATAGTTTAGATTTAAAAAACATATTGGGAACCTATTTTGTAGTTGAGATTATGAGTTACATTCACACATGACACCAGTTTGATTCTTAGCACAATAAATTTGCACGTAGTAAACATTGAATTAGTATCCTATTGTAGGAATGAATTGATTTTCTATAACATGAGCTTGTTCTGAAGCTTATGTGATAAACTAGCCATTTTATTAACTCTAGAGTTCTCCTAGCAAGATGAGGTACCACAGGAAAAGAAGAGACATGTGTGTGTGTCTGTGTGTGTGTGTGTATGTCACATACATATAAAACATTTTGTATGCTTTATTTAAATTAGACAAAGAGAAGAAAATAAAAGTCCAGTATGCAAGAAATCAAAATGAATAGAAGGAAACTGAATGGGAAGGTTCGAGTAATTGAATTGGTTAAGCTAAGAAAAAAACAGAAACATCATCTGCTTTCCTGGTTTTGAAAGTGCCATGTAGTTAAATTTTTTTTTTTTTTTTTAAGTTTTATTAAGCTTTATTTCTTTTTTTTTTTTAATTTTTTTTTTATTATTATTATTATTTTTTTCCAGTGGGTTTTGTCATACATTGATATGAATCAGCCATGGATTTACATGTATTCCCCATCCCGATCCCCCCCTCCCACCTCCCTCTCCACCCGATTCCTCTGGGTCTTCCCAGTGCACCAGGCCGGAGCACTTGTCTCGTGCATCCCTCCTGGGCTGGTGATCTGTTTCACCATAGATAGTATACATGCTGTTCTTTTGAAATATCCCACCCTCACATTCTCCCACAAAGTTCAAAAGTCTGTTCTGTATTTCTGTGTCTCTTTTTCTGTTCTGCATATAGGGTTATCGTTATCACCTTTCTAAATTCCATATACATGTGTCAGTATGCTGTAATGTTCTTTATCTTTCTGGCTTACTTCACTCTGTATAATGGGCTCCAGCTTCATCCATCTCATTAGGACTGGTTCAAATGAATTCTTTTTAATGGCTGAGTAATATTCCATGGTGTATATGTACCACAGCTTCCTTATCCATTCATCTGCTGATGGGCAGCTTCAATGGAACAGAATAGAAAGCCCAGAGATAAATCCACGAACCTATGGACACCTTATCTTTGACAAAGGAGGCAAGGATATACAATGGAAAAAAGACAACCTCTTTAACAAGTGGTGCTGGGAAAACTGGTCAACCACTTGTAAAAGAATGAAACTAGAACACTTTCTAACACCATACACAAAAATAAACTCAAAATGGATTAAAGATCTAAATGTAAGACCAGAAACTATAAAACTCCTAGAGGAGAACATAGGCAAAACACTCTCCGACATAAATCAAAGCAAGATCCTCTATGACCCACCTCCCAGAATATTGGAAATAAAAGCAAAACTAAACAAATGGGACCTAATGAAACTTAAAAGCTTTTGCAGTACAAAGGAAACTATAAGTAAGGTGAAAAGACAGCCCTCAGATTGGGAGAAAATAATAGCAAATGAAGAAACAGACAAAGGATTAATCTCAAAAATATACAAGCAACTCCTGCAGCTCAATTCCAGAAAAATAAATGACCCAATCAAAAAATGGGCCAAAGAACTAAACAGACACTTCTCCAAAGAAGACATACAGATGGCTAACAAACACATGAAAAGATGCTCAACATCACTCATTATTAGAGAAATGCAAATCAAAACCACAATGAGGTACCATTACACGCCAGCCAGGATGGCTGCTATCCAAAAGTCTACAAGCAATAAATGCTGGAGAGGGTGTGGAGAAAAGGGAACCCTCTTACACTGTTGGTGGGAATGCAAACTAGTACAGCCGCTATGGAGAACAGTGTGGAGATTTCTTAAAAAACTGGACATAGAACTGCCATATGACCCAGCAATCCCACTTCTGGGCATACACACTGAGGAAACCAGATCTGAAAGAGACACGTGCACCCCAATGTTCATCGCAGCACTGTTTATAATAGCCAGGAATGGAAGCATGTAGTTAAATTGACTTAATATTTTAGAATGGGCTGAATCTCTAATCTTACACTTACTATTCTAAACATCATTTTCAATTGAATGGGATATTAGATACAATAGGTATAAAGAAAAAATTTATAGAATAAAATGCAAGTAGAGATGTCAGGAAAGTTACACTTTGTAAGTTGTCCGTATGTGTGTTTTCTTATTCATGCTCTATTCACTATTTCTCTTGTGTCTGAATTTCCTCTAAAAATGGACTGCCAGAAATCATTATGTTAAATTTGCAGTCTAGTTTCTGTAACTCAAGTTTTATTGACTATTAATAGCAACTTGATAATTAATTAGATGCTTTTAGAAATTAGTTTTCCTTTTATTTCTATATTCCTTATGCACGTATTCCTGTAATTCATGAAGAAGAAAAATAAATATTTATTACACAAAGTCATGAGGCATGATTAATAACATAGTTGACAATATCAGCATTCAGAAGGCTCCAAATATCTTGAAGAAAAATATTAAAATATCTTCCCTCCACCCACACATACACACAAACAAATGCTAAAAACACACATATAATGTTAGATGGAAGAAATTTGGCTTGACAGAAATCTGTATTAATAAATTACAATGTTTTAGACGATGGCAAGTTCAGTAAATAAAAGTAGTGTAAAATGACTCTTAAAACTAAAACTAATAAAAACTTGGGATAAATAAGCAGAGCAAAAAAGAGTACTACCCCATTGTGCCTCATGCTCTGGGACATAGTATCTAATTCTCTAGATGAGCTCTTTAAAAAGGATGCTCATCAACCAAACTGGTGGGAAAGCTGGAGATGTTCTAGTAAAGAATAAAGTCTCTTATTTAGAGGATATTTAGAGGCTAAAAACATTCTTCAAGCCATTTACTGTAAGAAAAATTACATTTGTATTAATTACTAAAACAAATGTTGGAATACAACAAGAAATCTGGCTTCAGCTTAAGAACTTTATGTCATTTTGTTAGTCTGCAGATGGCATAGTTTGCCATACAAATTAATGAGATCCATCACGTAAAGTTAAGACTCACTGTTAAAAATATCTTCAAGAGTATCTGTCTCTGAACAATCCTGTATCAACTTGAGCCCTCAAGGTTTTTTTCTAGGACTCCTCCCAACAACTGCTTCTGTCACCCATGCTCTGAGGAAAATATTCCTTTGTATCCTCATTTATTTGCAAGAGCAAAATATCCAGTCTATTAGGTCCTAATGTTTTATCTTGTTTTGGTGTATCAGGTGGCTAGCTGAATCTGAGGCTAGTAATTGAAAAAACACAATGTATGGACCCCACGACTCAATTATCAAACCAGTGGTAACATTAAATATACTTATTATGGAAGGCTGATTTTAAATTCTAATTAGAAGCATAGGTTGTCTTACATCTGCCTTCTGACAGTTGTCTAAAGTGAAAGTGAAGTCACTCAGTCGCATCCAACTCTTTGCTACCCCATGGACTGTAGCCCACCAGGCTCCTCCATCCATGGAATTTTCTAGGCGAGAGTACTGGAGTTGGTTGCCATTTCCTTCTCCAGAGAATCTTCCTGACCCAGGGATCAAACCTGGGTCTCCCGCATTGCGGGCAGACCCTTTACTGACTGAGCCACCAGGGAAGCCAATTAAGAGAAAAAATCATTTTATACATGGCTCTTAATAAAAATATGTTTCCTGGTCAATTATTCTTTTTCATTGAACTGCTACCTCCAATTGCTGTATCCCACTGTTAGAAAAATTGAATGTTGCTGTACATGCAATTTGTTCCAAGATTCTAATTGTCACCATTTCATCATGACTGATTATAAACTATTTCTTGTGCCTAACAGCAGAGTGCAAGGATCACACTAATCAGAGCATTACTTTTAGAGTAGAAACAAGGAAAGAAATCATTGTACTGTAAGGCGCAACATATATTTGGTGGCAGAGGGTCATTTTACATTCCTAACAGACACTATATGTTTTCTGAATTCCTTAATGCAAGTGAACAGTCCTTTGAAAGCTGTTGCTAGGTTGGGAAAGAAAAGAGGCCCTGAAATAAATCTCTGTTATTCAGGAAACATAAATTCAGCTATGGAAATAGAGAAGACTCTTCATCTACAATGTTTTGCATAATAAAACAGTTGCACTACTAATGTCTATGTGTATGTTTAAATAGTAGACAGAGTCATGAACCTTTCACATATTGAATAAGGAGACCACAAGAAATAGCAATAATAATATAATTAAGACCAAGGCAGTAGAGAGAAATGGGAGTAAGGATTGAAAACATATTTGCAGAGATTCTGTTGGGAGAAGCTGGTCTAAAAATGGAAACCTGGAAATTACTTCCTTTGGGAAAGTACTTAGCACCTTTCGCAAGTATAAGAATTCTCCAACTTTTTAATCATAAGAATTTTTTTAGCTGACAAAGAAAAGTGAGGACTACTATTTCCAGTTCCTAATGAAGGCAGAGTGAATTTAATGAGTGTCATTATTCCTATGTTAGTGTGATTTTTTTCACCCTCTGAGATAAACTGAAATTGTGGGTGTTAGTATATCATCAAGTCTGCCTTGCAGGAAACTAGGTGCTGACCTGAGCTATGCAATAAGTAAACAACTGCCATATTTAATTGATTCTTAAGAGAACCAAAAGAAAACTTTACATGCCCTTAAAGATGGGCGTACATGTAAGTGACATCATGAACATAGGGTTATTCACATGAAAAATGGGATACACAGCTAAGGCAAAGAACTTTCCTCTTCCTGATTTGGGGGCGGGGGGCGAAGTCTGAAATTTCTATCTTTGCATGATACCAGAAATGTATCCTCAGTCAGTCATTAGGTTCGGTAACACTATAGGAACAAAATAATTGGGCAGACAGAAAAACACAGCCTAGATATTTTGTGCCTTCTCAATGAAGAGGTGGAGTAGATGTCCCCATGTTTTGAGCTGGGACTGTTCTTGTGATTTGCTTTAAACAGTAGCATATGGCATAGTGGCATTATGGGTCCAGTAGTATAAACCTCAGGAGATACGGCATTCAGTTTTATCCTTTTGGATGCTGCTCTGAGGCACCACATGAGGAAGGTGGCCTAGAATACTGGAGGGTGAGAGGCATGTGGAGGGGATCCGAGTGGCCCCGGTCATCGGCCAGCATCAGGGGGCAGACAGGTCACTGCTGCTACCTTGGGTCTTCTAGCCCAGCCAGCTCTTGAGCAGTACGTGCTCACATGTGTGAACCCAGACAAAATCAGCAGGGGACCCAGCAAACTAAGGAAGAGAATATAAAATAATAAAGTGTTGTTTTAAGCCACAAGTTTGTTACACAGACCAGATCATTGAAATATAAATGTTTTATCAGATTAAGTTAGAGGTCATTTCAGAATTCTTTGAAAGTGGCTTATCAAATAATTTTGACAATATCAGTAATAACAATTTCTCCTTTTTGTTAAATGTGTGTTACCTTTGATGAACAAACTTATATGTTGTGTTGTTTTCTGAGCCAGCCCAATGTGTACTAGGTTGTTGAGGTCAGAAAAGGAATCATAATAGCAACCACATTTTTCATTTATTTGCTTTTAAAGTTGTATAAGTTATCATGCAGTGAAGTTGACCTTTATTTTGGTGAGTGGTTCTATACATTTTAACACATGAATAGAAAGAAAGAATGCAACTGCCACCAAAATCAGAATGCAGAATAGTTCTTTTACCCCACAAATGACCTTTCTGCTATCTCTTTATACTTACAACTCCATCCTTAATCTTGGAAATCACTGATTTATTTTCAGTTACTATAATTTTGGTTTCAAGAATGTCATTTAAATGGAATCATACTGTATATAAATCTTTTAAGGAAGATTTCTTCCATATTCTGCATAATGTGTCTTTGAGATCCATCCAAGTTTCTGTAACAGTCATTCCTTTTTATTGTAGAGTAGTATTCTATTGTATGTATTACCACAGTTTCTTTATCCTTGCCCTTGATTGATAACATTTGTTTTATTTATCCAGCTTTTGATGCTTATGAAAAAAGTGGCTATAAACCTCTGTGCACAGGATGAGTTAACTTTGGCTTTTATTTCACTATTATAAATACCCAGTAATGAGTTACTAGGTCATACAGTAAATGTATTTTTAACTTAGTAAGAAACTTCCAAACCATTTTCCAAATTATTTGCACCATTATCCATTCCTACCAGTAATGTGGGAGAATTCCCAGTGCTTTGCATCCTTGCCAGGATTTGATATAGTCAATATTATTGCTATTTCTTTTTAACTATTATAGTCAGTATATAGTGGAATGTAACCATGTCTTTAATTTGTATTACCTTACTGGTCAGTGATGTCGATCATCATTCATATGCTCATTTACCTACATATACTTTCTTTGGTGATATTCAAGACTTCCAGGTGTTTTTGAGGTTTTTTTCCTTCCTTACATTAGAAAACTATTGTAAAGTCTCAACGGATAACACTGTTATAAGAGTATAATAACCAGCTTCAAAGATTTCTCCAGTGCCCCACACTATCTGATAGTCACCCTTTTGGGTACTATACACATTGTATACAATGTACAGGGTACAATACATATCAGTTTGTATGTCTAATAGATAGTTTGCTGACCCCTCATTTTGTTGATTGCTTCCATTGGCACTTGAACAGACATTCTACTTTTGCTGGAGTGTCCTGTACATGATCAATTAAGTCTAACTAATTCATAGTGTTGTTATCCTCTTCTGTATCCTTGCTGATCTTATGCCCTCTAGTTCCATATAATACTAAGAGGAAAGTGTTGAAGTTTTCTACTATATTTTTGTATTTGTATATTTCTTCTTTAACTCAAATTTTGCTCTATATATTTTAAAATTCTGTTGTTAGCTGTAGACACAGTTAAGAATTTGTTGTTGTTATTGTTCTTGGTGAATTAACCCTCTTTCCTCTTATCACTGGGTAACATTCCTCTTGATTCCTAATAAATTGCTTTGCTTTGACAACTACACTTATCTGATATAAATAAAGCCACTCCAGCTTTCTTTTGGTTAGTGTTTATATAGTATACCTTTTTTCTTTCTTTTACGTTTAACTCAGTTATATTTCAAATGTGTTTCTTGTGAACATGAAAATTAGATATTTTGAACTCCATCTCTGTCTTTTAATTGATGTGGATTAACATTTTACATTTAATTACATTATCGGTACATTACAGTACATGTTATTATGAACTAAATTATGTTCTCAAAATTTAGATTATGACGTCTTAGTTCCCAATGTGGCTGTGTTTAGAGACAGGACCTAGAGGAAGGTTAAGTGAGGTCATCAGGGAAGACCTTAATCCAATAGCGTTGGTTTCTATACAAGAAGAGACCGGAGCTCTCTCTCTCCCCCACTTCATGTGATCACACAGAAAAGGCCATGTGAGGACATAGCAAGAAGGCAGATGTCTACAAGCCAGGAAGAGAGCTCTCAATAGAAACTGAATTTGCCAGCACTTTGGTCAAGAACTTTTAGTTCACAAACTGGAAGAAAATAAATGTCTGTTGTTCAAGCCATTTAGTTTGTGGTATTTTGTTATGACAGTCAAGGGAGGCTAAGGTCTCCCATTTGATTATTTGTTTCTTGTTTGTTTGCTTGCTTTTTAAAATTTAAAGAAAAGAAAAAAAACCTTGTTCTTGTTTTTAATCTTCAGTTGACATTATTTAAACATCATTCAGTACTTTTGTAATGTCTGTTGCGCTTTTGACTCTATCTCTTTCTATATCTTTGTGAGATAGGGATTATATTATACACACTTAATAGTCTGTTTATGGTGGCAGCATTTTTGTAGAAATCATCATATAGGTCTTTTCACACCTCTTTATTTTACTGTTTTCTTATGTGTGAACATCTATGTGCATTAAAAATTTCAACCATTATTCTGACACTGGCTGGAAAGCTGCAAGTAAATTCTGATGCGTCAGGAAATAGCACCAAACTCCGCTGGTTTAAAGACACGATCCCCAATGAGTTTGCTTCCACTTTAGAGACCACTACACTTCAGGATTCTCCAGGCTACCCACACTTCTAACTAGCTATGAATTTAAGGGTTCCCATGACCTCCTCCTTCATGGGACTTCCCTTGTATCTCAGCTGGTAAATAGTCTGCCTGCAATGCAGGAGACCCCAGTTCAATTCCTGAGTCAGGAAGATCCCCTGGAGAAGGGATAGGGTACCCACTCAAGTATTCTTGGACTTCCCTGGTGGATCAGATGGTGAAGAATCCACCTGCACTGCGGGAGACCTGAGTTCGATCCCTGGGTTGGGAAGATCCCTTGGAGAAGGGAAAGGCTACCCACTCCAGTATTCTGGCCTGGAGAATTCCATGGACAGAGGAGCCTGGCGGGCTACATCCATAGGGTCGCTATACTACATGAGTTGGGCTTCCCAGGTGGCCCTAGTGGTAAAAAATCTCCCTGCCAATGCAGGAGACATAAGAGACATGAGTTCAGTCCCTGGGTCAGAAAGATCCCCTGGAGGAGGGCATGGCAATCCACTCCAGTATCCTTGCCTGGAGAATCCTATGGACAGAGGAGCCTAGCAGGTTACAGTCCATAGGGTCACACAGAGTCAAACATGACTAAGCGACTGACACATATACACATACATAACCTCCTCAGGTTAAATGTTTCACTGAAATGACTCTCAGAATTCAGAAAGGTGCCATACTTAAAAACTACAGTGCTATTATAAAGGACACATTAGGGTCAGCCAAATAAAAAAAACACAGTGTTAGGCTTGAAAGAGACCCAGGCCAAAAACTTCTGTAGCCTGTCCCCATGGAATTAAGGCAAATCACCCAGTGTGTTCACCAATCAGGAAGCTCTGTCAAGCTTTGACATTCAGAGTTTTTACTGATGTTTTATTGCATGGGTGTAGTTGATGAACCACTGACCATGTGATTAAATTTGATCTTCGATATCCTTGTCCTTCTCAGAAGTTAGAATGGCTCAAAGATTCAGTCCTGTAACTGCATGGTTGGTCGTACAGACATTACCAGTACAATTCTCAAACTATCTAGGGGCTTGCAAGAGGCACCTCATTTTAAGAAGCAATAAAATGTAACACAAAGGGGCTCACGAATGACAACGACACCCATATTACATAGGAAATTCTACGGGTTTGAGAAGTTCAATGCCAGGAGCCTGGGACAAAGGCTCGACAAATTCTTATATGATGATCTCCTACTTTGTGTTTCAACCATAACATATACTATGTAAATCTCAAGAGAAAAAAAAAAAAATAATAAGCTAATGTATTTTCTCAAATACTTACCATTTTTGTCATTTTTCTTCATCCTTCATGTTCCAAGTTTATTTTGTCCTCTCTGATACTGTTACCTTTATATCTTAAGACTTTCCATTAATCATACTGCAGTTTCATTGAGAACAAATTATCTTAGTGTTACTTCATCTGATATGTCTTATTTTACTGTCATTTGTAAATATTTTTACAGTTTTCAAGTTGCAGTTTTATCATATATAAAATGTCCTTTCTCTGGCTGTCTTCAAGAATTTTCTTTATCTTTGGTTATATGCAATTTGATTATGAAGTTACTGAAATAAGTTTCTTTGAGTTTACTCTGTTTTGAATGTCTGTGCTTCTTTGGCTCTATACATTTGTATATTTCACCTCTGAAGGAGAGCTTTCAGCAATTATTTTTTAAAATATTATTTCCAGTGCCACACTCTTTCTCCTACCCTCTGGGACTTGATTGTCCAGTAGATCCTTAGTTTTCTTTTAATTTTATTCTTTTCTGTTCCTTAGCTGATTGAATGATGTTGAGTAATTTCTATTGCTCTGTGTTAAAATCCACTGTAATCCCCACCCAGCAGCTAAGACATCCAGTGGATCTGATGTACTGAGATTTATATTTCTAAGATTTGCTCTTTTGTTTTTTTCTTTATATCTTCAAATGTGTGTGGCTCAGAATTTCTACTTTTTAAATTTTGGCTCAGTTGTGTTAACAGTTGCCTGCTGCCATGTTTTTTTTTTTCCAGTTTTATTAAGAAATAATTGATATATAACCATATAAAATTAAGACATAGGGCTTTCCTGGTGGTCCAGTGGTTGAGAGTCTGCCTGCCAATGCAGAGAACAGAGAGAGGTTCAGTCCCCGGTCTGGGAGGATCCTATATGCTGGGTGGCAACTGAGCCCAAGTACCACAGCTCTTAAACTAGCACTCTAGAACCTACAGGCCCCTACTGCTGAGCCCCTGTGCTACCGTTACTGAAGCCTCTAGAACCTACAAGCACCCACTGCTGAGTCCACGTGCTACAGTTACTGAAGCCTCTAGAACCTACAGGCCCCTACTGCTGAGCCCACGTGCTGCAGTTACTGAAGCCTCTAGAACCTACAGGCCCCTACTGCTGAGCCCCTGTGCTACCGTTACTGAAGCCTCTAGAACCTACAGGCACCCACTGCGGAGCCCACGTGCTACAGTTACTGAAGCCTCTAGAACCTACAGGCACCCACTGCGGAGCCCCTGTGCTGCCGTTACTGAAGCCTCTAGAACCTACAGGCACCCACTGCGGAGCCCACGTGCTGCAGTTCCTGAAGCCTCTAGAACCTACAGGCACCCACTGCGGAGCCCACGTGCTGCAGTTCCTGAAGCCTCTAGAACCTACAGGCACCCACTGCGGAGCTCCTTGCTGCAGCTACTGAAGCCTGTGCGCCTGGAGACTGTGCTCCACAGGAAGCGCCGCCCAGCGTCCCGCAGCTGCAGGAAGCCCGCGCGCAGCGATGCAGACCCAGCACCGCCGAAGCAGACGGATCTTTTTCCTTAATGACATAAAGCATGATGGTTTGATCTACATATGTTGTGAAATTATTATCACTGCAACAAATTCAGCTAGCATTCATTTTTTCATATAGATAACAATAAAAAAATGTAAAAAGGGAACATATTTTTCCCTTGTGATGAGAACTCTTAGGTTTACTCTCTTAACAACTTTATATGACACAGTAATATTCACTTTAGCCGTATATAGTACAGTATCTCTAGTAGTTATCTTACACCTGGAAGTTTTTTTCCTTTGATCTTAATTTCTCCAGTTCCCTCACCACCACCACGCCCCACCTCTGGTGATTACATTCTCTTCTCTCTTTCTATGAGTTTGGGTTTTTCATTTTTTAGTTTTTAGTGTTTTTTTTTTGTTTGTTTGTTTCTTTCTTTCTGAGATCCCACAGATAAATGAGTTCACAACAGTATCCATCTTTCTCTGACCTATTTCAGTTAGCATAATGCTTTCAAGGTTCATCATGTTGTTGCAAATGCTAGGATTTTCTTGATTTTTAAAGACTGAATAATATTCCTGCGTTTATGTGTGTTTGTGACAGCTTTTCATCCGTTCACCCATCAGTGGACACTTAAATTCTTTCAGTGTCTTGGCTGTTGTAGGTAGTGCTGCTATGAATATGGGAGTGCAGATATGACTTTGGATTGAAGTGGAATTGCTGGATAATTTGGTAGTTATGTTTTTAATTGTTTGAGGATCCTCCATGCTGTTTTCAATAGTGTCTAATTTATAGTCCTGCTAACAGTGCATAAGGATTCCCTTTTTTCAACATTCATGTCAGCAATTGTTATCTCTTCTCATTTTGATGATGGTCATCCTAGTAAGCATGAAGTGATATCCCATTGTGATTTTAATTTGCATTTCTCTAGTGACCACTGATGTTGAGCATCTTTTCATGTACCTCTTGGACTTTTGTGTATCTTTTTTGGTGAAATGTCTATTCAGATTATGTGTGCATTTTTTTAAATTGTGTTGTTTGGGGATTTTGCTGTTGAGTTGTATAAGTTCTTTATATATTGGATATTAACTTCTTATTGACGCATGGTTTATAAGCAGTTTTCCTTTCCTGTAGGTTTTCTTTTGCAGTGCATAAATCCTTTAGTTTGATGTAGTCCTACTTCTTTATTTTTTTATTTTGTTGCTTATGCTTTAGGTATTATATTAAAAAAAATCATTACCAAGACCCATGCCAAGGAACTTTATTACTATGTTTTAAGAGTTTCACAGTTTCATGTCTTAGAGTCTTTAATAAATTTGTGTGAGTAGTATAAGATATGGGTCTAGTTTTATTCTTTTACATGTGAATACCTAATTTTCCCAGCACCATTTGTTGAAAAGAATGTCTTTACTGATTATTCTTGGCCAATTGTCAACAATTAGCTGACAATATATTCTTGGGTTTATTTCTGGGCACTTGATTTGATTCCATTGGCCCTTTTATTTTTAATACCAGAACCATACTGCTATGATGACAAGAGCTT
Organism: Dama dama; assembly: GCF_033118175.1. Lineage (NCBI taxonomy): Eukaryota > Metazoa > Chordata > Mammalia > Artiodactyla > Cervidae > Dama > Dama dama. The sequence goes on along the minus strand of NC_083689.1, from coordinate 75,758,370 downwards.
TATTTTATAGCTTAAAATCAGGAAATGTGGTGCCTCCTGTTTTGTTCTTCTTTCTCAGACTTTCTTTGGCTATTCAGGGTCTTTAGTGGTTTCATATATATTTTAGCAGTGTTTTTCTACTTCTGTAAATATTGCTGTTGGAATCTTGATAGGATTTTCATTGACTCCATAGATGGCTTTTTATAGTATTGATATTTTTTAAGATGCCAATTAAAAAAAATTAATGTCAATTATAAAATATTTTTAATATTTTAAAGCAGTTAACACAATTGCTTTAAAGTATTTGTCAATTGATTTCAACATTTGTGACTTATTGTCATTGGTATCTATTGATTATCTTTTTCTTTTTGATTTGATACTTTTCTAGTCATTTGTATGCCAAATTTGGATTAAATAGTTTGGATTAAATACTAGACATGTGGAATATTGTCATATGAGACTGAGACTTCACTAATTTCTGACTGTGGTATATTTGTTTCAGTAAGTAATAGATCAGTTTAGATTCAACTACAATTTCTAACCTGTGGTTTTCAAAGCCATTGCAGTAGTATTCTGATCTGTTCTGACTGTTTATCACCCTGTCACCAGTCTTGGACCTGGGCATTGTTCTATTCATTTAGTTATTAGTATCATTACTGCACTCATAAAGTCAGATTTGTGTGTGCAGGATGTGGTGAGCATAGACAGTTTAAAAAAAAAAAACAAAAAACCTTTCTTGGGCTACTTCTGTTCAACCTCCCCAATAATTTCTTTTCCCTGAGGCTCCTGTTTTGGGTCCTATGACCAGAAAGCTGAGGCACTATTTACCTGTTCTTCCATATACTGTATTAACTACTCTCATGTCGGGGACAGCCAACAGATGAAAGAGAATAAAAGCAACAAAGGATAGACCCCATATTCTTTTTTTTTTTTCATTTATTTGTATTAGTTGGAGGCTAATTAGTTTACAATATTGTAGAGGTTTTTGCCGTACATTGACATGAATCAGCCATGGATTTACATGTGTTCCCCATCCCGATCTCCCCTCCCACCTCCCTCCCCACCAGATCCCTCTGGGTCTTCCCAGTCTACGAGCCCCAAGCACTTGTCTCATGCATCCAACCTGGGCTGGTGATCTGTTTCACCCTAGATAGTATACATGTTTTGATGCTGTTCTCTCAAAACATCCCACCCTCGCCTTCTCCCACAGAGTCTAAAAGTCTGTTCTGTACATCTGTGTCTCTTTTTCTGTTTTGCATATAGGGTTATCGTTACCATCTTTCTAAATTCCATATATATGCGTTAGTATACTGTATTGGTCTTTATCTTTCTGGATTACTTCACTCTGTATAATGGGCTCCACTTTCATCCATCTGATTAGAACTGATTCAAATGAATTCTTTTTAACGGCTGAGTAATATTCCATGGTGTATATGTACCACAGCTTCCTTATCCATTCATCTGCTGATGGGCATCTAGGTTGCTTCCATGTCCTGGCTATTATAAACAGTGCTGCGATGAACATTGGGGTGCATGTGTCTCTTTCAGATCTGGTTTCCTCGGTGTGTATGCCCAGAAGTGGGATTGCTGGGTCATATGGCAGTTCTATTTCCAGTTTTTTAAGAAATCTCCACACTGTTTTCCATAGTGGCTGTACTAGTTTGCATTCCCACTAACAGTGTAAGAGGGTTCCCTTTTCTCCACACCCTCTCCAGCATTTATTGCTTGTAGACTTTTGGATAGCAGCCATCCTGACTGGCGTGTAATGGTACCTCATTGAGGTTTTGATTTGCATTTCTCTGATAATGAGTGATGTTGAGCATCCTTTCATGTGTTTGTTAGCCATCTGCATGTCTTCTTTGGAGGAATGTCTGTTTAGTTCTTTGGCCCGTTTTTTGATTGGGTCATTTATTTTTCTGGAATTGAGCTTCAGGAGTTGCTTGTATATTTTTGAGATTAATCCTTTGTCTGTTGCTTCGTTTGCTATTATTTTCTCCCCTTCTGAAGGCTGTCTTTTCACGTTGCTTATAGTTTCCTGCTTATAGTTTCCTTTGTTGTGCAAAAGCTTTTAAGTTTAATTAGGTCCCATTTGTTTATTTTTGCTTTTATTTCCAATATTCTGGAAGGGGGGTCATAGAGGATCCTGCTGTGATTCATGTCGGAGAGTGTTTTGCCTATGTTCTTCTCTAGGAGTTTTATAGCTTCTGGTCTTACATTTAGATCTTTAATCCATTTTGAGTTTATTTCTGTGTATGGTGTTAAAAAGTGTTCTAGTTTCATTCTGTTACAAGTGGTTGACCAGTTTTCCCAGCACCACTTGTTAAAGAGGTTTAGACCCCATATTCTTAAAGCCATAGTTCTGCTGATCAAAAGGGAAATTTTCCCTAAGTCAGAGTTTTAGTTTGTGTGGTTACTGTTTTCCATAGCTGTAGAGGGCTGGGTTGTAGGAGAAAAGAGAAGAGGACAAACCAAAGGGGTGTGTTTCCACAATCTTCTGAGTGTTAAGACTTCTTTTTCCACTGTGGCACCAGAACTAGAGGATTTTAACTAAATTTTTTTTTTTCTTTCTATGGCTTAATGCCCACTTTTGGTGTATTGAATTCAGGCTAGGGGATGCCAAAAAGGAAAAGAAAATAGCGAACTCATGGATATGTTTGTTGTATTTCAAATTTTGCTCTTTCTTCCCAGTCTTTCTGCTACTACCTGTGTTCAGACTGCTCAAACGAGCTGTTCTATGCATTTGTCCAGGTTTTATAGCTGTATTTAGTGGAAGAAAGAGAATGGACTAAACTTATTTTATCTTACCCAGAGCCTGAGCCTAATCTCCTTGATAACAAATATTTATAGAGTGGATTTCATGTGACAGCTCCTATGCTAAGCGATTTATATAGATGATCTCTTTATCTCTGACTACAGGCCACTGGAGTTGGTTCAGTTTTACAGATGATGAAACCGAGTATTGGGAGGCTAAAGAACTTGCTCATGGTCCTGCTGCTACTAAGAGCTCTCTGTGCTCAGACTCCAGGCCTATCGAGTTATAGAGCATAAAGCACTTTCCTGTTATAATCTCATCTGGGGTAGTGACACAAGATGAGAATGAGATTTTGGTTATAAAGAAATTTGTGTGAAAGCTCAGAGTAGCACTTGAAGAAAATTACATAAGTAGCACTGAAAGACTCATCTGCCTCTTTCGTTATTTTACTTGGCTCTAGTCCTACGGTCAGAGTCTTTCCAAGGTTAGAACTATGCTTTTCCCTTGCAATGAGAAAATGTGCTTGAAGACTTTTCAGAGCTCTAGAAGTCCGAGGGCAAAAAAACCTTCAACAAAGATTTTTAAAATAGGATGTCGAAATGGCTAAAAGCAGTAGAAGACTTCCCGGATAATATTGTCTTTGCCCAGTGAAAGTTTAGCTTTTATAATAGCTACATATTTAAGGTTGAATAAATGCTATTGGCATTTAGCAACATTGGCATTTAGATGTTAAAAAGTTTTTTATTAAGTTGATAAAAGTTTATCATCTGGAATTTTTTAAAACTTCTGGGATTTCCTCAAGGAAGTATTTTACTAAGAAATTGTCCAAAGGAGGCCCAAGAAATAAAAGGTTAACATAACTTGAGAGACAAAAGACGAACGCATTTTAAGTTAATCTGATCTTGGAGACTTCTGTGGTGGTCTAGTAGTAAGACTTAGCCTTCTAATGCAGGGAGTCCAGATTTGAGCCCTAGTTGGAGAGCTAAGATCCCATGTGACTCATGGCCAAAAAGCCAAAACATAAAACAGAAGCAATATTGTAACAAATTCAATAAAGACTCTTAAAAAAATGGTCCACATCAAAAAATATCTTAGAAAAGAATCTGATCTTGACTTGGGACCTAGTTATATCTGTGATCATTTGACATCATGCAGTATGCAGTTTCATGTTAATCCTGTGATGTTATTTGTTCAGTGCAGTTCACTTGCCCACTTTTTTTTGTTAGCAAACAAACCTGCAAATACCATCAGCAAAGAAACCAAAGCAAAGGAAAAAAATTGCTTAGACGCAGAAACTCTGTGGTGGGAACCTGTTGAAAAACAAGTTTACAGTCTAATTCCAACCTCTCCCACTGGACTATAAAGTTAGATGTGACTATTTTTGGAGTCCACCTGTTTGCTTTACTTAATTTTTTAGTTCAACGGTGTTGAAAGTAAGGTAAAGTCCTGTGACAGATGGTCACACAGCAAAAAATGAACTTTCTTAAGATGTTTGGAAATAGATACATCTCCTAAGTTAAAGCTTTCCAAAACAAAGTCATTGGTATTGGAGGCCAGTAATGGAGAGGGTGTGATGAAAAGATCACCATTATTCATAAATCAACATCTGTGATTTCTAACTCAGAGATGACTTATGTAATCAAAATAATTCAACTTCGTTGTAGCTCTTTACACATTTTTTAATTGGATGGTAATTTTATTAGTCAGGGCTACCATAACAAAGTACCACAGAATAAATGGATTAAACAACAGAATATATATTCTCATAATTCTAGAAAAAGTCTGAGATCAAAGTGTTAGCAGGATTGGTTTCCCTGATGCTGTCTCTCCCCTTGACTTGTGTATGGCTATTTTCTCCTCATGTCTCCACATGATTTCTTTCTAGAACTGTCTGTGTTCTAATGTCCTCTTCATACAAGGATACGAATGATAACAGGTTGCTAGGAGCTTCCCAGGTGGCACTAGTGGTAAAGAATCCGTATACCAATACATGAGATGCCAGGAGATGCAGGTTCGATCTCTGGCTAGGGAAGATCCTCTGGAGGAGAAAATGACAACCCACTCCAGTATTCTTGCCCGGAAAGTTCCATGGGCAGATGAGCCTGGCAGGCTACAGTTCATGGCCTTGAAAAGAGCTGGACACAAATGAGCACACATGCAAGCATAAGCATGTGTTTGCTAGAGACCTGAATAGAGGCACATCAGATCATGGCCCATTTTAATTTAATTGCACTTTTAAAGTCCCTACCTACAAATACAGTCACATTCTGAGGTACCAAGGGTGAGGACTTCAGCATGTTAATTCTGAGGAGACACAATTCAGCCCATAAAATAGATATTTAGATTTCATAAATTATTTTATATAAGTGTATTGATGAATATGTAACCATATACACCCATATGTGTATCTGTATGTGTATATATATGATATACATGTATATTTCTGTGTCATTTAACTCAGTGGGGAATAAAAACACTGTACTATGTTGCTTTCTTTTAAAATCGGTAGATCTGAGTACATACGACTTTTATTTACCCAAGGTAACAATTGGTTAGGTAATTTTTTCTTGGTTTTAAAATGTCTCTTCTTAGCTCTGGTCAAATTTTCTCCCATGCTATGGCAGTCAGAAAGGCAGCAGAAGCGGTGTCTCTGTTGCGCCTGAGGACACCTGCTCGTGTGTCAGCCCAGCCCGCACACAGATCACAGCAGTCACTTAGGTCCCCCACCTGGCCTGTAGGCATTTGAGCTTATAACAGATGCTCTGACCACTTACAGAACATGTGAATCGTGCCAACTAGCCTGATTTCCAGCTTTCTCTTCCTGGAGGGAATGAATGGTGTTCTTGATTTATTGTCTAACATTTAGGAGTTTCTGAGGGCATGGCTTAGTTAAGGCTTATAGCTCAACATCAAGTAAAAATGGTTCAGTATGTTTGATGTTTGCTTGGCTGGTTATCTCTGAAAAAGAGTATCTTCACACATAGACTGAATCTCCTTATTTGATACAGCTCTGTCAATGCAGTTGTCAATTAAAACTGGGCAATTTTCTAAGTGGTGCAGTGGTTAAGAATCTGCCTGCCAACCAGGATATACAGGAAAAGTGGGTTCAATCCCTGGGTCAGGAAGGTCACCTGGAGAAGGAAATGACAACCTACTCCAATGTTCTTGCCTGGAAAATCCCGTGGACAGAGGAGCCTGGCAGGCTACAGTCTATGGGGTCACAAAGAGTTGGACATGACTGAGCACAGCACAAGAACAATTAAAACTGTTTATATAAAAACAATTGAAAAATAAAAATTTAAGCCAAACTCCTATGGATGTATAACTTACATTATATCATATAATAAGCTATTTCATTTGTTTTTCAATAAGTTAACTAAAGTTGCATGCATGATTAGCTATTTTTTTGGAAGGAAATGAAAAATATCAATAAAACCAGGTTGTTTGTCTGTTATATAATTTTGGAAAAGCTACTTAGATGATAGGATTTTTTCACTTTTTCCTGGATTGCTACTCTGGGATAAACATGACCACAGATACTTATTCAGTTTGCTTTCTATGAAAGCTGGAAATTTGCAAGGACTATGACCAATTATGTGGAGAAGGAAATGGCAACCCACTCCACTATTCTTGCTTGGAGAGTCCTGTGGACAGGGGAGCCTGGTGGGCTGCTGTCCATGGGGTCACACAGAGTTGGACACAACTGAAGCGACTTTGCATGTATGCATGCATTGGAGAAGGAAATGGCAACCCACTCCAGTGTTCTTGCCTGGAGAATCCCAGGGACCGGGGAGCCTGGTGGGCTGCCGTCTATGGGGTCGCACAGAGTTGGACACGACTGAAGCGACTTAGCAGCAGCAGCAGCAACATGACCAATTATGAATGGTTTCAGATGATTAGAAAAAGAAGAGACTTTCAAAGTTTTAACTCACCAACTGTCAAATAACAATAAATGAACCTCATTATAGTCTCACAAAATATTTATGATGTGTGTAATTTCATGGAATTCTAGGTTTAATCCGCCTTGAATGAATTTCACAGAGACGGATTTTATTCTTCAAGTGATCCACACTCCAGGAGGTATCATTCGAAAGTTCTTCAGGTGGTAGAGTACTTGTGCATACACAGCTCAGGTGCTCTCAGAGCTGGTGAAAAATGAAAATATTAAATGAAAAGTAAATATATTAAATCAGATATTTTCCTTTTTATCTGCCTTCTTTCCTTTTTCATTTAATCTATCCTTATTATTATCACTTTCTGATCATCTTTCAGCAAATACTAGATGGCCATTGAGCCCCCTTTTCCCCCTTTTATTTGGCATCTGTTGCTGAGAATGTAACATTTGCATTTTGGAGAAAAGCCAGTAGAGATTCTATTTATCCTGCCTGCACATGGCTTGCGTTTTACCAGCCTCGACTCCTGCTTTTGTTTGCTAATCTTTCTCACCTTGATCATGTAGATGCACCTTAGCAAACTGAGATACAGTGAGGCAAGCAGAAAAGTCACGCCTTTGGTTGGGTTTTCCAGCTGCCATTTCCAAAGGGCCCATGAAGTACATCAAAGAAGACAGTTTAGTTCTGCAGTGATCTATGCTGCATATCTCATTTGAGGACTCACCTGATTGAAAGCTTCCCTTGACTTTGGGATATAGAGGCGATTACCGTGGGCTGAGATTACCTTCACCTTATGCTGAACGTCTTGAGCAGGGTGAAAGTCAAGTCTGTTTCCTTTCCATATTGTGTCGCTGAGCAGGGACCTGCCAGCCCACTTCACTGCTATGACTGGCTGAAGCCCTGGGCAAATGTGCTTTGTTAGAGATGATAGCAGGAGATGGGGTAAAGAATAAGCACCAGATCTTGTTTGAAAGAAAGCATTTCTTAGTGAGGCTGACATGGCCCCAGAGGCTCAGGCAAAGAACAGAAATGTGACCTTCATGATTTGGTAGGCAGCTTGGCATCTGCCTTGGCACGTTCTGGAAAGACGCCCTGAAGAAGTACAAATTCTAAACTTCCCTCCTAGGACTGGCTGGAAATACAAGCCAGTCAGCTTTTATATTGTGTCACCTTATATATTGTGTATATACATATATTATGTCACCTTATATATTGATATTATATTAGGTGGTCATTCCATTTTATTTTTGCTGATTAATTAACATCCAACTTAATTGCCAACTCACCACTCCTAAATTCATTCACAGCCGTTGTCCGATTTTTCTTCCAATCCCGCAGAGTTTTAACCTCCCACTGGCTGCAGCCCCAGATGACAGTTGTTTTTCTCTCTCATTCCTACATTATTTTTTGTGAAGCTGGAGGTTTGAAATGAAAGGTGATCTTGCAGAGAAAAGACAAGCCTCTTTACAATCACAGCAGTACCTCCAGTCAGTTCTTCAGTTCTGATTCAAGGTGACTGCTTTTTGTGTTGCATTTCTTATCTTAACATTCTGTTTCAGGAGCTGCCAGAACATTTATTTCATTTTTAAAATGAGTGCAAAATTCCCCAAAGCCTCTACAGGACCACTTGAGGCTTACTAATTAGATTCATTAAACAGTAGTCTCAAGAGCGAAGGGAATTTGGCTCTTACTTCTGTGTTTGTGTCCCCCTCACTGTGCACCCCCCCACAAGATTACCTTTCCACACCACTTTATTAAATAGTGTGCTGTACTGAATGGTCCCTTTTGGCTAAAGCACTCAGTCACAAAGTGTCAGGTCATTAGGCTTTTTGTCAGTGCCCCTGGATTAGTGTCAGTGTTTCTTCTGCTGTGGCTACGTCCCGGATGCTGTTATTCAGGGAGTTATAAAATAAAAAAATATGATTGGCATAATGTCTAATTTTGGAGCTATAAATGTACCAGAGGAAGTAGCACAGAAAACCTTCTTGAGGATTCCTTTTATTTTAACCGAGAAGAAAATATTCTGTTACTGTATTGGTTTTTAAAAATTCACATAAAGTAAAATTCACCTTTCTTGTTGTACATTTCCGAGTTTTAACACATCTGAAACTTATGTAACAACCATCACAATCAGGATACAGAATAATTCCAACAGCTCAAAGAAGTCCCTTGTCATATGACAAAGTCAAAGGGTTAAAACTCCAAGATATCCAATCCAATGATAGAGGAATCTCGCACCTCCACACTTTTGTTAGTTTTTACCTCCAGAAACTTTACCATGTTAGTTTTTACCTCCAGAAACTTTACCAGGTTCTTATGTGAATATTGGGGAGAATCTCCTTGTACCTTCATGCTTCTGGCCGGGGGAAGGGAACTCTTAACCATCATGAAATATCCCACAGAATTCTGTTCTTCTTAACAAAGCCTGCCTCAGGAGAAACTAGTTAGCCAGAGACTACCGTGCTTGAGTTTTATCAGAGCCACACCTAATTTGCTGTTGTTGTTCAGTCACTCAGTCATGTCCTATTGGAGCTTAAACATCAGTTCTTCCAATGGATATTCAGGGTTGATTTCCTTTGGGATTGACTGGTTTGATCTCCTTGTTGTTGAAGGGACTCTCAAGAGCCTTCTCGAACACCACAGTTCAACAGCATCAGTTCTTTGGTGCTCAGCCCTCTTTATTGTCCAGCTCTCACATCTATACATGGCTACTGTAAAAACTATAACTTTGACTATACAGACCTTTCTGAGCAAAGTAATGTCTTTATTTTTTAGTATGCTATCTAGGTTTATCTTTGCTTTTCTTCCAAGGAGCAAGCATCTCTTCATTTCATGGCTGCAGTCACCATCCACAGTGATTTTGGAGCCCAAGAGAAGAAAAAGTCTCTCATGGTTTCCATTGTTTCACCATCTCTTTGCCATAAAGTGATGGGACCAGATGCCCTGATCTTCATTTTTCCAATGTTGAGTTTTAAGTCAGCTTTTTCACTCTTCTCTTTGACCTTCAGCAAGAGGCTCTTTAATTCCTCTTTGCTTTCTGCCATAAGGGTGGTGTCATCTGCATATCGGAAGTTATTGATATTTCTCCCAGCAGTCTTGATTCCAGCTTGTGATTCATCCAGGATTGCTTGAAGGATTTTGAGCATTATTTTGGCAGCATGTGAATAGAGTACAATTGTGCAGTAGTTTGAACATTCTTTGGCATTGCTCTTCTTTAGGATTGTAATGAAAGGACCTTTTCCATTCCTGTGACCACTGTTTAGTTTTCCAAATTTGCTGGCATATTGAGTACAGTACTTTAATAGCATCATCTTTTAGTATTTGAAACAGCTCAGCTGGAATTTCATCACTTCCATTTGCTTTGTTATAATGATGCTTCCTATGAAAGTAAGCTTTCATACTTCCATGCACTGTATGAACAGGCAAAAAGATATGACACCTACTTTGGGGAAGAGAAATGCCAAACTTAGCCCACTCTACCCATCCTGTCATACCTAAGGTGCAGAGAATTGAAAAAACTGTGAAGCACTAGTAAGGCTCACAGTCCAGGGGCACAGGCACACAAAAACCGAGACCTAATCATGGAGCAAAAAAATAAAAGCAAAGAAGCAAAATGGCTGTCTGAGGATGCCTTACAAATAGCTGTGAAAAGAAGAAAGTGAATAGCAAAGGAGGAAAGGAAAGATATACCCATTTGAATGCAGAGTTCCAAAGAATAGCAAGTAGAGATAAGAAAGCCTTCCTCCATGATCAATGCAAAGAAATAGAGGAAAACAATAGAATGGGAAAGACTAGAGATCTCTTCAAGAAAATTGGAGATACAAAGGGAACATTTCATGCGAAGATGGGCACAATAAAGGACAGAAATGGTATGGACCTGACAGAAGCAGAAGATATTAAAAAGAGGTGGCAAAAATATACAGAAGAACTGTAGAAAAAAGATCTTCACAATCCAGATAATCACAATGGTGTGATCACTCACCTAGAGCCAGACATCCTGGAATGTGAAGACAAGTGGGCCTTAGGAAGCATCACTACGAACAAAGCTAGCGGAGGTGATGATGATGCTGTGAAAGTGCTGCACTCAATATGTCCCCAAATTTGGAAAACTCAACAGTTGCCACAGGACTGGAAAAGGTCATTTCATTCCAGTCCTAAAGAAGAGTAATGCCAAAGAATGTTCAAACTACTGCACAATTGTACTCATTTCACATGCTGCCAAAGTAATGCTCAAAATCCTTCAAGTTAGGCTTCAACAGTATGTGAACCAAGAACTTCCATGTACAAACTGGACTTAGAAAAGGCAGAGGAATCAGATATCAAATTGCCAACACCCACTGGATTATAGAAAAAGCAAAAGAATTTCCAAAAAACATCTACTTCTCCTTCATTGACGAGGCTAATGCCTTTGGCTATGTAGATCACTAAAAAGACCATGGAAAATTCTGAAAGAGATGGGAATACCAGACCACCTGACCTGCCTCTTGAGAAACCTGTATGCAGGTCAGGAAGCAACAGTTAGAACTGGGCATGGAACAACAGACAGGTTCCAAATAGGAAAAGGAGTACATCAAGGCTGTATATTGTCACTGTGCTTATTTAACTTATATGCAGATTACATCATGAGAAATGCTGGGCTGAATGAAGCAGAAGCTGGAATCAAGATTGCCAGGAGAAATATCAATAACCTCAGATGTGCAGGTGACATCATCCTTATGGCAGAAAGTGAAGAAGAACTAAAGAGCCTCTTGATGAAAGTGAAAGAAGAGATTGAAAATCTGGCTTAGGGCTCAACATTCAGAAAACTAAGATCATGGCATCCGGTCCCATCACTTCATGGCAAATAGATGGGGAAACAGTGGATGACTTTATTTTTCTGGGCTCCAAAATATTTCAGAAGGTGATTGCAGCCATAAAATTAAAAGATACTTACTCCTTGGAAGGAAAGTTATAACCAACCTAGACAGCATATTAAAAAGCTGAGACATTCCTTTGCCAACAAAGGTCCTTCTAGTAAAGGCTACAGTTTTTCCAGTAGTCATGTATGGATGTGAGAGTTGAATTATAAAGAAAGCTGAGCACCAAAGAACTGATGCTTTTGAACTGTGGTGTTGGAGAAGACTCTTGAGAGTCCCTTGAACTGCAATGATATCCAAGCAGTCCATCCTAAAAGAGATCAGTCCTGGGTTTTCATTGGAAGGACTGATGCTGAAGCTGAAACTCCAACACTCTGGCCATCTGATGCAAAGAGCTGACTCATTTGAAAAGACCCTGATGCTGGGAAAGATTGAGGGCAGGAGGAGAAGGGGATGACAGAGGATGAGATGGTTAGATGGCATCACCGACTCAATGGACATGAGTTTGGGTAGGCTCTGGCAGTTTGTGATGGACAGGGAGGCCTGGCGTGCTGCAGCTCATGGGGTCGCAAAGAGTCGGACATGACTGAGCTACTGAACTGAACTGAACTGAATCACAGAACTGTAGAATACCTCCTCTCCCTGAATAGACACCTTACCACTATGTTACTAAAGTCTTATTTACTGCAGTTCCTTTTACCTGGCATACCGTGTCCACCTTTCAACAAAAAAGTTATGCATTTACAAGAGACAGAGAAAGCTTCAGAACTAGATTCTGACATGGCAGGGCCATTGCATTTATCACTATGGGAGTTAAAACAACTATGATTATTATCCTGAAGACTCTAATGGGTAAAACAGACAGTATGCAAAAGCAAATGGGCAAGATAAGCAGGGTGATAGAATTCTAGGAAAAAAAAAAAAACAGAATTCTGGAGATCAAAAAAATCTGTAATAGTAATGAGGAATGCTTCTAATGGACTTACATTAATAGCATGACCATGGCTGAGGAAAGAACCTCTGGGCTTGTGGATGTGACAATAAGAACTTACAGAACTGAAAAGCAGAGAGAAAAATGACTAAGAAACAACAACAAAAAAGAGTAAGATATCCAGGGACTAAGTGACAGCTACAAAAGATGTAACATATGAAGAAATATGGAGAATAGGAGTATCAGAAAGAATAAAGAGAGAAAGAAACTGAAAAAATGAGAAGCAATAATGACTGAAAATTTTCCAAGTTTAATGTCTGACATCAAAGCATAGATTCAGGAAGTTCAGAGAATACCAAGCAGTTCAGTTCAGTTCAGTTCAATCCTTCAGTCATGTCCGATTCTTTGCGACCCCATGAACCTCGGCACGCCAGGCCTCCCTGTCCATCACCAACTCCCAGAGCCTACCCAAACTCATGTCCATTGAGTCGGTGATGCCATCCAAACATCTCATCCTATCATCCCCTTCTCGTCCTGCCCTCAATCTTTCCCAGCATCAGGGTCTTTTCAAATGAGCCAGTTCTTCGCATCAGGTGGCCAAAGTATTGGAGTTTCAGCTTCAACATCAGGTCTTCCAATGAACACCCAGGACTGATTTCCTTTAGGATGGACTGGTTGGATCTCCTTGCAGTCCAAGGGACTCTCAAGAGTCTTCTCCAACACCACAGTTCAAAAGCATCAGTTCTTTGGTGCTCAGCTTTCTGAGCTGTGAAGTCCAACTCTCACATCCATACATGACCACTGGAAAAACCATTGCCTTGACTAGATGGACCTTTGTTGGCAAAGTAAGGTCTCTGCTTTTCAATATGCTGTCTAGGTTGGTCATAACTTTCCTTCCAAGGAGTAAGCGTCTTTTAATTTCATGGCTGCAGTCACCACCTGCAGTGATTTTGGAGCCTAAAAAAATAAAGTCTCTCAATGTGTCCACTGTTTCCCCATCTATTTGCCATGAAGTGATGGGACTAGATGTCATGGTCTTAGTTTTGTGAATGCTGAGCTTTAAGCCAACTTTTTCACTCTCCTCTTTCACTTTCATCAAGAGGCTTTTTAGTTCCTCTTCACTTTCTGCCATAAGGGTGGTGTCATGTGCATATCTGAGGTTATTGATATTTCTCCCAGCAATCTTGATTCCAGCTCCTGCTTCTTCCAGCCCAGCGTTTCTCATGATGTACTCTGCTTATAAGTTAAATAAGCAAGGTGACAATATACAGCCTTGATGTTCCCCTTTTCCTATTTGGAACCAGTCTGTTGTTCCATATCCAGTTGTAACTGTTGCTTCCTGACCTGTGTACAGATTTCTCAAGAGGCAGGTCAGGTGGTCTGGTATTCCCATCTCTTTCAGAATTTTCCACAGTTTATTATGATCCACACAGTCAAAGGCTTTGGCATAGTCAATAAAGCAGAAATAGATGTTTTTCTGTAACTCTCTTCCTTTTTCGATGATCCATCAGATGTTGGCAATTTGATCTCTGGTTCCTCAGCCTTTTCTAAAACCAGCTTGAACATCTGGAAGTTCATGGTTCATGTATTGCTGAAGCCTGGTGGAGAATTTTAAGCATCACTTTACTAGCGTGTGAGATGAGTGCAATTGTGCGGTAGTTTGAGCCACACCAAGCAGTAAGAATGCTAAAAATGATGACATTGATGATGATAATACAACCAGGTATATTGTATTGAAACTTTAGAAAGCCAAAAGTAATGAAAAATCTTAAAAGAGGATACTGCAAAGATCTTTCAAAAAAAAAAAAACCATACCTTTTCTATGGAGGAGCACAGATAAGTATTACATCTGACTCACCTGACTTCTCAGAAACTGTTCCAGCAAGAATAGAGTGGAATATTTAAAGTGTTGAGAGTAATGATCAAAGTCTTTTCCTGAGTAGCTATACCATTTTCCCACCAGCAATAGTTTCCAGTTGCTACACTTACAAGCCAGCATTTGGTATTATCAGTGTTTTTCTCTATAGGTATTCTAACAGGTCTGTATAAGTATGACATTGTGATATTAATTTGCATTTCATTAATCATTAATGATATTCATCATCTTTTCATGTGCTCGTTTGTAACCCATGTATCTTCTCATTAAAGTGACTGTTATCTTTTTGCCCATGTTTTGATTGGGTTGTTTGTTTTCTTTTTCTTGATTTCTAAAAGTTACATGTATTTTCTGAATATCAAGTATTTTCTTAAATAAACATGTGAGTTGAAATATATTTAAGAATTTTTTGCCAGACTGAAGGATGCTTAGTTTATTTTTTCCCTATGTTTTCTTCTAAGAGTTTTAAAACTTTACATTTTATAATTTATTCTACAATTCATTTTGAGTTAATTTGTAGCAGCCATGGGTTGTGATATTACTTTTTTTAATCTGTTTTCTTTTTTTTTCAACAAATGGACAGATGTTGAAGTAGCATTTCTTAAAAGCACTGTCCTTTCTCCATTGAATTGCCTTTTCTTTTTGTTAAAAAATCAATTAATCACATCTATGTAGGTATTTTCCCTGAGATTTTCTATTCTCTTCATTGATCTATTTCTATTCTTTTTATGATAATATACAGTCTTGATTGCTATAGCTTTATAATAACTATTTCGACTGATTCTTTGATCTTTACATGCAAATATTGAGATTAGTTTGTCTACATCTATAAAAAACCCTGCAGGAAGTTAATTGGGATTGACATCTTAATTATATTGAATCTTTCAGTCGGTGAACACCATATCTTTCCTTATGTATTGGATCTTATTTGACATCTTCCATTAAAATTTTATAGTTTTCAACATATATGTACTATGCATGTGTTGTTAGATTTATACCTAAGTAATTCATTTTGGGGGAACTCATGAATGAGACTCTAAAAATATCTTTGTTTGTTGATAGTATATTAAAGTATTATTGATTTTATTATGTTCACATTCTATTCTGTGACTTTGCTAAACTCATTAGGAACTCTTCTACAAATTATTTAGGATTTTCTACATAGAAAATCTTGTCTTTCATGAATAGGGACAGTTTCATTTCTTTCTTTCCATTTCAATGTTTTTATTTTTTTTATCCTTGTTTCACTGTGATTAATACAATTTCTGTATAATACTGAGTAGGAGTGGTAAGAATGAACATCCTTGCCTTGGATTTAACCTTAACTAGGAACATTCAGTCTTTCACCATTAAGTACGATGTTAGTTTTGTGTTTTATGTGGCTGCCATTTATTGAGTAAAAGAAGGTTCCTGCTTTGTGAATTTTTTTTTTTTAGATCATGAATGGATATTGACTTTTGTCAGATGCTTTTTTTCATGTACTTATGTAATCATGTGCTTTTTCTGTTTAAGCCTGTAGATTTCATGGATTATGTTGATTGATTTTCTAATATTGATTTTTAATACTGCGTTCCCCAGATTAACCTCACTTTGCCATGTTTTATGTTTTTTATTTATTGCTAGACTAAACTACTAATATTTTGTTGAGGATTTTGTTATCTGTGTTTATTATTGATATTGCAGTGTGATTTTATTTTCTTGTACTGTTATTTTCTGACTTGGTATGAGGGTAAAACTGACATCATAAAATGAGTTGGTATTTCCTTTTCTGTTTTCTGGAAGATATTATTTAATATTTGTGTTATTTTTTTTCTTTAAACATCTGGTAGAGTTCACCAGTAAAGCCACCCAGACTTAACATTTTCTTTCATAATGGGTTCTAACCATGAATACAATCTCTTTATTAGATTTAGGACTTTTAAATTATCTCAATCTTCTCAGGAAAGTTTTCTCAGTTTGTATTTTCAAAAAATAATCCATTTACCTCATGTTGTCTATTTATGTTAGTGTTTTCTGTGGACTGAATGATTGTGTTTCCCCCAAACCCTTATGTTGAAACCCTAATTTCAAATTGATATTTGGAGGTGATGTCTTTGGGAGATAATTAGGTCACGAGGGTAGAACTTTCAGGAATGGAATTATTGCCCTTATAAGAAGAGACAAGAGAGCTCATTATGTTTTTCTGCATCTTGTGATGAAATAGCAAGAAAGCAGCCACCTATGAACTATTTAATATGAAGAGAGCATTTTGCCGAAACCCTGACCATTCTGGCACTTGAAATGGAATGTCCAGCCTTTAAAACTGTGAGCAATAAATATATGGTATTGATAAGATACCCAGTTTGATTTTTTTTTATGGCAGCCTGAGTTTACTAAAACAGTGTTGTTCATAATATTCCCTCATTAAATTTTAGTGTCTGTGGAGCTTATAGAGATATTACTTCAATCATTCTTGACTACTAGAGCTTCAAGTTTACTCATTTCCTTGTTCACTGGCTAGAGTTTATCAGTTTTATTGATGTTAACAATGAATCCGCTTTTGATTTTATTTTTCTATTGTTTTGTTTTCAAGTTCTTTGATATCTGCTCATATCTTTACTTTTATACATAATTTGGGTCTTACTCTAGTTTCGTAGGTCCTTGAAGTATAAAATTAGTGATTTGAGACCTTTATTCTTTCTTCACAATGTTCATTTGCTGCTGTAAATCTCTGTAACTCCTGACATTGCATTCCACAAATTTTGACATGCTGTATTTCACTTTTCTTCAGTTCAAAATACATTGAAGTTATCCTGAAACTTCCTCCCTAGTCCCTATCCATTACCAACTCCTGGAACTTGCTCAAACTCATGTCCATCGAATTGGTGATGCCATCCAACCATCTCATCCTCTGTTGTCCCCTTCTCCTCCCACATTCAGTCTTTCCCAGCCTCAGGGTCTTTTCCAATGAGTCAGTTCTTGACACTAGGTGCTCAAAGTATTGGAGTTTCAGCTTCAGCATCAGTCCTTCCAATGAATATTCAGGGATGATTTCCTTTAGGAGGGACCGGTTGGATCTCCTTGCAGTCCAAGGGACTGTCAAGAGTCTTCTCTAACACCACAGTTCAAAAATATCAATACTTCAGGTGCTCAGCTTTCCTTATAGTCTAACTCTCCCATCCATACATGACTACCTGGAAAACGTTAGCTTTGATTAGACAGGCCTTTGAGGGCAAAGTAATGTCTCTACTTTTTAATATGCTGTCTAGATTGTTCATAGCTTTTCATCCAAGGAGCAAGCATCTTTTAATTTCATGGCTGTAGAAACCATCTGCAGTGATTTTGGAATGCAAGAAAATAAAGTCTGTCACTGTTTCCATTGTTTCTCCATCTATTTGCCGTGGAGTGATGGTACTGGATGCTATGATCTTAGTTTTCTGAATGTTGAAGTTTAAGCTAGCTTTTTCACCCTCCTCTTTCACTTTTCAAGAGGCTCTTTAGTTCGTCTTCACTTTGCTGACATAAGTGTGGTGTCATCTGCATATTATCGGGAGTTATTGATATTTCTCCCAGCAGTCTTGATTCCTGCTTGTGCTTCATCCAGCCCAGCATTTCCCATGATGTACTCTGCATATAAGTTAAATAAGCCTGGTGACAATATACAGCCTTGACATACTTCTTTCCCGATTTGGAACAAGTTTGTTGTTCCTTGTCCGGTTCTAACTGTTTCTTCTTGACCTACGTACAGATTTCTCAGGGGGCAGGTCACGTGGTCTGTTATTGCCATCTCTTTAAGAATTTTCCACAGTTTGCCTTGATCCACACAGTCAAAGGCTTTGGCATAGTCAATAAAGCAGAAATAGATGTTTTTTTGCAGCTCTCTTGCTTTTTCGATGATCCCAACAGATGTTGGCAATATGATCTCTGCTTCCTCTGCCTTTTGTAAATCCAGCTTGAACATCTGGAAGTTCACAGTTCATGTACTATTGAAGACTGAGAATTTTCAGCATTACATTACTAGCATGTGAAATGACTGCAATTGTGCGGTAGTTTGAGCAATCTTTGGCATTTCCTTTCTTTGGAATTGGAATGAAAACTGACCTTTTCCTGTCTTATGGCCACTGCTGAGTTTTCCAAATTTGCTGACATTTTGAGTGCAGCACTTTCACAGCATCATCTTTTAGAATTTGAAATAGCTCAACTGGAATTCCATCATCTCCACTAGCTTTGTTCATAATGATGCTTCCTAAAGTCCAGTTGACTTCACATTCCAGGATGTCTGGCTCCAGGTGAATGACCATACCATCGTGGTTTTCTGTGTCATGAAGATCTTTTTTGTACAGTTCTCTGTATTCTTGCCACCTCTTCTTAATATCTTCTGCTTCTGTTAGATCTGTACCATTTCTGTCCTTTATTGTGCCCATCTTTGCATAAAATGTACCTTGGTATCTCTAATTTTCTTGAAGAGATCTCTGGTCTTTCCCATGTGTTTTATCTGGATAAACAGAAATTCCCACCAGCCAATATTAAATATGTTTTCAGTCTCATGCATGCTTTAAATATTTTAAGAGGAGAAAAGTGGCTTATAATTTTTACATACATATTTGCCATTTCTTTTATTTTCTCTTACTTCCCAATTTTAAGTTTTCTTTTGACATTATTTTTCTTTTTCCTGAAAATCTGTCTTTAACATTTCGTTGATAGGGACTTGAAATAAATATTTTAGTTTTCCTTTATCTGAAAATATTTCTACTTTAATATCATTTCTGAAAACTTTTTCTGGATACAGAATTTTTGGTTAGCTTTTAAAATCGTTGTTTGCTTTCAGCACTTAAAAATTATGTTCAGCTGTCTGCTGGCTCCAGTGGTTTGTAATAAGAAATCAACAGTCATTAGAATTTCTATTTCCCATACATGTCTCATGAAATATTTCTGGCTGTTTTAAAAGTTATTTTTTTCTTATCTTTGATATTAAGCAATTTAATCAGGAGGTATATAGACATAGTTTTCTGTGGACTCTTTCTGTTTTCAGTTCATGGTGGCTCTTAAATTCGCAATTTTTTTTTTTCTTTCACCAAACTTGGGCAGTTTTTCAGGCATTATTTTTTCATTTGGGTAAGGATCAGAAACCTTCTGCTATCTTTATGAGACTACAATGCCAAGAATATTAGACTTTTTGGTCTTATTCTATAGGTAGGTCCTTGAAGCTTTGATAATTTATTTTTCCAGTTTTGTGTGTGTGTGTATGCCTTCTTTCTGTTCAGATTGGATTATCTCTGTTAGTTTATATTCAAGTTCACTTACTCTTTCCTCTATAATTTTAATCCACTGTCTTCCCTCTATAATTTTCAATCCAGTGTTGAGTCCATTGAGTAATTTCTTTGGTTGCTGTGGTTTCCACTTTTAGAATTTTCACTTTTTGAATAACATAGTACTACAATGAAATTTTCAAGTTTTCATTGGTTTCAAGACCCCTAATTCATCTGGATTGGTTATAGTAATTGCTCTAAAATCTTTGTCTAATCATTCCAAGATATTCAGTCTGTGTTTCTCATGGACTCATTTCCATTTTTGTTGACTGTCATTGAGATGTACTTGTCCCTTTGTATGTTGATCACTTCTGTATTATGTCCCAGATATTTGATATATTATTTTCTGAGTCATATTAAAATCCTCTAGAGAATCTTGACTTTTTTGCTTGTTTTAACAAATAATTAATACTACTTAATTTAGGCTTCAATTCCTCTTCTGTCTTATGGGGACTTTGGTTCTAATGTCAGTTCAGTTTTCAAATCCTTTGTTTTGCTATTTGGATCAGGCCTGCTTATGTCACATTCAGGAATGCATCTGGAAACTGCGTGCTGACCTACACCGTAGAGCAGTTCTCAGATAATTAGTTTGAGGGTCATTTCCTTAGATGCATGCTACAATTTCATGTATAGCTCTTCTTCCTTATCTTCTTATCAAGCTCTGTATTCCCCATAATTTCCCCAGGTCACTGTCTTACAGAGCCTACTCTTCTTCTTCTCTGGCCAGAAAGCCAGGATTTTTAATCCCCACATTGTTGTGAATCTTCTGCAACTATATTCTTCTCCATGGTAAATAAATGGACCCAGATGATGCAACCAATTCCACAGCCTAGAAGTGAAGCTTGGGGACTGGGTTTGCAGGCAGAGCTAGGAGAGAAAAATAAAAAGAGAGTATATCCACCACTCTCTGTTCAAGAGATTTCTTCTCCCTCTCCTCTGACCAGAGAGGAAGGGATTTTCCATGGCTATACTCTTTATGCAGTTGCCAGTTCATCAAGACCATGAGTCCAAGAAACATAATAGAAGGATAAAGATAAAAAGTGGAAGCTGGCCACTGTATCAGCTTTTCTTCACATTTTTTTCCTTTCCAGTACACCAGCTATTATTTACCTTTTAGAGTCCTGGTTTTTATGGACTAAGTTGTTTTATGTACTTTATCCGGAGTTTCAAATAGTTATTTATGGAAGAAATGGAATGTCTACTCTATCTTCACCATACCAGAATTCTGCTGTATTGATGTTTGAAAATATTGATGTTTAAAGACTTAAAAACTATTCTTTTCCTAGAAAGTTTGAGAATTAACTCTAAACTAAGAAAAGAAGTAGGAACAGAAAATGCTTACCTCAGTTACTGCATCTATATAAAGATGGATGGAATTAATTGATCTTCATTGATCTCAATGATCTTTTGCTTTTATGCTGCATTTTATATTCATGCTAAATGAGGGGAAGGATCACAGGGTGAGTTGCAAGCATTAAGTGCCACACCTGGATTTCAAAGATGTCCTTTTATTTCACCACCTGCACAGCCTCACCTCACCAAACAGATTGATTTTTCCATATAGTGGAAAAATACAAGCTAAACACTTCTGTGTGCAATCCTGAAAGAGAAGAGCTAGTTCCAATAATTTTTCATGCAGGAATACCTATTTTTCTACCATGGAAACTACTCGGACCAGTTTTTTTCCCCCAGAGTCTTGGGTCTTCCAGATGAGATTACATGAGGGATCACCAGTTTCCAACGTAGAGAACACTCACTAATAGTTTCACATTTGAGGGAGCTGCAGGAGGCTGGTGTCAATCTAGCATTTTATATCACACCATATGTGAATTGCTATGTGGCAGATGTGTGTATATATGAGACGCAATTCAGTAGAACATTTCAACAATTTCCTTCAAGGAGTGAAGAATGAATATTAAAAAAAAGCAAAAAGAAAAAAAAAAGAAAAAGAGCATAGCAATTGTTTAAATGAAGTCTCCGAAAATAGCAACCCAGTTTTTTCCTCCAAAAGCCTCCAGATGCTTTAATTGGAAAGTCTTACAGAAAATTGTTTTAAAACATCTCTTCTCCCTTAAAATGTAATGTGTATCCTATGCACTTAAAAATTCCTGTAGTTATTAACCTATTTAAGTGATAAATTTTCATTTATGAACCTCAAGGGACTGACAGTAGTTTGCAGGAAAGATGATCCAAAAGACTTTGGTCTTGAGTGGAAGCAACCTTGACATTCTTTTCCACATCATCATGTTATATATTCTGTCTGTCTGAGATTCACAGAATGACATGACTTGACATTCATATTATTAACTTATTGGTATTATCATTTTTGCTGTCAGCAGAATTCATGAAGTACTTACTGTATGCTGGGAACCGAACTAAATCTTTTCATACATTTAATTCTCACAATAACTGCATGTATTACATCCTTTTGTTCTTTCCACTTTTAAGAAAAGTAAGGGAAGCTTGGAGAAGTTAAGTAAATTGTCCAATGATTCACAGATAGAAAACAGCAAAGCCAGGATGTACATATAGCCTGTAGGACTTCAGTGTGCATGCTCTAAACTATTATAGAACTCTTTAAATTAAGAACAAAAAACCTCGAATAGCGAAAGCAATCTTGAGAAAGAAGAATGGAATTGGAGGAATCAACCTGCCTGACTTCAGACTCTACTACAAAGCCACAGTCATCAAGACAGTATGGTACTGGCACAAAGACAGAAATATAGATCAATGGAACAGAATAGAAAGCCCAGAGATAAATCCACATACCTGTGGACACCTTATCTTCAACAAAGGAGGCAAGGATATACAATGGAAAAAAGACAACCTCTTTAACAAGTGGTCCTGGGAAAATTGGTCAACCACTTGTAAAAGAATGAAACTAGAACACTTTCTAACACCATACACAAAAATAAACTCAAAATGGATTAAAAATCTAAATGTAAGACCAGAAACTATAAAACTCCTAGAGGAGAACATAGGCAAAACACTCTCCGACATAAATCACAGCAGGATCCTCTATGACCCACCTCCCAGAATATTGGAAATAAAAGCAAAAATAAACAAATGGGACCTAATGAAACTTAAAAGCTTTTGCACAACAAAGGAAACTATAAGCAAGGTGAAAAGACAGCCTTCAGAAGGGGAGAAAATAATAGCAAATGAAGCAACAGACAAAGGATTAATCTCAAAAATATACAAGCAACTCCTGAAGCTCAATTCCAGAAAAATAAATGACCCAATCAAAAAATGGGCCAAAGAACTAAACAGACATTTCTCCAAAGAAGACATACAGATGGCTAACAAACACATGAAAAGATGCTCAACATCACTCATTATCAGAGAAATGCAAATCAAAACCTCAATGAGGTACCATTACACGCCAGTCAGGATGGCTGCTATCCAAAAGTCTACAAGCAATAAATGCTGGAGAGGGTGTGGAGAAAAGGGAACCCTCTTACACTGTTGGTGGGAATGCAAACTAGTACAGCCACTATGGAGAACAGTGTGGAGATTTCTTAAAAAACTGGAAATAGAACTGCCGTATGACCCAGCAATCCCACTCCTGGGTATACACACCGAGGAAACCAGATCTGAAAGAGACACGTGCACCCCAATGTTCATTGCAGCACTGTTTATAATAGCCAGGATATGGAAGCAACCTAGATGCCCATCAGCAGACGAATGGATAAGGAAGCTATGGTACATATACTCAATGGAATATTACTCAGCCATTAAAAAGAATTCATTTGAATCAGTTCTAATCAGATGGATGAAACTGGAGCCCATTATACAGAAGCCAGAAAGATAAAGACCAATACAGTATTCTAACACATATATATGGAATTTAAAAAGATGGTAACGATAACCCTATATGCAAAACAGAAAGAGACACAGATGTACAGAACAGACTTTTAGACTCTGTGGGAGAAGGCGAGGGTGGGATGTTCTGAGAGAATAGCATTGAAACAAGTATACTATCAAGGGTGAAACAGATCACCAGCCCAGGTTGGATGCATGAGACAAGTGCTCAGAGCTGGTGCACTGGGAAGACCCAGAGGGATGGGATGGGGAGGGAGGCGGGAGGGGGGATGGGGAAGGGGAACACATGTAAATCCATGGCTGATTCATGTCAATGTATGGCAAAAACCACTACAATATTGTAAAGTAATTAGCCTCCAACTAATAAAAATAAATGAAAAAAATAATTAATTAAGACAAAGAGATTAAAGGCTAAAAATGTAATTGTTGACCTACCAATAAAACATAAACTAAGCTGTCAGTGCTGAAGGCCTAGAAGGCCTGGTCGCTGAGAGAATTTCAAGCAGGTTACTTGTTTATATAATTTAAGTTAGAGGCATCTTTCAGTAGCCTTTATATCATAAATACCAGGGAATTGACCACTGCACCTATGAATAGGTTGCATCTTGGTACCAGTACTATATCAAATCCCCAGAACCATGTGATATTATATAGAGGAGCCTATTGTAGATCACCATGATTATTTCTGCAGATGCAAATCTGCAGTACCTGTGTTATTGAGATAATACATGTTTTTTAAATGTTTTATTTGACTATTTGTCTGCCCAGATCTTGGGCTTCCCTGATAGCTCAGTTGGTAAAGAATCCACCAGCCGTGCAGGAGACCCCCGTTTGATTCCTGGGTTGGGAAGATCTGCTGAAGAAGGGATAGTCTTCCCACTTCAGTGTTCTTAGGCTTCCCTTGTTGCCTAGCTGGTAAGGAATTTTCCTGAAATGTGAGAGACCTGGGTTCGATCCCTGGGTTGGGAAGATCCTCTGGAGAAAGGAAAGGTTACCCACTCTAGTCTTCTGGCCTGGAGAATTCCATGGACTGTATAGTCTATAGTGTCACAAAGAGTTGGACACGACTGAGCGACTTTCACTTCGCTTTCACTGACCCAGATCTTAGTTGCAGCACTTGGGATCTTTAGTTGCAGCATGTGGGATCTAGTTCCCTGATGAGGGATCGAACTCCAGTCCACTGCATTGAGAGCATGGAGTCTTAGCCATTGGACACCAGGGAACTCCTGAAATGATACATGTTAATTCCAGGCTTTATCAAAATGTGAATTATAGCTTACTGTAATCAATAAATTTAATTTAGTAGATGGTGCCAGCATTTTAATATGTTGTATTGTCAGAACTATTGTTTTATAAGGCCTCCCAGGTAGCTCAGCTGGTAAAGAATCTGCTTGCAATGCAGAAACCCCAGTTCAGTTCCTGAGTCGGGAAGATCCCCTGGAGAAGGGATAAGCTACCCACTCTAGTATTCTTGGACTTCCCTTGGTTCAGATGGTAAAGAATCTGCCTGCAACACGGGAAACCTGGGTTCAATCCCTGGGTTCAGAAGAACTATAAAATGTTTATTTCTATGATAAATGCTAATATTCAGTCCACATTAGGATTCACTGAACCTTTTGTTAACAGTAATGAAGTATTTGTCTATAGTTAATAAAAAGTCATGGACTCCTTGTCCCCTGGTGCCCTCTATCCCAGGAATCAGCAATTCCTTGGGTCCTCCCATTAGAGCTTTTCAGAATCTAACAGCTCAAGAGATTCCTTGATATGTTGGGGTCTTCTAGCACTACCACCACTGTTTGTTTTGATTGATCAGGGTCCGTGCCAAAATAATTGTTTAATGTTGCATATGCATATCTCCATTTATATATGTGTATACATATATATACACACACACACACAGATGTGTGTATATATATGTATTTATTCATACATATACACACATATATGTGTGTATATTTGGGTACTGGGTTGGGATTTGAAATGTATATTTTATTAATGACCATAGAAAAAATTAATCCTCCCAAATTAGTATTATCTATATCAATAATTCTCTATCAGAAACCATTTTCTCCTTTGGAGAATATTCAGCAGTGTCTGGAAACATTTTTGAAATATTAGAATGGAGATGGGAGAGTCAGGGAGAGGAGTCTTACTGGCAACCAGTAGGTAAAGGGCCAAGAACACTGCTAAATATCTGACAGTGCATTAGACAGCCTTTTGAAGAATTACATGGCCCAAAATGTAAATAGGGTCGTTTGGGAAATTATGGTCTGTCTGGTATGATACAGAGATGAGGACTTCTGTTTTCTTGTATATGATGTCCTATAATTATCATTCTATACCCTTTATCATAAGTAGCTTTTAATTTTCTATATGTTCTAAATTAATCTCACTTGAGCAAGCTGTTTACTCAGAGATTTGGAAAAGTCTGCTCTTCATTTGCATGTATTTTAATTTTGTTTACTACTGTATCTGGTTTGTGAAATGCCTTTTTCCTTGTTTGAGTTTTGATTTGCAAGATAATTCCCACAAAATTATAGTTATTATAATCTGAATGGTTTTCATCACCTGGATGACAAATGAGTTTGTTTTCCTGATGAGAACTATGAATAACCAGGCCAAGGCCACTTCTGGGTCTGTTGTTGGTTTTATAGGCTGTGACTGAATGAACATTCACAAATTGGCAGTAGATTACTTCTTTATACTATGCAAATTACAATGCTGGGTTTAGGATAACTGTTGCAAAGCTATTTTATTGAATTGTACAGTTTCTACTTAAACATGTTTTGTAGTATATTTTTTTTCTTGAAAGTGATGTGAGCAGAAAATTTTTAAAAAAATTAATTTCTGATATCTCTATTATTTTTGATATTGCTGTTTGTACTACTGACATCTTAAATTTTAAAAATAATTTATATGTTTGGCCCAAATATGAACTATTTCAGGCCCTAAGCCACTATTAAAATTTCTGGGTATTTAATACTCTACCAGTTGAAAAATTATGCTTATTTTACAAATTTAAGCTTATATTATAAAATATGTTCAGAACCTTACTTTTTGGGTAAATAAACCTTGGAGGTTTTTCCATGTCAGCTTGTATATTTCTACCTTACTTTCATATTGTGATCATAAGTTGAAGAAAGTAGGAGTATAATACTTAACAGTTTAATATATCTCTTACTGATGGATTTTTGGAGCACTCTCTCTCATTACAAACAATGCTTCATTAAACATTTATATTTCTATATCTGTTCAGGTGTATTTGCAGAATTGATTTCTAACAGTGAAATCATAATATGAAATGGAACATGTGCTTTAAACTTTGATAGAAATTGTCAAATTTATAAAATCTGATTTTTGACACCCAGTTTATTAAAATAAAATATTAATGTTGGAGAAGAAACAAATATGTGAGGCCGAGATAAAGAAAAGGTAGACTTTTCAATAGATTGCTTCCATTTTATGTCTAGGAGATGGATTAAATGGGATTAGATGGGATAAATAATAACAGTCAAAAACAAAATTTTTCATTAGAAGCTTCTTGTTACCTTAGTCTTCAAAATGTTATGATCCTGTAGTTTCTAAGTTTTCTAGTGTGTTTAATCTTGTTCTAAACTGTATCTTTTTAGAATAGGTACTTAAGATTGTTGTTCACTATTCTATCAACTTGTATTACATAGAAGAAGGGTAATTTACTATAATCATATGCGAAAAGTTAAGATTCATTTGTTTGAAGACAATTTCTGTTTAAACTCAACCATCAAACCATAACCTGAGCACTGCTGTTCTCTGCTGCTGCTGCTGCTAAGTCACTTCAGTCGTGTCCGACTCTGTGCAGCCCCATAGACGGCAGCCCACCAGGCTCCTCTGTCCCTGGGATTCTTCAGGCAAGAGTACTGGAGTGGGGTGCCATTGCCTTCTCCTCTAGTTGGCAGCTTAGACAAATTACAAAGATAATATGTAGGAGTAAGTAGTCTCATGTGTACCAGAATATTAAGTGATAGCAAACAAAATAATTAGTGGTTAAGTATTTTCTTTGCATATTTCACTGATGCACACTATTTAACAATTTGCTTCCAAGTTTATTAAATGTTGCTCATTATAATGTTTGTTGTTAATAAAATGTGTCTTGCAGTTTGGAATATAGTAGACATGTTTATTGAAAACTAAACTATAGTAACAAAGAAATAAGATTGATATATTTTTTCCCTTTTTCTTTGACTCAAATGTTTCACAGTGTCTTGATAACTATGTTTAGTCCCAATCTGTTAAAAGTCTGTAAATCTATCGACAGATTTATTCATTGTGGGGCTTCCCTGGTGGCTCAGACTGTAAAGAATCTGCCTTTAGTACAGGAGACCCGGGTTCAGTCCCTGGGTTGGGAAAATCCCCTGGAGAAAAGAATGACTATCCACTCCAGTATTCTTGCCTAGAGAATTCCATGGACAGAGGAACCTGGTTGGGCTACAGTCCATGGGGTTGCAAAGATCTGGACATGATTGAGCTACTTTCATTTTCCCTTTTGAATCAAACATACCAAGGAAGTTAGGGGTAAAAGTCAGTGTTGTATTCCTTCTAACCATAATAAGAGCTACAAATATTGTTGAGATGCAAGGAAACACAAATACTCTTTCAAAGCCTAGGGAACTGAAGAATGGTTCTCTGTGATTTTTTTTTTTTAATTCATTTTTTCACTTGATATCACAGGAACAGTCTGTTGGTTTTGCAGGATTTGTGAATAAGGCTTGGATTGTCTTTTATTCTTCTGGAATTGTTCTATTCCTTTTTTAGACTTTTTTTTCTTTTTTATAGCATTCTAGTTTAACCACTGTGCTTTCAGGAGTTGATTGCCATTCCTTAGCAGCTCTTTAAAATAATGTGTTTATATTTGTTGCAGCAGTCTAAAGTTTTTCCTCATTACTTCCAGTACTCCCTTTTGTATTGTTTCTTTGTACTGAAATCCCTCAAAGGGCAACAACTTTGTTGCTCTGCATTTTCTACTTTGTGCCTAGCCTCAAGTCCTTCGCCAGTTGGCACTTCACTAATTGTATTTCCATTGAGCATTATAAACTGTTCACATTTCTAGAAGAGAAGGATAAATTAAGATGTATGAATTCTAAAATTAATGTGAAACTGGCACCTTGATGATTCTGAAAACAGAGATTAAGTTAAAACCACAAGAAATGTAATTAATATAATTTCTTTAGGAGAGTGTACTTTTCTTTCTATTTTTTTTTAAACAACTTTATTTTTTGGAGAAGTTTTTAGTGAGTGAAGTCGCTTAGTTGTGTCCAACTCTGTGTGACCCCATGGACTGTAGCCTACCAAACTCCTCTGTTCATGATATTTTCCAGGCAAGAGTACTGGAGTAGGTTGCCATTTCCTTCTCCAGTGGATCTTCCCAACCCAGGGATCGAACCCAGGTCTCCCGCTTTGTAGGCAGACACTTTACCGTCTGAGCCACCAGGGACAAGTGTTTGGTTCAAGGCAAAATTGAGTGGAGATAGACATCCCTAGTGGTCCAGTGGTTAAGACTCCACGTTTCCACCGCAGGGTACACTGGTTCAGTCCCTACTCAGGGGAAGTTATGCATGCCATGGGGAAAAAAAAAAAAATGAGTGGAAGGTGCAGAGGTCTCCCACATAGCCTCTTGTCCCTACTCAAACATAATCTCTCTCCATTACCAACATCTACCACATTTGTTACTACTGGTGGACCTACACTGACACATCAGTGTCATCCAAAATCCAGTTCACTCCTGGGAACTATACAGTACACTACAGTTCACTCTTGGTTTTGTGCAGTCTATGAATTTGGACAAATGTATAATGATGTGCCTCCATCATTATAGTATCATATGATGTAGTTTTACTGCCTTAAAATTCCTCTGTGCTAAGCCTACTCACCCTTTTCTCCACCCTTAGCAACTATTGATCTTTTTTTTTTTTCTTTTTTCACTGTATCTTTCTTTTTGTCTTTTCCAGTAGGTAATATAGTTGAAATCATACAGTATGTATCCTTTCAACTGGTTTCATTCATATAGTAATATGAATGTAAGTTTCTTGCATGCCTGCTTGGTAGCTCATTTCTTTATAGTGCTGAAAAGCACTCCATTGTCTGTATGTATCACTGTTTATCCATTCACCTACTGATGAGCTTCCAGGTTTTTGACAATTAAGAAAAAGCTACTACGGATATGTGGGTGCAAGTTTTTGTGTGGACGTGACGTAGAGCATGTTTTCATATGTTTTTTGCCATACAATATCTTCTTTGACCTTTGGCCACTTTTTAATCAGTTTGCTTGTTTTCTTATTGTTGAGTTTTAAAAGTTCATTTTATATTTTGGGTAACAGTCCTTTATCAGATGTCTTTTGCAAATATATTCTCCCAGTCTGTGGACTTCTTTTCCTTTCCTTGAAGCCACAAAGTTTAGATACTGTAGCTTTGTGATAAATCAGGCATTGTGAATTCTCTTTGTCCTTCTCTTTCACAATTGATTTAATGTGATTTTTTAGAAGTGTGTGACTTTTTTTGAGGTGAAAATTACAGTTTTAATTATGTTACTGTCATATTGGCAACCCAGTCCAGTGTTCTTGCCTGGAGAATCCCAGGGACGGCGGAGCCTGGTGGGCTGCTGTCTATGGGGTCACACAGAGTCGGACACGACTGAAGCGACTTAGCAGCAGCAGCATATACCATAAAAATATTGATTATTAAAAATGACTAGGACAGTGCAGTTTTTGATGGAGAAGAAGGCTTTTACATAAGATGGGAAAGAGAGTGGGATAGACTATATGCTAAATTATAATTAAAATGAAGATGTTGGCTTGAAGAAGCTATTTATTGTATTTTCATGCTAATATTACTGAAATATACATAAGATAGTATTCACTGTAATAAAATAAACTATACTTAATATAACCTTGAAAATTATTAAGACTTTAACAAGCATGGAGTCTTAATTTCTGATAAGAAACAGATTGATAACTGAAAGATTGTTTTATGTAAGAGTTAACAGAGTTTTACCTGAAATTCATCAGAAGCAAGTGAGAAAATAGGATAAAAAGAAATAGGCATAGTATATCCTAGTTATAGACAGCATTGGTTATATAGCTTGAAAAGTTTCTTTTAAGGATCATGCACATCATTTATATGGCTCTCAAAGGCTTCTCTGGTGGCTCAGACAGTAAAGAATCTGCCTGCAATGCAGGAGACCTGGGTTCAATCCCTGGGTTGGGAAGATCCCCTGGAGGAGGCATGGCAACCCACTCCAATATTCTTGCCTGGAGAATCCCCCTGGACAGAGGAGCCTGAAGGGCTACAGTCCATGCGGTTGCAAAGAGTCCGACATGACTGAGAGACTAAGCACTAGGACAAAGCGCCCTTACATGAACAATGCAAAGAAATACAGGAGAACAGTAGAATGGGAAAGACTAGTGATCTCTTCAATAAAATGGAGATACCAAGGGAACATTTAATGCAAAGATGGGCACAATGAAGGACAGAAACAGCAAGGACCTAACAGAATCAGAAGAGTTTAAGAAGAGGTGGAAAGAATACACAGAAGAACTGTACAGAGAAGGTATCAATGACTGGATAACCATGATGGTGTGGTCACTCACCTAGAACCACACTTTCTGGAGTGTGAAGTCAAGTGAGCCTTAGGAAGCATTACTATGAACAAAGTTAGTGGAGGTGATAGAATTCCAGCTGAGCTATTTCAAATCCTAAAAATGATCCTATTAAAGTGCTGCACTCAATATGTCAGCAGATTTGGAAAACTCAGCTGTGGCCACAGGACTGAAAAAGTTCAGTTTTCATTCCAGTTCAAAAGAAGGGCAAAGCTAAAGCATGTTCAAACTACCAAACGACTGTGCTCATTTCACATGCTAGCAAGATTATACTCAAAATCCTTCAAGCTAGGCTTCAGAAGTACATGAACCAAGAAATTAGAAGTGTATAAGCTGGATTTAAAAAAGGCAGAGGAACCAGAGGTCAAATTGCCAACATCCTTTGGATCATAGAGAAAGCAAAGGAGTTCCAGAAATAATTCTATTTCTGCTTCATTGACTATACTAATGCCTTTGATGTGTGGATCACAACAAGTTATGGAAAGTTCCTAAAGAGATAGGAATACCAAACTACCTTACCTGTCTCCTGAGAAACCTGCATGCAGGTCAAGAAGCAACAGTTAAAACCAGACATGAGTGGACTGGTTCAAAATTGGCAAAGGTGTACATCAAGGCTGTATATTGTCACCCTGCTTATTTAATTTGTATGCAGAGTGCATCATGTGAATTGCCAGGCTGGATGAAGCACAAACTGGAATCAAGATTGCTGGGAGAAATATCAGTAACCTCAGATATGCAGATGACATCACCCTAATGACAGAAAGTGAAGAGGAACTAGAGAGGCTTTTAATGAAGGTGAAAGAGGAGAGTGAAAAAGCTGGCTTAAAACTCAACGTTCAAAAAACGAAGATCATGGCACCCAGTCCCATCACTTCATGGCAAATAAATGGGGAAAAAGTGGAAACAGTGGCAGATTTTATTTTCTTGGCCTCTAATATCTGTGGACAGTGACTGCAGCCATGAAATTCAAGATGCTTACTCCTTGGAAGGAAAGCTATGACAAACTTAGGCAGCATATTAAAAAGCAGAGACATTACTTTTCTGACAAAGGTCCATCTAATCAAAGCTATGGTTTTTCCAGTAGTCATGTACTGATATGAGAGTTAGAACATAAAGAAAGCTGAGCACAGAAGAATTGAGCTTTCAAATTGTGGTGTGGGAGAAGACTTTTCTTTTTTAATTAATTTATTTTTTATTGAAAAATAATTGCTTTACAGAGTAACATGGGAGAAAACTTCTGAGAGTCATTTGAACTGCAAGGGGATCAAACCAGTCAATCCAAAAGGCAATCAGTTCTGAATGCTCATTGGAAGGACTGTTCTGAAGCTGAAGCTCCAGTACTTTGGCCATCTGATACAAAGAACTGACTCATTGGAAAAGACCCTGATGCTGGGAAAGACTGAGGGCTAGAGGAGAAGGGGGTGACAGCGAATGTGATGGTTAGATGGCATCACCAGCTCAATGTACATGAGTTTGAGTAAACTAAGGGAAATAGTGAAGGACAGGGATCCCTGGCATGTTGCAGTCCATGTAGTTTCAGCAGTGAGACATGACTTAACAACTGAACAACAACATAAGAGCAAAGAAAGAAGTCCTGGTGTTAGACTCAAAACTCAATTCCCCAAGCAGGCTGTATCTGCAAAATGTCACTAAAAAGAAAAAAATCGAAAGACACCAAGTCAAAGACAACAATGGCCAACAGAATTGAAAATGAGTTTAATGTCCCAGAGTCTGGAACCCCGAGTAGTCAAAGTGAGATATGAACTTGAGAGAATGAACAAGTAGAGCAGTCAGAACATCAAGAAATATACATATCTGTATTTTAGATTCCTCCCTGAGGGCATTTTTCATATGAATAGACACAAAACCTCCTCAGATAATGACCCTAGAAGTAAGGCGGCGTTTCTAAATTCCACAGTTAATATGTACTATTGTGTGTGTTAGTTGTTCAGTGATGTCCAACTCTTTGCAATCCCATGGAGTGTAGCCCACCAGGATCCTCTATCCATGGGATTCTCTAGGCAAGAACACTGGAGTGGGTTGCCATTTCTTCAGGGGAACTTCCCGACCCAGGAATCGAACTCGAATCTTCTGCATTGCAGGCAGATTCTTTACCATCTGAGCCACCAGGAAAACACAATCTAGAATATTAAGATAAAATAATACAAAATCCGTATGTGTGTCATACATCTACCACTTGTCCCTATTTTTTTAATCTTATTTTCTTTTACTTTATTTTATTTTTTTATATTGTAGTGGTTTTTGCGATACATTGACATGAATCAGCCATGGATTTACATGTGTTCCCCTTCCCGGTCCCCACTCCCGCCTCCCTCTCCATCCCATTCCTCTGGGTCTTCCCAGTGCACCAGCCCTGAGCACTTGTCTCATACATCCAATCTGGGCTGGTGATCTGTTTCACCCTTGATAGTATACTTGTTTCAATGCTATTCTCTCAGAATATCCCACCCTCGCCTTCTCCCACAGAGTGTAAAAGTCTGTTCTGTATATCTGTGTCTCTTTCTGTTTTGCATATAGGGTTATCGTTACCATCTTTTTAAATTCCATATATATGTGTTAGTATACTGTATTGGTCTTTATCTTTCTGGATTACTTCACTCTGTATAATGGACTCCAGTTTAATCCATCTCATTAGAATTGATTCTAATGAATTCTTTTTAATGGCTCAGTAATATTCCATTGTGTATATGTACCACAGTTTCCTTATCCATTCGTCTGCTGATGGGCATCTAGGTTGCTTCCATATCCTGGCTATTATAAACAGTGCTGTGATGAACACTGGGGTACATGTGTCTCTTTCAGATCTGGTTTCCTCGGTGTGTATACCCAGGAGTGGGATTGCTGGGTCATATGGCAGTTCTATTTCCAGCGTTTTAAGGAATCTCCACAGTGTTCTCCATAGTGGCCGTACTAGTTTGCATTCCCACCAACAGTGTAAGAGGGTTCCCTTTTCTCCACACCCTCTCCAGCATTTTATTGCTTGTAGACTTTTGGATAGCAGCCATTCTGACTGGCGTGTAATGGTACTTCATTGTGGTTTTGATTTGCATTTCTCTGATAATGAGTGATGTTGAGCATCTTTTCGTGTGTTTGTTAGCCATCTCTATGTCTTCTTTGGAGAAATGTCTGTTTAGTTCTTTGGCCCATTTTTTGATTGGATCATTTATTTTTGTCGGATTGAGCTGCAGGAGTTGCTTGTATATTTTTGAGATTAATCCTTTGTCTGTTTCTTCATTTGCTATTATTTTCTCCCCTTCTGAAGGCTGTCTTTTCACCTTGCTTATAGCTTCCTTTGTTGTGCAAAAGCTTTTAAGTTTCATTAGGTCCCATTTGTTTATTTTTGCTTTTATTTCCAATATTCTGGGAGGTGGGTCATAGAGGATCCTGCTGTGATTTATGTCGGAGAGTGTTTTGCCTATATTCTCCTCTAGGAGTTTTATAGTTTCTGGTCTTACATTTAGATCTTTAATCCATTTTGAGTTTATTTTTGTGTATGGTGTTAGAAAGTATTCTAGTTTCATTCTTTTACAAGTGGTTGACCAGTTTTCCCAGTACCACTTCTTAAAGAGGTTGTCTTTTTTCCAGTGTATATTCTTGCCTCCTTTGTCGGAGATAAGGTGTCCGTAGGTATGTGGCTCCATAGCTCAGGAGTTAGAGCACTGGTCTTGTACCACTTCTCTCTAAATTAAGCCTTTTTAACCCTCAGTTTGCTTTCTACAAAATAGGATGCTACAAGTAGACTAACCATATGAATTTTGGGGAAAATTAAATGATAGTGTATTTCCACAGACTTTAGCTTTTCATCAGACATGTAAGAACACTTGATAAACTTAGCTGTTTTGAGTCCTACTGTATGCTTAGCTATATGTTCCAAGTGTAAATGCCATGAGTGGGGAGGGGAGAAACTGCACAATGTGTTTATTAATTTATGACCCAATTAATTTCATTTGGGGGGCAAGTTTCTACTCTATTCTAGCCTTTAAAGATACAAAACTAACCAGCAAATTTCCTATCATCCGTGAAATTTGGAGGGTCCCAGAGTCTAGTTGGAAGAGGGACAATATTAGATATGAATAGAATAACCCTTGCTCTCAATGTGGGCAACCCAGCGCCAGACCTGTAAAGTAGTCAGTTTTCAATAAATAATTTATCGAAAGATATGATAAAGAATGCCTGACTAATACATACACAGACATACAACGAATGGCCAAAAGGATATAGATAGGCAACAGACGGATAAAAATAGCAAAGGATATTGAGTTGAATTGAGTTAGGAGGTAATAAAAATGGGCCATTCAAGATATGTGATGTGAACTGGGTGTGAGGTAGTATGCAAATTGTAAGAGATTTCTGTGATCCTTTAATGGCTCCAAAACCCTGCTAACTCTAGGGGATATGAATGTAAATTACACAGCAGCCTGCCCTGAATGTGCCTAAAGAGACAGATAGGAAAACAAAAGGTGGAAATACAGCAGATTGGTTTCATCATGTACAGGCCCATTGCTCTTTATCTCTCACACCTATCACAATGCCTGGTACACTGTGGATCTATAACAATTTTTGATGCATGATTTAAAAAGAATTAATTAAGCTAACTAAAAAACAGTGAGAAATGGCTAGTAAGATTAAGAAAGAATTCACAAAGGAGGTAATATTTCACCTGGACTTGCTGATCAGAAATGACTCATTGGGTACCCTGATGGGTGAGAAGATTGAGTAGTCTGTGCTGTCTGTTGCTTTACATCTAAATGGTAGGTTGAGTATGATAGGCCACTAAGAAGAAGGCGTAATTCCTGCCCCTAAGTATCTTACTGAAGATAGGTTTCAT
Organism: Dama dama; assembly: GCF_033118175.1. Taxonomy (NCBI): domain Eukaryota; kingdom Metazoa; phylum Chordata; class Mammalia; order Artiodactyla; family Cervidae; genus Dama; species Dama dama. The sequence goes on along the minus strand of NC_083689.1, from coordinate 75,722,493 downwards.
TCTCCTTTGAGCTATATTCTTCTGAAATTATAGCATGCAAGACATAAAATAATCACCTTCTTTACTACTAAGTTGAAAGATCAGTTTACTGATTGCCTTGGTGTAGCTCAGATTATAGGGTTTTGGTGGGGTTTGTTTGTTTGTTTGTTTGTTTTTTGTTTTTTTTTTTCTGTTACTACAGTCTTTCTCCTTGGTTAACTATAATTGAAATTGTAAATTGTCATTTTGCCACCAGGAATGGAGTTTAATCTCAGAGTTTATTAGGAATCAATTCCTTTAGGCCCCTGGATACATATAACAATAGACACTGGAATCAGTTATTTAGCCTCCATAGAGCTGTGCTTGATTATTTGTCATCCACCAGAGGCATTCTGGTTAGGAAGGTTTGTGCTTTGAGATGCTTCTATTTCCAAATCTAGCCCTTTTCGTTATGTAGGTGACTTCAAAGACTGCCCCTTTCTCAAGTAACACCTCCTGGTTTGGATACTTAATCCAATCATTTATTTGTCCCTGATTCATTTTCTCTGAGTGTTATAATCAATGTCGTAATCATTGATCATAATCAAATTTTAATTCTCTCATATTCTTACTGATAAACATATATGATGATTATAAAAGAAAACGAGTGCAAAGTACACCTTCATTAGGTATAGTTAGGAAGTTTCTCATCTGAGAACTTTCAACAGGAATACCTCAAACCCCTAACAGTCTGTGCTCTTAGCACGGTACACAATCAGGTGTTCATGGATTTGTTTTCTCTGCTGAAGTTAGTAGGATGAAATGCGAGCCCAGCATCTCGGTATGAAAATCTATGTCCTCAAGACACTGTACTGAACCCCCATAACAACTTCTTGTTATGTCCTCCTGTGCTTGGCTTTTCTAGCCTCTGTATTTAGTTAGAAATTCTTTGTGCATGCAGAAGGCTCCTGTTACTTATTCCAACCAAGAAAGATAAAATGGGCAGTGTTTAATCTTTTACCTTTCTGCCACTGCTAAGTCGCTTCAGTTGTGTCCAACTCTATGCGACCCCGTAGATGGCAGCCCACCAGGCCTCGCCATCCCTGGGATTCTCCAGGCAAGAACACTGGAGTGGGTTGCCATTTCCTTCTCCAATGCATGAAAGTGAAAAGTGAAAGTGAAGTCGCTCAGTTGTGTCCAACTCCTAGAGACCCCATGGACTGTAGCCTACCAGGCTCCTCTGTCCATGGGGTTTTCCAGGCAAGAGTACTAGAGTGGGTTGCCATCCTGGGAATAGCTTAATATTCTGCCTGTCTCTGAAATCCTGACACTCTTTCTTGATGACAGCGTATCAATGAGTGAGTTTGTCAGGATTTGTTGATTATGGCAGAAATAGTGCCAGTGACTGTTTCCAAGACAAGGGCCTGAGAGAGTTTAGATGGCTTCCTTTTTGGGGATAGGAAACTGTCCAAAAAGGAAAACCCTCTCATTTAATGAAATACGAAATTTTACCTGTAATGTGTATTTTTAATAAGACATTATCATCTGATGGGGGAAATCACTTTGACAGGTAAATGAGAGCACCATGAGATGATGATGATAATGCAGATTGAGTACGTACACTGATGGTTTGACTCAAGGTGTTTTTCTTTTTTTTTTCTTCCTTCCTTCCTTCCTTCATTCTTTTTTTTTTTTTTCATTCTTTTTTTAAATTTAGAAAGTAAGTAACATTTCACACACTGTGGAAACATAGGGAAAAATAGATTCTTTAAAAAATTCTCCATTCAGAGGATGAACAACCTTGAAGATCTTAAAAGTTGTTCATGGTAAAATTACCACCTTTATTATTGCTAGTTTCTACTGGTCATGTGTCCCTTTAGAAAGTCTATAGTGACTACACTTATCACTTATTTAATTTTATGAACTAAACTGTTCTCTACTTCTATTTATGCATTATAAGCAATTTAATTTATATCTTTTCCTAGATATGTCTGTCTGAGCTTCTAACATGTTTGGTGCCCCCTGGCAAATCTACAGATAATTAAGATTATTTTTGTTATAATAATTAAAATTTTATATTTTCATTATTTATCAGCATGGAAGAATTGAAAATCAGTGAGGCCCCTCTGTTATCTCAGAAACTCCATTTGCAGTTAGCAAGATCAATCAATTCGACTTATTCTTGAACTATCTCCTTGTAGGAAAATTATCCAAAATTTGAAAAAAAAATAAAAATGTTGATTGTGTGACTTCAGTATGATGCTAGATTATTTTCTAGTAAGCCCATCTGAGTGTTATCTGATGCTGCTAGAAAATGTAGCTTTGGCTAATGGTCAGAGCTTTGATGTTTTTTACAGCCCTTCTAAGTTAGCCATTAACTTGTAGAAACTGATGTCAAATAACTGTTTTCCTCTCCAAAAGAGATGATAATCCCAAAGATCATGGTTTGTTGCTTTGTAGGATATTTTCCAGTACTGAAATCTTATTTCAACTTTCCTTTCCCCACTATGCATGTATGCCACTTTCTCAAATCCTTTCTACACCATCTCTTACATTCTGCCGGTTCTCTCATTAATACACAAATTAAATTTTGGGGTATATTTACTCTCTGTTTGTATGAAAATTTTGCATTTAACAGTTTGAAAATTGTCTTTCTTCTGTAATATCTTGAGTCACTCTGGTTGAATACACAAAGGTTTTTAAAGAAAATAAGCAATACATTTAAAAGATGAAGTCTCCATGTTTATAATCTCACATTCACTTGGAGAAGGTACAATAGAGGGGTTAAGCATGATTTTTAAAAACTATCATTGAATATGAATTTGGTATATTGAGGGATTTGTTTATTCAAAACTTTGGTCATATTTAGGTAACTTAGAATTATAAGTGATTTGCAAATACTAGATTTTTTTAAATTATTAAATAGTAGTATAAGTAGCTATAGCATTCATAGTCTATGATTTATCAGGAGAACCTTTATTTTGAGAGAAAATTTCTTCCCCTGTTAAAATCTTCCATGTAACAGATCAGAAACAAATGGGTCACTGACTCCCTAATTTGAAAGGTCTGTGAGTCTCAATCCTGTGGGACTGGCCAAGTTGAAGGTGTTGGGCACACACAGGTCACCTCTTTTTTTGTCTCCTAATAACCATGTAGGCCACCCTGTTAAATCACTTGTGAATTATGAGAGAAGTGAGCTCATTTATCATCATTGCTCTTTCTTTTCTAATTTAATTTTTATTTCATATTGGAGTAGATTTACAATGTTATGTTAGTTTCAGTTTTACAGCAAAGTGATTCAGTATACCGTACACACACACACACACATTCTTTTTTAGATTCTTTTTCTGTATAGGTTATTATGTGCTTCCGCAGTGGTGTTAGTGGTAAAGAACCTGCCTGCCAATGCAGGAGAGTTCCCTGTGCAACAGTAGGTGCTTGTTGGTTATCTATTTTATATACTGTATAATATACCGAACCTCTTAATTTCCAACCTCCTAATTTCTCATTGCACTGTCTATGGAAAGGATCTGTTGACAGGCATATTCCTGGCTCAGCTAACTCAATCATCATAAATACGGGGTCCTTGATTACAGCCACTGTGTCCTGAGGCAGGAGAACCAACTACAGAAGCACAACAAGCCACGGTAGTGGCATCAGAAGGACAGGACAATTGAGATGTCAAATGGGCAGTTGAGAGAGGACTATTACACACGTAAGTAAGTGTTAGTCGCTCAGTCGTGCCCAACTCTTTGTGACCCCATGGACTGCAGCCCATCAGGCTCCTCTGTCCATGAGATTTTCCAGATAAGGATACTGGAGTGGGTTGCCATTTTCTTCTCCAGGGTATCTTCCCAACCCAGGGATCGAACCCGGATCTCCTGCACTGCAGGCAGATTCTTTACCTACTGAGCTATAAGGGAAGCCCAAGCTAGAGTACCATCAGAAGTGGGATTACACACTTATCCCCAGTCAATTCCATGGTTATTAGAAGAGTGGAAAGTTTTACTTCTAATCCTTTGGTTCTGTTCACTTCTAATCTTCATTGCTCAAGAGTCATTCAATTTCAAGTTATATATCAATCTCAAAGCAGTTTAAAAAAAACCACAAAGAAATACTGTAAAATATGCCTGTCAACAGATCCTCTCCATAGAAAGTGTAATGAGAAAATAAGAGGTTGGAAATTAACAGGTTGGGTATATTATATATACCATATATAAAATAGATACCCAACAAGGACCTGCTGTTTAGCACAGGGATCATAACTCAGTTGGTAAAGAATCCACCTGCAGTGCAGGAGCCCCAGGTTCGATTCCTCGGTCAGGAAGCTCCCCTGGAGAAGGGATAGGCTACCCACTCCAGTATTCTTGGGCTTCCTTCATCGTCAGCGGTAAAGAGTTTGCCTGCAATGTGGGAGACCTGGGTTCAATCCCCAGGTTGGGAAGATCCACTGGAGAAAGGAAAGGCTACCCACTCCAGTATTCTGGCCTGGAGAATTCCATGGACTGTAGTCCATGGAATTGCAAAGAATCGGACACAACTGAGTGATCTTCACTTTCACTCAGATGGTCTTACATGAGACTAACTAAAGAACAAACAATTTGTGAACATTCTGACACATTAAAATTACATACTATCAGATGAAATCAAAGCCAGAAAATGCTTTTCCTTTTACATAGTTATTCTGGAAAATATGCAAGAATTTTACCTCATTCTATGGAGATAAAAGATGTTCTCCTGCTTCCCAGAAAGAAGCCAAGGCCTGAGGTAAGGGTCCCAGGTGAATTTCAGGGAGTGAAAAATGGAAAATGAGATCAGAGAGAGAAACTGTACACTGATGTCCTTAAGAGTTGGCTCTGTGTGGACTGAAATGATGTAAACACAGTTTTTTTTACACTGTCTCAACTACATATGCAAGTCTGCCTCTCACTTATACAATGCCTTTGTGGCATTAAGGGGGAAAAAGCCAATTTATCTGTCTCCTCACGGCATATGAATTAGAAAAAGGCACTCCTTTATTTATATAGGTCCATGAAAAACAGGTTGTCTAGGATTGTGAGGCCTGTAAGGTCTTTTACCTTACAGTTGCAAAATCTATAAAAATCTGTGTGAGTGTGTCTGATTGGCTATTAATAATGATGCTAAAAAAAACTTGCCTTCTGTGCACCAGTGCTGAATTGAATCTCAGAGACAGAGTTTGGAGCGAAGTTTGGGTGTTAATAGAAAAGAATAGCTTTATTGCTTTCCAGGCAAAAGGAGAAACAGCAGGCTTGTATCCTCAAAAGCTGTGTCCCAACTTGGGTAGGAGGGAGTTTGGTGAGGAGTTTTATAGCAAGGATTCAAGGGCAGGGTTGCTGATAAGGATCAGGGTGTGTACAGATCCTGTACTCTTTTAATCTGGCCTCAGGTGGCCTTGAGGCTATCAAACTGTGACCTTCTCTAGAATGAACACTTCATCAAGTAGTTAACATCTTCAGTTTTTTGGGGGTATTGGTTCTGTAGAAGAGCTCAAAAATAACTGTTAGGTGTATTCCTTGAGGCAGAGCCAGTACCTTGCCCCACGGCTGCACTATTATTTCTTGACTGCTCCTCCTTGTCTCTGTATCCTTTCCCTTCCCCGATTAATGTTTGAATTTGCCCTTTGCAACTCAGGGAAGGTCATGGAGGCTGAAGCCTATTTCCTACAAACAAGAAATGGGGAACACAGAAAGACTTCCATGCCCAGGAGCCTCACAGCATCCTGTGAGGTTTCAGTAACAAATTGTTACCTCTGTGTGAAGGATTTATACCTGTTTGCCCTCTTTGATGTCACAGGAACTGCAAAAAGGCTTTCTGTAGTAAAGAATTTGTTGTTCTTGTTTAGTCTCTCAGTCATGTCCAATTCTTTGTGACCCCATAGACTGCAGCAGGCCAGGCTTCCCTGTCCTTCACCATCTCACAGAGCTTGCTCAAACTCATGTCCATTGAGTCAGTGATGCCATCCAACCATCTCATCCTCTGTTGTCCCCTTCTCTTCCTTCCTTCCATCTTTCCCAGCATCAGGGTCTTTTCCAATGAGTCAGTTCTTCGCATCAGGTACCCAAAGTATTGGAGCTTCAGGTGCAGCATTAGTCCTTCTATTGAATATTCAGGACTGATTTCCTTTAGGATTGACTGGTTTGATCTCCTTATAGTCCAAGGGACTCTCAAGAGTATTTTCCAACACCACAGTTCAAAAGCATCAATTCTTCGGCATTCAGCCTTTATGGTCCAACTCTCATAACTATACACGACTACTGGGAAACCGTAGCTTTAACTATACAAACCTTTGTCAGCAAAGTAATGTCTCTGCTTTTTAATACACTATCTAGGTTTGTCATAGCTTTTCTTCCAAGGAGCAAGTGTCTTTTTAATTTAATTTAACCTTACCCAAAGAGATAGCTGAATTTTGCCCTATATTTCTGAGAGGTAATCTTTAAATTCTTGGAGATTTTTGTTCGCCTGGTGGATGGTATCATTCCAGATAGTTTAACAGTGTGATATAGGATGGGAACTTTGAAAGGGAAAGTCGTATCTGACTTTTTGTGTCCCCATGGACTATCGAGTCTATGGAATTCTTCAGGACAGAATACTGGAGTGGGTAACCTTTCCCTTCTCCAGGAGATCTTCCCAACCCAAGGATCAAACCCAGGTCTCCCACATTGCAGGTGGATTCTTTACCAACTGAGCCACAAGGGAAGCCCAAGAATATTGGAGTGGGTAGCTTTGGGTCACATCATGTCACCTCTGAGGGCCTGGAAAATGAGGTCAGCCATGTGGGAGGTCAATCACACTTACAAAATGGAGCCCAGTAAACATTCTGTTCTCAAGGCTATGGTAAGTTTCCCTGGTTGTCAGCAAGTGTGTAGCATATTGTTACACGTCCATACTTGGGAAGTAATATTACCCATGACTCCATTGGGGAAGAACAGCTAGAAGCTCTACGTTTGGAAGTTTTTTGCACTGTAATGTGGGCCTCTTCTCTTGCTCATTCTGATCTGTGTCTTTAGCTGTAATAAATTGTAACTGTGACCATAAAAACTTTTAGTGACTTCTGTGAGTCTTAGCTAATTTTTGAACCTCCAAGGGTCACCTCTGGGACTCCAAAACTTTCAAATGGCATCAAAAATACTGAGTCTCGTGACTTGCTCTCCCTCTAACTTAACGGCGTTTTACTTTATGGCTTATTTGCTCCAGATCTTCTCTATCTCCTGTGATGCCCCATTCTCTAAACTCTATGCACATAGAAATACACATATGTATATTCTATCAGTTAGCTTAATGTTGGCTTTTGTAATAAATAAACCCCCAAATATATAATGGTTTTAACACATGAGGAATTTGCTTCTCATCTTTTAATAATTTCAAAATGGTATCAGTGACTTGAATTTTGTCATTCTTCAGCATGCAGCTTTCAGTGTCTGTATGCTCATTTATCAAGTAAGGGAAAGAGTATTGGGAATAGTGTTTGGTCCAGGCTTGGGGCATAAAGAGCATCTATGTGCCCAGGGAAATAAGTGGATATATGAAGAGCTAGTCACTTTCTGCCTTATACATTCATATTTTCTCTTCCCCAATCCCCCTGGGTCCCTCAGGCTATCAGTAGTTAATAGAATAAATAGAATAATGACTGTGTTAATTGGTGATTATGTGTTAATCTTACATTATATATTTGTAATCCTACAGCGTCTCAACTCATAGAAGTGAACATTTTTAGAAATTTGGGCCACCCAAATTTTTTGATCACTCTGTCATCAAGAATGACAAGGACAACCCTGTCACTCTGCTCACAGGAATGAAGTCTTAAATATAAAGAGTATTGTTAGCATGATGAAAAGCACAACACTGGAGTGTGAGTTTAAAATTTTTCCAGGATCATACTGTAGCCTAGGAGTAGCCTAGGATCAAACTGTAGCCTATGAGTCAACCACTTAGTAGCTCTGAGGAAACTGCTCTGAAGAGGCAGGGGAAGAGCTGGTATCTATCTATGTGTAGATATATATATTCCCCCGCTCTGGGGAGATTACATGTAGTCAGATATAGTCAAGCATGCATCTTGGTAAAAAAAAAATATATATATATAGCTCAAATTAAAGATTTTAGTACTTTTCTATGTATGGAAAGGTACAGGAATTTGGATACACTGAAATTCTCCCTGAGATATGCACCTGACTCCTGAGGGGCCCTTCTGAGGGGCCCTTTTGTCCAAAGCACAGAGTTCTTCATTCTGGTATTTTTCATCCTAAAGTCCTTTAAGGTTCATTGTTAGTAAGCTATTGCAGAGGATTGCATCACTTAACCACTGTGCAGCTTGGGGAAGATTGAGATTCATTATTTTTGTTGTTGTTGTTGTTCACAGTATGGTAATAACTTTTATTGAGTGCCTACAATGGGAATATGCAGATAACACCACCCTTATGGCAGAAGTGAAGAAGAACTAAAGAGCCTCTTGATGAAAGTTAAAGACAAGAGTGAAAAGGTTGGCTTAAAGCCCAACATTCAGAAAACTAAGATCATGGCATCCGGTCCCATCACTTCATGGCAAATAGGTGGGAAAACAGTGGCTGACTTTATTTTTTTGGTCTCCAAAATCACTGCAGATGGTGACTGCAGCCATGAAATTAAAAGACACTTCCTCCTTGGAAGGAAAGTTATGACCAACCTAGATGGCATATTAAAAAGCAGAGACATTACTTTGCTGACAAAGGTCTATCTAGTAAAGGCTCTGGTTTTTCCAGTGGTCATGCATGGATGTGAGAGTTGGACTATAAAGAAAGCTGAGCACTGAAGAATTGATGCTTTTGAACTATGGTGTTGGAGAAGATCCAACCAGTCCATCCTAAAGGAGATCAGTCTTGGGTGTTCATTGGAAGGACTGATGTTGAAGCTGAAACTCTGATCCTTCGGCCACCTGATGGGAAGAGCTGACTCATTTGGAAAGACCCTGATGCTGGGAAATATTGAGGGTAGGAGGAAAAGGGGACGACAAAGGATGAGATGGTTGGATGGCATCACTGACTCAATGGACATGAGTTTGGGTAAACTCCAGGAGTTGGTGATGGACAGGGAGGCCTGGCATGTTGTAGTCCATAGGGTCGCAAAGAGTCAGACACGACTGAGTGACTGAACTGTACTGAACAATGGGAAAGGCATTATTTGAAGAATTAAGGATGCATTATTTAATTTAATCTTTTACAACAGCCCTAAGTAATAGACATTAGCTGGAAATTGTTGGTGCTGGGACACCAGTCAATATAGTTTGACTCAAAAACCTCACCACTATAACTATGCAATTTATAATTTCTTTAAGTGGACTGTGGGAATTCAGCTACTCTAATTTTTCTCCAAGTTAGAGAAATTTTGTATTTTCATTCTGAATTCATACCATAGGGGGACAAATTTTGCCATCCCAAAATGTGTCTCTTTGGCATGAGATTTAATTTAGGTTGATTATTTTTAAGACACATATGCATTAGGAAGTCTTTTTTATTTTACTTCCCCTTAGCTTCCTAAAGAACTTAGATGAAGGTTCTGTTTTAGTCATAGAGCTATCATCAGAGATAGATGCAAAGAATATATTCTAGGTATGGTGGAGAAATTTAAGCAGGGCCTAGAGGTCAGAGTCTACTCTTTGTCCTATTGTCTCTGCAGGGCCCAGCAAATCTTTATTTATCAAATATTTTATTTTCGGTGTGTGTTGTTAGTTGCTCAGTTATGTCTGACTCTTTGTGACACCATAGACTGTAGTCTTCCATGCTCCTCTGTCCATGGGTTTCTTCAGGCAAGAATACTGGAGTGGGTTACCATGCCCTTCTCCAGGGGATCTTCCTGACACAGAGATCAAACCCAGGTCTCCTGCATTGCAGACAGATTCTTTACCGCCTGAGCCAAGGGAAGCCTGTCCCCATATGAATTGCCTTCCTCCCCTTTGAGGTCCCAAACCACTACCCTCTTTTGTCTTTAGCTTTAGATGTTATTTATGATGAGGACTTCGGCCATTTTGGTGAGTTACTCAGTTTTCCTGGGTCTCTTCCATTGTAAATGTTATCAGTTTTTATTTGATTTTTTCTTGTTATTCATGTCAATTTAATTCTTAGAACAGCCAGAAGAACCTAGAAAAGTAGAGGAAAATTTCTTCCTCACCAGTAGTACCTTGTGTTAGGCTCAGAATCAACTACCTCCTCAGGTTCCATTCCTCGGTTACTGTCTTTTCTTTCCTTCATATCACACATCCTTTCAATTCCCCTGCCTCAACTGACACCTGCTCTCCTGAAAGTGAAACGTGGCGTTTACCATTTATATTTGCTACACTCAGCAGTGTCCTGGAAAACAAATATAAAAATGACAAGCTCCACTCCACACTATCTCTGGGTTTCACACTTTTCTTTCTCTCTGCAAATTTGGGGACAGTTCAGAATTTCTGTCAAAAAAGTTGTTGATGAAACATACTGCTTCCATTTTCTGACCTTTACAAGACTCCTGCAGTACCTATCTCTTGAGGAACAAAAAATGCAAAATAAAGCAACCATACAGCCTCCCTTGAGAGAAAGAAGAATGTTATTATGCCTAGTCTATCATCATTATCATCACCGGATAGTGTTTGCTAAGCTTCCAGGAGCACGAGGCAATGGGGTGGTTAAATTGGCATCTTTTCCTTCTCCCAAGAGCTTGCAGTTTAAATAGAAACAGAACAGCAAAGACAAACATATACAAGGTCAGGCTGAGACCAACACTAACACATTAGCATACTCATTAAAATAGAATAGGGCTCATTATAATTCAATACCAATAGGACCAGCAAGATGTACTATGAAAATATGCTAAACTAGGAGTCAAGGGGCTTTGCATCATGCACTTCACCTTACCAACCCTACGACTGATAGGCTTCCTGGGAAGGTGAACCAAATACAGATTAACATGGAAGTTTCTAAAATGGAAACTTCTAATATGGAAACAACTGAGGCTTAGAAAAGGCAAGTTCTTGCTTCACATCATTTTGATTCAAAAAAGCAGAGGCCAAACATAACTAAGGACAGGGAATTGTAAGGAATGGAATTACAGAAAGTTAGCCTTGGGGAAATGGGAAAGTGAGCAGACTCTTCCTTCTGCGTCTTTTTCCCTTGGGTTGTAAGGCTCATCTTTTGGCTCATATGTATAATGTAAATATATAAACATATGTATTCAGGGAATATTTATTAGAGCTCCTACTATGGCAAGCACAGTTACATGGATTTAAGATCCCATGGTATACATGAGTTTAGTGTAAACCCTGACAGTTGGGTTTTCTTTTTTTTAACTGCCTGACATAAGCTTTGATTACTTGGATTACTTCAAAGATGGCTATCTCAAATAAACTCATTGCCAGTCATAGGAATAGATGGAGGCAGGCCACACACTTCCTCCTATCCCCTCCGACTCCACCACCAACTCCTTTGTTTTAGAGATCATTATAGGTTCCGTTAACTAATTGTTTGAGCAACATTTCTCCCCTCCTTCTGCTCTTTAAATTACACTGTTATGTTTTAAATTCACCAATAAAGAGTGAGGCCACCAAACCCTAGGATCCTACCCTCACCTCCAATAAAAGTAGAACCCCAGGCGCTCACACCCTTTTTCATCATCTCTGTACCCATGATGTCTCTATGTGGCCCCAGGTAAGCCATGTAATTTCCAGGACACATAAACAATAAACCTTTTTTCCAGTTTTCTGGTGGGTTGCTGAACAGCATCTTGCAGTCATAATAAGAATCACAAGAGCTGATCCAACCACAGCTTTGGTTACAGATAGGCTTCTGCTGCTGCTAAGTCACTTCAGTCATGTCCGACTCTGTGCAGCCCCATGGACTGCAGCCTACCAGGCTCCTCTGTCCATGGGATTTTCCAGACAAGAGTACTGGAGTGGGGTGCCATTGCCTTCTCTGACAGATAGGCTGAGAAGGGCGCAAAACAATGAGCAGTTAAGTTTCCCCTCTTTGTGGAGCTGCTGTTCTAGGAAATGTGTAGAGACAGAAGATAAGTAATCAAACACAAGAAAATACCAGATGAAAGGGAGTATCAAGTAAAGAATTAAAACAGGATTGTGTTATACTGAGTTATTAGATTTCTTCTTATATCCAGGAGTCAGGGACAACCTCTTTTTCATTTACTATTTAAGGTAAGAGTTAAATATTACAAAGGAAAATGTGGAAGATAGGAAAGAAATAGAAGTCAACTAGGAATGAAATCCCTGAGATTATAGAAGAGTTTCTCCTTTCCACAAAGTAGCAGCGCCTGCATGAGGCTCCTAGTTTCTGTCCCAGTATACTAGGCCATATACTAGGCAAAAAAAAAAAAAAAAAAATAGAGAAGCTAAAGGCAAAGGAGAAAAGGAAAGATATACCCAATTGAATTCAGAGTTCCAAAAAATGGCAAGGAGAAACAAGAAAGCCTTCCTGAGGGGTCAGTGCAAAGAAACAGAGGAAAACAATAGAATGGGAAAGACTAGAGATCTCTTCAAGAAAACTAGAGATACCAAGGGAACATTTCATGCAAAAATGGGCACAATAAAGGACAGAAATGGTATGGATCTTACAGAAGCAGAAGATGTTAAAAAGAGATGGCAAGAATACACAGAAGAGCTATATGAAAAAGATCTTCATGACCAAGATAACTACGATAGTGTGATCATACACCTACAACCAGACATCCTGGAATGTGAAGTCAAATGGGCCTTAGGAAGCATCACTACGAACAAAGGTACTGGAGGTGATGGAATTCCAGTTGAGCTGTTTCAAATCCTAAAAGATGATGCTGTGAATGTGCTGCACTCAATATGCCAGCAAATTTGGAAAACCCAGCAGTGGCCACAGGACTGGAAGAAATCAATTTTCATTCCAATGCCAAAGAATGTTCAAACTACCTCACAGTTGTACTTATCTCACACGGTAGCAAAGTAATGCTCAAAATTCTCGAAGCCAGCCTTCAACAGTACATGAATCGTGAAATTCCAGATGTTCAAGCTGGATTTAGAAAAGGCAAAGGAACCAGAGATCAAATTGTCAACATCAATTGGATCATCAAAAAAGCAAGCGAGTTTCAGAAAAACATCTACTTCTGCTTTATTGACTATGCCAAAGCCTTTGACTGTGGATCACAACAAACTGTGGAAAATTCTTCAAGAGATTAGAATACCAGACCGCCTGACCTGCCTCCTGAGAAATCTGTATGGAGGTCAAGAGGCAACAGTTAGTACTGGACATGGAACAACAGACTGGTTCCAAATCCAGAAAGGAGTACGTCAAGGCTATATATTGTCACCCTGCTTATTTAACTTCTCTGCAGAGTACATTGCCAGGGTCCAGCCCCAGCAGGATCCAGGGGGTACCCTTAGGATGAATGGCGTCAGCGAGAGAAGACTTGTGAGACCAGCCTTGATAGGGCCAAGTCTGCAAGGGGGGAAGAGAGAGAGAGAGAGAGAGAGAGAGAGTGACCAGACGGGGGGTGCGGCAGAGTCTGGCAATGCTTTATTTTTTACCGTAGCTTTTATACCCTAAGTTAGTACATTTCTAAGGGGAAGATAGTTTAATATTACGTCAGCTTGTCCTTCATGAAACCAGGGTGTTTTCTGCATACTTCTTTGTTTATGAGGGTCTTGTACATTATCTTCTGGTCTTGGGGCCTATTAACATTTTATGCAGGTCAGTAGAATGTAAACCTATTTTCTGTTTCTCTGGTGACCTTAACTGAAAGGTAGCAGTCTCATGGGGCAACAGTACAGAGTAGAAGTATAACCTTGTTAACACAAAAATTAATCCTTCTGCAGAAGTTGTCAGTTGTGTTTATCTAAGAAGTTTACCCCACACAGACTCTGCAGCTTCAGTGAGGCAGCCTCTGCCTAGCATGCCTGGCTGACAATTAGCAACCATCTCATTGTTACCACACTAGGGCTAAGCTCTTATTTTTCTAGATCTATAACTATATTAGCAATGGTTTCTATAACACAACCTTAGCACATTAAGAGCAAAAACACAGCAAGCAAATGTTAACCCAATAGCTACTTTTAGAATAATTTTTCTTGTGTTTTCTAATAGGACTTCCTCACCCCCCGAAGGGCTCTATGTCTATTAGGGCCTTATATGATCAGGTTCTTTATGTTATTTTATGATTAGGGTATTATAAGCAATCATGTATATTAGTACCAAGGGCATAAAAGCATTTGCCAAACAAACTAAAATACCAGCAAAGGAGTTTAAATTAAAACACTCCTTTCACCCTGGATAATCTCATAAAATACCACCACCTGGGAAACTTATTGATTAAAGTTCTAAATTGATTCTTATTTGGAAAGAGATCAGAGAAGGCCTTCTGCCTGTGTCACAGAAATTAGGGAGTAGTCTATTGAAGCAAGCATCAGAAAGACAGATATCATCTTTAAGGTGAGCGCCGGGGGCAGCTTTTCGGAATCCCTGAAAACCTGATCCACCTTGCCTGTCAGGTTTTCTCCTCATGACCTTGTCATGGGTGGGATCTCATGAGCTGGCCTTTTCGAAACCCCTGAAAACCTGATCCACCTTGCCCATCAGGTTTTCTCCCTCATGATCTTGTCATGGGTGGGATCTCGTGTGCTGGCTCCCAGCAGTACATCATGAGAAATGGCAGGCTGGATGAAGCACAAGCTGTAATCAAGACTGCTGGGAGAAATATCAATAACCTCATATACACAGATGACACCACCCTTATGGCAGAAAGCAAAGAAGATCGAAAGAGCCTTTCGATGAAAGTGACAGAGGAGTGTGAAAATGTTGGCTTAAAACTAAACATTCAGAAAACTAAGATCATGGCATCTGGTCCCATCACTTCATGGCAAATAGATGGGGAAACAATGAAAACAGTGAGACTTTATTTTTTGGGCTCCAAAACCACTGTGGATAGTGACTGCAGCCATGCAATTAAAAGACACTTGCTCTTTGGAAGAAAAACTATGCCCAACCTAGACAGCGTATTAAAAAGCAGATATGTTACTTTGCCAACAAAGGTCTGTCTAGTCAAAATTATGTTTTTTCCAGTAGTCATGTATGGATATGAGAGTTGGAAAGAAAGAAAGTTGAGCGCCAAAGAACTGATGCTTTTGAACTGTGGTGTTGGAGAAGACTCTTGAGAGTCCTTTGGCTTGCAAGGTGATCAAGCCAGTCAGTCATAAAGGAAATCAGTCCTGAATGTTCATTGGAAGGACTGATGCTGAAGCTCTAATAGTTTGGCCAGCTGATGCAAAGAACTGACTTATTGGAAAAGACCCTGATGCTGGGAAAGATTGAAAGCAGGGAGAGGAGAAGGGGACGACAGAGAAAGAGATGGTTGGATGGCATCACTGACTCAATGGACATGAGTTGGAGCAAGCTCCGGGAGTTGGTGATGGACAGAGAAGCCTGGCGTGCTGCAGTCCATGGGGTCGCAAAGAGTCAGACATGACTGAGTGACTGAACTGAACTATACTGATACTAGGCCATCCTTTCAACTAATCTGTATCTCACTTCCAAACTAAATAAATAAATAAATTTAAAAAGAATATCTGATTACTCCAGATTGGCTGTAGTATAGCAGGGTCTTTGTACTAAACAAACATGCAAAGGACATGTGGTTTCTTATTGTTTATCTGTAACACATCTATACTTTATCTTTAGCATCCACCTCCTACTTCAGGGCACAAAGCAGACTAAAAATTAGATAATCAGGTTTGTACAGCCGATATATTCTCTTTGGGACAATGACTTATATGCAGTATTTTAAACAAGACAAGGATCAGTTTTGAAACTAGGCCTGAATTCAGATTAAGCAATTGCCAGAATAACTGTGCAGTACATTCATCAGCAATTTGTAACATTTCCCCTACCCCAGCTTCTTGAACAAATAAAATAACAGATAATACAAATATAAGCAAATAATGTGAATCCTAGGGTAATTTTTTTCCAGCTCTTAAGAATGTTGAAATGTTATCAAAATTATGAATTCTTGTTTGTTCCTTTTGACTCCCAATCCCAAAAAGTCTTATATTGTTACTCAAAATCCATCCTGCAGTGGTCATCATAACCAGTGATGCCTTTATATCTTCAGTTGTTTATGAATATCATCATGTTTTTTAAGATGACTGTGCTATGTGATAGAATCATGTCTCTAAGAAACAAAAGGGTCAGAATTTCATGTGTTCTTCTTAATGTCAGAAGCAAAATATTAACTATTTATTCTTTCATTATTATAAATATTGCTCTAACAAGTTAATTGTCTAACATCATCTTGGATGCTTTGGACTCCCCAGGAAAAGTGTCAAGCACATGGAAATATGAAAGAGAAACAATAATATATTTTAAAATATTATCCTCTTATATGTTGTATACTCTTCCTCTTTCTAACAGGAATGGCCTGAAATCCAGGCAACTTATTATATAAGTAACTCTTTCTAGGCAGTAAAGATGTGCAGCTTTAAAAGGGGGAGACTTGTGGGGAAAGCATGGTGGGCATATAAAGGTTACCATATATTTTTATATGGCCTAATATGACTGAGTGATTAGAAAACTCATAATCCTAGCAATCATCGCATTTTGTACTAGATTTTCCTATTGCAATTTGAATTTTCACAAGAAAAGTTTGTCGACTGTGAGAAGCCTAGGCTTATCCCTATGTTTATTAATATAAAGTGATCTCTAACTAGTTGCAGTTCCAGTTCAGTCACTCAGTCATGTCCAACTCTTTGCGACCCCATGAACTGCAGCAGGCCAGGCCTCCCTGTCCATCACCAACTCCTGGAGTCCACCCAAACCCATGCCCATTGAGTCGGTGATGCCATCCAACCATCTCATCCTCTGTCGTCCCCTTCTCCTCTCCCTGCTTTCAATCTTTCCCAGCATCAGGGTCTTTTCCAATGAGCCAGCTCTTTGCATCAGATGGCCAGAGTGTTGGAGTTTCAGCTTCAATATCAGGCCTTCCAATGAACACCCAGGACTGATTTCCTTTAGGATGGACTGGTTGGATTTCCTTGCAGTCCAAGGGACTCTGAAGAGTCTTCTCCAACACCACAGTTCAAAAGCATCAATTCTTTGGCGCTCAGCTTTCTTTGTAGTCCAACTCTCACATCTATACATGACTGTTGGAAAAATCATAGCTTTGACTAGATGGACCTTTGTTGACAAAGTAATGTCTCTGCTTTTTCATATGCTGTCCAGGCTGGTCATAACTTTCTGTAACTGGGAGTTAGTAATTAATCAAGAATCTTCCAGGACAGGATCAGTTTGGAGGGAGAAGAATACAGTGGAAGGGACAGAAGCTGAACAGCTGACATGCAGGCAGTAAAGGACTCTGTTCCCATCACAACTGGGAACTGAGCCAACTCTGCACCAAACTCTGAAATTCTAAGCAGTAGCATTCCTGTTGGTGAAATTAGACTCAAGGGACCATCTGATAAGAAGTGGAGAATGTCAGTCCCTAGGGTTGGCAGGAGCAGACCAATTAGCATCTCATTTTCTACCAGAGCTAATTAAGCTACTGCCTGCCGCATTCTACCTCAGCACGCTCTGTCTCAGAACCATGGTGCCTCTTAAGCCTGAGGCTCGAAGGTTGCACTTTACATTCTGCTTCTTTTCAGCTCGAAGTCACTTTCCCTGTTGAAATTAATGGAGTGAGACAGGTTCCAGTATTGCCAGGAACTTGTATGTGAGTGAATCATTTCCTAAGGGTACTGGTTTCATCAGAAGTGCAGAAATTCAGCTAAGAACAGGTCAAGAAAAGATAGTAAAGGCAAATTTGATGTTTAGTTTTGGGATACTGTATCATCCTCTGATGGTATTAATAACTAGGGTTTATTGAATGCATAGTTAATATGAACTAAACACTGTACTAAAGATTTTGCCTCTTGATGAAAGTGAAAGAGGAGAGTGAAAAATTTGGCTTAAAACTCAACATTCAGAAAACTAAGATCATGGCATCTGGTCCCATCACTTCATGGCAAATAGATGGGGAAACAGTGGAAACAGTGAGAGACTTTATTTTCTTGGGTTCCAAAATCACTGCAGATGGTGACTGCAACCATGATATTAAAAGATGCTTGCTTTTCCTTCGAAGAACAGCTATGACAAACCTAGACAGCATATTAAAAAGCAGAGACATTACTTTGCCAACAAAGGTCCGTCTGGTCAAAGCTATGGTTTTCCCAGTAGTCATGTTTGAATGTGAGAGCTGGACTATAAAGAAAGCTGAGCATGGAAGAACTGATGCTTTTGAACTGTGGTGTTGGAGAAGACTCTTGAGAGTCCCTTGGACTGTGAGGAGATCCAACCAATCAGTCCTATCGGAAATCAGCCCTGAATATTCATTGGAAGGACTGATGCTGAAGCTGAAGCTCCAGTACTTTGGCCACCTGATGCAAAGAGCTGACTCATTGGAAAAGACCCTGATGCTGGGAAAGATGGAAGGAAGGAAGAGAAGGGGACAACAGAGGGTGAGATGTTTTGATGGGCATCACCGACTCAATCAGTAGAGGTGAGTTTGAGCAATCTCTAGGAGTTGATGATGGACAGGCAAGCCTGGCATGCTGCAGTCCATGGGGTCACAGAATCAAACACAACTTAGCAACTGAACTGAAACATTGTGCCAGGAGTTTTTGTTCCAGTTGTTCTTTAGTTGCGAAGTTGTGTCCAACTCTTCATGACCCCATGGACTGTAGCTCGCCAGGCTCCTCTGTCCATGCGATTTCTCAGGCAAGAGTACTGGAGTGGGTTGCCATTTCCTTCTCTAGTGGATGTTCCCAACCCAGGGATCAAACCCATGTCTCCTGCATTGTAGGCAAATTCTTTACCACTGAACTACCTAAGAAACTCTCAGGAGTTTTACATGGATTATTTTATTTCATCCTAACAACCATCTCATAAAATAGGAATTTCCATCCTTTCAGAGTCTAGAATGTATTCACAGAGCTAGAAAGTTGTAGCCTGAAGGCAAACCCAGATCGGTTGAGCCCAGAGCCAGTACTCTATCCAGGGCAGTATATGGTCTTGGAATATATACATATTAAAAGCTCTGTCTCTTGATTCTCTTTAATCTCAGAAGCATTGGCTCTTTTTCTCTTAATCAGTTTTCAACTAATGATAAATAGATGATTAAGAACAAGTAAATCCACTTTATCAAGCCCTTTAATATATACATCAAATTATCTGTAATATATTTGATATAGATCAGGTTATTACATATTTATTTTGTATATTATATATTTGATACATATTGTCAGAGAGGGGGAAATTTCCCTCTCTGCTTTTCTTTAGTTCTTATGGTTGAACTAATAATAAAAATTGATACAAGAGAGATTAGCAAGAGAAAAAGAAACAAAATTTAATTCATGTGCATGGAGGTCTCTTAGAAATGAGAGGGTAATAGGCAGGAAGGCCAGGGGTCTCCAAATAGAGGAGACCTGTTTGTGACCAGGCTGCAAGTGTCAGACATTTTTTATCTCTCTCTTAAGCTGCAGGAGGAAACAAACTAGTGTTACATTTTTTCCCCCTTCTCTATACAAATTTGAAGAGGTTTCTCTTAAAATTCTGTGTTGCCATAATGACACCTGTTTCCACCTGAACTTAACTTTTTCTCAAACCTTGAGGTAACCAATGCATTTTTCTTATGGAAATGTTTGTCTTAAGCTTTCTTAATGTACTATGCATTTACCCTAGACTATCTTCAAGTCCGTTCCACCTAAAGGCTCAGATTTAGGCTCAGAACTGACTTGACAAACCAGTATGTTATACATTGTTCATCTAATCTGTGTTAATTAAACTATATATTTGTATGGAACTCTGCCTTTCTTCAAGATTTATGTCAATCATTTTATGGCCCTGGATGGCTCACCTGGTGCCATTCTCTGAGTTTTGAGACATTCCTTTCTCTAATTAGCAGACTGCTAGTAGCTATATAACATCCAGCTGAAGATTAGCAGGGGTGTACTCTTTCTGCCCCTTCTGATGTCTATGTCAGAAGCTTTCTCTATCTCTTTTATACTTTAATGAAACTTTATTACACAAAAGCTCTGAGCGAGCAAGCCTTGTCTCTAGCCCTGGATTGAATTCTCCTCCAGAGGCCAAGAATCCCAGCATCTTTTGTGGCTCAGCAACAACTTTTCAGAAATAGAACTTGAGAAGTGACCAAAGCAGGCAGCTTTCATACTATTAGACCACGAAACAGTCAATTTGTGAGGAATTGACAGAACGAAGAAACTTAGGCTTTGTTTGCTTAATTAGTGAAGAATCCTAGGTAGAGTTTGGGCTTGGGGTAGTAAATTAAAGAAGTAACAAGGTTTATTTATCCAGCCTTGTTAGGCTCCTCTCTCTGATGATGATAAGGGTGTCCTTTTACCTCCAGATGGAGGGAGTGTACCTTTGATTTGAGAGATTTATTTCCCACTTTTAAAGGAGACAGAGGAGGAGGCTCAGAACATTCTTCTTGCATCAGCTGCTTCTTGAGCAACTTTAAATCAAAATAATCAATATGCCATTGTGGCATATTTGGGGGCTATCCACTCTGAGCCTCATCTATCTCTCTATATATGGTTTTTATACAAACACACATGTATATGGCTTATACATGTGTATGTATACATTACATATATAAATGTATATTTCCTGTCATTACATTTTTAGGAGTAAGAGGTGAGAAAATCACAGCCAAAGCAACAGCTGTAACTTTCAAAATAGGGAAAGTCAGTTCATTTAAGTTCTTAGCTGTTTCTTTAGGATAATTTAGTTCTAACTCATCTTCATAATGATGATACTAAGGCCTTCCCAGATATTTAATCATCAAAGATAATGTTAGACTACTTAAACGAAGTAAGTAAGACTTTATGATTTATGAAGAATTTCAATTATAGTGATTGAAAGAAAGATATTTATAGTTACCTCTTCAGTACTCTTATATCTAATTCCCATACTCCATTTCTAAATCATTCTAGAAAATTAAAGTCTTACTGTATGTGGTATATATGATGTATTTAAAAGTTCTTGCTCTTCCCTCCAATAAAACCTGTGTGGTAGTTTAGTCACTTAGTTGTGTCCACCTCTTGTGACTCCATGGACTATGGCCCACCAGGCTTCTCTGTCCACGGAATTTCCCAGGCAAGAATACTGTAGTGGGTAGCCATTTCCTTCTCCAGGGGATCTTCCCAAGCCAGGGACTGAACCCAGATCTCCTTCACTGCAGGCAGATTCTTTAAGCTACCAGTGGATACACACATAAGTGCATGTATAAATAAGTGTGCGTCTATGTGTGTTTAATAATGAATAGTTCTAACTCTGGTGACCATCAGATCTCAGCGTAAATCTCAGCTCTTCTACTAACTTGCTATGTAAACTCAGGAAAATTACTGAAACTCTGTAAGCCTCATTTTCTAAAAGCCATTAGAGTTACTGGAAGCATCAAATAAAATAACTGCATATGAAGCACTAAGCCTAGCGTGTGACTCATGATAAACAAACCCTTATTAGTTGCTGTTATTATTTTTTTTTTCTGGAATCACAATTTGTTCCACTTGTCCAGCTTATTCCTGTTATAAGAAACTGGAAAGAATCACAAAGCTTTCTGACCTTTTTTAAAAAATGTCATTGATGATGGTATAATTTCCTGTTTTCTTCCTTCTCATCTCTTCCTTTCTTTGCCAGCTCACTGCTTATGTTGCCATCAAATTTTCATATTGTTGAAAGAAAAAAAAATTTCATATTGATGAAACAAAATTAGGTATGAGTGTATAAGCTATACCTTTTATTTTCTATGTTCTGATATTTTGACATCAGGAGCCTTGCTGACCCTGGAGGTACTGTCCTCCCAGAGTTAACCAGTTCCTTGACCTAGTAAACCACTCCTCCAAGAGCAGGCTTTTCAAATGTGCACCGACAAATCCAGAGCCCACATTCTCAACTACCTCATTCCTGGGGCTCTCACATTTCAGCACCACTATCCACTTGCCATAATCACCCTAGGGCCAAGTGTCAGACAACTAGGGACAGCTCTTATAGCCCCAGAGACCACTGGAATCATCCAAACCAGCCAAGCCTAAGTGTGCTTATTCCAGCTCTCCCATTCCTTCCCATAGAAACCTCTATGAAGACTCCAGTTCATATTTCCCTGTCTTCTTCTCCTCCTGACCAACCCCAGTGCTTTCCTAGTGGAGCCTACATGTGACATCATTATTTTCTTCATTTTCTTGGGATCTGTGAGAGTAACAGATTCTCTTTTTAATGGCAGGTGTCTCCTGATCTCTTGGTCTCTCTTTACCTAAAACAC
Organism: Dama dama; assembly: GCF_033118175.1. Lineage (NCBI taxonomy): Eukaryota > Metazoa > Chordata > Mammalia > Artiodactyla > Cervidae > Dama > Dama dama. The sequence continues at coordinate 75,700,230 of NC_083689.1, read as the reverse complement.
ACAGAACCTTGTATTTTAAAATAGTAAGCAATTCCAGATTTAGCAGCAAATAAAACTATCTCTGTCCTTTGACTAGAGGGACCTTGAAGAGAGATCATGTCTATGCCAACCAATTGATGCTCAGAAAATATTTGTTAAATGAATGAATATATTATATATCTAAAATGCACTGATGTATATCTGTATTTGGAGAGGATGTCTGCATTTTGAGAAGTTGAAAATGTATATTCTTGTATGTCCGCTAGCTTGTTCCCTAACAAGAGTTTGTTTGCCATTTCAATGTGCTTTAAAAAAAATGCTTATTAGCTATACCAATGGGGAAAACATAATGCAGAGTTAAAGGACAGTGCTGGCACTCTGGAAACTTGCCAGAATATGAGGAAGAAAGGGTTCAAGGTTAGGTGTCCTTAACTTTTTAATGGAGAACAGAAGATGCATCATATTCTATCAGACACTTAATGCTGTTGGCAAGCTTCCCAAGGCCACTTTCTATTAAGGTGGTGTGATATATGACATATATATATACATACACACACACACACACACACACATATATATGGTAGTTAGAAGAGGAAAAAGGAGTCCAGAATGGCAGTGGCTAAAAGACAAAGAAGGGAAAAGCCTGTGAAAACAGAACAAAGGAAGGTCTGAGGACCAGAGTGAGGACCTCAGGTAAAACAAACAACCCTCCTGGCTAGCCCAATTTACATAAGGCAGGCTGAGGGGGAGGAGAAAAAAACATATGAAAAAGAGAAGTCAAAATTGAGCCTGGGGCTTCTCTTCTCTTTGTGTCTTTTGGGTCAGCCCACCCTCACACCTCCAGGATGTATTTTCCTTTGCCCACCAAATAAAACTGAGCTGTAACATGGAGCTATAGCACTGGTCCATCCGTCACTTCAAATTTTTGCTGCAGCAAGACAGAACTGAGGAAATTACATGCTCCCCTGACATATACATGCTCCAGTAATTTGCATGTGATTAGGAAACCTCTTTGGCAAGAGACAAGTATATTAAACGAATCTGTGGTTCAAGGATTACCAGGGATTTTAGGGAAGTGTTTCTGCTTTGAAGTGTTTTATGTACACTCAATAAATTTGTTGTGGTTGTATTTGATAAATACACGTTTGACACACAGATCTGTGCTTAGATGCATCTTTTCTAGTATAACTTAGGAGACACCTGATTCATTAACATTTTCTTGCTAAGAAATAGAAATGTTTCTGAAGAATTCAAACTTATATGTATATATATACATGCAGATGTGTGTATATATGTATATATTTTAAGATATTTTAAATTGTTTTCTGCATTGGTTAATGCCTTTTATAAATAGCATCTTTAATGTAGCTTGCATATCATCATGTACATGCTCAAACTTATATTAGTTTTTAAAATTTAACATGTACATCAGGACATTTCCATAAAACTAAACTTCATGTAAAATAAGATTCTAATAGGGGGAAAAACTATGAAAGATTGTAAATGAGCCAAAAGATTATTGAGTGTCTTGTTGAGTGTCCTGTTCCTCTCCAGATTATCTCTGCTTTTCATTATATTTGAGCTAGGTCTGTAAGTTGTGGCAAGGGCTTCCTTGGTGGCGATGGTAAAGACTGCACCTGCAGTGTGGGAGACCTGGGGTTGATCCCTAGGTTGGGAAGATCTCCTGGAGGAGGGCATGGAAACCCACTTCAGTATTTTTGCCTGGAGGATCCTAATGGACTACAGTCCACGGGGTCACAAAGAGTCTGACACAACTGTGACTAAGCACAGCACAAGTTGTAGAAAGCTCATAGTTATGCACAGACTCTTGTCTATAACAATGTAAATTGTGTCCAGTGAGGATTCAGTTGGTTTTTGACCTGTGCAAGTTGCCCAGCTGTGCCTGTTCTGCATCAACTAAGCTCATTTATCTCATTGTCCATGATGGGCCAGTACAGTTACCTTCCTCCAGATTTGAGAATCTAAAGTAACACCTTACTCATTCTCTCCTTCAAGAGCTAAATATAAGCTTTGACATGTGTTTATTTTATATCTATTTGCTTTGACGCTCTTTTGAAAACATATCTTTCAACACTGCTACTGCTGCTGCTAAGTTGTTTCAGTCGTGTCCGACTCTGTGCAACCCCATAGACGGCAGCCCATGAGGCTCCGCCGTCCCTGGGATTCTCCAGCAAGAACACTGGAGTGGGTTGCCATTTCCTTCTCCAATGCATGAAAGTGAAAAGTGAAAGTGAAGTTGCTCAGTCGTGTCCAACTCTTCGCGACCCCATGGACTGCAGCCCACCAGACTCCTCCGTCCATGGGATTTTCCAGGCAAGAGTACCGGAGTGGGGTGCCATTGCCTTCTCTGCTTTCAACACTAGTACTATAAAAAACAAAATGAAACTAAAATTAGATAAATAATGGCCAGTTTGATAGAGGTGTGAATTTTCCTCAGGCTCAACTCTGGAGTATTTTCTAGTACTAGGTATTGAAGCTTTTTCATTCTTGCAGAGGAAGTCTATTCCCTCAATAGTTTCTTTCTAAATGACTTTCTGGAGCTGAGCCCTTACAGCTTCCTTCCAAGGCTGCAGCAGTTTCTTTGGTGCCCCTTGAGTTATTTCCTCCCAATCATTTGAACAGTTTCTAAAATTACCTGGCTTTTAGAGGATCCACTCTAAAAAAAGAATGCACTGCCTTGCATTGTCTCATGCACAACACCCTAATACTTCAGCAGTTAAGGCAACAATTATCAAATCAATTCCTCTAGCATATTAGCTTTAGATATGGAAAACAGTGGCTTTTGTTTCTGTTTTTTTATGGAATCTTGTAAATTGCTGTGGTATTCCATTTAATTGTGCTGTGAGTGCCTATGATGATCATTAATGGTTTATGAAGTGGTGTATTATTTGTTCAATGAAATTCAAAATGTGTTCTAAACAACTTCAAATCAGTGGTGTCTGACTGTATGGAACTCTGATAGATCTTTCTGTCCTTGGCTGGGTAAATGGGCAATGAATTCAACAGCTACCCCTGGGCAGGATAAACTACATTTCTCTAAAATAAAATGTACTTTTCTTTAAATACCCTAAATAGACTTAAATAATTGAAGAAAATATAAAACTGAGCAGGTTAAGAGGGAGTTGTAACAATGATTGCTGAAATTATATTCTAACTAATGCAACATATTTATTATATTCTGGTGGGGAAATGTTGGACCTTGTTTGGCATTGGATGATCTTAGATTTAGTTTATAAATACTCCACTGATGAACTGTGGTAGATTGACACACTTCTAACTACTTTAAGCATCAGATTATTCATCTGTAGAATTAAAATAACATTATTCATGAAGTTATATGAGGGTGAATTTATATAAGGCAAGAAAGTGCTTACTTAACATAGTGTTTACATATGCAAAATGTACAGTAAGCACTAGCTATTTTTATCAATTAAAAATCCAGAGTTGAAGTCTCTAGGCAGGTGTCTCCATTGATTTTTAGTGCCCAGTGCAATGCCTTGTATATATATATATAGTAGATACTTAATCATATTTCTTGGCTGAATGAATAATTTATTTCATTACTGAATGGAAGAATGATTCCTATTCTTCAGTATAAAAGGGTTAAGCATTGACTGTAACACTGAAAGAAGACAGGGAGAAAATGAGACAAAGTACAAGTGTGATAAGCAAAGCTATAGGTTCTTAACGGTCCTGGGGGATGATTTTCCCCAACTATCCTCTCAAGGTAATTGCATGTGACAGAAGGAGTCCTTTAAGAGAGAAGATATAAATGTAAGAAGTGGATGAAAGGAAGGAATGAAATACAAGGTATTTTTATTTTCCGGGTGAAATTCTAAAACAAATGACTAAATAAATTATTATGTTCTGTAATTAGAGTAACCTTTGTGACTTATAATTTCATGGGGTAAATAAGTTATACATGTTAAAATTAGCAATTACCTGAAGATCTTGTCCATTGTGTTTGTTTGGTGATAGCCTCATTTTCCAGTCCTTATTAAGGATACAGGTAGGATTTTAGTGTTAACAAACTAAAAGGCAAAAAGACAAATGACTTCAATGTAAAGGAATTAGAACATTGTGTCATGAGTAAAAGTTGATAGAGTAATAGATATTCATTTAGCTTGAAGAAGGAAAAACTCAAGATGATATGAGGTAACTCTCTGTAGATACTTGAGGTTCTTAATGAGTTAAAAAAAAAGTTTATATTTATTCAGTGAGACTCTTGAGAGGTAATTAAGAACTATGGATGCAACTTATGAGCTGATGAATTTCTAAGAATGAACACTACCCTGTTTTGTAATAAACCCACTCAGGGCTTAATAAATGTATTCTCATCAGAGATTCAAGCAGAAGCTGGACCATCATATATTAGGGATATTGCAAGATTTGAATGGATGAACTTTGAAGGCCCTTCCAGCTCCAAGATTTTGTGTTCTGTGATGGCTTAATTCCAGCTAGTGTTATCAAATTTGCTTTTTTCTACTTCCACAAAACAATAGAATATGTGGTCCAAACGTATCCCCTCTTACTTACTTCATTCTTCATGACTTAAAAGAAGGGGAAGGTATTTGTCTGTTACACTGTCTGAATTCCTCACTGGGAAATTCTCATCTCACTAGGTTACTTTCTAAATAGGAGACAGTAACTTTTTCTTTCTTAGAATCACCCAGAGGGTTTCACTCAGCTTGTCCCCATGCTGACTTTCCCTTTCCCCTTGTATGACACTACTCATTTTTATATTTAGACACATTCCAGGCTACATCATAGGAATTTCTGAGTTCTGGTAACAATTGGAGGTTACCAGGCATTAAATTCCAGTGAAGTAATAAGAGACAAATTGGGGGTGAATGATCAAATGCAGAGTGCTGGATGCAAGAGCGCAAGCCCTGATTCTAGCGATTGGAGGAAACAGTGGCAGACAAATCTGTTTACTAAAGTTAGCTTCTTTCTCTGTCCACGTGATTAATGGTCTTTGCCTTGTTTTTCTTAATGAACAGTTTTGATGCTTAAACAAGCCAGTGCATTTGAAAACTTCCTATAAAGTGTAAATTATTGCTAAAATATGAAAGACATTGAATATAGTGATATTTGGAATAGCCAATCAGTGAATGAATGCATTCTGTATAGCATACGTACAATATATTTTAAAGTTATATATGTTTAATATCCTATTTTTTTCTTTTGAGTAAAAAGAACTGCATTCAGTTCTAGGCCTGCTTTTCTATGCTGTTAGACAAATTGCTTGAACTTTCTGAGCCATAATCTTTTCTGTAGTAAGGAGAGATTTGCTGTTACTTTAGAAAACATAGAACCCATTCTTAACAGTTAAGAAAGTCAGTAATGTGAAAGCAGCACAGTGCCTGGCATGTTATAAACATTCAAAAAATAATCATTAAACTTTGATCTGAAGTTTTAGCAGCAGTACATATTATTTGTAGCAGTATCTGGGTTAAGTCCTGTAAAGAGGCAGCTTTTTTCACTACATACATTTCAGTTGCTCAGTCATGTTCAGCTCTTTGTAGCCCCATGGACTGCAGCACACCAGTCTTCCCTGTCCATCACCAACTCCCGGAGCTTGCTCAAACTCATGTCCATCAAGTCAGTGATGCCATCAAACCATCTTATCCTCTGTCATCCCCTTCTGTTGCCTTTACTCTTTCCCAGCATCAGGGTCTTTTCCAATGAGTCAGTTCTTTGCATCAGGTGGACAAAGTATTGGAATTTCAGCTTCAGCATCAGTCCTTCTAATGAATATTCAGGACTGATTTCACTTAGGATGGACTGGTTGGATCTCCTTGCAGTCCAAGGGACTCTCAAGAGTCTTCTCCAACACCACTGTTGAAAAGCATCAGTTCTTTGGTGCTCAGCTTTCTTTGTAGTCCAACTCTCACATCCATACATGATTACTGGAAAAACCATAGCTTTGACTAGATGGACCTTTGTCAGCAAAGTAATGTCTCCACTTTATAATATCCTGTCTAGGTTTGTCATAGCTTTTCTTCCAAGGAGCAAGTGCCTTTTAATTTCACTATATTAGAGGTGAGATGAAGCTATATTACTTTAATTATTGTTTCAGAGATTACTAAAATCCTAAGTATTCAACTGCTGGCTTTCTGTTTAGCAGCCAAATGGTAAGATGACTTCCTACAAGCACAGGCAGCACACAAGGTAGCTTGTTGTAGCAGCTTTAAAAGGACAGAGGAACGCTCTCTTCCACCAGACCCCTTGTAGACACAGTACCATAATTAGTAAAGTAGATAGATTTCCTCTGTCTCCTTCCCATTTCTATCTTGTATTATGTATTTTTTTTTTCTAGGGAAGACCCTGGCAAGCATCAGACTTTAGAAAACAATGATAAAAGGTAACCATAACAATGAAAATAATGGCAGGAAGTAAAACTATACTCCATTTTTAGGGAAAAATGAGTGCCTGACTTCTTGTTCCCTCTGCTTTGTCTTTTTAAAGAATACTATAGTCTGGCAGGGAGAGAACTTTCAGTGCTAATAGTAATAGCATTATTGTTGCTTTGAGATGTTTTGGCCCTTCAGAGTTTCTCTCTCTCTCTCTTTTTTTTTCTTTTGTCTTTAATAGGGGAGGTGGCCAAATAAAGCAGCCTACTTTGTTGTCCGTTGTATGTTCATTGCCCATGTTGGAGCTCTAGTAGGAATGCAATCTTTATGACATGAGTGAACGAATGTAATGGCAGTGATTTATCTCAAAACACATGTTGCAAGAAGCAGAAAACTTGTTCCATATAGGCTCTAATAGCTACTGTTCACAATAAGTTTAGTGTTAGTGAGTGGAACTTCCTGTTAGATTCTCCTACAGAAGAAAAGTAGGGAACCTGTGCAAATACATAATGTATAACATCCCACACAAAGAAACACCCTAAATAATCAGAGAAATAAAACTTTGTATCTGAAAAAGATTTTATGTAAAATCAAGAGGGGATTATAAAAGCTGTCTAATCTATGAAATTAAAGCAAGCAGATATGAAGTGGGAAAAATCTAAAGATAGAAAAGTACATCTGATGAATAACACAATTACTAAATTGAAAATAAAGATAGAGAAAAGTCAAATATGTATAGAAGACAAAATTGAGATAGTTACTGAGATCCACAGGATAAATATAAAGTTATATAATAGTTGAAAGACAGTAATATATACAAGTTGCAGTTTCTATGTATGAAGATGACTTAATTTGGGGGGAGGGTGGGTTGTGTTTTAAAGAATGCACACAGGAGAAGTAATAGTCAATGGAATGATATGGCATACTTTAAATTTTCCTGAGTGGACAATTTGGACATACAGATCAATAAAATTCACACAGTTTAAAAATTCATACCTAACTATGTTATTTCAATTTTATTGAAAATTCAAGAACAAACAAAATGTAACCATTAGAAATCAAGGGGGAAAAATTTACCCACACAGGAACGAAAAAGGCTATCTGAGAATTTTCTTCTATAGCATGAAAGACTAGAAGGCAATGCAATGATGTTGAGAGTTTTGAGAAAAAGAATTGTGACTCAAAAAGTCTGTATTGGTTTAAGCTGTCAACTTACCTGCAGAGATAGATGATAGATTATAGAAAACACTGTGTGTGTGTGTTTTCAGAAATCTTAAGGATAAGTTAAAAATCTGTATCTGTTATAAATCCTTTATGTTGGAAATACACATACATGCATACACAGCCTGAAAAATACATTTACAAATTTAAGATTGGGTAAGTGAGAGTATAAAATAGCTAATGATGTTCAATAAACTCAGGTATTCAAAGTTTATGTTGCAATTGATAAGGGACTATTCTCTTGGAATCTTAAGGACACTGTCCTTACTGAGTTAAACTGCCATCAATTTCACTTCTGATGTTAAGAATAAATCACTAAGCTTTTTAAAAGAATATTTAATTATAGATTTTAAACAATACAGCCTTCTCAGCCTTGTTGAAACTCTTAAGGGTCTTGCCATGGGAGGGTCTCCTTTGAATGGTGAGAGGTATTGAAAGTGCTGTGTTGACCCAGCTCTGGGAGCTCTATGGAAAGATGATTAGTGATGAGTATTGTATAGAAAAGGCCTCTGAGCATTTATTTAAATCAAAGGATTGCTATGAAAAAGAAGTTTTTCAACTATATACTGTTTAACTGGGATACTTGTAAGAGGTGGCAAAACAACCAGGCAACTTTTCCAAATGTTTTGTATTCACAGAAACACCATGAATGGCTACAAAGTATGAGATTCCGATCTTCTTTGGTTGTATAAAGAAATCCCTGCTTATGTTCAAAGAACTAAATAAATAGGGAGAGATATACTAATTTCAGACTCCTGAGAAAGCAATTACTTCAAGGCTTCTGGGCTTTGAAGAGAATTGCTTTTTTGTGAGGAGGAAAGGGAGGGAAAAAGAAGAGAAAGGTGGTAAGATAATAACTGCAAGCCCTGTCAGTAAAGGTATGTATCTTTAATTTACTATCAGTCTATGCTTGGCCAAAAACAAAATAAAAATGTTTGAACTTTTTATTTTGTGTTGGGATATTGCTGATTAACAATGTTGTGATAGTTTTAGATGGACAGCAAAGGGACTTGGCCATACATGCATATGTATCCATTCTCCCCCAAATTTCCCTCCCACCCAGGCCACCACATAACATTGAGAAGAATTCCCTATGCTATACAGTAGGTCTTTGTGGGTTATCCATTTTAAATATAGCAGTGTGTACATGTCGATCCCAAACTCCCTAACTATCCCCATCCCCCCATCGTTCCCCCCATCAATCATAAGTTCATTCTCTAAATCTGTGAATCTGTTTCTTTTTTGTAAATAAGTTCATTTGTATCATTTCTTTTTAGATTCTCCATATAAGTTATGCCATAAGGTATTTATCCCTCTCTGTCTGACTTACTTTACTCACTATGACAATTTCTAGGTCCATCCATGTTTTTGCAAATAGCATCATTTCATTATTCTTAATGGCTGAGTAATAGTTCATTGTTTATGTGTACCACATCTTCTTTATCCTTTCCTCTGTTGATAGATGTATAGGTTGTTTCCATATATTAGCTATTGTAAACAGTGCTACAAAAAGCATTGGGGTGTATATATTTTTTTGTACCATGTTTTTCTCCAGATATATGCCCAGGAGTGGAACCACAGGGTCATATGGTACTTCTATTTTTAGTTTTTAAAGGAACCTCCAACTCTTCTCCACTGTGACTCTATGAATTTACGTTCTCACCAAGAGTTTAGGAGGGAAAAAAAAATTTAAAGCAGGGTTTTATTTAATACTATGACAAACCAAATTTACCAAACAGAATATAGTGGAAAAAATGCAAATAGAAAATGATTCTACTTCATCTTTTTAAATTAATTATTTTAATTGGAGTCTAATTACTTTACAATAGTGTGGTGGGTTTTGCCATGCATTGACATGAATCAACCATGGGTGTACATGTGTCTCCCACCCTGAATGCCCCTCCCACCGCCCTCCCCATCCCAACCCTCAGGGTTCTCCCAGTACACCCGTGTTGAGTGCCATGTTCCATGCATCGAACTTGGACTGGTGATCTGTTTCACATATGGTAATATACATGTTTCAGTGCTAGTCTCTCAAATCATCCCACCCTAGCCTTCTCCCACAGAGTCCAGAAGTCTGTTCTTTATTTCTGTGTCTCTTTTGCTCTCTTTCATATAGGGTCATCATTTCCATCTTTCTAAATTCCATATATATGCGTTAGTATACTGTATTTGTGTTTTTCATTCTGACTTACTTCACTCTGTATAATAGGCTCCAGTTCCATCCACCTCATTAGAACTGATTCAAATGAATTCTTTTTAACGGCTGAGTAACATTCCATTGTGTATATGTACCACCGCTTTTTTATCCATTCGTCTGCTGATGGGCATCTAGGTTGCTTCCATGTCCTGGCTATTGTAAACAGTGCTATGATGAACATTGGGGTACACGTGTGTCTCTTTTAGATCTGGTTTCCTCGGTGTGTATGTCCAGGAGTGGGATTGCTGGGTCATACGGCAGTTCTATTTCTAGTTTTTTAAGGAATCTCCACACTGTTCTCCATAGTGGTTGTACTAGTTTGCATTCCCACCAACAGTGTAAGAGGGTTCCCTTTTCTCTGCACCCTCTTCAGCATTTATTGCTTGTAGACTTTTGGATAGCAGCCATCCTGACTGGCATGATATGGTCCCTCATTGTGGATTTGATTTGCATTTCTCTGATAATGAGTGATGTTGAACATCCTTTCATGTGTTTGTTAGCCATCTGTATGTCTTCTTTGGAGAAATGTCTGTTTAGTTCTTTGGCCCATTTTTTGATTGGGTCATTTATTTTTCTGGAATTGAGCTGCAGGAGTTACTTGTATATTTTTGAGATTAATTCTTTGTCAGTTGCTTCATTAGCTATTATTTTCTCCCATTCGGAAGGCTGTTTTTTCACCTTGCTTATACTTTCTTTTGTTGTGCAAAAGCTTTTAAATTTAATTAGTTACAATTTGTTTATTTTTGCTTTTATTTCCATTACTCTGGGAGGTGGGTCATAGAGGATTCTGCTGTGATTTATGTCAGAGAGTGTTTTGCCTATGTTTTTCTCTAGGAGTTTTAGATTTACATTTAGATCTTTAATCCATTTTGAGTTTATTTTTGTGTATGGTGTTAGAAAGTGTTCTGGTTTCATTCTTTTACAGGTGTTTGACCAGTTTTAATCAAAATATTCATAGAAACAAATGAAAACATGACAACCCCAAACCTATGGGATTCAGTAAAAGCAGTGTTAAGGGGAAGGTTCATAATAATACAAGCTTACCTTAAGAAACAAGAGAAAAATCACATAAATAACCTAACTTTACACTTAAAGCAACTAGAAAAAGAAGAAATGAAGAAACTCAAGGTTAGTAGAAGGAAAGAAATCATAAAAATTAGGGCAGAAATAACTGAAAAAGAAACAAAGGAGACTATAACAAAAATCAACAAAACTAAGAGCTGGTTCTTTGAAAGATAAATAAAATAGACAATCCATTAACGAGACTCATCAAGAAAAAAAGGGAGAAGAATCAAATCAACAAAATTAGAACTGAAAATGGAGAAATTACAGCAGACAACACAGAAATACAAAGGATCATAAGAGACTACTATCAACAACTATATGACAAAAAAATGAACAACTTGGGAAAAATGGACAAATTCTTAGAAAAGTATAACCTTCCAAAACTGAACCAGATAGAAGTAGAAAATTTTATCAGACCCATCACAAGCATGGAAATCGAAACTGTAATCAAAAATCTTCCAACAAACAAAAGCCCAGGACCAGATGGCTTCACAGGTGAATTCTACCAAAAATTTAGAGAAAAGCTAACACCTATCCTATTCAAACTCTTCCAGAAAATTGCAGAGGAAAGTTAACTCCCAGACTCATTCTATGAGACTACAATCACCCTACTACCAAAACCAGACAAAGATGCCACAAAAAAAAAGAAAACTATAGGTCAATATCACTGATGAACATAGATGCAAAAACTCTCAACAAAATTTTAGCAAACAGAATCCAACACCATATTAAAAAGACCATAATACATCATGACCAAGTGAGCTTTATCCCAGGGATGCAAGTATTCTTCATTATTTGCAAATCAATCAGTGTCATACACCACATTAACAAATTGAAAGATAAAAACCATATGATTATCTCAATTGATGCAGAGAAAGCCTTTGACAAAATTAAACATCCATTTATAATAAAAATCCTCCAGAAAGCAGGAATAAAAGGAACATACCTCAACATAATAAAAGCCATATATGATAAACCTATAGCAAACATTATCCTCAATGGCGAAAAGTTGAAAGCATTTCCCCTAAAGTCAGGAATAAGACAAGGGTGCTCACTCTCACCACTACTATTCAACATAGTTTTGGAAGTTTTAGACACAGCAGTCAGAGAAGAAAAAGAAATAAAAGGAATCCAGATTGGAAAAGAAGAAGTAAAACTCTCACTGTTTGCAGATGACATGATCCTCTACAAAGAAAACCCTAAAGACTTGACCAGAAAATTACTAGAGTTAATCAATGAATATAGTAAAATTGCAGGATACAAAATTAATACACAGAAATTCCTTGCATTCCTATACACTAACAATGAGAAAACAGAAAGAGAAATCAAGGAAATAATTCCATTCACCATTGCAATGAAAAGAGTAAAATACTTAAGAATAAATCTCCCTAAAGAAATAAAGGACCTATGTATAGAAAACTGTAAAACACTGATGAAAAAAATCAAAGATGACACAAATAGATAGAGAAATATACCATGTTCTTGGGTCAGAAGAATCAATAAAATGAGTATACTACCCAAAGCAATCTGTAGATTGAACGCAATCTGTATCAAACTACCAACAATATTTTTCACAGAACTAGAACAAATAATTTCACAATTTGTATGGAAACACAAAAAACCTCGAATAGCCAAAGCAATCTTGAGCAAGAAGAATGGAACTGGATGAATCAATCTGCCTGACTTCAGACTATACTACAAAGCTACAGTCATCCAGACAGTATGGTACTGGCACAGAGACAGAAATATATACCAGTGGAACAAAATAGAAAGCCCAGAGATAAATCCATGCACCCATGAACACCTTATCTTTGACAAAGCAGGCAAGAATATACAATGGAGAAAGGACAATCTCATTAGCAAGTGGTGCTGGGAAAATTATACTTTATTTTATGTAATTCATCCTATTAGTTTTAAAAGGAATCCTGAGAATCTTCTGTGTAATTTTTCTTATAAGCTTGAAGATTACAGCTTTGAATAATGTAACTTATCATCTGCTCAATTTAATTACAGTCAGCAGTGTTAAACTCTCTGACAAATGATGATAACAGGTTTCTGACTCTGAAATCACTGGCATAATTGCTCAACTCCTTTAATCAGATTGGGTGTCCTCACTGTTCATCTAGCACCTTGTAATCATCACAGTCTTTGGAGTAACCCCATTCTTCACTCATTGAGATCAAACTGCAGCTGTTTAAGGTTCATATCAAGTACATTTACCTCCATAAAACTGTATCCTGCTTCTCTGTTCCACATGGACTTTTGCATTCTCTTATTTCTTAGTTGTAGATGTCATTAGATTGATGTGATTTAACTGTTAACTGACTTCCATTAACTCAGGAGGGTTATCCTTGTGGCCTGCCTTTGAACTTAAACCATACCACTTGGGAACTCCTTTATGTAAGTGATTCATTACTTTCCTTTCACATTCCTTCTTACCTTAGTTTTCTTCTTTGAAATATATGTATACTGTAAATTAAAAATACACATACATTTATATTTATATATTGAGTTTGGCCCACAACTTGCATAGAAGTTTATAGTTCCCATCCTCTTTTTCTTTTCTCTTTCTTTTGCCCTTAATGAAAAGAAATTCCAATTCATTTATTTAAGTGATGGACAAATTGAGTTCTTCATAGGCAGTTAAAATATATTTACAAGTTAAAAGCTAAAAGAAAAAGCATAGTAGTAATTTCTCTAGAATGCTAGACTTTTTTTTAAAGCTCCTAGGAATGAATAACGATTCTGTTTTCGTGGTAGACTTTATTTAAAGAGAAAACAAACAAGAATAAATTGTCAGCCCAAATTAGTATTATAACTTGTGTCAAGAAGGTAGTCTAGAAGAGTATGGCTTGCTTTCTCACTGTCAGACTTAACCATGTACTGAATGTACTTCTATAGGCTAATTTACCTCCTTGATCAAGGGAAATCAGTGTAGCTAAGAATACATTTTGGAATGTTAAAGAATTTAGATAATTTTGAAGGAGGTTTTTAGTATTCCTTTTCCCTATAATAAATTGCTTTGTTCAGATAAAATCTGGAATAGACACTCCCCTTTTCTTAGTGACAGGATTCCTTTCTCCTGCCTTCCCATGGAACAACCTGCTTTTAAGGGGCAAATAATTTGTTGAGGTGCTTGTAGTGAGAACGAGGGCCCTGTTGGAGTTTGTTCAGGTAATAGTGATGGTAGTCACTAAGCTGCCTTTTTTAAAAGGGTAAGTGGTTGTAGGACTTTGACTTCGAAGGCATGTCATTTGGGGCTGTTGCTGAGTTGCTTGAAGAGGAGGTTATTGGTTACAGAGAAGAGAGCTGACAAGGAAAAAGTGAGACTGCTGTGGCTGAAAGCAAAAGACAAAATTGTGTTAACAAACATATCTAATCTGTATTTTTAATAAGTGGTTAAAAATATAACATATTAGTCTAGCCTCTCAGGTAATCTCCTTAATAAACCTTTTTTTTTTTTTTTTTTTTGGCTATGGCTGTAGTCAGTTGTGGAGGGATTTTGAGGCTTACATCCAAAGATGTCCCTGATACAGGGCGATCATGCCTGTTGCAGTCTTCATGTCTGTTTTGCTGTGACAATACGCACCACTTCAAGGTCAGTGCAAGCAGAAGTAGAAACTGACAGAGGGAGTACCCCTATTGCTAACGATAGTTTGTCAAAGTCCAAGGCAAAATATACAACAAAAATGAAAATTTTTATAGGGTGTGTCTTCTCATGAGTACCCTCCTAATACTTTGACCTACTTTTCTACCTGCATTCCCCTTGTGGGAGATAGATATTTTCTTTATATTATTATGCCACAACTCAGGGTGCTATTGATAATAATTATAATTATGGTACTATTACTGTATACTGAGTGCTTTTCTAATTTGTTCCAGTATTCAAATAAATTTCTACTATTTTTTATATCATCCTGAGTATCTACACATGGGATTTAGTCTTACGATAAGACCCATTCCTCACCCCTCCCTGTCCATCAGAAAGTCTGTGGGAAGCACACACACACATCAGCAGCAACCACCACCATCCAGAAGTACTTTCATTTCCCAAAGACAGAGTTAGAGTTATTCATTCCAGAGTAATACCGTAGAAGGGTTCACATAGACGTTTAAGTGAGCTTCGGCACCTCAGGTCCTGTGGAACATTTATCTATTGAGGCAGACAGTAGACTTTCATTAATACAACCAAGGAAATTCACAAACTGGGAGTTAATATTTCAGATGGAACGATTACAGAAGGGAAAATAAACTATAGAAACAAACCTTTGGTTTATATGTTTATAGCGGCAGTATAACCGTATTCCTGTAAAGAGCTAAAATGTAAACGGATAAAAAGTCAAATGATAGCTGACATCTCCCTGTTTCAAAATTTTGTCCATAAGCTTTCTTCCTTGAGTGTTTTCAGCTATTCATTCATTGAATATTTTCTAAGTCTTTGCGATAATCAAATGTGTTCTAATGGGAATTCATGGCTAAATGAGACCTGATCTTGTTTAAATCTCCTAAAGGTTGAAGTGACTTTTCAATAGAGCATTTCTGCCCTGGAATAATCTTTACTCTCTTTATCAGTGCAGAGAGAAGAGAAGACTTAGTAAAGACATAAGACTGCAAGATGAAAAGAATATGACCCTGACTGTTTAATGTGGGACTGGAAATATTTACCTTGAAACTGGACTAGGAACCAATGGATGAAAATCAAATTTAGAATCTCAGAGTTATCCAATAGAAAATTATTCCTGGCTCAAGTACTAGTATTTTTCTTGGCATCTCTTATTCTTCAACCATTGAATGTCTCCATTGAAAACTACCTGGCTTTAGTCCTCAAACAAAGATTGTTAACATATAATATCTAGCAGTAATTCTAGATGTCCTCAATCAGGTTTATAGGGTGATTATACATTGCCTGATGGCTAACAATATTGTTTGCTGAGGTCTGTGGCATTGTTGTTCTAACATGATAGTTCTACAGAAGAGGGAATTAAAATAGACTCAGTTCTCCCCATTATACCTCTGGTGGTGATATATAGATCAGCTAAGATGGCTACAGTACAGACTCAGATTTATAATGGCATAATTGAACCCCTTTCAACACACACACACAGAGAATTCGGTAATAACTGCAATTCCTTTATAAGATGTTTTTGTTAAAGAATTTTATAAGCAATGCTGTTTTAAAGGTTGGAAAATGATTAAGTGGATGCCTATTAATTTTTTCCCTTTTTGATTCATGAATTGCATGATGCTGATTAGCTTTCTTACATCCTCCAGATTGGTCTTCTTATTATATACCCTTCTCTCTGCCTCCCAAAGGCTAACTTTATGGATTTGTTATTCTCTTCCATTGGGTTGAAAAATGGGAAGATGGATAGAGGGCATTAGGGGCATTTATTGTACCAAGTCTGTGGTTTCTCTTTGTCCTGACTGCATCCTGTAATTGAAAGTCGATTCTCTCCAGGTGGCCATCTCCACATGACACTCTGAAGAATTTCTTTATATAAGTGCTCTATCCATTCACCTCTTCAGGGGTACAAACAACCCTGGTGTTGACCTGGTCACATGTCTGTTAATAGCCCTTTTTTGAACTCCCTTGAGTTATCCAATTTGAATATGCCATCTGTTTCCAACTGGTATCCTGACTAATGTGCACTTGATCAGATCTCAAAACAAAGTAGCACTAGAAGCTCCTGATGATTGGATCAGTTCAGTTCACTCGCTCAGTTGTGTCTGACTCTGCAACCCCATGGACTGTAGTACGCCAGGCCTCCCTATCTATCACCAACTCTCAGAGTTTACTCAAACTCATGTCCATTGAGTCAGTGATGCCATCCAACCATCTCATCCTCTGTCATCCCCTTCTCCTCCTGCCCTCAATCTTTCCTAGCATCAGGGTCTTTTCCAATGAGTCAGTTCTTTGCAACAGGTGGCCAAAGTATTGGAGTTTCAGCTTCAGCATCAGTCCTTCCAATGAACACAGAACTGATCTCCTTTAGGATGGACTGATTGGATCTTCTTGCAGTCCAAGGGACTCTCAAGAGTCTTCTTCAACACCCCAGTTCAAAAGCATCAATTCTTCGGCACTCAGCTTTCTTTATAGTCCAACTCTCACATCCATACATGACTACTGGAAAAACCATAGCTTTGACTAAACGGACAAAGTAGATGGAATAGTTGGCAAAGTAATGTCTCTGCTTTTTAATATGCTTTCTAGGTTGGTCATAACTTTGCTTCCAAGGCGTGTCTTTTAATTTTTGGCAGCAATCACCATCTGCAGTGATTTTGGAGCCTAAAAAAATAAAGTCTCTCACTGTTTCCACTCTTTCACCATCTATTTGCCATGAAGTGATGGGACCATATGCCATGATCTTAGTTTTCTGAATGTTGCGTTTTAAGCCAACTTTTTCACTCTCCTGTTTTGCTTTCATCAAAAGGCTCTTTAGTTCTTCTTTGCTTTCTGCCATAAGTGTGGTCATCTGCCTATCTGAGGTTATATTATTTCTCCCGGCAATCTTGATTCCAGCTTGTGCTTCATCCAGTCCAGCATTTCTCATGAAGTACTTTGCGTATAAGTTAAATAAGCAGGGTGACAATATACAGCCTTGCCATACTCCTTTCCCGATTTGGAACCAGTTTGTTATTTCCATGTCCAGTTCTAACTATTGCTCCTTGATAATAATTCAGAAACTAATTCCAAGAGGTTTTTTCTATTTGACAAGTCACAGCCAATATAGCAAGGGTCTTCTAGACTTCTTGGATTGTTTTTCCCATTAGATATTTTCATCCTGTTCCTCTTATTTAATTTTTGCAGGATTTTCCAAAAGTATCTCCCTTTTAAATAAAAAAGAATTGAATACTCCATTTCAAGTCTTTTTATACCATCCACATACCACAAACACCAACCTTCACAACTGAATTTATTTCTCTTCCTTCTTTGGAATTGCTTTAAATATCTTCACCTTTGAAAAGCCATGCCAGGTGGTGCAATATTGGGATCTGTGCCACTTTTCCATGTTTCTTTAATATTTTATATTTATTAGGATACAGCATGTATTTTAAAATGTTTAAAGTGCCTATGTAATTGCTACCAGTACCCATATGTATATATATGTGTCTCCATGTGTGTGTGTATAAAATATGGTACTCTTGAAGACAAGAACCCTGTCTTGTCCATTTGTGCAACATTGCATGTACCCCAGTACTGACACATAGCAGTCACTCAGTACAACAGCCCCCCTTTGTCTATGGGGTATATGTTCAAAGACTCCCAGAGAATTCATGAAACCAGAGAGAATACCAAATGCTATATGTATGTCCACTATGGCTTTTTCCTGTACATATTATAAAATTTGATTCATAAATTAGTCACAGTAACAGAATATCCAGATTGCCAGCATCAATACTGTTGTACTCCATGGCCATTATTTAGTAAAATAAGGGTTATTTAAATAGAAGCATTGTGATACTATGACAGTACATCTAATAACCGAGATTGTCCCTAAGTGACTGGTGAGCAGGATACTCTGGAGAAGGAAAAGGGTGATTCCCGTCCCAGGCAGGATGGAGTGGAAGGGCTTGAGATTTCATCATGTTACTCAACATGGTGTGTAATTTAAAACTGATCAATTATTTATTTCTGGAATTTTCCTTTTAATATTTTTGAACCATGGTTCACTGTAGGTAACTGAAACCACAGATAAGCAGCAACTATTGTACTGTGGAATAGAGCTATGGACATAGTAAAGTCGGATTGAGTTTACTTAGCATTATACCTTCAACCACAAACCCACCCCCTAGATTTAAGAAGATGCAATGGGAATTGTAGAACAGCTCAATTCTCTATGATCTTTGACTCCCCATGATGCCTATAGGTTGAGGGCTCAAAGTTAGCATTTGAACTGAGTTCATTAAGGTGTTGAAGCAACAAGGAAAATTTAATGATTAATTTTATTTTTTTCAAATAAGTGATCATTTTTTGTTACTGTTCCACAAAGTATATCAGGATACCTAGATCTTTCCTACACCAATATTTCATTAGGGGCATATTTTATTTTCAAATCTTCACACAATATAGTATATGTATTTAATCTTAATGGAATTTATTTTTTCAGTAGCTCATTCTGGCATGCACTTGTAAAATCCCTCTCTATTATTTAGTTCACTTAAGGAGAAAACTAAAAATTTAGCATCTGTTTTTAAAAATAATATTTTGCAATTTAGATAATTTATTTAAGAAATTGTTTATGGCAATTTGGACCTTGACATTTTTTCTGAACATAAGTCCTAATGTACCTAACAATTGCTTAAAAAATACATAAACATATGAGTGCAATGAATAAAAACATGTAAGCAGAATGAGTAAATGAATAAGGTTTATAGAAGAAAATTTGAAACACCAGAATAACAACAAGTTGGCATCATACAATTTGCCAGGTTATATAGGAACAGAATAAGATGTTGAAATATTCTTCTATGAATGTTTCAGTTCAGTTCAGTTGCTCAGTTGTGTCCAATTCTTTGCGACCCCATGGATTGCATCACACTAGGCTTCCCTGGCCATCACTAACTCCTGGAGCTTGCTCAAACTCAAGTCCATTGAGTCGGGGATACCATCCAACAATGTCATCCTCTATCGCCCCCTTCTCCTCCTGCCTTCAAACTTTCTCAGCATCATAGTCTTTCCCAATGAGTCAGTTCATCACATCAGGTGGCCAAAATATTGGAGCTTCAGCTTTAGCATCAGTCCCTCCAATGAATATTCAGGACTAATTTTCTTTATGATTGACTGGTTTGATCTTGCAGTCTAAGGGACTCTCAAGAGTCTTCTCCAACACCCCAGTTCAAAAGCATCAATTCTTCAGTGCTCAGCCTTCTTAACAATCCAACTCTCAGATCCCTACATGACTACTAAAAAAGCCATAGTTTTGACTAGATGGACCTTTGTCAGCAAAATAATGTCTCTGCTTTTTAAAATGCTATCTAGGTTGGTCATAGCTTTTCTTCTAAGGAGAAAGCATCCACGAATGTTTAGATGCCTCTTAAGTCTGCTGCTATATAAGATTTAAGTGCAAACCTCAGCAGTGGCCACAGGACTGGAAAAGGTCCATTTTTATTCCAATCCCAAAGCAAGACAGTGCCAAAGAATATTCAAACTACAATACAGTTGCACTCATTTCACATGCTAGCAAGATTATGCTAAAAATCCTTCAAGCTAGACTTAAGCAGTATGTGAACTGAGAACTTCCAGGAGCACAAGCTGGATTTAAAAAAAGCAGAGGAACCAGAGATCAAATTTTCAACATCCATTGGATCATAGAAAAAGCAAGGGAATCCCAAAAATCATCTGCTGCATTGAGTACACTAAAGCTTTTGAGAGTGCAATCACAACAAACTATGGAAATTCTTAAAGAGATGGGGATACCAAGCCATCTTTCCTATCTCATGGGAAACTTGTTTGCAGGAAAAGAAGCAGCACTCAGAACTGGACATGGAACAACAAACTGGTTCAAATTGGGAAAGGAGTATGTTAAGGCTGTATATCGTCTCCCTGCTTATTTAACTTATATGTAGGGTACATCATGTAAAATGCCGGGCTGGATGAAGCACAAACTGGAATCAAGATTGCTAGGAGAAATATCAACAACCTCAGATATGCAAATGATACCACCCTAATGGCAGAAAGTGAGGAAGAACTAAAGAGCCTCTTGATGAAGGTGAAAGAGGAGAAAAAACTGGCTTAAAACTCAGCATTCAGAAAACTAAGATCATGGCATCCACTTTCATCACTTCATGGCAAATAGATGGGGAAAAAGTGGAAACAGTGGCAGATTTTATTTTCTTGGACTCCAAAATCACTGTGAACGGTGACTGCAGCCACGAAATTAAAAGATGCTTGCTACTTTTAAGAATAGCTATGGCAGACCTAGACAGTGTATTTAAAAGCAGAGACATTACTTTGCTGACAAAGATTCAGAGTCAACGCTATGGTTTTTCCAGTAGTCTTGTATGGATATGAGAGTTGGACCATTAAGATGGCTGAGTGCCAAAGAATTGATGCTTTTGAACTATGGCATAGGAGACAAAGGAGATGCAGGTTCGATCCCTGGGTTGGGAAGATCCCCTAAAGAAAAAATGTCAACCCATTTCAGTATTCTTGCCTGGGGAATATCATGGACAGAAGAGCCAGGTGGGCTACAGTCCATGGGACTCTCTGACTGTCTGCCTCGCAAAGAGTCAGACACAGCTGAGTAGCTGAGTACACACACAGCACAGGTTTTATCCAAAGGAGATAGTTCCTTCTATTCAACCCTTTGATGGAATGAAAAGGTCAGGGCTTAGTGGTTTAAAAAAAAAAAAAAAAAACCTGCAAATTATCTCTCACTGCCTTAGTATCTCCTGGTGTTTGGCTCTCTGATGAGAATTCAGCTTGATCACAGGTATTAAAAATAGAAATAATGATTATTTAACCCCTACTCTTAACCATCTCACATATTCTATTTATCTTTTTTATATTACATCATTTATTTTTAGGCAACCACATAACATAGCTTCTACTCTAAATGTGTGATAAGACAGTCCATATTTAGGCAAATTAAGTACTTATACATGATAATGACACTCATAAATGTCAGATCAGACTGAAAACCATGCCCATCAAAGTTCATTGTCGTATATTTATGCTGTAATATTTACTCTCTAGATTACTCTAGGCAGCTTTCTCTGTCAAACCTTAATATGCTCAGCTACAGTTTCTTTCAAGCTTCATTTGTTTGTGTACAATTTTCAAAATGTTTGTATGTATCATCAGTACTGCAACTAATCATCACTAACACACAGTGCCTACAATATTTTGGTCACTGTTCTGAGCACTTATTTGTATTAACAAATTTAATCCTCCAATAATCCTGTAGGTAAATATCATCTCTGCTTTGAACAGAAACAGGTTCATTCCTAAAGAAGTTCAGTGACAGAGTTAGAATTTATGTTGTCATCCGACCCCAGAGTTTGAGTTCTTAAATGTTATGCAGTGTTGCTTCTCAATGTTATCAAATTCTTAAATATCTTTATTAAATAGATTTCCTATGCACACATTTTATTTTAAAAATCTTTATTCATTTTCACTATAAATACTAAATATCTTTCTAATACTTTTTTAAAAATTAAAGTATAGTTGATTTATAATATCATGCTAGCTTTAGGTGTACAACACAGCAGTTCAGTTCAATCATGCACATATATATATATATATATATATATATATATATATATATATATAATCTCCTTCAGTTTCTTTTCTCTTATTGTTTCTTACAAACTAGTGGGTATAGATCCCTGTGCTATACAGGAGGTCCTTGTTGGTTATCTATTTTATATATATTAACTATGGGAAATAGACAGGGAAACAGTGGAAACAGTGTCAGACTTTATTTTGGGGGGCTCCAAAATCACAGCAGATGGTGATTGCCACCATGAAATTAAAAGACGCTTACTCCTTGGAAGGAAAGTTATGACCAAGCTAGACAGCATATTAAAAAGCAGAGACATTACTTTGCCAACAAAGGTCCGTCTAGTCAAAGTTATGGTTTTTCCAGTGGTCATGTATGGATGTGAGAGTTGGACTATAAAGAAAGATGAGTGCTGAAAAATTGATGTTTTTGAACTGTGGTATTGGAGAAGACTCTTGAGAGTCCCTTGGACTGCAAGGAGATCCAATCAGTCCATCCTAAAGGAGTTCAGTCCTGGGTATTCATTGGAAGGACTGATGCTGAAGCTGAAACTCCAATATTTTGGCTACCTCATGCGAAGAGTTGACTCATTGGAAAAGACCCTGATGCTGGGAAAGATTGAAGGCAGGAGGAGAAGGGGACGACAGAGGATGAGATGGCTGGATGGCATCACTAACTTGATGGACATGAGTTTGAGTAAACTCTGGGAGTTGGTGATGGACAGGGAGGCTTGGCGTGCTGCGATTCATGGGGTCGCAAAGAGTCGGACACAACTGAGCAACTGAACTGAACTATTTATTATATTAATAGTAGTGTATAAATGTTAATTAGGACCTAATTTATCCCCCCATGCCCCTTTCATCTTTGGTAATCATAAATTTTTTTTCTTTGTAAGTCTCTTTCTGTTTTGAAAATAAGATCATTTGTATTGTCATTTTTGTTGTTGTTCCATTTATAAGTGATATCATGTGATATTTATCCTTCCCTGACTGCTCTACTTCACTTATTATGATAATGTCTAAGTCCATTCATGTTACTGCAAATGAATTATTTCATTCTTTTTTATGGCTGAGTAATAGTTCATTGTATATATGCACCACATCTTCTTTATCCATTCCTCTGTCAATGGACATTTAAGTTGCTTCCATGTCTTGGCTATTAGAAATAGTGCTTCAGTGAACATTGGATTGCATATATCTTTTGAATTATAGTTTTCTCCAAATATATGCCTAGGAGTGAGCTTTCAGGATCATATGGTAGGCCTATTTATAGTTTTTTACGCAACCTCCATGCTGTTCTCCATAATGGCTCTATTAATTTACATTCTAACCAACAGTATAAAAGGGTTCCCTTCTCTGCACTGTTTCTCACATGCATTGTTTGTAGATTTTTTATAATGGCTATTCTGTCTGGTGTGAGGTAATACCTTATTGTAGTTTTGACTTGCATTTCGCTAATAAATTTGTGATGTTGAGCCCCTTTTCATATGTTTGTTGGTCATCTCTATGTCTTCTTTGGAGAAATGTCTATTTAGATCATCCACCTATTTTTTGATTGGGTTGTTTGATTTTTAAATGAGCTGTATGTGCTACTCATATATTTTTGGACTTAAATCCTTGTCATTCTTTATAAGTGGCATCATTTGCAAATATTTTATCTCATCTTATATGTTGCTTTATGTTTTATGGTTTCCTTTACTGTGCAAAGGCTTGTAAGTTTGATTATTAATAGGTCCCAATTTGTTTATTTTTATATTTTGTTTTCATTATTCTAGAGATGGATCCAAAAAGATACTGCTGCAATTTATGTCAAAGTATATTATTCCTGTTTCCCTCTTGGAGTTTTATATTATCTGGTCTTACATTTAGAACCTTAATCCATCTTGAGTTTTAAATTGTATATGATGTTGAAGAGTGTTCTAATTTTATTCTTTATTCTAATTTTATGTGTAACTGTCTGGTTTTTCCAAATCCACTTATTGAAGAGACTGTCTTTTCTTCGTTGGATATCCTAGCCTTCTTTCTTGTAGATTAATTGATCATAAGTGCCTGGGTTTATTTCTCGGCTTTCTATCCTGTTCCATTGAACTATGTATCCTTTTTTGGTGCCAGCACCGTACTGTTTTTTGTTTGTAATTAATTTACTTTTTTTTAATTGAAGGACAATTGCTTTACTGAATTTTGTTGTTTTCTGTTATACCTCAACATGAATCAGCCACAGGTATACATATATCCCCTCCCTTGTGAACCCCCCTCCCACCTCCCTCCCCATCCCACCCGTCTAGGTGGATACAGAGCCCCTGTTTGAGTTTCCTGAGCCATACAGCAAATTCCCATTGGCCATGTGTTTTACACATGGTAATGTATGTTTCCATGTTACTCTTTCCATACATCTCACCCTCTGCTCCCCTCTCCCCATGTCTGTTCTCTATGTCTGTTTCTCCATTGCTGCTCTGTAAATAAATTCTTCAGTACCATTTTTCTAGATTCCATATATATGCATTAGTATATGATATTTATCTTTCACTTTCTGACTTATTTCACTCTGTATAATAGGCTCTAAATTCATCCACCTCATTAGAACTGACTCAACTATGTTCCTTATTATGGCTGAGTGATATTCCATTGTGTATATGTACCACTACTTCTTTATCCATTCATCTGTTGATGGGCATCTAGGCTGCTTGCATGATCTAGCTATTGTAAATAGTGCTGCAATGAACAATGGGATACATGTGTCTTTTTCAATTTTGGTTTCCTCAGGGTATATGCCTAGGAGTGGGATTGCTGGGTCATATGGTGGTTTTATTCCTGGTTTTTAAAGGAATCTCCATGCCGTCTTCCATAGTGTCTGTATTAATTTACATTCCCACCAACAGTGTAAGAGCATTCTCTTTTCTCCACAACCTCTCCAGCGTTTATTGTTTGTAGACTTTTTGATGAGGGCCATTCTTACTGGTATGAGGTGATATCTCATTGTAGTTTTGATTTGCATTTCTCTAATAACTAGCAACACTGAGCATCTTTTCATGTGTTTTTTAGCCATCTGTATGTCTTCTTTGGAGAAATGTCTGTTTAGGTCTTTTCCCCACTTTTTGATTGGGTTGTTTATTTGTCTGATATTGAGTTGTATGAGATGCTTGTATATTTTGGAAATTAATCCTTTGTCAATTGTTTCATTTGCTGTTATTTTCTCCCATTCGGAGGGTTGTCTTTTCACCTTGCTTATAATTTCCTTTGCTGTACAAACACTTTTAAGTTTAATCAGGTCCCACTTGTTTACTTTAGTTTTTATTTCCATTACTCTAGGAGGTGGGTCATAGAGGATCTTGCTTTGATTTATGTCATCAAGTGTCCTGCCTATGTTTTCCTCTAAGAGTTTTATAGTTTCTGGTCTTACATTTAGGTTTTTAATACATTTTGAGCTTATCTTTGTGTATGGTGTTAGGAAGTTTTCTAATTTCATTCTTTCACATGTAGCTGTCCAATTCTCCCAGCTTCATTTATTGAAGAGGCTGTCTTTTTCCCATTGTATATTCTTGCCTCCTTTGTCAAGAATAAGGTACCCAGAGGTGCATGGGTTTTTTCCTGGACTTTCTATCTTGTTCCATTGGTCTATATTTCTGTTTTTTTGCCAGTATCATACTGTCTGGGTGACTGTAGCTTTGTAGTATAATCTGAAGTCAGGATTCCTCCAGTTCCATTCTTCTTTCTCAAGACTGCTTTGGCTATTTGGGGTCTTTTGTGTTTTCATATAAATTGTGAAATTTCTAGTTCTAGTTCTGTGAAAAATGTCATTGGTAATCTGATAAGAATCACATTGAATCTGTAGATTGAGTTTGGTAGTATAGTCATTTTCGCAATATTGATTCCTCCTACCCAGGAACATGGATTATCTCCCCATCTGTTTATGTCACCTTTGATTTCTTTCATCAGGGGTCTTATAATTTTCTGTGCACAGTTCTTTTGTCTCCTTAGATAAATTTTATTCCTAGACATTTAATTCTTTTTGTTGCTGTGGTGAATGAGATTGATTACTTAATTATTCTTTCTGATTTGTCATTGTTAGTATATAGAAATGCAAGTGATTTCTGTGTATTGATTTTGTATTCTGCAACTTTGCTAAATTCACTGATTAGCTTTAGTCATTTTCTGATACTATCTTTAGGGTTTGCTATGTACAGTATCATGTCATCTACAAACAGTGAGAAATTTACTTCTTCTTTTCCAATCTTGACTCCTTTTATTTCTTTTCCTTTTCTGATTGCTGTAGCTAGGACTTCCAGAACTATGTTGAATAATAATGGTGAAAGTAGACACTCTTGTCTTGTTCCTGATCTTAGGGGGAATGCTTTCAGTTTTTCACCATTGAGAATGTTTGCTGTAGGCTTCTTATATATGGCCTTTGCTATGTTGAGATAGGTTCCTTCTATGCCCATTTTTTGAAGAGTTTTAATCATAAATAGGTGCTGAATTTTGTCAAAGGCTTTTTCTGCATTTATTGAGACTATCATATAGTTTTTATCTTTCAATTTGTTAATATGGTGTGTCACATAGATTGGTTTGCATATATTAGAGAATCCCTGCATCCCTGGAATAAACCCAAGTTCATCCTGGTATATGAGCTTTTTGATGTGTTGCTGAATTCTGTTTGCTAAAATTTTGTTGAGGATATTTGCATCTATGTTCATCACTGATATTGGGCTGTAGTTTTCTTTTTTTGTGTTGTCTTTGTCTGATTTTGGTATCAGGGTGATGATGACCTCATAGAATAAGCTGGAAGTGTTTCTTCCTCTGCAAATTTCTGGAATAGTTTTAGGATAGGCATTAGCTCTTCTCTAAATGTTTGATAAAATTCTCCTCTGAGGCCATCTGGTCCTGGACTTTAGTATTTGGGGAGATATTTGATCAGAGTTTCAATTGCAGTGCTTGTAATTGGATCGTCCGTAATTTCTATTTCTTCCTGGTTCAGTCTTGGAAGATTGAACTTTTCTAAGAATCTGTCCATTTCTTCCCGGTTTACCATTTTATTGCCATATAGTTGTTCATAATAGTCTCTTACAGTCCTTTATATTTCTGCATTATCTGTTGTAACCTCTCCTTTTTCATTTCTATTTTTGTTAGTTTGATTCTTTCTTTCTTTTTTTTTTTTTTTTGTGATGAGTCTGGCTAAAGGGTTGTCGATTATGTTTATCTTCTCAAAGAACCAGCTTCCAGTTTTATTAATCTTTACTATTGTTTCTTTGATTTCTTTTTCATTTATTTCTGCTTTGATCCTTATGATTTCTTTCCTTCTACTAATTTTGGGGGGTTTTTGTTCTTCTATTTCCAGTTGTTTTAGGTGTAAAGTTAGGTTGTCTATTCAATGTTGTTCTTATTTCTTGAGGTAGGATTGTATTGCTGTAAACGTCCCTCTTAGATCTGTTTTTGCTTCATCCCATAGGTTTTGAGTTGTGCTTTCATTGTCATTTCTTTCTAGAAAATTTTAATTTCCCTTTTGATTTCTTCAGTAACCTGTTGGTTATTTAGAAATGCATTGTTTAATCTCCATGTGTTTGTGTTTCTTAGTTTTTTCTTGTAATTGATATCTAGTCTCATAGCACTGTGGTCAGAGAAGATGCTTGGTATGATTTCAATTTTCTTAAATTTACTGAGGTTTGATTTGTGACTCAAGATGTGTTCTATTCTGGAGAATGTTCCATGTGCACTTGAGAAGAAGGTGTATTCTGCATTTGGATAGAATGTCCTGAAGATATCAATGAGTTATCAATTAGTCTCATCTAATGTATCACTTAAGACTTATGTTTCCTTATTAACTTTCTGTTTTGATGATCTGTCCATTGGTGTGAGTGGGGTATTAAAGTCCCCTACTATTATTGTGTCACTGCCAATTTCTCCTTTTATGTCTGTTATTGCTTGTCTTATGTATTGAGGTGCTCCTATGTTGGGTGCATAGATATTTACAATTGTTATGTCTTTCTCTTGGATTGATCCCTTGATCATTATGTAGTGTCCTTCCTTATCTCTTGTAATCTTCTTTATTTTAAGGTCTATTTTATCTGATATGAGGATTGCTATCCCAGCTTTGTTTTGCTTCCCATTTGCATGGAATTTATTTTTCCATCCTCTCACTTTCAGTCTATATGTATCTTTAGGACTGAAATGGGTTTCTTGTAGACAGCATATATATGGGTCTTCTTTTTGTATCCATTCAGCCAGTCTGTGTATTTTGGTTGGAGCATTTAATCTATTTACATTTAAAGTAATTATTGATATATATGTTTTATTGCCATTTTATTAATTGTTTGAAGTTTATTTTCTTCTCTTGTGTTTCTTGACTGTATAAGTCCCTTTAACATTTGTTGTAAAGCTGGTTTGGTGGTACTGAATTCTCTTAACTTTAACTTGTCTGTAAAGCTTTTGATTTCTGCATCAATTTTGAATGGGATCCTTGTTGGGTACAATGATCTTAGTTGTAGATTTTTTTCCCTTTCAGTACTTTAAATATATCCTGCCATTCCCTTCAGGCCTGCAGAGTTTCTGCTGAAAGATCAGCTGTTAAATGTATGGGGTTTCCCTTGTATGTTACTTGTTGCTTTTCCCTTGCTTTTTTTTTTTAATATTCTATCTTTGTGTTTAGTCTTCATCAGTTTGATTAGTATGTGTCTTGGCATGTTTCTCCTTGGGCTTATCCTGTATTGGATTTTTTGTGCCTCTTGGACTTGATTGACTATTTCATTTTCCACGTTGGGGAGATTTTCACCTATAATTTCTTCAAAAATTTTCTCATACCCTTTATTTTTCTCTCCTTCTGGGCCCCTATAATTTGAATGTGGTGTGTTTGATTGTCCCAGAGGTCTCTGAGACTATCCTCAGTCCCTTTCATTCTCTTTACTTTATTCTGCTCTTCAGAAGTTATTTCCACCATTTTATCTTCCAGCTCACTGATTTGTTCTTCTGCTTCAGATATTCTGTTATTGTTTCCTTTTAGAGTATTTTCAATTTCAGTAATTGTGTTGCTTGTCTCTGTATGTCTATTCTTTAATTCTTCTAGGTCTTTGTTAGTTGATTCTTACATTTTCTCCATTTAATTTTCAAGGTTTTTGATCATTTTGCTATCAGTGTTCTGAATTCTTTTCCAGTTAGTTTGCCTATTTCCTCTTCATTTATTTGGACTTCTGTGTTTCTGGTTTGTTCCTTCATTTCTGTAGTATTTCTCTGCTTTTTCATTATTATTATTATTATTTTTTTTTTTTTTTTTACTTCTTGTGTTTGAGGTCTCCTTTTCCTGGGCTTCAAGGTTGAATTCTTTTTTCCTTTTGGTTTCTGCCCTCCTAAGATTGGTCCAGTGGTTTATGTAAGCTTTGTATAAGGTGAGATTTGTGCTGAGTTTTTTGTTTGTTTTTCCTCTGATGGGAAAGGCTCAATGAGGTGGTAATTCTGTCTGCTGGTGATTGAGTTTGTATTTTTGTTTTGTTTGTTGTTCAGACTAGGCATCCTGCACAGGGTGCTACTGGTGATTGGGTGACACCAGGTCTTGTATTCAAGTGGTTTCCTTTGTGTGAGTTCTATTTGATACTCCCTAGGGTTAGTTCTCTGGTAGTCTAGGGTCTTGGAGTCAGTGCTCCCATGCCAAAGACTCAGGGTTTGATCTCTGGTCAGGAACAAAGATTCCACAAGTGGCTTGTTATGGCATTAAGTGAGATTAAAACAAATACCTGAAAACAGGAAATCAAAGGTGAACCCCAGGCAAATGACATTTACAAAATCAGGCAAATGGAATATATAGATATACCTATACACCCATAGCAAAGTCAAAACAGTCCAACAAAAATAAAGTACAGTAGGTTGACCTGGCAAACAAAGGAAATAAAAAATTATATTTACCAGTTAAGAATAAAACTAACTAAAGCACAAACTGGAAAATAAAACTAAAGCAAGGTGCCAAGTGAGGAATAAAGCCATGAAAACAAAACTAACAAATATTTTGAGAGAAAAGGAGAGAAAGAAAAGAAAAAAAGAACAGATATTCAAAGTTAAATAGAGGTAGATGAAGAAGATCTATATACATTAAAGATTAACTCCAAGGGGAAAAGAACAGTAGGAAAATCAAGCAAAGGATTAAATGTAGAAAAAGTGTAATATGTTTAAAAATGAGAATTGTAAAATAGAGAAAAGAAAAAAGAGAAAAAAAAAACAGAAAAAGGAAAATTCCACAGAACTGCAAAAGCCCAGTGTAGAGGAAGAGGTTTATAACAACAGTAAAAAGTGTAACTGAATATACACATATACATATACACCCATAAACAAAATCAAAACAGTCCAACAAAAGTAAAGTACAATAGATTGACCCAACGAACAAAGTAAACCAAAAATTATATCTACCAGTTAAGAACAAAACTAATTAAAGCACAAACTAGAATACAAAACTAAAGCAAGGTGCCAAGTGCAGAATAAGGCAATGAAATTAGAACTAACAGATATGTTGAGAGGAAAGGAAAGAAAAAAAAAGAAAGAATAGATATGCAAAGTTGAATAGAGGTAGATAAAGAAGATTTATATACATTAAAGATTAACTGCAAGGGGCAAAGAACAGTAGGAAAACTAAACAAAGGAATAAATGTAGAGAAAATAATAATAGGTTTAAAAAATTAAAAAAAGAGAAAAACCAAAAAAAAAGGAAAAGTCCACAGAGCTGCAAAAGCCCAACTTACAGGTAGGTTAAACTGTGACTGAGAAAAC
Source organism: Dama dama (assembly GCF_033118175.1). Taxonomy (NCBI): domain Eukaryota; kingdom Metazoa; phylum Chordata; class Mammalia; order Artiodactyla; family Cervidae; genus Dama; species Dama dama. The sequence continues at coordinate 75,669,428 of NC_083689.1, read as the reverse complement.
AATAAAAAATGTGACTGAGAAAAGAAAAGAAAAGCTTAATTAGATTTCATAGTGCCAATAAAATCGACAACTACAATTGAGGAGAGGAAAAAGGAAAAAAAAAAGAAAAGAAAAAAAAAATCCACAAGAATCTACAGAACAAATGAAAACATAAGAATTTAGATGCTTTTCCTGAGTCACTGCTGCCAGAATCCTTTCCCTTACTGGGAGTCACAGTCCACCTCACCTCCCTAGGATGCCCTCCAACACTGTGCTGATCGCTGGACCTGCTGTGGGGGCAGCTGAAATTCTTTTCTGGTCCTACTCCTGTGTTTTCTTATCTCCAATGTCCACAGCTATCAGACCTAATGCGTTTTTCCTTTGTGGGTGCTCTCAATGACCTTTTATATATTCCATAGACACAGAGTCTGCCTAGTTGATTGTGTGAATTTAATCTTCAGCTTATACAGCTGGTGGGGAGATTTTGGGTCTTCTTCCTTAGCCACACTGCCCCTGGGTTTCAATTGTGGTTTTATTCCCACCTCTGCATGTGGGTCGTCCACTAGGGTTTGCTCCTGAGGCTGCCCTGGAGGACTTGGGTTTGCCCCTATGAGGGCCAGGTGTGGAGGTGGTGCAGCTGCTTGGGTTGCAGGGGTTCTGACAATACCAGGTACTCAGGGAAGTTGGCGGCTAGGGCAGCAGGAAATATAGTGCTCTAGAAGGGCATGGCAACTGGTATTGGCCAATATGTTCCAGTATTCTTGCCTGGAGAACTCCCCTTACAGAGAAGCCTGGCAGGCCACAGTCTGCAGGGTCACAAAGAGTTGGACATGACCAAAGTGACCCTGCGCTGCATAGACACAAGTCTTCTCTTGCCTGTGGCAGCTAGGCCCCAGTGAGGGTTGAGCATGGGACCGGCACAGCTGCTTGCCTTGCGGATAGCCTCGTGGTGCCAAGTATGCAGGAACACAGACTGCCTCTGCTGTAGGAGTTATGGCCCTATCAGAGTCTCTTTTTGGAGCCTCTTGTAGCTGGTGATCAGAAGGCCTCTTTTGCCAGTCTTTCTTTATCTGTAGCTCCGCCCATTCAGGCACTTAGAGGGTTCCCTTGCCTGGGGTCTTTCTCTATTTTTTGGCAGGTCAGGCACATAGAGGGATCCCCCAACACCCCCGGCTGGGGTCCTACTCTGTAGATTGGTGCATCAGGCACCTAAAGGGACGCCCTGGGTGGGATCCTACTCTGTAGTTCATTGCATCAGGCGTTTGATGGGCCGGCCTCTCTATTGTTCAGCTGCCATGCTGGTGTGTGGGGCGAGAGAGGCTATGGTGATGGTTCTACCACCTACATGTGAGTTAGCAGTATTGCCTTGCTTCCATGGCTTCCCAGCTTTCCTCCACAGGTATTTCCCACCACAATCTCCTCCCTCACATCCCCTCAATGTGTCTCTCTGCAGCCAACAGGAGCCCTTGCCCTGGGATTGCTCCATAATCCCTAAACTCCAACTCCCAGCTGCTGCTCCTTCCAGGGGACCTGCGTCCCTGTCAGGGTATGTATGGCTGTTGCAAGGACTGCCTGATTCTCATTCCATTTAGACTGCCACAGATCAGCTGTTTCATTCTCAGCCTTAAGTGTTTCTCCTGTTACTCAGACACTTGCCCCGAGGTGAGTATCAGGCCCCTGCTTCAGTTCCCCCACACCTCAAGGGCAGGCCCAGTTCTACTAACACTCCTGTTTTTTCCCCCTAGTTCCTTTGTCCCACCGAGTTTTGCATGGTTCTGTATATTCTTTTCCACTGGTAAGGAACTCCTGTCCGCTCTCAGTTGGTGGTTCTGCATGTACTTCTGTGTCTGAAGGTGTATTCATGATGTATCCGTGGAGACAGATGTTCTCCATGTCCACCTACTCCTCCACCATCTTTTCTCCTGCACTGTCTTGATTACTGTATCTTTGTAGTATAGTGTGAAGTCAGGGAACCTGATTCCTTCAGCTCTGTTTTTCTTTCTCAAGATGGCTTTGACTATTCTGGATTCTTTTTTTCAGTAGTTAAGTGACTTTTTTTTTTTATTACAATGTATTTATTTTTAATTGGAGGATAATTGCTTTACAATGTTGTATTGATTTCTGCTCTACATCAACTTGGTTCAGCCATACCTATACATATGTACCATCCCTTGTAAATCTCCCTCCCACTTCCCACCACATCCCATCCCTGTAGGTTGTCACAGAACACCGGGTTTGAGCTCCCTGATGTTGTACAGCAAACTCCCGCTGGCTATCTTTTTTACACATGAAAATGTGTGTTTCAATGCTGCTCTCTCAATTTGTCCCACCCTAACTTCCCTCACTGTGTCCACAAGTGTGATTTCCATCACTGCCCTGCAAATAGGTTCACCAGTACCATCTTTGTAGATTCTGTATGTATGTATTAATGTTCAAAATTTGTTTTTCTCTTTATGACTTACTTTACTCTGTAGAGTAAGCTCTGTGTGCATCCATCTCATGAGAACGGACTCAAATGGGATCTTCTGTGGTTCCATACAAATTGTAAAGTTTTTCATTCTAATTCTGTGAAAAATGGCATTGGTAATTTGATAGGGATTGCATTGAATCTGTAGATTGCCTTGTGTAGTATAGTCATTTTGACAATATTGATTCTTCTTACCCAAGAACGTAGTGTATCCTTCCATCCGTTTGTCTCATCTTCAGTTTCTTTCTTTTTTTAAAAAATTTATTTATTTATTTATTTTTCAGTGGGTTTTGTCATACATTGATATGAATCAGCCATAGAGTTACACGTATTCCCCATCCCGATCCCCCCTCCCACCTCCCTCTCCACCCGATCCCTCTGGGTCTTCCCAGTGCACCAGGCCTGAGCACTTGTTTCATGCATCCCACCTGGGCTGGTGATCTGTTTCACCATAGATAATAATATACATGCTGTTATTTCGAAACATCCCACCCTCACCTTCTCCCACAGAGTTCAAAAGTCTGTTCTGTACTTCTGTGTCTCTTTTTCTGTTCTGCATATAGGGTTGTCGTTACCATCTTTCTAAATTCCATATATATGTGTTAGTATGCTGTAATGCTCTTTATCTTTCTGGCTTACTTCACTCTGTATAATGGGCTCCAGTTTGATCCATCTCATTAGAACTGGTTCAAATGAATTCTTTTTAACGGCTGAGTAATATTCCATGGTGTATATGTACCACAGCTTCCTTATCCATTCATCTGCTGATGGGCACCTAGGTTGCTTCCATGTCCTGGCTATTATAAACAGTGCTGCGATTCAGTTTCTTTCATCAGTCTTAAAGTTTTCAGAGTACAAGTCTGTTGCCTCCTTAGGTAAGTTTATTCCTAGGTGTTTTTTTTTTCCCCCCCATTTCTTTTTGATATGATGATAAATGGAATTGTTTCCTCAATTTCACTTTCTGATCTTTCATTGTTAGCACATAGAAAAGCAACAAATTTCTGCATATTTATTTTGCATCCTGCAACTTTACCAAATTCACTGATGAGTTGTAGTAGTTTTCTGGTAGCATCTTAAGGGTTTTCTTTGTATGTTATCATGTCATCTGCAGACAGTGACTAGTTTACTTCTTTTGCAACTTCAGTTCAGTTCTTTTGCAGCTTAGATCCCTTTTATTTCTTTTTCTTTTCTGATTCTATAGCTAGGGCTTCCAAAATTATGTTGAATAAAAGTGACAAGAGTGGACATCCTTGTCTTGTTCCTGATCTTAGAGGAAATGCTATCAGTTTTTCACTGTTGAGTATAATGTTAGCTATGAATTTGTCATATATGGACTTCATTATGTTGAGTTGTGTTCCCTCTATGCCTGCTTTCTGGAGAATTTTTATCATAAACTGGTACTGAATTTTGTCAGAAGCTTTTTATGCATCTATTGATATGGCCATATGGTTTTTATTCCTTAATTTGTTAATGTGGTATATCACACTGATTGATTTGTGGATATAGAAAAAATATTGTATCCACAGGATAAATCCTACTAGATCCTTTCCTTTTAATGTATTATTGAATTTGGTTTGCTAGTATTTTGTTGAGGATTTTTGCATCTACGTTCATCAGTGACATTGGTCTGTGATTTTCCTTTTTCCTTGTATCTTTGCTTTTGGTATCAGAGTGATGGTAGCCTTACAGAATCAGTTTGGAGGTATTTCTTCCTCTGGAAATTTTTGGAATAGTTTGAGAAGGATAGATGTTAATTCTTCTCTATATGTTTGGTAGAATTCACCTGTGGAGCCATCTGGTCCTGACTTATGTTTGTTGGGAGTTTTTTAATCACAGAATCAATTTCAATATTTTTACTTCATTTGTTCATATTTTCTATTTCTTCCTGGCTTAGTCTTGGGAAATTCTAATTGTCTAAGAATTTGTTTATTCTAGATTGTCTAATATACATTCATATAGTTGCTTATAGTCATCTTTTACTGTGAATAATTTTTATCATGAATCACTTCCTTCAACACTTATATAATGCCAAATATTTACATTGTTATCTTTAAATTGATATTTCATTTGTAGATTTTTGTTAAACAGCCATAGAAGCATGAATCACAAAACTCATCCCCCTACCTTGGCGTAGGGTGTTAGTCAACAAACTTCCTTTGCTGGATCATCTCAACATATATGCAACATTGGCTTTTTTTTTTTTTTTTTTTTTTGCAACATTAGCTTTTGTTTTCTCTGTATTGCGAATATTACTCATGACACAAATCAGATGCTAGAATTGTAATTCTGATCCATAGCAAGTAAGATCAGTCTTGTGGACCATTTTGCCGTAGATGTGAAAGTACAAATACCATATACCAATAGACATTATACAATTTAACTATAACAGTGACTGTTTAAATGACAATTTTATCCTCAGGATTTCCTTCTTAGTCTCATTTACAGCAAAGATAACACATGGATTTCAACTTTTGTTTTAATTCTGATTACTTTGTGTACTGTAAGTACATTCCCTCTTGTGCACAGCTCCTAAAATCAGTGTTTATTACTGCCCAGAACTTGGTAGGTGCTCAAGTAATGTTTATTGAAGAGATGGATAAGTAGATGGATAGTGCTTGATAAAGAATTGTCTTGAGAAAGAATTTTTCCGCATCCGCTAACCTGAATGTTAAAGAGTGATACTACCTTTTTATATAGGCAGAAATAGTGAAATTTACCTCCTACATTTGTCAGGCTTGTAGAACAGTGCTTTCTTCAACACGTATATACAAATGAATCACTTGAGGATCCTACTAGAATGTAGATTCTAAATCCATAGGCATGAGATACAGCCCCAAATCTATTGATTTAACAAGTTACCATGGGTTCCCAAAGTTGTTGGTTTTAGGCAACACTTGAGTATCATGAGCTAGACTGAACAGTGGTCCTTGTTAAAACCCAGATTGTCCCACCCACAGAGTTTCTGACTCACTGAATTTTCAGTGGAGCCTGATAATTTGCATTTCTAAGAAGTTATGAGCAGATGCTGATACTGCTCTTTCTCTTACTATGCTTTGAGAGTCTTGGATCCAGGATATGTGGGTAAGAAAGAGTGGAATCTACTCCCCTCCACCCCCAATAATGATATATGAATCAACAAGTTTTATGACATATCTTCTTGAATTTTATGACCCAACTTGGGTTATTTCCAGTTGCTGGTGTTTCCTTTCTCAGCACTCCAGAAAGAGTCCTGGACTGTCATCCATTTAAAAGATTTCTAAGAAAGCAATAGCATTTGCAAACTAACTACTTGTATATGTGTTGAGGATGATGAGAGAGATTATTTTCTCTCTACCTCACATATTTAGATATTATAGAAATTCCCCAGGGTTTTTTTGCTAAACCATCTGTCCCCCTAAAGAGAAAAACAATCTGATATCTATAGCTATGTGTCAGTCACAGCTCAGGACACTTTTCTTCTGCTTAGGGAGCTTTAAATTAAACAAACAAAACAGAGTCCTGAGCATGATTGTATCTGGCATTTATCCATAATGAGTTATCTATAGCTGAGTTGATGAGGTATCGACTAACCTTTTAGAAAGTTTCATTTATCACTCTTCTATGAACTGTGAAATCGTTTTCAGAATTTGGTGCATCTAGCTTTGTGGTTTGTCATTTATCATCATAATATTGGGAAAAGACCATACTGTGCCATTTGAATCCCTAGAAAAAAATATTAAAGTGATAAGAAGAATCTGATGATTTCTGGGGATGTAATTTCCATGGGGCAAGAAAAAAATACTTTATGTTCAAAGTCCAGGAAGCAAAGGGTTTGTCATCAAATTTTAATGTCTTTAAAATTTGAGCATTTATGAATTAAAATGTATTCTTTGACATATCTGTAGGTGAAGGGGAAGATCCATTTGCACTTGTAATTTGAGATCTCACAATTAAAATAAGCTATTGATTAGAGTTGCTTTTTAGATGACTGAGATCAATAATAATTGCATGGGTTTTCATCCATAAAATACTTGCTGGTGAAGCATTTTATATTATATTTCCAATGCAGAGATTTTTATATACGTAATGCCTTGTTTGGTCAACCTTGCCTAGCATTAGAACCATAGGAAGAGCAATTAGCAAGTTTCCTTTAGAATTCAGTTTTCCTTTCTAGTGCAGAATAGCAAGTTGTTCAACAACTCATGCATACTTACTGATCAGTTATGTTCATTGGTACCTGCTATATTTCTCTTACAGGATGGATGCCGGTTCAGGCAGCATTTCTTATACTAATGCCTGTGATACAGGCTAGGGCTTTGATTATATTCTCTGATAGTACAGGAAAAAAGAAATCAGTGGTGCTAGATTTTAATCTTGGGTCTGGCACTTTTTAACTATAATGCTGGCCAAGTCACTCTAACTTTCTGTCTTTATCCATAAAGTGGGAACACCAAAACTCACCTCACTGTGTTGTTGCGAAGACTAAATCAGGTTGCTTATTAATGCCTGTAGTATAGTACCTGACACTTGCAAACCCTCACTAAATTATAATTGTTACTATCTTTGCAGTATTTCCCCCCCCCCCCAACAGAGGCATTTACAACCCCAACAGATTAATTCTCTCAGAAAGGCACTGTAAGGGAAATGTAAGATTTTTGAATCTCAGGGTCTTCAAAATATTGCTCTGATTTGAAAAGCAGTAGGCATTCTTCCCTCACAGCATATCAGTGTATTATTATCCTCCTATGCACAAAGCTATATATAAAATCCATTTTGAAGTATAAGCATATAAATAATCAAATGATTTCTTGCTTTCTCTACAATTTTATTGTGATAGAACAGGTACTAGTAAGGGGCTAGCTTTTAAAATACAAGCTTATATGTAAAACTGATCTCATTGCTTATTCTTTTAGAAAGGAATGTTTTTATTGCAAAATTTATGTTTTATTCCTTTTTTATAATAGATAGTTGTATATCTCCTTTTTAGTTGACATAATTAATGGAATATCCTATCATTATAAAGCATAAAGAAATGACATTTTGGTGAGAGTTCCAGAAATAAATCATAAATGTTATAAGTGAACAACTTATAGAACATTACTTCAATCAGTGGAGATATTTGATAACACCTTAGATTTTTCTTTCTTGAATTCCTGGAAATATTTTGACTGAAAAAGAGACCTTTTAGAAAAATATGCTTAATGGATTTTGATACTTTTCTGATTTTTTTTCTCCTAGCTCAGGAAAATTGGGCATGGTCTATAATTAATAGTACATTTTATCAACCCTTGCCAAAAGCCTCTTGGAAATATAGCTTGGAAATCATGAGACCAGCAGCTGAAAATGGTGCCCCACTACTTATATAAAATAAAACTGTCTATCCCACATACACGTAGACAACAGTTTTGTCTACATGGATTGCTTGTAGAAATTTACAGAAGAGAAAATTAGAAGATGATATGGATAGCTTAGAAATGTATTAAACAGTTTATGAACTATTTTAAAATGAGAGCTTTATTATATCGAGAAATGCCACATACCTCTTTAAAATCAACTAATCTTTATTAGAAATATGCCTCAGTTGCCCAATAGTGTTTGACTTTTTGCGACCCCATGGACTCTAACCCACCAGGCTCCTCTGTGTCCGTGGGGTTTTCCAGGCAAGAATACTGGAGTGGTTGCCACTTCCTGTTACAGGGAATCTTCCCAACCCAGGGATCGAACCCAAGTCTCTTGTGTTTCCTGCAATGGTAGGTGGATTCTTTACAACTTGCACCACCTAGGAGACCCCAGGAAATAAACCTTAGGAAGCACAAAAATAATAATTAAAATATAAGCCTTAATAGTAAATATTTACTTTCCATTTGGATGTTAAAATGTTTTAAGAGACTGTTTTCTTCGTGATAACAACTACAGCAACAAAACTAAAGAAGCTACAAAATCATCATCAAAAGGAGAAAAAAAAAATCTAAGAATTGAGTATTCAGAACAATAATACCAGAAAAGCATATGAACTCTTCAAGTTCAGAAAATGTTGAATCCCTTTAAAGAGGGGAAAGCCTGCAGTTGCTTTGATTTCTGGTAGAGAGAGAGAGGAGGATAAGAAATCTTCCAGAGAGAAGCATTTGGAGAATTTAATAAACATTTAATTGCCATTTGTGGGCTGGTTTGATAGAATACTGAGGAGCTGCAGCCCCCGAGCTGATTTCATCCTTCGACTTTCTACAAGCTACCTCTTTAGGCTGAGGCAGGAAAAGATAGTCAAGGGAGATCCACTCCACGGCCCCCACCAGAGGTACTTTTCTACGTGCAAGGCAACAGCTTACTGAAGCAGAACAGGGTTGAAAAGCTGAGATCAGTCCCTGAGGTGCAATAGACGGAAATTGTGTGTGCTCAATTGTGTCTGGCTCTTTGAGACGTGGGCTTCTGTGTCCATCTGATTTCACAGGCAAGAATACTGGAGGGGGCTGCCGTTCTTCCCTCCTGGAGACCTTTCTGACCCAGGAATTGAACTCATCTCTCCTGCGTCTCCTTCACTGGCAGGCAGATTCTTACCACTGAGCTATCTGGGAAGCCCTTGAGGTGCAACAGACTATCCTCAAATCCCAGCCTTCCCAAAGGCTGGGAAGAGGGTAGGAAAGCTGAGATTAACCCCTCAAAGGTAGCCCTCCAAATCTTCTCTGAATGCACTGTAGCAACCCTGCTGAAACCCCTGCAATTCTGGTGTTTACTGAGAACATTGCAGTGGTGCTTTAAAGGGTTAAATGTAGATTAAAGGTTAAATCTGTTGCACTCTGCTCAGTTGTGGCTGAAGGGATAGGATTATCTCATGTAAGTAAATGTATTACTAAGGCCCATCTATTCATGTGGTAAATGGTAATGTGTAAGAAGGGAGCATGAACTAAGCAAGAAAGATGTATGTATTGCAAAGTTTTGACCTCATGATGTTGTTCTGTGTACCCAATAGTAAAGTGTATATATGATGCAAAGCAGAGTACCTAACCCATCAGTTCAGTTCAGCCAGTTAAGTCGCTCAGTCGGGTCTGACTCTTTGCGACCCCATGAATCGCAGCACGCCAGGCCTCCCTGTCCATCACCAACTCCCGGAGTTTACTCAGACTCATGCCCATCGAGTCAGTGATGCCATCCAGCCATCTCATCCTCTGTCGTCCCCTTCTCCTCCTGCCCCCAATCCCTCCCAGCATCAGGGTCTTTTCCAATGAGTCAGCTCTTCACATGAGGTGGCCAAAGTACTGGAGTTTCAGCTTCAGCATCAGTCCTTTCAATGAACACCCAGGACTGATCTCCTTTAGGATGGACTGGTTGGATCTCCTTGCAGTCCAAGGGACTCTCAAGAGTCTTCTCCAACACCACAGTTCAAAAGCATCAATTTTTCGGTGCTCAGCTTTCTTTACAGTCCAACTCTCACATCCCTACATGACCACTGGAAAAACCATAGCTTTGACTAGACGGACCTTTGTTGGCAAAGTAATGTCTCTGCTTTTTAATATGCTGTCTAGGTTGGTCATAACTTTCCTTCCAAGGAGCAAGCGTCTTTTAATTTCATGGCTGCAGTCACCATCCACAGTGATTTTGGAGCCCCCCAAAATAAAGTCTGACACTGTTTCCACTATCTCCCCATCTATTTCCCATGAGGCGATGGGACCAGATGCCATGATTTTAGTTTTCTGAATGTTAAGCTTTAAGCCAACTTTTTCACTCTCCTCTTTCACTTTCATCAAGAGGCTTTTTAGTTCCTCCTCACTTTCTGCCCTAAGGGTGGTGTCATCTGCATATCTGAGGTTGTTGATATTTCTCCCAACAATCTTGATTCCAGCTTGTGCTTCCTCCAGCCCATCGTTTCTCATGATGTACTCTGCATATAAATTAAATAAGCAGGGTGACAATATACAGCCTTGATATACTCCTTTTCCTATTTGGAACCAGTCTGTTGTTCCATGTCTAGTTCTAACTGTTGCTTCCTGACCTGCATACAGGTTTCTCAAGAGGCAGGTCAGGTGGTCTGGTATTCCCATCTCTTTCAGAATTTTCCACAGTTTATTGTGATCCACACAGTTGAAGGCTTCAGCATAGTCAATAAAGCAGAAATAGATGTTTTTCTGGAATTCTCTTGCTTTTTCGATGATCCAGCAGATATTGGCAATTTGATCTCTGGTTCCTCTGCCTTTTCTAAAACCAGCTTGAACATCTGGATGTTCTTGGTTCACATATTGCTGAAGCCTGGCTTGGAGAATTTTGAGCATTGCTTTACTAGCGTGTAGTTGCACCTAACCCATAGTAAGACAATAATAGGTTTTTTTATTATCATAGTAATAATAGTTGTTTTAAAATATAAGAGGGTATATAGCATGGTGTGAACCTTTTTTAAGTTCAGAATATTTGCTTATTCTTTTTTCCTCCTTCATTAAAAAAGAAAGATAACTACACAATGCAAAGAAAATTGTTTGATAATCACTATATCTTTTTGTTGACTTGAATTCTGTTTTTATAGCATCATTTGAAGGGTGGAATAGTTCAAAATAGAGCCATATCATAAATATATGCCCTACTCATGTCAAATATGTTGAATATATAATAGAACAGTTAATCTAGAATAAAAAGAAAGTGTATGATTTCCTAGAAGTACACTTCCAGTCTGTGTAACCATTTTTAAAAGGTCAGCTGAGGCAAATTAAAATCTTCAAGAGTTTATTTGAACAAACATCAATCAGAATCCACCAGTGCCAAACAGAAAGTAGTTAGGAGCATACCACCTGATAGGAGCCAGGGGAGAGGTTTTTATAGAAAGGATGAAGAAGCAAAGCAAGGAAACTGTTGATTGGCTATCACTGAAGCTTCCCAGGTGGCAGAGTAGTACAGAATCCACCTGCCAATGCAGGAGATGCAAGAGTCGCAGGTTCAATCCCTGGTCAGAAAGATCCCCTGGAGGAAGAAATGGCAACCCACTCTGAGGAAGAAATAGCAATCTACTACAGTATCCTTGCCTGGGAAATGGCATGGACTGAGAAGCCTGGTGGTCTACAGTTCACAAGGTCTCAAAGAGTCAGATATTACAGAACACAGCACAGTTACAGTTGTAGCTGAAGCAGTTGTCTTATTCGGGAAAGCCCAGGTAGCTGTGATTTTGTGAATGGTTATCCTTTCATTTTCTTGGATTCACGTCATTGACTCTGCCTTAGGTTTTGGTTTGCTTAGTAGTCTGCCAAAGTATTAGAGCCATCCCAGTCTAACAGCTTCCTCCTTTAATTAGTTTTATACCAGCTTTTGCTTGATGTATATGCGCTCATTCTATGAATCATAAAATAGCTGTAAACAGCATAAACATGAATAGTGCTTTTATAGTGATGAAGAAGATGGTACATAGCTGGACTGCATAAAATATTTTGACTATTAGGCCGTAATTTTCTTCAGGGCTGGACATATTTTGTTCCTTACTTATCTCATCATTCAGTAAAGTGCTGGTATGGTGTAGGTACACATTAACTGTTGTTATGTAAATTTAATACATTGCATTTTCCTTTGTCCTGCTTCACGTATTCTTTATAGTGGACATTTGAAGAGTACTTCATGGGATTTTGAGAAACTTATGATGAAATACCTCACATTGCCCCTATTAGTTTATGTGGTTTAAAAAAATTTAATGTATTTTATTCAATGTTAATGGAATAGTAAATGAGAAAACTGAGATTACAAATAGATCTTACGACTATATACTGAATGTTCTTTTCATACGTTTAAAAGATGCATGAAAGTTAATTAAAATAATTCCTAATTTCCCCAAAAGAGAAGTCTCCACTGAAATTTTAACTAACTTTCCAAGAGACCCCATCAAGTGACATTAATTCTAAGAAGATACATAGAAACAGAAATTCTTTATTTTTATATATATATTTTTTAAATTGAAGAATTGTTGATTTACAATGTTGTGTTAGTTTTAGGTTTACAGTAAAGTGATTCAGTTATGTGTACACACACACACACGTACATAGAGATATATATATACACACAGTATTCTTGCCTGTAGAATCCCACTGACAGGGGAACCTAGGAGGCTACAGTCCTTGGGGTCACAAAGAATGGACCATGACTGAGAGACTAACACCTTCATTTTTATCATATATGTACATGTATATTTATACATATACACATGTGTATATTCTTTGTCAGATTCTTTTCCAGTATAGGTTATTACAATATTTTGAATACACTTCCCTATGCCATACAGTGGGGCTTCCCTAAGTGGCTCAGACGGTAAAGAATCTGCCTATAATGTGGGAGACCTAGGTTCAATCCATGGGTTGGGAAGATTCCCTGGAGAATGGAATGGCTATCCACTTCAGTATCCTTGTCTAGAAAAGTCCATGGACATAGGAGCCTGGCGGACTATGGTTCATGGGGTCGCAAAGAGTTATACATGACTGAGTGACTAACATGCCTCATAGTAGGTTATTGCTGGAAACAGAAGTTCTTGATTTGAAAACTCTTATTACTATAAAGTATGCTCACTAAGGGACCCACTCACTGCATGCTGCATTTTAGAAGAGCTAAATTAAGCCTTACTGAGCTGTATGTAGGTTCATTGATACGTATATATTTACTACTTCTGTCGTATATTTTCTCTAATTAGTTTACCTGTTATGTCATTCTGCAAATAGCAGGCAAAATGTTCTTTGGAACGATTTTCACTAAATCATTCCACTTCTCAGTAGTATTCAGTGACACGCTGTCTTAAAAGAACCCAACTTATCAAATTATCTCGTGTATTAAGCCCAACATTCAAGATCCTTCTTCAATTACTCTATTTCTCAACCTGTCTGTTCTTACCTCTTGTGACATCATTTATTCCCACAGAGCTTATTTACTTCTAACTACGTATTTTGTACATGCTTTCTTCCTCTACTCCTGCTCACTCTTTAACACCTACTGAAATCTTCCCCAATATGACATTAATTTCTTGATTAGCCATTGTAGCAACCTTTGTTGTTTCTACAGCTTAAAATTCTACTCTCTTCTTGGAAAACCTATTAAATATAATCTGATTGCCAATGTGGAATTGGGCTCTTTCCTATTCGGAATCAACTTATTTCTAGTGAATCTGGTTAATACTGAATGAATATGGTAATTAGAAGTGATATTTGTTCAGAGACCTGAATGATTAAAAAAGTATCAGTTTCATAGAGATCTGAGGCTTTTTACTCTACTGGAATGATCTTATTCCATGTATAGAAAAAGGCAAGGGCAAAGGCTTTGAGGCCAAAATGGACTTTGCGCTTTTGAGCAACTGAAAGACATAGTAGGTGAAGTGTGTAGTGAATGACTGGGGAATGGTGGGAGGTGGGATTGAAGTTTGCAGTGATGTTGATTTAGTCACTAAGTCATGCACAACTCTTGCGACCCCATGGACTATAGCCACTAGGCTCCACTGTCCATGGGATTTTCCAGGCAAGAATACTGGAGTGGGTTTCCATTTCCTTCTCCAGAGGATCTTCCCGACCCAGGGATCAAACCTGGGTCTCCTGCATTGCAGGCATATTCTTTACTGACTGAGCTACGAGGGAAGTCCTATGTTCAGTTTCTGAATTTTATGTTATGAGTACCAAAATCTACTGGAAAATTTTAACTTTAAAATTTAAATTTTAGAAAGTCTGTATGATCAGACGTATATGGATAAAAATCAATTTGAAATTGAGGGAAGAATGTGCTAACAGGTGTTACAGTGTAAGTCTACCTTCTGGTTATGAGCGAGCCCTCTACTGTTGTCAAATGAGGGTAACAACTTCACTCAGTTCAGTTCAGTTGCTCAGTCGTGTCCGACTCTTTGTGACCCCATGGGCTGCAGCACGCCAGGCCTCCCTGTCCATCACCAACTCCCAGAGTTTACTCAAACTCATCTCCACTGAGTCGGTGATGCCATCCAACAATCTCATCCTCTGTCATCCCCTTCTCCTCCTGCCTTCCATCTTCCCCAGCATCAGGGTCTTTTCTAATGAGTCAGCTCTTCGCATCAGGTGGCCAAAGTTTTGGAGTTTTAGCTTCAGCATCAGTCCTTCCAATGAACACTCAGGATTGATCTCCTTTAGGATGGACTGGTTGGATCTCCTTGCTGTCCAAGGGACTCTCAAGAGTCTTCTCCAACACCACAGTTCAAAAGCATCAGTTCTTCCATGCTCAGCTTTCTTTATAGTCCAGCTCTCACATTCAAACATGACTACTGGGAAAACCATAGCTTTGACCAGACGGACCTTTGTTGGCAAAGTAATGTCTCTGCTTTTTAATATGCTGTCTAGGTTGGTCATAACTTTCCTTCCAAGGAGCAAGCGTCTTTTAATTTCATGGCTGCAATCACCATCTGCAGTGATTTTGGAGCCCCAAAAAATAAAGTCAGCCACTGTTTGCACTCTTTCCCCATCTATTTGCCATGAAGTGATGGGACCATATGCCATGATTTTAGTTTTCTGAATGTTGAGTTTTAAGCTAACTTTTTCACTCTCTTTCACTTTCATCAAGAGGCTCTTTAGTTCTTCTTCACTTTCTGCCATAAGGGTGGTGTCAACAGCTTCACTAGGAAGAAATAAATATGGTCTTTTATAAGAAATATTTAGGCAAGGATGTGATAAACAGTAATGATATTAGAAAAGATCTTGGAATTTATATAAAAAATCTAATGTAATGGAAGGAGCCTAATGTCTAGTCGAGCAATGAAAAGAGTTGTATGATAAATTATATAAGTTATTCAGAATAACAAAAGGAACAAAGGAGCAAAATATTTTCTGCTGAGCAAACTTCCTAACTCTTGGGTTTCCCTTGTCCTTCATATGATTTATGCCAGCGCCCTGATGACCTTGTACAACACAGGCCACATGGATATGGCTCAACCCCAAGTGACACAAACCTTATCAGAATGCCCTGTGTGTCTTCAGAAACAGGGAGAGATAAGCAGTGTTGTGAGGAGCTGATGCAAAGCAATTTTTCATTCACTTCCCTATCTTGAGAGAAGCTTTCACAGGGCAGTTTCTCATCTGTCTCTCGATGGACATGAGTTTGAGCAAGCTCTGGGAGTTGGTAATGGGCAGGGAAGCCTGGCTTGCTGTGGTCCACAGCATTGTAGAGTGGACATGACTGAGCGACTGAACTGAACTGAGGGCTGGCAAATTAGAGAGGCTGGTAACTCAAGCAAAGATTTTAGGAAGCATATGGACTAACACTCAGAGGCCAATCTCTGAACCAGTTAAAGAATTGTTGGCCTTTAAAATTCTAGCAAACAAAAAGATGGCCCAGCATCTAATAGGCCTATTTGGGTATTGGAGTTAGTTTATACTTCATATGGAGACACTACTCAGCCAGTTACATAAGAACACTGAAATGACAGCCACTTTTGAGAGAGGCGGTGGCCAACACCAGACCCTAGAATCTATCCACCAAACTGTACACACACGAATGAGCCATGACTCACAATTATGTGGATTGGAGCTTATGGCAAACAGTTTTTCCCACTAAGGCAACAGTGACTCGTGGGCTTTTGGACACAGCACGTGCCTTCCTCTGGTGTTTGGTAAACCTCATTGGGTGACAGTTATTGATTTGTTCCTAGATGTTGGTGGAGACTGAGAGACTAAGCAACAGCAGATTGATACCTTGACATCCTTATCTGAGACTGGGGCTTCCCTGGTGGCTCAGATGGTAAACGATCTGCTTCCAATGCAGGAGACCCAGGTTTGATCCCTGGGTTGGGAAGATCTCCTAGAGAAGGGAATAGCAACCCCCTCTAGTATTCTTGCCTGGAGGATTCTATGAATAGAGAAGTTGGTCCACATGAAAGCACCAGTGAAAAAGACATTGACCAGTAAGCATCTATTTTAAATGGAATTAGTATGTCCAGAAAAGAGGTAAGCTGAGGATTAAACAAAGCTACATTAAAAAGTGCTTAGGCTTGTATATTTTTGAGATTAATCCTTTGTCTGTTTCTTCATTTGCTATTATTTTCTCCCAATCTGAGGGCTGTCTTTTCACCTTACTTATAGTTTCCTTTGTAGTGCAAAAGCTTTTAAGTTTCATTAGGTCCCATTTGTTTAGTTTTGCTTAAAGGATTAATCTCAAAAATATACAAGCAACTCCTGCAGCTCAATTCCAGAAAAATAAATGACCCAATCAAAAAATGGGCCAAAGAACTAAACAGACATTTCTCCAAAGAAGACCTACAGATGGCTAACAAACACATGAAAAGATGCTCAACATCACTCATTATTAGAGAAATGCAAATCAAAACCACAATGAGGTACCATTACACACCAGTCAGGATGGCTGCTATCCAAAAGTCTACAAGCAATAATTGCTGGAGAGGGTGTGGAGAAAAGGGAACCCTCTTACACTGTTGGTGGGAATGCAAACTAGTACAGCCGCTATGGAAAACAGTGTGGAGATTTCTTAAAAAACTGGAAATAGAACTGCCATATGACCCAGCAATCCCACTTCTGGGCATACACACTGAGGAAACCAGATCTGAAAGAGACACGTGCACCCCAATGTTCATCGCAGCACTGTTTATAATAGCCAGGACATGGAAGCAACCTAGATGCCCATCAGCAGATGAATGGATAAGGAAGCTGTGGTACATATACACCATGGAATATTACTCAGCCATGAAAAAGAATTCATTTGAACCAGTCCTAATGAGATGGATGAAGCTGGAGCCCCTTATACAGAGTGAAGTAAGCCAGAAAGATAAAGAACATTACAGCATACTGACACATGTATATGGAATTTAGAAAGGTGATAACGATAACCCTATATGCAGAACAGAAAAAGAGACACAGAAATACAGAACAGACTTTTGAACTCTGTGGGAGAATGTGAGGGTGGGATATTTCAAAAGAACAGCATGTATACTATCTATGGTGAAACAGATCACCAGCCCAGGTGGGATGCACGAGACAAGTGCTCTGGCCTGGTGCACTGGGAAGACCCAGAGGAATCGGGTGGAGAGGGAGGTGGGAGGGGGGATCGGGATTGGGAATACGTGTAAATCCATGGCTGATTCATATCAATGTATGACAAAACCCACTGGAAAAAAAAAATAATAATAATAAAAAAAATAAATAAATAAAATAAAAAGTGCCTAGGCACCCTCAGATGGGACCATCTCAAATGCAGGGTCTACACTGGTCCTTTTATTCTCTGCATTCCTCCTCCACTCCTGTGACTCCTCTTCTGTATCCTTCCATGCCAAGGAATTTGGAGGTGTCCTTCCTGGCCTGCCTTTCCTGATGGCCATTGCCTATGCCTGGTACTCCTACAGCCCCAGTGAATTGAATCCCTCCTGTATTCTGTTATCTCAAGGGCCTATTCTTTGTTTACTAGAGTGTTTGCTGAATTCATGTCTATCTTCATGGTAATTAATGTTAACCAGTCTAATGTACTACCCAGTCTTTCACCTTTGTGCCTCTCTAGGGCTTTTAAGACTAAAGTAGTTACTGATGTGGTAGATTTTAGACCTGGTGACAAAATAGTAAGGGAAATTTTTCCCTGCCCCAAGAGGGATGGTATCTTCCTCTATTCCTTCTTGCTTTCCATTATCGAAAGGAATGTGTGGTAAGAGAGGAAACTTTACAGGGAGAAGCAACGTCAGCACAGCCCAGAAAAGACGTGACCCAGGGCTCCGCCCCACAGCCCTTGAACCAGAGCACCTGCTGCAGGTCACGTCCTGCCACCCCTCTTGTGTTTTAAGGCACCCTTCAGGAGATTCTGATGCCTTTTCAAGTGTGAGAATCGCTGGGATAAATTCATAGGCGGATTTAGATAAAGTGTTTCTAACTAATTTGTTTTTATGTGGTATTACTTTTGTCTGTAGTCAAGGACTATTTTTCCAGCAAATAGATGAGAAATTTCAGGAAGAAATGCAAGTTTTAAGACTCAATTTTTTCCATAGTGCTATGACTCACCAAGCCAAAAAATCTTATTGATAGTTTCTTCTTCTTGTTTGAAATAAGGGTGTTGTGTTCATTTTGAGATTCAGCTGGGACCTCCGAGGCCTGGTTTCTGGGGTGGACTCCATCAGGGGCCTACTGTGAGTGATAATTGTTCCTCATCTCTCGTCTCCCATTCTCTCTCTGTTCACCCTCTGTTCCCTTTCAGCACTAACCTACTCTAAAATACCTTTAAGGTGGTAGTTACATAACTTGAGTTTATACCAAACACCTGTGGGTCCCCGTTTATATATGCAATGGAAGGGTTAATACTTATTTTACCTCTCCCACAGGTTTTTCAGAAAGCTGAAATAAAATCGCATATGTGAAGTTATTTATAAACTGTGATGTGCTTTGCAATCATAAGATGGGCATAGTAATAGCATGATTCTAAGCTAGACTTTTTTAACTCCAAGAAAGCAGAGTTCTTGCTTGGTCAATTGATGTGTAAATTTTGTAATGAGACTTGATTAAAATAATAGTTTCTACTGTGAATGTTTTCACGCATTGAGAGAAAGAGGGAAGAAGGGAGGGGGAAAGGGAGGGAGAAGGAGAATGAGAATAACGTATTGCAAAAAAAAGGCATTTATTTTCTTATTTCAATAATCTAGTTTCCCTTCTGGTATTGAGAATAGGAGCTAGAGCCTTCACAAGTATTTAGCCTGGAAAGATGTCTCCGGTTTCTGTCTCCTCCTAGGCACAACATTAGTAAGTATTAGTGAAACCACCCACCCAAGAAAATGAAAACTGGTCTTTGTGGGCTCTTAAATTCATCTCACTATTTACCAGGCCCTTCATAGAGGCATACTTAGCAGTTGGGTCATATTTTTCAACAATACCAACTGAGTCAGAATATAACTGGTAGTGGCCCTAGCAGAGGGAGGGGAAAAGGGACAGTTTGTTAATACCAGAGCCAAAACTATGATCCTGACTCCCCCTCACCTCCAGAATTGAGCCCATCTGTGATGGATGGAGGAGCCTGGTAGGCTGCAGTCCATGGGGTCACTAAGAGTCAAACATGACTGAATGACTTCACTTTCACTTTTCACTTTCATGCATTGGAGAAGGAAATGGCAACCCTCTCCAGTGTTCTTGCCTGGAGAATCCCAGGGACGGGGGAGCCTGCTGGGCTGCCCTCTGTGGGGTCGCACAGAGTTGGACATGACTGAAGTGACTTAGCAGCAGTGATGATTTAAAAAATGTGTCATCTAATTCTTTGATATTCTTCCCTTGAAGTGGTCTTGACTTCGTATTTATGTCTAAGAAATAGAATGAAGCAGAGTTAATGGTATCTTGCAATAAGCTATTGAAGCACTGGTACTTCTGCTCTTTCTCTTGGGTCATTTTCACTGGGGAAGCAAGCTGCCATGTTGCTTGCTTTGGAAAACAGCCTGTGAGGACTGGAGGCTTGCCAAAAACCAACTGAGCCATGAGACTTTAAACATTTATTTTAAAATACTAATTTGGGGGGAAATTGGTTACACAGCAATACATAGCTGGCACAATATATCTTGATACAATTGAATGATTATTTAGGTCTTTTGCTTTTGCTTCATCCCCAGTTGACTGAGCTTCCCAAGTGGCCAGTGGTAAAGAACCCACCTGCCAGTGCAGGAGACACAAGAGATGTGGGTTCGATCCCTGGGTCGAGAAGATCCCCTGGAGCAGCGCATGGCAACCCACTGCAGTATTCATGCCTGGAAAATCCCATGGACAGAGGAGCCTGGCAGGGTACAGTCCATAGGGTTGCAAGAGTTGGACATGACTGAGGCAACTTAGCACACACAGATGCCTGGGAAGGTATTTTATGACAGGAATAGACATGGACACTTGTTCATATTCAATTCAAGGACTTTTTCTGCAAAGTATTTCTGCTAAAAGATTTGAATCTTCAAAACTAGCTTTTTATTAACTGAGACATTTTAAAGACAATTTTAGAGCAGTTTTAGATTCACAACCAAATTGAGAGGAAGATACAGAGAGGTCCCATATCTTTTCTCCTCCCACACATGAAGAGCCACGCTCTTTATCAATACCACCACCAGAGGGGTACATTTATTACAATTGAAACCTGCATTGGTGTATCATAATCACCCAAAGGCCACAGTTTAGGGTTCACTCTTGCTGTTCTACATTCTATGAGTTTTTACAAATGTGTCAAGACATGGATCCATTACTGCAGTATTATGCTAAGTAGTTTCACTTACTTCAAAATCCTCTATGCTCTGCCTGTTTATCCTCCCCATAGACCACAATCCCTTTATACTATCTCCACTGATCTTTTTACTAACTCCATAGTTTTGTGTTTTCCAAAATATTGTTTAGTTGGGATGATGCAGTATGTAACATTTTCAGTGGCTTATTTTACTTGGTAAGAATATGCATTTAAGGTTCCCCCATGTCTTTTATTGGCTTGCAAACTCATTTCTTTTTAGCACTGAATAATATTTCATTATCTGTATGTACCACAGTTTGTTTATCCATTAACCTACTGAAGGACATCTTGGTTACTTCCAAGCTTTGGTCATTACAGATGAAACTACTCTTAACATCCATATACAGGTTTTTGTGTGGACCTAAGTTTTCAACTCCTTTGGGTAATACCAAAGTAAAGGATCATATAGTAAGAGTATGTTTATTTTTATAAGAAACTACCATACTCTCTTACAAACTGGCTGTACCATTTTGCATTTCCACCTGTGATGCATGAGAGTTCCCATTGCTTTACTTCATAGCCAGTGTTTGGTGTTGTCAAGGTTCTAGATTTGGCCATTCTAGTGTATACCAAATGGTATCATATTGCTGTTTTAATTTGCTTTTCCCTGGCGACGTATGAGGTGGAGTATCTTCATGTCCTTTTATTGGCATCTGTGCATGTTCTCTGGTGAGGTGTCTGTTAAGGTCTTTGTCCCATATGACAATTGATTGTTTATTTTCCTGTTGAGTTTTAAGGGTTCTTTGCATATTTGGTTTAGCAGTGTCTTTTGTCTTTACGATGTGTCTTTTGTCAGTATTTTTTCTCAGTTTGTGGCTTGTCTTTCCATTTCCTTGATAACTAAGACTTTTTGAAAAAAGTCTCATGACTTATGTGTCAAAACCTGGGCCCAGGAGCTCATCCTTACTTTGCTGCAGTGAAGGTTATTCTGAGCACTTGTTATTTATTTAGTGGGCAAGGTTACTTATGAGCACTTAGGATTAGACTGAACAAAACAACTAGCAGCCTCCATTCAGCATTGATCACCAGGTCTGATTTTCCTTTACCCAATCACTAGAATTTTCAAAGCCATCATGACAAAATTTGTATCACATTCCTCTCTCATTTTCTTTACCCTCACCTTATAGGAAAATAGTCTTCAAGAAAGGAGAGAGGTCATATTTGTGTTAGTTGGGGAACATGGGCATCAGAAGGAAATGACAAAATTGTATCCTTGTGTGACTATCTATTTCTTTCTAAATACAGATGAAATAGCATTTGTTTGTTTATTTTATTAAGCAAGTGATACATATTCCTCTTGAAAAACACAAGTACAAAATCAAATATTACATATAAGCACACCAAACATGGTCGTAATTACGTTTTTTCTAACTCTGTCCCTCCGTGTGTTTTTCTTTCCTCGTATCTTTGATGTGCATGTGTCTGAATAGGTGTAGAATAAAATATTCTGGTGAATCCTTGCATTGACATAGTGCTTTATGGTTTAAATATTGTTTTAAATCATCTCTAATTGCTCAGTTAATAGTCACTGGACTTTGAAGCCTTTAGAGGCAGAGAGTACATCTTCTACATTTTCCATGTCTGTCATAGTTCCTAACATGTATATGGATCTAATCATTGTTGAAAGTGTTATTCCTATTTTATATAAAGTAAAATGACTCAAGGATAAAGCAGAGGGCATATTCAAGTCATACTGTTAGTTCTCAATTTACTCCGGAACAAGAGCTACTGTAACTGCATGTTTAAACTTCCTCTTTTCTGGGAAGGCATATGACTGCCTCTGGGAAGGTGAGGTGCTCTCTTGGGAAATGAATTAGAGGAGAGAATGACCAGACCTTGGAGATCAGAGTGCAGGCGCCTTTTAAGCCTGGCTTTCCCTTGTAGTTTTGAAAACCTGCAGTGTTTTACCCACAGTTAATCAAAGACCCAAGTCCGGTTAGAAGTGAGAGATGGCAGGAGAAAGACCACACCATCAGAGTCTGTTAGATGGGTGGCTTTTGGAAAAGTATAGTGCTTTTCGTTTCCAGAGTATATCTGCAGACGGTATAGAGCAGAACAGTTTTGGATTTTTAATGTTTCGTTCACAAAAAGCTATTTCAGAAATCATCTCAATGCTGCTTGCTCAGTCTTTCATTCACACCAGACAGAAATTCTGTCAGAACTTGTCACTTTTATTTAAGCAAGGCCCTGACACAGAGCAGCTTTATTCTAATCATGTTCACATTCAGTTTGACACTTGCAGGGTATCTTGTGTGTCCAGTGTACATACTCAGATAGATAATTTATCACTAAACATTTCTCTTTTGCCAATTGTGATAGATTCTTACCTTCTTTTAGCTCAATTTCTGGGGAGCAATAAAGTCTACATTAAAAAGTATCCTAGTTTTCCAGTTCTCTGTGGATAGTATGAGAAGACATATTGTAGAAACAAACACAGTTTTCTTTGTTGAGGAGCAGGGAGGGGGTAGGCAGGAAGCCAGTGGAAACTAGTAGAAAAGATGTAGTTCTCACAGAGAACTGAAGCCTGAACCTTCTGATTTTCTCTTAGAATTCTGTTTTCCCAAAGGAATAGATCACATTCATTCAGTTGGTTTTGTTGGAGTTTACAAAGCACATTAAAATGCAATTTTAAATGTTACGTTAATAATGATATGTAAACTGAATTTTCTCGTCATAGCTAGAGTTAAAAAAACTAAAGCTTAGAGGAGGACATTGCTGAATAATCAGCTTTCATTGGTGCTGTGTGAAAAACATTTTCATAAAAATAATATTAGTATTTCTAATTTCTTGAATGTGTATTAGGGCTCAAGCTTTCTATTTGCTTTTTTACAGTATTTCATATATCTTTGCATCTGCTCTGTGAGGCATTATCAGCTCTACCTTGCAGAAGAGGAGAATGAGCCTTAGAGTAGGCTTGTTCAAGGTCATTCTTTAAAAAGGTTGTTTCAGGGAGATGGTCATCCCTGAATTTTCTATGTAGACAATTAGGTAAATCTGTAAGTATTTTTTGAGAGGTGGGGCACAAGTGTGTGCCTTGTTATGGGCTAGAAAACTGATGGGGAAAAATGATATGAATGGACTTTGACTAGCATCCTTTCACAAAATATCAGTCAACAACACACTTCAATAAATGAGGAAACTAAAGAGTGATTTCCCATGAATTGCAATGCTTAATTTGCACCTGTAGGTGTGTGTGTGTTATCACTCTCTACACCCAAACCAAATTTTGGGTGGGGGTCCCTCCTGTCTCTGAAGGATAGCCAGATTATCTTGTATATTTCCTAAAATGGGAATAATAGCATCTCTTTTGAGAAATTATTACAAAGGGAAATAGGAATTTAGTGCATTGTCTGAAAGTCTTACTTCTTACTGCAGAGGGGCGTTGTCTTAGACCAGACCCCCTGGCTTTCAGGTGACACTCCTAACCCTGCTCAATTCAGGTTTCTACTTAGATGTCACCCATCAAATAGGATATTCTAACCACCCCAGCTTATGCAACATCTCACATACCTTTCAGTACAATTCTCCAAATTAATACCGCTAATGTGTTTGCACATGTTCTAGTAACTTGTGAGAGGAAAAAACATATGTTTTGTTTTTACTTAATACCCGATTAACTATGTAGCTCTGGATGTGGGTATGATTATAGAAACTGATATGTGCACATCTATGGTTCCTTTTTTCTGATAATAAAAGTAAACCCTGTAGGTTGTCTAAATTTAAAACCATACATACAGGTAGAAAGAGTAAAATAGCATTCCCCTTCCAACTGTTCCTCCTCCTTCCACCTACCCACCTGCCCTCCCTTTTGCTTCTCTTCCTCTCTCCTGAATGTCCTTCCTCTCTTTCCTCCTCATACCCTAGACATGACATACTGTGCTGAGATCAGCATTCTCAGGAATTTAGTGTAAACCCTTACATATTTGAAAAATATTTATTTATGGTGCAGTGTTTCTGTATATATAGGAGTAGTATGCCTTCTTTACATATGGACTATAAGTGCAAAATGCAACTTTGTGACTTTTATATCCATCTATAAATAGATATCATTTTACGGTGTGCTTTTTCCACTTACCAATGTATTATGGATTTTTTAAATGTCAGTGAGCTTAGAGCCACATCTTTATTTTAGCTGCTGCATAGTAACATATTACATGGGTGTATATTGCTTATAATAGTCAATCTTTTCTTAATGGCTGCTTCAAGTTTATATTAACATAACTTCAGCGAGGCAAATATTATATATTACCATATCCTTTATAAATTTGTGTGGACATTATGTTATGCTCTGGTAGACCAGTAAGTAAATAGATCAGATACAGATTCTGAAAATAAATATATATTGATATTGTGTGGCAGAAGAAGAATATACATTTTTTTAACTTTTAATTTTATATTGGAGTATAGCTGACTAACAATGTTTTGATAGTTTCATGTGGACAACAAAGGGATTAGGCCATACATATACATGTATCAATTCTACCCTAAACTCGCCTCCCAGCCAGGCTGCCACATAACATTGAGCAGAGTTTCCTGTGCTGTAGAGTAGGTCTTTGTTGGTTATCCATTTTAAATGCAGCAGTGTGTACATGTTGATCTTAAACTCCCTAATTATCCCTTCCCCCATCCTTCACCCTGGTAACCATAAGTTAAGTCTGTGAATCTGTTTCTGGTTTGTGCATAAGTTCATTTGTATCATTTCCTTTTAGATTCCACATGTAAGAGATATCATATGATATTTCTCTTTCCCTGTCTTACTTCACTTGGTGTGAGCATCTCTACATCCATCCATGTTGCTACAAATGGCATAATTCATTCTTTTTAATGGCTGAATAATGTTCCATTGTATATATGTACCACATCTTTATCCATTCTCTGTCAATGGACATTTAGGTTGCTTCCGTGTCTTGGATATTATAAACAGAGTAGCATGTACTTTAATGTGGGAAGTAATTGGTTCATGAATAATTTTTTGAATTAAGCAGTTGAGCATATAAACTAAATCCTTTAAATCACATAAAAATAAATTCCAATAGGAATAAGTAATTTAAAAATAATTAAAGTTACAGAACTGTTAAGTATACAAATATAGTTTTCATTCACTGTTAGGGAAAACTTGCTGAAAAAAAATACAGAAACCTAATTACAATGAATTGAAAACTTGCGTATGCCACAACAGAAAGTTTAAAACACAGTGGACAAACTGAGAGAAGATACTAACAACATCTACACATTTATAACAAAGGCTAGCTATGCAGACCACACAGAAACAAAGCCTACTATGAATAAGATCAAAAAGAAGAATAAAGACAGGCGAGATACGAAGAAAAATATATGATGTATATGAATAGCTGATTTACAAAGGAGATTTGCATGATCACAAAGATAAGGGAAGATTTGGAAACTCGTGAATATAAAAGAAATGCAATTTAAAACAAAGCACAATTTCACACCTAGTAGCTTAGAAAAAATATTAAAAATTGCAAGGTACTATGTATCAGCAGGAGTATGAAAACATTATTCTCTCCCATTTTTTTCTGGTGAGAGTCTAAATTGATGCAGCTACTTTGGAGAGAAATGTTAGTAGATAGGACAGGATGAACATGACCACCAACATTTCTTTCAAATTATGTACACTGAAGGTTCTTTTTTGATTTGAGTTGGAAAAAAATACACACAAGTTTAGAGAATTTACAGAATCCCTGAGATCTAACCCTTAATATTCTAGGCTATTTATTAACTTCTGTGCCAGGGACCCCTGGTATATTATTTCCTTGTCGGAAACAAGGAAACATTATATAATAATCATCTAATGACTCGCAGAGTCCTTATGGGAGACTGTGAATAATTTAGATACCTCAGAGCTGCTTGTCAAGCAAGAAATGGAGCTTTCTGTGTTGTAATTCACTGGTGGTAGAATTCTAGCTGAGAGACAGATGACTGACTGCCAGCAACTGAAGTCTGTGTACCTCCAAAATCTGTACATTGAAAACCACTCTCCAGTGCAATGGTCTTTGGAGGTGGGGTATTTGGGAGATGACCAGGTCCTGAGAATGGAACCCTGCTGGACTGGATTAGTCCTATATAAAAAGAGCCCCAAAGAGCTCCCTTGTCTCCTTCCACCATGTAAGGACAAAGTGAAAAGATGGACATCTTTGAGTCGGGAAGTGAGCTCTCACCAGGCATAAAATCTGCCAGCACCTTGAGCTTGGATTTCACAGACTCCCAACACAATGAGAAATAGATTTTTATTGTTTATAAGACATCTAGTCTACATTATTTTGTTGTAGCATCCTGAATAGACTGTATATATTTAATTATCCAGGAGAAATCAAAACACACACACACACAGAGAAAGACGTATAGAGAAGAGAAAGGCCTATGAAGACAGAAACAGAGATTGGGGTTATGCAGGCAGAAAATCAAGAAAATCCTGGAGCCACCAGAAACCGGAAGAGACAAGAAAGGATTCTACCCTAGAGCCTTTAGATAGAGCATAGATTTGTTGACAACTTGATTTTGACCTTCTGGCCTTGTGGATTGTGAGAGAATTAATTTCCTTCATTGTCAACTGGGAAACTAATTCAGAGTGAAAACAATTTAACTTCTTAGGGCCAGATGCTCCCAAGTACTCAGGTTAAGTGATTAGACAGTAAGTCTGTCTTCTCGATACTGGTTAACTCTGCTTCAGGCCATAGTAACTAACCCCATCCTGTCAACTAGCTCTGACAAATTTGACTACAATGCTGTCTATTCTTTACAACTAGAGAAGACTCTAGAAAATTCATATAAATCAGTGAGGTATTTTGGCAAGCACATTTGGTAGTTTTGTCTTAGATGTAATTTACCATTGACTAACTTTTTAACTTTTGTTGAGTTACTTAAGTCTATGGGTCTCCCTTTCTTTGTCTGTAAAATATAGAGGTGACATAAGGGAGAACAAATTATAGCAGGAATCAAAGGAATTTCATGCAGAAAAATTTACTTTGTTTCTCTGGTTCTATTTATTCTGTACCAACATATTTGCTTTATGAGAGCACAATGATTCTTGATTTTGAGAAACCATTCCAGGCATTTACACCTTTCTAATCAATATAAACATTAAGTTAAATAATAAAATCATTTGAGGAGTATGACTTTCAGCTATGTCACTGCTTATTTCACTGGTGACATTTGCAGATCTTCCTACTGCTGCTCATCATTTTCTGGAGAATTAATTGTCTGACTTACAGCCTTGCTTCTTTCTCTGAGTCCTAAAACCCTCTCAGTTTCTATATGGATCACTCATCCAATAACGTAACTTGAGTCTTTATCAGTTCCTAAGACCTTTGATCTCAGTTAACACCAGTAAGCTGGACATTGCTATTTTCAGTATCTCTTTCCTCTGATCTCTGTAGTCATGTTTCATCTCTTTCTCTCACCTATTCTTTTTAGTGCCAACTAAGTCACTTCCCAAATGCTTCTTCATGAATCAGGAAATGTTTCTATTTCATAAAAATTATTTAGGATGTTGTTTAAAAGTATAATCTTTAGGTCAGATGCTCAGGAGATTCTGATTCTTTGTATCGGGACTGGTGTTTGTGAATTTGTGTGACTTAGATTTATTCTGTGACCCTTCACCATCTCCATCAATATTTATTGCCTTCCATCTCCTTCCTGGATCTTACGATACATCAGGTGCATGATTTTGACAAACGACACACATACCTCAGTACCAATCTTTTGTTGTTCTTTTTCAATCATGAAGTGAATGGCATTTTCCTTCACCTGTGTATCAGGTCCCACTACATTCAGTCTCCTTAAGAATCTGGGTCATCACTGATAAAATTCATTTTCTTAGTCTTCAACCTTTTCTTTTCTTTGTCTCCTTCCCAACAGTATTTAAACCTATGAAATTCTCTCCCATCTTTAAAAGATTAAACTTTCCCTTCACCTCTTTTAGGCTCCCTAGAGCTATTTTCTTATCTCTCTCCTTCCCTCCACATCCTAGTATCTTAAAGAAGTTGCCTACAATTGCTGTCTCTATTTTTTTCACCTTGCATTTGTGCTTCAGACACCTCCAATCTGACTTCTGCCACCTCCACTCAGCTGAAATTGTTGTAGATAAAATCACTGTTTACTTCTTGGCTACTAAATTAAATGGGAGCTTCTCAGTCCTAGGTTGAGTTAACCTTTGTGCAGAATCTGATCTGTTCATGAACGTCTCCTTGCATCACACTGAACTTCAGAGGGATTGAGGTTGCTGAGATGCTACACTTTTCTTGCTGTGCCCTACTGGGCTTCCTTGTAAGAATTTTCTTTTATTTTAACTCAGGGTTGCTCTTTTTTTATTCTAAACACTTCCCTTCAGTTATCATATCCATTCCCTGATCTTCATGTACTGTTTTATATTCTAATAATTTAGACTATACTTTTGTCTCACTTTCCCCTTCTTGGCTCCAATCTAAATATCTCAGATCCAAGCATCTACTATGTTATCACTTCTTGGATGATAATACTACTATTAAATGTAAAGATCATACTAATTTAGAAATAACCATGGACCAAGCTCTTTGAAATTTCCATTTCTTGAGTTATTTCACCATAAAGTGTCCCCATTTTAAGATGAATAAACTGAGTCTTGAAGATGTTTAATAAATTACTCAGTGCATACGGCTAGAATCCAGATGTGTTTGATTCCCCATTCCTTACCATTATCCATTTTTAATACTGCTTCTAATGATAAATATGCAAGGTTTCTCCATAAAAACTCAAATCCAACAGATCCTAAACTGAAATCTTTCACTTATTTTACTATTGCAATGATTTTCCAATCTCCTTCCATTTACTCAAGCAAGAGTTTGTGTCTTACAAACCATATCTAGTAAATCATAAATTTTCTAACTTCTCCTTCCTTAATACCTTGAAAATACAGCACATTCTACTTATCCCCATGGTTCAAAACACTATTAACCCTCCCCTGAATTGGTGTAGCAGCTTCCTAGCTGGTGTCCCCGCTTCAGGTCATGACCCCTCCAATCCATTTTTCACAATGCAGTCTGAGTGATTTTGGGAAGTCAGATCCAATCATGTCATTTCCTTGCTTACTTCAAGCCTGTCAATGCCATTCTGCTGCCCTCAGGATAATGTCTGCTCTCCTTACCAGGGGATGAAAGGTCATTTGTGAGTGACCTAGCATCTTTAAATCTATTTCTTCTTCTCTGTCCAACTACTTACTTCATTCTAAGCTCCAACCTTTGGACCCTATGTGTAGATCCCTAAGCAGGGTGCACTTTCTTTTCCATTCTAAGATTTTAAAAAGATTTTTTTTTCCTCCTGCCTAAATTTTTATCCTTCCTCCTCCATTCAGTGAGTTAACTGCAACCCATCCTTCATGATTCTGTCTAGATGGAGTTTTCTCTTACAAGCCTTCTCTCTCTCTAACCAAGATCCCCCTTTGTTCTTCCAGAGTGCAGAGTAATTTTCCTGATAATAGAATTCATCACCCTGCAGTGTTGTTGCCCATTTTCTTGTATGACTTTGTAACTACACTTTATCTTCCTTCAAGACTAGGCATCATGACTTTATTTTAGCCTTGTTTTCTTTAGGAGAATAGCCTTAGATAAGGATTATTCAAGTGCAGATAATTTTGCAGGTGATCTTGGGAAAGTGGAGACAATAAGGAAGTGAAATAGGGAAGCTAAGTAGACAGTGAAGAGTTCAAGTGCATTACCACTCTGGATAAGTGGATATTAACATGTTGAGGCATTCTGGGATCCACTTTAAAATCTGTGCCTTACACAGGCTAGGACAGAATTGGCATATTCACATACTATCTTGGTTATGTTACACTTTTAGCACAGGATAATCCCTTTGTCCCAGATAAAACAGTGTCGTTAATCACCCTGCCACCAGCTCCCCTCAGTTAACGTTTGAAGGTAACTGAGAGGAGGTCAGGGAATTGGAAGAGAGGACATTAATTTCCTAACACTTGTGACCTACCTTGTAAAAAACAAAATTAACTCCAATAACCAACCCAAATGCACCCAGGCAAAGAAATTCAGGAGCTGGCAGTTGAAGGCTGGGCAAGTATACAATATGTATAGATCTCTACCTTTGCTGTAGGTTTACTGTTCTAGACTTAATGCCTCACAGTGTCTCATACACAGCATGTACTCAATTAGTTATTAAATAATGGGATACTTTATTTTCTAAAAGAAGAAGCCCATTTCTGTGACTTTATTATTCTGCCCTCATCATGGAACATGATCTCTAGCACTTGTGTGTGTT
The DNA here is from genome assembly GCF_033118175.1 of Dama dama. Lineage (NCBI taxonomy): Eukaryota > Metazoa > Chordata > Mammalia > Artiodactyla > Cervidae > Dama > Dama dama. Next base: position 75,638,536 of record NC_083689.1, on the reverse strand, counting down.
CAGTCACTAAGTTGTGTCTGATTCTTTGCAACCCTATGGACTGAGGCATGCCAAGCTTCCCTGTTCTTCACTGCCTCCCAGAGTATGCTCAAATGCTTGTCCATTGAGTTGGTGATGCCATCCAACCATCTCAGCCTCTGCCGCTCTCTTCTCCTTTTGCCTTCAATCTTTCACAGCATCAGGATCTTTTCGTGAGTTGGTTCTTCGCATCAGGTGACCAAAGTACTGGAGTTTCAGCTTCAGCATCAGTCCTTCCAGTGAATATTCAGGGTTGATTTCTGATTTCCTAGAGTATTGACTGGTTTGATCTTCTTGATGTCCACGGTACTCTCAAGAGCCTTCTCCAACACCACAGTTCAAAAGCCTCAATTCTTCAGCGCTCAGCCTTCTTTATGGTTCGACTCTCACATCAGTACATGACTACTGAGAAAATCATAGTTGAGACAATGCAGACCTTTGTTGGCAAATTGATGTCTCTGCTTTTTAATATGCTTTCTAGGTTTGTCATAGTTTTCCTTCTAAGGAGCAACTGTCTTTTAATTTTGTGGCTGCAGTCACCATCTGCAGTGATTTTGGAGCCCAAGAAAATAAAGTCTGTCACTGCTTCCACTTTTTCCCCTTCTATTTGCCATGAAGTGATGGGACCAGATGCCATGATATTAGTTTTTTAAATGTTGAGTTTAAAACCAGCTTTTTCATTCTCCTCTTTCACCCTCATCAAGAGATTCTTTAGTTCCTCTTCACTTTCTATCATTAGAGTGGTATCACCTGCATATCCGAGGTCATTGATATTTCTCCAGGCAATCTTGATTCCAGTTTGGGATTCATCTAGCCAGGCATTTTGCATGATGTATCTGCACAGAAGTTAAATAAGTAGGATGACAATATATAGCCTTCTCATATTCCTTTCCCAATTTTGAACCAGTCTGCTGTTTCATGTCCAGTTGCTTCTTGACTTGCATACGGGTTTCTCAGGAGACGGGAGGTGGTCTGGTATTCCAGTCTCTTTAAGAATTTTCTAGTTTGTTGTGATACACACAAAGACTTTAGCTTAATTAATGAAGCAGAAGTAGATGTTTTTCTGGAATTCTCTTGCTTTTTCTGTGATCCAGCAGATCTCTGGATCTCTGTTTCCTTTGTCTTTTCTAAACTCAGCTGGTACATCTGGAAGTTCTTGGTTCATGTACCACTGAAGCCTAGCTTGAAGGATTTTGAGCATATCCTTGGTCACTGCCTTCTGTACAATGTTATAAACCTCTCTCTATAGTTCTTTTATCTATCAGATCTAACCCCTTGAATCTATTTATCACCTCCACTTTATAATCATAAGGGATTTGATTTAGGTCAAACCTGAATGAACTAGTAGTTTTCCCTACTCTTTAGTTTAAGCTTGAATCTTGCTATGAGAAACTGATGATCTGAGCCAGCCACAGTCAGCTCCATGTCTTGTTTTTGCTGACTGTGTAGAGCTTCTCCATCTTTGGCTGCAAAGAATATAATCAGTCTGATTTCGGTGTTGACCATCTGGTGATGTCCACGTGTAGAGTCATCTCTTGTTGGAAGAAGGTGTTTGCTATGACCAGTGTGTTCTCTTGGCAAACTGTTAGGCTTTGCCCTGCTTCATTTTGTACTCCAAGGCCAAACCTGACTATTACTCCAGGTATCTCCTGACTTCCTACTTTTACGTTCTAGTCCCCTATGATTTTAAAGGACACTTTTTTTGGTGTTAGTTCTAGAACGGCTTGTATATCATCAGAGAACTGTTTAATCTCAGCTTCTTCAACATTAGTGGTTGGGGCATAGACTTGGATTACTGATACTGAATGGTTTGCCTTGGAAACAAACAGAGATCATTCTGTCATTTTTGAAATTGCACCCAAGTACTGCATTTTGGATTTATTTGTTGACTGTGAGGGCTCCTCCATTTCTTCTAAGGGATTCTTGCCCACAACAGTAGATACATTGGTCATCTTAATTAAATTCACCCATTCCAGTCCATTTTAGTTCATGGATTCCTAAAATGTAAATGTTCACTCTTGCCATCTGATTTACCACCTCCAATTTACCTTGATTCATGGCCATAACATTCTAGGTTCCTATGCAATATTGTTCTTTACAGCACTGGACATTATTTTCACCACCAGACACATCAGCAACTGAGCACCATTTTTGCTTTGGCTCAGCATCTTCATTCTTTCTGGAGCTATTAGTAATTGCCCTCTACTCTTCCCAGTAGCATGTGGGACATCCTCTGACCTGGGGGGCTCATCTTCCAGTGTCATATCTTTTTGCCTTTTCATACTGTTCATGTTCATGGGATTCTCATGGCAAGAATACTGGAGTGGTTTGCCATTCCCTCCTCTCTCTGACATTTTGTCATTACTCTCCACTATTTTGGAGAGTCTTTTGGGTGGCCCTGCATGGCATGGCTCATTGCTCCATTGAGTTACACAAGCCCCTTTGCCAGGACAAGGCTGTGATCCATGAAGGGCCTCTAGCACTAGTAAGTGCTTAACAAATACTTTGAATGACTGAAAAATTAAATAAAATCCTCACTGCATGAAGTAGATGATTTTCAAGGTCCTTGTAATATTAAAAAAATAAAAATCAATATGCACCTTCCACCGTGTCCTCTAAACACGTCACTTCATTATCTCCGTGTGGGTACCAAGGAGGGCAAAGCACACTGTTTAATCATTCTTAAGCAGTCCACATTAGGGAAAAGGAATGTTTCAACAATATTCCATCAGCCTCACAGCAGAGTAGCTGTGACTAATTGGAGGAGGGCTACCATAACCCAGTTTTGGGGCCCTGTCACCGTAGAAACATTTAACACCACACTGTGGGGTGATGGAACACAGACCGTTGCCACATGAGCCCCCCTAGTGGTGGGAATGAGAGGAGAACTCTGATCTCCAGAGCTATTACCCTGGTTCTTCCCTTGAGCATGTTCTGTATTTTTCAGAAAGAGAATAATGAAAGTGGAGGTGTGAGTGTAGGAAGGGCTGTCTTCAAATAGCTTCTTGAAATGCCATCTGACACAGGAAGGGCCTGGAGAAGAGGACAAAGGGAATGTGTGTGAGCTATAGCAGAAAGTGAATGTGCTCTATTTCTGGTTTTCAGAACACTGAACATTTAAAGAAACTCTTTCTCTTGTATGTGTGGTTTTGTCTGTATGAATATGTATGTACCACTGCAGTCTGCTTTACCAGAAGAGTGTCTTGTTCTCTAAGAAAGTTCTTTTCTAAGCTGACTACATAAAATGTATTTTTAAAATCTAGATTTTATCACAGCAGTTTTAAAATTTAAAGACATCCCTTTTCTGATTATAAGATTAATTCATGTGAATAACTGAGGAATTTAGAAAACTCAGGTGAGGATTTTTTTAAAAAAGCAATAATCTCCAATGCTGTAAACATCATAAATATTTTTAGCATTTTTTCTTATAACTTGTCTGTTGTCTATATCAATCTATCTGTCTAGCTAACTAACAAACTTGGAAGTTATCTTTATGATTTTCTTATTTAAAATACACCAGGTGGTCTACTCAGAACTTTGACGTACCCAGCGTTAGGATCCCAGAAAAGCTGCAGATCCTGATTTGCTTTGAACATACGTGACTTTCACATTTCATTTTGGGATGGGTGGCAGAAGTCTTGATTTTCCTTGGAAAGCTCTCTCTGAAAGCTGACCTTCAAAGTGACTAAGATCTTGGTGCAGCTCAAGGGTCATGTGACTCTAGTCAAGGGTGATAAGGCTTTTAAAAGGTGTTATGGCTGTGAATGGAGAAAACTGATATTTCGGGTCACGTGAGAAAAAGACAATTTTTATGTGCCTAAATCTGGTTGGCAAATGTATATAGCACAGATTAGGGTAAATAGCATTAAGGGGTTCTTCATCTGGTCAGAGTTCATAATCTCAAGCTAAGAAATGAAGAATGGATATGGATATGCATATATTTTCACAATTTGATTATTCTGTTCAAACATCTTTGTAGAATATTTTCCAACTGCTAAAATATTATTTTAATTTTGTTCTACATGGAATTGTATAGTAAAACTTGTGACCAGTACAAGAACTGCATTTTGTAAAGTTAACTAGTATAAATATAAATAAACATAATAACAGGTCTGCTGATAATGAACTATATCCATCCTTTTCATTCTTTTTCAAAGGAAGTACCAGTACTTGTGATGTTTATGTGAAATTTCATGCACAGTTTATATGTGATATAACAGGTAAACTTGGCAGTTCCATGTGGTCCATATCTCTCATTAGAAAAGTTTGAGCCTATTTTCCACCCCCTAAGGTTACAATGCTTATTTACTTGTAAAAAACAGAGATGGAATAAAATTGATTTCATTTTCTATCAAGATCCTTTATACTGTGCCCCAATGAAACTTCTCATATATTGGATCTGAGAAGGGGTAAGAATTTTGTAATCAGAATCATTAGTTATGCATTAATAATTCTTACCACCTACTGAATCAAATTTAATACTTTTTGGTGTGATACGGTAAACTTTATGTAGACAAGGACTATGCCGTGATAGCTCCAAAGCATAGTTCAATGTTTGGCATATGATGGGTGCTTAATGTATTTACTGAATTGAATCACATCTTCATTACTTTCCAAAGGGATCAAGTCTTTTGGGGTGGAAAAAAAAAAATCAAAGAGTGAAAGGGAAGACAGAGTCAGTAGATGTTTAGAAGAGGAAAGGAACTAAATTGAAGTACAATGTAGACTTGCCCAGTCTTCTGTTCAGGAGGGTTAAAATCTGGTCCTAATGAGGACTTACTTCCTCTCATGACTTTCAGAAGAGTGAGGACTCTGCTCAGTGAGGCAGCCATAGTCTTGTACATGGCTGGACACTAGGCTCAAAGAGCCTGTGAATTTATCTGGTCTCCAAATGGTTCAACTGTAATCACTTTCAGTTAAGTTATGTCAATTAAGTTTTAATTGCCATTTTAATTGTTTAATTTAGTCATTTTGTTTATATAAATAAGACTCTGATTTTGCTATTTTTAGCCTTGAATTCAGAATTGTATCCTTGGGTTCACACTGACTCAGAAGCCTTGCTATTTTAAAACTGAGCAATAGCAAATGAGAAATACTGGATCAGAAGGTCCACTCTCTGTAAAACATCTCCAGGCTGCTTTGGACTGCAAATCACTGCTTGACTTGGCATCCTTGCCATGGGGCTCACCAGAGGGCCATGGCTATTAACCCACATTAACTCTCAAAAAGCAGTTTTCTGAAGGCATTTGCTTGATGGTTGTAAAGTCAGTTGGAAAGTTATTTGTGCTGAATAGAATACATGGTATAAAATATATGGGTCTCTAGAATTCCACTGTGATTCCTTTTAACAATTACTTTTTTCATGCAATAGAAACTATTGAAATGACATAAATATCACCTTTATCATCAGAGAATTATGATAACTAGTATACACAACAAAGAGACTGTGCTATATGTGCTAATTTGGGGAGCAATTTTCTGGATAATTTCCATCCATTCCTCCAGACTGACTTTCTACCGTTCTCACTATGCAGTATGCCCCAGTGAGGCTAACCTCTGTTGCCCGCACTATCTGGGTGGATTTCCTTGTCTTCCACTATCTATTTGGTTTGACCAAGTGATCAAATAATGGGCTGCTTTATGAAGGAGAAGAGAGACGTCTGGGTGATTATCCTCACCCTCTCTCTGTCTGATCACTGTTGGCACTGGCTGTATCATTTGTCCAAAAGCACAGGTCCTGTTGGCTTGTTCTGCAGCATGTTCTTGGTCTCATTACTGCTCCTTCTTCTTGCTCTTTTTAGGACTAGTGAGGTATGATAGGCAGAATGATTGTCCCCCAAAGATGCTCATGTTCTAATCCTCAGAATCTGTGAATGAATGTACCTTATTTGGCTAAAAAAAGGGGGCAAATCGGTTTGTAGGACTGGAGATGAACAGATTTTAAATTGTTCAGGATTATTGGGTGCTGGTGGCTCAAACACGAAAGCATCTGCCTGCAATGAGGGAGACCTGGGTTCGATCCCTGGGTAGGGAAGATCCCCTGGAGAAGGAAATGGCAGTCCATTCCAGTATTTTTGTCTGGATAACTCCATGGACAGAGGAGCCTGGTGGGCTACAGTCTATGGGGTCACGAAGAGTCAGACATGACTGAGCCACTAACACCAACTGAGTGACAAAGTTATCTCAGCGGTTCTTGCAAGTCAGAGTTCAGAGCTAGAACAGGACATGTGAGGAAGGAAACAGGTTGTACTGATGTGATTGCTAGCTTTGAAGATGGAAGAGGGGGCCACTAGCCAAGAAGTGCAGGGAGCCTCTAGAAACTTGAAAAGCAAAGAGCATATTCTCCCTTAAGAGTATCCAGCAAAAACTCAGCTTAGAAGATACTTCTGTTGTAGCCGGTGAGACTTCCACTGTTCAGAGGTGATGATGCATTCGTGCTGCCATTGAGTCCCTAAGTTTGTGGTTATCTGATACAATAGCAATAGGACACTAATTCAGATGGTAATGATGGACAAGAGTTTGAGCAAGCTCCAGGAGTTGATGATGGACAGGGAAGCCTGGAGTGCTGCAGTCCATGGGGTCACAAAGAGTCAGACATGACTGAGCGACTGAACAGAACTGAATGACTTTCCATTCCTGTTAGACCCATGGTACCACCGCATCCTTTTACTGGTGGATCTTAACCTTGCTCATAACCTTGCAAATAACCCCTCCATTCATTTTTCTTCACTTATCTGAGTATACCTTCTGGTTTCTGCTAGGACTCTGTTGAATGCTTATGCCTTTATGTTCAGCAAAGCCAACTGTTGGTATTTGTTCTATGAAAATTCTGGGAAATATGTAGATATACCTGAGATAAATGTAGATATTGATTGTAGAATTATTTATAACAACAAAAATAAACAGAATAGGGACTGGCTAAATAAATTATAATATAGATGTATGATATAATAGAATTTCAGAAAATGTTAATTCATGCCTAATTGTATGAAAAATCAGGCTACAAAACATATCTATTGTGTATTTTTACCTATGCTTCTGTGTACCTATTGTATTTATCTATCTATCATTTATCTATCTGTTTAAATACATAAAGAAAACTGAAAAAGGAGGAAAAGATAAATGATGCTTTTAGAGGTTAACTCTTGCTAGTGGATAAAGGATAACATTTTTTTCTTTGTGCATTTTCATATTTTTCAAATTTTCTACAAGGCTTTCCTTAGTAGCCAGAAAGAAAGCTTTAAAGCAGTAATGGGTCCTTCTCACACATGGTGGAATGCTTTGTATTACAGAGGAAATTTCTGATTTCACCCTCAATTAGAACGGTTCCTTCTATCTACAACTATTTTGCACAGCTTCATTATATTTACTTGTATTCTTATCTGACTCCTCTATCATATTAGGGACATTTTGAAGCAGACCATGTCCTGAAATGTATCTTGTCCTACACTCACAGTGACCTGTGTGAGGCTTGCAATATGCATTTATTGAAAGCTTTATATTGAATTGCAATAGATGCTTAATTAAAACTTCTTTGATGGGGCACTTATTTTCAGACCCATAAAAATTACAAGTAACAGAAAAGAAACCTATGAGGCAAATTTGCATAGCAGGGAGATAGATGGAAGATAAATAACCTGATTTAAGATGCAAATGGATAGTGAATTATTTATATCATATTCTTGTCACAGAACTGTTCATTTAAAATGTGTTTACTAAGAGGATTAGATGAATTTAAGTGCTTAGCTGAGATAAATATTAGGATTAGACTATTCAAAAATCTCATCAAGTACTGGACGGATGAAAAAAAATAGCTTATTATACTTTAGTCAGACTGGAAAGACTTCTTGGACCAGGTAGAATCTTTAATTAGTGACTCTTCAGTATGTTGAGCTGAAAAAGGTATTCTAGGAATATGGCACTATTTTAGAGACTACTCAAAGAGAAATAGGACAGATGTGTCCAGATATCTGTATGGAGATATGGCAGAGTTTAGGAGCATCTAAATGGTAGATGGTAATCAATAGTATCATACCATAATAAACAGCAGAGGAGTGACAACTAAGACATGTCAGGAGAAGGAACTAAAATTGGAAGATCTTCAGATGTGACTTAAAATCTCTATTCTTGGTCCAGTGACATTTTTTTCTTTTTTTTATGGGCAGAGCCCTCAGTAGTGATTAATGAGTCCTTATGTTCATTTCACTAAGGATTTTTGAAACAGCTGCAAAACAATGTATTTGATTTATATTGCAAAAACACTATATTAAGATAGAACTACATATTTATTTATGTTTCACATGTTCATTTAACAGTCTTTTTAGGGATTTAAATATTTTAAGGGAAATCATGTTTAATTTTCAAAAGGTATCAACGTTTGTATCTTCATACATATCACATATAGTGATTTAAATAATATACTGTTCCACTTGAGAGTAGTCCTCTGTTAACACTTAGCTCTATAATTTTCTTTATGTACGTGAATTTCCCAAATATGGGATGATAATAATACCACATTCCCACAAAGTAGAACAATGTAGTAATTAACTTCATAAATGACAAGCATTATTCTCAAGCCAGGTAGACTATGAGCCTCATGCTGTTTGTTTTCTGACATTGCATATCTGTGCTAAAGAAAATTACTAACAATCCAATAACTCCTCAGTATTATTTCAGTCACTCCTTGTAGAGAAATTGTTGAATATTAAGTCTTGACAGGTCCAGGATTTGAACCTGTGTAATCTGGAGTAAGTGTGTCTGCCTTTCCATTTTGTTTCAAAAACAATAATAAGGGAAAACTTAAAAAAAAACCCAAATAGAGAAAAATAAAATCACAACAGGATTTTGTAATTGGTATCTAACCTCAGACCAAATAGTAAGAGAGTACTCCTACCACTTTTCTGATACAGTGGAAAGAATGAGCAGGTAGAGACAAGATATAAGAAACTCTGGTTTTCTATTCTTCCACACACAGAGGAAAAAAAGGGCAACTCTGTCTGGGTCTAGAACTTTTCAGATTCTTGGAGATCCCTTGTTTCAAGCAGAGTTCTGAGAGCAGTGAATAACACTGGAAAGTGACTAGGAATAGAAGAAAATAAATGTAAAATCCATCAACTTAACTCTGTTGCTACATATTTTAAAATTTGTCTCACTGCAATTAAAATGAAGTCAAGATCAAAGAAAGAAGGCATCTTCAAATTTGGCAGATCTTAAAGCATGAAGAGGAAGATAATGTGTTCCAGATTTGACTTCCAAATCCTAAAACACTGTGAGGGTCAGTAGAAAGTAATGCTTGGGTGGCTGTCCCATGTTTGCCATTAACTGGCTGTGTGACCTTTGGCAACTCAGTGAGCATTAAAATTATATAGCAGAGCTATCGGTGTAGGTCATTCTCTCTTTCTTCTACATGTTAAACAAAAATCCATAGTGACAAGGCATAGAGACAGCAATTTTTGACATAATCCCCAGTGACCACATCATTTGGCTAAATGTAATTTGACCTTCGTTAGAGATAAAAAGCATTGCTACTAGTTAGAATAATACTGAGACTTTAAAAAGGGGATGGAAGCTAAAAATAAAGGCATTGAGTTAGATGGGAAACAAGACCGAGTGAAAACTAATTTTTTTTATGTGTCTGGAAGGTGAGAAATAGATGTTTAAAGGATGCAGGAAGACATAAGGGGCTAAGAGAACGATAGCAAGAGGAAGGTTAGGGTAGCTGGGTTTGTAAAGGATTTTGCTAAGTGTTCTGAAGAATTCAGAGGACTTAAAACAAAAATATGATACCGATACCATCTTTGGAGCATGGATCCCTATATTTTTAATTTGAGGGGGTGGTTACAGAGATGGCCTCTTTGGCCTTGAAAATAATCTGTGAGATTTTTCAATAAAGACTTGGATTGTCAGCCTGTAGTATAAAGAAAGGTTTGCAGTTCAGTTACTCTTTCAAAATGAAAAATCATGCTACAGGGCCTCGATTAAGACATTTGAATAGTGCCAGATGCTGTTAGCTGATTTGACGGGAGTGGGAGGAGCCCAGCAGCAGAGCATTGGTGTCACCACATGGGGTGGCCTTATTACACCTAATTCATAGCTGGTAAAATGGAGGCTTATAAAGGCTGACCTGACAATTGTGAAACAGCTGGTCTCTGGTAGAGTTGGGAGCCCAGTGATGGCTGACACCAATGTCCATATTGTTAGCCTCACCAAAGTTTTAGGCACAGAAGTCTTGAGCTACTCCTTCATGCCATTTCTTTTTTTTTTTTTTTTCCATTTATTTTTATTAGTTGGAGGCTAATTACTTTACAATATTGTAGAGGTTTTTGCCGTACATTGACATGAATCAGCCATGGATTTACATGTGTTCCCCATCCTGATTCCCCCTCCCACCTCCCTCTCTACCTGATCCCTCTGGGTCTTTCTAGTGCACCAGGCCCGAGCACTTGTCTCTTGCATCCAGCCTGGGCTGGTGATCTGTTTCACCCTAGATAATATACATGTTTCGATGCTGTTCTCTCAAAACATCCCACCCTCGCCTTCTCCCACAGAGTCCAAAAGTCTGTTCTGTAAATCTGTGTCTCTTTTTCTGTTTTGCATATAGGGTTATCGTTACCATCTTTCTAAATTCCATATATATGTGTTAGTATGCTGTAATGTTCTTTATCTTTCTGGCTTACTTCACTCTGTATAATGGCCTCCAGTTTCATCCATCTCATTAAAATTGATTCAAATGAATTCTTTTTAATGGCTGAGTAATATTCCATGGTATATATGTACCACATGCCATTTCTTTATGTCTCTACTCCACACTCCAAAAACCATCTCTTAATTTCTTTGAAGTGAGTATCATGCAAAACATGATCACACTGCTCACAACTAAAATTTACATAAAGGGAAGGCATTATTGGGGAGTGAGACAGAGAAGAGGGATCAGAGAAGAGACAAGCAGAAAGTGAAGTTTGTCTCTTTTAAGACAAAACAAGTCCAACCAACCACTGACCTGATGCCACGGCTTAGAATGCAGCATTTTTATTGTAAAAGTCCACATATTAGGCAGTTCCCTTTGTGAAAAGGTTTTCATATACATAGACTGGGAGCAGCTGATAATTAAGAATTAGATTATATATAATATATATTTATGTTGCCAATACTATGCACACATTGGAAAGCTAGCTTTTTTTCTTGAATGTCCCTGTTAATGGAATACATTTCAAGTTGACAATAATAACATGTTTCTTGTCATCAAAAATTTGCCAACAACTCTCCCAAAGAGTCAACATTTAATATGTTAACAATTCAAAACAAGAAAATAATTCTATTTACACCTGTTTGAGGTTATATACTACAGCACTGATACAGTAAAGGTTTGTAAATTTGGCAGCTATATGTATTTCAAGATTCATCCAGATGACCTGATGATGACTTTACATGGTTTTCTATTAACAATAATACTTTCTCTTCTTTTCTACTCTTTGTAGATTATCTGTAGCTATGATTAAATTCTGACTTAAAGAAATGATTGCCAAAAGGCAGAACTGATGAAGGATGCTATTTTAGAAAAATAGGAATTCAGAATGGATACATGAAAATGGAGCTCAACTCATCAAGTGTGAAGCCTGGGATAGCCACTTGATGTGAGTGCAGGACGGTCACATGAGGACATAGTCATAGGCTTGACCTCCTTGTAAGTCTTTCAGGTTTCCTTAATTTTGTAAATGTAAACTTCAGTACATGTTGCTTTCCCCAGAGCAAAGAAGACTACATTTGAACACCAGTCAGGTATGACTCCTGCTGGGCCTGTCTTATGTCCTCGGTGAAAAAGTGGATGGGTCAGGACTGACTCACCCCCAGACCTGGAACCACACTACACAGATTCTAATTATGCCCTAGTAGACTCATTTCTGTACAGAAACATAGGACGTAAATATTGTTCTAAAAGGAATATGGTCTTTGCCTAAAGAAAATGTGTAATAATGAACAAAAATAGTCAAAGTTCTTTGGATCCTTCTGTTTACTTCTACAAGATCAAATAGCACTGGGTAATGCCTGTATGAAAAGATGAATCACTGGTTCCAGACCAGTTCAGAAAGCTTTACCAGAGGCATCTAAAGCCAGTTCACTTCAAACCACACTCACTGGCACCAGCTGTGTGCCAAGCACTCTACACGGTGCTAAGAACCCAAAGAAGAAATTACAAGGATTCTGCCCACAAGGCACTCACAGTCACTAGAAGCAGATCTTGAGCATAAGTTCTGTGATGACCTATTATCCTAAAAAGAAGAAAAAGTAGCAAGCACGTACATTTATTTATACTCTATGAAATTGGGCATATTTCAAGGTGGCAAATGTCAATTATCCATTCTGCATTTTACTTAGTGTTGTAATACGTCTTACAAGGAAAAAAAAAAACACAAAAAACAAGATGTTTGAATCTTCATGCGAGGGAGAAGATTCCTCTCTCCTGTTCCAAATCCAAACCCATATAATTACATTCATGAATCATTTAGAGCCCAAAGACACAGAATAAAAGACAATATGATGTTAACTTCAGTCCACTTGTTTCAGCTCTAGAGAGATGCATGCATTAAACTTGAAGCATTCTATGTTACTGAAATATTTACATCATTGTACATGTGATGTGGAGGAAGTTTCCTTCATATCTTGGAATGGAGATATAATAGATTTCTAGTCTAGGTTCCTATATTTAAAGCAGGTTGTGATTTTTCTCAAATTAGGGAGATATCCTTTGGGGATCAAATTTACCACAACTTCATCCCAGAACAGAGGGTACACTTTTGGGTCTTTTGCATCTAGTTGTATTTTGAATTCAGGAAGGATACCACCATTGTAAATAATAATGGCTTTCATGATTGCAATTGTTGTAGCTGAAAGAAAAACTTGTTTTGATTCAGTTTTCTTGCTCTAATTTCACTTTGCCTTGCAGGTTTTGAGACACGGCAAACATTATACTTCAGATTACACTTACCATAGGAGAGTTGGGTGCCAACAGTATGACATGAATACAATTCACCAGGTTGCAACACAGAAACAAATTCAGAGTATAGTGAACTACCCAGGGGGTCATGTAAGTAGACTTAGAAAGGACATCTCTTCGTGAGATTTAGTGAGTAAGACCCACATCAGTAACACCCCTACCTCTTCACAGGTAAAGGTAGGAGACCCAATAAACCAGATTGAACAAGCAGAAAGCAGTGGGGAAGAAGATCCGCGCATAGGAGTCCATCTTGGCAATACGGATATGTATCCTCCCGTGTCTCCAAGCTCCTGTTCGGCAATCTTCAAAACAGCAGAAAAAACTGGCACAGTCCTTGCCATCCAGACACTCATACCCGTATTCTTCATCTCTCTCTTGAAGGTGTGTGGCATTGTTCATTTGAATGGTTGCTGACCGTGGGCGGATGTCAATGGTAGGGGCCTAAGATGGAGTAGGGAAGCAGAGGGATCAGAGTTAGTTTTACCTGATAAATCCCAGACCGTGTCTCCACAATGTCCCCAGTGTGCAAATGATGAATCTGAAAATGAGTATTCAGGGAATTGCTATGACATCATGATCTACAATGGTGAAATTGAACTTAGAAGGATAGCAGTTGCAGATTTCAAATTTTGAGCTTAAGCAGTGCAGCTGAAAATAATACCACCAAGCTAATAAGCTATAGCAAGAAGATTGAACACCAAAAGAACTCAAAGTTTGAAGATTTAAACCAAACAACTACATGGAATCTTATTCTAGTAAATATTAGATGTGAGGTTGGTTACATGAAGGCATTTAATGGTGTTGCATGTGAGTAGGACAGAGAAATAAAAATGAGTCAATTGTGAAATCAAATTTTGTGTACATGCTTATCTATATAGGCAAATAGTAAACCCCATTACACTGAGCAAATGTGTTAAATGCTTTTAACAGAAAATGTTAAGCTATATATAAATATAGAAGCTTCCTGAGTTTATACCACAATGGTAGGGCTTATACTTTAAAGTAATATAGTACTTTGTCTAACATCACCCTTTAGAAGCTTCAGAATGTCAGTGATATTAAACTACATGTGAGTGAAATTTTTTAAATGTTACTAGCTGTCAAACTCTCTTGAGGATTTGAGAAGAAACTAGTACCAATTAATTAAATGATAATCTTTCCTGCTGCACCAATTATAAAATTTCTAGAAAACTCAATTTATTTAATGTTAATTTGGTAAGTTAGTTTTAGGAATGATATAAATACAAATCCTATTGTCTTTAAATCAGCTATCAGAAAGTTCAGCTGAGGATAGAAATCTCATTGAATATTGTATGATAGAGTTAAAAAGGCCCCTGGATAACCCTGGAAGGAAGGGATGGGTGTTTTAATTTAAAACATTTCAAAGACAGCATCATTTTTGTAGAACCAACATGTGGAGTTCAGGCCAATGGAAATTATTATATGTAGTTATTGAAAAATAATCCTTTTTTGAATTAGGACTTACAGAGTTAAATTTTAGGAAATAAATGGAACTTGGTAGGTACAACCAGTGAAACTGGATTCCATTTTTATCTGCAAAGGAGGGTAAGTCTTGGCTTTGATATTTAATGAGGCCCACTTCAGTAATGACATCTCATAGAGCTTAGAGATTTTTAATCTCATGTTAGGTCAAAACCTCTGAATTAATGTAGGGTTGCTGAATCAACTCTAAAATTCTAAAGAACTTTTTCCATCTTAAATGTGTTATCTCTAGTAGAATGCTTAAATGTCTATTCATAAAAAATAAATAAAACACCATGTAAGCATTAATAGTTAAATCCAGCAGTTGCATGCAGTGAATTTCCATTCCAAAAACATTATACCTTGAAGGAAAACATCCGAAGAAGCTTTGGGTTTGTAGACAGAAAAGAGAATCGCATTTTTTTTTTTAATTAAAAGAAGGAAAAAAAGAAAAAAAAGAGACAAAATAAGATAAATTAAAAATACATTTTGAAAACATAGCAAGTGAAATGAACTGAAATTATAAACACAGAAGGACAGTTTTGAACTTGGGATAAAGTATATGCCTAAAGCTGGAAAATGAAATTTTGGAGATTCCTAGTGAAATCTTTGATAAATTAATCTACAGTGATCTAACTGCAAAATTCAGTACTGCCCACTTGTAAGGAAGCTTTGTTGCCTATTTTCCCTGTATAGAAATGCTGGTTTTATTTTCTGATTATTATTAAGGAGGCCTTAACCAGGAGAGTCTTGACATAATGAACCCAAGAACATATTAAATGGGAAAGTGAAATTTTAGCTTCTCAGTCACAACTTAGACTCTAGCTAGTTCTGATAAATCATCTAATTGGCTTAAAAGGGAAATGTGCATAGAGTTCTTGGGTAATTTGATCTTTGTAGTTTCTTCAATTCCCTTTCTCCTCTGTCAAGTTTTCTCTCTCTGCCATCCTCAGGACCAGGACCCTGGTCTAAGGAATCCAGGTGTTTCTATCTGCGACAAAACCCACTCTGCAATAGAAAGGGCCAAAGGGCTTTTGTCCACTGTCAGCCCTCACTCCCTTGTTACTACTGGCAGGTAATAATGCTGCATGGCGACAGAATCATCTTTTGGGGGGAAAATGAAATGGCAAGTGAAGAAAGGGGAGGGAACAAAAACAACACAACAAGGAAAATAAACTAAGGATAGAAAAGATGCAAAGGGAAAGAGAGGCCATACAGAAAAAGAAGGGGCTGCGTAAAGTGTAGTGATTATTTGGGAAATTGAAGATAAGCATTTATTTTGCATTAATCATGGAAAATAATGATGCATCTTTCTTTACCTGTTATAATGTTTTTACAGTCAAATAACATGTGCCATTTGTCAAATTTCACCTGGGTTTCTGAAGATGCATCAGGATTCAGGCTAGAATCAGTGGTTATAATTCAGCTCCCCAAAGCCCATGGGTCAGAAAGCTAGCCACTGGCATGGCCCTCAGCCTTTAGAGCAGAAGACCAGGAACGGCTGTAAATACAGGAGGGTGGGTGAGTTCCTTTGCCCCATTTTTGGAAAGAAATGGACCTTAACTTTCATCGGGCCTCCTGTGAACCAAACACTGGATTTAAGTGGGCAAATGGGCAGCTACATGCTCTTTTCAGCATCCATAATAGAAAAGTTACTTTAGGCTTTTTTATAATGTGCTTCTTCAACTCTGTTTAAAGTTTGGTGGCAAGGTGAAATCATCTTACCTGTTTCCAAATCACTGAACTCAATCCAGGTTGGTAACTATATAAATCATCAACATCAGCCATCATCATCAATTATAAATGCCAGGTACTATTTAATGTCTTTTACATCCATTACCACATTTATTTTTCACAGCAGCCTCATAAGATATATATAAAATAATACTCATTTATATATGAGAACATGATAACACAGGGAGGCTAAAAATATATATTTTGAGTATAAAACCAACAGAAGTCCTCTGGCAATGCACACACACACTCTAAATGATTTGCAAAAGTATGGTGATCCCTGAAACTTTAAGAACCTATGGCTTCCTATTGGAAAGCACTGGATGAAGGACTTAAAACATCAATAATTTTAAAATATTATAGTTAAGAATCAGACAGCTGAAAGTCAGTGAAACCTAAACTAACAGCTACTAAAAGATGAATGCAGTTTCCTGTCATGGTTATTCTCCCAGTGAAATGAAGAGAGCTACAGTCTGCCTCAGTGAATCTGGTCTCTCCCGAGTTACTCATGAATCCTGGTAGCCTGGCCAAACTCACACGTGCTATCTTCACCTTGGGGACCAGAGTGTGGATAACCCACAGATAGACCGAGCAAGGCCAAACCAAAACAAAACCAGATGATCTTTCTGCATAAAAATGTCAAAGGGCCCAATGAGAAATGATACATACAGGGTTTTTCTTCTTTTTGTCTTTGTCCTTGCTTGGTTTCCGGTTGCTGACAAAATAATGCAGAGTGCCATACTCCACCAAAGCAGAGAAGACAAAGATGAAGCAAACAGATACAAAGAGATCCATCGCTGTGACGTAGGAGACCTTGGGGAGAGACTTCCTGGCAATGGTGCTGAGGGTAGTCATTGTCAGGACGGTGGTGATTCCTGGGGGAAGGCAGGATAAAACAGATCCTGTGACCACACCAGCACATTGGATCACTGTCTCACTGGTGAGACTAAATGTGTTTTGTGACTGCCGAGGAGTGGCCTCAGTTCTGGGAAAGGAGACTTGACTGGAATTCACTCACACTGTTCACAGATATGTACCTCCTGCCTACCATGTGTCATCTACCGTATGTGCTGAGAAATGTGCTAAGAATGTGCTGACTTTGTGCTGAGAAATAAAACAGACAAGGTCTCTGCCCATATGTCCCTTATGTATGCCCATATGTATTTCAGTGAGAGACACCCCACCATGAATCAAGGAAGCAGAGAAAAGTATAATGACAGATTATGGTATGCCCTGTGCAGAAGGACAGGGGCAGTGAGAACTTAGGTGGAAGGCCTGTTTGAGGAGGTGATATTTAAGGTGAAGCTTAAAAAATGAGAAGAAACCAACCTTCTGGCTATTAACACTAAAGTAGCAAAGAGTTGGACACAACTGAGTGACTGGGCTGAACTGACTGAATTAATTAAGGAGAGGTTCTGAAGAAGGGAAACCTGATCTGCTTTTGAATTTTTAGAATACCTGGGATGGGCGGCCAAGTCACAGTGATGCTAGGTAAATAGAACTTACCTAGTTAAGTTATGCAGAGCCTGCATGTGTAAGGAGAAGCCCTCTAAAGGTATTAAATAGAGGAGGTACTTCATGTGTGACTGACATGTTTTGATGTATAAATTCTTTAGAGACTATTATATGATGAAAATAGGCATCTCAGAAGTGATATAACTAGTATTTACTGAAAATGTCCAGGCACTATGATAAGTATTTCATGTGCATTCTCTCTTTGAATCTTTACAGCAGATATTTTCATTTTGATTTTATAGTTGAGGAAAAGGAAGCCAAAAGACAAGCTCTGTGTCAGACAGTAAAGTAGTAGAAAGATGTGAGCACAGAAGTTAAATGTCCGATTTCAAAACATTCCTTTTTCCCATTGTACAACAGTGCCCAAGAAAAATAGTTCTCCCCAGTAATTATTTAACAACAAAGTTAAGACAACCTATATGTATTCACAGCTGTGTTATTTATAACAAAGGCAACATGGATTCAGTACCTGAATAGGTTCTAGCTCCAGTTATAGTAACTTAATTCACTTCAGTATTCTAGGTTTCAGTTTCTGCATCTGTTTGACTATCTTTTTGAAGACCCATCCATTTCTTATCATGCTATGATTTTAATTCAATATTTCTTATCATGACTGGATGCAACTTTTCTGTACTCCAAAAATGGTCTTCCCAAGCCTTTACCATCTATAGCCTTGTGACTTAACATTTTTGTTAGAGGCAGGGGAGAGGGGAAGTTTCTGTTATCTAATGCTGTGTGTTCATTCTATTACTCAGACCAAGATACTTCTAGGAGAGAGTCAATGTCTCTGCCTCAAAGAGCAGTGCTGGGAAACTCAGAAGGAATCAGACACGAGAAACTTGAGGAGCAGGGGAAGGAAGCTACAGAGATTAAGAACAGTATCACCATACAGGAAAAGAGAAATAGGATTTTCTTCTCTCTTTACAACATGGGTACAGAATGCCCCAAAGATGGTTAAGGGGAGCCAGCCACTCTTGAAGAAAGGTTAAGCAAAGAAGGACATTGACTTTTCTCTTCCTAATTGCTCAGGTTTTTTTTTCCAGAGCCATTTTGAAGAGTTTAGGTACGTTTCTACAAACACTTAGCTTAGTATCAGGTTTCTCTAATACACTGTGTGTCCCTGGTGGCTCAGACGGTAAAGTGTCTGCCTACAACGTGGGAGACCCGGGTTCAATCCCTGGGTTGGGAAGATCTCCTGGAGAAGGAAATGGCAACCCATTCCAGTATTCTTGCTTGGAAAATCCCATATACGGAGGAGCCTGGTAGGCTATAGTTCATGGGGTCGCAAAAAGTCGGACCCGACTGAGCGACTTCACTTTCACTTTCTTTCATGAAATTCTAGAGAAGGGAAGGATCATTGTTGGTTAGAAGAACTTCACAGAAAGAAGTAGCCTTTAATAGAGGCCCTCCACAAGGAAAGTGTAGTCATAAAGACTGAGGCCTCTCTCATGTTCCATCATTAGCGATTATGGAGTAATCCATCTCTCTGTCTAGTCTACATACTTTGTGACAACAGACAAAACATGGATCTTGATGTCCATTGTAACCCCATAGTGAATATAGAGCTAGGACTCAATATCTGTTGAATAAATAAAACAATTGAAGAATAGTGTATACATGAAAGATCAAAGAGACTCAACCTACATGTGAAAATAGGAATCCATATTGATGATTTGGGAGGATCATTTTAGTTGTACATAACAGTAGCTAACATTTAAGAATCTCTTCGTTTGACCAGGTACTATGTCAAGTACCTGATATGTATAATAATCCCAGAAAACCCTCAAAATTAGGTAATAAGCACTGTTATCCTTCTTTTTGCAAGTGAAAAACAAAAACAAAACTGAGCACATAAAGAGTAAACCCGTAAGAGATAGAGAGAACCTACAAGCCCAGCAGGTCTGACTTTAAATGCAATGCTCTAAACCACATTGTTGTATTTCCTCTCTATAAACAGGTCCATAATGTGCAGGATGAAGTACCACATTCTTAGGGGCTATTAGGGATTTAGCTATCCCAAATCCCTAGTTTGGGATATGATGTGGATCTGTGAATCTTCCATGTTGTCATGATGGAAACATAAGAGTGGTCTAGCTTCTCAAGTACAAACTGGGGATGGCAGTGACTGCATAAGGTGCTCATGAAGATTAAATTAAATCATAAACATAGAGTGACAATTCCTAGTAAAGTCTCAATAAATAGAAGGTGTTATTATCATTTACTTTAGAGAAGAAAGATCTGCTTCTCAAAGTAAAAAAGCTTCACTTAGGTTGTCTATGTATTAATTGATGTAGAAGTTCTTGATTATACCTAATCACAGCTGATATTTTTGTGGGATAATTTCAAAAATTAATTGGCACTTTTGGTCTTCACTCAGGCCTCAAACCACAAATGACCTATGAGAAGTGAAAATGTCAGTATTCATAGCAGATATCATGGATAAGTTCACTTAAGAAAATTTGGCATGTCTGATATTAGGCTACATGGAAGTTCATCGCAGGCATGTAAAAGAAGAATCTTGAAAAGTTCCTTCAAGATATTTTCAGGTCTGCTTGGAGCCACAGAGAACAGTGAAGAACGGACAAGTAGTAATTCTAACTGATTCACCAGCAACAAGATAGCCTAATGTGTTTTGTTCGATGTGGTTTTTAAGTCCAGTTTTGCTAAGCAAAGAAACTAGACTTCTTTTACTTGAGATAGATGAAAAATATCCATAAGTTTTTTTCAGTTCCTTCAGTCTTGGCATGAAGTAAGCTCTTTAGGCATGTTGCTTCACCCTCATCACTTGGGTGAAAAATGCCAAGAGGTATTTTCCTTGTTTAATCCATCATCCTTGTACCATGATTAAACCTCACCAGCTACCACCTGTGTACTAAACTATACTCAAGTGTTATAACCTACAAAATGACCTCGAATGCTGTGATCTGCACTTAGAAAGCAGTCACACTCTCAGCCACGTGGATATATTTATCTCACTCATCAAACACAGTGGCTCTCTGTTTTGTGGCAATAAACTTTAAGTTCACAGGCATTGATGGTCATCTGGTTCAACTCTTGATTATAAACATTGGAAAAGGTAATTGGACTCAATGATCTAGATCAGTGTTCCTAAACCTAAGCCCAAACCTGATCACACCTTAGAATGACCTGAGGAATTGTTTTTTTTAATCCTAAACTTTTTTTATCCTAAATTCCACCCCACCCCTACCCTACTGTGTGCTCTCAAGAAATTAAATTAGGCATATCCTGGGGTTGGACAAAGGCAGTTGTCCTTTTGAAGGCCCTCTATTGATTTAAATACACAGCTGAACTTAAGAAGCAGTGATTTAGAGACCTGAGACTGCAAAGCTAAAGTGGAGAAACTGACTCAGCTCACCGCCCCACCTTCTCCCAAAAGTGGCCCTTCAACAGGGCTTCACACCCAGAGCCAATCTAGGTCTCATCAGCCAAGGCACACATCTGCTGTCTGCTGGCAGTGGCCTTGTGAGTACCATTTAACTTTACGGCGCCTCTGCTTCCTTAGCTCTAAAAATGTGATAATAACCTTTGTTTTCATTACAGCTTCTACATGCAGTTATTCTAAAGAGCAGGAAGAGCATGAGGACCACAGTGAGGATGACTGGCTATGAGTAAGAGGAGCACCTACCTGCTCTTGGCTCTGTCCCTCCTTCCTCAGCCTACTCACCTTCCTTTCTTTTCCCGCTATGGTGTCTTGCCGGTGAGCACTCAGTGAACAAGTGGTTGGAAATGAGCTAGTACTAAAGCCTTAAGAGAGTTTTTAACCCGCAGGAATCTAGACTTCAAGAGAAGAGACTGATTTGAAATCTTTCCCTTAAGATATTTTTGGGATAGGTAGATTGGAATGCATCAGTGTGCTTGTTCCATCCACTCATAAATGCATACATTACTTGACTAATCACAGAGGTGCCTGCCGTGGATCAGGCGCTGTCCTGGGAGTGAAGACGACATTGACTGATACCCCGACGTGACAGACACAGAAAGCAAGTAGTGTGGTGCATTCTACTCACGATGACAAGTAATCGTCCTAAAGAGTAGCAACATATTTTGGGTTTGTCTTAGCATGTAGCATTAGACAAGATATTATAATTGTTAAATACAGCCTGTAACCTAAAGTACTGCCTGTAACAGAAAAAATCAAAATAACCTTATTTTGAAACAGATGGGAGACTAAATTTGGTTTGGAGAAGAACAAATATGCAAATGATGTCTTTTTTTCCCAGTAATCATTGCTGCTCTCAGTTTTAATAACCTGGTGCAGATCACTTTGTCAGAAAATGACTATAATTGCTAGTATTTCTGAGGCCCTACTATGTTTTGTGCTCTTTGCATGGAGTACCTTATTTAACCTAATACAAACCCCAACAGTTAGATACAGGAAATGATACTTCACATGTGAGTAAAATGTGGTTTGTAAAGACTAAAGGATGTGTCTAAGGCCATACCGTGTATGAGGGTTGAAATCCATTTGTTGGACTTCAAAATCCAAGCTCTTGACTATTACATGATACTGCCTCTAGCCAAAGAGTAGACAGAAAATGTGGTCCTAGTTGTCACACAGATGATGAAAGAGGATAGCAGCCTCATAATTCATTTTTCAATAGATTTAGTTAAGTCTTTAGGAAATATTATGTAGCATGAGAATTCTATTCATGGACCTAGCCTCCAGTGTTCCTGTGAGTCTGTGGCTTTGTAATAATCTTTGAATCCTCTTCCTTATGTGAGGAAAATGATGTGAAACTCCAAGACAGGTATCACCAACAAGAGATTGAGCAAATTGCAAATAATCCTTCATAGGTAATTTTATTTTCTCCAAAATAATCTTTTCAACAGCTCTTCTGTAAAGAGCTAGTTATGTATGTGTATGCCTTCAAATGTCATCACCATAATTATGCATGTTGAAATTAATCAGTAGCGAGTGGTGTGCTAGTACATGTGTAATAACTGATTCCCTAGGAAAAAGGTGCCCCTTATTTTTTGTGTTTATCTATTTCCATGTGTTTATCTCTTTCCATGTTCCAAGCTACCAAACTGGCATCACTAAACACAGTGTTGGGAAAGGATAAATACAACCAATTCTAATGGGTATACAACTGCCCAGAGACCAAAACAAACAAAAAATCTCCTAAAAAGAAGTTTTTTTAATATTTTTATCCACAGTTAATTTATTTAAAAGCTTACTAGACCTGGAGGTCTAGTAGCGAAGATCCCCTGGAAAAGGGAATGGCAATCCACTCCAGTATTCTTGCCTGGAGAAACCCATAAACAGAGGAGCCTGGCAGGTTACAGTCCATGGGGTCACAAAGAGTTGGACATGTCTGACCAACTAACACTTTGAAAGCAAGGAGAGAATTTAGCAAAACAGAACTAAGAAGCTTTAAACACTGTTTCAGTGTGCTAGTTTTAAATAAATGACATTTCTATGTAATTACTAACTGAATTAAAAGCAAATCAACTTAGAAGGGGGAATAAAGATGAGTGTTGTTCAGTACTTACCTTGGGACACTACAACACAAGAACTGTCTCTCACCTAAAGAAGTTCTGGCTGGAACAGCATCCTTATTGATCCAGAAAGATACCCAGGATAGGACAACAATGAGTGTGCAGGGGATGTAGGTCTGGATGGTGAAGTAGCCCATTCTTCTGCTCAGGTCAAAATAGACAGTCATGACCACATAATCCCCTGGAACAGAACAAAGATGGACCATGAAGACCCTTAACAAAACTAGAAAGCATCTGAAAATAAGTTGTCTATCAATCTCATGTGCACTTAAAAGTTTTAATCCACCTGCATTAAGAACAAAAACAACAAAAAGCAAAACCCAGCCTGTATTCACTGCTGTATTTAAAATGGATAACCAATACGGTCCTGCTGTACAGGGCTGGAACTTTGCTCAATCTTATGTGGCAGCTGGGATGGAAGGGGAGTTTGGGGAAAAATAGATACATGTATACATATGACTGAGTCTCTTCCTTGTTCACCTGAAACTATCACAACATTATTAGTCGGCTATACCCCAATACAAAATAAAAAGTTATAAAAAATACCCAGCCTGTACTGAATTCTGATCCTTTAAGAAGTAACGTGACTACTAGATGAAAGGAAATATCTTTGAGCATATTGTTCGTATTTTCTTCTTTCAGGTGATTTTTAATTTTGCTGTCCCCGCCTACTTAATGCACACAATGTAAAGTTTTTTTAATTTGGTGCAGAGGTAGGGGAATCTTTGTTTTTACCCCATGCCTCTCTTTCCTGCAATGAATTCTCAGATTTGTTACATTTTCCTCTTGTTCTCAGGACCTTTCTCCATATAAACCAGAGAATCACCCTTGTGCTTGAAACTAATAGATGACTATTCACTCAGTTTATAACCAGATTCCTGTGCTGAGACGTTTTCTCATGTTTCTGTTGAATTGAGTGGTTTTCCTTTATAACAGCTGCTTCAGTCTGTAATTTATTGTTCATCCCTGTGGTTGCTTTGTAACATCTGTCTCACTGTTAGCTTGTATCTCCATGAGTCCACAGACTGAGCTTACCCTAGCCTTTCCCTGCCCCTCACTACACTTAGCATCCCACTGGATTCCAGGCAGGCACTCAGTAACATTGGTGAGTACATGATTACATGAACAACGTATTTATATATTTAACTGTAAAGAAAGAAACCAAAAGTCAGGAAGTTGTATTTTGGAACATTTTGGTTATAAAGGAATTTATGTAAATATTCCAGAGAGTAGAGTAATTAAGCAATCCAAGAATAACTATACAGCTATGCATGAGAACAATGTAATGTGACACAGTCCCAAGTCTCTGTAATTTGTTAAGACCATGATACATGCATTGTTTTCACTTCCAAGTGAAATTTTTTGAAATTTTAATTTTTGAAGTTAGAAAATATCCTAGACACACCTCAGTTACTATATGCTTCTTTATAGTGCATCCTGGTGTGCTATATAGTACTTTACAGTACAAACTATGAAGTACTTGTATATACCAGATTGTACTTATAGCTCAGACTGATGTAAGAGAACATCACTTTCAAAGACTGTATCTGCTCTCTTAATGTGAGGCGACACATGAGACTACTTTTCAAATGTTGCTTCTTCCTTCCTTATAATTTGTCCTAAAATAAATGGACAGTGAAATCTAGATCATGAGTTTTTATTTTAATTACTTGACTTCATGTCTGTGTTTCTCTACTTAGATGATTTAAATCTGATTTGAAAATAAGGCACTTTAGAAGCTTCATGCTTCTAAAGAGAAGACTGACTGAGCTGAGTGAGTTATTACTACTTGGCCCACTCCTTCCTTCCCTCTCTCCAGCTTCACTCCACATTCTTCTAAGCTGCTGAGACAGAAGACCCTTCACTGGGTACTCTCCAAGGAAGTAAAGCTGCTCTGCTAACCCTGGGGTATTTCCTAAGTGGGGCTATGATTACTTCCTAACACTGCCCTTCGGTGGACTGACAGACCATCACTTGTCTGAGTCAGGCCTAGTTAAGGCAGTGACAGTGACCCAGATACTAATTATGGAATTAAGCTCCCATTAGAACACACAGTTCCTGCTCTGAGAGCAGTAATTAGCCGTTATTTAGCAATTCTCTTTGAAAAGTTAAAGGTAGGAATTTTCTTATTGATCATAGATAGATTTGTGTTAGTTCCCTGAGATGATGCTTCTCTGCGTTGACTTATTTGGATTTAGGCTATTCAAAGTCATAGCATTTCATATATTTGTTTGGTCTCTGCTTTTGTTCTAATCTAGAATATTCTTCAATTACAGCCTGCCTCTATTTATTATAAAGATATTTAATTGGAGATGATCTCTATTAGTGTCTGTCTTTTTCTTTCATGTTTCTTGGACCACAATACCAGAGGCAAATGTAAGTTTCTTATTCTACCTAAGAAACACAAGGAAAGAAAGGGTTTCTTTTTAAATAATCATATTCGGGGGCACTTTTTCTCCCTAATTTTTCAAGTCCTTGAGACTTCTCTGCATGCAAATTATAATATTTTAAATAAATCTAGACAATTTTAGTAACATCTTTTTACTGCCTATCATGCAAGTAAATGAGAATCTACACATTGGCATTAATGATCTGACTCTTTTAAAGGTGAACTTTAATTTTGCCTCAAGTTAACAGATAATTATCTCAATTCAATTCTCCACTTCCCTTTAGGTCAGAATCTTGACTTCCCTAGCCTATTTATCTATCAATTCCTATTTTAAGGTAATAGCTTTTGAGCATCTTTCATCTTTGCCAACAAATCCGAAGCTTTTCTATCACTAGATTACGGATTCAAACTTGGGAACAGGCCATTTAAAAGCCAAGCAGCTTCACAGTGACAGCCTGACATCTGTCTTATCTCTAAGGCTACATCACTTTTTGTATTTTTAAAAACTCTCAGGATGAGAAGCCTATAAAATCAAATCCCCTGAAAGTGCCGCATCAGTGATTTCCCCAAGTCCAAAAATTTAAATGCCCACCAAGTCAAAGGTGGTTATTTCAGCCACTTCAAATTTATTCTGTTGATTTATTCTAACATGATACTTAAAGCCATAGCATCTTAAAAAAATTAGTTTGGGTCCCTGTTTTTTTCCTAATTAAGAAGGTAGAAGGAAATGGCAACCCACTCCAGTGTTCCTGCCTGGAGAATCCCAGGGACAGCGGAGCCTGGTGGGCTGCCGTCTATGGGGTCGCACAGAGTCGGACACGACTGAAGTGACTTAGCAGCAGCAGACACCGGCTATGATTGAGAAGACATATCATTTGAATAACACCCATTAATGCCCGTTATTTTTTGTAAGATTCTTATGTCTAGTTTTAGGAAGAGAGCAATGTCAGTGAATAATGGACTTCAAAAATTATTTTTTTTAGTTGTCTGTCATATTAACAACTTGAAAGCTTTAAAATTCAAAATTTTTGGAGTGTTTAGGCTCTTATACATGAAACTACCTCCTTGTCAAAACTTGATTCCATGATAAGACATCTGCTCCTCCTGAATGCAGGAAATAATAAAACTGTTTTCAAGTAATGAGGGCCTACTATGTGCAGACACTGGGCTGAATAGTTCACATTTATTTTCTTTAAAGCTCCTAAACATTTTGTCAAAGTGGTGAAAAAACCCAAGATTTCACCTGGTTCCTCTCCCATGATTCTTACTCCACTTAAATATAGTTGAATAGAGTATATATTACTCTACTGGATTAATTTTGAAAGGATAATTAGTGTTGATATACTCTACTTTCCTCTCTCTAGTGTCTTTTTTGTCAATAAATATTTTTAATCACTTTTATGCAAAGAGCACTAAATTAGGTAACATGGAAACTATGATCTATGAAGCCTCACAGACTGATTCTAAATTAAATGGATTAAATGAGAACAATATTATTTCATCTCTTCTACAACTCAGAGAGACAGGTGTTGAGACAATGCAGTGAATTTTCCTTTATCACTCCTTGTTAAACACTTGAATCTGAGGCCTGTTTCCACAGGGCTGGTGTTGACCACAGGAAGGTAGGAGAGTTTTCATTTGGGGAAAAGGGTTCTCTGAAATTAGATCTATACCTCACCTAACACACAAAAGTAAATTCGAGATGTATTGAAGATCCAGATTTAAGCATGATTATAAATACCACCCAAGAAAGAAATGTAAGAGAACACCATAATCCTAGTGTGGAAGACGCTTTGTCAAAGCACAACATAAAATACAGAAGGCATAAAGGAGAAAAAAATATGAGTATATCATGTTTAGAACTGTATTGTACTTCTTTAAATAATTTTGAAAGGCAAAATACTGCATTTGAATAAAGCAAAGGCTAATGTCACTGATATGTAAGTAATTCTCATTAATTATTGAGAGAGAGACCCACATTTTTAACTGGGCTAAAAAAATGAATGAACAATTCATAGACACTAAATATAAAGAAAGATTCTCAACTGCATTAGTGATCAGTGAAATGCAAAGTAAAATAATAGTATTTCCTTTTTAGTCTATAATATTGGGAAAAAATAAACTGGTAATTTCCAGTACCACAAAATGTGAATGAAGAGCAAAGCTATATACTCTTGGTAGGGGTGTACACTGATATAAACTGAAAGGTAACCTGGAAGCATATAAAATGCATTTTACTTCTCTGTATTTGGAATAAGCACTATAGAAAAAATGGTTTTTAAATATTGCCTTTCGTTTGGCACCAAGTCTTTTTTTCAAGGTTTGCTCTGTGCCCAGAAGTATGAATAGAATTCCCAGCCCTTGGGCAGAATCCCAGTCCCTGAGTGTATGTGCCTAGTGGAATAGAGCATAGTGGAAGAGAAAAAACTTTCAAATTTAATCACGCTGCTTACTTCTATGCTGCTGCTGCTGCTAAGTCACTTCAGTCGTGTCCGACTCTGTGTGACCCCATAGACGGCAGCCCACCAGGCTCCCCCGTCCCTGGGATTCTCCCTGGGAGTGGGTTGCCATTTCCTTCTCCAATGCATGAAAGGGAAAAGTGAAAGTGAAGTCGCTCAGTCATGTCCGACTCTTAGCGACCCCACGGACTGCAGCCTACCAGGCTCCTCCTCCTCCTCCTCTTTTCCAGACAAGAGTACTGGAGTGGGGTGCCATTGCCTTCTTCCTACTTCAATGCATGCCACCCCTAAGTATTCTGCATCCATCACTCGCCCACCATTCCCAGGCATGGCTTAGGCCTGCAACTCTTCTGAAATGACACTCAACATTTTTCCAGCAGCTAGGTCCTTGGAGGTCAAGGGAGGGCAAAACAACTAAGCTGTAACCCTTGCCATCAGGCAGTCCTCTGGCTAAGAACGCCGTAGGAATACAGCATCATTGCTCCATGGCATGCGGTGTCTCCTGCATTGGCAGGCGGATTCTTTACCACTGCACCACCTGGGAAGCCCTACCCCATGGCCCAAAGACTAGATAAAACATAGCTGTTAGTTTATCTTATACACCCTGATTAGATGAAGTTTCTGGCAAGCATATTTCTAAAAGTTCTGCTTAAATAATGTTAATCTTCACAAACCTTAAAGAGATCCACTCTCTTCACAGATAGTCCAAACTCCTTAGAATGGCCTGCAAGGCTATCTGTAATTTGAAATTTAATCTAGGTTTCTCTCCCTCATCATTCCCTTCATGTTCCCAAGGCCCTAAGCAAAATAAATAGTTTCATTTCACACCTCTATGATTTTCCTGTCTTTATTCTTCCTGACATCGTATCTCTCCCAGATTCCTGCTGCTGCTAAGTCGCTTCAGTAATGTCCTACTCTGTGTGACCCCATAGACGGCAGCCCACCAGGCTCCTCCATCCCTGGGATTCTCCAGGCAAGAACACTGGAGTGGGTTGCCACTTCCTTCTCCAATGCATGCATGCATGCTAAGTCACTTCAGTTGTGCCCGACTCTGTGTGACCCCACAGGACTCTCAGGCAAGAATACTGAAGTGGGTTGCCATTTTCTTCTCCACCCAGATTCCTAGCTTCTCTCTTTAATCCTTTTTACTCATTCCAGCCTTCCAACCACCCCCAGCACCAGCATACACTGCACACACATCCCATACTGTGACTAGACCTGTGCTAGGTGGTAGCAATCTTAAGTAAAAGCTAAAATTAAATTTAAAACTCCATTCCTTCAGTTGATCAAGCCAATATTTCAAGTGTTTTAATATTTATTTAGAGCTAGTGAGTACTATGGGCTTCCCTAGTAGTTCAGATGGTAAAGAATCTGCCTGTAATGCAGGAGACCTGAGTTCAACCTCTGGGTCGGTAAGATCCCCTGGAGAAGGGAATGGCAACCCACTCCAGTATTCTTGCCTGGAGAACCTCGTAGACAGAGGAGCCTGGCGGGCTATAGTCACAAAGAGTGAGACACCTGTGAGGGACTAATACTTTCAGTGAGTATTATATTAGAAGAGATTATAAAAGTTACTAAATGATAGAAAGCTCAATTAGATAGTGCTGGTCTAAGCTAATATTTCTAGAAGGCATTTATGCTCATGCCATTCCCTTCCAAGTTTTTTGGAATAAAATCCATACTACTCAACACATGATTCTAGTCTACTTTGCCCAGATCCACAATGAACCATCCCAGTTGTATCTCCCACTATTCATAATCTCTCCATTTTATGCCCACCCAACCTGATATACCTTCTGCACTTCCAAGGGATACTGTTCATTCTTTTGTTCTCATTTGCCTATGTTGTCTTCAATTTCTGAAACACTCTCCACATCTCCAATCATATGATTCACTTATATCTCCAGACCCTTTCATTGTTGCCCATTGATGTTAAAAGCTAAATTAAAAGTTTCTAGCTTGTCCTGTAGGAGTTCTTACGGCATTTCTCTGACTACCCTCCAGCTTCATCTTAAATAGTATTTCTTTACACTCCAGCTGGGGTTCTTACAGCTCCTGCTACCCCTCACCAGGTGGCGCAGCGGTAAAGAATCCACCTGCCAACGCAGGAGACAGAAACACGAGAGACAGGGTTCGATGCCTGGATCAGCAAGATCCCCTGGAGCAGGAAATGGCAACTGGCTCCAGTATTCTTGCCTGGAAAATCCCATGGACTGCTGGGCTGCAGTCCATGGGATCACAAAGGGTCAGACACAACTGAGCGACTGAGCGCACACACACACACACACACCTCTTACCCCAGAGTCTTCTCACATGCTGGCTCCCTCAGCTCAGACACAACTGAGCGCGCACACACACACACACACACACACCTCTTACCCCAGAGTCTTCTCACATGCTGGCTCCCTCAGCTCAGAGTCTAATATCTCCATCTCTACTTAACTCCATTCTTTCTTCAGATGTAAATTAATGTATCCCATCATCCGAGAAGCCCTTAGTAGGTCAGATGTTCTCAGTAAGATCTCACAGCACCATAGGACTCTCATAGTGCTGATCTTGCTAGGAAGTATGTGATTTGTGTGAATCTTGAATTACACTCTAGATTATAATTAATCCATGCACTCCACGAAGTAACTGTCGCTATTACTCTTCAGTATCTAGTACAGTACTGGTACACACAGAAGGAATCCAACAATTATTTGTCAAATGAATAAATGTTTTAGCTCATACGGCCATGAAAAATATCATGGGTGAACTATACACCCAAAGCATTAAGACCAGGGCAGAAATCAAGGTGGGCTTTTAAAATACTAAATTTTACCTTAGCAATGATTGCTTCTGGAGATATTTCTTTCTGGATACCCTGGTGAACTTAATCTCCAGCAATGTAGATATAAGGTCACAGAGAGCTGTTAGCAGCCCTGACTGCTTGCCAAGAAGAAATGAAGGAAAATCAGCCACATCAGAGTGGTTGCATAAAGCTTATTAGAGAATCAATTGGTGATTTGAGTTTTTCAACCAGATGCAATTAGGGAGAGAAAAGGACAAAGGGGCTTGGCTGTGGAAAGAGCTGTCAGTGTCTTCCACATGAAGTCTAACAGGTGTGTTTTCCTTTCAAAACTTGACCATTATTATTTAACCTGTTGCTTGTTCAAGCTCATATGGTGATGAAAAAGAACAACATAGCAATTGGGGAAAATACAATGAAAAATAAAAAGTGTAACTTGTAACTATTTTCCCTGGCTAAATCAATCTTTTCAAGACTTCCTCTGACTTCTCCACTGAGGAATGGGCGCACAGGGTTGTCGTGAAGAACAGGAGACACTTCAAGTCCAAAGCAAGGAGAAGTCCAGAATTCCTGCCGGGGGGACGTTTGGGGGCTCAGCTGCTGGAGGATGAGGAAAGCACACAGGGGCAGGGAGCACCTGCAAAGCATGGATTTGCTTCAGCCCTAGCAGGAGAGCTTCCAGGAGGTTCTGGCACAACGTGCCCAAGCAGAGTTAGGGCCACTTGAGGCCAGAGTGGCAGTCGCTTGTCTTCCACAGGCTGAGGTGGGGTGGTCTGAATCTCCAAGTTCAGATGGCCCTACGTTGCTCAAGGACATTCTCCAGAGAAGGGGACAGGGATACACTGTTAGCATCCCAAACTTTGTAGCACCTGGACAATGGGGTGCACCAGCTTAGAGTAGGTGAGGTGAAAGAGGGGACATCAAAAGTGTCCACTGCAAGAACTGTGGTGTTAGGCTGGGCTCAAAGGTTCTAGTCCAGTCACTCACTGGTTATGTAATTTTGGGCAAGTAGAGAAATGATAAGAGACTATACCTCACAGGGTTATCATGAACATAAAAATAATTAACATATATAGTGTGCTTGGTAAGTTCCTGGTACACAATAAAATGTCCATTAATTTCAGTTATGAGTACAAAGTAGTTTAATCTATGGAAAATAATTAACAAAATTCTGGCATGTATAAGCATAGAAGAAATGCAGTCCATGGAATTCTCCAGGCCAGAATACTGGAGTGGGTAGTCTTTCCCTCCTCCAGGAGATCTTCCCAACCCAGGGATCAAACCCAGGTCTCCCACACTGCAGGCAGATTCTTTACTAGCTGAGCCACAAGTGAAGCCCAAGAGTACTGGAGTGGGCAGCCTGTCCCTTCTCCAGCAGATCTTCCCAACCCAGGAATCGAACCAGGGTATCCTTCATTGCAGGTGGATTCTTTACCAACTGAGCTATCAGGGAAGCCCGGTTTAATCTATGGAAATAATTAA
This sequence comes from Dama dama, assembly GCF_033118175.1. Lineage (NCBI taxonomy): Eukaryota > Metazoa > Chordata > Mammalia > Artiodactyla > Cervidae > Dama > Dama dama. Next base: position 75,606,155 of record NC_083689.1, on the reverse strand, counting down.
CACCATTCTGGCACATATAAGCAGAAAAGAAATGCTACTAAACATTCAGAAGAGAATAAAAATTAGAAAAGGGCCTAGCATTTATTCATGCCAATCAATTCTATCCTCTCACAGGTTAAACAATTGAGATCCACTGAAAAAGACAGAGTTGCAGACCCAAGGCTCCTGCCTCCCAAACCAATACTCTTTTTGGAGTAAACAGCCTGCCCATTTTGAGCCGGTGGTGAGGATCATGGAGATAACGCAAAACAGAAAGTGGGATAAAGCAAAACAGGAAGTGGAACAATTACTGAATAGGGTTAATATAGAAAGCTGGTATGGATGACTAGGAGCCCCAACCACAACAAGAAAAATTCCTTTCATTTGCTTTTAAACCTTGTATAATAGACCTGTTACTTTTAAGAGAATGGAAACTCATTTGTCTAGAATTCCAGACTAACACAACAACCATTCTAGAATTTTCCTTCTGGAGAATAGCTCTAGATGAAAGGAAGCTCAGTATTTGCAAAGCCTCCAGGTAGTGCGATAGGTGATAGACAGGCTCCAGGTTGGAATTTCACAATCGGCCAGTCTCCTCTCTGCATTTCCTGAGGCAGGAGATAGGTGGGCTCTGCCAAGGAATTTATAATCAGCCTTCAGTTTGTTCTCCAAAAGGGAAGTAATAACAGAAACAGGGTAAATAGCCAGTCTTTGTCTCTTGTAAACACCTCAAGGAAATAATCATGGCAAGGACAAAGAGAGGCCAAAACCCTGTCTAAGTAAAGGATGAGGGAGACACAACACAAGCACGAAAAGTCTCTATGGAGTCAAAAGTCAGGGGATAATTCCAGGTCAAAGTGAGTCTTGCTCCTCCCAGAAGCATTCACTTTGAGATCCATCAGTATGCATACTGAATTTCACCTGAGCTATTTCAAATTCTAAAAGACGATGCTGTGAAAATGCTGCACTCAATGTGCCAGCAACTTTGGAAAACTCAGCAGTGGCCACAGGACTGGAAAAGGTCAGTTTTCATTCCAATCCCAAAAAAGGGCAATGACAAAGAACTTTCGAACTATCACACAAATGAACTCATTTCACATGCTAGCAAAGTAATGCTCAAAATTCTCCAAGCTAGGCTTCAACAGTATGTGAACCAAGAACTTCCACATGTTCAAGCTGGATTTAGAAAAGGCAGAGGAACCAGAGATCAAATTGCCAACATCTGTTGAATCAAAGAAAAAGCAAGAGAATTCCAAAAGAAAACATCTGCTTCATTGACTATGGTAAAGCCTTTGACTATGTGGATCACAACAAACTGTGGAAAATTCTTAAAGAGATGGGAATACCAGACCACCTTACTTGCCTTCTGCAAAACTTATATGCAGGTCAAGAAGCACTAGTTAGAACAGGACATGGAACAATGGACCGCCTCAAAATTGGGAAAGGAGTATGTCAAGTATGTCATGCTGCTTATTTAGCTTATATGCAGAGTACATCAGGTGAAATTCCAGGCTGTATAAAGCTGGAATCAAGATTGCCAGGAGACATATAAATAACCTCAGACATGCAGATACCACCACCCTTAATGCAGAAAGTGAAGAGGAACTAAAGAGCTTCTTGATAAAGGTGAAAGAGGAGAGTGAAAAAGCTGACTTAAAAAACTCAGCTTTCAAAAAAGGAAGATCATGGCATCCGGTCCCATCACTTCATGGCAAATAGATGTGGAAACAATGGAAGCAGTGATAGACTTTATTTTCTTGGGCTCCAAAATCACTGCAAATGGTGACTACAGCCATGAAATTAAAAGGCGCTTGCTCCTTGGAAGAAAAGCTATGACAAGCTAGACAGCATATTAAAAAGCAGCGACATCACTTTGCTGACAAAGGTCCATCTAGTCAAAGCTATGGTTTTTTCAGTAGTCACGTATGGATGTGAGAGTGGACAATAAAGAAGACTGAGCACTGAAGAACTGATGCTTTTGAACTGGGACAAAGCAAGATGATTGGCCTGAGGGAAGACAAAGACCCAGAAAACTGACCCTTTATAAAGTATTTAAACTTCCCAAAGCTAGGATTCTCTCTCTCTGAACTTGCCTGCTGTGGGCCTTTCCGCATCTAATTTTCTTTTCAATAAACTTTTTACTTTCCTCTTTACCCTCTGCCTCCTCACCTGAATTTGTTCTTGACTAGGCAGGTGAAGGCTAGGGACCCTTAGCCCCACTGCTGGTCCCTGAGGTCCAGTGATTAGGATTCCCAGGCTGGGAAGCCAAGACTGCTCCAGCTGCCGCTCTCTGCTGCTTGCTGCAAACTGCTGCTTACTGCGGCACCCATCCAAAATCAGCAGTGGTTTTCTCTAGATTCACACGGGATCCAGGTAATTGCTAGGATCTCAGTTCTTTTTCTCTTTTAATAGAACACTTTTTATTACTGTACAGTAAGTCCCCTGCATATGAACAAGTTCTGTCCTGAAAGCGTGTTCATAAGTTCAGTTTGTTCCTAAGTCTGAAAAAGTTAGCCTGGATATCCAACTAACACAGTCAACTGTATAGTACTGTACTGTAATAGGTTTATAACACTTCTCAGAAATAATACATTAAATAAACAAAAATAGAACATTTTTAATCTTGCAGTACAGTGCCTTAAAATGTACAGGACAACAGCTGGTGCACAGGGGACGGACAGAGGGCAAGCTGCAATTTCATGCCTGCCATTGATGGCACAGGTCCTGGCTCTTTGCTGGAACCAGGTGGACGTTCGCATCTTCAGAGTTCACAACTTGAAGGTTTGTATGTAGGAGATTTACTGTAACAGCTCCTCTTCCTAACCCTCTGAAAAAGCCACTGCTGATTCTTAGCTTAGTGTGGATTTTGTAATTTTGAGCCCATCATCAAATTCCAACAATGCAGCAAGTGAATCCACCTTGGGATTTATGTAAATATAAATCTGGCTCAGAATGCTAAAGCTGAAGACACAAATGAATGCACTTGCTACTCTGATCCATCTAAAGGAAATGCAGTGTCCCAGCATAATTAAATCTAACTCCTACAAACATCTGACTAGATACTAAAACATGTTTCACATAAGGGCAGAGTCGTTCACTGTAGCAGAAAATATACAGGATCCAGTCCCAGAATTTAAGTACTAGAGATGTCATTACCAGGTGCAGGGATTTGGGTAAGTTGTTCAAATTCTCCCAGTAAAATAGGGATAATCACACCCACCACCAAGGCTCCAGTGAAAAACCATATTTTTAATGATAGGAAAGGTCTTTTGTAAACTTTCAGAGACAATGTATAGATGAGGTAGAAATGAGCTTCCTGAGGACAGTTGTCTTACCAAACAGCTTCTATGACATTGGTAGATAAGCTTCCTGTTCAGTGGTTTTCTCTTTTTTGTAGCTTTTGTTAGAAGGCTACCTGTAACTGTGAGGAATGATAGTAAAGCAGGCAACCTTGTTCTTGCTCATGTGACCTTTAACATATTCACCAAAACTACTGATGCCATCATTTTAATATAGTTCGCAAAATTTGTGTCACAAAGATTGCATATTCTTTTCCGTCCAGCTTGGACTCTGAAGTACAGATAAATTATATAGTAACATGGCTTGAGAGACAAAGGTAACAAAATGCCCATTTATGTGTGGTTACTTCTTATGTAGAGTATTATTGTGATACCACCAGATCTCACAATCTATCTTTTTGAGAAGTCTCATTTCAGGGAAAATTTTTCAACATGAATTTCTATTCCAGTTCTCCTGGCTTTATGTTACTGACTAGAATATTTTTAATAGCTCAGAAGAGAGATACCAATAATGAACACATACCATACAGGAGTCATATCTGTCTGTCAACTCTGATAAGAAAATTAGACTGGTTTAATGGAGGTATCAGTGGAAATCTGAGAAATCCTGAGAACGATGCAGTCATTTACTTCCAGCCAACCTTAGGTACATGCTAGCTGAGGAAGGACTTTATGTTCCTTGCAACCAGTCAGTCCTAAAGGAAATCAATCCTGAATATTCACTGGAAGAACTGATGCTGAAGCTGAAGCTCCAGTAATTTGACCACCTGATGCCAAGAGCCAACTCAATAAAAGGCTCTGATGCTGGGGAAGACTGAGGGCAGGAGGAGAAGGGGACGACAGAGGATGAGATGGCTGGAGGGCATCACTGAGTCAATGGACTTGAGTTTCAGCAAGCTCTAGTAAAGGACAGGGAAACCTGGTGTGCTGCAATCCATGGGATGGCAAAGAGTCAGGTACTACTTAGCAACTGAACAGCAACAACTTGAGTTGTCATATTTATAATCTCAGAGCCACAGAAAGGGAGCCAGTATGTTATATTTTGTCACTCTGGCATAGAAATGATGAGATGATACTTCTCAGGAAATGAGTAGAAATCCTATTTGTGATCTTTGGAAGGAGTATTTTCCAGCAGGAAAAGGCATGGTTCAGAATTGAGTCCCTGGGAATGAAGTCTTTAGCAGTCATCAGTCAGTTTCTGTCTTCTATCACTTTTTCCTGACCTGTTACATAGGAATTTCCACTCTTTCAGAAGTTCTGGAAAGAAAAGATTCCCCTGTGACTTCTTCCCAAATTTTTCATTCTATGTACTCTGGTTGATGAAATTGGGACAGTTACACAATTTCCTGACCTGTGTTTCCTTCTAACAATCACTTTTGTCTGCTCTCCATTTGCTTAGATATCCTGAGTTAAGCAATAGACTGATCTTTAGAGGTTGATCTAGAGCTTTATCTCCGTCCCTACTATAGGGATGCAGTTGGAGCCAGTGTGCAGTTAAGCAAGTATGCTGGTCTTACCCACGCACCTCTCCTGTGAGTTGGTTAATACCAAAGATTAGATTTGGATGAAATATAGTAAGAATCCCAAGTGTGATTACAAATTCATCCTCTAAACCAATACTACCAGCAATGAAGATGATATTTGAACTCTGCTGAATATATGAATGCACCTCACAAACAGTTTCTAAGTCAAGAAACAAAGGGAAATATTGATAATTATGTGGCTTAGCCGCTCATTGTAGATACAAAGGCCAGGTTAGACCCCAGTTCGATTCCTGGGTCAGAAAGATCCACTGGAGAAGGTATAGGCTACCCACTTCAGTATTCATGGGCTTCCCTTGTGGTTCAGCTAGTGAAAAATCCACCTGCAATGTGGGACAGCTGGGTTCGATCCCTGGGTTGGGAAGATTCCCTGGAGGAGGGCATGCCAACTAACTCAGTATTCTTGCCTGGGAAATTCCATGGACAGAGGAGACTGGTAGGCTACAGTCCATGGGGTCGCAAAGAGTTGGACACGACTGAGCAACTTTCACTTTGACTTTTATATGTCAGAACCCAGAAAGCTCTTCTGGAGAAATAAGCAAGCAAAAATTCTTTATTTTTTCAATTTTTTCCCTCTTTCAATGGGCCTAGCATAACTTTGCCTTTGAAGCCATCCATACCTGATGAGTCTAACCCAGGCATTGACATTTGCTTTAAAAAATGACTCCACAGAGGCTGAGAAACCTAATGTTACCAGAATACCAAGCTTTCTAAAATGACTTTTAAAGCAGTTGGAAAAAGAACATCTGAATTCAGGCAACTGCAGGCAGTGATTGCAAAAGGTCAGATCACAAAATGTTCCCCAAGATGTCAAATCACTCCTGGGGATACTCTGCACAATTGTAGGCTTAAGAACTTGACTTCACTTGCTCTTTGCTCTGTGCCCAAGCACTGAATTTTAAAGGTTCTGTTTTCTTTTTTTTGTTCCTTCCTACTGGAATTCTCTCAACCAGGAAGTTTTACATTTTGTGATATTCAAGGTAGTTTTTAAATGTCTGTCAAAAGTCATTCAGTTCAGTTGCTCAGTCGTGTCTGACTCTTTGCGACCCCATGGACTGCAGCACACCAGGCCTCCTTGTCCATCACCAACTCCCAGAGTCCACCCAAACCCATGTCCATCGAGTTGGTGATGCCATCCAACCATCTCATCCTCTGTCGTCCCCTTCTCCTCCCGCCTTCAATCTTTCCCAGCATCAGGGTCTTTTCAAATGAGTCAGTTCTTCACATCAGGTGGCCAAAGTATTAGAATTTCAGTTTCAACTCAGTCCTTCCAATGAATATTCAGGACTGATTTCCTTTAGGATGGACTGGTTGGATCTCTTTGCAGTCCAAGGGACTCTCAAGAGTCTTCTCCAATATCACAGTTCAAAAGCATCAATTCTTCTGTGCTCAGCTTTCTTTTTTTTTTTCTTTTTTCTTTTTTTAAATTTTATTTTTATTTTTTTTTTCCAGTGGGTTTTATCATACATTGATATGAATCAGCCATGGATTTACATGTATTCCCAATCCCGATCCCCCCTCCCACCTCCCTCTCCACCCGATTCCTCTGGGTCTTCCCAGTGCACCAGGCCGGAGCACTTGTCTCGTGCATCCCACCTGGGCTGGTGATCTGTTTCACCATAGATAGCATACATGCTGTTCTTTTGAAATATCCCACCCTCACATTCTCCCACAAAGTTCAAAAGTCTGTTCTGTATTTCTGTGTCTCTTTTTCTGTTCTGCCTATAGGGTTATCGTTATCACCTTTCTAAATTCCATATACATGTGTCAGTATGCTGTAATGTTCTTTATCTTTCTGGCTTACTTCACTCTGTATAATGGGCTCCAGCTTCATCCATCTCATTAGGACTGGTTCAAATGAATTCTTTTTAATGGCTGAGTAATATTCCATGGTGTATATGTACCACAGCTTCCTTATCCATTCATCTGCTGATGGGCATCTAGGTTGCTTCCATGTCCTGGCTATTATAAACAGTGCTGCGATGAACATTGGGGTGCACGTGTCTCTTTCAGATCTGGTTTCCTCAGTGTGTATGCCCAGAAGTGGGATTGCTGGCTGGAGCCCATTATACAGAGTGAAGTAAGCCAGAAAGATAAAGAACATTACAGCATACTGACACATGTATATGGAATTTAGAAAGGTGATAACGATAACCCTATAGGCAGAACAGAAAAAGAGACACAGAAATACAGAACAGACTTTTGAACTTTGTGGGAGAATGTGAGGGTGGGATATTTCAAAAGAACAGCATGTATGCTATCTATGGTGAAACAGATCACCAGCCCAGGTGGGATGCACGAGACAAGTGCTCCGGCCTGGTGCACTGGGAAGACCCAGAGGAATCGGGTGGAGAGGGAGGTGGGAGGGGGGATCGGGATTGGGAATACATGTAAATCCATGGCTGATTGATATCAATGTATGACAAAACCCACTGGAAAAAAATAATAATAAAAAAAAAAAATAAAAAAAAAAAGTGAAAGAATGAAGACATTTCATGAAAAAGCAAAGAAAGAAAAAATACTAGCTATTTCTTAGTTGGATATTCATTTGCTCCATAACCTTGAGCATGTTATTTAAGGTCTCTGGTCTGTTTTCCCACATGGAAACATAGTGATGATAGTCACTCTTAAATCACAGAGTCGTGATGAGGATTAAGTAGAATGATTCCTATAGAGTTTGTGATAGAGACTAAGATATAGTAAGTGCTTGATACATGTTCCTGAAAGTTATTACCTTTTTCTTTTAAAGATGTCTTTACATAACTCAGAGAATCTTATGACTTTGAGAATTTAACTGTCTATAGAGCTTTTCATTTTGATTTATATTTACCGTAGTATTTCTGTTTTTCTCCATCTGTCATAAAATCGAAAGCAACTTCACTTCTTTCCCCTAACAAACCTCCGTTATAGACAAAAGCTTAAGGCCACAGGGCAGCCAGGTTAGAGAAGTTCCCCGCCCCCCCGCCCCCGGAGGGCAGCAGGCCTTGAGCTCTGGGCATGAGTCTCTGCAGAATCCTTCAAGGCAAGGGTCCACCTCTGCCCTGCCTCTCCTCCACAGGCAGCATGATGGCCTCTGCCTGTCCACCAGAACACCCCTGTTGTGGACTTGATTGTGTAACTGAGAAAAGTAATGTGAAAGCTTGAAAAAGGTCGGCAACTACACCCACTTCCGATTGTATTTGGGATTCAGGCCTCCTGGCTGTCTTGGTTTCAGTTTATATGCCACAGAATGAATTCCAGCATTGATGTGTTGTCCACGTGGAATGCTGCATCTTTTTCATTCTATACAGGGCAGTCTAGATTAGGGGGCTGAGGCCCAGCATTCTCTGCCCACAGGGAAAAGGAGGATTTTGTTTCTGAGCAAAATAGGCCTCTGGGAGCAACTGCTCTGAAAGAAGGATCATGTGAATTATGGTATGTGGTATCTGCTTTCTATCTGATTTCTGCTATGGCAGGAGTGATGTAGGAGATTATCAAAAGCCGTCCAAATCCACGTGGGTTTTTTTGAGTTGGCACGTGCTTTATTTCCGCAGATGGTATTCCGTGTCTAATCAACATCAAGAACAATGGTGTAATGTTCTGCTCACCGAAACTGAACCCGGCCTCCTTACATAGAGAGTTTTCAGTGCTTTCACTGCTGAGTTAGAATTGGGATTTGATCCTACAGTGTCAGAGCTGAAAGAGTTTAAAGACCAGACCAGTCTCTTCATTTTACCAAAGAGAAAGTGGGGCTCTGAGGAGCGCAGCTTCTTCCTGAAGGTCAAGGTTGACACCTGCACCAGGAGCTAGGTCCCTCAATTTGCAACCCCCCCAGAACTGTTTCGTGTGTCATTTAAATAACTAAACTATGAGTTGTAAAACTGAACTATAGCTTCGTGCATTAAAGATTTAGTTAGATTTTTCTCTCTTCTTTCCTATGTTTGAGTTTCTGAATAAAATTTACAGTCAACCAATCCTTGCTGTAATTGCTTTTATGATTTGCAAAGAAGCACAAGAATGATGATCCTTAATTCTAGAATGTTACATTCTTTGCTAAGCACTATTGTTCTTTCAGCACTGAGGTAACAACTCCTAGGCAGCTGACCAGGAGAGATTTCCCAAGGAGGAATTGGTGTTGGCATTAATGAAACTGTAGCCCACTTGGAATCCCAGGTGACTCAGTAGTAAGGAATCGCCTGCAGGAGATGCAAGAGATGCAGGTTTCATTCAGGAAGGTCAGGAAGATTCCCTGGAGAAGGAAATGGCAACCCACTCCAGTATGCTTGCCTGGAAAATCCCATGGACAGAGGAGCCTGGAGGACTACAATCCGTGGGGTCACAAAGTCAGACACGACTGAGCAAGTGAGCGACTAGAATCTGGCATTAAACAGTGAGAAGATGGAAATCCCTTTCTTTCCATCTACAGCCTTCTTGAAGGGAGAAAATTTTTTACTCATTCTTTTCAAGCAGTTTCTATAGGATGTGTACTTTGTAGTTTATTAACATTAATGTATAACTCATTTGCCCCCAGTAAATTCTGTAACACAGAATGGTTTTTTTTTTCCTGTGGCCTGGAAGGAGTAATGGGAAACATTTGTAAACTGGTTTGCAGCTGTAGGACATTATCGAATTAGAAATAGTTGCCTTAAAGTAAATATTAGTATCTTTAACCTTGTTAAAGTTAGGTAAGATATTCTTGGTGATGTTTTAGGACTTATATTCTACAAAAAAGATGATCCCTCTTTTTTTTTTTTTTTCTTTGCTATGTGTCAGCCTAGTGGACAATTTATTATCTACCCCAGTGTCAAAGTCACCAAGCTTATGTGTAGCTAACCTTCTGCAGAAAGATCAAAAAATTGTGGTAACATAAACATTGTCCACATTTCCTCATTGTTCTCCTATATAGTCTGGTCATTGATCTTACTAAGATAAGACACTGATAAATAGATAATAGAATATAAATAGACTTCCTTCATCCCTAGTTCTAAAATCATTCCTTTAAACTACTATTGCTTTAAAGTAAGTAAAATATGTATTAAGAGAAAAAAAGATAGCATATAGTTTAGATTATTTAAAATTGGAAGGAACTGTAAGCACCATCTCATTTAGCCAATAGCTGGAACTCAGAGACTAAAAATTATACATCCAGGTGCACAAAATGTCAGATCTAAAAGATAAAATTCCAGTAGCTTGAGTCTCAGAAATTTTCTCATACTGAATCTCCAGTGAAGGCATTGCACCGATTTGGGGGTATATGACATTGAAACAATAGCAAAATAACTAAACCATAGAAATCTGCAATGTTAGACCTCAACTTGTTCAATTCTTTCATCTCATAAATGAGGAAAGTAAGAAAGACCCATCACTCCCCCACCCCTCCTAGAGAACTGGAAGGTCACCGTCCCTCTTCTGTCAGAGTTTACCTTCCGTGTTAGTGGGGAAGAAGGCAGAGAGACAAGAGAGCGCAGGTTCGCTTTGGGGAAAATTGATTATCTGCCTGCTGAGAGCTGGGCTTGGAGCAAAAGTATTTTACAAGTGCTGATGCTTCCTTCCTCTATGTCATGAGAAGAGAAGCCAGGGCAGTTTTAAGCATTCTTCCTTGAAGAACTGTGGCATCCTGTTATGTAAAACAAATCCGTACAAGGGAAGGGATGCCAACAAACAGTCTCACCACACTTAGTCAACTGTCCTCCGGGGAGAGATGACAGAATCTCTCTGCCTCTACGAGTAAAAGAATGCCACTTGCTGAATGTAGGTTGAATGACCCAGATGAAAATCTGAGCTGTAATCAATATAGCTCCTCACTGTCTCTCAGCCAAGAAAGAAAATTCAGGAGAGCTAAGCAGAAGAGAGACTTGGCTTGCATGTAGACATGTTTGCTAATCCCCATGAAAGGAAGGGCAATCAGGAAGCTGGACCAGCAGTTGTAAGAAAAGAGTTTCCCTTTTTTCTGCTTAATTCTGAAGCTCTAAACAAAAGCATGACACGACGTAAAATTATTGGGTTGGCCAAAAAGTTGTTCAGGTTTTGCTGTGCCATCTTTTGGGAAAACCCAAACAAACATTTTGGCTCGCACAGTATATCATACGTTTTCTGTTTCTTGAGTCTTTCCTCTTGACACTCTATCCTGTGTGACTGAGCCCGAGGTTTTCACCTACTGCCCAGCTTCATACAGGGGTTTGGGGCCAGTACTGAGGCCACGCCTCAATACTCCTCATGTCTGAAGATGTGAGCTTCCAGTGGCTGCATTACATGATGAGTAAGAATATTCCTAATTCTAAAATCTTACAAAAAGCTTAGGTTTAGTCTTAAACTCTAAAGCAAGTCATATAGGTGATTAGATAAAGAGGACTGAAACATCATAATATGAAGCTATAATAACCTGAATTTTTAGCATAGTTTTAATTTGGTGGGGGGGAGCCATTTACCCCAAATAACTCAAGTATAGGCAGTAGTGAAGAGATGACTTTCATGCCAAAAGAAATGACATTCGTATTCAAAAGGTTTGTCAGTGTGTGATTTGATGACTTTGTTAAATATAATTCCTAATATGAATCTAGGTGCTCCAAGCTATCTTGGTCCCTTAATCTCCATTACTTCTGTGTATATACTTAAGTTTTTTTTCTTTTATCATTTAAAAGCATTACTGATGAATTCTAATGAGGTACATTTTAAAGGGGAATAATATCTGGGAATTACATCTGGAATTTTAGAATAGCGAATATAAAAAAATTCAGGAAGATTACTACTGAGAATTAAATAGATTTATAGCAACCAGTGTTTATTGATCACCTGTTATAAGCCTATCCCAGGGGTAAGAACTGATGATGCAACAGTAAATAAGAACGTCCCAGTGCAGAGTGCCACTTATGCACTCTAGATAAACAGGTGATTTGTAGCTCGTTATAAATGTCATGAAAGAGGAGAATAAAGGAAGAGAGTTGCAAACATTCTCAGAGGTTGCTTCATCTCTACTGAATGATGAAGGACAAAAAGCAGCTGTCAAGTGAAAAACATAAGGGGACTTCCTGGGTGGTCCAGTGGTTAAGAATCCGCCTGCCAATGCAGGGGTTATGGGTTCAATCCCTGGTCCAGGAAGATCCCACATGCCACAGGGCAACTAAATCCATGTGCCACAACTCCTGAGGCCACATTGTAGAGTCCATGCTCTACAACAAGAGAAGCCACCGCAATGAGAAGCCCGCACACCACTACAAAGAGTAGCCACTGCTCGCCGCAACTAGAGAAAACCCTCGCACAGCTACAAAGACCCAGCACAGCCAAAAACTGTCCAAGAACATTCCACAGAGGAAGCAGCAAATGCAGACTCCCTGAGGCCCTGAGTATGCCAGTGAGAGACTGACATATTTAGGAAACTAGGAACAGTCATTGTGACTATTGTAGAGTGTTGGAATTAGGTGAAGGAGTAGGTAGAGAAGTAGATATTCAGTTTCATGTATGCCCTACTAAGGAAGGCAGAATGAGTCCTGAGTGCAATGTGAAGCATGCTACAGACCTTCTACCAGTATTATCAGACAGAGTAGTGAAACTCCATGCCTTCCCCCAAAGTTTCAACTTTATTTAAAGGGGTCAAGTGGAGTCTCACACTCACTAATAATCCCATCCTCCCCGTCAGAGGTCAGGAGTGAATCAATGCACTAGTCTCAGACTATGACTCGTCAGGCCTTTTCACTCATCAGGGACCAACTCAGGTGGGAGGTTGGCTTGCACACAGGAAAACATCTGCTTCTCCAGAATGCTGTTCGTCATTGATGGGGAAGACTGAGTTGCAAATAACTCCTCCCCAGGCATACCCTCAGCAAGCACCTCAATACCAGCTACCTTGAATCTACCACGTCTAATCTTAATATGCCCAGATCTGCTTCCCCAAATTACTTGAAGACTTTTAATCCTAGCTCACTGCCACACTCTGTGACAGCCCTGATATAAATTCTTCACCAAACTCTGTCCTGTGAGTTGCTTGGATTTCTCTAGTCTGATGATGCAGTGATGCTGATCTCAGCACTGCTCCTTTCACACACTCGTGTGGCATAGTCAACACCACTTTTTAGAAATGTAATACCTGCATCTTGACCATAATCTCCATTTTATGAACCTTGCTACGTGACTCACATCTCATTTGTTTCTACTTAACTCCCTCTGGGAGTCTAGTCCCCACAACCTTTTGGCCTAATGAGGACCCTCAATCCATTGTTTCTGTAACACTTTTCCTCTACCTCACCCCATCAATGTCCTGTCTGTCCTTACCTGTGTCTATTCTTTGATCATCACAGTCACTCTTTGACTCTCTCAGCTTTACTGCCATTCATTAGATTCATCTGGCCAAAGCACCACCTTTGTTAGACCCAAATTTCCTTGTGCTTGATGCATAATCCCAGACAGAATGACCTCTTGCTGTTCCTTAGGCAACACAGGAATCCTTTTGCCTTGTTGACTTTACAGTAAATGCCAAGTGGTGGCTAGAAATCTGGGAATCATGAGGCTCCAAAAAACATGTACAGAACCCCAATAAACCTTACACACCAGTCCTTAAAGTATAGCTGCTATATACATTCATACTGAGGCCTTGGTGTCTGTGTCTCCCATCATGTCGGTGGGAAATGGCTTAGTCACTCAAATTTAGACATTATTATTTTATAACGTCATAAAAATAATTTCAAATGATTTGTAAAAACAGACACTTATTTAAAAAGGATACATGAGGAGACAGCAAGATAACAGTGAATATCTAGAGGATTAAAAAGGACCCCAGTATCAAATACAGTTAGCTGAAGATTCAACCTTTAGCAAATAAACATAAATTCTTGGAATTAAGAAAAAAATACAGACAATAGATTCCTTCAGTTGTTCCTTTACCAGATGAAAGTCTCTGTCATCTTGGAGTGAAGTGAAGTGAAGTGAAGTCTCTCAGTCATGTCTAACTTTGCAACCCCACGGACTGGAGCCCGCCAGGCTCCCCTGTCCATGGAATTCTCCAGGCAAGAATACTGGAGTGGGTAGTCGTTTCCTTCTCCAGGGGATTTTCCCAACCCAGGGGTCGAACCCAGGTCTCCCTCATTGCCAGCAGATTCTTTACCAGATGAGCCTTTGGGCTGCCCTGGTGGCTAAGATGGTAAAAATTCCATCTTGGAATTCAGCATGTTTATCCAAAATCTTACCTTTTTCAGATTCAACTATATGAAATACTGAACACAGATGAGGGATGGCTGAAAAGATAGAACGACCCATGGTGAGAAACCATGTCTTGATGTAAGTTTTCATATGCTTTGGTGAAAATATACACAAATGTCCTTCTAATCCAAAAGGATTAGAAGGGATCTTATTTCTATCAAGACTGTTATGTTTAGAAAATGCTCTTTTTAGGTCACTTAGGAGATCCTTTGAGCTTTTTGCAGTTTTATTTAATTGCCACTGGGAAAATTTAAGAGGAGCTAGTAATGAAGGAGTGAATCTCTACCTTTATGTAAGGTAGAAAAATAGCCAAGGAACTTCCCTGGTGGTCCAGTAATTAAGAAGCTGCCTGCCAGTGCAGGAGACACAGGCTCATCCCTGGTCCAGGAACTGAGGTCCCACATGCTGCAGGGCAGCTTGTATCACAATCAGAGAGCCCACGTGCTGAGTACTGAGCCTCTGCACTCTAGAGCCTAGGCTCTGCAACGAGAAGCCCACGCACCACAATGAGAAGCCCTCCCACAAGAGAAGTGTGTGCGTCACAACCAGAGAAAGCCAGCATGCCACAACGGAGCCCACATGCCTCCACGAAGACCCAGGACAGCCAAAAAAAAAAAACAACAACCTGGGGGATTTTAGGTAGAGATTTTCAAGTTGGTCAAGGTAGACGATGCTTCATTGCCACTCCTGATGTCTCCGTCCCTGTGAAGGAACTCTATTAGGGTAACTATTAGCCTCTCTACATCCTTTCAGCCCACCCCAAGGAAAACTGAGTTACTGTGATGAGTATAAAGAGCTTTTGAAGGATAAACAGGACATTCATCATCCAATTTCTTCCGGTTCATCCTCCTCCTTGGGGGTCAGAGGCCTACAGGGCACATGCATTCTACTCTGCTTACTCTTAATTCTTCTGGGTGGATAATTTTGGTTCCATGGTTTACTATTTTAATGTTCACTCTCTCACAGGTGTATATGAGATTTTTCACTATCAGCTTTGCTGGTAACAAAGAGGATGCTTTGCTCATTTTCTACTTACCCATGTGTTTAATTTTCCAATTGTTTTTTAACACGAGAGACAAAAACAAGGTGCTACTAACTGAATTCCTTGAACTCGCAACATTCCCAAGTGCTTGAGGAAGCTTGATCCTTCTTTCTGAGCCTTTATCTGTGCTACCACCCTTGCCTAATTGCTTCTCTCTCTTAAGCCTATCAAAACCTCTCTTCAGAATGATCTCAAGCACTGTGTTTCCCAGGGGGCCTTCTTTAGTTTATCAAGCATCTCTGTACCTATACTGGACATTGCTTTAACTTCAGTTAATCATAATCTTCATTTGCTTATGTGGACATAATAAGAGGATGTATTTTCTGGATTTTATGATGACTGTTGTTTAAAGGCATTCCTTGTATCACTGGAATTATTTCAAATGTTTCACACACAGAGAAAAGCATTAGTACAGTATATTCCTTAGAGTCACACAGGTCCTAAGGAATTCTCTTGGCTTTGCCACATTCTAGGTGACCTCATCCAAGATTCTTTTTTTTTTTTCTTTTTTTTTCAGCCAAGGTTCTTAACCTCTCTGTCTGTTTCTAAATTTTAGAATAATAATAATTCTTCATAGTTCTGCAATAATAGAATGTATAATGCAGTAAGACACTTAGCTTATTTCCTAACACATAATGAATAGCCAATAAATGATAGCGTACATTAGTCTTTTATAAATATATCTGTGTGCACAGACATGTACATGCATATATACATTTTCATTTGTGATATGATTCCCAAGGCATTGAGCTAAACCAGATATTTATTTGTTTGGAAAAGGCATAATTATTTTTTTTATTCATTAATGCCCGTTAAATTCCAAGGAAAGCATTGTTAAATATAGGCAAGTATTTTATGAAAATCCCATAATCATACAAAATAGTTACCCAGTGGGTAAAGGGAAGTCTCATCTATACATAGAAAATTTTGAAAGATTTCAACAAGCATGACTACATCCCACCCATCAATAATTCCAAATAAACATATCCTTGGCATTCAATATGTGCTTTAAGCAAGAGGCAGCAGAATTTAGAAAGGAAGTAATATTAGAAAGATAATTTTCAGACATTGTATCTATGCCCTATCTTTCCCCAAAGATGGTTGCTAAGGCTTTGTAGAATATCCAAACATTTAATTAGTCATCTCTGAACTAAAAGCACTAAGCACTTTGTTTTCAACTATATAATGATTATCGTGTTCAATATGTTCTAAGGGGTTTTAATATTAGTACTGTCTTCATAGTGCCAGAATCTACTTGCCTGACAGGTATTGTGAGATAACATTGATTTTAAAATGCCTTAACTTTAGACAGATTAAAATGTAAAATAAATATGCACCTTAGAATCAATGAAATAAGATGACTTGTCTCAGCAATATTTTTTGAGAAAATATTTCAGATTCTATGCCAGGGTGTAAAACAGAGACTAATACAGACAGTTTTCCGGCTCTCGTGAATGTCAGGAAAAATTATGTGGGCAATATATGAGAAATAAAGTTAGGGCTTAAAAGAAATGATTTTTATAAAAAATTTTTATTCATAGCTAATTTTGACTTAATTGTAAGTAAAAAGAAAATTCAAAAATAAAATTTTAATGCATGATAATAATAATTAGAGTGAAGAAAAATAATCATACTGACTTCTACTTCAAGTTACAAAGGAGAAGCTTGTATTTCACCAAACTTCTTGATGACATAAAACTATAAAAACTGGATAAAATTTTTAAAAAAGGAAATGAAAACATATTACTTGAAGGCATAAGGGAACAAAGGAGGCATCCAGAAGCTCTCTCAAAATGTTAGAGAAGAAAATTGCAGTAGCTCTCACTTTTTAAGTCAATAGTTTTATGATGCAATGGTAGTAAAAGTCAGAGTTCCAGGACAGACCTAGAAGATGGGCTTTGGAAAATAACCTATACTTGTAACCTATGCTTTCAGTTAATTTTCTAATTATTGTTTATAGTATACAGAAATGATTTTCTATTGACATTTGATTTAGTGGCATTGTTAAATCTTTATTCCAATGGAAAACCTTCCAATATTTTACAATGTATAATGTTTGATATAGGTTTGTGCTTTAGATACCATTTCTATTCCCATTTTACTAATAGCCTTTTATCATTCATGAGAAGTAAGTTTTCCAAATGAAGTTTCTACATCCACAGAGATGAGGGTGATGGCTTTGACAGATATTGTCTGAATTTATATATAAATAAATGGCAACCCACTCTGGTGTTCTTGCCTGAAGAATCCCAGGGATGGGGGAGCCTGGTGGACTGCCACCTATGGGGTCACACAGAGTCAGACACGACTGAAGCGACTTAGCAGCAAATACATATATATATATATATATATAGCCAGCCCTGCATCCCTGGAATAAAACTGTCTTTGGTCATGAAATACTATCCTTTTTAGGTAACATAGGAGTAGATTTGTCAGTACTTTGATTACAGTTTTAGTTCATGAGCAAGACTGACTGCATTTTCTTATTTCTTGTTCCTCTTCCCATTCTTGTTCTTCTTTTACTGTGTTGTCCTTGTTCCTGCTTTTGTTTTTCTTTTTCTTCTTGTCCTTCCTCCTCCTGCACCCCTCCTCCTTCTTCCCTTCTCCTCCTCCACACCCCCCAACTCCTCCTCCTCCTTTCGCTTGCCTTATTTTGCTTTATCTATTATGATGTCTAATGAACAATGTGTAGGACCTTCACACAAACAAATGCATGTAAACACACATATGAGTGCAGTCACGAACTAGAGAGTGTGAATGAGATGACACTCAAGTTCTAATTAAAGGGATACAGTATATACCTTGGTCATGGAAGGCTCAATATTGTAAAGATGTTAGTTATCCATAATCTAATTTATAGTTCAATATAGTATCAATCATAATTTCATGTACTACTTTTAAAACTGATAAGATTGTTTTGAGATTTATATAAAAATCAAAAGAACTAATGATAGCCAAAAGAAAGAATAAAGCTGAGGAATTATAAGGCTAAATATCAAGCTATTTATAAATGAGAGTAATTGAGACAATGTGACACTGGCAAAAAGAAAATTAGACTAGATTTCCTCTCAGGCACACATGCAGTCAGTCATTCAGTGTATTACTAAGCTGCCACTGAGATTCATTGTGGAAAAGACTGTACTCAAAAATTACAGATAGCCCTGTTGAATATCTGTTTGGTAAAACTTATTTCTTGATTGATACATTTCTCCTTACATAAAAAATGATTCTAGATAGATCATGGTCACAAATATTAAAGGTCTAACTGTAAAATGTGAATTCTAAAATATAGCATAGGAAAATTTCTTCATGACATTGAGATAGGCAGATATTTCTTAAACAAGGTAAAGAAAACCTATTGCACAAAAACAAACAAACAAAAAAAGAAAACCTACTGCTAAAAAAAACTGTATTGCTTTAAATTTAAGACATTCTGTTCACTAAAAGACATTACAAGTGAGAATGGAAGTCAGAGGATAGAAGATACGCATTTATTTGTCAAAAGACATATCCAGAGTACATAAGGAAATTCTAAAAACCATTAAGAAAAAGAAGATAAAAATGATGAACAGGGATGTCCCTGGTCGGTCCTGTGTCTAAGACTCTCCTTTCCTGAGGGCCCAGTTAAATCCCTGGTCAGGGAACTGTATTCCACATACTGTAAATAAGAGTTTGCATGCTGTAAGTAAAGATCCTGTGTGTGTGTGCATGCATCCTCAGCCATGTCTGACTCTTTTTAACCCCATGGACTGTAACCCACCAGGCCACTCTGTCCGTGGCATTCTCCAAACATGAATTCTGGAGTGGGTTGCTATTTCCAACTCCAGGGGATCTTCCCAACTCAGGGATCAAATCTGTCTCACTAGTCTTCTGCATTGGCAGATGGATTCTTTACCACTGAGCCATCTGGGAAGCCCTAAATATCCCACATGCAGCTCAAAGATTCCACATGTTACAACTAAGACACAGCACAGAAAATCCCCTTTCCAAAAAAAAAAAAACAATGGACAAATTCTTGAGCAAGCACTTCATAAGGAAGACTAGGCAAATGATCAATAAGCACATGAAAAATTGTTCAACTTCACTAGTCATCAGGGAGATGTAAGATAAAAGTACAATGGAATGCACCTGTTTAATCATCAGAATGGATAAACTTTTTTAAATTAAATTTTTAAAAAGACACTGAAAATCCGAGCATCGCCTAGTAGAGTATCTGAAACTTGTCGTGAGAATGTAAATTGATATAGTCACTTTGAGAAACTGGCAGTTTCTACAAAAACTGAGTATTAGCATACATCATAATACAGAAATTTCACTCATGGATAAATATAAATATATATATATGGAAAAAATGTATAAATGCACCATAAAGACATGTGCATGAATTTTTATAGCAACATTATTTATAGCACTAAAACCCAAACAAATTCATCATGAGTAGAATAGAATATCTTCATGAAATTGCATATTTCAGTGAAAAAAATGAACTATTGCTACTCAAAATATAGATGCATGCTAAGATAAATCTAAGATACCAGATGAAAAATTACACATACTATATAATCCTATCTATGACAATGTTAAGACTAAAAAAGTCTGCTAAGAAAATAAAAATCAGAATAGTGATGGAGTAGTGATAAGTGGGTATTGAAGATTTATTAGGGAGTCTTCTGTGGGGTTAATAATAAAACTCTGTATTTTTAATCTGGTTAGTGACAACATGAGTGCATTCCCTTTGTTAAAAATTCATTGAGCTAATATAGTAATCAAAACAGCGTGGTATTGTCACAAAAACAGAAATATGGATTCAATGGAACAGAATAGATAGCTCAGAAATAAACTCACCCTCTACTGTCAATTAATCTTTGACAAAGGAGGCAAAAATATACAATGGAGAAATGACAGTCTCTTCAGCAAGTGGTGCTGAGAAAGCTGGACGTCCACATATAAATCAATGTAAAACACATCTTCACACTATATACAAAAATAAACTCAAAATAGCTCAAAGACTTAAATATTAAAACATGACACCATAAAACTCCTAGAAAAGAACATAGGCTAAACATACTCTGGCATAAATCACAGCAATGTTATCTTACCAGTCTCCCAAAGCATAGAAATAAAAGCAAAAATAAATAAATAGGATCTAATCAGCTTATAAGCTTTTGCACAGCAAAGAAAACCACGAACAAAACGAAAAGATAACTTATGGACTAAGAGAAAACATTTGCAAATGAGGCAACCGACAAAGGCTTAATTTCCAAAATATACAACCAGCTCATACAACTCAGTAACAAAAAGAACAAACAACCCAATTGAAAAATGGGCAAAAGACCTAACCAGACATTTCTCCAGAAAAGACATACAGATGGCCAATAAACACATGAAAAGATGCTCACCATCACTAATTATTGGAGAAATGCAAATCTAAACTATAATGAGGTATCACATGGATCAGAATGGCCATCATTAAAAAGTCTACAAATAATAAATTCTGGAAAGACTGCAGAGAAAAGGGAACCCTTGTACACTGTTGGTGGGAATGTAAGTTGGTGCAACCACTATGGAGAATGGTAATGGAGGGTCCTTTAAAAACTAACAATAGAGTTGCCATATGACCTAGCAATCCCAGTTCTGGGTATATCTATCTGGAGAAAACACTAATTCAGAAAGATATGCACCCAATGTTCATAGCAGCACAATTTATAATAGCTAAGACATGGAAGTAACCTAAATGTCCATCAACAAATGAGTGACTAAAGAAAATTATATATATATATACATATATATATATATATATCTCATACACACACATATATGTACATATATATGTATGCTGCTAAGTCACTTCAGTCATGTCCAACTCTTTGCAACCCTATGGACTATAGCCCACCAAGCTCCTCTGTCCATGGGATTCTTCAGACAAGAATACTGGAATGGCCATGCTCTCCTCCAAGGGAATCTTCCCTAACCCCAGGGGTCAAACTCATCTCCTGCATCTGTCCATATGTATGTATACATATATATGTACATATGCATCACATATCCAATGTACATTGGAATATTACTAAGCCATAAAAAGAATGAAATAAGCCATTTGCAAGGGAGTATAATACTAAGTGAAGTAAGTCAGACAGACAAAGACATTATATGATATCCCTTATATGTGGAATCTAAAGTGTTAGGGAATCTACAATATGATATAAATTTATTTACAAAACAGAAATTGACTCATAGACATAAAAAATTAACTTATGGCTACCAAAGGCAAATGGAGGGGAGGGTTAATTAGGGATTTGGAATTAGCAGAGAAAAACTACCATATATATAAATAGATTAACAAGGTCCTATTGTATAGCACAGGGAACTATATTCAACTTCTTGTAATAAACTATATCGGAAAAAAAATTAAGTGATCTTATGGAGCTGAAAAAAATTCATTGAGCTGAAAACATTGTCTTTGCAGTTTTTTCTGTTATTTTCAATAAAAATGTTCATTACAGTAAAATACTGCTGCAGCTAGAAAAGAAATATGAAGCAAAGTTTTAGACTGTAAGTGGTATCTAGATCTATTTAATTATTTGACTCTCCTGATTCATAATCAAGAGGTCATAAAATGACATCTCTTAGAAGTCATAATAAGACATCTCATTAACTGACATTTATTTCACAGAATTTCCTAGACCCCACAATAAACTTTCAATAATGGTTTCTTAGATTCATTTCTGGAGCTTCTAATACCACTAATGTAAATAAGATTTAAAGTATACAGAGGAACCAGAGATCAAATTGCCAACATTTGTTGCATCATGGAGAAAACAAAGGAGTCCCAGAAAAACATCTATGCTTGCTTCATCGACTACACTAAAGCCTTTGACTGTGTGGATCACAACAAACTGTGGAAAATTCTTCAAGAGATGGGAATACCAGATTACGTGAGAAACCTGTATGCTGGTCAAGTAGCAACAGATAGAAGCAGACATGGAACAAATTACTAGTTCAAAACTGAGACGAGAGTATGACAAGGCTGTATGTCATCATCCTGCTTATTTAACTTATGTGCTGAGCACATCTGCGAAATACCACACTGGACAAACTCAAGCTGGAATCAAGATTTCCAGGAGAAATAGCAACAACCTCAGATATGCAGATGATACCCTACTCTAAGGACAGAAAGTGAAGAGGAATCAAAGAGCCTCTGGATAAGGGTGAAAGAGAAAAGTGAAAAAGCTGGCTTGAAACTCAGTATTCAGAAAACTAAGATCATAGCATCTGGTCCAACCACTTTAGGGCAAATAGATGGAGAAAAAATGGAAATAGTGACAGGTTTTATTTTCCCGGGCTCCAAAATTACTATAGACGGTGACTGCAGCCATGAAATTAAAAGATGGTTGCTTCATGGAGGAAAAGCTATGACAAATCTAGACAGCATATTAAAAAGCAGAGACATCACTTTGTTGACAAAGGTCCATCTAGTCAAAGCTATGGTTTTTCCAGTAGTTATATATGGATGTGAGTGTTGGACCATAAAGAAAGCTTGAGTGCTGAAGAACTATGCTTTTGAAGTCCTGGAAAAGACTCTTGAGAGTCCCTTGGACATCAAGGAGATCAAATGTGTCAATCAACCTGAATATTCATTGGAAGAACTGATGCTGAAGCTGAAGCTCCAGTACTTTGGCCACCTGATGTGAAAAGCTGACTCATTGGAAAAGATTCTCATGCTGGGAAAGATTGAAGTTGGGAGAAGAAGGAGACGAGAGAGGATGAGATATTCGGATGGCATCACCGACTTGATGGACATGAGTTTGAGTAAGCTCCAGGAGTTGGTGATGGACAGGGAAGCCTGGCATGCTGCAGTCCATGGGGTTGCAAAGAGTCGGACACAACTGAGCAACTGAACTGAACTGACTGAACAGATTGGGCTTCTGGTTGAAGAATTCAAAATATGTACTGCAACATGCTCATGGAAGAATGTTAAGACAAAGACACAGCCAACCAACTTTAAGAATTATCTTTGAAATTTCTTTTAAAAGATTCTTATTTTATACTTCTTAGCTCATACTCCTCTATATTTTGCAATCCATATTGTTGATCTCAGTGGAGTTTACAAATAGCCAGCTTGCTAAACGAATTTATATCTCTTAGCCTGTATTTATTTTTGCTTTGCCATTCATGTTGTTACTGACACCCACAGAGGTTACTCAAAAATTGTT
The DNA here is from genome assembly GCF_033118175.1 of Dama dama. NCBI lineage: Eukaryota > Metazoa > Chordata > Mammalia > Artiodactyla > Cervidae > Dama > Dama dama. The sequence goes on along the minus strand of NC_083689.1, from coordinate 75,582,910 downwards.
CAGCTACAGCTTCGTTTTCTTGGTGCTAGGAACTTATGCTTGTGCTATACATGAGGATGCTCACAAATGTATCTTGATTTTCCTGTCTCTCTGAAGCTGTTTTGCTAAGAGAATAATTCATTTCTAGACTTAATTCTTTATTCTACACCTCTTTGGGGATAGATATGTTGTAAAGCAATTTTCTAAAAACATTTTACAAAAATAAGTATGTATATGACACAGTTATGGAACAATTCAGAAGGGTCTGGAGCCATAATCAAACATAGTTATGCTTCTTCAGGAAAATGTATGGATGCTCATACTTTAAATGAGATGAAGTCTATGACAAGTTTTCTGTCTTTTCAGGTCAGTTCTTTCTGTCAAATGAGTTGAGATCAAGTCATGTTATTTTTATGACAATGGGGAAATTTTTAAATTTTCAAATAAATACTGTAACTTGAAATCAAATATTGTGGATGAGATACTATGGACTGTAAAAACTACAGCTTATTGAATCCTTAATATCTGCCTAGCATTGTATGTAGTGTTTTCCATATGGTTTCTCATTATTGTTGTTTTCACAGTATTTCTATGAAAAATGTCTTATATGGCTTATTGTAAAGATGAGGAAACTGAAGCCCAGGGGGTTAAAGTGATTTGCTGATTTGCTCAAGGACAGGCTAGTGAGTGGCAGAGTCAGGTTGAGGACATAGCGGATCTGACTTTAATAATAATATTTTTGTTGTTATTGCCTGGTATTATTGCTTTGCTCCAAAGTCCTCCCTTCACAACTGAATTATGAAAGAAAAGTGTGCTTCAGTGGTAATATGAATACAAGTTTAAAATCTCTTTTCATTAACTGTTAAATGTTTTATTAAATGTATGTTATACTTTTGTAGAGTTCTTTGTACAGTTCACAAGTATTCCCATTCTCCTTTCTCTCTGGACCACAGCAGAAAACCACTCATTCATCCCCTATAGAGTTAGACATGGCCTGTGATTGCTATGATAGCATCATCTCAAAGGACTAATACAGCACTCATAACCTGCTGTTATCCAGCTTTCTCATTTTGCATCTACATTATTGATTTTAGTTTCTGTTCCTAATCTATAAAGTGACCAAAGTAAACACCAATTAATAAAGCTGTATAATAATTTTGCTATTGAAAAAACCACTGTTTCCTACCATGAGCCATTTCTACCAACAACATATTGTCAAAGGAATACAAGAAAATATATTCTGGTTAAAGTCTGACACCATAGATTGCTCTTTAATTCTAAGTTTAATACTACATAAGAAATGGTCAATTTGATGTTAACATATTTTTCAATTGATGTTTCTTATTTTTTTTTTTATTATTACTGGGATTTCATTCTAATATTCTCTGGGCTTAAGCAAAACAGCACCAATGTTATGGATCTTTACAGGTCATTTACTCACTAGCCTCTCCTTCCCTTTTTCTTTTACCAATTTTCCTAATTTCCTTTGGGAAATTTACTCTGCTACTTTCTCAGCCATTGCATTTGGATGGTACACACCACATTCCAGATCCTAGGATGGAAATTAATGTGAAGATCCTATTCCTGCACCTAGAGCATTGGATTAGGAATGTGAACCTGACCAAATGTAAAGCCAACAGAAGAGAAATACCAGGAACTCCAAGGAGAGAGCGTGTCTTTGACAGTGCAGTATAAAGATTCGAGGTCTGTTCTCAGTGCAGCCGTTTAGTATAACCAAGTGAGAATTTGGATCTCCACAGTGGTTCTGTGTGGAGTCTGAAGATGAAGCCAATATCATGGATAAAAGATGGAAGACATGGAGAGAAGCCAGATCTTTGATAGACGTTTTTTGAGCTACTGAATCTGATATTTGTGTCTTAAATAATCCTGTCTGACACATATTTTGATTCTAAAAATAATTTTTTCTTAGACTACATTGAGACAAAAGGAATGTAAGAATATTTCCGTAACTTGAAAGATGTTGACTGCGTTTCCTCGAGAAGACCCAGTGACCGATTAGGCTTTAGACATCTCCCCAAGAATGTTCTGAGCTTCCACCAGAGAGCACTCACAATTGTGCCACAAGAGTCGTCTTTAATACATGGGTTTTCAGTGTATTTACAGTCCATTTGAAGAGGCAAGAAACATGTTTCTTAAATAAATGTGTTTGGAATATAATTTGAAAGTATTGGTACAGTCATTATCTTTAAGTGCTATTGTAGTTTATAATTGTTCCTGAGCATCTCATGATAATCATGTGATGCAGATAGCTCCAGGGGCTTATTTTTTCTTCCAGCATGTTTTATGTTTATTAAACTAGCAACAGTGAAATGTTTGACGAAACACCCTGTTCAAGGCTGTACAGAAACATATGCTGTCGTCACTGATGGTGGGAAGTACAAAATGGCACAAGCCTTTTTGTGGGGAATTTGGCAATCTCTCATAAAATTAAATATGTCCGTACTTACATACTCTTCCACTAAGCAGGACTGAAGATGTACCTCTGCAACACTAAATTATATATATATATATATATATATATATATATATATATATATATATATATATACACACACACACATATACATGTTTACTAGTCATGTATTTGTAACAACAAAAGGCTGAAAACAATGCACATTTGCTAATACAGACTGGTTAAATAAACTAGCCACACAGTGGAGTACAATACAGTGATAAAGAAAGACTTTAGGACAAACTCTATGAGTTGCTATGAATTTCTAAGATGTATCAGGTAAAAAAAAGTCAAAGTATAGAACAGAATATAGTCTGCAACATTTTGTGTATGAAGGAAGGGAGAAATAACACCACCACCACCGCTCCCCACATGCACACATGCATATGTATTACAGGGGCTTATTTTAGCAAGTTTGTAAACAATGGTAAGTTCTGGTAAGTACTTTGGCCACAGACTGGTCACAATATCACTAGACCTGGGTTTGAAGGTTGTATGTGATTTATCCATAGAGGCAATGACTGTTTCAAGAAGTGGGATATAGCAGTCGTGGAATGCTAGTGGAGAAACGGACACCACTCCATCATTTACTATCAGTCATGGGGCAAGGCCCATTTCCTACAGTGCGTTCCTAAGCATCTCATGATAATACTGTTTTAAGAGACAATTCTAACTGCATTTTATAGAAGAACAGGGCAATTAGTTTAGTTTTTGTTTGATTTGGTTCTTACATGCATAATCTTGCAGCAGGCTTAACTCTCATAGTTACTAGGACAAAGGACCTATGAATGGCACTTAAATATTTAACTTTCTCCTTAGTTTTAACCAGTAAGACTTCCACTTAACTCTGAACAATTCAAAATTATTACAGTTATATAAGTAGATATTTTGTCAGATTATAAAAGAAGCATACGCATCAGAGTGTTTCTTTGTGTGTCTCTGTATGTACCTTATATAGCCAGCAAATATTTTAAGTTCTAGACTAATGAAATATGGAAATTATTAATTATTAATAATTTATTAAATAATTAATATTTAATTAAATATTAAATTCATCTCATTCAATCCCACAAATTGTACTGTGCTTCTATATATAATTTTAATAATTTTTAATCTGATTTTTGCCTTAAAAACAAAGGCATTGCAATGTTGGGGAGAGCATTAATTTATCCCTGCAAGCATGTATGCTTCCTGTGACCCTTTGATATCTAGCTCTTCCACATTTTGTAGGCAAAAATATTGGAGTGGGTTGCCATTTCCTTTTCCAGGGGTCTTCCCAACTCAGGGATTGAACCTGGGTCTCCCACATTGTAAGCAGATTCATTACTGTCTGAGTCACCACAGAAGCCCACTTTATATGCATTAGACATTCAAGTGCCAAACTAAGATCTTTTTAGCAAAAACAGGAATTAATTTTCCTGATGTCATATTTTTGCTTCTCTGTTGAAGACCAACAATTGTGAGAAGTACAAGCCCAGAATGGTAAATCATTTATCTGCTATATGCCTACACATCTTAAATTACATTACACCATAATCCCTTACTCTCAAGAGGACACACTGATGCTCTTCCCACTGAACTAATAGAAGCAGAAGAGGTAGAAAGAATACACAGAAGAATTGTACAAAAAAAGCTCTTAATGACCCAGATAACCATGATGATGTGATCACTCACCTAGAGCCAAATATCCTGGAGTGTTAAGTCAAGTGGACCTTAGGAGGCATCATTATGAACAAAGCTAGTGGAGGCGATGGAATTCCAGTTGAGCTATTTCACATCCTAAAAGATGAAGCCGTTAAAGTGCTGCACTTAATATGTCAGCAAATTTTGAAAACTCAGCAGTGGCCACAGGACTAGAAAAAGGTCGGTTTTCATTTCAATCCCAAAGAAAGGCAATGCCAAAGAATGTTCAAACTATCACACAATTGTGCTTATTTCACATGCTAGCAGGGTAATGCTCAAAATCTTTCAAACTAGGCTTCAATATTATGGGAACTGAGGGCTTCCAGATGTTTAAGCTGGATTTAGAAAAGGCAGAGGAACCAGAGATCAGATTACTAATATCTGTTAGATCATAGAAAAAGCAAGAGAATTCCAGAAAAACATCTACTTCTGTTTCATTGACTATGCTAAAGCATTTGACTGTGTGGATCACAGCAAACTGTGGAAAATTCTTAAAGAGATGGGAATACCAGACCACCTTACCTCCCACCTGAGAAACCTGTATGCAGGTCAAAAAGCAGGTCAAAAAACATGGAACAATGGACTGGTTCAAAATTGGGAAAGGAGTACATCGCGAATGTATATTGACACCCTGCTTATTTAACTTATATGCAGATTACATCATGTGAAATGCCGGGATGGATGAAGCGGAAGCGGGAATCAAGATTGCCGGGAGAAATATCAACAACCTCATATATGCAGATGATACTACCCTAATGGCAGAAAGTGAAGAAGAACTAAAGAGCCTCTTGATGAAGGTGAAAGAAGAGAGTGAAAAAACTGGCTTAAAACTCAACATTCAAAAAACGAAGATCATGGCATCCAGTGGCATCATTTTATGGCAAATAGATGGGGAAAAAATGGAAACAGTGACAGACTTTATTTCCTTGGGCTCCAAAGTCACTGCAGACATCGACTGCAGCCATGAAATTAAAAGACACTTATTTCTTGGAAGAAAAGCTGTGACCAACCAAGACAGCATATGAAAAATCAGACATTACTTTGCCGATAAGGTCTGTATAGTCAAAGCTATGGTTTTTCCAGTAGTCATATACAGATGTTAGAGTTGGACCATAAAGAAGGCTGAGCAACAAAGAACTGATGCTTTTGAAGTGTGGTGCCAGAAAGGACTCTTAAGAGTCCCTTGGACAGAAGGAAGATCAAACCAGTCAATCCTAAAAGAAATCAACCCTGAATATTCTTTAGAAAGGCTGATGCTGAATCCAAGACCCTGATGCTGGGAAAGATTAAATGCAGGGGCAGAATGGGATGACAGAGGATGAGATAGTTGGATGGCATCACCGATTCAAAAGACATGAGTTTGAGCAAACTCTGGGAGATAGTGAAGGACAGGGAAGCCCGGCATGCTGTAGTCCATGAGGTCACAAATAGTCGGACACAACTTAGTGACTGAACAACAACAACTGCTCTTTCCACATTTCTATAAAGAGTTTTCCTATTTTCAAGGATTACTTCAAATATTTCTATCTCCATATTGTTTTTGCTAGCTATCTTCCTTCAATTTTACAGCAGACATTTATGAAGCATCTACTATGTGTTAGGTCCTGTAAGAGCTGCTAAGGATAATGAAGTTGTACTTTTTGGCAGTTTGTCTGTCCTCGGTCTTATAAAGGAGATACCCTTTCACCACATAGAAGGGGCTTGTGGTAGATCAGTTAATCAGAAGTGATTGTTATCATGTTTTAACATAGATGATTTATACCATGTTGTAAAATGCATTTTAACTGGACTTCCCTGGTGGTCCAGTGGCTAAGAATCTACCTGTAGGATTCCATCCCTGCTCCAGGAAGATTCCACACACAGAGAAGCAGCTAGTCCTGGTCACCACAACTACTGGGCCTGTGCATCCGAGAGCCTGTGCTCCACAATAAAGAAGCCACCACAGCAAGAAGTCTGAGCACTGCAGCTAACGAATAGCAAGCCCCACACCCACCGCAACTAGAAAAAACCTGAGCACAGCTTAGCTGAATGTGTTAGTTGCTCAGTCATGTCCGACTCTTTGCAACCCCATGGACTGCAGCCCACCAGGCTCCTTTGTCCATGGGATTTCCCTGGCAAGAATATTAGAGAGGGTTGCCATTTCCTTCTCCAGGGGATCTTTCCAACCCAGGGATCAAGCCTGTGTCTCCCGCATTGACAGGGGGATTCTTTACCACTGAGTCACAAGGGATTTGTAAATATAGAATATGGTTTACCAAATAGAGTATTTCAATTCTTATTTTTAGAGGCATGGAAATCACGGCTCAGATAAGCTAGCAATATGTCCGAGTCCATGAAGCCTGCAGAGATGGCATCAGAACTCATATCATCTGAATCTTCATCTAAAATTCTCTCGTCTACCTCTTAGGCTAGAAAGATGCACTGTTCAATTAAAAACTATGATGATGGAGTGCTGACTGTAACTTCCTAATATTTCCTTTGTACAGAGAAGTCTAGTGGGTATAATTTCATGTTTAGACATGAAATTGCAACACTAGAACAAAGGCTCTCAAAGAGATCTCAATACTGTCCTTGACTATTATCTATTATATTCTCCTAAGCCACAGAAAAGACTCCTTAGGCACTGAGGACAGATTCAAAGGTTGGAAGCAACATCAAATGACTATCATATCTAAAGCTACAGACACATTAAATCTATCTGCATGCAAAGCTCATGATGGTATTTGCATGGGCCAAAAATGAATGTAAAAGATGGGGGAAGGCAAGCAGAAACCAAACAGCTTCTCACTCAACATTAAGCAGGCAGAGCTATAGAAATGCCACATTGGCTGACGTTTTCCTAAGGGGTTCCCAAGCAAACCCCAGTTCTCAGAGGGTTGGGATAGCAGTTGGTCTCTGCAGACACCTGTCTCCTACCACCTTCAACTGGGAGGCATCAGGCATGGGGGCGAGCATCCCGACTGCCAGAAAGGGGCGGGTGGAGGTTAACAATTCACTAAAATAAGCCCCAGGAGCAGTCACAATTATAAATTACAGTAGCACGTAAACTGGATGATGACTGTACCAATACTTTGAAATTCTATTCTAAACACATATTAAGGTATTTAAGATTTAAGATATTTTTTAGGTAATGGCTTTTTAATTCAGAAAAAATAAGAGTGAGGGTGACGTGCTATTGAAGCATATGTGCACTAATGTGTTCTGGTATAGTAACAGATTTTTGTGTGTGATATTTTACCAGGCTTGTTACATAGAGATTCATGTAAGAACTATTTACAATTTGATTAGATCCAGCTCATTGTCACCCCATTGGACTGAGAGCTGCTCAAGGGCAAGGACCATGTCTAATTGCTCATCTTGAGCCCTTAGAACATAGAGTTCTTAGAACATAGGAGGCCCTCAATAAATAACCATGGAGCTTAGTTATTTGGTTAGATTTAGCTGACCCCAAAGAAAGGACCTAATCAGAGCTTGGAGCCACTCCTGGAAGAGTTTGGTGGTGTTGCATAGATGAATACGGGCATTTTGGAGTCTGGACTGAGCCTGAATTCTCGCTATTCAACTCACTGACCGCGTGACCTTGGGCAAGTTATTTATCCTGAGATTCCAATTTTTAAATTTGTAAAATGGCTATATTAATATTCTCTGCATAGACCAAGAGAATAAATAACTTTGCCACTAGGAATCAATAATCTCCATAGCAGGAAAAAAAAAAAAAAAAAAAGGAAAGTCTTTTGGGATTAAAAAAAAAAAAAAAAAAAAAACTTTTCCCTAAAATTAAGGTATATTTTCATTAAAGCAATGAAACTCCTGAGTCAGTTAAAAGAAAAAAGTCTAGAAACCATATCTATCCAATATATTTTGAGTGAGTTTACCCACTAATTTGCATTAATTCCCTAACCTATATTGAGTTTCTATTCCTAGAGTTGGTGAAATTCAGTGCTAAATAAACCTTAGAAATAAGGAAGCACATTCAGGTGCCTGACAGGTGACCTTTACAATTTATCTTTTCATCAATTAACAAATGGTAACAGAACACCATCCTTGAACCTGCCCTTCAACATAACCTAGTAGTGTTTTGACAAGTGCCTCCTAGGCATGCTGGTCTCACCTTACAGTGGTTTTTAAATAAATTTTACATCCAGAACTCTTTTTCTTCTTCTTCTTCTTCACTCTCATCCCTCACCAAAGGCATCTTTGGAAAGAATCTTACTGAGCAAGATGTTTAAGAACCTGAAATTTGTGGCCTGTTTGATCTGATTTCAAATCCCCTACTTATCTTATTGACTGTGAAGGTTCAGACTAATTTCCTTCAATAACAGAAAAAAACAGTTTCTTCTTATCTCTGAAAGTAGGGGACTCATCAGATCTGCTTTGAGGTACTTATGGAGATGCTTGAAAGAGATACTTTATAGAAATTGCCATAGGCACTTTGTTGCACATAGTATGCTTTCAATAAATCACATGATTAATTATTATAACGCTGGATAACTGTGATGTTGTAAAACACAAAATACAGCAATTATCTTGATAGAGGTGTTCAAGAAAGCCATCAGTTCTCAAGAGATGAACATTTGTTTCTCTCAGTCCCAAACAGAACAGAAACTAGCACTAATGCAGAGTGTTGTAATTTTCCTTGCATCACCATGTAGATGCCAGAGACTGCACTGAATGTTTTGAAATGAAACAATAATCCACTTAAAATCTGTTTTCAAATCTACGTGAATTTTCATTTCAAAATATTTTCCATCCTACATTCCTCATCTCAGAGCTGAACTTTCAAGCCCCAGGAAAGTTAAGCAACTGAATGTTCCTTGCTCTGCTCCTTCTCAAATCCACATGGACTTTTAACACTGTCAAAGCTTCAGGGCTCTTATTGGCTTCCAGTGAAAGCCAGGGGTCATCCAAACTCCCAGGATGAATCCTGAGGGTCACCCAAATTCCTTCTTTCTCTGTCTTCCTGTGAATATAATTCCCTTCATCCTTTCATTTCCACTTTTTGCCTTGATCTTTTAATAGCAGAGTTGGACACAACTGAGTGACTTCACTTTCACTTTTCACTTTCATGCATTGGAGAAGGAAATGGCAACCCACTCCAGTGTTCTTGCCTGGAGAATCCCAGGGACGGGGGAGCCTGGTGGGCTGCCATCTATGGAGTTGCACAGAGTCGGACAGGCCTGAAGCAACTTAGTAGCAGCAGCAGCAGCCCTCTCAAGAGTAGCAAAAAAGAAACAAAAAAACTTTTATGTGTCTTTAATAATATTCCTGATTGTTATTAGCTTGTCCTCCTTATTGGGTTTGGTGACAAAACCTGATCACAGGAACCCAGGAGTGAGAAGCAGGAAATTGAGTCACATTCCCAGTCTTGCACCTTCTGGAACTGGGAGGAATGATTCGTTTTTCTCATGTCTCAATTTCCTTACTGGTACAAGGGTGTGTCTGTGTATATCTGAACTCTAAGGCATGACTTTAGAACTTCAGATGTAAAGGGTCCTCATGGATCGTTATTAAAGCAATGTTGGTGATGTTTTGCATGTGCTGCATGCCTGACTTGATTGTGAAGAATGTTCACACTCATTCTCTAATTTCACATTTGATTCTCTCCATACTTTTCTGAAAAAGGACTCCAGTTAATGCCATGTATATCTGACAGATAAGAAACTGACACACAAATGTTTTTGGTGAAGGATGCAATGGAGCCTGTTAGAGACAGGCCTGGAAATAGCATCTAGGTTTTAAGACTCTCTACTCTAGCTTTCTTTCATCACTCCAAGATATTTCAACTAGTACTGCATAGTTACAAACACCATCGAAAATGCTGAGCCACAAGTACCTTACTCCTCAGAAAGCAACGACTGCCGACATCTTCCAGAAAACACAGAAAGTAGACATAGGTCACCTTTTAACTCAGTCATTCTTTCTCTCTCAATTTTTATTTTTCTTCCATTTTCTTCTATTTCAATATCTGATGCAAGAGAGAGGAGCTGTCAAAGTAAACTTTTGAGTTATGGAACTTAACAGAGAGGCTTAGATGAGATCTGGAAACCAATTGTGAGATGCTTCATTTCCTATGAAACTAGCTGGGAGAACTTAGGCAAGCCATTTCACTTCTCCAGGCTTCGTTTTTTTGTTTTTTTTTTTTTTAATTTTTAATTTTTTTTTTATTAGTTGGAGGCCAATCACTTCACAACATTTCAGTGGGTTTTGTCATACATTGATATGAATCAGCCATGGATTTACACGTATTCCCCATCCCGATCCCCCCTCCCACCTCCCTCTCCACCCGATTCCTCTGGGTCTTCCCAGTGCACCAGGCCGGAGCACTTGTCTAACGCATCCCACCTGGGCTGGTGATCTGTTTCACCATAGATAGTATACATGCTGTTCTTTTGAAATATCCCACCCTCACATTCTCCCACAGAGTTCAAAAGTCTGTTCTGTATTTCTGTGTCTCTTTTTCTGTTTTGCATATAGGGTTATCGTTACCATCTTTCTAAATTCCATATATATGTGTTAGTATGCTGTAATGTTCTTTATCTTTCTGGCTTACTTCACTCTGTATAAGGGGCTCCAGCTTCATCTAGGGAGTAAGGTAACTTGATTGGGCAAGTCCAGGGTGTCTGTGCCGTGCATGGTTTTGTCTTTATTATGTAACCACGGCACAGAGTATTGTTAGAAATGTGAAATGAAAAATAATGAACTCCTCTGATGCATCTGGCAAATGTGTGTGTGTGTGTCAGGCATTCCAGATTAGTCCAGGTCAGTCAACAAAGCAATTGAATCATACCTTCCCAAATCTTCCAGCACTTTTCTTTCAAGGCCACTCTGCTGCTGCTGCTGGTAAGTCGCTACAGTACAGCTATTAAAAGAGCACTCCCACTCCCACTTCTGCCCCTTTTTGGACACAATTCAGCTTTCTTCCACTTCCGTGGTCTCACTGGAAGTTTACAAAACAAGCAGGAGTGGATCGCTGAATCAATCACTGAAGGGAAGTGAAGTCACTCAGTTGTGTTCGACTCTGCAACCTCATGGACTAGCCTACCACGCTCCTCCGTCCATGGGATTTTCCAGGCAAGAGTACTGGAGTGGGTTGCCATTTCCTTCACTACCTTCTACAAATTTTCAATAAATTATAAATAACTTTCCTTTTCTCAGAGTCATTAAATATGCCTAGAATTTTCATGCAGAAACTTTTTAATTACAAAAGTTAGAGAAAGGAATGAGAAAGAGAAGAAAATACAATTATTTTATGATCACATTGTCATCTATTTCCAAAGCTATTCACAATTTCCTATGCATTTTCAGATGCTTACCTCAGTTAAGTCTCATACCAACTCTGATGGGGCAATCATAATTCTTCTATTTTACAGATAACCAGAGGAAGGTTCAAGAGGTTAAATGATTTGCCCAGATGTATGTACCTATTATAAGGCCTGTTAGGACTTAAGGCCAAATCTTCTTACCCCAAGCCAAGAATTGTTTCCCTTCAGATTTTACTAAGAATGATGTTTTACTAATATAGTACTGACATAATTATATCCAGAGTTTTCCTTTCTGTCATAGTATTTTTGGTACTAGGAAGCATTTTGCCTAGTCTTCTTCAAGATACTTCTATTAGTTCCTCTTCTTATCTTTGTAAGAAAGAAGTTGGACCGACCAGGATAGTCAGTTATCAACATTTTGAATATCGCCATCAACTTGAATAACAAAACATACCAGGTTGTTGCAACATGCAAACCACATAAGGTACATTAAGAACATGTGTTCTTTATTACATTACACACATATACACATGTTGCACACACACACACCTGTTTATGTGAATAGCCTTCTTCCTTAATGAAAATGAAATCACTGTTTCCTACCAATGGGACCCAAGAGAAACACTATGGCTGTCCATCAGAGCATACATTCACATCCTGGCTCTGCCACTTACCAGCTATATCATCAGGGAAATAACAGTAAGATGTACCTTGAAAAGCCGTTGCAGGTTTACATAATCTTGTAAAGTACTGAGTATAGCGCTTCTCATATGTGAAATGCTCAATGAAAGCTGTTTTTAATGTACACATCATCATATCATTATCAACTCTATTTATTTCTGTGTAGATTAGTAGTGGCAGATTTTTAGAACTAAAGAAAACATATCCTACTACTCACTAATTCAGTATCATCCAATGAAATGAAAATTTATTTTTATATTAGCTTAGTCTTAGGTAGTGGCCAGGATATAGTACCTTGGGGACATAGATGCCCACTGATTAGCTCTAGTTCTACTAATAACTAGCTGTGTGGAAATGTTTTAAATTATTGGTAGCACTGTATTTTATGTACTTCATCTATAAAACAGGAACAGAATTAATTTTAAGACTGTTTTAGAGAGGAAGTAGTTAAATTATAGCTCATTGAAACTTCTCTGTTTATACTCTTTTCTTATATAGCACCATTAAAATATTAAGGGTATTTTTCCTTGCAAAAAGTAACAGTAATCAAGAAAGCTTGAGCTTTTCATCATTTTGTGGCCATTCATTATTAAATCATGTTCAATTATTTACTCCTCCTGACAAGAGGGTGATTCTAGTTAATTGTTTCTTAGAAGTTACCCCTACCTAATATCTGTAAAATTGAATTTAGCATGGGACCAATATTTATAGACTTGTTCTTTATTATAATTAATAAAGCTGTCCCAGAAGTATAGCAAGAGATATCTTGCCCAGATATATAAAACTTGACAGTTCCCATCACCCTACAATAATTTTCACATTAACATTGTGTATTTTTACCTGCTCCTTCTGAAGCCAATTTCACATAAATAGGACGCATGACTCTAGGTCACTGGCAAAGTGAAGCGGGCTTGACAAAAATTCACTTTTCAAGAGGAGAATTCTCAGGATATGGGACATTTTTAAGCCTGGGCTCTATTTTCTTTGGGAGTAAGTCATTCCTTTCCCTTGCTGGGGTGTGACTTATCCTGACATGTGATTTTGAGCTACAGGTACTTACCAGGTGGGCAATGTATAGCATGAAGATTATAATAATGGTAAGTTTGGTTACAGTTTTGTATTTTTAAATATTTGCTGTCTTTTACTCCCAAATCCATCGCTATAGAAGCCTTCAGGTGGCCCTTTGTGTAAGAGAAGTATGTATCCCACCTTATAGACATCAGACTTGCTCATGTGACTTGTTTTGGCAAATTGAACAAATGACATATACCTATCAAGAAGAAATTTTAAGAATCGTTTTATCTTCTATCATTTCACCCTTTGGCCCTGAGAATGGCAGGCCACAGAATGAAAGAGCAATAGCAGAATACACATATAGTGGTATGTATACATTTTAAACCGCTGAGATTTATTCTCTTCTATAGCATATTCTAGCATAATATGACAAATGCAATCTGATTCTACCTTACTTGTATGCAGTCAGCTTTAGATAGATGCCATAGCAATAATGAGAAAACAAATTACGCTCTAGGTAAAACAAAAACAAAAACTATAGCCAAGGACAAGTCTTTCTGCAAACACAAATTCAGAAATAGCTCAATCATCACTAGACTGGAAAACTGACCTCTCAGGAAACATGGGTGTCCATTTAGTAACCAATTCTATGGTTTTGAACATCTCTACCCTATCTGGATACTTTTCTACAAGACAGGTTGTACATCATAATGCCACCTGGAAAATGAGCATCACCTTATAAAATTACTGGGAAAAGTGAATGAGATGATGTATATAGAAAGGGCTTACAGATTCTAGTACATTATATTCTCATTATTAGAGTTGGCAGTATCAGTACTATTTTAATGGACTGCCAATTCATAGCAGCCTGATTTATATAATGAAACACAAAATGATAAATTAAGTTTATACTATGTACCTTCGATTGCAAGTGTTCTTTCTGTATGAGGATACCCAGTGTCTCTCTTTTCTCCTCTCTGAAAGCCATGTCACAGCCACTGTCCTATCTTTGTCCCTTTTACTTTCTCATTCACAGTGAATTCAATGAAATTCCACCCTCACTCCTCATACCCACAGTGGCCCTATTTTTCCCAGGCCAAGTTCATTTATTCACACCTTAACTAATTTACCAACCATATCTATGGCAACCCTGTGAGCCCCTTGCACCACAGTTGCTAGCAGAGTCCTCAATACCTGACAGATAAAATAAACCTATTAATTTCTGAGTTTTATAGAGTAAGAAAACATGAAAAATTCCTGTTAGGAACTCATGGGAACAAGGAAAACCTAAATATACACTATACGTTTGCATTATGACAGAACTGCTAAGTATCAGGAAATACAGAAGAGCATATTTTAGGGGACCTTTACACTTAATCTAGTTAAATTTTCTATTTGGAGATGAAGATATCGAGCATCAAAAGAGAAAATGACTTGCTCAAGGTCATTCAACTATGGTAGCAAAACCACAAAGGGAACTCTTAAAAGGAATCATAGTTTTTGTGTGTATGTGCTATATCCAGCTGTCTCATTTCATCAAAGAGGATGAACGGAAAAGTGTTAATTGGTTATGCAAGACTGCTAATGAGTAATGTGCAGGAAAATTGCAACAAAGCTTCTAGCTGCTTAGATATAAGCTGAAAGGACAGAAAGAAGCAAATAGAGTAGACCAGATGCACAGATGTCCATATATTGTGCTTCACAACTCTGTTTATTTAAAATCCATTTTCCGTGAAAACTCATCATAGAGATAAACTGAATTAACTTAAAATCTATTTGCATTGTATATGCTAGTTATTTATGATAAACAAAGCCTTTTGTAGAATGTGAAAAGCAAGTGAGACCTAGGTTGGCTAGGTTCTGACACTTCTGTGCAACTTACTATCCTCAGTAAACTTCTGTTGACTAACAGTCTTCACCATTTCTTACTACTGTTTTTTTATTGTCTTGTGACAGAAATTCTCTCCTATTAAAAGTAAATGAATATTCT
Organism: Dama dama; assembly: GCF_033118175.1. Lineage (NCBI taxonomy): Eukaryota > Metazoa > Chordata > Mammalia > Artiodactyla > Cervidae > Dama > Dama dama. The sequence goes on along the minus strand of NC_083689.1, from coordinate 75,567,828 downwards.
GCATTTCCATAGAGACATACGTGCTCTCATTTGGAAACTGATAATCCTTCATTTCCCACTATATTGAGTGAGATATAGATGCATATAGTTTTCCAAGATAAGGTAACAATGATGATCCAAAACTTATGGGATATAGAAAAAGCAGTTCAAAGAAGGAAGTTTACAGCAATACAATCCTACATGAAAATAAGAAAAATCTCAAATAAACAACCTAATCTTACATCTAAAACAACTAGAGAAAAAAGAACTAAAAAAAACCCAAAGTGAGAAGGATAGAAATCATAAAGATCAAAGCAGACATAAATGAAATATAAATGAAGAAAAAATTAGCAAAGATCAATTAAACTAAAAAGTATTTCTTTGAGAAGATAAACAAAATTGATAAACCTTTAGTCAGATTCATCAAGAAAATATAGGGAAAGGACTCAAATCAATAAAATTAGAAATAAAAAAGAAGTTACAAATGACACCACAGAAATACAAAGGATCATAAGAGACTACACAGGCTACTATGTGCCAATAAAATGGACAACCTGCAAAAAATGGATAAATTCTTAGAAAAGTACAACTTTCCAATACTGAACCACAAACAAACAGAAAATATAAACAGATCAATTATAAGCAATGAAATTGAAACTTTGATTAAAAATCTTCCAACAAACAAAATTCCAGGGCCAGATGGATTCGCAAGTGAATTCTATCAAACATTTAGAGAAGAGCTAGCACTCATCCTTCTCAAACTTTTCCAAAAAAAACTGCGGAGGGAGAAATACTCCCAAACTCATTCTACAACACCACCAGGATACCAAAACCAGACAAAGATATCATAAAAAAAGAAAATTACAGGCCAATATCATTGATGAACTTAGACATCAAAATCCTCAATAAAATACTAGCAAACTGAATCATTGAAAGAAATATATACCATGATCAAATGAGATTTATCCCAGGGATATAAGTAAGGAAATAAGTAAGTGTTAGTTGCTCAGTCATGTCTGACTCTTTGTGACTCCATGGACTGCAGCCCACCAGGCTCCTCTGTCCATGAGATTTTCCAGGCAAGGATACTGGAGTGGGTTGCCATTTGCTTTGCCAGGGGATCTTCCCAACCCAGGGATCGAACCCAGGTCTCCTGCACCTCAGGCAGATTCTTTACCAACTGAGCTACAAGGGAAACCCCAGGGATATAAGGATTCTTCAATATATGGAAATCAGTCAATATGATTCATCATATTAACAAATTGAAGAATAAAAACCACATGATCATCTCAATAAATGCAGAAAAAGCTTTTGACACAATTCAACATTCATTTATGATAAAAAAGAAAAAAACTCCCCAGAAAGTGGGCATAGAGGGGAACCTATCTCAACATAATAAAGGCCATATAAGACAAACCAACAGCAAACATCATTCTCCATGGTAAAAAATTGAAAGCATTTCCTCCAAGATTAGGAACAAGACAAAGGTGTCCACTCTAACCACTACTATTCAACATAGTTTTGGAAGTTCTAGCCACAGAAGTCACAGAAGAAAAAGAAATAAAATATCCAAATTGGAAAAGAAGAAGCAAAATTGTCACTGTTTGAAGATGACATGATACTATATATAGAAAATCCTAAATAGGCCACCGGAAAACTAGTAGAGCTAACCAATAAATTTCATAAAGCTACAGGATAAAATGTGAATATGCAGAAATTACTTGCATTCCTATACACTAACACTAAAAGACCAGAAGGAGAATTCAGGAAACAATCCCATCGACCACTGCAATGAAAAGACTAAAATACCTAGAACTACATCTACCTAAGGAGGCAAAAGATGGGCTTTCCTGATGGCTCAGTGGTAAAGAATCTGCCTGCAGTCCAGGAGATTCGGCAGGAGTCACAGGTTCTATCCCAGGTCAGGAAGATCCCTGGAGTAGGAAATGGCAAACCACTCTGGTATTTTTACCTGGAAAATCCCATGGACAGAGGAGCCTGGCAGGCTATAGTCCACAGGGTCGCAAAAGAGTCAGACACAACTGAGCAACTAAACAACAACAAAGGAGACAAAAGACTTGTACACAGAAAACTATAAGATATTAATGAAAGAAATCAAAGACAACACAGACAGAAGGAGAGATATAATGTGTTCTTGGATTGGAAGAATCAATATTGTGAAAATGACTTTATGACCCAAGGCAGTCTAGAGATTTGATGCAATCCCTATCAAGTTACCAATGGTATTCTTCACAGAATTAGAATAAAAAATTTTACAATCTGTATGGAAACACAAAGGACCCCAATCGCCAAAGCAATCTCAAGAAAGAAAAATGGAGCAGGATGAATCAGGCTCCCTCACTTCAGACTATTCTACAAAGCTAGAGTAATCAAGACAGTATGGTACTGGCACAAAAACAGAAATATAGACGAAAGAAACATGATTGAAAGCACAGAGATAAACCCAGGCACCTATGGTCACCTAATCTATGGCAAAGAAGACAAGAATATACAATGGAGAATAGACAGATTCTTCAGTAAGTGGTGGTGAAAAAACTGGACAACTGCATGTAAAAGAATGAAATTAGAACATTTCCTAACACTATGCACAAAAATAAAATCAAAATGTGTTAAAGACCTAAGTGTAAGACTGGATACTATAAACTCTTAGAAAAAAACATAGGCAGAATATTTTGACATGAATTGCAGCAAGACAGTTTTTGACTCACCTCTTAAAGTAATGAAAATGAAAACAAAAATAAACAAATGGGACCTGATTAAACTTGAAAGCTTTTGCACAGCAAAGGAACCCATAAACAAAATGAAAAGACAACCCTCAAAATGGGAGAAAATATTTACAAGCAAAGCAACTGATGGGGATTAATCTCCAAAATATGCAAATGGCTCGTGTACCTCAATAAAAAAAAAAAAAAATCAAAAAATGAGCAGAAGACCTAAATAGACATTTCTCTAAGACATATAGATGGCCAACAAAGCATGAAAAGGTGCTCAACATCACTAACGATTAGAGAAATACAAATCCAAACTATAATGAGGTATTACCTCATACCAATTAGAATGTCCACCATCAAAAAATCTACAAATGGTAAATGCTGAAGAGGGTGTGGAGAAAAGGGAACCCCTTTAAACTGTTGATGGGAATGAAAATTGACAAAGCCACTTGGAGAATAGTATGAAAAGTCCTTAAAGAACTAAAAATAGAACTACCATATGACCCAGCAATTCCATTCCTGGACATAAACCCAGAGAAAACAATTCAAAAAGATATATGCACCCCAGTATTCATTGCAGCACTATTTACAATAGCTAGGACATGGAAGCAACATAAATGTCTATCAACAGAGGAATGGATAAAGATGTGGTACATGTATACAATATAATATTACTCAGTCATCATAAAAAGGAATTAAACAGTGCCATTTGAAGAGATATATGGACCTAAAGACTGTCTTAAAGAGTGAAGTAGATTCTTCAGTATTTGCAAATTAATGTGATATACCATATTAACAAATTGAAAGATAAAAACCATATGATTATTTCAATAGGTGCAGAGAAAGCCTTTGATAAAATTCGACACCCATTTATGATAAAACTCTCCAGAAAGTAGGCATAGAAGGAACATACCTCAACATAATAAAAACCATATATGACAAACCCACAGCAAACATCCTCAATGGTGGAAAATTGAAAACATTTCCTCTAAAATCAGGAATAAGACAAGGGTGCCACTCTTACATTACTATTCAACAGAGTTTTGGAAGTCCTAGCTGTATCAATGAGAAAATAAAAGGAATTCATATTGTAAAAGAAGCAAAACTGTCACTGTTTGTGGATGACATAATACTTTACATACAAAACCCTAAAGATGCCACCAGAAAATTAATAGAGCTAATCAATGAATATAGTAAACTTGCAGGGTATAAAATTAATACACAGAAATCCCTTGCCTTCCTATATGCTAACAATGAAAAAATCAGAAACAGAAATTAGGGAAACAATCCCACTCACCATTGCAATGAAAATAATAAAAAACTTGGGAATAAATTTACCTAAGGAAACAAAAGTCCTATATACAGAAAATAATAAAACACTGATGACACAAACAGAAGGAGAAATATACCATGTTCTTCGATTGGAAGAATCAATATACTGAAGATGAATATACTACCCAAAGCAATGTACAGATTCAGTGCAATCCCTACCAAACTACCAATGGTATTTTTCACAGAACAAGAACAAATAATTTCACAATTTGTATGGAAACACAAAAGACCCTGAATAGCCAAAGAAATCTTGAGAAAGAAGAATGGAACTGGAGGAATCAACATTCCTGACTTCAGACTATACTACAAAGCTACAGACATAAAGTTAGTATGGTACCAGCACAAAGACAGAAATATAGATCAATGGAACAAAACAGAAAGTCCAGAGATAAATCCACACACCTATGGACACCTTATCTTTGGCAAAGGAGGCAAGAATATACAATGGTGGAAAGACAATCTCTTCAACAAGTAGTGCTGGGAAAATTGGTCAACTATGTGAAAAAGAAAGAAACTAGACCTCTTTCTAACACCATACACAAAACAAACTCAAAATGGATTAAAGACCTAAACGTAAGACCAGAACCTATGAAATTCTAAGGAAAAAACATGGGTAGAACACTCTCAGACATAAATCACAAGACCCTCTCTGACCCACCTCCCAGAGTAATGGAAATAAAAACAAAAATAAACAAGTGGGATTAATTAAACTTAAAAGCTTTTGCACAATAAAGGAATCTATAAGCAAGGATAAAAGACAGCCCTCATAATGGGAGAAAATAATAGCAAACAAAACAACTGACAAACAATTAATCTCCAAAATTTACAAGCAGCTCATGCAGCTCAATACCAGAAAAATGAACAACCCAATCAAAAAAATGAGCAAAAAACCTAAACAGACATTTCTGCAAAGAAGACATACAGATGGTTAACAAACACATAAAAAGATGTTCAACATCACTCATTATTAGAGAAATGCAAATCAAAACCACAGTGAGGTATCAACTCACACCGGTCAGAATGGCCATCATCAAAATGTCTACACACTCAAACAGAAATCACTTATTTAACACTTACAATGAAAAATTCCTATAAACTTACAATGAAAAATCAGAAAGAGAAATTAAGGAGTCAGTCACATTCACCACTGCAACAAAAATAATTAAACATCTAGGAATAAACCTACCTAAGGAGACAAAGACTGTATACAGAAAATTATAAGACATTGATGAAAGAAATCAAAGATGACATAGACAGATGGAGATATACTCCATGTTCCTGTGTTGGAAGAACCAACATTGTGAAAATGACTAAACTACCAAATGCAACCTATAGATTCAATGCAATCCCTATCAAATTACCAATGGCATTTTTCACAGAACTAGAACAAAAAATTTCACAGTTCATATGGAAACACAAAAAACCCCAAATAGACAAAGCAGTCTTGAGAAAGAATAATGGAGCTGGAGAAATCAACCTTCCTGACTCCAGATTATACTACAAAGCTACAGTCATCAAGATAGTATGGTACTGGCATAAAAACAGAAATACAGACCAATGGAACAAGATAGAAAGCCCAAAAATAAACCCACACACCTATGGGTATCTTTTTTTTGACAAAGGAGGCAAGAATATACAATGTGGCAAAAATAGCCTCTGCTGGCTGCTTCTCCTCCTGCCTTCAATCTTTCCCAGCATCAGGGTCTTTTCTAATGAGTCGGTTCTTCGCATCAGGTGGCCAAAGTGCTGGTCAGAATGGCCATCATCAAACAGTCTACAACAGTAAATGCTGGTGTGGAGAAAAGGGAACCCTTTTGTACTGTTGGTGGAAATGTAAATTGATACAACCACTATAGAAGATGGTATGGAGATTCCTTTAAAAAACTAGGAATAAAATCACCATATGACCCAGCAATCCCACTACTAGGCATATACCCTGAGGAAACAAAAATTGAAAAAGACACATGTACCCCTATGCTCATTAGAGAACTATTTACAATAGGTGGAACATGGAAGCAACTTGGATGTCCATCAACGGATGAATGGATAAAGCTGTGGTACACATATACAATGGAATATTACTCAACCATAAAAAGGAAGGGATTCCCTCATAATTCAGTTGGTAAAGAATCTGCCTGCAATGAAGGAGACCCCAGTTCGATTCCTGGGTCAGGAAGATTCCCTGGAGAAAGGAAAGGCTACCAACTCCAGTATTCTAGCCTGGAGAATTCCATGGACTGTATAATCCAGGGGGTCTCTGGACACGACTGAGTGACTTTCACTTTCACTTTTCACTTTCATAAAAAGGAATGCATTTGAGTCAGTCCTAATGAGAGAGATGAACCTAGAACCTATTATACAGAGTGAAGTATGTCAGAAAGATAAATATCATATACTAATGCACATACATGGAATCTAGAAAGATGGTACCAATGAATTTATTGGTAGGGCAGCAATGGAGAAACAGACATAGAGAACAGACTTACAGACATAGGCAGGGGTGGGGAAAAAGAGGGTGAGGTGAATGGAGAGAGTAACATGGAAACTTACATCACCATATGCAAAACTGACAGCCAATGGAATTTGCTGTCTGGCTCAGGGAACTCAAACAGGGGCTCCGTATCCACCTAGTGGGGTGGGATGGGGAGGGAGACGGGAGGGAGGTTCACAAGGGAGGGGATACATGTATACCTATGGCTGATTTATGCTGATGTTTGACAGAAAATAACAAAATTCTGTAAAGCAATTATCCTTCGATTAAAAAATAAACAAATTAAAAACAATAACAACTAAAACAAAAGATGTCTACTAACACTAAATGCTGCACAGCATGTGGAAAAAAGGGAATCCTCTTACACTGTTGGTGGGAATGCAAATTGATACAGCCACTATGGATAACAATATGGAGATTCCTTTAAAAGTTGGGAATAGAACTATTCTATGACCAAGCAATCCCACTGCTGGTCATGTACCCTGAGCAAATCAGAATTGAAAGAGGCACATATACCCCAATGTTCATTGCAGCACTATTTAAAATAGCCAGGACATGGAAGCAACCTAGACATCCATCAGTAGATGAATGGATAAGGAAGCTGTGGTACATACACATGATGGATTATGACTCAGCTATGAAAAGGAAAGCATTTGAGTCTGTTCTAATGAGGCAGATAAAACTGAAGCCAATTATACAGAGTGAAGTAAGTCAGAAAGAGAAAGACAAATAATGTATATTAACACATATATATATAATTTAGAAAGATGGTACTGACAATCCTACATGCAGAGCAGCAAAAGACACAGACATAAAGAAAAGACTTTTGGACTCAGTGGGAGAAGGCAAGGGTAGGATGATTTGAGAGAATAGAACTGAAACATATACACTACCATATGTAAAACAGATGACCAGTGTGAGTTTGATGCATGAAGCAAGGCATCCAAAGCCTGTGCTCTGGGACAACCTAGAGGGATAGTGTGGAGAGGGGTCGGGGTGGGGTTTGGGTTGGAGGGGAACACATGTATACCTATGGCTGATTCATGTTGCTGTATGGCAGAAATCATCACAGTATTGTAAAGTAATTATCCTCCAGTTAAAATAAATTAATTTAAAAACAGAAAATAAATTCAATAGGAAATCTTAAAATCAAAACATATCTTGGTGTTTAAATTTTACTTAAGCATAGGCATGCTAAATTACTACCTATAGATATGATGTCTCTTTCTATAAGTCCCTTTTAACTCTTCAATGTTGATTTTCTATTAAAATTAGTTCCAATTTGTAGATCTACCAAAAAAAAAAAAAAAGAGTGGAGCAACTCAGAAAAATGAATACTGTATATTAACACATATATATGGAATATAGAAAAATGGCATAGATTATCTTATTTGCAAAGCAGAAATAGAGACACAGGTGTACAGGTAGAGAACAAGTGTTTGGATACAAGGGGGTGGGAAGAATTGGGAGATTAAGACTGACATATATATACTATTGATACCATGCACAAAATAAATAAACAATGAGAACCAACTGTATAGGACAGGGAACTCTGATCAATTCTCTGTGGTGACCTAAATGGGAAGGAAATCCAAAAAAAGAGGGGCTATATATAAACACACAGCTGATTCACTTTGCAACTATACTCCAAAGAAAATTAATAGGCAAACAGGAAACAGTAATTCAAGAAGAAAATCATATAGTCCTGAAAATACAACAGGGGTGGTAGGAATTTTGTTAAGGGAGATTGTGTGCCTCACCCACTGGGAGAAGTGAGAATTCAGCTCTACCCAATCATTTTCAAATGCAAACAACAAGCTAGATATTTAGGGTGTAAAGATGTTTAGATTTTCATATAAAATTTCTCAATTGTTCAATGTTGATGGAAATAAAATTTAATCCTGTCCGTGTTTAATGATCTGCACTCTAGGTTAGATTTACAAAAAATTATTTTACCTCTTTGGAGTAATTCCCCAAAGTCAAATTATAGTTGGTCTTAATCTTTCATATTTAGCCCTAAAATTTTATTTTTCTATCAATCTAATTCTATTCTCAGTCACTAACACTGGTAACAAGAAATCAAAAAAAGAAAATATAATCATTAGGCAGTTACAATTAGTGATGTGATTACATTATCTCTTTAGCAAGGAGGTATTGCAAAGCTCATAATTTACACATGGCCTTTTATATTACAAAGCTCTTCAACTCTTAGTAGTGAACAATAGACTTAATGATGAAAATCGAGATGCATAATGATGTAAATCATATGAGTAAAGGCAGATTAGAAATCATATTTGGAAACTAAGTAAACTCAATTATCTACATTGAAGCTTTCATCTTGTTATCAAGGTCATTTATTGTACTTCAGTATTCACAAATAAAGTTGCCATCTTATAGAGCTGATAGAAAAATGAAAGTAAAAGTTGCTCAGCTGTGTCTGACTCTTTACAACCCCATGGACTATACAGACCCTGGGATTCACCAGGTCAGCATACTGGAGAGGATAGCTTTTCCCTTCTCAAGAGGATCTTCCCAACCCAGGGATTCAACCCAGGTCTCTTGCACTGCAGGCGGATTCTTTACCAACCGAGCTATCAGGGAAGCCCAAAGTGAAAATCACTCAGTTATGTCCAACTCTTTGTGACCCCCATGGACTGTAGCCTGCCAGGCTCCTCTGTCCATGAAATTCTCCAGGCCAGCATATTGGAGTGAGTAGCCATTCCCTTCTCCAGGGAATCTTCCCAACCCAGGCAATCAAACCCAGGTCTCCTGCATTGCAGGCGGATTCTTTACCATCTGAGCCACCAGGGAAGCATGTTTATGGGACAAGAATTAGAGAAAATGCTATGTTTTATTGTTTTCTTTTATCTCCCTAAGAGATGTTGTAATAACAAGGAGTAATTTGGGAATGGATCAATTTAAACATTTATTATGTGGTTTATATGTTAAATTTGAAATGTTGTCAGTTTTTGAATAGCAGAGACACCATACATAAAAGTAAACAAAAAATAATATACTGAGCCATGTTTAATATATGGGTCAATTCTCTAGTCCTTGGGCTTTTCTGATCTCTTTCTGCTGCTCTGAAATGGATTAATAAAACCAGCTGTCCTTGATTTTCCAAAAGAGATAGATTACAGAAACGGCAAGTGAGAACAGTAAACAAATTCTGGTCAGCCCCAACTTGTAAACCCCCAAAATTCTTTTCGGGGTTATTATGTACTGTAACATTCTGTGACCTTCAAAATGACCTCCTTTTGGAGAAAAGAAAGTTAAATATAAAAAGAAAAAACATTATTTTCCTCCTTGCTATATGACGCACTTTCCATTCTGTGACATGCCTAGATTTGCATATGTGCAATTCTGGGCAGCATTATTTTCTGAAAATGCAAAAATGAGATGAAGGAAATATTTGACTGCATCAAACACAGTGAAAGGAACCTTCAGTGATGTCTGTAGTCAGTCTCCCTGATTCACATTTTGGTATCTTTTAACATTATTTCATCTTTTACATTTACATGAGGACAGCAACTTAACAGGAGGGTTCCATTAGTTAGATCACTCACACTGATGAAAGTATCTTTTAAACATAGCAAAAGAAGAATTTCAATTGAATTAGGAAATGCCATATCTTGGACAAAAATTAATGTTTTCTTGACCTGACTGGTTTTGATAGACAGAATAAGATATCAGTCCTCAAAATTACTATAAATAGTAGTCATGCAGTCCTTCTATTATGCTTCTTTCTGATGATATTTTTCTGCAAGTAATACATTTACACAAATACGCTGGATCCAATAGTTTCTTAGTTAAGGCCAGATTTGCATGGTGACCCATAGGTTCATTCAGCAAGTGAATAATATAAGCAATAAATGTGTTTCTGAAAAAGGAAAATATATTGTCACTAAATTGTTTCTCACTTAAGGTTTTTGCTCTATGTAAATATAATTGCTATTCCTATAAGTTAAAACATTTTATTAATAGTGATATCAATACATGTACATAGTTATCATATTATGTGTACTACTTTATTGCATTGTCTTGGTAAAATTAGCTGTTATCAAGCTGAGGAATAATTTTTATCTTATTAATTCACCTCTTTATCTCCTGTGCTTGTAAGAGACAGTGTGGTAAAAGTTTGGGATCTGGGTAAATAACTCTTATTGAATAGTCCTGAACAAATTACTTAGCCCTTCTAGATTTAAGGTGCTCCATCTGTCAACTGAGAAAAATATTACCTCTTTGAGAAGCTTGTTGTGAGGAGAACAATGATATCATGTATGCGGCACAGATGCTAGAAAGTTGTAAAACCTACTGTCCCTTCCTAGCACACAACTGAGTTGACACTTCACAGCCAATCTGATCTCCACAGTAACACACAGCTGGTTCTTGTCAATGGAATATAAGAAGAAATGAAGTGTGTCACCCTGGAACCAAACAATTTTTCTTAGATTTTCTTCAATTTCCTATGACTTCTCTATGCAGACCCTCTCCACCTCTAAAATGCTATATCCTCACTAGGTACTGTCAGAGAAACCTTAGAATTTAAAATTCAAATGTGGGATTTGTTTTAATAGTTAAATCATTTTTAAATTGAAGTAGGGGCTTCCCAGGTGGCACTAGTGGTAAAGAACCCACCTGCCAATGCAGGTTAGACTTCAAAGATGCAGGTTTGATCCCTGGGTTGGAAAGATCAGCTGGAGGAGGACATGGCAACCCACTCCACTATTCCTGCCTGGAGAATCCCATGGACAGAGGAGCCTGGCAAGCTGCAGTCCATAGCGTCTCACAGAGTTGGACACAACCGAAGTGACTTAGCATGCACGTGTAGTTGATTTACAATATTATGCTAGCTTCTCCTGTACAGTGATTTTGTTATATATATACATACATGCTGCTGCCGCTAAGTCGCTTCAGGCGTGTCCGACTCTGTGCGACCCCATAGACAGCAGCCCACCAGGCTCCTCCCTCCCTGGGATTCTCCAGGCAAGAATACTGGAGTGGGTTGCCATTTCCTTCTCCATATATATACATATATTAATATTAATATATCACAATATATATTAATATAGATTCTTTTCCATATTCTTTCCCATTATAGATTATTACATGACATTGAATATAGTTCCCTATGCTATACGGTAGGACCTTGTTGTTTATCTGTTTTATATGTAGTAGTTTGTATCTGCTAATCTGAAACTACTAATTAATCCCTCCTCCACATTTAACCTTTGACAGCTAGAAGTTTGTTTTCCATGTCTGTGAATGTTTCTGTTTTGTAAATAAGTTTATTTTTATCATGTTTTAGGTTTCTCATGTAAGTGATATCATGTGGTATTGTCTTTCTGTTTTAACTTATCTTAGCATGATCATCAGATCCATCCATGTTGCTGCGAAATGCATTATTTCATCCTATTTTATGGCTGAGTAACATCGTATTGTATATATGTATCTCATCTTTTTTCCCTTCATCTATTGATGGACATTCAGGTTGCTTCCATGTTTTGGCTATCATAAACAGTGCTGCAGTGAACACTGGGGTGCATGTAGATTTTCAAATTAGAGTTTTCTCCAGATATACCCAAAAGTGGGACTGCTGGATCATATGCTAGATCATAAGAAACTCTAATTTTCATTTCTTAAGGAAACTTCATACTGTTAAGAACCTTCATAATGTTTTCCATGATAATCATACCAACTTGCATTCTAAAGTGGGATTTTTAAATGTAGTATATTAATTAGTTCAGTTCAGTTGCTCAGTTGTGTTCAACTTTTCAACCCCATGGACTGCAGCATACCAGGCTTCACTGTCTATCATCAACTCCTGGAGCTTGCTCAAACTCATGTCCATCGGGTCGGTGATGCCATCCAACCATCTCATCCTCTGTTGTCCCCTTCTCCTCCTGTCTTCAATCTTTCCCAGCATCAGGGCCTGGTCTCTTCCAATGAGTCAGTTCTTCACATTGGGTGGCCAAAGTATTGGAGTTTCAGCTTCAGTATATTAATATTCAGTATAAATACAATGTCATATCACTAATAACAGGTCTTTAAATGAAGTAGGAATGTCATCTTTTTTAAGTTAAAAGTCTAAAGGAGTATATTTTTGCATTTGACTCAGTTTGAAAATGTTGAAAACTTGATGAAGCGAAACATTCTAGGAAAACATCAACTATAAAGAAAGTTGCTCCTACATTGAGACATCTATAGTGTAACTTTGGTTATATCAAAGAGTATAAATTAGTCTAAGGACTTTAAAGAAGCATCTAGTCAAATACATTATCTTTATAAATAAGGAATTTTCATCCCAGAAAGGACAAATGACTTCTCCTTGGCCATTCCTGGCCCAGCACTCTTTACCTAATGCATTCATTTTCCTCTCCTGAAACCAAAACTAATTTTCTAAATTGAAGGCTAAAAATAAAAATCTTTTACTTTGCAGTCTTTCATACTGATTTAATTTAATAAATTAGGTTGCTTCAAGTAGTTTGAAAAGCTTATTATTGACTAAAATGGGCTCACAACTTACTGTGGCTCAAAAACTGAAGACTGTAGGACTGGTGCTGAAGTTGTTTATTTTTCTTCTATCATTTAGACTTAATTATTTTGTTCATTCCAAACATTCTTAATGAAAAAATTACCATTAATTTTTTTATGTTTTGATTTCCCTTTTTATTTCTCCCAAAATAGTTTACTTCAGTGATATAAAGTTTACATGTGTCTCCTTGGTTTGCCAAAGACATATAAATTAAAATACAGCCTAGAAAGTGGGAGCTATTTTTCTCTTTTTCTATTTGGAGAATTATCTGGCCAGTAGGTATACACTAATATTAGCAAAGAAGTTTAAATTTGAGCTTAGTATGAAGAAAAAATAGAGCGTTGAGATGTGAAGTAGGTATAGCCCATCCAAAAAACCTCAGGACAGTCAAGGGCATGGTGGGAGAAGAACAGACACGGTTTGAAGGTATAGGGTGGATTACATACACTTTAGAAACCAAGCAACTAACATGAACTTCATCCTCAGAGCTGGCTTTCTAAAAATTGTGGTCTGCATACCACTCTTGAAAAGTAAGATGAATTTAGCAGTTCACATTTGTTTTTTTTTTAACTTTAGCATGTATGCATTTCTTCTAATAGAAATCAAGAAAACATAACTTGCACATGAAATCAAAGCCAGGAAAGGTGGATTAAAGACAAAAAGGAGGCAAGTAATATTTAATGTAATGGGAATACCAAAAAATTATGAAACATTTGTAACATTATGTAGACATAATGTTATGAAACATTTGTAACCATTATGTAAACAATTATGTTTACATTTCTAAATATGATACGGAAGATTTAGTGGTTTTCGAGACTTAACATGGTGATCATTTTGAAATGTGTAGAAATATAAAATCACTGTATTGTGTACAAGGAACTAACATAGTGTTATAGGGCAATTATACTTTAAAAACAAACAAGCTCATAGAAAAAGAGATATTTGTGGTTACTAGAAGTGGGAGGAGGGAGAATTGGATGAATGTAGCCAAAAGGTACAAACTTTCAGTTGTAAGATAAATAAGTACTAGACATGTAATGTACAACATGACAAATTTAATTAATACTGCTATATGTTAATTATAGCACACAAAATCATGTTATATTTACAAGAGAGTAAATCCTATGAGTTCTCATCGCAAGGAAAAAAATTTGCTTTCTGTTTCTTTAATTTATTATATGAAATGATTGATGTTCCCTAAAGTCATTAGGATAATCATTTCATTTCATGATCTATTTACAGCAAATCATTGTGCTGTATACTCATACAGTGTGTGCTCAGGTGCTCAGTCATATCCGACTCTGCGACTCCATGGACTGTAGCTCCCCAGGCTTCCCTATCTATGGAATTTTCCAGGCAAGAATACTGGAGCGGGTTGCCATTTCCCTCTCCAGGGGATGTTCCCAACCCAGCGGTAGAACCTGTGCCTCTTGCGTCTCCTGCATTGAATGGCAGTTTCTTTACCATTGGGCCACCTGGGAAGCCCTGAACTTATACAGTTCTGTATGTCAATTTTATCTCAGTAAAACTAGAAGAAAGAAGATCCAACATTTTTCTAATGAGTAACAACATGATACATTTCTTTTTGATTCATAATAATGGCAATGGGATCCCAAGAATGTAGGCTCCCCTAAGAAACTCATTTGCCTATTTTTCTAGCCCACATTTCAAAACACTAACATTAGGAATAAAGCCTTGCTTGATACCATATTGATTTCACATAGATAATTTGGTGAACTGGCCATGGCAATATGACTAGAAATAACCAGATCTCCAACTTCAAAGCAAACAATGAGTAATGGAAAAAATAAATAAGAGAGTTCTGCATTGCTTATTTAATTGAGAGAAATTTTATGGCTTTGTCAATATAATTGTCACAAGCAATCCATTTTATAATTACCTACAAATCAACAACTCTAAGCAAACCACCAGACTAGTAGAATCATGGATACAAAGACGATTATAAGAAGGCGTCCACTGGGAAGACTAATTGGAGTGAGAGGGCAGAAAAGAGGGAACAACTGTCCAAAAAATACAAGGCAGAAATTATGTTTTTATAAGATGGGTGAAAATGCTCTGAGTTTGATAATGATGATGGTGCTTTCTATTTAATGAGTCCTTTCTATGTGTTAGGCACAGTTTTAAGTATTTGTAATGGATTATTTTACTTATTCCTGAGAGTAACCCTGTAACCTTGATGGTATGTGTGTGTGTTCAATAATGTATACAAATCAATGTTGAAACCTGAGTTGCCAGCTGTAAAAGTGCACATTCTTAAAAACGGTTCCGGGTTGTTTAGGCATTACCATCTGTAAAGGCCTCATCGAAGAGAAATCATTTATTTATGTTTTAAATTCATAAAGAAAGTAGGGATGAGCTGACAAGCCATTCAAAAGAGAAAAGATTGAAATTCAACATGTATATAGGATTGGCTATTTATATTCAGGAAAACATAGAGTAGTTCTGTTAGCAGCTGAGAAATTATGGAAAACCAAGCTGGGAAGTTCCCAAGATCTCAGGGGCTTATATATTAGGAACAAATTTTATTGTTGTTTTCATTTAGTCACTAAGTCACGTCTGACTCTTCTGCCATCCCATGGACTGTAGCTTGCCAAGCTTGTCTGTCCATGGCCTTTTCCCAGCAAGAATACTAATGTGGGTTGCCATTTCTTTCTCCAAGGGATCTTCCCAACCCAGTGACTGAACCTGTGTCTCCTGCCTTGGCAGGAGGGTATTTTTTTTTACTGCTGAGCCATCAGGGAAGCCCAGGATAGCTTGTGCTTAATTGAATCTCCTGAATTCTTGGGATATGAGGAAAGTTGTGGTTCAGGAAGACTCACTGGGCCACAGTGCAAATAAAAATAGTGCAGTGACTAAGAGCATGAGTCTGAAAGCAAACCACCTGAATTCATGTCCCAGCTGCCGTATCTGATCCCTGTAATAAACGAACCCCTAGAATTCCATTTCCTTATCCACAGTGGTCCCCTCAGTGTTAATGACACTAAGAATGACTGTAGTTATAAGAATTAAAGTAGGTCATTTATATAAAGTGTTTGCTATGGTACATGTAGTTAGTGCTCAGTAAGTGCTAGCTTTTATGATTAATGTATAAAGGATAGGCTGGAGGAAAGAGACTGACAGCAGGAACGTGGTTTAATAGGCTCCCAACACGGTCCAGATGAGAAAAGACAAAATCGTGAACTAGGACAGTGGCAGTGGCAATGGAAAAGAGGACAGTTACACAAGATATTTCAGAGGGCTGAGTGTCTTCGTGATTCATTAGATGTGGGAGGCAGGCATGTGACTCTGAGTGTTCACGCCTGGCTCACTGAGACAATGATGGTGCTGTTACCAGATATAGAACAATCAGGAAGAGATGGTTTGCAGAGAAATCATGGATCCAGAATCTATTTTGATGTATTGATCATGGAGTCTAGGTATTCGTCAAGCCTTATCAATCCACCACCAAGGCAATATTTTTCTCAAGAGTGATGCAGATAAGTGATAAAGATGATTCAGGTGGTGTATATAGAATTATCACACAGCATTGAATTATATGTAAGAGAATTCCTTCCTGCTTCTTCTATCCTCCAGTTTAAATCAAAGAAGTGTTTTACTTTGATGCTAGTTATCTTTTCCCTTTTCTCTTTCTTCTCTAACATATTCAGAATCTGGGAAACACAAATATGTGCACTTAAAATTTAAGAGCATTTCTTTATTTTTCATTATATTGATCAATTTCTATTTATGTCAAATGCTTCTGGTTTTCCAATTATGGTCCTAATATGAACTTCCTTTTAAAAAATTCATTTTATTAATAACAAGGAATCAATTTAAAGAAAAAAATACTAAGGAACCCACAGAATAATCATTACTTAGATATAACAAAATCATGAAAGGTGAACTTGAATGAGAGAAGGTTAGAAATCCATACAGTAAACTAGGTCAAATTTCAGGTAATATTCTTGCCTAGTTTTGCCAGTTTTCTCAAAAGAAGACACACTCGCTGTAAATCTAAGAGAAAACCACATTGTTGTAATGACCAGGATTCAAAAATCTATAATTGTGATCTTCTGATAACTTCCCAAGAAAGTTGTTAATGTAACTTCCTTGTAGGTATTAACTAGTTATGGAGCTATGTGCTGAAGATAAGAATGGCATCAGAAATAAAACAAAGGAACGCATAGAAACTTTGGATCATTACACAATCAACTGTTACAAGAATCAGGATGCTCCTCAGCATTGGTGTTAAGTTTCAATTCAGTCCGTTTCCTTCACAGAGGCAACTGAAACGGTACCACACACAAAAACAAGCCAGCAAGAGCTGGGAGTGGACAAAAAGACCAAGATGGAGGCTAACTTCCATATTAAATTTCATAAGGAATTGATGCAATCAATAAATGATGCTATTCAAAATCAACTCTGATATCAATACAGGTTTGCTTTGATTTCTCTAGGAAGAAAAATAGCCTAGTGATACCTTGATAAATTTTCTTGCCATGCTTTAAGTAAACAGATTATTTTCTTTTGGAAGTATCTCTTATTAGACAGTAAATACTCCTCATTCTCAGTATGAGACTTTGGGGAGGGGATACTATTAAACCCTATGATGTCAAATCAACACTTCCCTTACCATTAGCTGGTTTTAAGGCCATTCTGGGCTCAAATGACTAAATAAAATATCTGCTAGTCATAAGTTTGTGGGTTCTGTTTTAGGGTGCTATAATAACTATAGAGATATGAATACACAGCAGAATTTAACACCCTTTTTCTTGTTCTGGAAGCATGCAGACTTAGAGAATATTTTTACATATGTTCTTTCACAGATGGAAGACCTGTTCTAAGACAATCCTGAATCTGTTAATAGGGACCAAAATAAGGACTGTTCTAGTACTTGATGGTCAGGATTTCCAGTGAATAAGAGAACATAAGGCCACGTTTTTAAAAATAGACTAGAGCAGTTCTTTGATTTTCTTTCAGATTCTATTTGCTACTTAAGAGTGTTTTGTTGTTGTTGTTGTTTTTTTAAAGAAATCTGAAAATGCCAAAAACAATATTAGGGCCAGATAGCTTTGATTTAAAGGATGGTATTTATGAAGGTAGAATCTTAAATTTCCATTTTTGTCTAGGTTTTTGTTTCTTTCTGTACAGTAGACCAAAGCCTTTTAGTCAACACAAAAATGTCCTATGAATTTCAGGGGAAGAAAAATTAGTATGTGTAAATAAATAATCAGGAAGCGACTTAACTCAAGGAAACAAATACAAAAAGATACATCTTAATAGATGGTAAGTTGTGAACACGATGTTTATATTTGAAATTAGGAAATATTTAAATTCACATAGCTTTCAAAAGCAGTAGCTGTAGTAATTTTTATGGAGTTTGTACTCAGCATTGCAAAGGGTTTGTATGAACCTATACCCACCCATGAGATAGATATGGTCTAGAAATATGTCTGATTTGTCCCACGTGTTTTTAATACTGTTAAAATTATGACAGTTGATATAAGATTATAGATTTTTAGTTTTTCTTGAAAAAACTGAAGCCCTGACCACATTAGGCCCCAGATGTACTTGATAATTATAATCAATATTATTAGGCACTACTACTTATTGAATATTCAGGTTTTATTCTAAGCATTTTGTCTGGTTTTTTTCATACATGCAATATGCCTATGAGGCAGATCTTTTTGTGCACACTGTTTCTCTGAGAAAGCTGGTCTCCTGAGAAATTCAGTAATTTCTTAAAATTTATAGCTGGTAACTGATTGAGTTGAGACTTGAACCCAGGCCTGCCTGACACCAAAACCCAGTCCCTTATTCACAATGAGTCAGTTTAAAACATTTCATTACTGAATAGGGAATTAGTCCATATCTACTATGGCCACTTTTCTGCATTTTTGAAAAGTTAATCTTCCCCATGTGATACTTTAAATGCAGCTATTTCAATATATTATGAAACATATTTCTTAAAAGAAACATTATATCTATGCCTAAGAAATATTTTCTTCTTTTTAAATAATAGACATTGATTTTTCTAAAGAAAATTAAGCAAATGATTTACTTATCCAATTTGAATCTAACTTGCTTTAAATTGATAAAATCCATTTATGTTTATGTATCATGCTAGAATACCAATTATAGTTGTCTCTAGTAAATTAAGACATTTAATTGGCTGAATATCATTTCTAGACGAATACTGAAAGCTTCTAAATTATTTACACCAGAATTTAAACTCTGGAAGGGTCATTCAGAATTATTTTCAAGTGCATCTTACCAGAGGTTGTCTTCACTACTTCAGTGGTATTTCTCAGTCCAACAAATGAAAATTGATAAAGTCTCCAAGACCTTGTGTCACCCACTTCAACAGAACTACGCTTCCACTGATAGACAATTTCTTCACGTGGATAGCCATCTGCCATGAGATAGGAAAACACATTTAAAATTATTAAAAATGAATATACGTAGCAACCACTTTCTATGAACTGAGGGAGATAACCAAAGAAATAGTTGTGACTTGGATGATGAACCTGTATTAAAGAGCATTACAGTAGAGAAAATAAATACAATAACATATCCTAACAGGGAAATCAGATTTTAAAATCATGAGGTCAAAATTACCTGTGAAAAAGCATGTAAACTGCGTATATGGTATACTACACAGTGTTTCTATATACTGTATGAATACTTCACATTGTCTGGGGTAAGATATAAATAGCAGATAGTAAATACTATATACTATATCATATAGTAAATACTACATATGCAGGATATTGTTTATGGTGAAAGGGAGTCAAAAGGGTGAGATTTTGAGTCATGTAGAAACAGAAAATAATGGAAGAAGTATCTAAGACGTCCCTAATGGCTCAGCGGTAAAGAATCTGCCTGCTATGCATGAGATGTGGCAGGAGCCACAGGTTCAGTCCCTGGGTGGAAGGAAAGCAGATTCAAATCCCTCTCCAGGGCATGTCCTTGGAGTAGAAGGTGGCTGGAAAAAATTACCTCAACTATTCATATTATTCTCACTCTCAATTTGTTGAGGCTTCTTTTTAATACATAATTACAATTAAAAGTAGTAAGTAGAAATGCCAAGGGGAAGATCCCTATGAGAACTATGTCGATTCTTTAAGGTTCAGTCATGTTCAGTCAAAACAACAGAAAGCATTCGTGAAACAAATGTTACATGGATAATGTAGTGATTATTGTTTGGTACCTTTTCTTTGCCATAATACCCTAGACAAGTTTCTCAATTTTTCTTCCAAATTATTTGTTTAACTATGGCTGTACTTACATGGGGGTGACTGTACTTATTTTGTGGAATTGCTGGTCAATATGTATTTGTTGAATGGATAAACATTACTATTAAGTAAAGTGTAGAGTAAACTCAAGTAAAATAGATAGACCACAAAACTAGAAATCTTCTCCACTGTATGTCTTCTAATAATTCTGTGGAAAGGTAAGTTTTGATTATGGAGGCTGACTGACTCCTTGGAATAAAATCCCTTGTCTCTTTTATCCTTTGGTTTTGGTCCAACTTTTTGTCCACTATATTTATTAATTTAAAAGAAAGAAAGCAGGATCCCCAGGTTGCTATTGAGAGGGTGGTGGCAGGGTGGTAGGGCAGGATGTGATGGAAACTGAGAACTTAAGAATGATAATATTAAGGAACTTCCTATGGAGAATATGTTGGTGATTGAATTGTTGTGATAGCAATAAGTAATACTAAGTTGATTTTGGGTTCAGAAGAGAATTGTCAATCAGCAACCTGATGGCATAGAAATCACTGTTTCTTAAGTTTTAGCTAACTCAGGAAAGGAGTAGCCTCAGTTGGAAAATTAAAAGAAAATAAATCCCATATCCTAAACCTTAGGGGAATTTTCACTTAAAAATGTTCTATCCTTGGACAAAGTAAAACATATGGAATAAGAATTATAATGATAACTTTTTTCAATATGTATAATATACAATGAATTTTTCCTTTAGCGCCCTCTGTTTTACTTTTCTGTTTTGTTTTTTTGTTTCCCTCTGGAAATGTTTATCAAAACAGGTGATTGCTTTTCTTATCTTTTTTTGAAAGTATTGTTATTATGATTCAGTTTCTTTTTAGGCATCTCCATTACTCCTGGCTGATAAATTATACATATATTAAATTTTTAAAATTCATAGTTTTTCATTCTACCCAATATGTACAATTGAGAGTTCAGAAATAAGGAGGAGGTACGCAATCTAACATGAATACAGAACAGTGAGGCAAATGTGGGGGAAAATGAAGCTTGTTTTTGATTTAGGCAGGAAATACCTATGAAGGTTACTAAAGCTTAATTCCTATTAGAATCATCAAGATCTTCTTGCTATAGGCTATTATCTCATGATAACAGTAATAATCAATAAAATAATATAGCTTTTGGTTGAATCTTATTATGTGGGAGGTAGCATAGGCAGACATTTTACATATATGCACAAAATAATATTGAGGTGAGACAGCTCTTATAATCTCTATGGGCACCTGTGTTGTGGACTCATTGAGAGATTTAGTAATTTGTTCAAGTCTGTAGTGATGGGATTGGGATTTTAACTGGACCCAATAGGGCTTCCCTGATAGCTCAGTTGGTAAAAAAAAAAAAAAAATCTGCCTGCAATGCAGGAGACCCTGGTTTGATTCCTGGGTCAGGAAGATCCCCTGGAGAAGGCTACCCACTCCAGTGTTCTTGGGTTTCCCTTGTGGCTCAACTGGTAAAGAATCTGCCTGCAATGCAGAAGACCTGAGTTCAATCCCTGGGTTGGGAAGATCCCCTGGAGAAGGGAAAGGCTACCCACTCCAGTATTCTGGCCTGGAGAATTCCATGGACAGTCCATGGGGCCACAAAGAGTTGGACACGACTGAGCTAATTTCACTTTCACATGACCCCCAAATCAATCTTTTGCTCACTGGCAGATAACTAGTTTTAGATATTACTAGAACTCCAGATGGAGGAGGTAATTTTTTATTTTATTTTGCTGTGTTTGTTCATTTGCTCAGTCATGTTCCACTCTTTGCAACTCCATGGTCTGTAGTCCACTGGGTTCCTTAGTCCATGAAATTCTATAGGCAAGAATACTGGAGTGGGTAGCCGTTCCTGTCTCCAGAGGATCTTCCCAACCCAGGGATCAAATCCGAAGTCTCCTGCACTGCAAGCAGATTCTTTACCATCTGGGCCACCAGGGAAGCCCACATAGGGAGAAAACAACTAACAAATGTACTGCTAATCTTTTCTGGGCCCATGAAAGAAGTGATATATAATCCACTATTACCTCTTTCTATTGAGACAAGGCCAGGCTTTACAATCCTTCCCAACATAGGCATTCAGGAACTCACTGCCAATTTATTCCAAATTTATGCCCCAATGAAGTCTGTTTGTAATTTCTGATAAAATAGATCCTATTTTTAATGATGAAAGGGATTATCAGAATCTTCAAAGTCAACAACACTGCATAATGCAATTTTGCATTCTAAGTTTCCCAATTAACTGATATTGCAATCAGAAAGACTACTGGTGAGCAGGGATACAGAATACAAAATGAGTAATTACTTACAACTGGAGAATTCCAGGGGGCAGGAATGTTCATCCATTGGAAAATTGTGCAACTGTAACTGGCACTCAGCATCAATTGTCAGTCTAAGTAGAAAGATATGATGCAAAGGTTTTAGACAGTTTAAAAATTTTAAAATATGTATTAGTACACTTTCAAATGACAATTCATTTTTATTCCTAGACAGTATCTCACCCATTCTTATTGATAACACAAGGTGATCCTCACTGAAGAAATTCACCAAGTCCAGGATAAAATTGTATAAGACTTAATGTCCATTTATTTTCCCAGACTAAACAATAAATTCTCACTGACCTCAACTTCACTTATTCAATACTTATTATCCCATTTTTTTTTTTTTTTTTGGCAAATTAACTGCACACATGGGATTTCTCAGTGAATTCACTTAACTTACTTAATAGAACAAACTCTTTTAAGAACTTACGCTCATTTACTGTTTGCATGTAAATGAATGCAGATAATTCTCAGAACTTATCTGCTAATTACAGCAGAACCTTCTACTGTTGTAAGTACTTGTTAGCTTTAAATTACTGTATGTGAGTTTAAAAATACCTGTGTTTCACAACAGAGTATTAAGCGTTCTTAAAAAGGAACACTATAAAGCCATTATATAGGATGTTAAAGAGTAGAGGAGTATCTAGTAGGAATCAGATGTTAAATACATATGCACAGATGTATAAGAAAATGTCTGTCATGGAGTCCCTGAGGTGCTTATTAAACATACAGATTTTCTTTCCCAACTGAGGCTAGAACTCTAGGAAGGATAAAATTTAAAGGAGTCCTAGATGTTTTGACCACATTTGGGGAACTATGACTATAATGTTAAATTGTGATGGTGACAGGTTAATGATATTTAAAATTCTGTATTTGTTAGCTATATTTCTTATAATTACAAATATCAATCTTAACGTAAAAAACTTTATATTTTATAAACATTTTATATTAAAAGTTCAGCATAAATTTAATTTTTCTATGGTATAATAGAGCAATTACTGGTCCTAAGATATAACTAATCATAATTGAGCCCTTAATTGTTGGCATGGCACTAGGTAAGGTGAATTTTTCTCTCATTTAGTAAGTGTTATTATGGCTTTATTATACTTGGACTTGTCCGAAGTGACAAAGCTAGTGTCATGGTTGAGATGTGAGCCCAAAACTGTGTCTCCAAAGCTAGAAGTTTTTATCATTGTCACTCAGTAATTACATGCTCTTCCAAAGAAAAGATAAGCTTTATTCGTAAGTGAAATTATAATTAAATTTGATATTTTATTAGTATCATTTCTCCAATTAAATTGGAATTGTTAAAATTGAAGATAATGCAGATTGCAGATAGTTACACAGATATATATCTATGCACATATATACACATTTGTAACTCATTATAGATAAGCAACAAGAATAAAATCATCTCTTTATATAGATTAGCAAACTCATTCAAATCTGGAATGAATCTCATGAGTGACAATTTTGAGGTGGTTTCCATAATTAAATATTGTATAGTGATTCTCCAAGTTAATAGAAGTGAAAAAATAACTATAATATTATGGGAATGATAAAGGGACTTCAGATAGCATAACTTTACTTAATACTTCAGAAGCTAGACTGAGCTCTTATTTAGCATGCAAAATTTGATTTCCACTAGATTCTAATTCCAATCATTACCTCACATATAATTTAATAAAACCCATTATGAAATCAAAACATATGCAATGAGTTTCTTTTGCAATTGTGGCTATTTTTCCTACTAACTGATGTAACTCTGATGACAAGGGCTATGGATCCAGTTTAAAGTATTGAATTTTATATCTTGAATATTACATATGGCATAAAATATACATCAGAAGGGCATTTAACATGAAATATTTTGAAGCTATAAGATCATGGATACTAAGATCTAGAAGAATCACATTATTCATATTTATTACTGAAAATATATACAAATAATTTAAATGTCTGCTTGTGCTTACATTTTTACTAGGTTCTATGTTAAACACTTTGCATATCACCCCATTTAGTCCTTACTACTACTCTAAGGTAAAAATCATTAACTCTATTTTATAGAAATTTAAAATAAACGAAAGGTGCTCAATTGTAGTACTAGGGTAGGGGCATATGTCATGGCGGTAGAGGTGCCTTCTTTGCCAATAATCCCCATCAATTCTCACCTCATTCCTCTAAATAAAAATGCAACTAAGTAAAAACATCAAACTTACCATACAAATAAAACTTTGAGATATGTCTAGCAGCTAGACCCCTGCTACCAGATAGCTGCCTCTAGTTCTGTACATATTCTGAAGCCTTGCCACTCCTGTAGAAATCCTGGAGAATTGCCCTAATACCTACAAATAATATGATTCAGGAGCGTCCTAGGCGGCCTTATTGGTAACAAACCCGCCTTTCAGTGCAGGAGATGCAGAAGACATGGCTTTGATCTCTGGGTCAGGAAGATCCCCTGGAGGAAGGCATGGCAACCCACTCCAGTAGTCTTGCCTGGAGAATCCCATGGACAAAGATACCTGGCAGGCTACAGTCCATAGGGTTGCACAGAGTCAGACACAACTGAAGCAAGTGAACACAGCACAATATGATACAGAGCTAATCATCAAAGCCAGATTTGTCTCATTCTTAAGTCTGTGTACTTAGCTATTATGTTGACTTCATACCATACTCTCACCTATGAGAAACTTCAACATAAAAAAATTAACTATGCAATTATGAAGTGCTAAGATGATGGCATTAATTTAAGATAAAAACCTGTCAAATGTTGGCTTAATATTTAAGTTCAGAAAGTAAATGATACTTCCTTTTAAAGTTTTCCCCAAGAATATCTATTCCAAAAATAGCACACACACACACACACAAAAGGAAGTCAAACAGCCTATCAATGTAGTGGGGGGTGGATGTTGGGAGATGGAATTCATTCTACTTACACCATTGTGCAGCTAAAAAGAAAAGGATGTACAGATTCCCACATAAAAAAATTCTCCTTTAGTAATGGTTTCCTTGGAAACAGAAACATTTCCAAGCATATCAACTCCTAAGGATTACTATTTTTTAGCGTCCATATTTTAAAGTAGCAGGACATACACATAAAAGCCAAGACTGATGTAAAGGTCAGAAGATCTCACAAAGGCAAGGGAAATTTCATATCCCTGTGAGAAAAGAGTTCCTACGTCAGTCACAGAAAATGTTTTACCTATATCCTTTGAAAAAGTTCATTGATAAGAG
The DNA here is from genome assembly GCF_033118175.1 of Dama dama. NCBI lineage: Eukaryota > Metazoa > Chordata > Mammalia > Artiodactyla > Cervidae > Dama > Dama dama. The sequence continues at coordinate 75,541,940 of NC_083689.1, read as the reverse complement.
AAAAAAGAAAAAAACAACCTAATTTTGTAGCATCACACACTATTTTGCTCAAGCATGCCAATCCTGATTTAGGTTTGACATCTTAGCTCTTTTTGTTCTAAGAGAACATAATTGACCTTTGTTTTATTCCCAACAATTACTCATTTCCTTTTCCAAAAGAATACCTTAAAGTGTAGAGCACTCGACCATCATTCCAAATTCTCAGCATCCTATTAGGGGTGGTTATCCAGTGTGCATCTGCCTTTTTGGAATTTCTGAAGAAAGTGTCTGGAATCCAGATTTTCCCCACCATGTTGCTATTCAGTCGGAGGACTTTAATGGTGCTGTTAAATTTCAGACGTCTGTCATACCATGTTTGGGCAAAAAATATATCAATTGTATATTCCTGTTTTAAAGAAAAAGGTGAAATGGAATATCTTTAATATAGTAGGATTGTATTATAGATCATTTGTTTATATTTATCAATTATGATCTCATTGCCAATACAAAGCAAAGCTACTTTGGGTTTGAATGATCCAAAAGAAAGCAAAAGCTTGGCTAAGGAGACACACCCATCTTTTGCAGACAAGTTAATACATTATGAACAAACAGACCTGTGTAAATGAATTCTGGCAAAAGATCATAGCCTTGGTACAGTTGTTTGCATTTGGTATTTATGGAGAAGAGTTTCTCATGTCATTTTTGGCCAGCTAATTCTTTGTTGTGGGGGCAATTTTGTGTATTTTAGGGTGTTTACTAGCATTCTTAGCTTCTACCCAATAAATTCCAGAAGCACCAACAAAAAATCCCGCCCCCAAGCGGTACAACCGGAAGTGTCTGCAGACGTCGCCAACTGTCCTCTGAGGAAATCAGTCAGGTTCAAAACACCACTGCCTCAGAGTAAAACAGAGTCCGGAACACGCAAAAATGGGTCTAAACTGGAACTCTGCAGTTTAGGTTGCTTCACAATAAATTGAGGACGCCAGAAGATCTAAGCAGCTTGAAGATAGAAAAGGGGAAGACACCCTATACAAAAAACACTTTGTGCCCTGTCTGGCAGATGGCAAAGACTCAGTGTACGGTAACTAATTTCATTTTTTTACTATTACAAATGTCTTTTTTTCTAAACAAGAAGAAATGCACCAATTAAAATATAATCTTTATTACTGTAATAATCTGTCACAGTTTATTGTTAGCCACACAATAAAAAAAAACTGTGACAGATTAGTAGAGTAATATTTTAATTGGTGCATTTCTTCTTATTTAGAAAAAAAAGAAAATTCTGAAAGAGATGGGAATACCAGACCACCTGACCTGCCTCTTGAGAAACCTGTACACAGGCCAGGAAGCAACAGTTAGAACTGGACATGGAACAACAGACTGGTTCCAAATAGGAAAAGGAGTACGTCAAGGCTATATATTGTCACCCTGCTTATTCAACTTCTATGCAGAGTACATCATGAGAAACACTGGGCTGGAGGAAGCACAAGCTGGAATCAAGATTGCCGGCAGAAATATCAATAACCTCAGATATGCAGATGACACCACGGTTATGGCAGAAAGTGAAGAAGAACTAAAGAGCCTCTTGATGAAACTGAAAGAGGAGAGTGAAAAAGTTGGCTTAAAGCTCAGCATTCACAAAACTAAGATCATGGCATCCAGTCCCATCACTTCATGGCAAATAGATGGGGAAACAGTAGAAACAGTGGCTGACTTTATTTTTCTGGGCTGCAAAATCACTGCAGATGGTGATTGCAGCCATGAAATTAAATACGTTTACTCCTCGGAAGGAAAGTTATGACCAACCTAGACAGCATATTAAAAAGCAGAGATATTACTTTGCCAACAAAGGTCTGTCTAGTCAAGGCTATGGTTTTTCCAGTGGTCATGTATGGATTTGAGAGTTGGACTATAAAGAAAGCTGAGTGCAGAAGAATTGATGCTTTTGAACAGTGGTATTGGAGAAGACTCTTGAGAGTCCCTTGGACTGCGAGGAGATCTAACCAGTCCATCCTAAAGGAAATCAGTCCTGGGTGTTTATTGGAGGGACTGATGTGGAAGCTGAAACCCCAATACATTGGCCACCTGATGCGGAGAGCTGACTCATTAGAAAAGACCCTGATGCTGGGAAAGATTGAGGGCAGGAGGAGAAGGGGACAACAGAGGATGAGATGGTTGGATGGCATCACTGACACAATGGACATGGGTTTGGGTGGACCCCGGAAGTTGGTGATGGACAAGAAGGCCTGGCGTGCTGCAGTTCATGGGGTCACAAAGAGTTGGACACGACTGAGCAACTGAACTGAACTGAATCTGTCACAAAACATATTCAAAAAGTGACAAGTGACTCTCATGATTACCCTCATGTACATGATTGACTTTAATCAAAGAAAAGGAAGTTTGATGTGATTTAGACCTGGAGCCGTAACACCCAAGATCTATTTGGCTGTCATATTTAGATTTTATTTACTATTATTTTACAGCTCGATTTTAATCTGTATACACATGAGAAAATTAATGGGAAAAAACCCTTAGTGTTCTTAGAGCATGACCCTAGTGTTTTTAGAATATGAGAGTTGAAGAATGGAAACTATCCATATTTCCTAATCTAATCCCCTTAAGCTATCACCATTTATGATGAAGGATACACACCAAAAAAGAAAAGAAAAGAAAAAAGAAAAAACAAAACAACACCACCAGAAACCACAAGGAGATTGTTTGTTTGCCTAAGAAACACAGCTTGTCAGGATCAAACTAGAATCTTCTTCCTTTGCCTGATTTCTGTTGTTCTGGATTGTATCCTTGCACCCCTGCCCTGTACCTCACTGGAATTGGCTGCATTTCCACTAGGTTAAGTCACACCACTTTGTTTACAATTTAATTCTATATTTGTAGTCCACAAGTAATGAAAGGAGAACCTGTTGTGCTAGTAGATAGAGTAACTCAATAATTTCTGACCTACATTTTGGCGAACACAAACACGTTTTAAAAGTCTTTAAACCATCATTTCATAAACTATGATCCTGGAACAGTAGTTCTGGGTACCAGTATTCCTGAAATTATAAGTTTTGTGTTAAAATAAACTACATGTATAACTGATTCTTCTTAGATATTCACAATCTTCATCATAATTCTAAACAGTCTGAGAAACATGTTGCCATTTGTTTCATGGTTAAACAAGCAAACCTGTTTGCATGGAGGGTGCAGGTGGTGGTACAGTTTTTTTAATCAACCTCGTTGAGAGCAATAAATGGTTTTCATATCTGACTTAGCAGAGTGTCCTTATTGCTTATTTGGTAAATGGTCTTTTAAAGTTACACTATCACTAACGTTATGTTACATTGTTTTACTCTATTCTACTCTATCCTCTTCTGCTCCAAGCTAATTTGTTATTTCAGATTTGGATAGAAAGCTTTATAAAAAATAAAGTTACATTTGTTGTTAAATCTAATGCACTATTTCTCCTCTGAGAAACAATTCTGATTTGAAGTAAAGTGTGACCTCTCCACACCATGCATATTCTAAAACATAGTAAAGCATTATATTTTATTTTATAGTAAGCAATACCTACCAAATAAGCAATGACTGTTGAATTTTAAGATTACAGCATTTTACACAAGTTAATTTTATACACATGATCACATTTCATTTTTAATACAAATCATTAAAAATAATTATATTACAAGAGGGAAAAAAAAAAAGATATGAAAGGTTCTCTCTCTTTCAAATTTTTTGTAAGGATAGTCCTTGTTATTTCCATGGTAACATACTACCTCTCTAGTTTGTTAATGAAATAAACAATTAGAAACTTACCATATTGATAGCGTTCACTGGACCAATGCTATTCACATACATGTCTGTGTGAATTAATGTTGGTTTCACTGTAAAGAGAACCATTGAAATATATGCATATGAAGAGGCATAATGTTTTAACGCTTTAGTCCTTGTTATTCTAGAAATATTTATTTTGCTACATTAGAAGTGATTTATTCACAGCTAATGTGGAGTTAGTGACTAATTCACTACACTTAGCTATTTGCTTTCAAAGAAATGTTTCCTTTTAAACACATTAAGGCATTAACTAAGCATAGCACAGTTTTGAAAGTGATTTTCTTTTTAAGACTATATAAAAATGAATAAGTAAGAAAATACTGCACAGATTTTCCTCTTCTTCAGATATCATGACTTTTATTATTTTTTTCTTAAAGCTCTTCAATCAATTTGGGCATTGTAACCTGACATGCCCCATATAGAAAAATAGCTAACTATTGTGTAACCTAGAGAATAAACTGCATTAGAAATATGAAGTAGACATAAAAAGCAACAAGTATTATGAATTGTTATTGAAATATTGCTCCCTGTTGATTCCTTTTATGACCACTTTATCCTCATTCACCTCTAGCCAACACAAAATCAATCTTCCTCAATGATTTAATGAATTCCGTGACTCATCAAATGAGAAACCATATGGAAACCCAATACACACCTATTTGTCAAAGAGGACTGATAGTAAGAATCATGTAGTATTACATCCATGGTCTAATGAATGCACTCCATTTTCATTTAATATTTAATGAACAAGGATTCATAACATCATTCTGGGCTTCAATTCAATAAGTACATCTCTCTCATCTTTATCCATTTTCCTTGAAGTGCCACACTCCATTTCTCTGTGGGGGATTGGACTCTTCACCTATATCCTTGCCTTCACATTAGTGAGGCTACTTCTCGGACTGTGAACTTTGAGCTTAACCATTTGATTCACACTGGTTAATAATATATGGACAAAGGTGAGTGTGCTAGCTCTAATTCCAAGCATTAAGCCTTACGAGCTTCTATTTTTTTCTCTTGCTCTTTGCTATCATCATGAGAAGGATACTCCTAGCTAGTCTGCTAGTCCCCAGGAGGGGAATGAGAATAAAGCTTTCTTAAATGAGCAGCCTCAACCTGGCTGACCTTAGATTAGGCCACCCCCAGCAAAGTGCCGAATAAATGCTTATTACTCTATACCTCTGAGATTTTGTGCTTGTTCCAGAGCTATAGGTAATCAGTATATCTTTCCTTTCTTTTTTAATTACTTTTGATTGGAGTACATTGATTTCCAGTGTGGTGTTAGTTTCTGCTGTTTAACCAAGTATATCAGTTATACATACAAATACATCTACTCCTTCTTAGGTTCTGTTCTCATTTAGGTCATTACAGATTGAGTAGAGATCCCTATGCTATACAGTAGGTGTGTACTTGGTTTTGGTGTTACTTCATAAAGAAGCTGCCACTTTTTTATTCTCTATAGTCTCTCAGTCTAGGAAATTTCAAATTCCTATTTCTCAAGTTAGCTTGAAAATCATCTTTCTTCATTTTGAACTAATCAATGCTCCATCTACTCCCAGACTTGAATGCAGTTTATTCATTATTTTTACATTGAGTAAAAGTATCATTTATATCCTTCTATTTACTGAAAGAGGCTGATGCTTTCGTCTAATGTGGTAGGCCTCTTCATTTGTATAAAACCCACATCACAAGAGGCTTTAACATACCTCCTATATCAGGTCGAAGTTTATTATCGTATCCTTCCAGGAGGTTGTTTAAGATGACTGTGACATCACCCTCCGGAACTTTTGGAGTCAAGACCCATGTTTTGTTAGAAGCATAATCTTCATAGTCATCATCAGATTTTTGTCTAGTGAGGCTAAGGAAAAAAAAATATTGATCAAGAATCACATAGACTCCATCCAAGTTGACTTTTGGTCACAGACTGTTGGTGGAAAATGAAAAACAAAGTAGGATGGTGGGAATGTGTTACAATGGATTGCAGTGAAATTCTCAGCTGAGGTTTAGTCTAGTTCATTAAACTTCACCAAGGTAGATTAAAATCTATTCAGGTGTACTCTGCGGTTTTCCAGAATGCTCTGTCCTCCCATCTGTAAATATACCATGCTTTAGCAGTTATCTTTGCCTTTTCCTAAATTGATGTTCTTCCTGTCCACCTGCCCAACTTCACAAAGCACTTACTAAGAAAAAAATTACAAGAATTTTGCTGAAAGCAATGCTTAAATGATCATAATCTAGTCTAGGGGTTCAGGCATAAGGTCTACTTCTTTCTCCTTTGAGAAGTTAACTGGTTCCAACCTATTAATGAAAGTAAGAGACTGATAATTAGATTCACTCCCACAAGCCACCAGACAAAGCTCTTCCTCCTCAACTGAACTACTAAAGAGAGCTTCAGCCTTGCTGCGTTTTCTGCCTCCGGGGTGTGTGTATATGTACTTTTCTCCCCTCACTTGCACCAAAAGCCAGTGTGGTTCATTTATCCTTGATTGCTAGGAACCTGGTCCTATGAAGAAAGATGTAGCTGTAGACTTTAAAACACTCTTTATTATGGTATTAGAGTATTAAGTTCCTAAGCTGGAAATTCATACTGATGGTTAAGGTACTATTTATATAATCATAGAAATCAAATTGTCTATTTTGAATGATCAAAAAGTGACATAGTATTCTGTGACTCAGTTTTCTATGCCAAAACCTGTCAGAAAACCCACAACTGAACCCGAAGCTAAGGCTGATTTTGGAAGGATACTGAAATTCCTATAGTTTGCCTCCTCCCTGCCCCAAACTCCATCCCACTGCCCCCGGCACACACATACACATAAGATGATCATAGTTTCCAGACCTAGTGGGAATGCAAAACCTTGCCATTTTCATTTTCATCAATACTCAGTAAATATTGGTTACTTTTGATGTTTATGGTGAAATTAAAAATTATAAAATACTTTCTCATACCAATCCTTATCTTCAGTTTATTTTCTTAAAGATATGGTAAGAATGAATCTTGTCAGAAATCAAATCACTGTCACATTACCCTGAATATACATCATATTCTCAAACCATGTATTATACTCAACTGTCAATATAGATATATATACACAGATATATATTTGTATGTATAGACAGATAGATGACTAAAGATGGTAAGCTGATTTTGTGATTAATTTGGTTTGAGAATGAGGATGGGAGATGAAGTTTTAAAAGTAATCACTGGCATGGATCAACTTAGTAAGTAAGTAATCTTTTTATCCCTTCAAAGCTTTACAATAGGACACATAAAAACTGATTCACACACTCGCATGAAACCTAACATAGCCAATCTTAAATCTTGCGCTTCAGTTAGCATAAGAACTTAAACAAAATTTGAATTTCATAGATCACCCACAGAGGGTATGTGTGAGGGGCTGGACAAAGCTTCAGCCAGCACTCAAAACTACTTCAGTGCAGGCAGAGAGCAGTTGTCTGCAAGGAAAATTCCTCTTAAGCCTCAATTCATCGTTTCTCTGGAGCACGATGAACCCTGTGTAATAGAGTTCTAATCCCATGACCTGAATCCTACTAGTTTAAGAAGGAAAAAAAAAGTTATCTGATAAAGAAAATTTCAAATCCCTCTCATAACTCATTGAGAAAAGAATGTAGTTGACCCATTGGATGTTGGATGTCATCATTATGAAATTTTATCACTGTTTAATTTGTTCAGGCAAAAGTGCCTTTTCAAAAGAATCTCAACCTCTTGCTTCCTTTCCCCTGAAGCTTCTCTCTCTCCCTCCTTCTTTCCTCTCTGAAAAAAAATGTACCCTATCAAAGTTTCTTCAGGGAAAGGAAATACGTATTAAATAGCTATGTTTATTCATAGTACTTACTCATACTAGCAAATAAATAATCCAAGTATGATGGTGCCATGTTACCTTTATTACTATTTTCTGGAAAACCAGGAGGAAAAATACATTAAGTGAAAAGAAAAGGGATACTTCTTTAAAGGAATACTACTTTCTAGAATTTCACCTAGTAATTTTCCTAGAGTCATCATCTGTTGGATGCCAAAATAGTAATCAAATAATTATCTCAGGTAAAAGCGTCAGTGACAGATTTGGGCATACTGTGGGATGTCTACTTAGCCACAAAGAGGTAAAGTGGAGTACAGAAATCAAGAGCATATACTCAGGAGTTAGAAAGTACCAGGTTTGACTTTTGGCTTTATATCTTGCCTGTCACTTACTCTTCTAAGATCTTGGGCAAATGATTTAATCTTGCTAAGCTTCACAAAGTTCTCATCTTTAAAACAGAGTTAATACTAGCATTCTATCACAGTTTTTTTGTGCAAGGTTAAGATAATGCTTGCTTCCCTGGTGGCTTGGACAGTAAAGAATCTGCCTGCATTGCAGGAGACCCAGGATCGATCTCTGGGTTGGGCAGAACCCCTGGAGAAGGAAATGGTAACCCACTCCAGTATTCTTGCCTGGAGAATCCCACGGACAGAGGAGTCTGGTGGGCTACAGTCCATGGGGTCTCAAAGAGTTGGACACAACTGAGTGACTAACACTTTCAAGCTAATGCTTGTTAAGTGCTTAGCACAGAACCTGACACATAGCCCTGAAAGTAGATTCATATAAAAAGTTTCAACCTCATAACTAAAACCTGAATCTTCAGACACTGCTTCCAGGCTTTGATCTAATATGGGCTGAGAAGAACTAAAAACAGATGTTATCCAGGAAGAAAAATAATGAACCCCTACATTATAAATAAATGAAGTTTTTATTCTTTAGTGTGTTCCCAGCTGAGGTCTAAATTAATGGAGCTGATGAATAATCTGGGATTGTTTCCAGATTTGTTAAAAAAAAAAAAAAAAAAGAACCTCTCTCATTCAAAATTGGCTGTTTCTCCAGAATTCTCTGGAGTCAAGGCCTCCTCACTTATAGATGGGAGCTCTAGTAATAATGACAATTAGATAAGGCATTCTGTGGAACTGTGAACTCCATGAAAAAGCCTAGGCAGAAATAGGTTGATAATGATGCGAGAAAACTGATTAACAGTTGCGTGGGCTGAGAGCAAACTTGAACTTCTGGCTAAAGGCACCTACCTAAATGTAATGGCCTACAGAAGTGATTATTTCTTCTTGTACCCTTTATAAACTAAATATAATCTTGCAGAGGAAAAGGACTGAAATTAACATTACTCTTAACTTACCATAATGAAAAACATTTTGTTGTTGTCTGAGTGATAAGTCCTAAAAGATAGTGCCAGAAAAGGTTAAGAAGTTTTCATCTTTGAAAACTTTCAAAAAAAACCTGTTAGAAAGCCATCCAACCAAGAGCTTTGGAGCAACAGCATGAGAATTTCCTGGGAAATTTATAGAGAAGTAGAACCCTGGGCCAACCTGGACTCTTGAATCAGAATCTTTATTTTAACAGGATCTTCAAATGGTTCATATGCATATTAAAAGTTGAGAATCTCAGTCACAGAGTGAACCAGGGGTGCTTACCCTCGAGTGTTTGTGTGTATATGTGTGTGTGTATGTGTATGGTGTGTTGAGGTAGGCTCTATAAAAAAGCACAGATTTCCAACTTCCTACTTCAGCTTTTCTGACTGAAATTCTCTGTTATAAATTAGAATATTACTTTTGATTTTCATCCTTACAGTTACATGCATGATTTGAATGTAATGAGTTCATATTTATAATGAGAAAAATCAGTTTAAGAAAAAAGTGACAAAAAAATAAATAGTGAAGAGATGAGAGGTTGCTCTCAATTAGACAGTAGATCTTAAATATCTGAATGTTGGTACATATTTTGGATACTTGACACTGTGAAGATAATCATGAAGTTTATACACTTTAAAATTTTAATCCAAGTACTTCATATTTTCACAGATTCAATAAAGCTCTCAGTTTTGTAGGAAGAAAAATCTAGTCATTGTACTTTCTTAGGGCCTTATAAGAGCACATGTTTGGATGAGAAACAATAAAAACATTTGTCTTCTTCCTTGGGTATCTTCACATCCATTGGTATTTGGCATGATAAATACAGGGTATATATTTTTCTTTCTCTACCTAAAATCTCTTCCCTCCACCTCCCAAAGTGCAGCATGGCTTATTCCTTATAAGCTTTCAATTTTCAACACAGAAATCACCTTCTCAGTATCAGCAGAGGTCATTCCTTATTGGTTTCTCTGCCTCTGTCACCCACCTGATCCTTCATATTTTCTCATCAGTCCTTCGACTGCTTCATAGCGTTTGTCAAAATGTGTATTTACTGATTCGCACATTGCCTGTTTCCACTACTAAACTACAAATTCCATGAGTGCATATGGAATTTATAATTAAAATTTATGAAAAGAATAATTTTTTCTGACTAGTTTTCCTAAGGTAAATAATACCAACAATGGCTATTGTTATGTATTCACCATGTTCTACACATAAACTTTAAGGACTTCACATACATTCTCCCACTTTTACCTTTAAAACCCTGAAGCTCCTATAAATATCTCCATTTTACAGATGAAGAAGAACAGTGATATTTGCCAATAGTTGTTTAGTTTGCCAAAACCAACATGTTTAACCATTATACTGCAAGGGTTTGAGAAAGGAAATGGGGCCAAAGAATCTGCGATTTTACACTTATCAGAAAGTAAGATCATCTAAAACAAACGGTTGCTCAAGCTCATTTTCCCTTAGGCCAATAAATCCGTTTATGCCTGAGTTCAATAAGAGTATGGCACCTTCAGCACAAAGTTAATAACATTCAAATCTCATAAACTTCCCATTGCAGATACCAATGATTTGATCTTCTCACACTGAGGAATAAAAGTGGAGCTCGTAATTTAACTTAATGGATGTGATCAACTTACTCTCTTAAGTTCTTTCATGACTTGAAAAGCAGTGCATGCTGCAGTGGTAAGGCATGTGTATTTCAAAGACTGTCCTCTAGCTACTGCAAAAGGTGGGCCTTGGTATAAAGTGTAGGAGCAGCTATGCTAGGTAAGTATATATCCTCAGGGGGTCGAGGGGACTTCGAATCTGATCATAGGAGGAGGAGACTTCATTCTGTACCTCCCTGAAGGATGAGGGATTCTTGAGAAACACTGTGGTTTAGTGAGAAGGAGAACCGGGGCACAAGCTGCTCTTTCACATGCGGCCTTTAGTGGCCAATGGAATTCTGTATCTCCTTGGGAGAACATGTAAGAGCCTGTGCAGAACCTTCCGGAAGGGTGCTCTATGCACAGGTGTGTAAGCGAGTGTATACATGCATAGAGGCTAGAGTAAGGGTAGGGGTGTATCTAAGGATCAATTCTGATGAACTCTTCTACTTACAGTGACGCCCTGTTAGCTCATACCATGCTCAATTTTTTGATAATTAGGTCAGTAGCTGTTGGTGTGCTTATTTGACTAAGTCAACTATCAGATGTATATATTCCAATGCACAAAATGCAAACTATTTATTAACAATTGCTGAAGACCCATATCAAATAAATGTCTGAGGGGTTTTATTAGCAAAGGTGAATTTTATTGCAAGTATCAGAATATTTGGGCTTCCCAGGTGACTCAATGGTAAAGAATCCATCTGCCAAGCAGGAGATGCAGGCTCAATCCCTGGGTCAGGGAGATCCCCAGGAGAAGGAAATGGCAACCCACTCCAGCAGTCTTGTCTGGGAAATTTCATGGAGAGAGGAGCCTGACAGGCTACAGTCCACGGGGTCACAAAGAGTTAAACAACTTAGTGACTAAATAGCAAACAGCATCAGAATATTCAGACTAAATTAGGAGGGATATATAATTTTAAACCTAGTGTAGTATAAGCTTTCTGGTGCTTCAATTCAGCTTCTCATCTATGCATTTAACAACTTGGATTTTTTCTGTCTTGTCCTTCTGTCCTCCATGGTATCAGCTTCAACCCAAAGATGGCTTAATTGTATGATCAGAACTGAAATGAAATTTGCTCAGTCATGTCTGACTCTTTGCGACCCCATGAACTATACGGTCCATGAAATTCTCCAGGCCAGAATGCTGGAGTGGGTAGCCTTTCCCTCCTCCAGGGGATCTTCCCAACCCAGGGATCGAACCCAGGTCTCCCGCATTGCAGGCAGATCCTTTACCAGCTGAGCCACAAGGAAGGACTGTATGGTCAGAAGATGCTAACAAAATCCTCTCTATGCTTCCTTATTTACATCCATGAAAAGAGAGAAACTCTTCTAGATGTTTAGTTTTCTAAAAGTCCCTAGAAGTTTGCATTTTGTGAATCACTAGCCTGAGTACATATGAATTCATACATAAGAAACCAAATCTATACCTAGAGGATGGGACTACGTTCAGTATTTTGCTGTAATTATATATCCTACCACTAGTATCAAAGATGAAATCGTCATCCCCAATGACATATGGAATTCAGAAACCAAATGAAAATTGGGATATTTAAGATAAGGAGAGAAAATGTGGAGAAGACAACCATAGCATTCAGTAGGAACAGAAGGTGTAAACAGGAACAAAAAAAGTCCATGTCAGGTCCTATTCGAGGCTTATTATTAAAGTCCATTTTCTTGGGTTAGCCCCCTCACTGTGGTCTGCTGTTGTTGTTTATTTGTTAAATAAAAGTGAGAGAATATGGACCAGCTAGGGCTCATGCACAGCTGAAAGGAAAACATTTTGGCATTATCTGCTAATGATGAACACGTGTGTATCCTATTACCCAGAAAGTTTATTACTCAATTTAATCCAAAAAGAAATGCATAATATATCTAGTACAAGACATGGATAAGAATGTTCATAGCTGCATTATTGATAATAGAAATTCATATAACATAAATAAATAGCAGAATGCACAAATAAAATATGGCACATTTACATAGTGAAGTGTTACACAATACAAATTAGTGAACTGCTGCTATGTGCAGCAAAACAAATCTGAAAAATTTAGCAGTCTCACAAGCACAGCAAAACCATAACTCTCTGTGGAACAACCATAGCTGAAAAGGACTGGACACTATCATGGTGCTTTTCAGGTCTACTATATCCATCTGCTTTCCTGTATATTCATTCTATTAATTTTTGAGGGTCTGATATTGAAACTCCAACTAAAATTTTTAATTTATCTATTTAAAAAATAAGTACTATAGTGGAACTATATGTAACTTTGTTCTGTATTTTCCAAGTCTCATGTGAATGTATTATTATACTATCATAATTTTAAAAAGAAAAAAGAAAAAAAAAAAAAGACTAAATCCTACCAGAAAAGATCTTCTCCAACTAAAGACATAAAGAATCACAGTGAGATGGGTAGGAGGGGTGGACTCACAATATAATCAGATCCACAAATTGGAAAATAATTGTATTGCAGAGATTCTTCCACAGGAGTGAGTTATGAGCCCCGAGTCAGGTTCCACAACTTGGTGTTCTGGTAGATGGAAGCTAAGCCCAACAGAGCATGTGGCTTTGAAGGCCAAGGGGGCTTAACTGCAGGAGCCTCACAGGAGTAAGGAAAACTAGAGTTCACTCTAACGGTGCACTCAAAAACCTCATGCACACTGGAACCCAAGGGCAAGATCAGTAATTTGTTAGGAGCATGGGCCAGACCTAACCTGGTCTTGGAAAGTCTCCTGGTGTGAGCTGTGCCTCACTTTGGGGACACAGAGGCTGGCATCAGATGGACTGCAGAAACACAGCAGCTGCCGTATCAGCTCATCAGTACCGAGACCTGGCCCTACCCAGAAGCCTGTGGGTGCCAGTGCTGGGATGCCCCAGGCCAAACAACTAACAGGGCAGGAACATGGCCCCACCCATCAGCAGACAGGCTGCCTAAAGTCTAAATAGCCCAGCAGCATCCGAACAACGCTGGGCCTGGCAGCCAACCAGACTAGGGACCAACTAAGCCTACCAGACCATCCACATAGTCAGATGCCACAGCAGAAGGACCCAAGCAGACCTCTTAGGGGAAACTCCTAAAGTATATAGCTTGGGTGACCAGAGGGGACTGCTCTGCTGGGACTCATAGCATTTCTCCAAGGTCAAGAAACTGAACTATTCTACCAGAGACATAAAAATACAAACAGCAACTTAGACAAAATGAGGCAACAGACAAAGGTACAGGATAAAACCCCAGAAAAACTAAGTGAAATAGAGACAGGCATTCTATTGGAGAAAGAGTTCAGAAAAATGATCTAAAGATGATTAAAGAACTCAGGAGAAGAATGGATACAGAGAGTGAGAAGTTATACGTTTTTTTTTTTTAATTATTTTTTATTATTATTATTATTATTTTTTGGTCATACATTGATATGAATCAGCCATGGATTTACACGTATTCCCCATCCCGATCCCCCCTCCCACCTCCCTCTCCACCCAATTCCTCTGGGTCTTCCCAGTGCACCAGGTCCGAGCACTTGTCTCATGCATCTCACCTGGGCTGGTGATCTGTTTCACCATAGATAGTATACATGCTGTTCTTTTGAAATATCCCACCCTCACATTCTCCCACAGAGTTCAAAAGTCTGTTCTGTATTTCTGTGCCTCTTTTTCTGTTTTGCATATAGGGTTATCGTTACCATCTTTCTAAATTCCATATATATGTGTTAGTATGCTGTAATGTTCTTTATCTTTCTGGCTTACTTCACTCTGTATAATGGGCTCCAGCTTCATCCATCTCATTAGGACTGGTTCAAATGAATTCTTTTTAACGGCTGAGTAATTTTTAACAAAGAGAAAATATGAAGAAAAACTAAAGAGATGAAGACTACAAAAACTAAAATGAAAAATACACTAGAAGGAAAAACAATATTCTCACATTCTTGCTTGTGTACACTTTGCTGCAAATAGGAAGCCGTCTTCAAAACCTGAATTATTTGGACAAAACTCATCCTGTACACTATACACCAATGCAGAATTTTTAGAAGGCAGTTAGCTGATGTGGAGCTCCAAGTATGTTGCTCTTATGCACTAAAAATTTTTCTACAAGGCAGCAGAACTTAAGACACTTTACTTGCATTGTTATTGGACTGTGACAACATGGTGATAAATGAGGCCAACACAATTTTGGGGGTCACTCACCCTCACTCTAGAAACACATGTGAAGTTTGCTTTTCTTGCTATTTTCTGACTACCAACATCCAAGACCAATTTTAACCACAGAAGACAGCAAACTATAAACTTAATATCAGAGAAGAATATAATTATTTACCCTAAAAAAATAGTTTAAGAAGGAAATACTCTGAATTTCTTCATTTATATGATGAGTGTCATTCACTTGGAATGTAAAATGTCCAGCCTACACTGAATGTCTGATACTGGATACAGACCAATTGTTCTCACTCTGGCAGCATGTTAAAATTACCTAGAGGGCTTAAAAAAATAACAGTGCTGAAAGCTTACTGCTTAAGATACTAATTTAATTAGACTAGGATGAGATGGAAACAATGATATTCACCAAATCTAAGGTGCAGCCTGGATGAGGAGCTACTGCAAGAGTGTGACAGAGCTCCCTGGACTTCCTTTTCTGAATCAACAGCATGTTGGTAACTGCTCGTAAGCAGATCAAATAAATGCCACTTACTACAGTGTTTCAAGGTATACTGAAAATTCAAATTAGCATCATTTTGAATCAAGATCCTATGTCTTATTAAGATCACTTTATATCAGTGCTTCCCAAAGTCTGAGACCCTAGCTGATAGTACCCAAATATGACACATTTTAAGTGTCCTATATGCACAGTGTCAAAAGACACTGAAATCTATAATTAGAAATTTTTCCTCATTTCAATTTTTTACCTGCTCATTCAATCATATTAAAGACTAAGTCTCAGTTTATCTGTAATGTGTCTTTACCCACATTCTTCAATTCGCTAACCTGCCTTCTCAAGAGGAGCACCAACAAGCTTTACACCTCTGGTAGACAATACTGTATAATGAAAACTTAATAACATTGTTCTGGTTTCACTGTATTTACTTTACAGTTTTCTTCTATTATGAAAAATGAAACCCATTTCCTGGGTTTAATTACTTTTGTTAAGTTTATTAAATAAAATAGTTAGATTTAAGGGGTTCCTGATGGCTTGGGCTTCCCTGGTGTCTCGTATGGTAAAGCATCACCTGCAATACCGGAGACTTGGGTTTGATCCCTGGGTTGGGAAGATCCTCTGGAAAGGGGCATGGAAACCCACTCCAGTATTCTTGTCTGGAGAATTCCATGGACAGAGGAGCCTGGTGTGCTACAGTCCATGGGGTTGCAAGAGGAGGACATGAATTAGCGACTAAGCACAAGTTAGATTTAAAAGACAATGCTTTATGAAAAATAGTAAGCAAAAAAATAACCTAGTGTCACTGAAATGTGGCAAAAGTCACGAAGGTGGTGGAATTTGGAATATAATGCCTTGTAAACTTAGATTTCTCTATCCTTCAGTTAATCAGCCTGTATTTGAGAATCTTTTGTGCAAAGTACCATTGCAGATGGAAAGATGTGCAAAACACATGCTGATATCAAAACACTTCTCATCTATTTTGGGAGACAAATACCTGAACAGCTAGGAAAGAAAATGCAACTTTAAATCACAGTGCAAGGCAATAACAGAAACATTGTCACATGGTATAATGTGACTGATCTCTGTCTGCCAGCACCTCCAACTTGATATGAAGGGTTATTTGTATCAACATGCCTCTGTAATCACTTCCACATCTCCCTTTCTATGGTAAGAGTAATATTTTTCTCTAGAGCATAAGATATTTGGGGGAACTGATAAAACATCTATTTCTGCTTTATTGACTATACCAAAGCCTTTGACTGTCTGGATACCAATAAACTGTGGAAAATTCTTCAAGATGGAAATACCAGACCACCTGACCTGCCTCTTGAGAAATCTGTATGCAGGTCAGGAAGCAACAGCTAGAACTGTTGCTTAAATGGAACAACAGACTGGTTCCAAATAGGAAAAGGAGTACGTCAAGGCTGTATATTGTCACCCTGCTTATTTAACTTCTATGCAGAGTGCATCATGAGAAATGCTGGGCTGGATGAAGTCCAAGCTGGAATCAAGATTGCCTGGAGAAATATCAACCTCAGATATGCAGATGACACCACCCTTATGGCAGAAAGTAAAGAAGAACTAAAGAGCCTCTTGATGAAAGTGAAAGAGGAGAGTGAAAAAGTTGGCTTAGAGCTCAACATTCAGAAAACAAAGATCATAGCATCCAGTCCCATCACTTCATGGGAAATAGATAAACAGAGGAAACAGTGGCAGACTTTATTTTGGGGGGGGCTCCAAAATCACTGCAGATGGTGATTGCAGCCATGAAATTAAAAGACAGTTAACTCCTTGGAAGAAAAGTTATGACCAACATAGTATATTAAAAAGCAGAGACATTACTTTGCCAAAAAAAGTCCATCATTCCATGGGGTCACAAAGAGTCGGACACAACTGGGCGACTGAACTGAACTGATAAAACTCTTGCTTCCTCTTCTAGCAAAACAGAAGGTAATAAACGTGAACACTCAAAGCTGTCCTCTCACTTACAAGGGGGCAACAGGTGGATAGAAGAACTAATGTGGATTTTCTCATGGTCCCTGAACAAGAGGTCAAACAGCTCCAAAGTAGTATACAGGTCCTGGAGAACCAGTTTATAAAAATGAAGCCTGGTTATATTGCATCCATTATCAACATGTATTCAGATATGTATTCAAATATACTTTAGATGTATGGAACATTTATATTGCTATAGTTTATGTTATTCTGTCATAGCAAGAAATGAAATATTATCCTCATTTTGTTAATATACAGATGTTGAACTATGGAGCAAATTTGTTTAGGGGACTGACTGAATTTTCATTTTCACATGGGAATTTTACCAATATGTATACATCTGAGTGACCATGAGTCTGGGAATTTTTCTTTAGAGAAAGAAAATTTTCTTTTTTTTCTTTTCTAAAATTGTCCTATAGTCTTTAAGTTCAAGTCAGGCAAATTTGAAATTTGTTCCTGTGGTGTGACCACCTTTAGAAGACTATTCTTAAGTTTTCATTATTTGGCTCTTCCTAGGTAAGCATTTTCTCAAAATCAATGTGTTATCAATCACTTAAAAAAGTTAATCAAGTTTTAGGTTTCAGTTTTGTTGTATTTTTCTTCCTCCCCTTCCCTCTCCTTCATTACATGAATAGTCCATTCTGTCTGTACGCCACATCATGTAAATTTACATAATTAAGAATTATGAATACTCCAGATCACAGAAGTTGTGTATTTATTCACTCATTTGTGATTATTCACAGACATCGTCTATGAGCTAAACAGTATTCTCAGCACTTGGAAATATTACATTTTTTGCCTATGAAAATATAGTAGATGTTGTTTTAAAAAGTTCCATGCTGGCAGTGAACATAGTCCAAAATTACTTTTGTTCTTAGAATTCTGGAACAATGTAAAAGAAATTCCCAGTGGAATTTGAAATATCACAGCTTCACCCAAAGCTTAAAGGTGTTTTAAATCAGCATGCTGGCTTTGTAGAGAAACTAAAAGTTTATATGATAGAAAAAAGGTCAATTTGTGTCATTTATATTTTTAGAAATTTAGATACTTGTCACGCAATAGATTGACTGCTTTATCGTTGTCATTATAGGATAATGAATTCATATTGCAAAGAATATATGTCTTAAGGGAATAACTTACTGTCTTTTCTCAGTAGTGGATTTTTACCTTTTTCAAGAGATTGCAAACATATTGCACATATTAAAAAAGGAGCTCCCACAGAATCCATGCTTCTCTCTGCATTACCTCTATCATTATTCTATCCAGTCTTTCCAATATCCTCAGGTACATGGTCACAAGTAGAATCAAAGCAGATCATATAACCATTAAGAAATGTATCAACTCAATCAAGAATGTATTCTCAAGTCAAATAAAGGAAAACACCATTTTGTCTGGAAAACTTGAGATGATCATATTTATGTAAGCATTTCTGAAAAAAATTATCACATAAGTATAAAATCCATTATTCTAGAACATAAGTTTTCAATTCTTCCATGCAAATCAGAGTGAGGTTGTTCAGTAATGTTAGATATATGCCTAATCTTATACAAAATTGCCAAATTGTTCCCCATTTTTATTTTTTTTGTTCCCTGTTTTTAATTCTCACCAGTAATGTATGAGAGTTCCATTTGGTCCACATACTTACCAACCCCTGGTCTTGTTCAGTATTGGTTTTGTTTTACCCATTCTGGTCGGTGTGTAGTGTTAAAAACCACATTGTGGTTTTAGCTTGCATTTATCTCAAGGTAATGTGGGATTTATTTTCATGTGCTTATTGACACCACACTAACTTAACTGAATCTCAAAGGCAGTATGCTGAACCTACATATATGACGTTCCTGAAAAGAAAACTACAGTGCTGAAGTAGTCGTTGTTTCCAGGACTTAAGAGTGGGGGAAGGATGTGGCTGCAAGGGGTTACAGGAGGAACTCTTGTGGCTGCTGGTGGAACTGTTCAGCGGCCTGACTTGGGATACTGAATTATAAGAATTTACATGTGTGTTAAAATCCATACAACTGTACACTGATACAGGTCAGTTTGCTGTCTGTATGTTAACTTAAAAATAAAACTATTATGCTGTAAAGAAAATCACTGAATTTTTCAAAATATTCTTTGACATGAGACTTTTGTGAAATTTCCTAAAGTATGAGGTGAGTCTAAGCACTAAAAAATCTCCTGGGGAAAAGGAAACTTTTTATTAATAAAATGGTAGTTTTTCTTTTTTCTTATTTGATGTGTATATTTTTATATATCTTTCTTTTTTTTAATCAAAAGATCTTTATTTTTTTTTCATTTATTTTTATTAGTTGGAGGCTAATTACTTTACAATATTGTAGTGGGTTTTGTCATACATTGACATGAATCAGCCATGAAGTTACATGTATTCCCCATCCCGATCCCCCCTTCCACCTCCCCCTCCACCCAAGCTCTAAGAAGTATTACCTTCTGTGGTTCTATTTTATGTAGATAAAGTTCAATAATATATTTTATGGATAGGAATAAACGTACATTTGTTAATGTTCCCTGTGAGAATCTGTTAAAATTTAAAAATCATTCAGGCCAATAACTGTTTCCCAGAAAGCCTATTAATTTGGAATTAAACTATCTTTTCCATTTTTTAGATGCAAAACATTTATCTTTATAAAAATATATGTTTAAACACACAAGTTAAATATAGTGTAATCATTTCATAGTGCCATAATTTTATGGCATTCATAATAATGCCAAAATAATACCATGTTTTAAGTAATTGATATAATAGCAATTCAATTAGTTCATTTTTTTTCCTGCTAGGATTTTGCAGCAAGATGTAGAGCAACACTATATATAATTTTAAGGAAGCTATAGGTAAACAGTTTAGTTAATTGTCAAGCAACTGAAAATTATTAGGCAAACTGCAACTCTCACCATTCCCCAAATCATAGAGGCACACTTCTTCCATAAGAACAAAACTGATGGTATTATTATATGAAGTATTTTCCTGAATTTAAAATATTCACTATGGCCACAAGACTGTACCATACAAAGTAGCATGCTGCCTCCCAAATCCTATATCCTGACCTCTTCATCCATGATCACTGTCCTCTAGACATGTGGGCTATTTTTATTTCCTGACCCACACCAAATTTTTCCTCTATCCAAGGCCCTTGAACCTGCTGTTACCCATACTAAGAAAGGGCTTCTCTTCAATCTTTTCATGGCTATTTTTTTTTTAATATGCTTACAATCTCAACTTCTTATCCATTACTCATATAGGACTTTCCTGCGTTTTCTAATATAGATTGTTTCTTTTTTCATCACATCACACCTTTTAGTTATGTAACATTTATCACAATTTGAAAAGTTGTTTATTTACTATCTGCCTGTTCCTAGATTGCAATGTCTAAGAGGATTAAGAAGATGTCTATTTTTCCGTTTTAATCTCAATCCCTAGTACATTGCCAAACAAGTATTAGGAATGTAATAACTATTTATAGCAAGAAGGCAGGAGGCAAGAAGGAGGAAATTTGTCTACTTTGCATTTATTTTCATTCTGCATTTAACATAGTACTTGAGAGCTTGACTCTTTTTTATGTTCATTATATTGAAAACTAATATATGTGTAGAGATATACACATAGGTGGTGGTTTTCCTGGTGCACACATTTGAGAAAATTTTAACTCTACACTTAAATTCTTAACAGTTTATTGAATCTAAATTACATCTGTATTTAGGAAAATACTTGTTAGGAAAAATGTTTCTCTGCTGTATGGAGAATGAATCAGAAGGCAGCAAAACTGGCATCAGAAAAGTACATTAGATGGCTGATACAGTAACCTAGGAGACAGATGGAGTTGAATTTTACCCTATTATCAGATCCATAAGGGACACACAAAAAATGAGGAATCAGTCAAAAACTTGAATAGAAAAATACAGCTCTCTCTTCTTCGCATATAGTTTAAAAAACTGTCTTCAGGAAGAAGTCCCATGTGTTCACACATATTTCATTGTTATTGGGACCTAGTCCATACATAATAGAAATTTTATTATATATAATGTTGATCTAAAAATGAATGAACAATATGGTCATTCCAGAAACTTAGGGGGCTTTATCCAATTTTCTCATCTTATACAAATTAAGACAGGGGAATAGAGAATCACAGAATTTTTATCAAAAAACCCCTCTCCTGTACTTTCCCCAAGTTCAAAGTTTAATAGGGGTGGAGAGGCTACTTGTGCCTCTTGGGATATCCCAGGAAATAAATAATGATCCTGTAGTAGTAAAAACAATAACAACAACATATAAGAGAAGCTTAATACATGCCATGTTCAATGTATTATGTCAATTACTACTCAAAATAAGCTTAGGAGGAATTATTATCTTCTTCGTTTTTATACAAAGAGACTAAGGATGACTGAAGTTAAGTAAATTTACTGAGGGTCATCAAGTAGTGAGTGTCAAGGGTAGAAATATGAATACCTGTCAAGTGTAGGTCCATAACTTATGCTCTTAAGGACTGCGCTATACTATAGGACTTGCTTGTTTGTTTTGGTCACCAGCCGTGTATGCTGAACTTAGGTGGTATGGAAAAGATGAAAAGATTTTTTTAAAAGAAGATAAATTTCAGGGAAAGGGATATGCCATTATTATTATTTAATTAAACAGTAATTACTGAACATTTATTAGAAGCAAGGCACTTCTCTAAAAGTCTGGAGTATAGCAGTGGACAAGACAGCATCTCTGTTCTCGTGCATCCTGGATTCTAGCTGAGTGAGACAGAAAGTAAAAAATTAAAATACTAAATCAGTAGGTGTCATAATACAAAAATTTTCTAATTACTGAAGACTGTAAATACTGGGCAAAGGGGAAACATAGAAGAGAACTGGAGTTATGAATATAGGATTGAGGGACATTTGCAATAGTGCATTGAATGATCAGTGTAGGCGTTGAGAAGGCAATATTTGAGCAAAGATGTGAAGAAGGTGAATAAAGTAGTGGATATCAGGCAGGGAGAAATGAATCAAATAGGGAACATAATACTAAATATATTTTCTTAAATACTAAAAAAAAATGTTATCATAACAGAACTGAGAAAACATGAGAGATGTTATACTCTCATTTAACACAAATGTGGTGGATTCCCAAGAAGAGGCAGAACCTGCTAAAGCAAAATCCAGTCCTGCATTCTTTTTCCTTCACCCAGTTTGGGATCATATAATGGAAGTTAAAAGATTGAATGAGAGAGCACTTCTTGTGGAATAAGGTTATTGGCCTAAGTGCAGAAAGAGCTGCAGCAGTTTCATGTTCCCTCCTCACAGTGACATATGTTCCACTTCTCCCTCAAGGCAAGTGAAAAGCAAAGTCAAGAAACTTACTCATAGATGTCTACCATTTAGCGAAGACTAACAGAGATAACTGCTATCTCTACCCAAAACAGAGAACTTGCATTATTTACTTCTTAATGCTGTTTCAGCACAGCGTAGACAGAGAATTCTTAGCAAAATTTGGCCTGTGGTCTCTATAATTTAAGCAGTCCAGGTGACTAATGTAGCTTGATTCTTTCCTGAAAAAGTCTAAAGAAGATAGGCTGGTTTGAACAATCCCTATAGTGAATCTGAGTCAGAAAAACACCATTACTTTCAGAAGCTGACAAGTAATTTTTCAGAGTCTGTTTTTCATTCATTCATTCTTCCTGAGCTAAATGGATGCCAGAAAAATAGTCATGCTGGAATCATCTTGAAAAGACTGTTTATTTAGAGCTTATAATGCAACTCTAGTAAGAAAATGCTAATAGAAAGTCAGAGTGGATGTATTTTTGGAATGGAACGAAGGACTGTCGTGAAACATCAAGTCCCTACAGCATGACCCATGTCAGGGGATAGTGCAAGTCTCAAGGTTCCCAGGGGGAGGAAGGAGGAGGGTTAGCTTCACGGAACCCATATAACCCCCCCATGAAAGAATGATTCCGCATTTAAGCATCTTTCACCCAGAAAGTACAGTAAGATCTTTCTGCAAATGTAACCATCCTCCCTAGCTCGACTCTAATCTTGAAAAAAAGCCAAAAGCAGCTTAATAAAAAGAGGAGGAGCCTTTAGAACATGATGTAATAGGTGGGCTGCAGAAATCTTAAGTCAGGCCTAATGAGAGAACAGAAAAAATAAAAAAAAAATAAAAAAATTAAAGTGAGTGAGAGATTGAAGGATCAATTTAGATGAATTTAATACCTGAAAATGAGATTGCAATCTCTAAAATGAATGGAAAATTTTGACATTAGATATATATTGTCCAGATGTGGTATCGGGGGCAGGGGGAGGGGTAGATTCAACAGATGATGTTTAAAAAGAAACACAATTTCTGGACCATGACTATTTAATTCCATCATGCTCAATAAATCAGTTACAGAGAAATTCAACCATATTTTAAGTATAATTTCATAATAGAAGGCACACAATGAAAGATGTTTAAATTAATAACATTAAATTTAAACATGACTGTATTTCTGTTACCACTCACTCTCCAAATTATTAGGGGTGAACATCACCTATCACAATATATCAATATCAATTAAATATCTTACAGATATAAAACAAATGGTGATTATAGGGTTAAGGGACTTCCCTGAGATAATTTAGTTTACAAATTATACCATACACAAAAATAAACTCAAAATGGATTAAAGACCTGAATGTAAGGCTGGACACTATAAAACTCTTAGAGGAAAACGTAGGCAGAACATTCTGACATAAACTGCAGCAATGTCTTTTCCAATCTATCTCCTAGAGTAATGAAGGAAAAAACAAAACAAAACAAATGGGACCTAATTAAACTCAAAAGCTTTTGCATAGCAAAAGAAACCATAAGCAAAACAAAAAGACAACCCATGGAATGGGAGAAAATATTTGCAAAGGATGCAACTGACGAGGGATTAATCTCCAAAATTTACAAACAGTTCATGCAGCTCAATATCAAAAAAACAAACAATCCAACTAAAATATAGACAGAAAACCTAAATAGACGTTTCTCCAAAGAAGACATACAGATGGCCAAGAGGCATGTGAAAAGATGCTCAACATTGCTAATTACTAGAGAAATGCAAATCAAAACTATAATGAGGTACCACTTCACACCAGTCAGAATGGCCATCATCAAAATGTCTAACAATAAATGCTGGGGAGGGTGTGGAGAAAAGGGAACCATTCTACACTGTTGATGGGAATGTAAATTGGTTCAGCCATGACAGAAAACAGTATGGTGGTTCCTTGAAAAATTAAAAATAAAACTACCACATGACCTAGCAATCCCACTCCCGGACATGTGTATGGAGAAAAACTTGGTTTTAAAGGATGCATGCACCCCAGTGTTCCTTGCCACACTGTTTACAATAGCAAAGACATGGAAGCAACAAAATGTTCATCAACAGATGAATGAGTAAAGATGATGTGGGACATATATACAATTGCATATTACTCAGATATTACAAAGAATGAAATAATGCTATTTACAGAAACATTGATGGACCTAGAGATTATCATACTAAGTGAAGTAACAGACACAGAAACATAAATATCATATGAAATTGCTTATATGCAGAAAGAAAGTGAAAGTGAAAGTCACGTCCGACTCTTTGTGTCCCCATGGACTCTATAGTCCTTGGAGTTCTCCAGGCCAGAATACTTTCCCTTCTCCAGGGGATCTTCCCAACCCAGGGATCGAACCCAGGTCTCCCTCATTGCAGGCAGATTCTTTACCAGCTGAGCCACAAGGAAAGCCCAAGAATACTGGAGTGGGTAGCCTATCCCTTCTCCAGCAGATCTTTCTGACCTAGGAATCGAACCGGGGTCTCCTGCATTGCAGGCAAATTCTTTACCAACTGAGCTATCAGGGAAGCCCTTATATGCAGAATCTGATGCAAATAAACTTATTTACACACCAGAAATAGATTCACAGATGTAGCAAATGAATTTACAGTTACCAGGGTGGGAAGGTCAAGGAGGTGATAGATCCGGAGTTTGGGATTGACACGTACATACTGCTATATTTAAAATAGATAAGCAACAAGGACCTACTGTATATAGCACAAGGAACTCCGCTAAATATTCTGTAATAACCTAAATGGGAAAAGGAATCGAGAAAGTATAGACACTTGTATATGTATAACTGAATCATTTTGTTGCACACTTGAAACTACTGTGGCATTGGTAATAAATGACACTCCAATATAAAGTAAAAATTGTTTTAAGTTCTAAAAATTAAAAACAAATTAAAAATTACCTTGATGTAGAATAAGCTAAAAGTGTCTAAATTTTTCTAATTTCTTATAATTTGACTAATGAAATAATGGGTTTATGAAGCTTATAAAGTAATTATTTAAGTAATTTAAGTAATTAATTAAATATATGTTGAAGAAGTTAATGAAGAATAATCAATTTCAAATGTACACTTCTTTAAAATTTGGAAGTTTTTTCTGAAAATTATTAAGAACTAATTTTAAAATAAAGAATGTAGGTGTTTATTAACAAAGTTAAAGGGAGATAATTTGGTTAAATGATAATTTTTACCTGGAATTATAAAGATATTGCTATTGACTTTAAAAATCATCACTTTGAATTTTCCTTCTAAGAACTACTATGGAAAATTAGTTTTCCATTAAAAATAAGAAATATATGATTATTATCTCAAACTATTACCACCACCAACCACCACCACCTCAAATTTAAAATGTCTTATTCTTCATTTTGAATTATTTAAGAACATGTATTTACTCAATTTCTCTTATATAATATATATTTCATAAGATTAAAAAAGGCATTATCCAAAGTTGCAGGTTTGTGTGTACATGCATAAGTATAGGACACCAGGCTTTCAGAATGATGATTATTTTAAAGAAGTTAAATATATACTTGCTTATTCTAAGACTAAGATGAAGGGAGGAGATGCTAGATTAAAACAGGTAAAATAGATTTTAAAAACTGATAATTTATTAACATAATTCCTAGCATCTATTCTTTTGCTGAAAGATTATAGTTTATTATTATTTAAAAGTAACTGAGGGAGTTCCCCAGTGGCCAAGTAGTTAGGATTCTGGGCTTTCACTGCCATGGCCCAAGTTCAATTCCTGGTCTGAGAACTGAAATCCTACATGCCCCCCAGTCTCCTTCTGTACATATTTTTAAAGGTCATACACAGTACATTTTGCACATAACTTTAAAATCTTCAAAACTCTCACTATATTTTTTACCATATTGTATCCAACTCTGAAATTAATTGATGCTCAACAGGTATTTATATTTAAGATGGTTGTGTGTGTGTGTGTGTGTTTTTCCCCATTTGACATAGTTGACTATATTGGATTGACAAAGAATCAGGGAAGATGCCTCAGCTGGAGGCAGTGGTAGGAGAATGTCTACTTTTTTGCATCTGTAACTTGAAGACCTACTTACTGGATGGGGTGAGTAGAGCATAAGTCCTTCAACTGGCCATTGACAGGTAAATTTAGTTTGTGTTAAAATAATGGCACAAATGATGTGTTACATTATTTAATTATCCTTAATATAGTTCTAGTCTACTGCATAACTTTTAAATAGCAAAAAAAGAAATTGTTTTTAGAACATTAAAAAATTTTCACCATTTTTCTTCCAAAAAATACTACTCATTTTCAAGTGAAAAAAACTTCTTCAACTGAGGTTAAAAAAAAAAAAAAAAAAAAAACCAGCAATAACTATTATAACAAAGAAAAGGATGTTACCAACAAATTAGATCAGTTTTAGCTAGTTTGTGGATCTAACTTAATTTCTCTGTCCTATGCTTTCACCAGTTAGAAAACTGTCATAGTCTCTCATAGCACCATGTGCCTTTGCTATGTAGTATTTATCTAAGTTAAAGCTTAGTAAAACTTTGATCATTGCCTGCCACCCCATGAAACTGCAAACTCCATGAGGACAGAATTATGGCTTTTGCTACCCCATAGTTATGTAGTTACTAGCATAGAACTAGCTGAAATACTAGTTACTTCTATAGCTTATATCTAGAGTTTTTCCCTTACTTATTGTATTTCAAATGTGTTTTCAAAAGCAATTTATAAAAAGGGACTGTTAACCTGCACAAAAGAACACAAATAATTCATTTATTTCTTTCTACCAAGGTTATATTGACAAGTTATATTCAGTTTGTTTGGGCCATTTAATTTAAATGTGCCTAAATAAATTACAGAACTTGTTATTTATCTGTCTCACTACATAGACTTTGGTGCTACTACGATACTTGTGTTCATGGCAGGGTTTCAGTTATTACGAAGGACCTTGGCTTAAAAAGCATCTTTTGTTTTCTCCACTATTATGTTATTTGGTATTCATAAGGTTTTCTTTATAAATGAGTAGAGAATATAATATCAGGACTACTTATTTACATATTTATGTATTATATTATTATAGTACTTTATCTTGAGAGTTACATAACAATTTCATAATAATATAGAATTATTACCATATTTGCCCACTTATTTTATACTGTAGGGATTAATGTGATTTGGAGTTAAATTTTATTTTGACCCTAAATCACTAATGTGTAACTTAAAAGTAGTTTTTTTTTTTTAATTTCCTTTTAAAAGATACATATTCTCTAGAATACAGAAGAAATGAATAGCAAATAACCTTCCCAGTAAAGCAAACTGGAGAAGTCTTTTACATCTCAAAACAATCCAAGTATTTTTCTTATTTTTACAGAGAAAAAGAAAGACAGGTGAATGGTGAATGGTGTGGTGTATTACACTAGAAATATATGACTGGGGAAATCTTAACCCCTACTCCACCACCAAAATTCAGAAGAGCTGGGCCATTTTCAGAACTGCTCTATATCTTGTTTTTAAGAGTCAGAAAAGTAAAATATTATTTTCCTCATCTAACTTACAAAGCTATAGAAGGAGAAAAAGTGTGCATACCAACATTTTCAGGAAAAAAAAGCCCCAATATCTAGAAAGTGTAAATTGTTTTCCTCCAGAAATGAAAAAAGTGCTTTAAGTTTTCACGTAACAAAGAAGTTAATCAAGCTGTTGCTTGTATGATTGAGGTGATTAAAACTGTTAACTTTAAATATCTATACACTGAAGATAAAGATATCCAGATATTGAAGCAGCAATATTTTTTTCTACTTTCATATTCAGTATGGTTGCCTCAATATAGAATTTTTGTAGGAAAACTATGTGACAACAATCAACAAGTCATCCTATAAATTTTCTCAATAGAAGACAAAGTTTTTTTGAAAATGGGATGACAAGGAGTGGTTAACTTTCTGGGTAATGACTGAATTGCAGATTAAACTACTCTTTAGTTACACATAGTCATTAAGAAAATACACTTTCTAAACATTTTTCCCAGGTATTAATATCATTTAATATGTTATTAAACTAATAAAATAACTGAATACTGGATTATTTCTAAGCATATCTTTTAGAGCTTTCAATCAAAAGTGCAAGATAAATTTTAAAATGGAGTGACTAATGCAGACTGAGGACCTCAAGCCACACTACTAGGTAAATTCAATCTTTAAAGTTATTTAGTGGGCTAATAGAATGTATATCCATACTAGCTTCTATTGTATGATGGTAGAATCAGACAATTATAAAAATTAAAATTGATCAGTTAACTACACTTATAAGCAAGCAGTACTGAGCAAATGAACCTGATGAAAAAAATCAGAGTAAAGAAAACAAAATTTGGAAAATAGTGACAGATATAAAATGTAGCCAGTTATCATTACCATGTATGAACATATAATTCTAAAATATTTTTTGAGAGAACATGCCAAGTCACCTTTTATTTATACAGAAAAGTTGTATTTAGCAAAGGACACATCAAGGTCAGAGTGGCTATGGCCCAAGAGACAAGGCAGGGAGGTGACAGGCCTTCTGAGAACCTGCTTCAGGAGAAGGGGTCTGGGGCAAAGTGATGAGATGATAAGTTGTGAGTGCTGGCAGCCACAGGAAGGAGAAAGCTCCAGTTGCATCAACGAAGTTGGCAGGTCATGCGTGGAACTCACATCCACTCACTGCTACTAGTAGGGCTGGGGCGGGGAGGAGGGTGGGGGAAATTAGTGCTATTAACTGGAGTGAGAGCTGCACCCTGGTTCCTGGAAAACACCCACCAAGAGACACAGGAACGAACCCCAGGGTGGTGTGAAGTGTATGTAAGTGTGCACATTTATCGTTATATATCTCTATTTCTGTCCACATACATACCTAATCATTATTTTGTTACTTCTAATTATCTGTTGCTTTTAAGCAAGTCTAGTGTCTCTATAATCTTGGTTTCCAAGTCAAATGTTGTTGACAAAAACTATTTAACAAATGTTGGTAAAATTTTTTTTTTGTGTGTGTGTGTATATATACACATGATATAAAATAAATATATTTTATACACTGAAATAGATTGCATAACTTGGCATATGTTCATTAAAATCTATATTATACATTAATATTTATATGTAAAATCTGGTTCCGTGTATGTGTACACATGACACAAGTAGATTGGAAAATCTGAAATTGATGTTTCATTGTAACTATTTCTGACTTTGAAGAAGTCACATAAGTCTTTTATAACTCACATGGATTTCTTATAACCAGTAGCAGGAAGATGAATTCTTTCTTTCATAATTGCCTGAATAAGAAATGTGCCCATCACAACTGAAATCCTGTATCTTTAAGCACTTAAATTGTTTGGATCTGTGATGGTCAAACAGTTCCTGAAATGCACTAACTATAAAGTTTTTCCCAGTCTTCCAAGGTCTGTGATTTTAGCAGAAGTACTTTGGACAGTCATGTAGGGGAGGAAAATAATTTCCCTTCTACACTTGTAGATTCTTGGTTGAGACATCATTGCATTAATAAGATTCACAAGAGAGAGAAGGAAAAAAAAAAAAAGCGAACAGAAATGTAGTAACATGTATACTTTTGGTATACACAGGAGATACCCAGGAAAGCTAAGTCCTTCAAATGGCCCAAGACACCTCCTTATATTCAGTGTCTGGTTAAAGACAAAAGATGTGAGCAGGGGGAGCCAGTTGAGGGCAGTTATTGAGTAAAGCACTGTCAACAAGGGGATGGTTGTTGGGCAGATTCAGGTCTCTGCCTTCAACATTGTAAGTTTTGAGATATTTACCCAAACTCTTCTTTCTGGTACAGGGATGGAGATACTCATAAAAATGGAGATTTCTGGTATCTGAATGACTCTTACAAAAGGAAACTTCCACTCAGTGTTAAGCTTCACACCTGTATGTGCTGTTTGTTAAAAATAATAAGCCTAAAATAATCCTTATGCCGAAGAGGCATATTTTGGGTTGACAAATTCTGCTTCTTTTCAACAAATATATGTCATTTCAGTAAAGCCCATGAAAGTCACTCAGTAGTGTTCTCCAGGCCAGAATACTGGAGTGGGTAGCCTTTCTCTTCTCCAGGGGATCTTCCCAACCCAGGGATCGAACTGGGGTCTTCTGCATTGCAGGCGGATTCTTTACCAACTGAACTATCAGGGAAGCCCTGGTAAAGCCATTGGTACTTAGATTGTGGAAAGTCTGTCTTGGAATTACTAGGAAGTTATTCTAGTCATGGTCCTAGCAAAATAATATTTACAACAAAGATAAAATCTCTAAACTCAGTCTTACATTCTTCCAGTTTGAGGAGAAATCCTTGTTGATATGATGCAAATTTTAAAATGTGTAGAACAGAGGCCTCTTTTGCTAAATAGTTTGTAATTCAATTACCTTGAGGAGATTATTCTAAACTGAGTCTAAGATATCAGATGCATTTATGTAACTAAATTAAAAGCTGATTTTTAAATTTCTGCCTACCATCCAGATGTTTTGTCTAGAAGGTGGTAGGCAGCTGGATCCTGGGAAATACTGAGTGATAAATATTTCTCTCTCTCTTTTTTTTTTTTTAACAGATAGATGTTTGTCTCAGGGTAGACACTATTTGAAATGTTATATCTATAACTAAGCAAGTAAATATGCTGAGGAAGTGATTTTGATTCTTCTTTTCTAATAAGGCCAAGTGGAAAATCTGGAAAGATAGGAAACAACAAGCTTGTTTGGTTCAAGAATCATACAAGTTTATAAAGTTTCCCAGATGATTCATATGATAGCATTGTATAAAAATATGTGACAGTTTAGATAGTTCAGAAATTAACTATCCCCCACAGAAGAGATATTAGCTATAAACATCCTCATACCAATGATTCATATTCCCCCTTGTTTTACTGTTGTAGAGACACAATCTAATTAGTCATTTTTAATTGGGGAAATTTATTCTTTGAAGTTATGTAAATAAAAAGTCATTAATTTTTTTTAATATTCCTTCAACTTTCTGATTCTACTACCACTGTTTACCCAAAAAGCCTTTTTTGAATTTTTCCTAGAAACTCACATTTTTCTAGTCACTTGCTGTCCTTCTTCAGGATCAGCTTCAGAGATCAAAGCTACTATTTTCATCCAGTTCTAGTCAGCCATTCAAATGGCTTTTTTTTTTCTTCTTTTTATGGGATTGCAACAAACTAAAACTCTGATCACATTCTCTGCACCAAACTACAATGACTCCATTCTCTGTCATTACTGAGAAAATGTGAAAATCCTCCTATTAAAGAGTTTTCATGACACATAACTCCCATTATTTAGAGCTCATCTAGTTACTATGCTAAGAATTGAAAATTAAAATGTATCCCTAAGTATTAGTTTTTATATAATATTTAGAAAGAAAAGGTAGGACTGTTGCTGTAAGAAGACATCTTAAATCTGATACTCTTACAAATAATAAAATTGCATGGTTTTGGTTAAAATAAGTCCCTTGGAGATAAAATACATAAAAATGTGCTCATCTATTTAATTATAAAGTTGCTTACTAAAATGAATATAAGTGTGTGGGAAGGAAAGTATATTTTAATCCACAGGTTTCATAAATGGTAGGAACATGAGAATGATGTTTTTCTATCAACAAGTAACTATAAATTCCCCAATTTTTGAAACAAATTAAAGGTTACATACTACATTAAATAGTAAAGTATGTGTAAGTTTAATTAAAAACATTGTTTTTCCAGTATGCCACTAAAATGCATAACACATAAACTATTTTCAGTAAAAGGCCCTCTTCTGAGAAAGCTTCTTAATCTTACACTCTTAAAGAAAATGCATTCAATTTTTATAGTAATGGAGGAAGGTATGAAAAGTACTGGTAGTTTAAGCAGGCCCCTCTGTCTACTTAGAAACTCCAAAGAGAAGACTTTCACTCCTTGTTTTGCTTGGGTCTCCTTTTTATGGAAATCTTTTCCTCTCATTATCTACTCTAGAGAATGGAGGACCAGCAAAGTTAGCTTTTCAATACAATAAGAAATTATTTTAATCTTCATCTCGTTTATCTCCCTTTATTACAACTACTACATAACAGTATCAACTCCCAGGAATACCCTAGGCAATGGCTTGGTTTCTTCTATAGCTAGTTTTTCTTCTTTTTTTGAGTAAGGGTTAGGGGTGGTATTTTTAGAGTTTTGTCTCAAAGTGACAGTAAAGAAGAGTGCAACTAATATAAGTACAATAGACCTCTAACCTGCCTTTGGATCTGGCTGGAAATCCTGATGGTGTGTGTTGGGTCAAGGGGGTTATTTTTGTGGGTAGATAAATGATCAACTATATGTGAAGGGATATATCCTTGATATCTTTGGGGCAATGAAGTTTAAAAAAAAAATTAGGTGCAAAACACTTTACAACACAATCCTTTCCCATCTTTTCCATTCAGTGCAATAAGGCTCTAAGACATTAATGCCTAACTTCCCAATTTGGCATCACATTTACCTGGCTCAGCATATTTTTCAACACTGCAGCAAAGCCAACTCTTTCCCAGACCTATATCCCTCCATGCATTAACTACGTTCTCCACCCCTTGCCCAACAGTGCTCCTCCTATCTCAAGGAGGGGGAATGGATAATCAAAACAGGGTCCCCAGACATCATCAGTGCTCCTTTGCTCCACCGGCATTCTGTCTTCACTATGACAATGTCCTGTGTAAATATAAAGTTGTCTTATGGGATCAGACAAGCTTCTTTTTCTTTGGCCCCAACAGGACTGCTGTCCCTGGTGCTGAACTATGTTACCCACCAGGGAGTCTGCTGCCAGGTCAATGGGGCTGGATGGAAAACCTGGCTCACTGATCTTAAGAATGCTCAGGTGCAGAAACAAGAGATACTTTGGTCACAGGAGCAGAGCCCATCCCCCAACACACACACACACACACACACACACACACACACAAACACATCTGCCGGGTGTATGCCAGGACCCCATCTGCAGTGTTCTCTCCCAGACCCCCACCCAAACGCCTCCAACATGGCCTCAAATGCCAGCATGTATCGGCACAGCCCACCTAGACCTCAGATTGCAGCACTATCAAAATGCTACTCCCCAAACGCAAAGTCTTTATGACGTTAGCTTTTCCATTCTAAAATAAATAAATAAAACCCATTAAATAAATACATAAAAATGAAAGTGACCTTCCTTTTTTCTCCCTCCTTTTCTTGCCCCACATGTTCACATTCTCCTAAATAACAAAGCCCCAAAGCCCAGAAGACTCTTTCAAATCTGGGTGGTCTCCCTAGTTCCTTGGTCCTCACCCCTTCCCCCACCTCTCTGAAACAAAATGACGCCGAAAAGGGCATCTCTTACCCCGGGTAGAGCGATAGCAGGAGCAGAATCCACACCGTCATTTTCTGTGAAAATACAGGAGTCGAGTAGACTGAGCTTCCTGTGCTCCATATATTTGTCAAACTCATCGTTTTTTTTTTTTTTTCCCTCCCCTGCCTCTAGCCTCTAGGTTGCAGAAGAATCCCTCCCCTTTGTATTATTATTATGCTTATGATCTGATGGTGGCTCCCCCCACCTGCCTCTAGTAGGTCCGTCACTGGGGAGCTGTATTGCTACCAGCTTCGGGAATTAATATTCAGAGGGCAGAAATAACATCAGCACAAACGCTTGCAGATCCCATCAAAGCATCAGCTCAGGGAGCAGCTTTCAAGTCTAGGGGAATAATATAATTGAGGCAGGGGGAGGGTACAGGGGGAGACGCATAGGAGACAAATAAGAGAATGAGAAACGCGGGCACACTCTTACACATATTCACGTCCCCCCCACCCCCCGCACCACCACCACTCACACAGACTCTCCCAGGTCCATCGTTTTAGGTTTGTTTATTTGTTTGCTTTGTTTTGATTTTTCTTTTAGAGGGCAGCAAGTATGTATGGGTGTTGGGGGTGTGTGTATGTGTTTAAAAGAAATACTCGAGTCTCTGCGTGATTAACTATCACGCAGATTAACTATGAGGTCAAAGTGGAAGCGATGCGTGCTGCTGCAGAAGGAATTAACACATGCGTGGTATCTTTCCAGCGCTTTTTAACTCTTTGCTGCACACACATGCATGCAACGAGAGGCTTTCCTGGGGACAAGAGATGCTTTAGTAATTTATATACTTTATCACCAGTGACAGAAGGTATCTCTTCAGATCTGCCAAGAATCCTTATTTAAAATCATGCAACATTAGAAATCATGGTTACATCGTAGGGGAAGGGAGAGCAGGGGGTGGGGGAGGAGTGGTTGTTTCTCTGTAAACCACCCATTAAGAAAACAGATTTGGTGAATTTTTAATTTGAATGAAGGGAGAAAACATTGATAGAATTACAAAACAAGAAGAAGCTATGCTCCTCAGTATTCACTCCTCCTCTTTCTGCTCTCCATCCCTAGTGAAAGTGTAAAGATACAAACTACTTGGATATTAAATAATATAAATATAAATGCATGAAAAAAGCTGCCTAAAGCCTATAGGGGCCTGCTTCTTGAAAGGATGGTGGATAAAGGAGAAGGTCAAGATGACATTAACAATGTAAAGGGAATTCTATTTGCTCTGTGGGATTTGACTTTTGTTGTTGTTCTGCTTGGTGATAATTCTGAAAATTTCTGGAGTGGAAGAGTGGTGTTAGCATGCTGCTTTCTTGTCTAGAATGTTACCATGGATACTGATACATAGGAGA
The DNA here is from genome assembly GCF_033118175.1 of Dama dama. NCBI lineage: Eukaryota > Metazoa > Chordata > Mammalia > Artiodactyla > Cervidae > Dama > Dama dama. The sequence goes on along the minus strand of NC_083689.1, from coordinate 75,506,604 downwards.
TATCCTTTTATGTCAACTTAGTTCATCCACTGCAGAGGAAACCCCATTCACTCATCATGGAGAAGCAAGTGGAGGAGTATTTCAAAGTTCCTGCAAAACTGAGACCATAGCAAAGATGTTCACGTAAAATTCCAAGTGAAGAGGACCAATCAGACCCCTTCCTGGAACACAGCAGGGAGTCAGTCCAAAACCAGTGCTTTTTCCACAATAAAGTCTTCCTGGTAGGGAACTTGAGTAAACAGTCCAGGATGCATAGGAATAGAACATGGGATGAGTAGATGCACACTTCATCTGCAAACATAAAATATACTTAACAACAGAGAGAACTGTTGGCTTCCTTTAGACTGAGGAAACATATTCTGACACTAAAGCAAAAAACACCTAACAGACATGCCTGGAAACCTGCATGCCTTCAGAACTTAGACAGTTATTTATGGCATTTGAACAAAAGCCAATTAAAACAACAACAGCATTCACATGTAGTAGTCAACTTTTTTTTTTTTTTTTTTTTGGTGGTGGTGATTAAATTAGAGACAGAAAAAAGATGAAAGTCTCTTCCTTTGCAATTTTCTTATTCCTTACTGCACTGTAAGGAATTTTGGCCCTCCTTATATTTATCTTTTTTTTTTTTAGAAAACAAGTCTATGTTGTTAATAGCTGTGTATTTATTTTCAGTTAAGACATTCTATCATATTTTTGTAGGCCAAAGCTTACATGTTCACATGCCTACAAAAACCAAGCAAGTGAGACGAGTGAGAAAAAAAAAAAAGAAAAAAGAGCTAGTTCTGAATCAGTATAGTAGTGGAAACCATGCATACTGGGCTGGTTGTACCCCATCTGAATGGAGTTGCCACTGTTCTGTTCCAGTCAGTTGCCAGAGAAAACAGGAATACAATTATGAGAAATATCCTAATTTTTCAAATACAAAGGAGGCCAAACTGAACAGATATACAGACCATTAAGTTGCAAATAAAAACTGATGTGACAATCCTGTCTTCTTCCAAATAGAACACTTCCAATTTTCCAATGTAAGTTATTTTTTTCCTTTGAATTTAGTGACAAGCATAGTGAAGCAGGGAGAATGAATGCTATCACATTCACACAGTAGTAATTCAAATTTGATTCCTTACTGGTATCATAATGATCCCTGTAAATTATAAATTATTTCAATAATGGAATAAATGCCAGAATATTAAGAGAAATCTATAGAGAATATTTTACTATTTATAATATCTGGGTACAATTTTAACTGTGCTATTCCTGGCTTGCAAGTTGCAATTTGCCTTGGTGGTACTTTCCTATCTGGTGGCTGCTATTTGAAAAAAAAAAAAAATAGTATCTTAATATATTTTCTAAGATTTAACCACATACATATTCACTGGTATTTATAAGAGACTTTGTCTAATAATTTTTTGTAATCACTTTCTAGTTATGAGTATAATTGCCTTTTATTTTTGCCCATTTTTAAGTTTATGTTTGATGCATATTTAAACAACCATTATTTGATAAATATTATGTTCATATTTTCACTGCAAACAATATATATATTGCTGAATGAAAAGTGAAAGTGAAGTCACTCAGCCGTGTCCGACTCTCTGCAACCCCATGGACTGTAGCCCGCCGGACTCCTCCATCCATGGGATTTTCCAAGCAAGCATACTGGAGTGGGTTGCCATTTCCTTCTCCAGGGGAATCTTTCTGACCCAGGGATCAAACCCAGGTCTCCCACATTGCAGGCAGACTCTCTTCCATCTGAGCCACAACTTACACTAAAATTTTAAAATTATTAAAAAGTAGAAAGAAAAAACTACCACCTGCATGTTCTTATTCAAACAAGCCATTGCCAATATATTGGAAATTGTTTGGTGGACTAATTTTATCTGAATGAAGATTATTTTAATTTGATATTGTGTTATTATTACTATTACTATTATAATTACTATACTCAGAAGTGAATTATGAAGTCTAGGGTTGGATCAATTTGGTTGTCAACATAAAATCTCTTATCACATGTAGAATTAAAATAAATTACTTATGTTCTAGTTCTGCTAATGATGAAGTAGGCCAACCATTTTGCAGATAACATTTATAACTTGTGGACAAATCATTAAATAAAAACTATGTAAACTCCTAGAAAGTTACCAAGAATGGGCAGAAAGTGATGAAAATTTGACCATAAAAAGAGGAAACTGGATTGGACGAGGTCTACGGTTTTCCCGAGGGCACTTAAAAGATGATGAAATTTTCCTCATTAGCTGGAGACTTCTCTGGTTTTAGCATGGAAAGTTTCATTCTAGGAAACGGTTGCAGAGGTATAGGATGATTAACATCAGCAGAAGGCAGCAACCTTAATTAACTCTTAGAGCAGCTCAAATTAAGGGAGAAATCAGAGAAACAAAGTAACAACAGAAAGGTTAGACTCCAGGTCTACATACAAACTTTTATTTAGATACCTGTTTTTGAAGGGAAAGAGCAACAAGGCAAAAAATCTAAAATAAAGCAAAAACGGATCAACAAATTTTTGAGGTCAGGAAACAGTGGATGATCATATTAATGTGCTAAAAATAAACTATACATAGAATCAAATATCCAATAGATAGATCTGTCAGAAAAGTAAGGGGGGAAAAAGACCTTTTGAAATAAATGAAGGCTGAGAGAATTTGTCACCAACAAAGATGAGATAAAAATAATGCTAAGGTAAATTCTTCAGGCTGAGCAAAGTGATGCCAGATGGGAACCCAGACCTGTGACAAATGAAGAACCCTGAAAATGGTCAACATATGAGGAAACTATATATACATTATGCAGTATTATATACATTATATATATATATATATATATATAATGTACTTATTTGTTCTTTTAAAAAGCACCTGACTTTTTAATACAAAAATTTTAACAGTGCATTTTGGAGTTTATAACACATATATATGTATAAAATACATGTCAACAATTGCACAAAATATCCCAGAGTTAGGGGTAAATAAAATTATACTTTTATAATTGCTTGGTTATTTCAAGAAATAATATGACAACTATACATAGAGTTTGATAAGACAGAGGTGAATATGGTAATCTTTAAAGCACCATTAAAAGTAATATCAAAAGCTATAGCTAAAAATCATTTGAAAAATACTAAAAAAAAAAAAATTCATAAATACAAAAGAAGGTAGAAGATACCAAACAGGGAAAAGACAAACAGAATGCAAATAGCAAAATTGTGGCAGAATACTAACATAACCACAAGGAGTATCACAAGAGATAAAGAGGTGTTCTTTGTGATGACGAAAAGATCACTCATCAAGATGACATAAGAAGTATAAAATTTTCCACACCCAATAAAAGAGCTTCAGAATAAATAGAAGCAAAACCTGACAGAACAGGAGAAATAGATAAATCTCACAATCATAGCTGGAGATATTAAAAGTCCTCTGACTTAACATTTATAGAATACTATACCCAACAATTGAAGAGTGAAGTAAAAAAGGTACATCATTTTCAACTGTTAATAAAATATGCCTCAGTAAGTATCAAATTTTTGGGAGCTTACATAGTCTCTAATTACAATAGAATTCATTAGAAATCAATACTATATGTAGGAACATTTCAAAAAAAGTTAAGTTGGGTTTTGTCATACATTGACATGAATCAGCCATGGATTTACATGTATTCCCCATCCCGATCCCCCCTCCCACCTCCCTCTCTACCCGATCCCTCTGGGTCTTCCCAGTGCACCAGCCCTGAGCACTTGTCTCATGCATCCAACCTGGGCTGGTGATCTGTTTCACCCTAGAAAATATACATGTTTTGATGCTGTTCTCTTGAAACATCCCACCCTCGCCTTCTCCCACAGAGTCCAAAAGTCTGTTCTGTACATCTGTGTCTCTTTTTCTGTTTTGCATATAGGGTTATCATTACCATCTTTCTAAATTCCATATATATGTGTTAGTATGCTGTAATGTTCTTTATCTTTCTGGCTTACTTCGCTCTGTATAATGGGCTCCAGTTTCATCCATCTCATTAGAATTGATTCAAATGAATTCTTTTTAATGGCTGAGTAATATTCCATGGTGTATATGTACCACAGCTTCCTTATCCATTCATCTGCTGATGGGCATCTAGGTTGCTTCCATGTCCTGGCTATTATAAACAGTGCTGTGATGAACACTGGGGTGCACGTGTCTCTTTCAGATCTGGTTTCCTCGGTGTATATGCCCAGAAGTGGGATTGCTGGGTCATATGGCAGTTCTATTTCCAGTTTTTAAAGAAATCTCCACACTGTTTTCCATAGCGGCTGTACTAGTTTGCATTCCCACCAACAGTGTAAGAGGGTTCCCTTTTCTCCACACCCTCACCAGCATTTATTACTTGTAGACTTTTGGATAGCAGCCATCCTGACTGGCGTGTAATGGTACCTCATTGTGGTTTTGATTTGCACTTCTCTGATAATGAGTGATGTTGAACATCTTTTCATGTATTTGTTAGCCATCTGTATGTCTTCTTTGGAGAAATGTCTGTTTAGTTCTTTGGCCCATTTTTTGATTGGGTCATTTATTTTTCTGGAATTGAGCTTCAGGAGTTGCTTGTATATTTTTGAGATTAATCCTTTGTCTGTTTCTTCATTTGCTATTATTTTCCCCCAATCTGAGGGCTGTCTTCTAGAGCTAATCAACGAATATAGTAAAATTACAGGATATAAAGTTAACACACAGAAATCCCTTGCATTCCTATACACTAACAATGAGAAAACAGAAAGAGAAATTAAGTAATACTTCTAAATGATACATAGATCAAAGAAAAAACCACAAGAAAAGTTGTAAATGCTTCAAAACAAATGAAAATAAAAATACAACATATCAAAATTTGTTTTGTGGAGATAAAGCAAGCCTTCGAGGAAAGCTTATAACTATAAAATACATAGAAAAAGGAAAGGTTGGAAACAATAATGTAAGCTTCTGACTTTAAATGCTAGAAGAAAGAATAAAGAGTTCTATGTATATTCATTTGATTTTCAGTAAAGGTGAGGCATTTCAAAGGAGGAAGATTAATGATTTAAAATAATGATGCTGAAACAAATGATTAGATTATTTTTAAATAGCATAATGTTGAAAATAACATTTGCCCTTTATTTCATCTCATGCCAAAGCTAAAATTAATAATTTTAAGAAGAAAAGAGAATATATTTATAACTTTGGGATAGACAAAAAATTCTTAGAGCCAGCATAAAGTAGAAAACATAAAATATGACTAATAAATTGGTCTTAATAGCTGTTAAAAAATAAACCGTTCATCAAAAGACCACTGCAAAATGAAAAGGCAAGTCACATACAGGCAGAAAATGTTTGCATTATAAATAATAAAGGATTTATATCCAGAATACATGAAGAAATTCTTCATTTTAATAATGAAAATTCAAGCAACCCAATAAACCCAATAAACTCAAAGTCCTCGAACAGACCGAAAAAAGTTGTATGTATCTAATAAGAACATGAAAAAGCTCTCATCAACAGCATTCATTAATAAAATTCAAAATGAAACCCCATTGATATCTTTTCTTATGGACTGTAATGGCTAAAATTAGGAGAAGTGACAATATTAAATTTTTGAGGGCATAGAACAACCAAAATTCATATTTCCTAGTAAGAATGTAAAATGGTAATTGTATTTGCAAAGGATTATGACATTTTCTTTCATGTTAAACAGTCACATGCCACATGACCAAGTCACTTTACTTCAAGATATCTATCAAAGAAAAATAAAAGTATGTGTACTCCAAAAATCTTTGTGTAAGAATTGTGTAGATTTATTCAGATTTGAGGTAATCTTAATATCATTAATAGAAACATGGATAATCATATTTAAGAGTATATATTAAAAAATGAAAAAAAAAACCATGATTCAGGAGTAATCTTATGAATAATTTTCATAAACATATACATGTATAAATATATGATATATATATATATACACACACACATACATATGACAACATGCTTGAATCTCAAAGTTATTATGTTAAACGAAGCTAGGCAAACCACAGTACATACTGTATGCTACCATTTATGTGACCTTCCGGGGAAGCTAAAGAAAACCATGTGTTTAAAACCAGAATAGAGGTTGCTTATAATGGTTGAATCACAAGAGAAATTTCTGGGGTAAAGGAAATATTCTTGATTAGGAACGTTGTTACCCAGGCTCATATGCTAGTAAAATTCATAAAAGCATACTCAAGATCTGATCATTTCACTGTGTATTAATTTCACATTAGTAAAGTTATTGATAAAATAAATACTACCCTTATCAATAAGCATGATCTGTGACAGACAAAGCACTGTATATGACAGGCTTTATTTGATCATCATAAAAAAAAAAAAAAAAAAACAGAAGGCAAGCCATATTATTTTCAAATTTTTGCACATGGGAAGTTTAAAGTTTAGAGAGACTAAACTACTTGTCCAAGATAACCCATAGTGTCCACTATAATCTGTAGCAGAGCAGATTTTAAACCCAGACAGTCTGTGATTTAAACAACGGAACTCTTAAGCATGGTTGCATACAGTTTTCCAAAAAGTATGACTGTGGTAATAAATGACATAGTTATTAATTCATTTCCTTAATCATGAGCTACGATAACATTTTAGAGGAAACATGATGTAATACAAAGATCATAGAGTCTGGAGTCAAAAACTTTAGTTCTGTCATTACCTTTGTGGCTTTGGGAAATTACTTCATTTCCCTAGATCTTATTGTCTTATCAATAAAGTGATTGGTGATACAGGTGATATATAAGGATCTTTTCAGTTCTAAGTATTCAGTGACCTATAATTTGAATAAGATCTCCTTGGGAGTGAGGTGGGAAGAGATATTTACAACTTCTTCAAATAAGTTAGCTTCTTTAGTTATAGCATAACATAATAGGGTCAATGTCCATGTTATTGCACATTAAAATAAACTGAAAAAATAAGTTTCACTCAGTCATCTAGAGCTTAGTCTCATTAAATCTTATGGGAGAGTTAAGGTACTTCACTGTTGACAATATTAGATGAGTCTGTCAGAGTCTATTTTTCCTGCTTTGAATTTGTGCTGACTTTAGGATTTGCTTTGTCCATTGGAATGCACAAAATGTGTCAATTCTGAAGTCTGGGCCTCAAAGAGGCTCTTCACTTCCATCTTCATCTTCTTATAATGCCCCTGCCATCATGTAAGTACATCAGTTCTTCACAACAGTGTATTGTTGTGAAGATCCAATGCTTTTCTCCAGCACCTAGAAGAGGGGAGGGCCTTAGTTCAGTTTGGTTGCCCAGTCGTGTCCAACTCTTTGCGACCCCATGGACTATAGCACGCCAGGCCTCCCTGTCCATTACCAACTCCCAGGGCTTATTCAAACTCATGTCCGTTGAGTTGGTGATGCCATCCAACCATCTCATCCTCTGTTGTCCCCTTCTCCTCCCACTTTCAATCTTTCCCAGCATCAGGGTCTTTTCTAATGAGTTAGTTCTTCGCATTAGGTGGCCAAAGTATTGGAATTTCAACTTCAGCACCAGTCCTTCCAATGAATATTCAGGACTGATCTCCTATAGGATGGACTGGTTGGATCTGCTGGCCAAGCAAGGGACTCTCAAGAGTCTTCTCTAACACCACAGTTCAAAAGCATCAATTCTTCGGCACTCAGCTTTCTTTATAGTCCAACTCTCACATCCATACATGACTACTGGAAAAACCATAGCTTTGACTAAAGGGACTTTGTTGGCAAAGTAATGTCTCTGCTTTTTAATACACTCTCTAGGTTGATCACAGCTTTTCTTCCAAGGAGCAAGCATCTTTTTATTTCATGGCTGCAGTCACCATCTGCAGTGATTTTGGAACCCAGGAAAATAAAGTCTATCACTGTTTCCATTGTTTCCCCATCTATTTGCCATGAAGTGATGGGACTGGATGCCATGATCTTAGTTTTCTGAATGTTGAGCTTTAAGCCAACTTTTTCACTCTCCTCTTTCACTTCCATCAAGAGGCTCTTTAGTTCTTCTTTGCTTTCTGCCATAAGGGTGGTATCATCTGCATATCTGAGGTTACTGATAACCTGAGGTTATTGATAACCCAGCAATCTTGATTCCAGCTTGTGCTTCATCCAGCCCAGCATTTCTAATAATGTACTCTGCATATAAGTTAAATAAACAGGGTGACAATATAATATAGACTCTTTGACTATTTGTTCAAATCTAAAAGTTGAGTCTTAGAATGTACCCTCTGGAAACATTGTGTCAGTTTACATTGGCAACAAAAATGCATGAATGCCAGTTTGGCCATTCTTTAGAAGCAACAAGAGATTTATATACACACACACACACAGAACACACACACTCACACATTTGTGTGTGTGTTTCTCTGTGTGTGTCGAAGCTAAGGCCTGTAAAACAAAGGCATTCTCAATATTGACTCAGTACACAGTAAAAGACTTTTCCCAGGCTAATGTCTCTCAGTGCTAATGAGATGCTTCCAGGGACTTTGTTTCAGACTTTGAGTCACAAGGGTGTCATTTATTGTGACTATTACTGAATGGGACTGGTAGGAAGATAGGCCTGGAACCATAGTATCAATTTCCCCCTGTTGGCTTCAGTATCCCTTCAAGTACCCAATAAAAGAGGATTTTAAACTGTAGGAGAAGGTTGGATGCACGAGACAAGTGCTCGGGCCTGGTGCAGTGGGAAGACCCAGAGGGATCGGGTAGAGAGGGAGGTGGGAGGGGGGATCGGGATGGGGAATACATGTAAACCATGGCTGATTCATGTCAATGTATGACAAAACCCACTACAACATTGTAAATAATTAGCCTCCAACTAATAAAAATAAATGAAAAAAAAAACTGTAGGAGAAAATAAAGGACAAGTGAAAATGACAGCAAACGATAATTTATGGCATTCTTAAAAAAATTAATTTCTTTTTGGGGGGATTCAGTTAAAATGTGAATCAGTTCTTAAATGATTGATTTCCTTTATTAAAACATTTAATTATAAAACAAATATAAATAAAATCATTATTGTAGCCATTACAGTTTATTTGGCACAGTTTACATCAGAAGAAAAAAATGTAAAAAATTAGAAAATATAACATTTTATTGAGGAAAATAATTTCAGCACCTCAAGTTAATACTTAAAAGAAAACATGGCTTCTTTCAACTTACAGAAAGTATGTAAAAATTTCTATTGCCTTTGTCAAAAAACAAGAGGTTTCAACAAGAAAAATTAATCCATTGTAATTAAGTTTTATCAGAAATTTTAAGTTTTACATTTTATCAGATATTTTATGATCATGCCTATGTCACAACTGATAAAGATTTTTTACATTTTACAATTGTCTCATTTTCATATGAGCAAACAATACTAAACTCATAGAGCTGTGTGTATTAAATTAATATATATATAAACAATGTATATAATTTCTGATCCATATTGAATATTCATTATAATTATTATGTGTTTTTCTATTATTCAACAACACTTACCAAAATTTATTAGCATTTAATAGCTACAAGCCTCAATCTAGGCATCATTTAAACGAAGCTGCATTAAACACATTTCCTGCCTTTGAGGAGATTATAGTTCAGTGACTTAACTTTCTACTATTCTCACTAGAACACAATGGAATAAACCCTTTACCAGTGCTCATCGATTTTTCATAAATATATATCTTACTGCCTTGTAGACCCCTTCAGAGTCTCCCGGAACAACAAACTCTGTCTATCTGAGACATAAGTTCATAAAAGGGCTTTCTCATAAAAACTCATTTCAGGTCTCTGTAGACTCCTTTCTTCCACATGAAATCCCAGGCATAGCTCACTGTTTTCCCTGTCACTTGTAGCTAAGAGATGAAGAAGGATTTACCAGTTCTTACAGGTAAAGTTCAACTTAACTTAAAACTCTAAACACTGCAATTTAAAACATTTCTGCTATACCAAAAAGATTTACTTCAGGATAAGAAATCTGAAAAGGGAAGGGGAAGACTAAATGACATGTCTGAGTTTTCTTGGTATACCTTTCCCCTCACTTTTCCCCTAACACAGAAACAATCCCACACACTCACACACACATGTGCAAACACATAAATAAGTATGCACCCTATAGCTGCTTTTTAACAAGGGGAGGAGGTGAAGTGGAGATACCACTTGACTGGTACATTAAAATCTGATGTCAGAACTTTAGATACACAGTTACACTCTTTTATGAGGCATTTTTGAGATTTCTCAAGAGATACCTGCTAAGGGCTACCAAGAAGTTTCTTGGTATAGAAAATGTCTGAGTGGAGGTGATGATCTCAGTTGCTGCATCTCTGGGAGATGCCAGTCTTTTGGAAATGAACAGAAGTTCTTTACGTGAAATCTTTCAAGATGGTATACAGCCAACCCTCTTTCCTGGGAGTCACATATGACTCATGGAAAACACACAATTTTTTTGCCAAGCTCTCAAAGTACAGAATGTTTCCAGTGTGCCCAGTCTTTTCCTCTATTACCAGAAAGCTCTAGTCATAGCCTCTTGCCTTTATATTGTTATAATTCTGAATTATGTATAGGTCCCTATGTCCTCCAAATTCTTTAAGGAATGTCTGTCATTCTCTTTAAGTAGTTCTCTTTAACTCCAAACCTGTGGCTCAAAGTGAGGGGTCAATTCACAGTATCTAAAAAGTGGAAGCAAGCCCAGTGTGCATCAAGAGATAAATGGATAAGCAAAGTGTTGTGCATATATATGCACAATAGAATATTATTCAGCCTTAAAAAGAAAAGAAAGAAAAGAAGGTGAAGTTGCTCAGTTGTGTCTGACTCTGTGATTCCATGGACTGCAGTCTCTCAGGCTTCTCTGTCCATGGGGTTTTCCAGGCAAGAGTGGGTTGCCATTTCCTTCTCCAGGGGATCTTCCTGACCCAGGGATCGAACCCAGGTGTCCCACATTGCAGGCAGATGCTTTACCCTCTGAGTCACAAGGAGATTCTTAAATATGCATAGAACAGATGAACTTTGAGGACATTGTTAAATGAAATAAGCCAGTCACAAAAAGATAAACATTGCATGATTCCACTTATATGAGATACTTATTGTTGTTGTTCAGTCACCCAGTTATGTCCAACTCTTTGCAACCCCATGGACTGGAGCATGCCAGGCCTCCCTGTCCCTCACCACCTCCCGGAGTTTGCCCAAGTTCATGTTCATTGCATTGGTGATGCCGTCCAGCCATCTTATCCTCTGATGCCCTCTTCTTCTGCCCTCAATCTTTCCTAGCATCAGGAACTTTTCCAATGAGTTGTCTGTTCACATCAGATGACCAAAATACTGGAGCTTCAGCTACAGCATCCATCCTTCCAGTGAATATTCAGGTTTGATCTCCCTTAAGATTTACTGGTTTGATCTCCTTGTTCTCCAAGGCATCTTATCCGGCACCACAGTTGAAGGCATCAATGCTTTGGCATCCTGCCTTCTTTATGGACTAGGTCTCAGAACAGTACAAGACCCCTGGGAAGACCATAGCCTTGACTATATGGATCTTTGTTGGCAGAGTAATGTCTCTGCTCTTTAGCACACTAAGTTTGTCATTGAGATACTTGAAAGTATTCAAAATCCTAGAGACAGGAAATACAATGGTTGCCACCATCAGCAGTGACACGGGAATGGGATCTTACTGTGAAAGAGGTATAGAGTTTCAGTTTTTACAAGATGAAATGACTTCTGGACATGGATGGTAGTCATGGTTATACAATATTATGATAATAATAAGGAGAGAAAATTCCTTTGACATTATCTTCTCAACTCACATCAGCAAAGCAGCTATTTACTTATAATTTATTCCTATTGTTTGAATCCTATTTCTAATAAAAATTTTGAACTGAATTATCCATAAACCTAGGCAAACAAGTATGCTTTTAAGTTGGTTTATCAACTCATGCATTTAACAAATACTGTTAATTGTCAACGAAAGAATCAGACACTGTGCCAGATGCTAGAGCTCTACAGGTGATTAAGCCGTGATTTTTGTCCTGAAGCTCCACACAGATTCACGAGGAAGGCACTATGTGTACATCTTGGAAAAATGATTCAAGATGGTGAGAAAAAAGGTGACCGTCTGAGAACTTAAATATGGCTGGCTGTGAGTACTTGATATTGAATGGAGTATTAACTAAATCTTTGTGAATTATTGTAGCTCATTGACATTATGTTTGTGAAATTAGATAATATTAACACTTTTACTGGGTTTCCCTAGTAGCTCATCTGGTAAAGAATCCACCTGCAATACAGGAGACCTGGGTTCAATCCCTGGGTTGGGCCGATCCCCTGGAGAAGGGAACAGCTACCCACTCCGGTATTTCAGCCTGGAGAATTCCATGGACAGAGGAGCTGGGCAAGCTACAGTCTGTGGGGTCACAAAGAGATAGTTTTAATACCTTTATTACTTCAGACATTTTCATTAATCAGTACTAAATTAATTACTCAGTGAAATACTATTCAATGTAAGAGTTAAAAATGACTTTATCCAACCAGACCTTGTCTTTGTACTAAAAAGGCAAATCAGGTTCAGAGGGGTTTGATGACTGATCTGAAGTTACCCAGCTGAATAGCAACAGAGCCAAGATGGGCAATGCAGATTTCCTAAATGGGCTTCCCAGGTGGCACCGTGGTAAAGAATCTACCTGCTGACTCCAGAGATGCGGGCTTGATCCCTGGGTCGGGAAGATCCCCTAGTGGAGGAAATGGGAACCCACTACAGTATTCTTGCCTGGAAATTGCCATGGAGAGAGAAACCTTTCAGACTACAGTCCATGGGGTCACAAAAAGTTAGACACGACTGAGCGACTGAGCCACACATACAGATCTCACCTCTACCTGTGACCCTTTCCTCTAAGGGAAAAAACAAACCACCAGACAAACTCTAGTTTGCAGGTTAAGACAAAGATGAAGATTATCACTACAAATAGTTTTCTTTTCAGTTCTTTTTATTGAATAATCTGCACTTTATGAGATAATTTCCTGTTTATTTAATCCAGTCACCAAAAGATCATTTACTTTTTGAGTGCTGATATGTGACTCAAAATCTTAGAACACGATTTATCATTTATAATGCTGGAGATACAGAAGAGTGCTGGGGTTGGAGGGCATCCAGTGAGGTAGTTTTGGCCGCCTAAGAGTTTATTTTAATGATAGAACTTGGTTTGAACCATTGAGTTGGTGACAGTCTCAACCTCCTACTCTTCCCTTCAGATTGTTTTCCTTTATTTCTTCCTTGAAATCTCAATTCTATCCAGGTAATTACCCAACTGACAGCCAACTATTTTATTTTAGTTACTTTGTAAAAAGTACTTTGTATACAGGAGGTCTACAGCAATATAAGTAGTGATTATAAGTTTTATTTCTATTTGAGAAAAATTTGTTCATTTCACCTAGGTTACCCTAAGGCTTTTGGTATGAGCAAAGAAAAAGGAAAAACAAAATGTTCCCTTCTAACATAAAAACTCATACTTTTCAAACATTTTTCATTTTCCTTTAGACCATATTAACCTTGTCATCTCCAGCTGCCTGGGGAGAACATGTTTAGTCATTTATCATTTTGTTTCAGACTTTGGGCTTCTCTCTTCAAATGGATGGAAAATTCTTAGAAAATTCAAACTCCAGTGTGACATGTAGCTACCTAAAGGGACTATTCTTTATTAAAAAGCATAGTTAATTATAATAATAAATGCATGATTTAGTGACTTGTTTGTGCCTTACAAAATCTTGACTATACCAACATTATTTCTGAGAAATATGTCTTTATATTTTTATAATATTCATTTTTTGCTAATTGTAGAAGGAACCCAAATTCTAGGTAAAATGTTTGGAAAAGAAATTGAATAAAAATCTTTGCAGTTCCCTTTTAATGCTGGCTATTTCATTGGTCATCACATATTTTTTGAAATCCTTGTGATGACTAGATAATATTTCATCATTTTTATATTCCAGTTTTAACAGTCCTTTTATTGTCATCTATGCTATTTCCAAATATTTTTTGTTGTTATTCAGTCTCCACCATTATAAATAACATAGTAAGAACATTTTCGTAGGTAAAGCTTTGATTGCCTCTCTACTTAACTTCCTGTGATCATTTCTAGACATCAAGTTTTTGAGCCAAAGGACACAAGTGTTTTTATAATTCTCGGTTTTTTGATCAACATTGCCAAATCATTGGAACAGGGCAGCAACCAAACCTTAGGAATGGTCTCTCCAAGGTAACAGCTCCTTTCCTCCACTTGCTCAACTGCTTACGTCTCTATATTCTCATGTTCTTTTCCTCATGTGATACCTCCTGACTTCACCTTGTGTAAATTACTGCTTTTAATACACACTTTGGAAAACCTATCATGTGCCAAACAATGTTCTCTAGATGTCTGGAGGGTACACCAGTGAATAAAACAAGAGGGGTCCATTCCTTCTCTGAGTTGGTTTTCTAGTTTGGGAAATAGATATTAAAGAGAAAAACACACTAATAAATATGAACTAACAAGTTGTAATAAGAACCACTGAGAAACTAAAGAAGTTGCACAGAGACTTAGTAAGAGGGTGGAGGATGTATTTATATTGATACGGGGCTCAAGGACGGCTGCATTTAGTCCTTAACAAGTCCTGCTTTCTGATACATCATTTATTCTAATTAAGAAGTGCCTAGTGGCAACGTTCCCCCCACTTTATCATAATATCTTACATCTAAAGATATCAAAGCAAGTAAATACATTAGATTTTACTTCCATAGTCACAGAAAAATATTTTGTAGCTTAAAACTTAAGACAAAAATCTAGAATCCATAAAGGAGGGTGAGGGGAAAAAGAAATCTTCATGACAAAAGTGAACTGTAAATGTAATCAAAGTTGAACTATAGACTATGAATTAAAAAAAAAAATTGCCTCAAAAGTTGTTAATATATTATTCCACAAAGAGCTCCTATAACTGATAAGTAATTTCATCCCAACAGAATAACAAGAACAGGCTATAACCGTTAACAAGTGAGGAATTGCAAAAGGACAATCAATGCATGAAAAAAGGCAACAGTTTTTTGGGGGATCTTCCCAACCCAAGAATTTAACCCATGTCTCTTCTGTCTCCTGCACTGGCAGGCAGGTTTTTTACCACGTAGCCACCTGGGAAGCCCAATGTCTACCATAGATATTTTCTATCTTGAGGGGAGAGGCTGCATCAGTTTAATGGATATAATGGTATCATGTGGTTGTTTTAATATGATTTTTCTCTGGCAACTGTTGACAGAGGTGGGGGGAAAAAACCCAAACTCCTGCATTCAGTACTACTGTGCCGTGTGAGAATATCTTGTAATCACCTTGGAGAGTTCAGGAAGGATGATCTGATAGCAGAAGGGGAGAGAGACTTGGAGACAACTGTCTTCACCATCCAAATAAGAGTTACACAAGACTATGGTTCTTATTTAAATAAACTAAAATTGACAGTTCCCATTAGTTGTAACTCAAAGTAGCCTGATAATATGCAAACACTATCAATGGTAACAAATTATGAAAGTATATTTGGATAATCATCAACAAATAACTGTAAGTAAGTTGAAATGTTCACTTCTTGCTATTCTAGCTATCAATACTAGAAACTATTAGGAATATGTCCAATTTAAATATAGTATATATCTTGTAACCTTAATTTAAAAGCAAAATGATACAGACAAAGCTAAAAAAACCAAAAGCCTTTGCACAGTAAAGGATACAAATAAAACAAATGAAAAGAAAACCCACAGATGGGGAGAAAGTATTTGAAAATGATGTGACTGACAAGGGATTAGTCTCCAAAATCTACAAACAGCTCATGAAGCTTAACATAATCAAAACAAACAACCCAATCAATAAATGGGCAGAAGATCTGAATAGACATTTCTCCAAATACATTCAGATGGCCAACAAACACATGAAAAGATTCTCAGTATCCTCTGTCCACAGTGATTCTCTAGGCAAGACTACTGGAGTGAGTTGCCATGCACTCCTTCAGGGGATCATCCCCAACCCAGCGTCTGAACTCAGGTCTCCTGCATTGCAGAAGGATTCTTTACTGTCTAAGCCACCAGGAAAGCCCAAGAACACTAGAGTGGGTAGCCTATCCATTCTCGAGGGGAACCTTCAGACCCAGGAATCAAACTGGGGTCTCCTGCATTGCAGGAGGATTCTTTACCAGCTGAGTTACCCGGGAAGCCCCACTAATTATTAGAGAAATGCAAATCAAAATTATGAGATATCACTTAATATCAGTGAAAACAGCTATCATAAAAAAAATCCAGCATTTACTAATGCTGGAGAGAGTGTGGAAAGAAGGGAACCCTCCAACACTATTGATGGGAATATAAATTGGTACAGCCACTGTGGAGAACAGTATAGAGGTTCCTTAAATAAAACTAAAAGGAGAGCTACTATATGATCCTGCAATCCCACTCCTTGGCATATACCCAGAGAAAAGGATGGTTTAACAGGATACATGCACTCCAATGTTCACTTCATCACTGTTTACAAAAGCCAAGACATGAAAGCAATGTAAATGTCCATCAACAGAGGAATGGATAAAGATGATGTGGTGCCTATATACAATGGAATATTATTCAGCCACGAAAAAGAATGAAACAATGCCATTTCCAGCAACATGGATGGACTGAGAGTGTTTCATACTGGGTGAAATAAGTCAGATGGAGGAGAAATAACATATGGCATCCCTTATATGGAGAATCTAAAAATAAATGATACAAATGAACTTATTTACAAAACAGAAAGAGACAGACTTAGAGAACAAACTTATGGTTGCCAGGGAAAAAGAATGGGGGGAAGGGATATTTAAGGAGTTTGGGGTTGACATGTACCCACTGTTATATTTAAAGTGGATAACCAACAAGGTCCTACTGTATAGCACAGAGAACTCTGCTCAACATTTAATGCAGCCTGGAAGGGAAGGGAGATTGGAGGGAAATGGATGCATATATGGCTGAATTCTTTTGCTATCTACCTGAAACTATCTCAACATCGATGATAAGCTATACTCCAAAATAAAACAAAACATTTGGAAATAATAGAAAGGCCCTTCCAAGGACATACGACTAAGAAAATGTGATACATTATGGAGTATCATCGAGTTCTATGGAAGTACTTATAAAACTTTTAAAATGTAAAAGGTAGATCTATAATACTTAGGTTAAGATTAATGTCAGTGCAAGTTATTTATCTATCTGCTTATCTATGCTTGTTAGTCTCTCAGTTGTGTCTCTTTGAAACCCCATGAACTGTAGTCCACCAGGTTCCTCTGTCCATAGGATTCTCCAGGCAAGTATGCTGGAGAATGCTGGTTGCCATTTCCTTCTCCAGAGGATCTTCCTGACTCAGGGATTGAACCCAGGTCTTCTGCATTGCAGGCAGATTCTTTACTGTCTGATATTCATTGATTTATTTATTTTAAGATCCCATTTTACAAAATAATCATGTATTAGACCAAGTTTATGGAGAAGGCAATGGCACCCCACTCCAGTACTCTTGCCTGGAAAATCCCATGGATGGAGGAGCCTGGTAGGCTGCTGTCCATGGGGTCGCTAAGAGTTGGACACGACTGAGTGACTTCACTTCCACTTTTCACTTTCATGCATTGGAGAAGGAAATGGCAACCCACTCCAGTGTTCTTGCCTGGAGAATCCCAGGGACAGGGGAGCCTGGTGGGCTGCTATCTATGGGGTCGCACAGAGTCAGATGCAACTGAAGCGAATTAGCAGTAGAAGAAGCAGACCAAGTTTAAAATTATATTCTTAAGCAGAAAGGGAAAACTATAATGGAATTTTGAATAGTGTTTAATCATCTTAAAAATCATCTACTCCAACCTTCTTATTATGTGAAAAGGTCGACTGAGTTCTGAAAGGGGGTGTCCTCAGATCTCACAGACAGAAAATAATCCCAGCATCCTGAACTTTACACCTATTAATGGATAAATTTGTCTCTGATGATCACTGTCTCAAATTAGCCTTATGTACAGGGGAGATCACAACAATGTTATTTCAGAGTTTCATAAAAGTCCTCTTCTACATTAAGTGATGCTGCTAGTTTCTTTGGGGACAATATGCCTTAGCGCTTACTACATTAAGTGCTGGAGTCAGAAACATTTAAACTGAAATTCTGAACTTGTCATTTCCAGTTTTTCAATCTTCCTTAGTTTACTCAATCTGAAAAATGACTTCTTGCTTCATATAATGGAAATAACCAGAATAGTCTGTAGGAACTACTTCAGAGGCTTAAGAAGCACATTAACATATGAAAAATATTAGAATTTACCCTCCTACAATTGTGTAGTGCCAAAGTTCCCCTAATCTTTTTAAGAGGCATACGTTATACCAGAGATTTCTAGTTCTCAGTCTGCAGAGCAGTGCACAGCACAAGATAAAGGATGTTAGGGAATGTTTCTACACATTGGCAGATGCTCTGATCTTAACACTTGACTATCCTATGCTCATGTGGAAGTTGCAAGAGTCATTATTAAATATAATCGCCAACTGAAGTTTAGCCAGCAGCCGACATTACCACCAAACTTCCAATTTCTGAAGGCTTCACAGCACAAGCTTGGGTTGATGCTGAATGGAACACAAATGGGTTATGTCGAGTGATAGCCTTCCAGTTTGACACAATTATAAACCTCATCCAATCAA
Organism: Dama dama; assembly: GCF_033118175.1. Lineage (NCBI taxonomy): Eukaryota > Metazoa > Chordata > Mammalia > Artiodactyla > Cervidae > Dama > Dama dama. The sequence continues at coordinate 75,487,912 of NC_083689.1, read as the reverse complement.
TAGATCAGGAATTATGGAATCAAACAGTCTACCATCTGCCTTATTTGTATATTTGTTTACTTTATCTCTCCAGCTTCTGCACGCCATATTGTGTCCTAGTAGGCAGGGTTCTACTATCCTCTATTATAGATCAATGGGCTGTAATACCCCTCACCCCATGCCCAAGCAAATGGGAACAAGCAGTGGACTCCTCGTCAGTCTGCACACGCAACCACATTCAAATCAAAGATGAATGGTTGATTTAGAAATTGATTAAGGTGGTAAATGTGGTTAGTATCAAGACTATTCTTGAGATATGATCTTCGTTGTATTCCCTTTTACCATTATTCCCTGATGTTACTGGACAAAAGTTGTGAGTAGAAAGAACATTATCACAGGATAGAATTCAACAGAGTTAAATTAATGCCTGGTCACACCATATCCTGTGACTATGTAGGTTGTCTAAATTTGCTGTGTCTTGCACATCACTAATCATCACGTAAAAACAAAAATAATAATCCTATATATTCACAACCTTGAAAAAAGTTGTGAAGGACACTGGAAAGTTTGAAGGACTTCTCAAAGTTACTTAGAAAATTCTGAAAATCCATAAGGCATTAATAATAGTGTGATAGGTTATTTTTTCTCCAATTCACACTTAAATAAAACTCCATATGGAGTGTTAAATAATTTTTTTATTCCATTTCATTCAGAGCATTCCTGACTTTTCTCACCTTTAGGTATTATTCTTTTATGAGGCCTAGGAATCTAAAAACAACCAAGTAGGATGTGGGTCGCATGATATTTGTAGAGAAACTTTAGTGAGACATACTTCTATATTTAAAGTGAAAAATCTTTGGCCTGATTAAAGGGAAGGTGAACCTATTCAAAGACTCATTAAAAAAATAACTCATTAAAAAAATCTGGAGGCCAGATTAATATTTTAGGGTCTAGATCACTGGTAAAGAAAGGTATAACAGGATTCTGCCACTCCATAATAGATTCTAATAGTCTAATGATACAGCCTAAATTCTTCAGATACTATTTCTTTTTTGGAAAGGGTAAAGCATAGAACAGAATAAATCTTAGCAATATTTTTCAAAGTCTATTATACAAATCCCAAATTCCATGAGATGATACTCCAAGAGAAAAAAAAAAAAAAAACATAATCAAATGAATTTGAGGAACAATGTGGCAATGTCTCCCATTTAGAGGAGAATCAAAAAAGCAGTTTAGAGATTTAAGAAACCTATTACCTTTGGCAATGTATTTCCCAAACATACTTGCTAGTGGAAACATTTTGCAGAACTCTGTATTAGGTGGAATTAATGTTATGGTGTCTAAAGATCTGAGTACTGGTGAAACCTGCAGCTGTGACCAGACATGAGGTGTTGGAGAAGGACTGAGGTGGACCTTTGGCATTTGACATGTAACACAGGAAGATGAAACCTGTCTGAGCTGATTTTAATACTTTCTAAATTCCACAACTCTTTTTTGAAATCTGATAGCTTGATTTCCCTTGTGATGGACAATTCACAATGGAATAATAGTGATATATCCTTCTACAACCAGATTCTATTCAATCCATCAGACATACTTCATAGCTCCTGAAAAAAGGGCATCTCAAATGCATGAAGTGTTGACCTGGATTTAGTGTCTTGCTGTGCACACACATATGCACACTCACAAACACAACATACATATGAATACCCACCTCCAAGAAAATGCATACTAAAAACTTGGCTAAGAACTTGGCTTCTGTGAGACTCAAAATAATACAGCTCTTATCAGTTTTCTTTTTTAATGTAGTATGTGCTAAAAATAAGATGCAAAGCCTGAGTCCTCACTTTAATCACACCACAGATGACAAATAGGTAATGATAGTGGCTAATGTCAGGAATCTAGAGTATACTACTTTGTTACATCTCTTTTAAAATTTTGTTTGGGGGTTTTAGTTTTTATTTAATCCAAACAATACCTATATTAAATACATATTTAAAAATGTCTTATTCTCATGAAATGATTTTTAAATTATATATAAAAGATTACTTATAAAATAAATGTAAAGACTAAAGATACAATGATTCCCTATGGGCACAAACTTCAGGTTATTTAAAAGATTATTATCATTTTCCTGAGGCTCTTTATGTATTCAATCCTTTCCCCATCTCCTTTACATCCTTAGAGGTCACTGTATTGAATTTCTTTATTGTTCCTTTTCTCTTCTTTCAGTTCAGTTCAGTTCAGTCACTCAGTCGTGTCCGACTCTTTGTGATCCCATGAACTGCAGCACGCCAGGCCTCCCTGTCCATCACCAACTCCCGGAGTCCACCCAAACCCATGTCCATCGAGTTGGTGATGCCATCCAACCATCTCATCCTCTGTCGTCCCCTTCTCCTCCTGCCCTCAATCTTTCCCAGCATCAGGGTCTTTTCAGATGATTCAGTTCTTTGCATGAGGTGGCCAAAGCATTGGAGTTTCAACATCAGTCCTTCCAATGAACACCCAGGACTGATCTCCTTTAGGATGGACTGGTTGGATCTCCTTGCAGTCCAAGCATTAGGGTTATTAGCTGCATACATTTATATCCCTAAAAATACCCTGTTTCATTTGGAATATATCTTAATGATATATATTCTTCATTATATTTAGTCAGTTCAATCTTTATTCATACATGTTGTTTAATGTAGCTATAATATAGTAATTTTGTCTCTGATGTGGGATAGCTTATTGAATTAATATATCACAAGTTATTTACCTGTTCTAATATTTTGTTGATATTTATGGTTATTTGGATTATCATTTTTGGGTTACAAACTACTCTTTTATAAGCATTCTTGATTATCTCTTCTGGTGCACATATACAAGGGTAGAAAATATGAAGCATATACTTAGGAATGGAATTGGTGCAACTCAAGTATGTGCAATTTTATCAGGCAAGGCTAAATTATTTTTTAAATTCATTGTATCAGTTTATCCTCCCAACAGCAATATATTCCAACAGCTCAAACTGTCACTACCAGTTGATATTATCTATTCATGATTTTTTTTTTTTATGGGGCCACTGAGAATTTATCTATTCATGATTTTTAAGAGGTATTAAGATTACCACTTTATGTTCTCTAATCAGTGATTAAGTACCTAAACCTTATAGTTGCTAATCAGTGATCAAACACAGAGCCCTTATCCTCTCATTTAGAAAACATTTACATTCATCAACACACATTCCTCAAAAAAGATTCATATATATATGAATTTATATATATGAACATATATATAAATATGAATTTATATATGAATATTTATAAATAGCTGAGAGTACAATGAAGCTAACTTCCTATGATATGGTTTAAACTTTGTAAAACCACAATTGTGATTTGTTTATTCAAAAGCACAGATAAATAAGTATAGATAAAATTTATCTTTAAGTATGGTTGTATAAAAACCCACTTGCACACCTCCCATCACTCAAAGTTTTTTGGCTGTCATTGGGCAGAAAGCATTACATTTCTTTAGTGTCAATTTTATATGGGTTGAAAGTTTTACACTTAAAATGTACATTCATAATGAATTAAACATTATGTTTTGGGGCTTCTCAGGTGATGCTAGTGGTGAAAAACCCATCTGCCAATGGAGGAGATGTAAGAGATGCAGGTTCAATCCCTGGGTTAAGTATACAATATATTAACTCCCTAGCATGCATGTACAAATATGAGTATGTGCATGCTAAGTCTGTTTGAGTCTTGTCTGACTCTTTGTGTCCCTCTGGACCGTAGCCCACCAGGCTCTTCTGTCCATGGGATTCTCCAGACAAGAATACTGGAGTGGGTTGCTATGCCTTCCTCCAGGGGATCTTCCTGACCCAGGGATGGAACTCGTGTCTTATGTCTCCTGCCTTAGCAGGCAGGTTCTTTACCACTAGAAAACATGGATTGTATTTACTATGGAAACAACTTGAATTCTCCAGGCAAGAATACTGGGATGGGTAGCTACTCCCATATTCCACATGTATTTTGGAAACATTTCAAAGCTTTCTTCTGCATGATATACCTCAAGCAGTTACAGCAATGAATATCTCTGTGCTAACTTAGTATTTATTGTAACTTTACTTGTATCTATAGACACACACACACACACACATATATATATGATTTTATACTTTATTTCAATAAAATAGATCCTTGGTGTGAGTAGCTAGGTCAAAGGAGGTATACTTTTTAAAATATTTAAATTTACTTGCTTACAATATCCAGAAAATGTTGCAATAATTTACATCACCATTGATAGTGTTTGAGATACAGTATGAGGCTATTTGGGGCTGGATGTTAACAGACAGTGTTTTATTTAAATAAAATAAAATTTCTAATTTCTCATAAACAGAGGTCACAGAAAAAAAGGTGCTCTCCCATAATAATAAAACTATTTAAATTATATTCAAATAAATACCTCAGGTGCAAGTGTTAGTTGCTCAGTCGTGTCCAACTCTTTGTGATTCCATGGACTGTAGCCTGCCCGGCTCCCCTGTCCATGGTATTCTCCAGGCAGGAATACTGGAGTGGATTGCCATTCCCTTCTCCAGGGGATCTTCCCAACCCAGGGATCAAATCCAAGTCTCCCTGATTGCAGGCAGATTCTTTACCATCTGAGCCACCAGGGAAGCCCCAAGAATACTGGAGTGGTTTGCCATCCCCTTCTCCAGGGTACCATCTCAATTCCCTACTATATTTACAGGATTGAGATTCACAGCACAGTATTTTTTCTTCAATATCATTTGTGAATGTGAGCATAATATTCTTTTTTCTTGAGAGGTGGGAGGAGGGGATAAAAGTTCAGGGATGTAAATAGACCATTTTGACTGAGCTGTTAAATTTCATGTTTATCAAGCTCCTTGACTTGCCTATGCCCCGCTGCAAATACTCCAGTGTTCATATGTGTTGTGAGAGGTGAGGGAGAAGATACAAGGAGGTGAGTTTTCATGTGAATTATGATAAAATATTGAATTAATTCTTGGGATTACATGTAATTAAATAAGTTAATAGAAGTTACTTGGTAGGCAAATGAAGTCACACTCAATTCTCAGAAGATTCTTGGAAAAGAAAGCAGTGCTATTTATCACTATTACAAAGAGACAGCGAGAGGGGAAAACAAATATCCATTCCTCAAATAGCCATCCCTGATGGACTTTACAAAAAAGGGTGCTAGAGAAACAGAGGACTGAACATCTGTGGAACAAAAATTCAGGAGGACATAATGATTGTTCAGACAAGGTATAAAGGAATTAACGAAAAAGGAATTCTGGTTACCACATCTTGCCTTCAGCAAAGGTTCTCTGTATATGGCACCTGTCACATCTTGTATCTTTTATACATTTTGAGCTTTGTTTTGGAAACACAGATATTTCAAAACCATGCACACAAGTCACAGAGAATTCAGATTTGCCTGTGCTTATACAATAAGACTTAAGCTCTAGTGAAGTGAAATTCTTTGCAATAAATCTTCAGTAACACCTTGTCAAAGCTAACACAAAATAATTAAAGGAAGCAAAGAGAGCAGATGGCTCTACTTTCACCTTTAGAGATTCTATCATTTCAATTAATAGAGGCCAAAAAATATGCCATATCTTTTTTGGTAATAAGAATATAAATATTCTTTTAATCATTATTTGGCCATAGTAAAACAATATGTAATTACAATTTACAATGGTATTTCTGAGTTTAATAGGTGCTACCTGGTTTGCCTTTGTTTGTCCTCCAAACAAAGAATTTTCTTTATGTCAAAAGTCAGTGGTACATTTTTCCCCCATATAAGGCAATTTTCTACCTGCCTTGGCATAGAGAGTTTTTATTTGATGCTATCAGAAAACATTACAAATGAAAATTTAAGTTAGAGGTTACCCTAGTAAAGTTCAGTTCAGTCACTCAGTCATGTCCACCTTTTTGTGACCCCATGGACTGCAGCATGCCAGGTTTCCCTGCCCATTACCAACTCTTGGAGCTTACTCAGATTCATCTCCATAGAGTCAGTGATGCCAGCCAACCATCTCATCCTCTGTTGTCCCCTTCTCCTCCTGCCTTCAATATTTCCCAGCATCAGGGCCTATTCAGATGAGTCAGTTCTTTACATCAGGTGGCCAGAGTATTGGAACTTCAGCTTCAGCATCAGTTCTTCCAATGAATATTCAGGACTGATTTCTCTAGGATTGACTGGTTTGATCTCCTTGCAGTCCAAGGGACTCTCAAGAGTCTTCTCCAACACCATAGTTCAAAAGCATCAATTCTTTGGCACTCAGCTTTCTTTATAGTCCAACTCTCACCTCCATACATGACCACTGGAAGAACCATAGCCTTGACTAGACAGACCTTTGTTGACAAAGTAACGTCTCTGCTTTTGAATGTGTAAAGTGTTGGGATAGTTACTACAGATAACCTGCGTGAAGTGTTTGACAGTATATTGAGTACTCGGTGAGTGGTAGTTCTCAGGATTTTTATTAGGACTCTGTGGGGCTCCTCTGCATCAAGCAGGTTTGTTCACAGGTCATCAAGGGCAACAAATGTCAAATAAAATTTTCCTCAATGTCCTTTAATCTTTAATTCTAGATGTCAGAGTTTATATTTAGAATGGGAACATCAAGTTATATGACACGTAAGGAGTTGACACTATACTTAGGGAGATTTCAAACACATTCTTCTAAGAGGCAATTTAACCACCTATTTTTTGGAAATATTTCAAAGCATGAATATACCTCAGGCTGTTACAGCAAGGAATGTCTCTTTGTGCAAATTTGGTATTCTTTATTTCATATTTGATTGAGCTCACTGGAGGTAAATGAAAAATCAAGGACATTTATTTGCAATAGGTTTGTGATTTTACAAATGCAATTCTGGTAAATACAAATGACTTGGCTTTATTTTTAACATCCACAAACATCACTTCAGAGTGGAGAGAAGGATGTGAGTTGAATTAAGTTAGAATTTGAATGTCTACATGACCTTGAGACATAAGGACTATCTTTAATTAAGCTGTGTTTTCTCTCTCTCTCTCTCTTTTTTTTTTTTTTTTGCTTGCTTGCTTGCTGCTTAGGAAAAATGCCACTTATTTTCTTTTCTCTGAGTTTGGAAAACACATTTTTGAAGGAGAATAACTTCTATCTTAAGGTATTTAAGTTTTATATTAAAAAACTCCCTTATGTAACGTTTTGTCAAGTAACATTATTAAGTTCCAAAGAACTGCACTCTCAGAAGAAATCTTTTTTATGTATCTTAAATACAGATAATAACAGCCACAACAAAATGAGTACCTCTTAATTATACATGTTAAGGAAATGGGGCATAGTTCCAAAAATTTCAAACTTTAAGCAAGCTTCAAATTATTTATATGTCTCCCTGATCAGAGTACATCTAAGATATATGTAAATCAAATGAGGAATGACTCAAACCAAATTTAAAAGCTTTAAGCAAAAACATTTGTGATTTAGTTGAATGTTCGCTCTTAGAGACAGACAATGTAACATGGTTTCATATATATATAAATATATATATTTTTATAAATTCTGAAGCACAACAATAAATAAAGATTCTCCCCACCCCTCTCTTTATTTACCTTCAGTCCAAGTATCCCACTCCCTCACTCTCTAAACTTTATGCCTCCTATCTGCCTTGCCGGTTAGCAGAGAAAATTAGCATTACAATATAGGTGGTATTTACTTTTTTTTTTTTTTGTAATTTCAAAAGTGGAAGTAACAATAAGAGATAACTATTGATTCTAACAAAGATGGAGTAGTTGTCATTAGATCATTGCACTGATTTTTTAAAAAGAGACTATAAATGCTGTATAGGATTTTTTTTTTTTTTTAAAGTCAGTTGTTTGCTGTTTTATATGTTCTCAATGACAGGTAAAATTACTGAGTGAAGGGATGCATTATTACAGGTAAAATTACTGAGAGAATGGATGCATTGGAGTTGGACTCCATCTATACTTGAGCTTTTACCTTGAGAGCATGTTGTAAACAGCGATCAGTAAACCACAACCTAAACCCCCATTAAATTTTTTATAACCTCCTGTTCTAAAATGTGGTTCAGGGAAATAGGTTTTAAGCAGAGATAAGTCAGGCATAGAGCATAAAGTTGAAAATGAGGACTGTCCAGAAAGCTGGGATTTGGGAAAAGTGACCAAAGAGAGAAGGAAGCAGAGAGGAGCTTCAAAGTCCAAATAAGTGAAGAGGAAACAGGTAATGTACGTGGAAAAGAATTCACATAATGCCAGTATAGGCAATACAAAATGGAAACAGAATGAAGGTATGGATGCAGAAAATATAAGAAATGTTTAATAAGGACCTAGAAAAACTAAAGAACAAAGAGGCATGAACAACACAATAACTGAAATGAAAAATACACTAGAAGGAATCAATAGCAAAATAAGTGAGGCAGAAGAACAGATAAGTCAGTTGGAAGACAAAATGGTGGAAATACCTACTGAGGAGCAGAATGAACAAAAAAGAATGAAAAGAAATGGGACAGTTCCAGAGACCTCTGGGACAATATTAAATGCACCAACATTCTTATTATAGGGGTCCGAGAAGAAGAGAAAGAAAAAAGAATCTGAGAAAATATTTGAAGAGGTTACAGCTGAAAATGTGGTATTGGAGTCTCTTGGACTGCAAGGAGATCAAACCAGTCAATCCTAAAGGAAATCAACCCTGAATATTAATTAGAAGTACTGATGCTGAAGCTGAAGCTGTGATACTTTGGCCACCTGATGTGACGAACTAACTCATTGGAAAAGACCCTGATGCTGGAAAGATTGAAGGAAGGAGGAGAAGGGGACAAGAGAGGATGAGATGGTTGAATGACATCACTGACTCAATGGAGATTAGTTTGAGCAAGCTCCAGGAGTTGGTGGTAGACATAGAAGCCTGGCGTGCTGCAGTCCATGGGGTCGCAAAGAGTCAGACATGACTTAGTGACTGAACTGAACTGATAGTTGAAAATGTCTCTAACTTGGGAAGACATTCAAGTCCAGAAAGTGCAGAGAGTCCCACACGGAATAAACCCAATCAGAAGTACACTGAGATACATATTAATCAAACCAAAATAAATAAAATGCAAGGCAAAATATTAACAAGGGAAAAGCAACAAATAATTTACAAGGAAAACACCATAAGTTTATCAGTCAATTTTTCAGAATAAACTCTGCAGGCCTGAAGAGAGTGCAGGATATACTTAAAGTGATGAAAGAGAAAACCAAGATTAATCTACCCAGCAAGGATATCATTCAGATTCAATAGAGAAAGCAAAAGCTTTACAGGTAAGCAAAAGTCAAGAGAATTCACTACCAACAAACAAGTTTTACAACAGATGCTAAAGGAACTTCTCTAGGAGTTAAACACAAGAGAATAAAAATACCTACAAAAGCAAACCTAAAGCAATTTAAAAAATAGTAATAGCAATATATATATTGATAATTACCTTAAATGTAAATGGATTAAATGCTCCAAGTCAAGACATAGACTGGCTGAATGGATACAAAAAGAAGGCCCAAATATATGCTGTTTACAAGTGACACACTTCAGACCTAGAGACACATACAGACTGTGAGGAGGTGGAAACGTAAGGGGGTGGAAAAAGATATCCCATGAAAATAGATATCAAAAGAAAGCCAGAGTAACAATTCTCATATCAGACAAAACAATTTAAAATAAAGATTGTTATAAGAGACAAGGAAGGACACTACATAATTATAAGGGGTCAACCCAAGAAGATGTAGCGCTTATAAATATTTATGTACCCAACATAGGAGCAACTCAACACACAGGCAAATTCTAATAGCCATAAAGTGGGAAATTGTCAGAAACACAATAAAAGTGGAGGGCTTTAACACCCTACTTACACTAATAGATCATCCAGACAGAAAATAAGGAGACACAAGGAAACACAAGATTTGACACATCAGACTAGATAGTTAATTGACATTTGTAGGACATTCCATCCAAAAGCAGCAGAATACACTTTCTTCTCAAGTACGTATGGAAAATTATCCAAGATAGATCCTATCTTGGGTCACAAATCAAGTCTGCGTAAATTTAAGAAAGCTGAAATCATATCAAGCATCTTTTCTGACCATAACATTATGAAATTAGAAACCAATTACAGGGAAAAAACTTAAAAAAACACAAATACATGTAGGCTAAACAATATGCTACTAAATAACCAAGAGATCAATGAAGAAATCAAATAAGTAAAAAAAATACATAGAAACAATTGACAATGAACATGTGATGACCCAAAACCAAAGGGATGCAGCAAAACCAGTTTCAAGAGAGAAGTTTAAAACAACACAATACTACCTTAAGAAACAAGGAAAATCTCAAATAAACAACCTAACCTTGCACCTAAAGCAATTAGAGGAAGAACAAACAAAACCCAAAATTAGTAGAGGGAAATAAATCATAGCAGAAATAAATGAAATAGAAATGAAGACAGCAATAGCAGAGGTGAATGAAACTAAAAGCTGGTTCTATGAGAAGATAAACAAAATTGGGAAATCTTTAGCCAGAAAAAGAGAGCAGACTCAAATCTATGAAATTAGACATGAAAAAGGAAAAATTACAAATGACAATGCAGAAATAGAAAGGATCATAAGAGACTACTACAGGCAACTATATGGCAATAAAATGGATAACCTGGAAGAAATGGACAAATTCTTAGAAAAGTACAAATTCCAAGACTGAACCAGGAAGAAATAGAAAATATGAACAGACCAATTGTAAGTGATGAAATTGAAACTATGGTTAAAAATCTTTCAGTGAACCGAAATCCAGGACCAAATGGCTTCACAGGTGAATTCTCTCAAACATTTAGAGAATAGCTAACATCAATTCTTCTCACTTTCAGAAAACTGCAGAAGAAGGAATATTCCAAAGCTCATTCTATGAGGCCGCCATCACCTTGATATCAAAACCAAACAAAGATACCACAAAAAAGAAAATTACAGACCAATATCACTGATGAACATAGACACAAAAATCATCAACAAAATACTAGCAAACAGAATCCAACAACACATTAAAAGAGTCATACATAAGGATCAAGTGGGATTTATCCCAAGGAGGCAAGGATTCTTCAGTAAACACAAATCATTATGATACACCATATTGACAAATTGAGGAATAAAAGCCGTATTATCAAAGTAGATGAAGAGAAAGCCTGTTTATGAAAAAAAAAAAAAAAAAAAAAACCAACACCTCTCCAGAAAGTGGGTATAGAAGGAACTTTGTACTCAGTAAGTTTTATCCAACTCTTTGTGACCCCATAGACTGTAGCCCACCAGGCTCCTCTGTCCATGGGATTTTCCAGGAAAGAATTCTGGAATGGGTTGCCATTTCTTCCTCTAGGGGATCTTCGTAACACAGGGACCGAACCCATGTCTCCTGTGTCTCCTGAATTAGCAGGTAGATTCTTTACCACTGAGCCAGCTGGGCTTATTTCAACATAATAAAACCTATATATGACAACTCACAGCACATCTGAAAGGTCAGGAACAAGACAAGATGTACACTTTCACCACTATGATTCAACACAGTTTTGTAAGTCCTAGCCACAGCAATCAGAGAAGAAATAAAAGGAACCCAAATTGTAAAAGATGAAGTGAAACTGTTACATGTGCCCCAGTGTTCACTGAAGCACTATCCACATGAGCCAGGACATGGAAGTAACCCAAATGTCAATCAACAGAGGAATGAATAAAGAAGACATGGTACATATACAATAGAATATTACTCAGCCATAAAAAGGAATGAAATTGTGCCATTTGCAGAGAAGTGGATGGACCTAGAGACTGTCATGCAGAGTGAAGTAAGTCAGAAAGAGAAAGACAAATATCATATATTAATGTACATATGTGGAATCTAGAAAAAAATAGTATAGATTAACCTACTTGCAAAGCAGGAATAGAGACACAGACATAGAGAACAAATGCATGGACATTAAGTGGGAAATGTGGAGATAAACTGGGGGTTTAAGATTGATATATACACTACTATGTGTAAAATAGGTAACCAATGAGAACCTATTGAACAGCCCAGAGGGAAAAAAGGTACAACCTGTTAACCTAACATTCCCGTATATAGTTCTGTTGTCATTAAGTCACGTCCCACTCCTTGTGACTGCATGGACTGCCACATGCCAGCCTTCCCTTCATTCACTATCTCCCAAAGTTTGCTTAAATTCATGTTCATTGAGTCGGTGATGCTACCTAATCAATATATAGTGTGTGCAGACAGATACTGTTTGATTCCCCTTATATGAGGTACTTATCATAGTCAAATTCATAGAGTCAGAAAGTATATTGGTAGATGCCAGGAAAAAGGGTAGGGAGGGCGGATGGGGACAGTTTCAGTTTAGAAAAGTGAAAAGTTCGGGAGATGGATGATGGTAAGAGTCATACAAGAATGTGAATGTACTTAATGGAACTGAACTGTACAGTTAAATATGGTTAAAATAGGATGTTTTATATGATGTGACTTTTACCACTATTAAAAAACTTCAAAAAACAGTCTGTATAAACCACCACATTTTTTTCATGATGCCCAATGCACATTAAATAAAACTATTGAGAAAGGAAAAGTAACAGGAAAACAAAAGAGAAAAGGGTTCGGCTATAGCATAACCAGAGATGACCAAGATAATGATTGCAGATAAAGTCATCAGCATAACTGTAATTATACGTTAAAGCCCACTGAGGAAAACATGGGCAAATGAAGAAAAATAGAGAATTTCAAAGATACAGCATTTTATTTGAAAACATCAAATGGACATTCTAGAATTACAAAACTGGATATTTGAACTTAAGAGCTCTTTTAGTGCTTTTTAAGAGCAGAAGGGAGAAAAAAAGAAAGCAGTATTTGTGAATTAAAAAACTAACTATATGAAAAGATGCATCTGGAGAGATTAAACAAATTGCCAGAATCTAAGAAACATGTAAAGCATAGTCAAAATTTGTAACATATTTAAAGTTAGAGTTTCTTAGAAAAGAGTAACACTAGAGCATAAATGATATTTAAAGAAATACTGTCTAACAGTTTTCCTAATATGATGGAAAAAAATCAATCAACAGCTTCAAGAAGCTCAGCAAATCCTATATGACCTACAAAGAAACCACATCTAAGCATATGATAACCAAAAAGCAGACATCTTAAATAAATACAGCCAGATGAAAAATACATAAACAAAAGAGAGGAAAAATATGACTGATGGCAAACTTTTAACAAAATCTGTCAAAGTACAAAGTAAATCTTTTATAGGACTAAAAAGAAAAGAAAAATACTGCCAACTCAGAATACAGTAAAAAAAAAAAAAAGTGTTTTTTTCTTTTTTTAAGATAAAAAAACTGATATGTTTGGATAGCTTATTGGCAGCAGTGCTAATCTCCAGAAATTTGAAAAAAAGATGTCTTCAAACCAAAGGAAAATGATCTCAAATGGAAGCAGAGAATTTGAAGAAATAAAGAAAAACAAACTAGAAAGGTAAACATGATCATAAATGCAAATGAAGATTGGTTATTTAATAAAAGAAAAATAATATCTTGTGAAATTTATAATGTTTTAAAATCATATATAGGACAAAGAATAGGAAGCAGTAAATAAAAGATAAAATGCTTTTTTTAAAATTCTTTGGGAAGTGGTAATGAAATATTTCTAATTCAATCAATAGTACAAAATATAGGATGCATATTTTCATCTATGGAGTAAGCACTAAAAGAATAAAATGAATAACCAAAGAAAGTGTTGGTAAAAAGCTAACAAAGACATAAAATGTAACAGTTAGAATAGTAAATTAATTCAAAAATATGTAACAAAAAATATAAACAGGAAATACAACTTATGGGAAACATGGGAAAAAAACAGTAAACTTAAGTGCAACTATGTCAATTATCATGTTAAATGTACATAATAGTTGTCTTTCAGTTTCTGCTCAATTATATATCGTAAATTATAGGGATCATTGTTTTTAAAGTATAATTGATGTGCTAAAAGAGGAGACAATTGGAACCATATGAAATTTTTTTATTAAAAACAGAAGGGACAAAAAGTTTTTAAAAAGCAAAGAACAATTATAAAAAATAGAGAACAGTTTCAAACATGGTAGATGTTAATTAGAAAATAATCACTTTAAATGCAAATGGTCTAAGAGCAAGAGACGCCTGAGTAAAAAAAGGATCCAATTATACATGGTCTAATAGGAACTCATTTTTACCATAAAGATTTAGCTAAGTTAAGAGTAAAAAGAGAGAGGAAGACAAACCATGCTAATCATAATCAAAGGGAGCTGAAGTATGTTAATTTCAGACAATGGAGACATCAGAACAAGGAAACTTATCAGAGATCAAGAGGAGCAATGCATATAATAGAGAAGTAAATTATCTAAGAAAACATAGCAATCATAAATGCGCATACACCTAGCAATAGATGTTAAAGTACATGAGGTAAAAAAATGAAAAAAGAAAAAGACAAATCCACTAATAGAGATACGGACTCCAGCATCTACTGTTAGTAGCTGATGGATCTAGCAAGCAGAAAATTAGTAAGTATAAACTGATTGATCTAGTTTTATACTACTAACCAACCTAACACTACTTTGTTGTTTAGTTGCTGAGTTGTGCCTGACTTTTGTGACCTCATGCACTGTAGTCTGCCAGGCTCCTGTCTATGGGATTTCCCAGACAAGAATACTGGAGTGGTTGCTATTTTCTTCTCCAGGGGATCTTCCCAACCCAGGGATCAAACCCAAGTCTCCTCCTTGGCAGGCAGGTTTTTTTTTTTTACCACTGAGTCACCTGGGAAGCCAATTTAATACAATACTACCAACCAATCTAATTGACATCTATATAATAATACTCCAGTTCACAACAGTAGCATACACATTCTTTTCTAGCTCATGTGAAATACTCACTAAGATACTAGATGCTAGACTATACAACACACATTAACAAATAACGATAGGAATCATACAAATTAGGCTCTCAGACAAAAGTTGGAGTTAAAATAGAAATTATTATTTTTTTTAAATGGCTGGAAAACCCCCAAATATTTGGAAAATAAACAACAAACTAAGTAACACATGGGTCAAAGAAGAACTCCCCAGAAAAATTTAAAATCATTTTAAACTAAATGAAAATGAAACTATAACTAATGAAAATTTGTAGGGTGCAATGAAAAGAATTCTTAGAGGAAAATTTATAGCTTTAAAGGCATACATTAAGAAAGATGAAAGATCTGAAGTTAATAATTTAAGCTTCTACATTTGAAAATTAGGGAAAAAAGAATTTAACCTTAAAGCAAGAGAAGAAAAGGAATATTTAAAACCTATGTTATAATCAATGAAATTAAAAATAACACAATAGAGAAAATAAATAAAACCAAGGCTAGTACTTTAATTAATGAAATGAATAAATCTCTAGCCAGGCTAACAAAGACAAAAAGAAATAAAATATACTTTCTGTATCAGAAATGAATGAAGAACTCTTATTACTGACCCTGATCTCAGAGGCACAGCAGTGAGCAATCCTGAAGAGAGATCTTAGCTCTAACCAGGAACAGACCCTGGGCAACCTGGATGAAAAACAGAAATCCTAGCTACTAGACCACCATGGGCTAGAGGCTAGAAGAAAAGGCCCTAGCTCTTTCCCCCAGTGGGAAGCAAGAACGTTTCAAGGAGGCATAAATGATAAAAACAGGTACAAAGTTTATTAATAGAGACACGGCCCATATGGGAGAGCACACAGAGAAAATTTAAGGCAGAAGCGAGGCAGAAATACAACCCAGAGACAAAGGGTATAGACATCTTCTCTGATGAGGAAGGAGCACAAGTCAGAAGCCAGGCAGAGATGCACTCCCAGAGAGCAGTGTGGGCATTCTGAATGAGGAGTAGGACAGTTAAAAAGTGATTAAAATCACTTGTATAAGACAGTCCATCCGGGACTTTGTTTACCTCCATTTACCTCTATCTTGTTTCTTTTTTCACATGTGACTGGTGAATGGACCTTCCCCAAGATGGGTGTGCAACTCTTCTAAGACGGATCCCACTGCAGAGGCCTATGGGTGCATGTTCACCCTTGTTATAGAGTGGAGCTCCCCCTCTTTTGACCCCCAAGAAGCCTTCCTGTGCATGTGCAGACAGGGAAGTCTTCCTTGACCTCAGGAGTAAGCACTTTACTCTTTACTTTGGCAGAGCTCAGTTTTTGCCACTAGCTTTGTCCTTGGAGTGTCTGGGTGAGAACAAAGCTTGAATTTTACTCCACTTGACGGACACCAGCTGTCCAGCCCAGGGACACATCTATCTCCTACCTCAACCTCATGAACATTAAATGGATAATAAAGCAATACTAACAACAACTCAATGGCCACTGCTATATTTAAAATGGATAGCCAACAAGGACCCACAGTATAGCACAGGGAATTCTGCTCAATAATCTGTAATAATCTAAGTGGGAAAAGAATTTGAAAAAGGATGGAAAAAATAATACATAAAAATTAAATAACAGAAGTGAATCAAAAATTAAAACACTGCCCACCTTCCCCCCAAAAAACCCACATCAGACCCAAATGGTTTCACTGGTGAATTTTACCAAAAATTTAAGGAATAAAAATAATACTAATTCTCTATAATCTCTTTCGGAAAACAGAAGCAGAGAGAAGGCATACCCAACACATTTAATGACAGACTAGATGCTTTTACCTTAATCAGAAACAGCACAAAAATGTCCTTTTAAATTCAACATAATTGTAGAAGTCTTATCTAATCCAATACAAGATCAAAAACATAAAAAGTATATATTAAACATAAAAAGAAGAAATAAAGCTATCTTTATTCAAAGATGACAGTGTATTTGTATAGAAAATCACAAAGAATCTACAAACAAAACAAAACCATTGGGAAATAATAAGCCGGTATAAGATTAAAGGATACAAGTCTCATATACAAATATCAACTGCTTTCCTGTAAGCCAGCAATGAACAATGCAATTTTAAAATTAAAAATTCAATACCACTGATAACAGCAACAACAAAAAGGCAGTACTAAGATATAAATCAAATAGTATATATAATCCATATATATAGAACATTTAAAAGAAATCAAAGATCTAAATAAATGGAAAGTTATTCCACTTCATGCATTTCACATCAGTATTATTAAAGTATGAATTTATCCCAAATTAATCTGCAGATTAAGCACAATTCTAAACACAATCCCAATCAGAATCCCAGCAGTTAGAAATTAATTCTGTATTTCATAAGAAAGACAAAGAAACTAGAATAACCCACAGTTCAGTATGAACTGAAGAACACTGAAGAATCACATTCTTATCTCAAGACTTAAGCAGAACAATAGATATACAGTTCAATGGAACAGAACCTACTCACAACAGATCTATATAAATATTGTCAACTGATCTTTGATAAAAGCACAAAATTCAATAGCAAGAGGATTTTTTTCAACAAATGGTGTCTATATGATGTAAAAAAAACAAAAAACAAAACTAAAGCCCAGACATAAACCTTATACCTTTCCTAAAATGTATCTCAAAATGGAATGCAAAATGGGCTTCCCAGGGGGCTCAGAGGTAAAGAATCCATGTGCCTATGCAGAAGCTGCAGGAGACACAGGTTCTACCCCTGGGCTGAAAAGATCCCTGGAGGAAGAAACGGCAACCCCTCCGGTACTCTTGCCTGGAGAATCCCATGGACAAAGGAGCCTGGCAGGCTACAGTTGCAAAGAGTCGGACACGAGTGAGCATGCACACATGGAACACAAAACATTAAAAATTCTGACAGAAAACATGAAACAATTTACAAGAACCTGGGTATGGCGATGAGTTTTTGTGTATAAACCCAAAAGCAAATTTCATGAAAGAAAAACAACATAAGTTTGACCTTATAAAACTAAAACTTTCTGCTCTATTAAAGAAGATTGTTAATGAAATGAATAGTCACATATTCATGACCAGATATTTGCAAAATATATTCAATAAAGAACTCATACACAAAATATACCAAGAAGTCTAAAAACTCAAAAATAAGAACATAAACATCCAGAGCTTAAAAACAGGAAGAAAAACATTTGATCAGACATCTCAAAGAGGATATAAAGATGGTAAATAAATATTTGAAAGTATGTTCAACATCATTCATCAACAGGGAAATAACAGTTAAATGAAGTCACTACAACACGTATAGAATGGCTAAAACCAAACTGACAATACCAATGGTTGATGAAGAGAATTCTGTGATCTCTCATCCATTGCTCATTTGAGTACAAAGTGGCACAGTAAATTTGGATGACAGTCTGCTAGCTTCTTAGAATGATAAGGTAAGTCTTACCATGTGTTTCAACAATCACACACATAAATACCCAACTGATCTGAAAACATGCAACCTGCATGTGAATGGTTATATATCTATAATTTTCAAAACTATATGCCAAAATGTTGTCTTTTGTAGGTGAGTAGAGAGTAAACTCCGGGAGTTTGTGATGGACAGGGAGGCCTGGCGTGCTGCGATTCATGGGGTCGCAAAGAGTCGGACACGACTGAGTGACTGAACTGAACTGAGAGAGTCAACCTATGGTGCAACCATACAATGAAATACTACTCATTTGTAGAGTGTAACAGAGTATAACCAAAAAATTAAGAAAGCAAAATGGCAAGCCCTTTGTAGTCAAGAAAGATTAAAAAACAGTGAAATCTACTAAGTAATAAAAAAGATTTTTTTTTAATTAGCCAAAGCCTCAAACAGGCATTCTCAAGGTTATCAACTGATTAGCAAACAAAATTGATCAATGATATTAACTGTCAGAGAAATACTAATCATGAACATAATGTAATACAAATATGCATCCAAGAAAAATGACTAATAATAAGATTGACAATACCATTGTTGCCAATGTGCTGCATGTTACAGTTGCCAGTAAACGGTGTTGCCACTTAGAAAACTATATGACAGTCTAAGAAAAAGTTAACTTAAAAAGTTAAACATATGTTTAACTTTTTATACATGTATACATATGTATGTATGTGTGTATATATATATGTATATATACACACATACAGCTGGGTATATTCTATACCCAGCACAACTAAGTATAAATTATAAATTCAAAGGTTTCTAGGTCCACTGAAAGATACATACATTATGTTCAAGCAGGTTTATTTTCCCTTGTAACAGTCTAAATTAAAAATAGCTCATATGTCTAATCAATAGTTGAATGCATATATAATGTGCATATGTGACTTGTACATACACATACATCTGGGAGTAAAAACATCAAGATGCTAAAAATTATTCTCTGTGAGTGGTGAATTATGAATAATTTTTTAAAAATAAAATTCTCTATCTTCTGTTTCTTAAGCTTTCTGCAATGAGCATGTACTTTTTAAAATTTGAAACATACATACAACCCAAAAGATGTTATTAAAAGCAAACAAAGAGAAACTGTGAGGTGATGCTTTCTTTAGAAAACTCTTGACTTTATCAGTGTCACAAGAAAATTTCAGGAAACAAGAAATGGCACCCAGAAACTGAGAGCATTACGTTTACAAATTAGCAGATACACTTCCGTTTAGCTTTGAGTAAAATAAAAGACCTGAAAGGATTTTTACACAAATTCTTTTAAGCCCTTGAGGAAAGTCTCAAGCCTACTGAGCCCTGAGGCACTGACAGATGACTACCCATCCTGATAGATGACTACTAAAATTAGAATCTTCCCTTTGAAGATGCCACAATGACAGCCTAAGTGAATTTTGCTTTCTCTTGAGTAAAAGCTAGGAACAAGGTACCATCTGGTAGGTGTAAGTACACATGTCAGTGTGTAAGAATGCATCATGTCCTTTTGAGAACAGTAAAGTGATTACAAAATCAAAAGTTCACATTTTGAACAGTTATTTCATGTGTCTACTTACTTTATACCCAATGGTCTTCCTGATATTTTCTGGACTAAAAAACAATGGATTACAGAATACTTTTCATGACATTCTAATCATGTTGATAAACTGGATTTAAAATTACATACATCTTAAAGTATGAAATGGAGTTTCAATATGGGTGACCACACATATTCCTAAATATATTTATTAATAATTGGCATTTTTATAGTAAGATGATGGATGATGGCCTATGACTTTTAAAAGACTTTCTAGAGAAAAACAAATTACTTTACAAAGAAATAATTTAAATAGCATTTGACCACTTATATTTATCTAATATATGTTCATTTATTTATATTTATATTATCTATTCCAAGTTTATGAATGCAGCAATATTCTAACAAAATGGTAGCAACCTAAAACCAACAACTTAAAATGAATAATAAAGTTACAGGCACCACAGAGGGTGAAGAAGGTAATTTAACTTTAGAAAAATTAGTGTATTAATTAAGAGATGAAAGTAGAAAATCCACTGATGTTAATAGATATTTTTAAGTTTGATAAAATTCACTGTATTAGCAAGCTAATAATAGAAAAATCCTGATAAATTTCTATCAGATTTCTACTTCTAAGTAGCATACATAATTGTTACAGGTCAAAGCTTTTACTGAATCATCAAGATGAAGCCAAATGTACTACAAAAATTGTGTTTTTAAAGATACCAGAGGACAAAGCGGTGCAATGAAGATGGGGAAACAATGAGGGCAAATCACCTTTCAGAGAGGGGAGCATCTTTCTGAAGTGAGGGTATAATTTCCAGCTGGCCAACTGCTTCTCTCGCTGTTTTTGTTGTTTTTCTCCCTTGGGAGATTTAGCTGATTCTGGGGTTAGGTTGAGGCTCTGGTTTATCCCAGGCAGATGGCTTACGTTGGAAACTATGAAAGTTTTAGTGAGAGTATGGGGCTATGATAACAAACTGCAAATATTGTAGTCTGAAATTCATGGCTAAGCTTCCCCAGGAGACATTTTCTGCATTTGACGACTGCAGGGGATTCAGAGGATCTAGGATCAAAGCCGAGTAGAACCTCTGGAATTTTCACTTTGCTTAGAAGACAAAGAACTAATGGAGGTCTGCCTCAGACTCCCAATTTGTCTCAGTCTCAAGGTATCTGCCAAAAGTTGAAGCTTTCTAGGACAAGAAGCTAAAAAACTAGGCTCAGAAGCTCAATAGAGCTAAATGGAATCTCCTGGGTTCATTTTTCTTTTATTATAATTTTATTCATTTGTTTATTTTTGGCCGTGCTAGGTCTTCATTGCTGTGCAGGCTTTTCTGCAGTTGCATGACAAGGCGGGCCTCTCTTGCTGTGGAGCGCAGACTCTAGAGTGTGCAGGCTTCAGTAGCTGCCACATGTGGGCTCAGGAGTTGTCGCTCCCGGGCTCTAGAGCACAGGCTCACCAACTAAGCGATGGCCTTCATTGTTCCGTGGTGTATGAGGTCTTCCCGGATCAGGGATAAGAACCAGCGTCTTCTGCATTGGCAGGCAGATTCTTAACCACTGAGCCAACAGGGCAGCATTCCTGGATTCTATTAGTGCCAAAGAGACACAGAGTCTCAAGCTCCCAATAAAAAGCCAGTGGGGATGGGCGTGAGTGGCACATACTCAGAACAGGAATGATTATCACAGAACTCAGAGCAGTGATTACCTCCAGGAATGGAAGGATGCTTTGAGTGAAGGAGGGAGGGCATCAGGGCTCTTCTAAGAAACCTTTAATATTTTTTGATAGTAGCTTGATGAGTTTTTCAGCTTTTAATTAAATATGAATTGTGATTAATTACGAAATATGAATAAATATGAATACCGACACATTTTATATGGTAAAAATGTCAATAAAAGGCATATTTTAAATAAATAACAGGTTACAACAACAATGAGAAATACAATCAACCTCAAGTCAACCACATAACAATTTTAGATAATTTATAGGTAAGTAACATAAAATGTTAGAAAATTAATGAAAATTCTTTCAATTTCACAGATAAAAATTTGAAATATTTCAGTTGGCTTGTAGTTTTGCAATATTCTGTTTTTTTTTTTCCCCTACAAAATAACTTTCCAATAAAGACTAGGAACAATATTGTAAGACCATTTAGTCATAAATTAGCAAAATAAAAATAATCATTCAGAAAAAACAGCTTCTCTTATTGTCATCAACCTCACCTTAACTTTTGTCAGTAGTCTAAAGTTACTTGGTATTGGTACATCTTTTAGTCTGCTGGAGCTGGCATTATAAAACACCATAGACTGGCTATGTTTTCTCATGGTTCTGGAGGCTGGAAGTCCCAGATCCAGGCCCAGCAGTGGGGAGAACTCTCTTGCTGGCTTGCAGATGGCCACTTTGTCCTCATTTAGCCTTTCCTTTATAAGTAAGCTGGGAGACAGAAAGTGAGCTTTCCTGTGCCTCTTCCATTAAAGACACTAATCCTATCATATCTGGACTCAACCCTTATGACCTCACTTAATCTTAACTACCTTCTTAGAGGTCTCATTACCAACTATGGCCCCACTGTAGGTTAGGCTTTCAATACATGAATTTGGAAGGTGCACCAACATTCAGTTTGTAACATCAAGACATAGATATTTCCCCTTTTATAAAAATAAATATACTGATAAATAAGGATAAAGTCCTTAAGCCAAAGTATCTGTTCACATTTTATGAAGGATTGGTTGCAGATCTATCCTAAGGGAAGATATTTCATATTCACACTTCTTTTGGTTAAAGTTTACTATTGGTTAAGAGTATTCACTCTCTTGCTTTTTATTAGCATATCTGTATAAATATATTAGGGGAAACTTGGTTCATGTGAATTTCAGTTCAGTTCAATTCAGTTGCTCAGTCGTGTCCGACTCTTTGTGACCCCATGAATCACAGCAGGCCAGGCCTCCCTGTCCATCACCAACTCCTGGAGTCCACCCAAACCCATGCCCATTGAGTCGGTGATGCCACCCAGCCACCTCATCCTCTGTCGTCCCCTTCTCCTCCTGTTCCCAATCCCTCCCAGCATCAGGGTCTTTTCCAATGAGTCAACTCTTTGCATGAGGTGGCCAAAGTATTGGAGTTTCAGCTTCAGCATCAGTCCTTCCAGTGAATACCCAGGACTGATCTCCTTTACACTACTATAAAAAAGAAGCTGTAATTGGATCTCATTATGGACTCATAGTCTAAACAATGGACTTGCAGTGTATAGAGCCTGCCAGGGTCTTGGGTATGAGAATTTGGCAGTTATTTCCTTCTCATAAGCAAATGCATTGGCAGCTATGAGGTCCTTGAACTTCCAGAACATTGACAATATTCACTTCCAAGTAGAGACTTAAAAACTAGAAGAGTAATATGAAGAAATAAAGTGGACAGTTATAGCCGATTAGGCATAGGGATCATGTGAAACTTTTTTTTCACTCTGTGTATAAAGTCCTGAAATGCCTGCCTCACTGTAATTATAATGAATTGGAGTAAGGTCTATCTTACAGCATGGACTTTTCTTCCCTGTTCAAGCACCCCAATATGAAGGTGGATTCTGAATAACACTTTTCTAAATTTCTAGCATTCATCTTTTTTTTTTTTTTCAATTTCCATTCTTCTTTACATTGTTCAAGATGAATAGAAAGGAAAATTATCAATTTCATGCTGTGATTTTACTTAAAGTGAAGGAGGGGAAAGAGGAAAAGATGATTGTAAAACAATTATACACCAATAAAAAAAGTATTCACTTTTCACATGGTAAAGTCACAATGTCGTGTTAAGTCTCAGATCTCTCTCCTAAGAAGACATAGATGACCAAGAGGAACATGAAAAAATGCTCAACATTGCCAGTTATTAGAGAAATGCAAATCAAAACTACGATGAGGTTTCACCTCATAATAGTAAGAATGGCCCTCGCCAAAAGTCTACAAGCAATAAATGCTGGAGAGGGTATGGAATGGGTATCTTACACTGTTGATGGGAATGTAAATTGATACAGCCACTGTGGAGAAAGGTTCCTTAAAAAGCTAACAATAGAAATGTCATATGATCCAGCAATCCCATTACTAGACATAAACCCTGAGAAAACCATAATTCAAAAGGACACATGTACACCAATGTTCACTGCAGCACTATTTACAACAGCCAGGTCATGGAAATGACCTAAATGTCCAACACATTTTTTTTTTTTGTCCAACACATTTTTTTACAATCCTTTTTCTCTTAAACCTTCATCAATTTTAGAATTTCCCATTCAATCTCTAAACTATGAAAAATGCTTTAGGTAGTTTGAGTAGTCCACCAAAACACTGACATTTTCAAATGATGTTTAAAAGACTCTCTAACTTGAAACTTTAAAAATGAACCATCAATTTTCAGCTCACTGTTGTTTTAGAACTGCAATTAAACATGCCATATGTTAGCTAATCTGCAAATAATACATCTGTGATCATTTGTGGAATTTCCCTCCCCCGGACTTCTATTCCAAGCTCCACGGAAGCAAAGAAGTGCCTTGTGAGTTAGTTACCACACTTCCCTTCTAGGGGCTGAAGATTTTGAAGGCCTCCATTTAGCCATGCAAGATCTGAATTTAGCATAATAAGATTAGGTTCATGGTGGGGGGGCGCGAAGGGAGACAGAGGGATGACAGGACTTTTATCACCTTTTTATCAATAGTAAAAAAAAAAAAAAATAGTCTTTATTAAGTATCTAGAATTAACAGTTCTGTTATGATTCACACATAATACCTGGTTTTACCCTCAAGATGTGTATCATATAATTGAAGAGACACTGTACAGACAACCACACAGAACCACAAATTGTATGGAATAATATATTAATGGGAATAACGTGTAGATGAATCTACAGTTAAGGGGAAAGAAAAAAAATTCACTTTTTTGCAATTCATCTTCTCTCCTTCAGGAAACCACTTTTCAAGATTTCACTTATTGTTACTTCATCCATATATAATTTTCTGCCCTGCCCTTGGCCCTCCCCACATCCACAGACAGATGGAAATCATCCTTCTCCATGTTCTCACAGCACTTAGCACAGATGGGTAAGACCTTTATGTTCTGAGCCTTCCCCTACAGCCTGTACATAAAGAGGATTACAACTTCACCAAAGTTGTTCTGTTTTGTTAGTTTTACACAATGGGTAGGAAAGTGTTGCCTGCTTTCTTTGGGTGGGTGGGTGGGGGCTAAGTGGTTTTCTCTTGAAGAATCTAGAGCAAAGGAGGATGGGAGAAACACCAGAGGTCTTGGACCAAGTTCAAGAGGGAATGTCTATGTCTATGCCTAGATATTAAAAAGATATACTAACAAATTTTCTAGGCAGTTATGAATCAGACCATCTGTAATGGCCTCTAGAATCACAGATCCATGGCTTCATGGACATTTGGTATAACTATTCTACTTGTCACAATACACTGAAATAAGTTTATTTTTCTTGCTGTTAAGTTGCTAAGTCACGTCCGACTCTTTAGCGACCCCATAGACTACAGCCCACCAGGCTCCTCTGTCCATGGGAGTTATGTAAAAAGAGGCTGTGGGAGTTGATAGGGCAAGATTATCTCCAACAGTTACACTATAATGGAGTGATATTATGATAGAGATATGTTTCCCTATCAACTCTCCCCACCCTCGTCTTTTTACGTAGCTTGTCACATTAAAATAGATCAGAGTGATGAGTCAAAGGCACAGGAAGAAAAAGTAAAACAAACAATAAAACCAACTCTTGAAACTTTTTGGAGAGAATTTTATCTTGAAAATAAAATTTCGTTTATATGAGATTGCTAATTTAGAATTCAAAAGGCTAGGTTTTGAAAGGAGTCTCTACCATAAAAATAGAGTTGAAATAAAATAAAGACAATCAAATCTGGTCTAACCCTTAAAGCCTAGAAATGACACTCAATAAGGTTAGAGAGTTTTGTGGAACCCTATACAAAGATAACACAGATTGTGCAGGGACATGGAATGACTGTCCCAGGAGCGAATGGGCATCTGTGGCACACCCACAGACATCACTGAGCACCATCAAATGCTCATATGGAGGTCACAGTCCATATAACAGCTGCTAGTCATCATTAGCAGTAAGGATGTATGTCTGTCATGCCCTTTCCGAATTAATTCCTTGCAAACAAGGTTGTTCCTTATTTTTTCTTAAGGCCCTTCCTTTTGTCAAGAATGTAGAACACTAAAAACATCAGTGCAAACAAAGGAGGCCACACAAAAAAAGTTATGATAAAACAAGGAGCGGAACTTGAGATACCTAGAAGACAGGTGGTAGTCTGAGAGTAGAAACCCTCAGATTGTACACATATATGGGACCACATCCAAGGTAAGAGAAACCTAAGTAAGATGGTAGGTGTTGCGAGAGGGCATCAGAGGGCAGACACACTAAAACCACAATCACAGAAAACCAGCCAATCTGATCACACAGACCACAGCCTTGTCTAACTCAATGAAACTAAGCCATGCCGTTTGGGGCCACCCAAGATGGTCAGGTCATCATGGAGAGGTCTGACAGAATGTGGTACACTGGAGAAGGGAATGGCAAACCACTTCAGTATTCTTGCTTTGAGAACCCCATGAACAGTATGCAAAGGCAAAAAGATATGACACAGAAAATGAACTCCCCAGGTTGGTAGGTGCCCGAAATACTACAGGAGAAGAGTGGAGAAATAGCTCCAGAAAGAATGAAGGGATGGAGCCAAAGCAAAAACAATACCCAGTTGTGGATGGGATGGGTGATAGAAGCAAGGTCCGATGCTGTAAAGAGCAATACTGCATAGGAACCAAGAATGTTAAGTCCGTGAATCAGGGAAAAGTAGAAGTGGTCAAACAGGAGATGGCAAGAGTGAATGTCAACATTCTAGTAATCAGAGAACTAAAATGGACTGGAACGGGTGAATTTAACTCAGATGACCATTATATCTACTACTGTGGGCAGGAATCCCTTAGAAGAAATGGAATAGTCATCATGGTCAACAAGAGAGTCTGAAATGAAGTACTTGGATATAATCTCAAAAATGACAGAATGATCTCTGTTCGTTTCCAGGGCATCCATTCAATAACACAGTAATCCAAGCATATGCCCCAACCAGTAATGTTGAAGAAGCTGAAGTTGAATGGTTCAATGAAGATCTACAAGACCTTTTAGAACTAACACCCCAAAAAGATGTCCTTTTCATTATAGGGGACTGGAATGCAAAAGTAGGAAGTCAAGAAACACCTGCAGTAGCAGGCAGATTTGGCCTTGGAGTACGGAATGAGGCAGGACCAAGGCTAATAGAGTTTTGCCAAGAGAACGCACTGGTTATAGCACACACCCTCTTCCAACAACATAAGAAAAGACTCTACACATGGACATCACCAGATGGTCAACACTGAAATCAGATTGATTATATTCTTTGCAGCCAAAGATGGAGAAGCTCTATACAGTCAGCAAAAACAAGACTGGGAGCTGACTGTGGCTCAGATCATGAACTCCTTATTGCCAAATTCAGACTTAAACTGAAGAAAGTAGGGAAAACCACTAGACGATTCAGGTAAGACCTAAATCAAATCCCTTATGATTATACAGTGGAAGTCAGAAATATATTCAAGGGACTAGATCTGATAGACAGAGTGCCTGATGAACTATGGACGGAGGTTCATGACATTGTACAGGAGACAGGGATCAAGACCATCCCCATGGAAAAGAAATGCAAAAAAGCAAAATGGCTGTCTGAGGAGGCCTTACAAATAACCGTGAAAAGAAGAGAAGCGAAAAGCAGAAGAAAAAGGAAAGATATTCCCATTTGAATGCAGAGTTCCAAAGAATAGCAAGGAGAAATAAGAAAGCCTTCCTCAGTGATCAATGCAAAGAAATAGAGGAAAACAACAGAATGGGAAAGACCAACATTTCATGCAAAGATGGGCTCAATAAAGGACAGATGATGTGGACCTAATAGAAGCAGAATAAATTAAGAAGAGGTGGCAAGAATACACAGAAGAACTGTACAAAAAAGATCTTTATGACACAGATAATCATGATGGTTTGATCACTCACCTAGAGCCAGACATCCTGGAATGTGAAGTCAAGTGGGCCTTAGGAAACATCACTACCAACAAAGCTAGTGGAGGTGATGGAATTCCAGTTTAGCTATTTCAAATCCTGAAAGATGATGCTGTGAAAGTGTTGCACTCAATATACCAGCAAATTTGGAAAACTCAGCAGTGGCCACAGTACTAGAAAAGGTCAGTTTTCATTCCAATCCCAAAGAAAGGCAATCCCCAAAAATGATCAAACTACTGCACAATTGTACTCATCTCACATGCTAGTAAAGTAATGCTCAAAATTCTCCAAGCCAGGCTTGAGCAATACATGAACGTGAACTTCCAGATGTTCAAGATGGATTTAGAAAAGGCAGAGGAACCAGAGATCAAATTGCCAGCATCTGCTGGATCATTGAAAAAGCATGAGAGTTCCAGAAAAACATCTATTTCTACTTTATTGACAATGCCAAAGCCTTTGACTGTGTGGATCACAATAAACTGTGGAAAATTCTGAAAGAGATGGGCATACCAGACTAGCTGACCTGCCTTTTGAGAAATCTATGCAGGTCAGGAAGCAACAATTAGAACTAGACATGGAACAACAGACTGGTTCCAAACAGGAAAAGGAGTACGTCAAGGCTGTATATTGTCACCCTGCTTATTTAACTTATATGCAGAGTACATCATGAGAAACGCTTGGCTGGAAGATGCACAAGCTGGAATCAATATTGCCGGGAGAAATATCAATAACCTCAGATATGCAGATGACACCACCCTTATGGCAGAAAGTGAAGAGGAACTGAAAAGCCTCTTGATGAAAGTGAAAGAAGAGAGTGAAAAAGTTGGCTTAAAGCTTAACATTCAGAAAACTAAGATCATGGCATCTGGTCCCATCACTTCATGGGAAATAGATGGGGAAACAGTGGAAACAGTGTCAGATTTTATTTTGGGGGGCTCCAAAATCACTGCAGATGGTGATTGCAGCCATGAAATTAAAAGTCACTTACTCCTTGGAAGGAAAGTTATGACCAACCTAGATAGCATATTAAAAAGCAGAGATATTACTTTGCCAACAAAGGTCCATCTAGTCAAGGCTATGGTTTTTCCAGTGGTCATGTATGGATGTGAGAGTTGGGCTGTGAAGAAAGCTGAGTGCTGAAAAATTGATGTTTTTGAACTGTGGTGTTGGAGAAGACTCTTGAGAGTCCCTTGGACTGCAAGGAGATCCAACCCCGTCCATCCTAAAGGAGATCAGTCCTGGGTGTTCATTGGAAGGACTGATGCTGAAGCTGAAACTCCAATACTTTGGCCACCTCATGTGAAGAGTTGACTCACTAAAAAGACCCTGATGCTGGGAGCGATTAGAGGCGGGAAGAGAAGGGGGCAAGAGAGGATGAGATGGCTGGATAGCATCACCAACTCGATGGACATGAGTTTGAGTAAACTCCGGGAGTTGGTGATGGACAGGGAAGCCTGGCATGCTGTGGTTCATGGGGTCGCAAAGAGTCTGACACGATTGAGCGACTGAACTGAACTGAATAAGGAATTGCCTGAAATCTCTTCCTGTATCTTTGGTTCTCTACCAGAACAATTTTGTCCTGTCCTTCTGGAAATATCTGAGCACATTAGAAACATTTGTGACTGTCACACCTTTGTAAGAGGGATGTACTGTTGGCATCCAGTGGGTAGACTGCCCAGCAATGTCACTAAATATGAAGGGCACAGAACAGACCTTCATAGGAAATAATTATTCAATTATTTGGTCTAAAATGTCAATAGTGCTAAGTTTGAGAAACCATGCTCTATAGCATGACCTAGTTAAACAAGATTTGGTTATGCTTACTCTGTGTTAAACCATAACCACTGGAGGATACCTAGCAAATTTTATTGATCTTTTTCTAGATATTAAGGATAAGGAGAAAAGTATTCTCTGTAAGTGGGAGAGAAAACTCTTAAGATGTTTTCTTTAAATTCTTAACTAAAGAAACAGCCAACATACTATTTTAAGAAAATATAAAATACCTATGAAGAAGTACCTGTATATATTACAATAAAAGTATTTTTTCTGAATAACAATATCAAAACTTAATGACTGAAAACAGAGATTTATTTTTTCATAGTTTCTCTGAGTCAGAAATCTGGGAGTAGTTTAGCTGTTTTCCTCTGACTTAACCTCTCTCATGAAGATTCAAACAAGCAGTCAGATAGGGCTGCAAACTTAACTGGGGCTGAAGGATCCACTTTCAAGGTCACTCATGTGATTTCCAGGCTTTAATTTCTTACTGAATGTTGAACTGACTGCCACAACTCCTAGTCACACAAAATGGGTCTGTCTGCACTGTAGCTCACAACAGGGTGGTTGGCTTTCTCCATAGACGTGAGCCAAGGAGCACAGGAGAGAGAGCAAGACGGGTGAGGGGGAGAGGTAAAACCACAGTCTTCTACAACCTAGTATCAGAAATGACATTATATCACTTCTGCATTATGCTGTTCATTAGAACAGAAGAGAAGAGAAGCAATGCTTTTAGCTCACTCTCAAAGAGCAGAATGTGTGGTGGTGGTTTAGTCACTAAGTTGTGTCCTGCGCTTGCAATCCCATGGACTGTAACCCACCAGGCTCCTCTGTCCATGGGATTCTCCAGGCAAGAATACTGGAGGGGGGCTGCCATTTCCTTCTCCAGGGGATCTTCCCGACCCAGGAATGGAACCCAGGTCTCCTGCACTGCAGGCAGACTCTTTACCAACTGAGCTATGAGGGAAGCCCAAGGACAAAAAGACCAGGAAGCTTACTTGGTGGCTCAGTTGGTAAAGAATCCGCCTGCAGTGCTAGAAACCTGGGTTCCATCCCTGGCTTGGGAAGATCCCCTGGAGAAAGGAAAGGCTCCCCACTCCAGTATTCTGGCACAAACAATTTTATTGATCATGATGCTGAGAATTCAGTAAGGTTCAATAAATCATATCACTATAAAAAGGGATCTGATATTTGAACCCAGGACTCTCAAGACCATGTAATCAGTTCTCTTTCAAAAACAATTTATTGGAATAATTGGAGTGCATTTATGAGATCATTTATTATTTTAAATTATTAACAACACTTTGGTATATTTTCTACCTCTGGACTCTAGGTAAGTTTAGGTTTAACTGCATAAACAACAAGCAACAACAAAATTACAGCAACAACCATGTTAGTAACATGGAATTTTTCTCTCTCACACATAAAGAACTCTGGAGGAAGACAAGCCAGGACAAGTAAGAAACCTCTACACTGATTCAGGACTCCAGGTTCTGATGGCTCTGTTTCAACATTCTAGCACACAGCTTCTGTTTTTATTTTAAGCTCACCTCACATTCCAAGATGGCTGTTGGGAGTCTAGAAATTCATTGCTTGTCAAAGGAACATGGGAAAAAAACTGCTGCATTTTTCCCAGCTGAAGTTAATACCTAAAGAGCTTTCTGAAAATGTCATACAATGCTTTCCCTTACACTTCCTTGGCAAAAGCTAAGTCATATGACCATGCATAAATGTAAGACTGACAGGGAGATACAGTCATTTATTCTGTGCAGCAAGATGTTTGTTCATAGTTTAAAAAAAAAATTCTAATACTGAAAAGGAAGAAGTGAATAAATACTGAGATAGGAAAATGACTGTCTTTGCTTCTCTGAATTATAAAACTGATGCTTTCTCATTAAAGACTGTGTGGATAGTAGAGAAATGTAGAAAAAGAGATAAAACATCACCTATAAGCCCATTTCCTCCAGATAATCTGTTCTTTACATCCTTGTATACTTTCTTCCCTTGGATTCCGCAATATATAGTTTGTGGGCTGCTTCTTTTTTTAAAATTCCATATGAGGGCATGAGGATTTGCAAAGGTGGGGATAAAAAGAGTGCTGTGGGAGTGGAGAAAGGACAGCTAGACTAGCTTTGAGGGTTTATATGGGAACAATGATTGTTAATAAGGCCTGAGAATAAAGGACATGGAAAATAAATAGGATTGTTTCCTGCATTTGGCAGGATGGAAATTTTTTCACAAAATACATCTGAGGACTTACTTTAGGAATTTCAAGATGTTTGGAATATTTCAAGGAAGGAAAAGACTAGAAATAATAAGTTGAACAAGCAAGTATAGTGACAATGTAGTCCTGAGATAACAACACCCTAAAGAATGGTACATAAAATGAAAAGGAATAAACAGATGAGGCAAAGTAACACTGCACACATAGAAAATGATGCAATGTGATCTGAGCTAGATAGTTAATGTTAAGATTTCTCTTCCTCATTTCGGAGTATGAATGTAATAAAATAATGGATAGTAAGATAAGGCTAGGGTTCCCAGGTGGCGTGGCGGTGATGAATCCTTCTGCCAAAGCAGGAGACTCAGGAGAGACGGGTTCAATCCCCTGTACCAGGAAGATCCACTGGAGGAGGAAATGGCAAGCCACTCCTGTATTCTTGTGTGGAAAATCCCATGGACAGAGGAGCCTGGCAGGCTACAGCCCATCAGGTTGCTCAGAGTTGGACACAACTGAGCATTCATGCACAAAAGAAAACTACAAGAGGGAGAAATATAAACCAAAATACTATTTAAGGTGATTTGGGATCATAACATTTATAAAAACCTGAAGCAGCATCCCCAGTCGAGATGGATATAGCAGGGGAAGGTGTCAGAGAGGTAAGTGATAGCAGCCAGGGCAAGCATAATTACACATGGATAGTATTCAGAAAATCACAATGAGGAGGAGGCAGTGCCGGCCACGGTCAAACACCCCAGGTGTCCGGAGAGATGAAGAAAAAGGCTTAGGGGCCTGCAGGTAAATGTGATTTGGAAAACTTGAGGAATCCTGGAAAACTTGAAGAATCAAGAAAGGTCAGTCATGCACTAGAACCAAGTTTGGTTGTCTTGGGGATTTTGTTTTTTATTTGTTTTAATACTCTTTGTTTGATGAAACCACTTGAAAAGTGACTGCAATATTTTGGCTAGTGAGATTCAGTGTTGGATGCTGGTTTGAGTTAGTGAGTGCGTTATTTTATTTATGCAGAATATTGGCTTAATCTTTTTAAAGGTTCATCAAGCTCCTACCAATTCCCAAAAGTTAAGTGAATGAAATTCTCCCTTGCCAAATGCCAGATGTCTGGTGTCTTATTTGTGGAATTAAAAATAATTAAGTAAATCACACTCTAATTGTTTTGCTCCATCTCCAACCCACAAGTCTATCTAGGTCTTTTTTCCAGACAATGGATATATAAACACATGCTAAACTTTTTCATTTCCTTATTTAAACTGTAGACCACAATTCATCCTGCAGTCAGAATTTGAGGCTAAGTTTGCTAAAAAGTTATTAAGCAGCTGTCATAGATCTGGCCTTTTCCATTACTGCTGAAGAAGTGACAGAGTGAAAATACAATTATTTCATTCTTAGAAATGTATCCATTTTTAATTTGTATATTCTACAAGTAAAAAACAAAGCTGATTTTGAGTCCAAATTCTGCCAAATAAAAATAGACATGTGGATATCTGTCTCATAGAGCTTTGGAAAGAGATAAAACCATAAACAAAGTTTGTAGGATAAATCACCAGATTGGCATGTTGTATATGCCTGCCCAGTAATACCTAGTAGCTATAATGGGATAAATTAGCCATCTTATTTTTATTATATATGAATCACATATTTTTCTAAGTCCAAAAATAAAGCATGCCAAGTTTGCTCTAGAAATTAGAAACTAATGCATAGTGTGGTAAAGTAAAATTCCCATGGCAAAATGGCTAGTAGGGGCAAAACTGAGATTCAAACTTAGATCGGTCCAACTTCAAATTAATTGCTCATCTCAGTATGAAACTAAATCTCATATTAGACCTGACTTGTAAACTTCACTATTATTAACATTAACCCCTAGTTTATCCATGATGGTAAATTCTTAACTTTAAGTAATTGCTTAACATGGCAAGAAAAAAATACTAGTTATATTGTACTTTATTACATTCTTCTCTGATATAAGCAAAATAACAGATTAGTTCGGTTAATAAGTGTTTATTAAGCAACTAATATGTCTTAGGTTCTGTACTAGTTCAGAAAAAAGGTGAAAATTAGTATAAAATTTACAAATTCCCCAAATTTAAAAAGCATAATGAATTTAAACAGTGGCAGAGTTATAGCAAAAATGGTAATGGATTGCTGGTATTACAAATTAGCAAATTAACTTTGAACAGTAAAATTGAACAGTCATTGTGTGTTATCTACTAAAATGGAAAATATTGAGTATGATTCTACTTTAGATTCACAACCCAGATATTCATTTGCATGTGTGGAAGGAGACACCGAGAAGAATAATTATTTCAATATTATTTTCAGCACACAAAATAGATTATACCCTGAAGTTCAATAGTAAGGTGAATGGTAATATCTATGCTCTGAAATAGTCATATGAAGTAGTTACAGAGATGAGGGAGATTTGTATCTACTTTTCCAGAGAGAATTATAAGACACTGTGGACAGAAAAATGTCTCAAATAAAGTGTGCTAATATTCACAAGCACAGAGAAATTTTTATTTCTCTCATTTTGCAAAAGACAAAACTATCTGCACAGAGAGATTAAACAACTTTCCAAGGCTCATTCAGATCCTTGAATACAAACCTAGATTTATCTGGTACCTGTAGACCTTACTACATACATCACTACAGTAGGCCATACTACAGACCACACTCTTGCCGGGAGACAGCGTTTCCTAGTCACCTGATAAGGCTTTTAGGAACCCAAGAGTCTCCAGTTTCTGGAGGGGCCAGGCAGAGACAAAAGAAAAAGCTTAAATTCTACCCACAAGTATGTTTACCAAATTGTTGTAAGTCATAACTAACTTGAGAGGAAAGATTTCCATGTGTCTAGCAAACACAGATCAAAACCAGTAATATTCCAGACAAATGAAAAATTATAGCCATATCCACCTATTCACCCAGTAACCAACCCTTTTAACTTTTCATGAAGTCACCCAGTTTTTCCTTAGTATTCTCTAATTTCTTACCCAGTTCAGTGGTATAATCTGAAATTTATCACAGACCTGTACTTATCAAAAAGCCCTTCCTTGAATCTTCTTAAAGATGAAGCACCTTTGCAAAAGTTTCAGGGTGCTATAACAACTGTCTATAAATGACAAAAGACTAAAAAGCACAATTAAACACCTGATTACAATGTAATCGATAAAGCAACTTGGTTATAATAACAAGAATTATGATTAAATATAATCAGAACCCTTAAACATCTTTATGCTCAAGTTCAGTCCTGTCCCACTCTTGGTGACCCCATAGACTACAGCCTGCCAGGCTCCTCTGTACATGGGATTTCCCAGACAAGAATACTAGAGTGTGTTGCCACTTCCTTCTCCAAGGGATCTTCCCAATCCAGGGATCGAAACAGGGTCTCCTGATTTGGCAGGCAGATTCTTTACTTCTGAGCCACCAGGGAAGCCCCAAGTAGCTTCAACACCAGGCATCAATTCAGTACTGATATTTCCCAGATCACATAAACCTGAAATTCATCTGGGACAGAGAGCCCATGCGGATCATTTATAACTCAAAGTTGCAGAAAGAGAAATACCAGTTCCTTCTAGAAAGCTAAGGGCATATGCAAAAACAAACAAACAAACAGTTTTATAGTGTCAAAAGAGGCCCATCTTGTCCATTTCCAGGGATTTTTTTTTTTTCAATTTCTAAATAGTGGATTCAGTTTCAACAAATAACAGTAATTATTCACTCACATGCTTCAGTTTTAGAGAAACCAGAATCATCATTCAAGCTAGCTTACTTCACCTGGACTGTCAGCTCAGCCCCTGTGGCTTTTCCTAATGCAAAAAGCAACAGCTGTGGTCCCTTCCCCACCTCCCTACCCTACCACTGAAAAGGCAGCCAATATCTCCCCAGCAGCCTCAGGGGTGTCTGTTATTTCTCTGTACTCCCTTGGTAGCCCCTGTTCATCAAGGACAGCCACCACAGAGCCCCACAGACTAGTGCGGGCCACCCCAAGGTTCCCCTGCAGCTTTGGGGAGAGCCTCTGGAATTTTCAGGCCCCACCTGCTAGTGAACAGCCACCCCAGGAGTAAACCTGCAACTTTCAGGTCCTACCTTCATCCACGGCCCACCCCTGCAATTTTCAGGTCCCACATGTTCGTGGTCCCACAAGTTCCCATCCCCTATCTTGACTTCCTGCCATCTTGGCACTCACCGAAGCCCCCTCGGTCTCTGGGGTGCTCTGCCAACTGCTGAGCTGCACCATGAGTCCTACAAGCCCTAAGCCCTGTACTTGCCAAACCTGAAGACCCACGAAAGAGCCCAGAGTCAGTGACAGAGACATCTGTGGTTTAACAGATGGAGTAACTTACATGTCTGATGAGCAAGGTCCTGGAGCATCACTCCACTGTGAGCAGCAGACGCAGGCAGGCCGTGGCCTCAGTCTTCACTCCCAGTTTTCACTGCAGAGAGGAGTGGAAGGTTATCAGTTACGGGGGAATTGCGGTCAGGTGGGCTCATCCATGGCCAGGGAAACTAGCAGAAGGCCACGCCCCCACTCCTCTTTGATAAGCCATCACGTGGAGATGTTCTAATCTAAAGGTTAGAACGGTCACCAGCTGGGGCAGGGGCAAGTATGTTGGAAGGTCAGTTATGTGAGCAGGTGTGGGCAAAGCAGGGCCTGACTGAGCGGGGGATGTAGAGAGAGCAAGAGAACAGCCACCCTGAGCGACATGTTCATACAATACTCCGGGACCAGGAAGAGTCAGTTACTAGGTGTGAGAGAAACTTAAGATTGTTGAGTTCAGTGCCTTGTCCCCTATATACCTAAGGGCCTGAAAGGGACCATGAGGATAATGAGAGGCTTGGCTTTTGCTCTTCCCTGACACTACTGCCCATTTCTACTTTAACAGACAAGTTGTAAGTTATTGTGAGTTTTCATTTAGGAGTTTGATGGGAATTTTTTAAAATGTTCTATGAAAACACCCATATGAAACCAAATACCTCAAATTATAAACAAGGAGGTCTTCCCTGGTGGCTCAGTGGTAAATAATCCACCTGCCAATGCAGGAGACCGGGGTTCAATCCCTGGTGCAGGAAGACCCCACACACCATGGAGCAACTAAGCCCATGTGCCACAACTACTGAGCCTGTGCTCTAGAGTCCAGAAACCACAGCTACTGAGCCCGCCCGCCCTAGAGCCCATGCTCTGCAACAAGAGAACCTACTGCAATTATAAGCTCATGTACCGCAACCAAATAGCCCCTGCTCACCGCGCTGCAACTAGAGAAAAGCCTGCTCAGCAACGAAGACCCAGGGCAGCCAAAAATAAATAAATAAATAAAAATAAGGAAACTGAAACCCAGAGAGGCAAGCTAGGTTGCCCAGAGCCACAAGGCAAAGAGCCATAAATCAGCTCCATCCCCCACGTGCAGAGTGCCTTCTAGGTTACCACGCCGCTTCTATGCATTCTCAGATCTTAACCTGAATGCCTCAGAACTATGAGAAAAAGTCCCTGTTGGAAAAGGCAATCATTCAGAAAATTATCTTAGGAAGGCACCAAAAACCAAACAAATGGCGGTTGGGCCAAAAGATGGAAACTAAAGCTGCAGATGGATAAGAAAGGGTGACGAGAATTGCTTCAAAATGTTTTTTGCTTTCAACATACGTTTTCAGAGGTTCTGCTTTTCTCCTGGAGCTGGAATAAATTTTCAAAGGGGACTAATTGCACTTTCTTAGGGGGAAAAAAAAAGTAATTGCTTTGCAGTTTAATTGAATGAGGATAGATTAGTTTCCGCCGATGGTTTGTCTCCTTTTAGTAATGGAGACTCGCTGAAAATGAGCAGTCGATGAGCAGAGGAAACCAGCTCTCAGGGCCCAGTCTGATGGGCGCCCAGAATATAAACACTGGTCTCATTTTCTCTGTTGAAATTTTGGGGCATGTTAGTCTTCTTTTGTTCATACTTCAGCATTAGTTCCTGTAGCCTTCAAAAGTCACCAAGTAGCTCCTAACCTGGAACTACTTTATGATGTTGAATGAAAAAATACTGGTCTAGAAAACAGGACACCTGCCTTAAAAAAAAAAAAAAACAGGAAAACTCCTTTTAACCTTACAGTGTCTCCTTTTTGCCATCTATAATGAAAACTATAAATAAATAAAATTAATTCATTCCAAGAATATTTATCGATTAGTATTTAGGGAGTAATGAACTCTCACTCTAGATATTTGCTTTCATATGAAAAGAAGTCAATTCATGTACATATTGGCTTCTCTCTGCCTCTCTACATACTGATCTGCTGAGAGGACAGTGACCTTATTTGATTAAAATAATTGAAGAGAATAAACTGGCCAGCCTTAGTTTAGCTTCTTCCAAGGAATCTGGCCTGATTTTCCAGGGGTACATTCTTTTGTGACCTTCCTTGGTGGCTCAGACAGCCAAGAATCTGCCTTCAATGCAGGAGACCCAGGTTTGATCTTTGGGTCGAGAAGATCCCCTGGGGAACGGAATGGCAACCCACTCCAGTATTCTGGCCTGGAGAAGTCCATGGACAGAAGAGCCTAGTGGGCTACAGTCCACGGAGTTGCCAAGGACTGAATGACTTGGCACTGAATGACATGACTGAATGACTAACACTTTCACTTGTCATATTTTTTTCAGCAGGCTAGTCTGGTGTTGCCTGAGATACAGAAGGAGTCAGCTAATTCTCCAGTGAGTTGACCCACTTGGTTCTCATTCTAGCTTACAGCCAGTAACGTAGACAGTGCTTTTACCCTCACTTACCACTCTTGTTCATTCTCTCTCTCTTTTTTTGGAACACATATGGAGAAGATCTGGCCTCTCAGAGACTGTGACACCTTCAGCATGTCAGCTGCTCAGCTAGATCTGGTTTGCAGTGGTGACATGCACAGAGAAAGACTTTTCCCATGGAGCTTGCAGTCTAGTGGAAGAGACATAACATCAAAAGGAATAAACACATCTCTAAGATAGTTGTTTTATAATGATCTTATGAGACAGGTTACTTCAAATAAGTAGTAGTGGATGTACGAACTGGGTCTGAATAGAAAGAAATAGGCAAGTGAGTGAAAATGTGGGGGGAAAACATCAGATAATAGGAAGAGAAAGTGAAAAAGACCTTAGCATGTTCAAGGAATAGGCGAAAAAAATGCTAACATGACTGGAGAAAGTGATAGATGGGGGAAAGTAGGGCTATTAGAATAAAGTGATAGGTTGAAAACATATCTGTTAAAGTTAAAATAATGCAAGACACGCTTGGAATGTCTTTGGCCATCCAGTGGTTAAGACTTTGCCTTCCAATGCAGGGGGCACAAGTTTGACCCCTAGTTGGGGAGTTAAGATACCACATGTCTTGCAGCCAAAAAAACAAAACATAAAACATGAGCAATATTGTAATAAATTCAATAAAGACTTTAAAAATAGTCCACATCAAAAAAAATCTTTAAAAAAAAGTAATGCAAGAAACATCATTTGATAAAATATCAGAGACATGCTACTTTTTTAGGTGAGCATAGGGAGCTAAATTCAGATCTTTTCTCAAAGTGAAATTTGAAAGTTTACAATAACAAGGAGTTTCATTATTGAAAGAAGATTTAAATGGATATTCTGTTTGTTTTCATTGTTTTACTTATTTTTTCATGCTGAACCTCATTCTCCACGTCCATATACAGATCCCCGTGTGAACATGCACAAAAATAAGGAGTCTATCATTCTGTCACTTCACTGTGTAACACGAAAACACATGTGCGCGCGCACACACACACACACAGAATCTGAGAGAGAGAGAGAAAGAACCTATTGGAAGTTTTCAAGAGATAAGTGACTGACAGCTGGAAGTCACAACATCTGAGTTGTTTTAGGTCTATCTCTGACATTAATTGCAGAATAGAACAAGCCCCCTTGATCTCAATTTCTTCATTTAGTAACAATCAGGAGAATCTTGACAATCCTTTCTCTCAGCTATCCAAAGGACTTTTCTATCTCTGAAACCTTTCTTAAATTATCTCTCTCCTTCTTTCTCATGTTATTATAAGTAGACAGAATCATTCTGATATTCCTCTGATTTTTTTCTATACCGTTTGTCTCTTCTTCTATTTTCACAGTTTATAGAAGTTGATTAACAACACAACAAAGAAAGCAGAGTGCAAAGAGAAATGATGAAAAGCAAGATTAAAGTATGCAGCTCATTTATCTAATGAATAGCACAAAGCTCCTGTGAATTTATTCATTCTAGGAACAGCAGGTTGAAAAAGGTGGAGTAAACTCACTTAATTCTGCAGTGTTGACATTAAGTAGGAGCCAGGGCATTGAGCTTTTTAGAAAAGCAGACCATACATGGATAGCATAAGAAATATTGTGTGTAGCCCACACAGCTGTTTTCTTTAATAGATTAGATGCTAAGATTTACACAACATTCAACTACTCAGTCTCTCTTTAAAATTTGGAAGGTCTACAGAAACTATAAAACTCCTAGAGGAGAACATAGGCAAAACACTCTCCGACATAAATCACAGCAAGATCCTCTATGACCCACCTCCCAGAATATTGGAAATAAAAGCAAAACTAAACA
The DNA here is from genome assembly GCF_033118175.1 of Dama dama. Classification (NCBI taxonomy): domain Eukaryota; kingdom Metazoa; phylum Chordata; class Mammalia; order Artiodactyla; family Cervidae; genus Dama; species Dama dama. Next base: position 75,447,378 of record NC_083689.1, on the reverse strand, counting down.
AATGGGACCTAATGAAACTTAAAAGCTTTTGCACTACAAAGGAAACTATAAGTAAGGTGAAAAGACAGCCCTCAGATTGGGAGAAAATAATAGCAAATGAAGCAACAGACAAAGGATTAATCTCAAAAATATACAAGCAACTCCTGCAGCTCAATTCCAGAAAAATAAATGACCCAATCAAAAAATGGGCCAAAGAACTAAACAGACATTTCTCCAAAGAAGACATACAGATGGCTAACAAACACATGAAAAGATGCTCAACATCACTCATTATTAGAGAAATGCAAATCAAAACCACAATGAGGTACCATTACACGCCAGTCAGGATGGCTGCTATCCAAAAGTCTACAAGCAATAAATGCTGGAGAGGGTGTGGAGAAAAGGGAACCCTCTTACACTGTTGGTGGGAATGCAAACTAGTACAGCCGCTATGGAAAACAGTGTGGAGATTTCTTAAAAAACTGGAAATAGAACTGCCATATGACCCAGCAATCCCACTTCTGGGCATACACACTGAGGAAACCAGATCTGAAAGAGACACGTGCACCCCAATGTTCATCGCAGCACTGTTTATAATAGCCAGGACATGGAAGCAACCTAGATGCCCATCAGCAGATGAATGGATAAGGAAGCTGTGGTACATATACACCATGGAATATTACTCAGCCATGAAAAAGAATTCATTTGAACCAGTCCTAATGAGATGGATGAAGCTGGAGCCCCTTATACAGAGTGAAGTAAGCCAGAAAGATAAAGAACATTACAGCATACTAACACATACATATGGAATTTAGAAAGATGGTAACGATAACCCTATATGCAAAACAGAAAAAGAGACACAGAAATACAGAACAGACTTTTGAACTCTGTGGGAGAAGGCGAGGGTGGGATGTTTCGAGAGGAATCGGGTGGAGAGGGAGGTGGGAGCGGGGATTGGGATGGGGAAGACGTGTAAATCCATGGCTGATTCATATCAATGTATGACAAAACCCACTGGAAAAAAAAAAAAATAAAGTGTGTTCGCTAAAAAAAAAAAAAAATTTGGAAGGTCTAGCATATATGGCCTATATGTTTGCACTGAAGCAATTATCTGACACTAATAGAAGCTGTCCCCTCTGGAGAAGACACGAATACTTGGGCTTTGTTCATCTACCTTGCTCACTTCATGAATTTATATTGCCTGCCTTGCTTCTATAAGTGGTAAAATTTATGTCTCATGACTTAAGCCAAGACAATGCAAGCTGATGTCCCTAAAATTGTAAGATACTTAGATTAGGCAAACCTGGTTCTGAGTATGTGATCTGTACCTGTCCTGTGGCCCTGCACAAATCCCAAATCAGCTTCAGTTTCCTCACTTGCAATATGAAAATGATAATATTTACCTTACAAGGCTGATATGCAAAAAAAGTGTTTCGAATTATTTGAAAGCACAATAAAAAGCAATTTAGAGTTTTCTTGTTATGTAGGTATTGCTGAATAAGATCCGACAGGAATTGTAGGCACAGTGCTGGAGTGTCTATAGTAAGAACTAATGAAAGGATGGCAGCGAATGGGCATCTATTTTGGAAATGCTCCAGGCATCCTTACAAACTTCAAGTGATAGCATGTTGATTTTTTTTTCCATTGGAGAGCAAAGACTTCCATAATAACAATCCATTTGATTTGGTTCTGGTGGTATCAAATTCACCTCCAGCTTTAGGAGTAGTAGTATGACTCAGACTGGACCCAATTTAAAATATTGCAACCCTCTTCCTCTGGCCTCCTTCATTCATGGAAAGTGATAAGCTCAGGGGTGAGCAACACTCAAACCAGAACTAGTGTCATAGATGAGGTAGCCCTGGGCTTTTTTTGAGGTGATTACAAGAGTGTTTTTTTCATACCTTGTCCTTGAAGTTCTGAGGATGTCACTTTGGACTGGAGCCACCTAGTGGAAAGAGTTTGAAAGAAAGTGTATCTAAAGAGTCAAACAAAACTGGCTGAAAAATGGTTAGATAAGAAACAAGAAGAGACAAAAGACCACAGGATATTGTTTGGACTGGGATTAAGCTGTTTGTGAATCTAGCCCTTCACTTTACAGTAAAATCTTTCTTCTCCAGTGCCTGCTTGGTCGATGAATATATTTGAAAATTTCTTTTGCTAGTTGTAAATAACACACTACTATTATTCTTTATTGATATCTATCTATCTATCTATTGGGGCTTCCCAGGGGGCCCAGTGGTAAAGAATTTGCCTGCCAATGCAGGAGACACAGGAGGCATGGGTTCAATCCCTGGGTCAGGAAGATCCTCTAAAGAAGGAAATGACAACCCACTCCAGTATTCTTGCCTGGAAAATCCCATGGACAGTGGTGCCTAGAGGGCTACATTCCATGGAGTTGCAAAGAGTTGGACACAACTGAGCACACACAGGCACACACATATCTTCAATCAACTACCTATCATCTCTAGAATTAGTCATTTCAACATCACTGTTTATTAAAATGGGTCACTTGGAAAGAACCCACAACATTTCTCAGTATGTTTTGTATCCCCTTCCCCCAAATTAAGATGTATGAATTTTCACTTTAGTATTCAATTTAATTTTAGTGCTTATCTAAACTATGTGGAGAAGGAAGCAATAAATAGATATTAAATAGTCTAGGTCCCTCTAGGAACTTTCAGTGTCTTTCAGAGAAGAACATATAAGGTCAAGAATTTTGAGGACACTTTGCCACCTCAATCTCAGTGAATTGCATTACCAGTCAGCCCTTTTTTGGAGCAGCCAGAAAAATTTCAATATGAGTGCTACATTTGATGATACAGAATTATTAATATTAGGAGGTAGAGTAACAGTGTGTTGATTAAATAGACAGTGATCTAAATTCTTAGGTGGTGCATGTTGGAGTGTTTAGAGACGAAGTGTCACGATATGTGCAAATTCATTTTTTTAAATATACAGGTATGTATTGATGATAGCATCTTTTGTTTTGTGAAATTACTTCTCTACCATGATCAGTTCTTATGTTCCATTTTCCATCTCCAGGAGTGCTGGACTCAGACCTGACTGTATGCCATCATCCTCTTGTCCACAGTTATTAGTTCAGGATGAGCATGAGACTCAAGATCAATGAGACACATTCTTGGGATTTTGGCTTGCTAAATTTTGAGTCAGGAGATGCCAACAGCAATTTCATCAGTTTGTAGCCAGGACCTCCATGAAAACGAAGCCAATATAGAAAAAAAAGATAGAGAAATAGAAACTGATGATTGATAAGAATTCTTGGACTCCCTGGATCCAGCCATGCCCAATATCTGTCTTGAATCTTTTATTTACACAAGCCAATACATTCATGCTTTTAATTTCATCTAATTTGAGTTGAATTTTGTCATTTATAGCTGGAGGACTTCTCATCAATAGACTGCAGCTTCAGCATTTTATGCCTTGATACTGAGTTTTTAGTTTTATAGTCCATTATATTAGTCATGAATGACTCATACCAATTAGTATTAGTCATGAATGACTCATACCAATTAGTATTCTCTAATTCACCCCAAAATGAAAGTTATTTAACAGCATAAATCACCCATGCCTTATACCTCTAAAATATCTCCCATTGGACCTTTACATATTATCATATAGTAGATACTAAGTATATGATGGCTGCTAATACATATTTGTTGATTGATGAGGAATAAGTGTGGTTGGTTGCTCTCTGTTAAAATACATTTTGATCATGAACTAGTGATACAAAAGGAGAAACCTGCCTTCCAGGGGTGGAGGGTGGCTTTAAATACTTTCTATCTTCACCAGTATTGTTCAGAAGTTCAATTTGGCTTATTTATATTTTTGTAGTCAAGAAGCACTATATTCATAATAATTGCCTAAGAATACTAGTGATACTGATAATACCTAACGTTAATTGAATAGTTTCTATATGCCAGATACTCTGCAGGCTACTTCAAGTGCATCATCTAATTTTATCATATAACAACACTATGAGGTATTTAACTTAGCATTGTTCTCACTTTGGGCTTCCCTGGTGCAAAGAATCTGCCTGTTACACAAGAGGAACTTGGAATTGATCGTGATTAAAGACTTTTCCTAGCATCTTAAAATAGTGGTACTAGGACTCCAACCCACATGGATTCCAAATATTGTGTGTTGAAGTAAGTCCATGAATATTTTCACAGGAGAACAGGAGTTCAATCACCAAAGATTTACACTTCATCGGGTAAGGAAAACATGACTTCAAGTCAAATAATTCAAAATGTTCTTTCTTGTCTGATAAAAACCTAACTAGACTTTTTGCGTAGTCTAGTAAAAAAGAAATACTAAAACCCATTTTTAAAATTTGTATAGATTTACTAGAAAAATGGGGCTTCCCAGGTGGCACAGTGGTAAAGAATCCATCTGCTAATGTTGGGCACACAGGAGACATGGGTTTGATCCCTGGGTCAGGAAGATCCCCTGGAGTAGGAAATGGCAACCCCCTTTAGCATCTTGCCTGGAAAATTCCATGGATAGAGGAGCCTGGCAGACTACAGCCCATGGGAATACAGAGAGTCTGACATGACTGAGCACGCATGTGCAGACTGGGAAAAAAATCTAAAAAAACAGGATCTCTCTGATGTTATACTCTGTTTCGGCAAAAATTGGCAAGGCGTAGTTTTTCAGGAAACAGTGTCTTAGTTAAATCATCCAGACAGTAACTGTTCCTCATGTCTTGAGAGCACCACATGGACCTCGCGTCCTTTACAGGACATCAGCTTAAAAAGTAAGAGTTCATTTGTTTTCTGATAAATTAGAAACATCTGTGAGTCTGATAGATTGCTCATCTAGAAAGGACAAAGTAAAATACTATTAATTCTTTAATAAGGAACAAAGAAGTGTCAACATTTCCAGATAAACTGATAGATATATTCAGCTAACTGATGGTTTATATTCACTAAATGTGTTGGATGCTATTTTTTAATGTAAGATTAGGTTATGCCACTGTGATTGGCTTTTCAGAAATAAGTAAACGTTGTTTCATTTATTAACTTCTAAGTATGCATTCTTTTTTAGAGGAATTGAGATCAGTTTTCTACTACAGGATGTATCAGTTATTTAACCTTGAAGAAAGAATATAAGATATAATCACTATATAAAAATTAACAATATTTTAAAATTAAAACACACAAAAAGGAAATAAACAGATTTCTATACCCAGGAAAGTTTACTCTGAGATATTTTAAGAATTAAATCTTCTTTTCCTTCCGCTTCTTTAAAGAACAGTTGGATCTTGAAACAGAAAAATAAAAGGATGGCCTAAAATCTTTGAATCTTAAAATGTCAAACTTGATCTTATGAAGTTATTTTTAGCTGTGCTTTGTAATATCTTTAACAATCAAGAAGAGAGAAGACTTATGCTTTTACTCTGTCCTCAGATGATACAAAAATCAAGACCTGGTATTAGATTTTTATTATTAATTATGTATAATGTGTATTTATAAAGTTTCTTATCTACCAAGTATTCATAATGAAAATTTCCAGAGCCCATATAAGAGAGCTGAAATGAAAAATATTGGAAGAGAAGGATCTGTAATCTGTTTAACTTATTATCATAAATTGACTTTGGTTGTAATACCAAAGCAAAGAATTTCTTAATGAAGCTTAGACAGATTATGGATTCCTTAAAGATGCAACTAAACCTATTTCATAGTCTAAGGTCTGAGTGACAAAGCTATACTGTGGTACAAGGTAAGACAGCCGACATTTAACTAAGGATAAACGCCACAGATGAAATAAATGCCCAAAGATGAGTCCTATCTATGTAAGCCTTGGGTAAAAGGATTATGACATATGTGCCATCTGTATTTCTGATTTGGGAGGTGTTTACAAATGTGAAGGACAACATTATTTCTTACCAAGAATATGCATTACAAAGAGATCTGTGTTCTTTCCAAAACAGCTTGTAGATATCTTCATGAGATGACTAGGCTCCAGATTCAGTATCTCCATTGTGAATATAAGAAAACCTAACAGGAGGACGAATGGGTAGCGATGTGGATCAGATATCCAGGCTAAGAACATGTATATGAAAGTAGCCCTGGGAATTGTCTAGAAGAAAACCAGACAAAACACTGAATCCAACCAGTAGAAAATTATTTTATTTGAATCTTTTAAGGTTTAAATTATTTCAATCTCTAGGTGAACATCTTCTTTTAGTTAAAATAAGACCCAACAGAGTTGGAATCAAAATAGTTACACAAATAGGTAAAAGTACTTGTTTTATAGAATCATTTTAGTTTAATAGCTAAATTCTTCAATATCATGTTAGACTCAAAGTAAACTCAATTTATACACAAAAAATATATGCATATTTTTCAGAACCAAGTCTATTATCTTCTTAATAGCTGCTAATAGTGAGTAATGCATTGGCAGAAGACTCTGTTTAAGCATGTAACATTATATATGTATAGCAATAAGTTACACAGTCATCACCAAGTAAAGTGGGTACTATTATTTCTTCAACTTAATACACTAGGCACAGTAAGTTTGAGAAACTTAACCAACTAGTCCCCTCATAATTGGTAGGAGTGAGATAGCACAAAGACTTGTTCCAGAGCCTATGTTCTTAACCATGACACTTCACTGTCTCTCAAAAGGGGAAACACTCATTAAAAAACAAACCAAAAACAAAGGTTTAAGAGACTTGCTTCTACCTAGCTGGTAGTTGCTAGGAACAAACACCTGTGATTAAATACAAAGAAATCTTATCTTCTCAAGATGGCTGTGAAAGTCCAAAATATCTAGATATTTACCACTGTTGCTACTGTTCAGATGTTAAGTCATGTCTGACTCTTTGCGACCCCATGAACTGCAGCACACCAGGCTTCCCTGTCCTCCACTATCTCCCTGAGTTTTCTCAAGTTCATATCCATTTCCAGATATTTACCATTTCATTCTCTAAATCTTTAATCCTTTATGTCCAAAACATCATCATATCTCACCTGGAGAACCTCTTGCAAAATACTTCTGACATATTTGCTTTCAATCTTGCTCTCAGATAATCTATTATCCACACAACAGTAAGAAGGAGGTCTTTTAAAATGTAATCTATATTATGTCAGCCCAAGTTTAAAGTTGTCAATGACTTCTCCCTGCACCTTATATAAGATCTGAGTCTCTTTCCTTTTCCAATACCACTCCATGCCACATTAACCCTCATTCAATATTGTCCTGGAATACTGACCTCCTTTCTTTTCCTCAAAGATTTCAAGGTCCCTCCATCCTCCTACTTACTGCTATTCTTTCTGCCTGTTTGAAGTATTACATTCAAACTAACCCCCTTCTCCAACTCACAATCATATTCAAATCCACAAATGACTATCTTTTTCATCCTTCCAATCTAAACTTAGATATTCTCTTCTCAAAGAAGGCTTTATTTTTTTCACTGTAACAGTGCTATGCACAGTTCTTCAAATCCGCAGGTGCTTTCACAAACTGGGAGTCCACAAGCACCTAACACATGAGGCACACAGAGTAGCTGCCTAACTCAGAACTTCTCCTGAGAAAGCGTCTTTTCCAAGACCCATTTCTCCAGTCTCCTGGCTGGCCTGTCATTTGTCAGTTTGCAACCTTTGGAATTGCTGGGTATAATCTTTAACTATGCACAGAGGGCAAGTAGAGACTGAAGAAAGAGGCAGATGACTCCAGACTGGTAGGTTTAAAAAAGCATATGAGGCAACCATAAATGTCCACATCCTTCTGCCAGAATCATCAAGGTTTTTGTAGAAATCTTAAGAGTTCAGTTCTGTACACAGTTAAAATGGTCCAACAAGACCATACTTTCTCATGGCTGTGTCCTTGAAATAGCTCCTGGTGAGGGACTGGTGTACAGAATGTACTTATTCCAAGGACAGAGGAGGGGAAGGGGGGATGTCCATTGCTTGAGTCCAGCTCATGAGTCGACTGGCAGTCCCATCTGCTGGATGACCTCCTCCAACAAAATATAGCATTTATTACAGAAAAATGATGACTTCTGTCCACTCAAAAACTTGTACCAGAAGGAGAGGAAACTCAGCAGATGCAACAAATGGGATAATTTGCAGTCTAAGAATTGTAACAGAAGAATCTGAATGTAAAAGAAGTATGTTAAAATGTTCAGAGAGCCAAAAAATATTCAGAGAAATAAGGGGAAGACTAGAAACCATAAGGCAAGAAAGGACAGTATGGGAAAAGAATAGGGGAACTTGAAAAAAGAACCTTCATTCCAGGTGGTTTTCTCAAATTTATTTCTCTGTTTTTCACCCCCAACAACTGTCTCTAGTATTGTGATCCTAATTAATTTAGGTATTAAATAACAGAAACACTAAGGACTCATTGTTTTACGAATAAAGATTTGGGTCACCCCCTGGGCTCAAATGGTAAAGAATCTGCCTGCAATGCAGGAGACCTGGGTTCAATCCTGGGTCAGAAAGACCCCCTGAAGGAGGAAACGGCAACCTACTCCAGTATTCTTGCCTGGAGAATTCCATAGACAAAGTAGACAGGTGGGCTATCATCCATGGGGTCACAGAGAGTCAGACATGAGTGAATGATACACACTGAGGTCTAAGGAGCTGGCCTAGGACAAGGGGAATGTCCCCTCGGAGTGGGGGCAGTCACCAGTGAGTCACCCCCAGAGTCACGATCAGTTGCAGAAATAAGGAACATACCCTCCACCACAATCCTGGAACTATTTGCCCACCATCCTCCAAGTCATTCCAGTCTAATGTCAGTATGCCTCACAGGTTTGTCCCACTGATTTCATGAGGTCTGGATCTCAAGAGGTCACCTACCATCATCTCCTTACATGGTGTTCCTCTTCCCAACACTTCCCCAGGTCTTCCTTCAATCAACACATTTTTTTTTTTTTAATATAAGCATTTTATTGGAATCTTTGCTTTGTCTCTTCATCTTTTATTTTGGTTATTGTTATGAAGTATAGTTGATTTACAATATTGTGTTAGTTTCAGGTGTATAGCAAAGTGATCTGGTTATCTGGTTATACATATGTACACATTCCTTTTTTCCAACTCTTTTCCATTATAGTTTATAATAAGATATTGAATATAGTTTGCTGTGCTATACAGTAAATCCTTGTTTATTAAAACAAAAAAACTGTACAAGATTGTCATAGCAACTTTATGAAATAGTAAAAACATGGAAATGACCAAAATGCCTTCTATGTTAGTTGTTCAGTTGTGTCTGACTCTTAGTACCTTCAGTAGGTGAGTACTTAAACAAACTGTCATACACCCATTACTTGGAGTACTATTCAGCAAGAAAAAGGAACAAATGATTTCATTCATGGTGAAAAAAAGAGTAGTCTTAAAAGGTCATATACTCTCATATACTCTATGATTTCATTTATAGAATTTTCTCCATAGTCTAAAACTATACAGCAGACAATAAATTCGTGGTTACTGTAGTTTAGGGATATTGAACTGGAGGAGTTCAGTGTGACCATAAAATGGTACTACCAGGGAGATCTTTGTAGTGCTCAAAGAGTTCTGTACCTTTAATCTGGGTGGAGGTCACACATGTGATAAAATGATACAGAAGTGTTTATGCACACTGTACTAGTATCAAATTCCCAGTTTTAAAATCATTCTATAATGTGTCCATTAACTGGGCGATAGGTACACAGCACCTCTCTTTGCTGCTTTTCATCTTTCTGTGAATCTATACTTATTTCAAAATAAAAAGTTAAATAATTAGGCTATATGTACTAGAGGAAAATGCTGAAACATTTAAAAGGTAGATTGACAATGTCTTGGGGCACAGGGCATGTATTCCTTATAACTAAGACATCCTATCATGTTTTCTACCTAAAACTTCCTCACAAAAGTGGCAAAGGAATGCTTTTTCTGAGACTGTGGTCATGGCAGTATATTTGCATGTAAGAGTAGCAGTATTGAGGTTTGACTGCAGTTATCCTTTCATGTGTATTTCTAGTTAATAAATTCAAAAGGCCTACATCTTCTCCCTGATATTTGATTTTCTAATACATGTCCATTCAACATCTAAGTGACTAATATGTAATTAAAGATGTTCAGTAACACAGCCTCGTTAAATTCAAAGTTGACATCACAAAACAGACTTTAACTTACCATGTTATGCTCACTAGGCAGCATGAAATTTTGGCAAAAAAAAAAGATAGTAACAAAGGACAAACTGACTTATTATCAGACAAGAAAAAAATTAATTAAAACCCTTTGTATCAGAAAGTAATTCAATTAATACTAACTTTACTGTGATTCTTGGCTCTAAGTAAATTTCTAACAACATGGAGTAATTTTTTACTACACCATTTTTCCAGTTTTGCAGCTCTTCCCTGTGCACTTAAATTTATTTCATATTTTTGACCATATATCCCTGAGCACTTGAAATTTGGGCTTTTCAGTACTTGATATTCAATAATCACTCAATCTTTAAACTTATACCCATTTACTTATTTACTTATACCCATTCAGAACTTCAAACAGAATTCAATGTTCCTACTGAGCATGAACAGCAAAACAGTAAATATAAAAACTTGGCCCCTGCCCTCATGGGGCTCACAGGTTAGTCAGGAAAGACAGAACTAAAAAGGCAAGGACAATGCACATGATAAGGACTATAATGCATATGATAAGGACTATGATGGGGAAATAAGAGCATCACAGGAGCACAGGGAAGGTCACTTGTCAAAGGCTGGCAAACGGAGAAGAGAGGAAGTATTAACTGCACTGATACTGGATGATCAATAAAGCCTTCCCTATGGAGACAAGTGAAAATCATATTTCAGGGTGAGAGAAGAGCACACCTGATGGTCCAGAGCCAAAAACCTTACCATCAGTGGATACTTACTGAAGTGTTCTAAAGAGAGGGAAAGATCTGGTTGGTTTGAAGTTAAGAAAGAACAGTTTTGTCTGGAGAAGACAAGATCAGAATCATGAGACAGAGCCAGAGGGCTGTGTTAGTAATCTGGGTATAAAGAAGAAAAAGCAGTGGGATTGGAAAGAATTGCATGATTCTGTGAGATGGTTAGAGAAAAATAAAAAAGATATTATGAATGTTTAGATATGATTGAAGAGGCTTAAAAGGTTTCAAGGATGATATTCAGATTTTTGTTATGGCATCTGGCATGCCTATTGGTTTGAGGGTCAAACTAAGATTATTCACGGAGGATGGAGAAGTAACGTTAATCATTTTTGGAAACAAGCAAACAATTGTGTATGTGTGTGTGTACACACATGTACATGGTGAACAAGCAAAATACGGAGATAGAGATAGACAGTATTTTGTTATTAACCTGATAGCAAATGGTTGGAATATGCGAGGGGCAAATAAGGGCTATAGGAAGGTCTATAGAAGAACAGCTTTGTTCTCATTGCTTTACTCTTTCTAAATGCTCTTGTCTCCTCAATAAGCCTGAGATTTTTGCTTGAGAATGTTCACTGACTAGAGAAATGTGCAGTTTGGATACAGAGCAAGCTGGAATTACTAGGAAGTTAATGCCCCAGGAGTTACCCTTAATCAATGTGGGACAGAGTTGGTAGAAAAATAAACCAGTTTCTGACTTCTTTGTTGGGCTTAGGACACATATATGTAAGCCACATGCCTGGCACAGACCAAAGGCAAATATAAAAACATTTATACTATATAAGAGGAAGCATTAGCTCCTCTTTCCATTTTAAAAATATAGCAGGCTCGAGGTCCATCCACATCTCTACAAAAGTTCCAATTCCATTCTTTTTTATGGCTAGCAATATTCCATTCTACATATGTCCTGCATCTTCTTTATACATTCATCTGTCAATAACCAGTTAGATTGCTTTCATGTCTGGGCTATTGTAAATAGTACTTCAGTGAACACTGGGGTACATGTGTTTTTTTGCATTATGTTTTTCTCAGGTTTTATGCCCAGTGGTGTGATCCCTGAGTCATAGGACATAGATGGGTGGGATAGGAGGAAGGAGAGGGGATATATATGTGTATGTATAGCTGATTCACTTCATTGTATAGCAGAAACTAGCACAAACTTATAAAGCGATTATACTTCAATTTTTTAAAAAAGTTAAAAAAGAATACAGAACGTATACCACGATGGGATTAGTAGAAGTGTGTGAGCTCTGGTTAGTAACACTGAACTCATAACTGAGGCTTGCACTTCACTTTGTTCTAAAGTAATTTTAATATCCACTAACTGTTTTGTTCAGTCTCTTTCCCCCTGAGCTTCTATGATATAACTGGTCCTGCTCCAAAAGAGCAGTACTCTTTCAAGATGGCCATTTTTTTTCCTAACCAATTTCAAGTCCATTTCTGTTGATTTTCCTGTAGCTAGTGTTCTAGCCTCCCAGAGTCTTGGGTATGTTATTATTTCCTCACTTGGGTTGGACTTCCTCTTGTCGGCAGAGTGTTTATCTGTTTCCCACTATCATTGGGCCTCCACTCAGTATAAGCTTGAGAGCAAGCTAGGCCAATCCTGGGCATTTAATTTCTTACTTATGTGTAAATCAACAGTAGTAGTGTAATTTAATTTGGTGGCACAGTGGTAAAGAATCTGCCTGACAGTGCAGGAGACTCAGGAGACGTGGGTTCAATCCTTGGGTCAGAAAGATCCTTTGGAGTAGGAAACGGCAACTCAGTCTTGTATTCTTGCCTGGAAAATTCCATGGACAGAGGAGCCTGGGGAGCTACACAGTCCTTGGGATTTCAAAGAGGCAGACACAACTTAGCATGCAACTGACTGACTTGACACATAAGTTTATAATTTTGTTTTTCTTTGGAATTTCTGCTTATGGGTCAGCTTGTAAGGTTGTTGAAAAATATATTTTAATTTAATTAATTGTCATTATCCTATGAATCTGAAAAACCCACATTTAGGAATTCTGAAGCTTAGCTTAAGGAATCTAAAAGTCTACTCATTGCCAATCTGAGATATCAAACAATGAGACAATAATCTGTGGGAAAAAATAGAATTGGGCACCTCTTAGTATCAAAAATGAAAGCAAGTTATTTTTTTTCCTACTTTCTCTTTATGTTCCCTTAGTTGATTATTATTGATTATTTCCCCACTCTAAGTGAAGAAAAATGACAGTGGGAGAGTTCTGGGGGGGAAAAAAAGTCTGTTAACATTTCTGAATAATTATTATTGCTATTTGATGGAAGCCAGATTTCTCCCTTTACTATGTAACCTGTGCAGGTTACATAATTTTCCATTTTAGTTACATCACAATTACTTAGAAATAAATTAGATAAGTTATGGCAAATTCTTAGAACATTCCCTGTACATGGTAAGAGTTCAAAATATGGTAGTTATAATTGTTTAAGAGAATCAGAAATAATTAAATTACATTTGAGTAAGTCATTCCCTACTTAACCGGCTTCTCAAGTTTCTGCCATTTCTTTTGCCTGTAACTCTGCCAGTATCACCTCTAAGTGCTCCAGAAAAACAGATTTGGCTCTTTGTTGAGCCAGTTTGTTTAAAGAGGGCCTCTTTGCACATATCCACAGAACTGAAGCAGCATGTAGATTCTGAGATGCATATATTAAAAGAGAAAAAAAAAAAGAGAGACACTGTGATGTTACATGGAGAGGAAAAGAACAGGAAGTACATGTGTTCTGGTTTTAAAGTTCAGAGTGTTTTGCATCACTGTGAAAATGACTAGTTTCTGAGGCTTGCTAAATTAAACCCTGCTGGACCAAATACTGCTAGAGCTCCTCCTAATGGAGGTAACTGATGAAGGCGGGAAACTGGTTGGTATATTATCCTAAGGTCTACATGACTAACTAGTGAAAACCTAACATTTTTCCTATTTGCATTAGTGGGATGGTTCAGAGCAAGACAAATATTTCTTTTGGAATACTAGAAAAAAACCATTCTCGTTCCAACAATGAGGAAAACTGTCCAATTATTTCTCTGGATATGGAAACACAATTGCTTTTAACTGAAAGAGAGCTGATCGAGTGTCATCTTAATATAATTATGGACATTTTTCTCACCTAAATCATTCCTTAGCAATTCATGTACAGAATATTCCTTTGCACAGTAATAAAAATATCTGTATTCAGAAAGCATACACATTCATTTAAACCATTAAAGACTGTCATGTTAACTTTGATGTGGGGCTCACAATACAATTTCAGAATTTCCTGTTCTACTTTAGAGCTAACACATGTCACGACCTGTTGCTTCAGTAAGAGTGACAAACAGTCTCAAGTTAATAAACCATTTCTTTTCCATGAAAATATTAGGGGTATTATTTACAGTTAATGCAATGATACATCTAGATTTCTATCTTTGTAGGTAAGTATTATTTATCCCCCTAATTAATTTAGATGCCTCTGTGGGTTTTTCCTTTGAAAAGGAAAAAGTCACCTTAAAATATTTTTGAAATAAATTGTTTTAAGGAACTGAATTGCTTTAAGACAATAAAACATAAGGGTTTATTATAGTCCTGTGAAATATTCTTAAATGGCTATCCTGTCAGATGAGTACAAAAAAGCATTAAGCAAATGAAAGATAACAAATATGTATATTATATATGATGAATAAATAAGCATTTTATCCAAAATATTATATTAATTGCCTTTCTCTTTTTATTTACAAAGGAAAAAAATGTTTGCATCAGTGCATAAATCAAAAAGGATATTAATTTAGGAGCAAGGACTTTCAGAAACTATTGAGAGGTATATAATGCTAATGCATGCATTTGGCTATTTGTCACCTTGGAAAAGACCTATCTGATTGGTTATAACTGAGAATGAAGTTTTCTTCTTAAGAATAAAATACTTATCCATATAAAAGTGGAGACTATCTCTCCATTTTATCTATAACAAAGAATTATATCAATAGTGTATAATATTTATTGATTCTGGATCTTAGAAAGGTCAAACTACCTGATAACAAGTTTTTAAATGTCTACATTTTAATTTGAAAGAGAGATAATCTCCATGAAAAAGATGTCAATGGATGTATCTTAATATGCTCCTCTCTCCTTTTAAGGGAGGACAAATATTAATTTGAAACTAACTAATAGAAATCAGTAAATATTTTGACTGAATAAAATCAATGCTAAATATTAGGTTAAATGATAATTTGAATTCTGGACTTATAAAACAACAACAATACAATGGTTCCTTCAGGGTAGGGACTGTTTTTTATTAGTCTGTATATTGTTGATGCCTAACATGTACCTAACATATAACATATGTTCAATAAAGATTTATTGAATGAGTAGATAGTGGGTCAAATAGATTCAAGTTAGACTGGGCTCCAGTTCACACTTTTAAGTTTTGGGAGACTAGACTAGTGAGAAACACTAATGTCATATTCTTCTCTCATTGTTAAAAAATAAGATCTTTTAAAAATTGTACTTGTTGATTTATTTCTTGTTTGTTCATAAAACTGACTGAGAATTCATCCTTTGTCCATCATATCTGATATTCATACTCACTGTCAGACACTTGCTAAGTAATATTGATGATATTTTATAAAATTTAATTGGGTTTAAAATATACTTGGTCTGACAGTCTAAGAAACTTAAGTGATACTTAATAAAGTACATTTCTTTATAGTGTGATCTAGTGACCTTGCTAAATACTTCCTCCATATTCTCCCAAATTTAAAAGGAAATCTCAAGTTCTCCTTGCTTTCTGAATTAAACTTTAGAAGGAACATGCAGAATCAAATTCACAGATCTTTAAATATTTAAGTAACAATATGGTATACTTTTCAAAAATGCCTCACATGCAGTAGACCCTCAAAAAACATTTTTGAGTAAATTACAAAATGTGTGAATGAGAAGTTGATGAGGTTATAGGCTGACTTACAGAATAAAATACATCTGTCACAATGGTGATGCAAAATTCAGCCAACTTTAATATTTCATTTTCACTGTTAAGTAATTCATCTTATTTTTTTCCATTAAATTTTAGCCTGCATTTCTGTTATATTTAATTCTTTAAGGAATCTTAAAGAGAAAGGAAAAATTAAAAAATCAATGGTAGATTTCTTATTGCAGAAATAAAAAATGGTACACTCATCTGACAGATTATATTGTGCTAACTGAGGATAATGGCTTCTTATAAAGAAAGCCCCTTCTCTTAAAGGCTCAGCATCAAAGACAATTCAGTTCAGTTCAGTTCAGTTCAGTCGCTCAGTCAGGTCTGACTCTTTGGGACCCCATGGACTGCAGCATGCCAGGCTTCCCTGTCCATAATAAATTCCTGGAGCCTGCTCAAACTCATGCACATGGAGTCAGTAATGCCATCCAACCATTTTATCCTCTGTCGTCTCCTTCTCCTTCTCTCTTCAGTTTTTTCCAGCATCAGGATCTTTTCCAATGAGTCAGTTCTTCACATCAGGTGGCCAAAGTATTAGAGTTTCAGCTTTGGCATCAACATCAGTCCTCCCAATGAATATTCAAGGACTGATTTCCTTTAGGATGGACTGGTTGGATCTCCTTGCAGTCCAAGGGACTCTCAAGAGTCTTCTCAAGCACCACAGTTCAAAAGCATCAATTTTTCAGCACTCAGCTTTCTTTATGGTCCAACGCTCACATCCATACATGATTACTGGGAAAACCATAGCTTTGCCTAGATGGACCTTTATGGGTAAAGTAATGTCTCTGCTTTTTAATATGCTGTCTAGGTTGGTCATAGCTTTTCTTCCAAGGTGCAAGCATCTTTTAATTTCATGGCTGCAGTGATTTTGGAGCCCAAGAAATTAAAGTCTGTCACTGTTTCCATTGTTTCCCCATCTATTTCCCATGAAGGGATGGGACTGGATGCCATGATCTTGGTTTTCCGAAAGTTGAGCTTTAAGCCACTTTTTCACTCTCCTGTTTCACTTTCATCGAGAGGCTCTTTAGTGCTTCTTCGCTTTCTGCCGTAAGGGTGGTGTCACCTGCTTATATGATGTTGCTGATATTTCTCCCGGCAATCTTGATTCCAGCATATGCTTCATTCAGCCTGGCATTTCACATGATGTACTCTGCATAAAAGTTAAATAAGCAGGGTGACAATATATAGCCTTGACATACTCCTTTCTCAATCTGGAACCAGTCCATCGTTCCATGTCCAGTTCTAACTGTTGTTTCTTGACCTGCATACAGATTTCTCAGGAGGCAGGTAAGGTGGTCTGGTATCCTCATCTATTGAAGAATTCTCCACAGTTTGTTGTGATCCACATAGTCAAAGGCTTTGGTGAAGTCAATAAAGCAGAAGTAGTTGTTTATCTGTAACTCTCTTGCTTTTTCTATGATCCAATGGATATTTGCAATTTGATCTCTGGTTCCCTCTGCCTTTTCTAAATCCAGCTGGAACATCTAGAATTTCACAGTTCATGTACTGTTGAAGCCTAGCTTGGAGAATTTTGAGCATTACTTTGCTAACGTGTGAGATGAAGGCAACTGTGCGGTAGTTTGAACATTTTGGGGCATTGCGTTTCTTTGGGATTGGAATGAAAACTGACCTTTTCTAGTTCTGTGGCTACTGCTGAGGTGAATTTAATTCAGATGACCATTATATCTACTACTGTGGGCAAAAATCCCTTAGAAAATGGAGTAGCTCTCGTAGTCAACAAGAGTCTGAAATGCAGTACTTGGATGCAATCTCCAAAATGACAGAATGATCTCTGTTCATTTCCAAGGCAAACCATTCAGTATCACAGTAATCCAAGTCTATGCCCCAACCACTAATGCTGAAGAAGCTGAATGGTTCTATGAAGAGCTACAGGACCTTCTAGAACTAACACCCCAAAAGATGTCCTTTTCATCATAGGGGACTGAAATGCAAAAGTAAGAAGTCAAGAGATACTTGGAGTAACAGGCAAATTTGGCCTTGAAGAACAAAATGAAGCAGGGCAAAGGCTAACAGAGTTTAGCCGAGAGAATGCACTGGTCATAGCAAACACCCTTGTCCAACAACACAAGAGACGACTCTACACATGGATATCACCAGATAGTCAATACCAAAATCAGATTGATTACATTCTTTACAATAAAAGACAGGGAATCTCTTTAATATCTCCACTACCTAAAACTAATATTTGTATGTCCTTTTTCTAACATTCAAATAACAATGAAACAAATTTTAAAGTAATAATTAATTTAATATTAAAATGATTAACATTCCAATTTATGCTCTAGAAAGCCACAAGGTAATTTTGCTTATTTAATCTTGTCAGGTGTGGCTTTATAAAACAAATAGTCTTTCTCTTTGAACACACCTCTGTGAAACTCTGTTTGATCATTATGAATTATTTCAGTCTGTTGTGATCAGGAAGCAGTATAAAAATTATAATACATGATTCTTATTGAGCATCATTAATTGTGCTCTCTCCTAAAGTACTATATTTTAGAAGAAATAATTCCTTTATTCCTAGCAACACTATACAGCAAGAATTTTACTACTGAATTTTTATAGATGAATAAACTGATACATAGGAAGGCCAAGAAACTATTCAGTTGTGACACAGTTAATAAATAGCAGTTAACAAGCAGCAGAGTTGAGATATGAACACTGACAGCTTGGCTTCTGAATGTCTTGTAGTTGTACAAAACAGAAGCTGAGATATGGTAGATAAAGTTCTGGTCCTAGTGGTCTTGGACAAGGTTTTTGACTGAGTTCCTCAATTTCAAAATAGAAATATTATTTATTCTCTATGGCATAATACAATGTTTGAGACCATAGATTTTGGAGCTACACTGGATTTGAAGCCAAGTTCTACTACTCGCCAGCTGCATCACTTGAGCAAGTCATGGAGCCTATTTGCGCAATGGTTTCCCCACTGAGCGACTGAACTGAACTTCCCCATAAATACTAAGGAAATAGTAAAATGCGTACCTCATTGATGTTCTTAGAATTAAATTAGTCTCCCTCTCTCCTTCCTTCTTTCTCTCTGTCTCTCTCTGACTTGGAGAGTCTGGTAAATGTAAGCACTTTAAAAGTACTTGTTAAATATCATAAAAAGACTAAATTAATTTGAATAAATAATGGCTGTAAAACCCCAAATAGAAACAAAATAGGAAATAGGCATTGTTGTCTTCAATAGAATATAAAGAATACTCAATAGATAATATCTCTATTTTCATGTTTCATCAATCTTATCCTTGGATTTTGTGCTTTATTCTAAGTTAATTGTAGTTACTATAAAATTCCAGTTTTTCTTCTCAATGCCTGGCCTCTATTTGTTCCCAATATCTGGACAACCTTCCTGTCTCAATATCTTTTCCCTCCTTCCTTATTGCTCTCTATTATCATCATTATCATGTGCTGTGCTTAGTCACTCTGTTGTGTCTGACTCTTTGGGACCCCAAGAACTGTAGCCTGCCAGGCTCCTCTGTCCATGGGGATTCTCCAGGCAAGAGTACTGGAGTGGGTTGCCATGCTCTCCTCCAAGGGATCTTCTCAACCCAGGGATTGAACCCAGGTCTCCTGCATTGCAGGTGGATTCTTTACCATCTGAGCCACCAGGGAAGCCCAAGAATACCAGAGTGGGTAGCCCATCCCTTTTCCAGCAGATCTTCCCAACCCAGAAATCGAACCAGGATCTCCTGCTGTGCAGGTGGATTCTTTACCAGCTGAGCTACCAGGGAAGCCCTAGTCATTTTCATTATCATCAGTATGAAGCCCTCAGTCTCTCTGGGAAGGGTTCTCTGGCTTGTTCAAGATCAGTATGGAGCCCTCACTCAAGTATGTTCCTATAGCTCCCTATGTTGTTGCTGTCATAACACTCACCATCAGTCTACATGACAATTGATTTCCTACTTGCCTGTCTGTTACCTTCAATTAAGCACACCTTAAGAAATTCTCTATCTCTCTAGCACCTACCACACTTCCTGATGAAGCATTTTGTTCTGTATGTATACTGAGTGCCTGGAATCTTTCTTTTCAATTGATGGGCACTAAGGTCTAAAGCAGTGGTTCCCAAAAGATGGTATGTGGAAATATTTTCTCAGCCAGTGAAAATAAATAAATAAATGTATCTGGTCACTTTTCATGAAGATAAATTTATTTACTTTTTTAAAGTTCTTATGTTCATGATTTTTATAAAAATATTATCCATTAAATGAATAGGTTTATTTGTAGCCTTTTAGAAAATTAAAAGCATTCAACTTATTAATCCTAGAATCTTTATTTCTTAAAATTTAACTAAACCATCAAATCTAAAATTCTGGTGTCAACAGAATGAGGCATAGGTGGGTGATGTAGAAAAGTATGATGGTGAAGAGATTCTAAAAAGGATATGTGGTAACTTTTTTTTTCATAATATTGCTTAGAATTAGTGTAAAATATATGGCAATAGTCATGAATTTTAAACTATTTATTGTAATCTAAGTGAATATTCTATTTGTTGTACCTGTCCCAATACCTAAGTCTCATAGATGGAAGTCATAGAGTTTCTGCATTTCAGTAAGGCATTTGATAGAGTTCCAAGAACTATTATTGGAACAGGTATAGAAATATTTCATATCTGATGATAAAAAAAGCATGAATTCATAGCCTTTAAGTGATGGATATATGTCAATGTCAGCTTGAAATGTTATGGCATTTTCTTTGGCTCAGGAACATTCAAATTTTATTATTGACTTGGACTGAGGTCACTGATAGCTTGCCTATTTAATCTTGGTGTGACAGGTATTATAAAGAAACAATAGTGATGGAGAATCAGATACAAAAAGTAACTGACCATTTTAAGAAAAAAATATGTTAACTTATATATGCCAAAAGGAAATATACTTGTATGCCAAAAGGAAATTCACAAGTTTACTCATTAAAAGAAAGGTAGATGAGATGTAGGAATTTTAATTCAAAATGAGCTAATAGTATGAAAGACCTAAAAATAGTTGTAATTTCCTTTTGTATTAATAAATTAAAGAGTAGGATAGGTACAAGGGAAAAAAAACAATTATTTGCTTTTGAGTAGTAGACAGATACCACACTGCAAGATGTTTTGATGAAGGCAATGCATATAAAGATGAGCTACCAAATGTTGAAAAGAATCAACCTGAAATTAAAGAAGATTTAGAAAAATTTTGTCTGTATTTTCAAATATTTATTTAACTTTTTCATTCTGGGGAGTATGTGTATAGTGCATGTGTGTGTATGTGTTTATACGTTGTCCACACTTACAGATTACAGAAAGGGATCCAAGAAGAAAAATGCTTTTCATTTATTTATAAAAATATTTCAGATTATATAATGTCAAAATAAATGTTTGTAGAGGCAGTCTATTATAAATGAAGTAATAATGAAGTCACTTTCCTACAAGTAAAGGTCAAAAATATAAGTATTTTACATCCTCCAAACAACTGCTGAAAAATGCAATTACTTTTCAAACTTATTTAAATATTGAGAGCTGTGAAATATACATTCATTGTAATAAACTTGCATTTGATTTTTGCAGATAGGTAATGTCATAAGTGAGGTTGTGAGCAATATTAGAGGATAATAAGTCAGATTTTAATACCTTTTATACATTTCTTTCTCTGAAAATGCATTTTATTCATGTTAATTAAAGAGAATCAATAATAGAGTGCTGAGAAAATGGCTTTATAAAATACATTTGGTCAGTGTTGAACAGACATTCTGTCAGGGTACTGAACAAGAAGGAATGGAGTCAAATACGTCACGCTAGATGCTTTCTTTCCCCAAATATTGTTCTTCCATCTTGTTCCCACTTAGTCTACTAGGCCTATGGGGTAAAATAAGCATAGAGGTAAATTTGGAGTTACTGTAGGAGAGGAATACTCTTTAACTTGAATAAATGGACTTTTTTTCTTATTGACTACTTTTCTTTTACTACAGATGTCACACTTCGTTGATCCAGCCTACGGCCAATGTGTCATCACGATGAATGCCACCCAGTTCTATGAGACAACAGTCCAGGGAAATGAGGGCTTCATGATGAGCTGTAGTTCATTTCTGACTTTTGCACAGATTGGTTGAGCGACCGTGAGTAAACTGGGTCATGTCAGCATATGGGAGTTTTTGGCGGCATCCTTGCTTGCCTCATAAATAATGAATGCATTGCATGTGGTAACCTTTCAATATGACTAATCAAAGTTATTAATAAGATGTAACAATATTGTACTATCGTATAACTAATGTTGCTGGGTTACTAAATTTATCTCAATAGCTAGTTTCTTTATTGAGATTATAGGAATGCTTTTCTACTTGTGTGTTGTATAATTTCTTTAAAATATTTGAAAAAATTATTTTTCTTTATGAAGGTATAATTGAAAGATAAATTATAAAGTATTTTAAGTATATAATATGATATTTTATGTATACACTGTGAAAAGCTTCCTCCCTACTGAGTTAATTAACATATCCATCATCTCACATATTTATTAATATAGTAGAAAGAGGATATCATTGATAAGGAATGCACCGATCTTCAGAAGCTCTAACTAAAATAAATAAACTGTAAAAGGAAAAACTGGTAATTTCCAAAGAGGAAAACAGGATAACATGAGAGATGTTAGAAACTTATAGACAGCCTAAAAATTAGTTGCAAGTCATGTCCGACTCAGGACTGCAGCCTGCCAGGCTCCTGTGGCCATGGAATTCGCCAAGCAAGAATATTCTAGTAGGTTGCCACTTCCTTCTCCAGGAGATCTCTCTGATTCAGGGATTGAATCCAGGTCTCTTAGTCTCCTACATTGGCATTTCAGTTCTTTACCACTAGTGCTTCCTGGGAAGACCCTGATTAGTTGCAAGGCAGTGATGTACAATCCTACAGGATATCAAAAATATGGGAAATCTGAAAAAGTTAAATTTGTAGCAATACAGAGTAGAATGGTGATTATTGCTGGTTGGAGAATGGGAGAAATGGGGAGTGTTAGTTAAGGAATAAAAACTTCCAGTTAGAAGAGGAACAAATTCTGAGGATCTAGTGCACAGCATTGTGATTATGGTTAACAATACTATACAATATAGTTGAAACTTGTTAAAAGTCAATCATAAGTGTTCTCTCCACAAAAACAAAAAGGGAGTAATTTGACAAGATGAGAGTCCTAGCTAACAGTTCAGTTCAGTGGCTCAGTTGTGTCCAACTCTTTGTGACCCCATGGACTGGAGCACACAAGGCCTCCCTGTCCATCGCCAACTCCCAGAGTTTACCCAAACTCATGTCCATTGAGTCAGTGATGCCAGGGGCAGGGGCTCTGGGGGCAGCAGCCCTGGGTATGGTTTAAGCCCTCTTGGAGGAGGTTGCCATTAACCCCACCATTGAGCCAGCAGAACTTGAACAGGAAACAAACTCTTGGCAGGCACAAACACAACACTGTGTGCACCAGAACCCAGGAGAAAGGAGTAGTGACCCCACAAGAGAATGATCCAGACTTGCCTGAAAGTGTCCAGGAGTCTCCAGCAAGGTATGAATCGGCAGTGGCCTGCTGCAGGGCTGGGGACACCAAGTGTAGCAGTGCATGCATAGGACCTTTTGAAGGAGGTCGCCATTATCTTCATTACCTCCACCATAGTTTCAGTTCATTTCAGTTCAGTCGCTTACTCATGTCCAACTATTTGCCACCCCATGGACTGCAGCACACCAGGCCTCCCTGTCCATCACCAACTCCCAGAGATTACTCAAACTCATGTCCATTGAGTCAGTGATGCCATCCAATCATGTCATCCTCTGGCATCCCCTTCTCCTCCCACCTTCAATCTTTCCCAGCATCAAGGTCTTTTCAAATGAGTCAGTTCTTTGCATTAGGTGGTCAAAATACTGGAGTTTCAGCCTCAGCATCAGTCCTCCCAATGAATATTCAGGGCTGATTTCCCTCAGGATGGACTGGTCGGATCTCCTTCCAGTCCAAGGGCCTCTCAAGAGTCTTCTCCAACACCACAGTTCAAAAGCATCAATTCTTCAGCACTCTGCTTTTTTTATAGTCCAGGTCTCACATTCATGCATGACTACTGGAAAAACCATAGCTTAGATTAGATGGACCTTTGTGGGCAAAGTAATGTCTCTGCTTTTTGATATGCTGTGTCTTTTTATTCCATGGCTGCAGTCACCATCTGCAGTGATTTTGGAGCCCCCAAAAATAGTCAGTCACTGTTTCCACTGTTTCTCCATCTATTTGCCATGAAGTGATGGAACCAGATGCCATGATCTTCGTTTTCTGAATGTTGAGTTTTAAGACAACATTTTCACTCTCCTCTTTCACTTTCATCAAAGGGCTCTTTAGTTCTTCTTCACTTTCTACTGTAAGGGTGGTGTCATCTGCATATCTGAGGCTATTGATATTTCTCCCGGCAATCTTGATTCCAGCTTGTGCTTCATACAGCCCAGCGTTTCGCATGATGTACTCTGCATAGAAGTTAAATAAGCAAGGTGACAATATATAGCCTTGACGCATTCCTTTTCCTATTTGGAACCAGTGTGCTGTTCCATGTCCAGTTCTAACTGTTGCTTCCTGACCTGCATACAGATTTCTCAAGAGGCAGGTCAGCTGGTCTGGTATTCCCATCTCTTTCAGAATTTTCCACAGTTTATTGGATCCACACAGTCAAAGGCTTTGGCGTAGCCAATAAAGTAGAAATAGATGTTTTTCTGGAACTCTTTTTCTAGCGTCTGAGATGAGTGCAACTGTGCGGTAGTTTGAGCATTCTTTAGCATTGCCTTTCTTTGGGATTAGAGTGAAAACTGACCTTTTCCAGTCCTGTGGCCACTGCTGAGTTTTCCAGATTTGCTGGCATATTGAAAGCAGCACTTTCACAGCATCATCTTTCAGGATTTGAAATAGCTCAACTGGAATTCCATCACCTCCATTAGCTGTGTTCATAGTGATGCTTCCTAAGGCCCACTTGACTTCACATTCCAGGATGTCTGGCTCTAGGTGAGTGATCACACCATCGTGATTATCTGGGTCATGAAGATCTATTTTGTATAGTTCTCCTGTGTATTCTTGTCACCTCTTCCTAATACCTTCTGCTTCTGTTAGGTCCATACCCTTTCTGTCCTTTATTGAGCCCAACTTTGCATGAAATATTCCCTTGGTATCTCTAATTTTCTTGAAGAGATCTCTAGTCTTTCCCATTCTATTGTTTTCCTCTATTTCTTTACACTGATCACTGAGGAAGGCTTTCTTATACCTTCTTGCTATTCTTCGGAACTCTGCGTTCAAATGGGTATATCTTTCCTTTTCTCCTTTGCTTTTTGCTTCTCTTCTTTTCACAGCTATTTGTAAGGCCTCCTCAGACAGCCATTTTGCTTTTTTGCATTCCTTTTTCTTGGGGATGGTCTTGATCCCTGTCTCCTGTACAATGTCATGAACCTCTGACCATAGTTCTTCAGGCATTCTGTTTATCAGATCTAGTCCCTTCAATAGGTTTCTCACTTCCATAGTTTGGCCCCAGGTAAATAACAGGGAGGGAACACAGCCCCACCCATCAACAGAAAATTGGATTAAAGGTTTACTTAACATGGCCCTGCCCATCAGAACAAGTCCCAGTTTCCCCCTCAGTCAGTCTCCCCATCAGAAAGCTTCCATAAGCCTCTTACCTTTATCAGAGGGCAGACAGACTGAAAACCACAATGACAGGAAACTAACCAATCTGATCACAGGGACCACAGCCTTGTCTGACTCAATGAAACTATGAGCCATGCCTTGTAGGGCCACCCAAGACGGACAGGTCACGGTGGAGCGTTCTGACAAAATGTGGTCCACTGGACAAGGGAATGGCAAACCACTTCAGTATTCTTGCCTTGAGAACCCCATGAACAGTATGCAAAAGTGATTATTAACCCTATATATAACACCATATTAATAGGAGCTTATGTAAGTAAGGAGAAGGATATAGCAACCCACTCCAGTACTCTTGCCTGGAAGATTCCATGGACAGAGGAGCCTGGTAGGCTATAGTCCATGGGGTCGCAAAGAATTGGGCACAACTGAGTGACTTCAGTACATAAGTAAACATCAGTAGCACAATCTGTAAAAGGCTGGTAGTTTAATTATGCCAACCTATCCTGTAAGTTTCTGAAAACAAACGTATTAGATGATTACATATGAGCCTTTGCGTATTGGATTATTTATTATTTCTCTCATGAGCATTCATTCTCCCTTCTTTTGGAAGAGGGTGTTTAGACGGGTCTGAGCCCACTTTTGTCTTCTAGGTACCATATGATTCAGTCCAGGGCAATCAAAGCATAATATTCTCCATCTATAGTTATTAGTCTCAAGGTAGACATGTGACCCAATTACAGCTAATTCTTATCTAGATGTATAATGATTTTTCAAGAGAGAGACATTTTTTCCCCTATAGTCTTAAACCTCTCAATGTAGATACTGTCCTGCAAGTAACTATTTCACTTTCATGGGGAGGAAGAGAACAAAGCCAACATGTCTGAGTATTTGAATCCAATATGTGAAAAGTAAATCCTCCTCCTTTTTATACGCTTAAGCTGATCATCCCCCCTGCTTTCTTAAATCTTTCCTGTTTCTTCATCAATGTCTAGTTCAGATGTGAACAACTCTCTTTACTCAACTTCTTATCTGAATTCCCAGAGCTCATATGGCCAAGATAACACACATTTTGGGCACTTCCTTCTAGTCTACCTTGGACTGCTGCAGCTGAATTTTTTCTGGGCCCATATCTTACCATTACCTTCAACGCTCCCCACCACAGACAAATGTACACACACACAGAACACTCACACACAAACATATACCTCGCTTAAAGACTCAAACAGTATGGGGGAATGTACTTGTACACATTCTCCATAGATCTAACATATGTTACTTTTTCCTGACCAGGTGCTTAGAAAACACTAATTGATTTATACGTATTTCTCAAAATTTCTTCAAAAGACACACAAAAAAGCCAAAATTATGAGCCTGATCCCATTGTGAGCTTTGATATATTCAGAAATATACATGATTTTATAAAAGGGAATATGTTCTGATATTAAGACTAACTTGACTTGAAGAAATGAGAGTATGTCATTAAATATTATGCCAAATATGATATCCATTCTTAGAGAGAGACCCCTTGGGCAAAGGCATATGTATGGTACCAAAGATAATTAGGAAATACTCTTTGAAATGTATCTGGGGCAGGGAAGAAAATTTAGATCCTGAGAACTATTTTGGAATTATGCTACAATTGCAAATATCAAAGGATCTATATTGCTTTTAAAATGAGATTGAATATGTTGAAACATTGAGTTTTAGACAGCCTTTGGAATCAATAAACATGCAGAATGAAGAGGCTGAGAATGCTACATAAGCATTTGTGTCACCAACATATGCATTGTCATGCCATGAAAATCAACTTAAGGATAAAACAAATATAGCAATATTAAATATATTTAGGCTTAAATGTACTACATCTACTAGCTATTTGAAAAGATCTTAGCTGGGAAAAAAGTATTCTGCTTTCTGTTTCTTTTTCCCATTTCTTTGATCTTTTACCCAGTAAGAGGTAAGCATTGATCAGTAGCCCTGATTATAGCCATACCTTTATATTAGATATATGTTTATTAGATCTGCACATATCATTGATATCTTTTATAGCTACCTAATTTTAGAGGTTGCATTTGAAGATAACCCAGAAAATTGAACATCATTTTTTAGATGATACTGTTACTTTTTCCTTCAAAAAATCCTAAAGAAAACCAATTTATGCTTCATCATATTTCTTTGAAAAATACATGTGATTTTACAGAAATTACTGGTAAAATACATCTTAACATTATGCTTGCATGAGAAGTCCAAATACTGCAGAAAACAAGATTTTTCTTGTATTGGTTTAAAACTTTGTATTCTGTCACTTTTATTCTACTTGATTTTAAACATAATTTATTTTAAACTACATAATAATTATTCCTGAATGATTTGCATGTTCTTCATTTGGAAACATTTAAAATTTTATTTTCCAATGTTCTTAGCCTAAATTTAATAATATGTCATCCTTTTTTGATTAAGGTTTTTCTTTAGTGTGAATCTAAGTAAACATAAGCATGAGAAGATTAATTAGAATTAGTTACCATGGAGAATGTGTAATAGCAAATAAATAAACAGGAATATATTTAGCAGTCCAAATATAGGAAGAGTATCTTGAGAACACATCTTGATAGTATATGATTTGTTCTTCATGCATATGAGTCATAGTACTAACATGCATAAATCTTTTATCATCACTTGTCCTACAGTGGTATAGAGAATGCTGTATCAGCATATTGGAGGTTATATTTTGTTCCATTACAGCTATTATCTTTTAAAAGATATTTTTCTGTACTGTCTTAAATAAAGTCAATTCATTATTAATACATTTTGGAAAAGGTACACAATATATTACAAATATTATTGTACCTTTATACAAACAGTTCAATAATTGCATGGCCATTTTATGTGTCTTTTACAAAATATGCCTTTAAGTTTTATATTTTATCCTAACACCTCAGCTGCTTTGCTCTTAAGTCTCTAACTGAAAGCCATTTCAAAGGTAGGGCACTGTATGGATTTAGATATTAATCTTATTAAAGACAAAAATAGTAGTAATAACTCTCCAATTATTACATTATGTACCATAAACAAAGTATAGTGCTAAGTAGTTTTATGAATAATTTCTGTGGTTCATACAGCAACACAAAGGACATAAGAGTATTCTCCCAATTTAAAAATTGAGGAAATTTTGAACTAAATAGTTTTAGTGACTTAAAAGATACTGCTGCTAATTAATGGCAGAGCCAGACTTGAGCTCAGGTGTGACTGGAGACTTGAATGGTTATAAATGGAAGACATGTATCAGGAGTATGATGGAGCTTTTCTTTGTAACAAGTTATGAAGATGAGAGCAGAGCAGGGCACATAGAAGTTTAAGAACATTTCTTTCTTAAGCTATTAAATGGTTCTTAATTTTTTAAAGATGAAAATATAACTATTTTAAATAAGTCTCCTAGTCTAGAATAAGATTAGAGGTGAAATATACTAGCTGTATAGTTATATTTTAAATACATATAATTTTTAATGAATATCAGAGACCAAATGAATTGTACTGCTGATGATTTTAATCCAGTGTGAATGGGAAACAAATAGCATATGAAATGATGACCCCATCATTTTGTTCATGCTCTTCTGAGAAAGAACCTTTTCACTCTCTGTATATTAGGGGACATGTTAACCCAATTATACCAACTTTAATGGATTTTTATCAAAATGTGTTTTTTGATAGTAGCCCAATTAAGCAAATATAAGTCTTTTATTAATATTATGAATAGGACAGTTTAATACAATTTACAATGAAGATTTGCTTAATTTACTGAATTTTTGTTTATTTTGTGTCTTGATTGTAGTTTCTATGCTTTTGTTTCTTTTCATCTCATTGTATTTTATTTTCTAAAAATGAAATTGGTAATATATTAGTCTCATAAAGAAACAGTCCACAGAAAAACAATTTTTTTCAGGTATACATTTTGTTAGTAAGAATTGATTCTTCTGGCAATTTTAGGCAATGAAAACTTTACCAAGCAGTTTTAGAAACTGAAGTTTTACTCCCTGTTGATTGTGTTGATTGTGTCTGCAAAGTCATCTTTTACTGGGTCAGTTAGTGTTACTTTTAAATGGTATTGACATGAATTTTCTAATTTCTGTCAAATTTTACTTCCTGAAGTGCTAACTACTCTAGTTTACTTTAGGTTGATGTTCTTATGTATGATATGGCCTAGGATCTGAATAAAAGATTTATGATTTGTATTTTATTACTCAGATAATTTATAAAACTATCTCATACAGTTCAATACTTGAACTATGATTCAAGGTGGATAAATATTATTACTGTACTAGTTTTTCTTTGTATTTCTGAGCACTTTAAGTCTGAGGGGCTTCCCCAATGGCACAGAGGGTAAAGAATTTGCCTGAAATGCAGGAGACACAGGTTTGATCCCTGGGTTGGGAAGATCCCCTGGAGGAGGAAGTGGCAAACTGTACTGGAAATATCCATGCTATTTTCAAAACAAAAAGCAATTGAGTGAGAAGATCAAAATGCCTTCTTAGTAAACAGGTTCTTCTGACCAAGTTAATGTAGATAGAAAAGCAAAGTCAAGATTTGACTTTAATGGAAAAATGATACCAAAGTATTCAAAGTGGTTCACCTCTATCTGTGTGGTGCCGGTATGGGTAATTTTATCTTCTTCTTTTTGATAATCTGTCTTTCAATATTTTCTGTAATAAACATGTATTACTTTTGAAATAAGGAAAAGAAATGAGACAAGAAAGCAAGCAAACAAGCAGAGACAAATGATATATGGAGTTAGAAAGGATTTCTGGGTGTTCTGTAAAGTTCTGTAAATGGCAGTCAATACATCACAATTGCAGAGGCAGATTCAAGTTTTGAAAAAAAAAATAGCTATGTGTGCAGTCCCTAGAAAATGGACCATTGTGGAGGCTAGAAGCTCCGTTAAGTAGGCTATCATGGCATTGTGGGTGAGGAATGATGAATTCTTGAACTGAATAGGGCATGGAGATGGTGCAAAGTTAGCAGAGTAGCAAACAGTTATAGCAGGAGAAAAACGTAACCCAGTATAAATAAGAAGTAACATCCAAACGGAATGAGTTTCAGCCTTAGGCCATCAACTGGCTCTCAATGTTAAGAAATAAACAAAACACACACACACACAAGAAGAAATAAATGGTTATGTGTTAAGAATCTTATAGGGAAAATTATTCATGTCTCTGGAAACTTTCATTCAAGTACGGGTATATCTCTAGAGAAAAGTTATTCAATCCAACCTGGAATGAGCTGGCTGGAAGTGGAAGCTGAGGCTGCCACTCCATGCCTGGATGGCAGCCTTTAGGGAATGAGCAGAAGAAAAGGCTGGGGATGTCCCAAGGTACAGTATTTTTACTTTATGTTGCCTGCAATGTCGTTTGGTAGGTTCCCCTATAAAAAGGCAGACCTTTCTGGTGTTTCTCCTCAACTCTCACTCATTCCATTACCTGATCAGGGGACATATCAGAGGGAACCAACTGTGCCCCGCACCACCCCTTCTTCTCTACCCTTTGGGAGCCAGCCTGACCACAATCAACTTCAGGTTCTCTGTGTCATAAATTTCACAGTGGAGAAGTCTACAGGAGAAGCCGAGAGCTTCAAAGTTCTGAAATGATAAAGTCGGTAAGTCAGTGTAATTCCTCAGAGAAAAGTAAGGAAGTCTATCTTTGTTTCAGATCTAAAAGCATAACCTATCAAGTGGTGTCTGCTCATCATAAAGCTTATATTTTGATGTCCACCTACCTGAAATATGTCTATATCTCAAATTATTCTAAACTCAGATAGGAAAGAAGGTTGTCATTTATTAGGATTTTTCAAATCCCAAAACCACTATTGTTGGGATGCTATCACACCTGTTTCTTGGTGCCCCAGGGTGGAGCTTACCAGATTCAATTCATCCAGAGAATAAATCTACTGTCTGCCACTGGGTTGGAGAGCTGGCTTGCAGATGTAAGTGAATCAGGGAGAGGGAGGATGTGAGTCATGAGATCTAGGGTGGAAAGTGAAAGTCATTCAGTCATTTCCAACTCTTTGAGACCCCAGAATACTGGAATGGATAGCCTTTCTCTTCTCCAGGGGATCTTCCTAACCCAGGGATCGAACCTAAGTCTCCCGCATTGTAGGTGGATTCTTTACCAGCAGAGCCACAAGGGTGGAGGGGAGGTCTAAAGCTTCTTAAATAGTTTTCCAAGGCATTCAACTTTTTTGGTCCATTCCTCAAGTCCTACAGTTATAAGTATCTGGTATTTCCAGTGGAGAACCTTTTCTTTTTTAATTGAAGTATAGTTGATTTATAGTATTATATTTGTTTCAGGTATACAATATAGTGATTTAATATTTTTATAGATTATACTCCATTTAAAGTTATTAAAAAATAAGGACTTCCCTGGTGGTCCAGGGGTTAAGATTCTCTGCTCCTAATGCAGCAGGCCCAGACTGATCTTTGGTCAGGGAACTAGATACCATATGCTTCAACTAAAGATCCTGCATGTGACAACAAAGATCCCACGTGCTACCACAAAGACCTGGAGCAGCCAAATAAAATTTTTAAAAAATGAAATTTTAAAATAAAATTATTATAAAATAAAGGCTATATTGCCCTGTGTTGTACAATATAGTCATGCTGCTTATTTATTTTATAAACAAAAGTTTGTGATTCTTAATCCCATACCTCTATCTCTCCCCTCCCCACATCCCTCTCTCTACTATAAACCTCTAGTTTGTTCTCTATACTTTTGAATCTTTGTTTTGCTATTCATTCATTTCATATTCATTTTATTTTTTAGATTCCACAAACATGTGATAATGAAGTTTTTCTCTATGTGACTTATTTAACTTAGCATTATACTAGCTCCAACCACATTGCTGCAAATGCAAGTGGAAGAATCCTGAGTAATACTCGTGTGTGTGTGTGTGTCTGTGTGTGTGTGTGTGCGTGTGCGTGTGCATTTGCCAAATCTTTACCCATTAATCTACTGATGGGCACTTAGGTTGCTTCTATATCCTGGCCATGATAAATAATGTTGCTATGAACATCGGGGCACATGTATCTTTTCAAATCAGTTTTCATTTTCTTTGGATATATATCCAGCAGTGGAATTGCTAGATTATATGGTAGTTATATTTTTAGATTTTGAGGAAGCTCCATATTATTTTCCACAGTGGCTGCACCAATTTACATTCCCACTGACAGTGTAAAAGAAGTTCCTTTTCTCCACATCCTCAAGAACAACCAAGATGGCAGAAAAAGATGTTGCGCTCACCTTCTCTCACAAGCACACCCAAACCACAACTGTCTGCAGAATAACCACTGATGAAAAGATGAGAACCTATTAGAAAAGACCTTCTCCAATATAAAGAAGGAACAGCAATGAGACTATGTGGGCTTCCCCAGTGGCTCAGGAGTAAAGAATCAGCCTGCAATGCAGGAGTCACAAGAGACCTGGGTTCCATCCCAGGCTTGGGAAGATCCCCTGGGGGACAACATAACAACACACTTGGCCTGGAGAATCCCACGGACAGAGGAGCCTGGCGGGCTACAGACCATAAGGTCACATTGAGTCAGATAGGACTGAAGCGACTTAGAACACACGCACACAAGGAGACCATAGGAGGAGTGGAGACGTGATGTAATCAAATCCCATCCCCCACTCCAGGTGGGCAACACATGCATTAGAGAACGATTTATTGCTGAGGTTCCCTTTAGAAGTGGGAGTTCAGAGCCCCATGTCAGGCTCCCCAGACCAGGGGTTCGGCACCAGGAAGATAAGCCCCCAGAGCATTCGGATTTGAAGCCCAGCAGAGCTTAACTGCCGGAGCCTCACAGGACAGAAAGGGAAACAGACACTTCACTCTGGGCGCACACAAAACGCCAGGACAAAAGCAGTCATGTGATAGGAGCCTGGCTGGGCCAGACCTACCTGCTTGGCTGGTCTTAGCGAGCCTCCTGGAGAGGCGGGAGGCTGTCACTCACCCTGGAAACATTCCATTTCAGGAAAGCGGCGGCCATGTTGACTCCTTAGCATCCACACTCCACCTGGCCCCGCCCAGCGGCCTGTGGCGCACGGCCTGCGGTGGGATGCCTCCAGTCACACAACTAGAGGGGCCGAACACAGCCCTCCCATCGGCAGACACGCCCCTAGACACGTGAGGGCTCCACGTGAGGGCCAAGCCCCAGCTCATTCTACCAGGGGACAGGCGCCAGAAGCAAGAAAACTAGGACCGGCCACGCAGGTCAGACCCTACCCTGGGGCCTGTTGGGCCCTGGCCCTGCCCACTAGTAGGTCATCCCAAACTTCCCTGACCCCCCATCCCTTACTCAACTATATCAGCAACTCTCTCCCCACCCCCACCCAACTCACCCCACTCTGACCCGAGGAACAATCGAAAAAGAGCTCTGGGCTCCCAGGCCTGCAGCCAGACCCCAGGGAACAGCCCTGCTGCCAGTGGTCTGGCACTAACCCCAGGACCTGGCTTCCTGCCAGTGGGTGGGCAGTAGCTCAGCGTCTCCCCACCAGTAAGCCAGCACTAGCCCTGGCAGCCCCTGAAAAAGTGAAGTGAAACCACTAGCCACTCGGTTATATCCGACTGTTTCATGATCCAGTGGACCATAGCCCACCAGGTTCCTCTGTCCATGGGCTTCTCCAGGCAAGAATACTAGATTGGGTTGCCAGTTCCTTCTCCAATGGATTTTCCCAACCCAGGGTTTGAATCTGGGTCTCCCGCATTGCAGGCTGAGTTTTTACCACCTGAGCTACCGGGGAAGTCCCCAGGGTTCCTCAACCAGCCGTCTCTACATCCTTGCCAACATTTGTTATTTGTAGACTTTTCGAAGATAGTCAATCTGACAGGTGAGAGGTGATATCTCATTGTGATTTTGATTTGCATTTCCCTGATGATTAGTGATATGGAGCACCTTTTATTATGCCTGTGAGCCATCTGTATGTCATTTTGGGAAAAAGGCCTATTCAGGTACTCTGCCCATTTTGACCAGATGTTTTTTTCTTTAGATACTGAGCTATATGACGTCTTCATATTAATATGTTTGGAATATTAACCCCTTATTGGTTGTATTATTTGTAAACATTTTCTCCCATTCAGTAGGCTGACTTCTCTTTTTGTAGATGATTTCCTTTGCTGTGCAAAAAGATTTTTAATTTCATTGAGTCCCATTTGTTCATTTTTGTTTTGTTTCTTTTGCCTTGGGAGACAGGTCCAAACAAATATTGCTCTGATTCAGGTCAAAGCATGTTTGGTCTGTGTTGTCTTCTGGGAGTTTTTTTTTTATTTTTTTTTTAATTTTAGGACTTATATTTAG
This sequence comes from Dama dama, assembly GCF_033118175.1. Taxonomy (NCBI): domain Eukaryota; kingdom Metazoa; phylum Chordata; class Mammalia; order Artiodactyla; family Cervidae; genus Dama; species Dama dama. The sequence continues at coordinate 75,412,569 of NC_083689.1, read as the reverse complement.
GTCTTTAACCTGTTTAGGTCTTCCCAGATGGTGCCAGTGGTAAAGAATCCACATGCCAGGTGGATTCTTGCTGTAAGAGACAGAGAAAATGGTTCAATCCCTGGGTCAGGAAGCTCCCCTGGAGTAGGACATGGCAACCCACTCCAGTATTCTTGCCTGGAAAATTTCATGGACAGAGGAACCTGATGAACTATAGTCTATAGGGTTGCAAAGAGCCAGGCTAAGCATGCATATAACAATACATTTTGAGTTTATTTTTGTATATGGTGTAAGGAAATGCTTTAATCTCATTCTTTTATGTGTAGCATATGGCCTACTGGGCATAGCAGAGCTTCTTGCTGAGAAAAGTCATGGGCTTTCTCAAGTTCAGCTTTCTCTGCATTATCGTGTCAATTACCACTTGACCATATGTTTTCTATCTCCCAATGTTTTGTTGATAACTCTAAGCAATATTTGTTTTTCTTGCATACATTTCATCATTTTAGATATGTGCCTGTATTATTGGCTTAGGGAGATTTTAATGGAGGTATAGAGAGGGAACAGTGCTGATAGACCAGTGTTAAACTGGCTGTATTTTACTGGCAGTTCCCAAGTGCCATTACCAGGTGTTACCTAGCCAGAACTGAAAGTACCAACTTCTTCTACAAATAATCATTAATTATTAACAAATCTTAGCAATCATTTTAATTAGTTTATAGAAATGGTGGTCAGATGAATTTCTATTTCTTATTTATTAGTCTAAACTACATTCTGAGAAGAGTATTACAATTATGATGTATTGAAAAAGGTATTTAAGATAAATAAGAGAAATTTTGGGGAAAGAATGCTGGTCTTGTAATAAGAAATCCCAGATTTCATCCTGGTTCTGTTTACTATTTTGTAGTTTTGAAATGCTGAACCATAATTGCACTGTGAATTATAAAATGAAGGTGGGGAAGTGTTATAATAGAGTGGATCTGCACTGACATTTAGTTTAAAATTTCTGTTTTCTTCCCTTTTAAATTTTAGTAATCATGCCTAAATCAAAAGTTTGAGTGCAAGTTACATGCCCATTAAAAACAAAAGGTTAAATAATTCAAAATAACATGTATACACTTATTATTTACTAATGTTCTGTGTCTCAGTTTATTTGGGCTGCTGTAAGAAAATACCGTAGACAAGATGGTTAAAACCACAGACATTTATTTCTCAGAGTTCAGGACCCTTGAGTAGTCCAAGATTAGGGTGCTGGCATGGTAGGATTCTTCAAGGCCCTCTTCGTGGCTTGCAGGTAGGTGCCTTCTCCTTGTGACCTCACATGGTGGAGAGAGGACGAGCTCTGGTCTCTTTCTCACTTTTAAGAAAGCTAATCTCATACAAGGGTTTCCCAGGTGGCTCAGTGGTAAAAATCTGCCAGCCAATACAGGAGATGAAGGTTCAATCTCTGGGTCAGAAGATCCCCTGGAGAAGGGAATGGCAACCCACTCAAGTATTCTTGCCTGGAGAAGCCCATGGACAGAGGAGCCTGGCAGGCAACCGTCTATGGGGTCGCAAAGAATTAAACATGACTTAGCGATGAAACAACAACGATCTCATTTAGGTGGCTTTGCCCTCATTAAATCATCTAAACCTAGTTACCACCCAAAAGCCTCACCACCAAATATTATCACATTGGCAGTTAGGGCTTCAACATAAAAATATTGGGAAGACACATACATTGGGTCTATACATTATGTATTAATTTATTAACTTTTATACCAAAACTATGGGACTAAGATCCTTTAATATCTCCCTTTAGAAGATGAGGCAATTAAGGCGCAGAGAAGTAATCTACCCTAGATCACACAGCTAGAAAAGCTTGTACCAGAAATTCAAGTTACAAAACCCATATTCTTAACCACTGTGCTGTATAACTGTGATGGATTAAATATTATGTAACTGCTCAGTAAAATAAGTTAAATCTTTATCTTTCTCATTAATTTTTTAATAATATACTGTTTTATTCACTCAAACAATTGATTAGTTTCAGGAACTGAAATGATCCTTGCTGTTGAGTATGCCGTGAGAATAAATTCTAATTCTTATTCTGATCTTTGTGCTTTTCCGAAATGTCCCAAGTAAAGTTAACAATAAAGTTTTCCAAAGTAATAGCTTTTATGTTAGAATATAAAGCTCAAAAATGAGAAATACCACTAAATGCCACTATCCCCGCACCAAAAAAAAAAAAAAAAAGATTCCTGTAATTCTGCATGAAAAAAAAAAAATTAAAGACAATGAATTCCTAGTAGCTAAAAAACGTTTAATCTGAGTTTGCATTTTATTAGTTTCATTCTATTCTTTCTCTGCTTCTCCCTCTCCCTCTCCATCCCCCTTTCCCCCTCTCTTTCTCAAAGGAAAATTTTCAATTTTGTTATATTAATTCCCAAGTCATTCAGTCTGACAACTCAATTTACCTTTAAGGAAAATGTGGATATTACATGATTTTGTGTATTGATTTTTGGAAAATGCTTCAGAAATGATTTATGATATAATGATGATTTTTTTTCAAAGCATTATAACCAATGATGGAATCTGGAGCACTAGAATAGGAATAAAAATAAATAGTCAGTTGATGCTACAATGAGTAATTGGCAAAATAAACATTTAAACTCGCATAAAAGAGGCAACCCATCTCCAGGTGCTTGTGTATAGGTGCTCCATTTCTAAATCTTACTGTTATGTCAGTTATGTCTGACTTTTTGCGACCCCCTGGACTGTAGCCTGCCAAACTCCTCTCTCCAAGGAATTCTCTAGGCAAGAATACTGGACTAGGTTGCCATGCCCTCCTCCAGGGGATTTTTCCTGACCTGGGGATTGAATCCAAGTCTCCTGAATTGCAGGCAGATTCTTTACCATCTGAGCCATAGGAGGCAGATACTAAAACATAGAAGAATTGAGAAAATAGTAAGTTTACAAAAAAAGAAAGCAAAATCTTAATACAAGAAATTGGTATTAAATATGATTAAAGAACTAAACATTTTATGAGAATAACTAAAGCAAATTCAGTTTTAGTATTCATATCTTACACAACTACAAAGATATATTACACATGTATGTAAAGTGAGTCACGAAGTGTGAAATATACTTGAAATCAATGCTGAAAATAAGTCTCATCATTTTAGAGGAGGGACTATAAACATAATTGCTACTGGGACCAGCAGCTGAAGATTAGTTACAGTGTAAGAAAAACTATAAAGTTTTATTTCAAGATAAAATTCCAAAATATCAAAGCATTCAAATCAGTTCAGCTCAGTTGCTCAGTTGTGTCAGACTCTTTACGACCCTGTGAAATATAGCACGCTAGGCCTCCCTGTCCATCACCAGCTCCTAGAGTTTACTTGAACTCACGTCCATTGAGTCGGCGATGCCATCTAACCATCTCATCCTCTGTCATTTCCTTCTCCTTCTGCCTTCAATCTCTCCTAGCAGGGTCTTTTCCATTGAGTCAGTTCTTCACATCAGGTTGCCAAAGCATTGGAGTCTCAGCTTCAGTATCAGTCCTTCCAGTGAATATTCAGGACTAATTTCCTTTAGGATGGACTGGTGGGATCTCTTTGCTGCCCAAGGGACTCTCAAGAGTGTTCTCCAATACCACAATTCAAAGGCATCAGTTCTTCATCACTCAGCTCTCTTTATAGTCCAGCTCTCACATCCATACATGACTACTGGAAAAACCATAGCTTTGACTAGATGGACCTTTGTTAGCAAATTAATGTCTCTGCTTTTTAATATGCTATATAGGTTGGTCATAACTTTTCTTCCAAGGAGCAAGCATCTTTTAATTTTATGGCTGCAGTCACCATCTGCAGTGATTCTGGAGCCCCCCAAAATAGTCTGTCATTGTTCTTTTTCCCCATCTATTTGCCATGAAGCGATGGGACCAGATGCAATGATCTTAGTCTTCTGAATGTTGTGTTTTCAGCCAACTTTTTCACTCTCCTCTTTCACTTTCATCAAGAGGCTCTTTAGTTCTTCTTCACTTTCTGCCATAAGTGTGATGTCATCTGCATATCTGAGGTTATTGATATTTCTCCTGGCAATCTTGATTCCAGCTTGTGCTTCATCCAGCCCAGCGTTTCTCATGATGTACTCTGCATATAAGTTAAATATGCAGCCTTGACATACTCCTTTCCCAATTTGGAACCAGTCCGTTGTTCCATGTCTAGTTCTAACTGTTGCTTCTTGACTTGCATACAGATTTCTCAGGAGGCAGGTCAGGTGGTCTGGTATTCCCATCTCATTAAAATATTGCACAGTTCATTGAGTGTGTTACATACATTAACTTATCATATGCTCACAATATTTCATTGAAGTAGCTCTGATCATTTTCCTTATTTCATAAATAAGGGACTCAAATCAAGAGTTTATGGAAATTCATGGAGAAGAATTTGAACCCCAGATATCTGATTTCATGTGACATTGTACACATATCTCTTTGGGCTAACCTTACTCAAAACCTACCAGATATTGACCACAATTGTTGTATTAATTGATACCTCCACAAGTCAGGTTTCAGAGTTTATGATTCTTCACATTTTTATCTATAATTGCTATTTTCAAACATTTTACAAATTTGATTTGGTATAATTGCATTTCCCTAAATCTCAGTAAAGTTGAGTATCTTTTCATATGCTTATTAGTTGTATAATATTTCTTTAGATTTTTCATATTACATTTTAATTAACAATATTAAAGTGAAATTTAAGCACAACAAATATATATATATATATATATATATATATATATATTCAACAAATTATGATAAATTATGCAACTCTTTAACCTCAGTGAAGCTCATTTTCTGGTATTAACTCACATGCTTGAATCCAGGCAAACCCTGACATGCTTTCTGTCTCTAACAAAATTTTCTTTTCTAGAATCTCATGCAGATAAAATTATATAGTATCCAATATATTCCATTTGGCTTCTTTCTTTCAACATATTTTTGACTTTCATGTATTATGTTATATGTATTATTACTTTCTTCCATTTATTTGTAAATAGTGTCCTACTGAGTAAATATATTAAAACATTTTATCTGTTCACTTGTTGATGGACATTTGGATTGCTTCTCAGTGTTTTGTTTTGTTTTCGCTATTTTAATTTAATTTATTTTTTTAATTTATTTATTTTAGTTGGAGGCTAATTACTTTACAATATTGTAGTGGTTTTTGCCATACTTTGATATGAATCAGCCATGGGTTTACATGTGTTCCCCATCCTGAACCCCCCTCCCAACTCTCTCCCCATCCCATCCCTCTGGGTCACCCCGGTGCACCAGCCCTGAGCACCCTGTCTCATGCATCCAACCTGGACTGGCGATCTGTTTCATATATGATAATATACATGTTTCAATGCTATTCTCTCAGATCATAAAACTTCTGTAACATCATATTGAAGTCTTCACATGGATATGTTTTCACTTCCGTTCAGAAAATCTCTTAAGAGAGCAATTGCTAAATCATATGATGAATCCACAATTGCACTCATTTCACATGCTTGCAAGGTCATGCTCAAAATCCTCCAAGCAAGGCTTCAACAGTATGTGAACCGAGAACTTCCAGATGTACAGGGTGAATTTAGAAAAGACAGAAGAACTAGAGATCAATTTGGCAACATCATTTGGATCATAGAAAAAGCAAGAGAATTCCAGAAAACCATCTGCTTCATTGACTACATTAAAGCCTTTGACTGTGTAGATCACAACAAACTGGAAAATTCTTCAAGAGATGGGAATACCAGACCACCTGTGCCTCCTGAGAAACCTGTATGTAAGTCAAGAAACAACAGTTAGAACTGGACATGGAACAACAGACTGGTTCCAAATTGGGAAAGGAGTACGTCAAGGCTGTATATTGTCACCCTACTTATTCAACTTACATGCAGAGAACATCATGTTAAATGCTGGGCTGGATGAAACACAAGCTGGAATCAAGATTGCCGGGAGAAATATCAGCAACATCATATATGCAGATGACCACCCTTATGGCAGAAAGTGAAGAAGAACTAAAGAGCCTCTTGAAGAGGTGAAAGAGGAGAGTGAAAAAGCTGGCTTAAAATTCAACCTTCAAAAAACTAAGATCATTGCATCTGGTCCCATAACTTCATGGCAAATAGATGGGGAAACAATCGAAACAATGAGAGACTTTATATTCTTGGGCTCCAAAATCTCTGCAGATGATGACTTCAGCCATGAAATTGAAAGATGCTTTCTCCTTGGAAGAAAAGCTATGACCAACCTAGACAGCATATTAAAAAGCAGAGACATTTCCTGACTAAGCTCTGTATAGTTAAAGCTATGGTTTTTCCAGTAGTCACATATGGATGTGAGAGTTGGACCATAAAGAAAGCTGAGTGCTGTAGAACTGATGCTTTTGAACTGTGGTGCTGGAGAAGACTCTTGAGAGTCCCTTGGACTGCAAGGAGATCCAGCCAGTCTATCCTAAAGGAGATCAGTCCTGGGTGTTCATTGGAAGGATTGGTGCTGAAGCTGAAACTCCAATACTTTGGCCACCTTATGCGAAGAGTTGACTCATTGGAAAAGACCCTGATGCTGGGAGGGATTGGGGGCAGGAGGAGAAGGGTACGACAGAAGATGAGATGGCTGGATGGCATCACCAACTCGATGGACATGGATTTGGGTAAACTCCAGGAGTTGGTGATGGACAGGGAGGCCTGGCGTGCTGTGGTTCATGGGTCACATGAGTCAGACACAACTGAGTGACTAAACTGAACTGACTGATTCTTTCGAATTTGAAGAGTTCATCTGAATTCCAACAATGTATCAAAACTGCCCTAACAATCAGATTCCTTAATCAAGAGTAAGTTTCAATTGTTGAAATAGGTCATTTTTTTCCCCTTTTGAGGTCAACTTGTTATAGATGGAATAGCACAGCGCTATGTTTATGCTGAAATGGATTTTTGAGCTGTGCGGGAGCAGAGGTGGTAATACATGGCATGATTACATTTAATTTGTATTTCAATTCTGTGTCTCTTGAGTCTCAGGTCTGCTTTCTCATTTTCTTTTTTTGTGACAGTGGTGCCTAGGGTGATGGCTATAGATTTTCATGAGTAACCCCCAAATCCCTACTCACATCGGTATGCATAAGTAGGCCTTCTCTTTAGAATGTTTATGTTTGTTTTGCTTTGGAAACTTGGTGATTTTCTTTATTCCTTGTTCATTCCTCTCTGCTTCTGAAAAACAAAGTTATCTGAAATTTGGGCTGCCATTATATTAACATATAAAAGTCATTAAATAAGATTATATCAAAATTTATTAGCATCTGTATCTTCCAATTAATTGCTGTCAAATTCCATGTGCAGATAAAATTATTTTTGTATTCTCAGAAATGAATAAAGAACATTGATGCATTTGTTAAAGTTGTGGAAAAGAGAGAAGCTGAAATCTGAGTTTTGTAAAGTTGCCATCATTACCAAACCTAGCTTGTTAGGACATTTATCACAATTACTCTTACATGTCCACTTACCAAGGCTTTATATTCGTCTCTTGAATTTAAAGCAAAACCTGCAAGATTGGAATACTATTTTTTTCCTATCTTTATCTTCTCAGATGAAGATTCTACTTGAAATGAAATAATTTCATTCTCCCTATGTGAACTAGTACATACTACCTATAATTAGGCAATGCAACTATAAAATTGTGGTATTAAAAGTCATTATAATAAATGATATGAAAAAGGAAGAAGTTAAAAAACCTTGGATATTATGTTGCACAAATATGAAACTGTACTAAGCACCTTCTAAGCCAGAGTCCTGCATTTAAGTCATATCAATAGGTTTTTACTCATCTCCTGCTTTGTTCCTGGAAATATGCTGGCTACTATGAATATAGCATTCTCTTGCCTTTTTCATTCTACAGGACTAATATCTCTTAACCAATTTGCTCTTGTCTGTCCCTTCTATGACTTCTTTTGTACAGATCTCCATTCATCATCTTATACCTGTATGTCCTCAAACCCCCAGAATGGTCCACCCCAAGCCTCCTTCCTTGTACATTTCCTTACATACAGACCTGCTCAGAGCATACTTCTGTAGAGTGCCAATCCATTGCCCTCAGTTTAGCATTCAAATTTTTCATCGTGATATAGTCAGTGTCTCTTGAGTTTGTTGTTCTTTATTGCTTACATCTCCTCTTGCCAATATGACACTCCTCCCCATGCGTGTTTGTTTTGAGGTAAGCTACCCCTCCCATTTCATAGTGCTCTGTTAGAACCACCACCAATTGCGTCTCTCCAAGGAGTGAGTACCTGATTCAAACTGGACCAACCAAAGTCTTCTAAGAATTTAATCGAGTAGAGTGCCAAAAAGGAACCAAGGTGGTTGGAGCTGAATCAGTGCAATCATAGTGTCTTAAAGAAAATGTCATAAATTTCTGCTACTGAGTTCTTCGGGAATATCTTAGTTCCTATCCTGTGGGCTATATAGCTTTTCTAGCAATTTTGTGATTTAACCAGTTCAGTAAGTTCTTTCATTTATAAAAAGTTATACATAGTTGATTTTGATGGCTTCCAAGGGCATTTATTAGTAGACCTCTCCATAGATCTTCAACCTTTATCTCTTATCATTCCCCCACCTTGCATCTGAGACTTACTGAATTTAGGGTTCTTTGTTAATTAACCAGATTCATGTTCTTATTCTCATAATATACCACAGTGGTTATCTGATTCTGGATTTTAGCTCCTCATGCCTCCTCTCCAAAGAAATCTCATTCCTTGTATCTGTACTTCTCTAATTCCTATGTATCCTCTAGAATTCAGCTTTACTTGCTACAGTAAGACTTCTTTCATGTTCTAGATGCTTCTACTGTGTGGTTCCGAGTCTCATTTATTATGTTTTTCAGTTGTTGCTAATCTGCTATAAAATATGGAGTTTCCTAAGTGTAGAATCTGTGTCTTTATTCATATTTCATTCTTAGTACCTAGCTCAGTGTCTAGTATGTAAAAACAAATTTGAAAATATTTGTTGAATAATAAGTAAATTAATGAACCTAAGAAAAGCTCATTTAGCTCTATAAAAACATTGTATAATCATGATCCAAATTAAGTATAATCAAAGTCCAGGCAATGAGCCTTCTGGCAAGCAAGCAAGAAATAAAACGAAAGGAGGGAGGAAGTTAGGAAGGAAGGAAGGAAGAAATCATTGCTGGTCAGGTTACTAAGGAAGGATGCAGGAATCACACAGGGCTTTATTTGGTCCATGAAGACAGGAAAGATCCAAGGAGTTGCAAAAAATGAGAACATTTGACCCAGCATTGCAGACTTGATGCTTCAAATTGGTGCTTGTGAAATGTGCAGCAGTTTTCTAGGGTAGCCTTTCATCACTTTGTAGATGTGTTGGCAAGTAAGTTTTATCTCATGTATCACTTCTGACTTTTAGTGAGATAGTGAGTCCTCATCCAGTCTTGGCATGAATGAGTGTGGTGATTGAGTAGCAACAGATCTCTTGGAAGAGGAATGAGGTGGTTTGAACAGGAGTGATAGGTGTTTTTCATTCATGGGTGGTATTATCCATCTAGGTGCCTTTTTAAATTAAAATGTTCCAGAAATTTCCCAGGGAGATATAGAAAATACTAGTTTGAGAAATGTGTTGAGGGCTTATATAAAAATTATGGAAACATGAAACTGTTGAGATGTCTTGAACCTATCTATTCACTTTACAAATTTGGAAGTCAAGATTTTGAGAGGATAAGAGAACTTGCTCGAAAATGCCCATCAGCAAGAACATTATTTTTTATATTTCTTGGTTTGGAGTTTTCAGCTTACATAATTCAACTTAAACTTCCTTTTTAAATTAAAAACTCTATAAAAGTCTTCAATCACTATGTCTACTTCCAACACTAACACAATACTGTAAATCAAATATACTTCAATTTTTAAAAATAAAGTAAAATACAAAAAAATCAAAGACTGAATTAATAAAAGTAACTTATTACTTGTGATCTGTCCAATTTGTTTTAGCCCCTCTATGTTTAAATAAGTTACTAATTTATCAGCAACTGGATCATATCATATCATATGGATAGTTATTAGTGGCATTAATATGTGGCACAGTGTAAGAAATTAATTACTAGCTGATAATTTCATTGTGATATTTCAGTTCAAACATATTTAAGTGATTCAACTTCCACATTTCTTGAAAGAACGTGGTATCAGTTTTCAAGCCTTGATAAAATCAACTGTGTTTAAGGAGTAGGGCCTCATGTTGTAAAGGGCTATGCATTCCACCATGACCTCCTTATGAAGTCTTTCCTTTACTTCATAAAGTGCAGTGATGAAGACAGTCTAAGAAAGTGTAGCTGGGACTTGGGTTATAGAGGGGAAAGTGGAAAGGAAAACTGAGGGATAGAATGTCTATACAAAGAGAAACCGTGGAGAGACCAGAGTGCCATGTATGATATTGTAAGCCAGGTTTTCTCTAATCTCATCTCTTTTGTAATCTGGTGTTCTACGTTCAAGGTTAAGCTTTCCTTTTCTGAATATAAATTTTATGGATTATTACACTTTCATTTGTGCAAGCAGAGGCGGTGACAGTAGCAGGCATGGCTTTGAAACTCTGCCCAGGAGTCTGAAGCCAAAGTTATTATCCTTAGGAAAATAGTGATTAACAGAGTTAGGCAACAGAGAGTCCTGAGTATAGTTCAGGCACTGACCTAATGTTTATTTATATTATTTTAGTTAAATATACCACAGTAACTCTATGAGAAATATGGTATCCATTTTATGGATAAGTAAAATTAAATTTGCCACAGTTAACTTGCAACAACCAAGTGTAAAAATACAGAAGCTTTGTGTCTCCAAAGTCCACACTTTGAACCATCACAGCAGACTGAATCAAGCCCCGTACCTCCCTCTTCTTTCTCTTTATGATTTGCAGACAGAAGGTAATGTTTGAGTGCACCATCCACACAGTAATCAGGGTGGAACAAAAGGCAGATCCTTGGGAAACCCTCCAGTCTCAGCTCCTGTCCTGGCTGGGTGTACTCCAGGTACATCAGTTGGCTGGGCTGCTATGAACCATGTGAAGCCTTGGCACCTGCTGTTCCTTCTGCTGGGAAGATCCCTCCTCCATCTTGCCCTCTTTGTTATTTCTATATTTTGGAAAGCTTACCTGACCTCCCAGGTATGAATCAGGTAAGCTCTTCAACACCTCAGCCCCAGGGGCTGCTCACTCCACCTGAGCAGATCCAGGGCCTTTGTACTTAACCTTAGTCACATTTTGTGTGAAAGGGTTTTGAATTTGTTGCCTAACTTCCCACTTTCTTCCATAGGTAATGAAATGAGAATAGGAATCAATTTTATTCTGCTTTTTAAAAATTGAAGTATAATTGATTTACGGTATTGTGTTAGTTTTGTGTGTATAGAAAAATGATTGAGACATACATAAACATTTTTTAGATACTTTCCCTTGTAAATTATTATAAATTATTGAATACAATCACCTGTAATATACAGTAGGTCTTGTTGGTTATATAAGTATTTTATGTATAGTAGTGTGTATATGTTAATCTCAAACTCCAAATTTATCCCTCTCCCCAGCCTTTACCTTTTGGTAACCATAAGTTAGCTTACTATATCTGTGGATATATTTCTGTTTTGCATATGTTTCCTTTGTACCATTTATCTTAGTTTCCACATATAAGCAATATCATGTATTTGTATTTATCTAGTTTACTTCTCTTAGTATGATAATCTGTAGGTCCATGTATGTTCCTGCAAAGGGCATTATTTCATTCTTTTTCATGGATGAATAATATTCCATTATGTGTATGTATGTGCATATACATATATATAGATAGATAGATATAACTTCTTCTTTATCCATTCATCTAAATGGATGAACAACCTAAATGTCCAACTTCAATGGTTGTGGCTATTGTAAATAGTGCTGGAATGATCATTGGGGTGCATGCATCTTTCTGAATTATGGTTTTCTTCAGTTATTTTCCCAGGAGTGGGATTGCAGAATCATATGGTAGCTCTATTTTTAGTGTTTTAAGAAATATTGATATGGTTCTCCTTGATACAGAGTGGCTGTACCAATTTACATCCCCACCATCAGTGTAGGAGCATTCCTTCTTCTCCGTACCCTCTCTAGCATTTATTGTTATAGACTTGTTAATCATGGTCACTCTGACCAGTGTGAGGTCATACCTCATTGTGGTTTTAATTTGCATTTTTTCTAATATTTAGCAATGTTGAGCATCTTTTCATGCACCTTTTGGAGTAATGTCTATTTAGATCTTCTTCCCATTTTTCAATTGAGTTTTTTTTTTTTTTATATTGAGTTGTATGAGCCGTTTATATTTTGGAAATTAATCTCTTGTTGGTCACATCATTTGCAAACATTTACTCCCATTCTTTAAGTTGTTGTTTCATTCTACTTCTATCCCTAGTGCGCAGCACATCAAAGAGAGCCTAATAGATTCTCCAAAAATGTATTACATGACTAAAAAATTAACAATAATTCCTGAATAATTCTATGAGCTGGGCAGTGTACTTAATTTTTCCATATATTACCTCATTCAATTTTTCTAGTCAATCTGGAATTTAAATACTATATCTACCCTGAATCAGAATACCTAGGCCTAGAGAAGATACAGAGTTTACCATTGTTCACACAGGTAGTTAGTGCCAGAGGACATTTGAATTTTGGTTTCTCTAATGTAGTGTCCATACCCATAAGCATTTTGTTTTACTGTATCCCTTCATGAATGGAAATAATACAAACATCAAGACACATGACTTTAGAACAGGATCTCACAATGTAGGTTTCACTCTTGCTCTCCCATTTTTCTCAATGTTCTCATAATATGCCCCAGCTGTTTCTAACTTGGTACATTTGTCCTTGTGCAATCCTTTTTGCGATCTTCATTACTTCTGATTTACTTATTCAAACCTAACCTCGCCACTTGGGAAGAAGGAACATTCTTCCCTGATGTTGTGAGCTCAAAGGGCTCTACTTACATCTGATCTCACAGTGCATTTTGTCTCTTCCATTTAGTCCTTGTGGTTTTAGTAAAATTCTGTTGAGGATAAGAGCAGAGTCTTTGGATAAATGGGAGTTGAGTTTGTCATTGACTCAAAGCACACTAGCTTGGTCTTTTGGTTAATGTTGGATCCCTTTACATGTTGGATCCCTCCCTGGGGAGTCGCTGGGACAGGAGCAGTCCCAAGATCCTGGGATGGGTGGAGGCGTGAGCAGGTAGTGAGGCTGTGGGTGCTAGCAAGGCACGTGAAGGCTGGGTTGTCAGCAAAGAGAAGGAGGAAAGTGAAAGACAAACTTGCAATTACATGGGACGGAGTAAGAGTTAGAAATCTTTCTAAAACAAAATTCCTGCCACAGAGGTTGAGGGAGAATTTCGGGTGGTTGAAGTGTAACCTTTAATTCAGATACTCATAGGAAGGTTAAGTTCAGTCCAGAGACTTAACCAAGCCCATGCAGGAGGCAGTCCTCTCCAGGGCAGGAAAATGTGTGAAAACCACACATTCTGTTTGTAAGAGCTATAGAAAATCTTTGACCTTGTGATTCTCTGCCCTTTTCAGCTTCTGACAAACAGGCTCTTTTTGTTGTTTTGTTTAATTTCCCTTTTAGGTTTGTATTTATTTATTTATTTCTTACAAATACATACGTGCTCAGTCCCTCAGCAGTATCCAACTCTTTGCGACCCCATGGACTATGTAGCCTACCAGCTTTCTCTGTCCATGGAATTTTCCAGGCAAGAAAACTGGAGTGGGTAGCCATTTCCTACTCCAGGGGATCTTCCCAACCCAGAGATTGAACCCACATCTCCTGCATTGGCAGGCAGATTCTTTACCAGTGAGCCACCTGAGAAGCCCTATTCTTACAAATAAAAAAAAAGGAAGTGTTTGACTTGTCCTTAAAAGCAGGTCCCCTTTGCTCCTGGGGACATTTGTATGGAATGAAAAAAGGCCAAATGGAACAGGTGGAAAGGGAATATTCACTTACTCCCCCCGTGTTATACTAGGACGCCCCGATCTCCACACCACCTGCATCGTTTAGCAGTCCTGATTAAAGAGCACAGGGCCTGGCAGTCTGTGGAAGGCTGCTGCCTGGTGCTGCCTGGACTGCCACAGGCTGCTCGCAGCCTTATGGTCTCCAGACAATCTGTCATTTCTGCTTTGTCCCAATAACCTTTTGGCAACAACAAAAGCAAACAGGTATCTGAAAACCAAGGATGCCAATGTAGAGAGTTTGCTCTTCATTTTAAAAAATGCAGGTGTCATTGTACCGCACGAAGTCATTGGCTCTTGGGAAAGTTCATTTAGAATCTAGATCTCCTATGGGGTTGCTATATTTCTAGATTAAAAAAAAAAATAAACCAGCATGTGATCACCATCTTCTTTATGCTTTTTACCCTCTCTTCACCAAATTCTGCAAATAGGAGGAAATATTTGGGGAGGTAATAACTACATATGTATATGTGTTTGTGTGTGCATCTCTTTTTATCTTTCTCCTTCTGTATTTATCTGGCTACAAATGGAAAGAGGGGGAGAAATACAAATAGACACACACACTGCATGACACATGTACAAGTACACATACATATGTATTATTTCCCCAAAATGTGAGAACAAGGAAGTTAAAAATCCTAGGTAATTGAAGAGGGCACTGCATGCAAAAGTCTAACAGCTGTTTCCATTGAAATGTGGAGTTTTATAGTCCAGGGGCCCCCAAGTGCCTATAAAGTTGAGAAAGATAATCTCAGTGAATGAAGCTGAGTCTCAATTTCCTACAACCCTCTGGTAAGCCCCACTGGTTTTCAAACCAGCCAGCTCATCTTCTCAGTGCCAGACCCCAAGGCTGGGTCACCCGATATGGAACTTGGCCTCCTTGCCTTTTAGGCAGGACTCCTTAACCTGTGATATGCTCCTTCTCTTCTGGGTCACCCAGCAAGGATGTGGGTCTAGACTAGATTGCTTCTTTCCTCCTACCAGGCTCTCTGTGGTTCTTTCTTTATAACTTTGGTTGTAGAAGAGCTGTTTTTGTTCTCACAGAAAGTGGCTCCATGTGTGATTATAGTTTTGATATGTTTGTGGGGCAAGGTTTAGCTCAGGGTTTTCTAGTCCATCATCTTGGTCTCACTTCCACTGCTGGCCCTTCCTAATTCACTGTTGGCAGTTTTTTTCTAAGAAAGACTAAGTTTATAACAAATTACAATCTGTACCTACAATTTTCCATATATCTATTTCCCTTCTCACCACTTACACCCATCTCCTGACATTAGACAACCAATAGGAAATGAATAAAATTCACATGGTAAAACATACCTAAACAGAAGACATACTGGTTAAGTTATTGTTCCAGGAAAAATTAGATTTCATAGTCAGACACAATAATCTCATTGTTGAGTTTTTCAAACTGGAAAAATAGGCTTTTTTTGTTTTTTTCAAGGTGTCATTAAAAAAATGTGCACTATAATCTTGAATCTACCTTTAGCAGGGAGTTTATCCATTATGACTTTCACTATTTATTATTTATAAAGTAAAATAATTAATTTATATAACCTTTTAAGTCCTTCAAGTTCATAAAAAGTGATCTAGTTTCAATCCTGTTTTGAATCCTGGTTTGGCATATTATATGGACTTCCCTGGTGGCTCAGACGGTAAAAGCATCTGCCTACAATGCGGGAGACCTGGGTTTGATCCCTGGGTCGGGAAGATCCCCTGGAGAAGGAAATGGCAACCCACTCCAGTATTCTTGCCTGGAAAATCCCATGGACAGAGGAGCCTGGTAGGCTACAGTCCACGGGGTCACAAAGAGTCGGACACGACTGAGTGACTTCACTCACTCACTTGGCATATTATAGCTACACAGCAGTGGGTTAGTTCATTCATGTTTTAAAACCTCAGCTTTCTCATCTGTAAAATGGGATTTTCATTACAATATCACAGAAATATGAGAATTAAATAAAATAATATGTGAAAATGATATAGTGTAATTCTTGTCACTATGACAGCAATATAGTATTTTTTTACTTTTTCTAGTTAGAGTATAATTGCTTTACATGTTGTGTTACTTTCTGCTGTACAACATGAATCAGCTATATGTACACACAATCCCCTCCCTCATAAGCCTCCCTCCCACCTCCCCCATCCCTCCCCTCTAGGTCATCACAGAACACTGTACTGACTTTGCTGTGCTAGGAGACAGCTTCTCACTAGCTATCTGTGGTACACATGGTGGTGTATATATGTCAGTGATACTCTTTCAATTCAGCCCACCTTCTCCTTCTCCTCACTCCCTGGTGTCTGTAAGTTCATTCTCTACCTCTGTGTCTTTATTCTTGCCCTGCACAAAGGTTCATCAGTACCATTTTTCTAGATCCCATATATACTCATTGATATACAATATTTTTTTTTCTCTTTCTAACTTAGCTTCATTCTGTATGACAGACTCTAGGTTCATCCACCTCACTACAAATGACCCAGTTTCGTTCCTTTTAATGACTGAGTAATATTCCATTGTGTTTATGTTCCACATCTTCTATTTATCTGTCAGCAATACATTATTGGGAGCTATAAATTAGTTTATTTTCCCATGGAAAGTTTTCTTTAGGATCCACAGAATACATAGATGTGAATGAATATCAAGATTTAACTTTTTAGGGGCACAGCACCCAAAATTTGTTGGGGAGAAAAATCCCTTTTCTTTGGATCACATAGCACATTAATCTTACTTTTGAATGATTCTTTAATTAAGAAAAAATTTTTGAATCACAAATGTTCTTGAGAATACTTCTTTAAAGAGTACTACTTTGGCCTTGAACTTAAAAACTGTTTCTGTTTTAGTGGTGGCCATGAAAAAATAAAACTGAATTTATGTGGACAACTGACATACAGATTTGTGGGTTCAGTTTCCACATGGCTAATATACCAGCTCCCAGTGGTGGTCTGTGCAGAAATGAGGTTTATGAGGAGCAGAGACTCACCAATATTAACAAAAACAATTTTAAATGCATACCTTTTAATAGTTGAATATCTTTGCTAAAGAGAAATACTCAACAATAGCCTGAGTACCAGACCCTAATGAGTACTCAACAATATTTTGAGTAAAAGACCCTAATGCACCCCTCACCTTGAGATAATTGTGATGCCAGAAATCCAAATTATATTCAATAATGTAGTTTTGTAGCCATCAGTGTTATAAATGTCTAGGCAGTGTTTTTGTTATTGCATGCCAGTTCTAAAACTAGACCATTCTGAGCTGAAACTATACTTCATCTTTCAAGATTATACAAATTTATAATAATTATAATATCCACAGAGTTTTCCCTGCTCTTCTATCAGTTGTAAAACTAGAGCTGGTGGCCAAAGTCAAGACAGCTACAAACAGCAGGAATGAATGTTTCTGCTTGACCTACGAATTGCTGTGCTGTACTGTAGGGGGAGAGTATAGTCTCATTTATGATGTCTGAAATTGAGTTCCCTCTTTAAAGGACAAAGCAATTTAACTTTCCAAAATATTTGAGTTTTACATAAATGAAAAACCCTCTGATTTAACAGGCTCATTGAATTTTATTTTTTCGTTGAACTTGTACTCATTCTTCCTTTTATGTGGGAAATTTATTATAGTTACTGGTTTTATACTGAATAAGAGAAAATCTCCAAGATTTATTTTAATGAAACTTTGAACTCCTTATCATTGTCAGTAAAATGTATAGCCTTTCCCTAGTAATGCTACAGCTTACTGTTTATATCTCCAGTCCTCCCTCCTTTCTCGCTTGCAAGTATTGTTACTTTAGTTTCTTATGTAAAACCAATGAGTCCATAAACATAGGATGTGGGTAATGTTGAAACCTTATGCAAATAACTAAATGAAATCTCAAATCTGCTTTTGAGCTCCTCTAGTAAAACTTACTCACTTCAATTATTCTTATTTCCAAATCCAGATTTTTCCTTTAGATTTACTTTTCTAATGATATTTATCTCTCTGCTGAGAGTCCATATTTAATGGAATTTTTTTTTTTTAAATGTATCTATTTTGGTTGCACTGGGTCTTCGCTGATGCGCTTGGGCTTTCTCTAGCTGTGGTGAGCAGGGACTCATTCTTCCTCGAGGCTCCTCATTGTGGTTGCTTACTCTTGTGGCAGAGCACAGGCTCTAAGGTGTGTGGCCTTAGTGGTTGCAGCACACCAGCTTAGTTGCCCTGTGGCATAGGAGACCTTCCCAGACCAGGGATCAAACCCATGTCCTCTGCCTTGGCAGGTAGCTTTCTATACACTACATCACAAGGGAAGTCAGAGATTCTGCACTTAATGTATCATTGTTATAATATTTTTCCTTATTATTATTTGAACACCACATTTTTCATCTTTTAACACATTTTTATACTGGTTTGAAATCAGCCCACTATAAATGGTCTTTTTCCCTTGTTAAATTTTCTTTTCTGGCTCTTCTTCCAGTTATTTGTTTGCTTTAATAAGGATTGTAACTTCTGGTTACCCTCAGTATTGGCCTTCCTGTTCATTTGCCTACAGATTACTACTAATTTCGTGGGTATACAACTTTTGCATACTTTTTTCCAGTTTAAGTAAGACACTTACCCCACCCCTGCCCCAGTGGTAACAATGCTTATATACACAGCTCCTCCTTCACTGGTAACATTATTGTGAAAATGGAGCTAAAGAGGCCATGAGTGCAATTGCAAATTTTGAAACATTACATATAAACATTCTTACAAAAGCTTCAGTAGTTTTTTTTTTTTTTTTTTTAATAAATACTCCTTACTTTGTTGTTCATTTCTAGAATCTTGAAATTATTGCTTCAGAAAATTTATCAAGTTTTACTATTGACCTTGAGGAGTGGGACTGCTCAGATCCTTACTGTGTCACTCTAGAAATGTCCACATTGACTAGTGTTAATCCTGTTTTCTTCATAACTGAAGCTCAGAAGGAACCGTGCAATGGGTCAAGTCAGTATTTATGGTGGGATCCCTGACCCCAGTGGTCATGTTTTTTTCTGTTACAATGGATAACAAAGAGTGTGCTGACCACACTCATCACCTCTAACTTTTTTCAGATGACTTTTCCTTTGACCTGAAAGGCCAATTTTTTTCATGTTTTTTTCTTTATATGATGATTAACTTTTCAAATAAAACATAGACTACTAGACAAGGAGATCCAATGTAAGTTTTTTAAAAGATGAGTTTTGAAATTATCTTTAAGATTAAGTTCAAATTACTTTCTTAATCTGACAAAACCACTCACACAGTGTTTTAAACAAATCAATTGACTTATACGAATTTCTTCTTTTATAACTAGCCTATGGTAAGATCAAAGAAGGTAATATGTGTAAGTTATATTTTGATGGACTGTTAATTAGGACATCATCTTTTCTATAATAACACATACTACATGTTATAGAGAAAGGCAGGTAAATTATCAATCAGAACAAAAAGAATCTTTATATTTTACAATCCCATGGAAACTTTGACCTCTTTTTAAATTATAAATGTTTTATTGAAAAATAATGTGGCTTTTGAAAATGTAGTACATCAGCATTCTTTCACATAGAGTTTTGACATTTGCTAACTAATACAGGACTCTTGAGAAGAGTCCCTTGCACAGGTAGGAGATCAAACTAGTCAATCCCAAAGGAAATCAACCTTAAATATTCATTGGAAGGACTGATGCTGGAGCTGAGGCTCCAACATTTTGGCCCCCTGATGCAAAGAGCCAACTCATTGATGCAAAAACCCTGATGCTGGAAAAGATTGAGGGCAGGAGGAGAAGAGAGTGACAGAGGATGAGATGGTTGGATGGAATCACCGACTCAATGGAAATGAGTTTGAGCAAGCCCTGGGAGATAGTGAAGGACAGGGAATCCTGGCTTGCTGCAGTCCATGAGGTCACAAAGAGTCGGACACAACTTAGTGACTGAACAACAACAACTAATGCAGAGAAGGACAGCCTTCCATTTCTCTGTGAAATCTTAACACCAAACGTAATATAGCCGCTTAAGTAATGATTACCAAATGAGTGTGTGGATTTGTACAGATACTCCGAAAAAAAGAGCTCACTATTCAGCTGAATTACAAGTTCGACTGGCTGACACATTGACATGTGACAAGCAGTAGTTTCAGAATAAGAATTGAAAGGAAATTCAAAATCAAATCTTTGGCTTTTTGTTGTTGTTACATTGGAATACATAGTAATGTGAGGCTCCTTTCCCCACAAGGCACTGAATATCTGGAGCTGAGGCTAAAGAAACTGGACGTGTGCTGTTTTCCATAGTTCCCATTGCGTCCCTTAATGTGATGTTCTACTTTACACACACATGTTTAGTTCCCTGGCAGTAGGCTTTGTGACTAAGTTTTAATGTGTTATCATCATTGAATAAAAAATATGTCCCTTATCACAGGCAGCCTCCCCAAGACTAAAGTGAAAGAAAGTGAAGTTGCTCAGTCATGTCCAACCCTTTGCGACCACATGGACTTTAGCCTACCAGGCTCCTCCATCCATGGGGTTTTCCAGGCAAGAGTACTGGAGTGGATTGCCATTTCCTTCTCCAGGGGATCTTCCCAACCCAGGGATCGAACCCAGGTCTCCTGCATTGCAGGCAGACGCTTTACCATCTGAGCCACCAGGAAAGCCCTCAAGACTAAAGTGTCTGATAAATGTTGAATTATCTTTCAAAACCTAGCTCACCAAACACCCCACCCTCGCCCTCTCCCACAGAGTCCAAAAGTCTGTTCTTTACTTCTGTGTCTCTTTTTCTGTTTTGCATATAGGGTTATTATTACCATCTTTCTAAATTCCATATATATGTGTTAGTATACTGTATTGGTCTTTATCTTTCTGGCTTACTCCACTCTGTATAATGGGCTCCAGTTTCATCCATCTCATTAGAACGGATTCAAAACCACTACAATATTGTAAAGTAATTAGCCTCCAACTAATAAAAATAAATGAAAAAAAAAAAAGAAAACCTAGCTCAGCTAACGCTTTCATCTGAAGACCTTCCTCATACCACTTTCCAAGTATAAACTCCCTCTGCCGGGCCCATTCATTCGTAATTGTACATCATTTTTAGTGTTACAACTTGGAGTTCACTTGCATTCTCTATTAAATGATGAGCTTTCCAAGAGCATGCGGTTATCTTCATCTCTGTAATCTCAGTACGCACCATAGTAACTGAGGGATTCTAGGGTGTCCCAACTGTTTAGTCAGTGGTTAAGTGGTTAACAACTCACAGGTTGGTATTAGGTCCAAGGCCACTGTCTTATAGTGCAGGACCACTTCAATTCCTCTTATATTTCATCTTAGACATTATTAGTTCCTATAGAGTCAATGAGCTAGCCTTATGAAGAGTGGCAAGATGCCCCTGTTCTGTGTTTCATAGCATCCTTTACTTTTCTTATAATATTTTTATTATTATTTTTGCCTAATTCTTTGTTTTCTTCCCCTATCATAGCTTTTATTTCCTTAAGGATAAAGAACATGAGATATTTATCTCTACATCTCTATCAATTAGCACAATACTTAACACAGGGTAGAGATTCAGCAAATGTTAGTAGAATTTAGTTAAATTAACATTCAGAGTTAATCTATTTGAATAAATCATGGCTGTAATGTAATCACATCAGCTGACTGTTCTTGTTGGTCACAAGAGTGGGATGGATGTTAGAAAACTCGAACAGAAGGTCTTAATGAACAGGTATAATTAAATTCAAACAGATGGTTAGTCATAATGCCAAGTCCATTCTTACTTTGATTCCTTAGATAATTACTATGGTGAGCCTTAACATGGATGTAGTTTGATAGCCAAAATAATCATCATTCACTACATTCATTTTTATGAGAGCCAAGAAATCAATGAGTGTGATTGTTCACCTAGTTTACATGGGCAACTTTATTTGACTTTAGTAAGTCATTTCATTGAGTGATTTTAAAGTATTAATTTTTCTAAATCCTGAATCATTTTTTAAGAAGATACATGTTCCATTTGTAGAAATATAAAAAAAGACACAGAAAGATTTTGCCTCACATGATCTTGTCTGTAGGAACCAGGCGCAGTTTTATGTCTATTGTTGAAATGATTTCTCCATTGTTATTCAAGTGAGTGTATTTTGTTAACTTTTTGCTTATAGAAGCATTAAGGGACATAATAGCTCTGGAGGAGCTTTTAAAAACATAATGCTCAGATTCTTCCCTAAAACTATTAAACCAGTCTCCCAGGAGTAGGTCAGAAGACAAATCTACTGTATTAACAATAGATATGAACAAACTACTATTGATTCAGTATGTTGATTCTTTTCTATCTGTGTTTTATAAATTTTGAGTTTTGGTGCTACTGGTGACAACAGATATTAGGTTTTTAAGAATTTCTCTTTCTGAAAGTGACTCATTTAAAATCACAGTTTAGGATCATACTGTTGACACCTCTTCAAAAATCTTCTGAGTAGCCTAGATTCATGTTAGCACTTGGCACTTTTAGGTGCTCCTACTTGAAAATGTTTTGAAACAGGTAATGGTACTGATAATAGGAAAAGAGAGTCAAGCATTCCATTTTGTTATTGAATAATGTTAACTTTATTATTATAATAGAATACAGTATGACATAAAATTAAGAGCTTTTGCTAAACTCTGTAAAGCAATACATGCATCTGCCATAAACAACCTCGATTCATGTTAGGTTTTATTGCCACTTCACTGCACTGAGGTGCCATAAACATTCAATGTCATCTGTTAAAATTTTTTCCTGGGAGTTAACAGGAACTGTCCTCTATAAGAGTGTATCTCTATTTTCAAGGAAGACTTAACTAGTGTTACATGGTTTAGCAAAGCACTGTAGAAAAGCTACATAGAATCATTT
This sequence comes from Dama dama, assembly GCF_033118175.1. Classification (NCBI taxonomy): domain Eukaryota; kingdom Metazoa; phylum Chordata; class Mammalia; order Artiodactyla; family Cervidae; genus Dama; species Dama dama. The sequence continues at coordinate 75,389,698 of NC_083689.1, read as the reverse complement.
GTCTTTGATAAGTTGTGCAATCAATTTATACAATAGAATACTGTCCATACATACTAACGAACTAAAAAACGATAGAAATGCAGTCATTGCATAGCATAAAGCAGACTAATAAGAAATATACACATCTAATGAGCAAAATACAGACCAAATGTTAGTCATGAGGAGTCTGGAAGATAAAATACTCTTAATAAACACTTAGATTAACGCTAAAAAGAAAAAAAGAAAAAAGAAAAACCAAGATTAACAGCAACACAGAAATTAGAGCCATATTTTACTTTATTTTCTATACATGATATCTACACATGATACCAAAGAATGAAATATCCTTGGTTCAGCCTTTATTGGCCTAGCTCATTGAATTTAGGCAGGACCAAATCAAACAATAAAGCACATTTAAAAATACCAGAGTTTGTTTAGGAAAACACAAACTGTATTTTCCTGTGTTACTGGATAGCAGCTTTTTGAGACAAACATTGCTCAAAACTTGGGTATGGATCCCAACTGTCTTATTTGGTAATTATGACAACAGGTTTATGTCATAGTATTCTAAATGTGGTTAGCCCATGACCTGTGGATTCTGGATGCTAATTTTAAATATCTCTGAAATTCTGTCAGACAAAAGGAGACTTCAAAAATACCTTCTTCATAAATATTTATCTCTAAAATATCTGGGAAGTAATGAAAGAGACTAGAATTTTCATAGGGAGTATGAATGGACCTCTTGTCATTAAAGCCCTTACGTAGTATGCCTACAAATGTATTGCTACAGTATAAATGAAATGTAATATTACTCAATAAAAGCTAGTTCCTGTACATTCTTTAATGTATTTTTATATTTAATGCTACATATGGTACAACACTTATTGAAATAGTTGGTATCAGCAAAGATAGCAGTAATATACAGTTGATTTTCTAGCTCCCACTAATGCTTTTCCACTTTCTTTCTATATTATAAGAGCCTAAAATAGGGAAAAGTGGGATGACTAGAGTGGATAACAACTGATTCACTACTGTACACGGGACAACAGTTTGAATTACAAGCTTTCCCTACATAAGTAGATTTTATACCACATATTGTAAATTCCATCTGATTCCTTCAGACTGTTCTGGTCTTAAATGCAGGCTCTAAAAGTATTTCCATAGTATTTAACAACATTCTAACAGCTAAGAGCGGTGAGTCCTACACAATATTTTAAGAACACAACTTTTAAAAAAGTAAAAAAATGTACAATCTCATGCTGCATATTTACATATATAATTTATATATTCTATATTTGTTTATTAGTCATAAATTTCAATCTAAAGCTTTTAATGTACTGTTATATAAAATAATACATTCAACAATTCTAGAGCTTGCAAAATATTTTTGCCCCTCTAAAAACATCTTCAGAATGAAAATCACGTGATTACTGGATGCATGTGTTATCTGGATAGAGAGAGGGTGGAAAATAAATCTTTTAAAATTGTTCTATCTAAATTTATAATTATTTTTTTCTTTAGTTTTATTGAGTGTATATATCTGTTAGAATGATTCCTCATTGAGTCTACTGGTAAAAGCTCAGATGACAGTAAAGCAGCCTATTTAAAGCATTTGTCTCCATTGGACTAAATGTGCTCTTACAGTGAGACACTGCACCTTTGCCTATGCAATTTCCATGAATTTTAAAATAGCATCTAACAACAAAATAATGCCCTAGGCATTTCTTAAAAGAGAAAGAATGGGAATCTTGAGCTTTGGAAACAAACTGTTAAAGCTATACATAGGTTTAAGAAACAAAACAGAAATGTGAGAAACACATCGTCATTTGTGCAATAAAGACATAGATTTTTTAAAATGTTTCTTCATTAAACATTTATATTCTTTTAAACACCTTCACATAAAAATATTTTTGACATATACAGTATCTTTTTTTTCCTAGAATATTTGGAAATATATATCTACAAATGACCTGGAGTTAAGTTGGATTTTTCTTCTACTTTTCCTCCCATCTTTGGATCTACTTCCCCCTCCTTTTCTCTCTCTTCCCTTCTGTCTCCTTCTGTCATGATTTTGCTCTGTGGCTCCCTCTCTCAGAATCCTGTCTCTCAGCTGTATGCTCTGTTCTGCTCTGGACAGCCAGACAGGGGCCTGTTGTTCTTATATGAATTATGGAAATAAGGAAACCTTCAAATTCTCTAAGACAGAGGCAATAAAGCAGATGGGAATTACCACGTTGAGAACAGAAAGCAATTCCCAGTGCAAAGGACTGAGCAACAGAATGTGAATGACAGGACCTATTGATGGGGGGTGGGGGCTTTTAGCTGAGGCTCTCTGTTTAAATATGTTGCCCAATAGACCAAGTTAAAGATTCCAAATAACAGTGGGAAGGCTATTCTTGACAGTCGGTCAATTTTGCTGACACTGTTAAAGGTTTTCTTCGGTTCTGGTGGTTTTGTTTCCGGCTTGACTTCTTTTGGTTCTATGGTTGCACTTTTAGCAATGGTGGCTAAGCCGGGGTCACCCCTGGCCAGATTAGGGGTGTAGCTGGTTGCTGTTGGAGCATAGGTGTTGTTTTTCTTAATAAGAGGGTCCTTCACTTTCTTTGGCTGTAAAGGAAAGAGTTAAAGTATTTTGTTTAGTAAATTGTGGGAAGCAAGTTTATAAGTTCTTGAGCAAAGTGACCTTTACTTTAGAACTCAAACACGTGCTTTATTTAATATCTAAGGAATGGAATTTATGACAGCATTTTGGGAATAAATGAAAAACACAAACACTAAGGTCTAACTGTAAGATTGACAAGTGACCTGGTGGGACATTTGGTCCAAAATGTCCATAAGACAGTTGATCTGTAAGACATTTGGTTTACGCCAATGGTCCTTGCAATTTGGTCCTATCCAAAATGTCTATGAACATACTGGATCCATGACAAATGTTTTGGGCAGGACCAAATATAAAAGTCCTTTGTTGTTGTTGTTCAGTTGCTAAATTGTGTCCAACTCTTTGTGACCCCATGAACTGCAGCATGCCAGTCTTCCCTGTTGTTCACTATCTCCTAGAGTTTGCTCAAACTCATGTCCATTGAGTCAGTGACGCCATCCAACCATCTCATCCTCTGTCACCCCCTTCTCCTCCTGCATCCAATCTTTTCCAACATCAGGGTCTTTTTCCAATGAGTCATCTCTTCACATCAGGTGATCAAAGTATTGGAGCTTCAGCTTCAGCATCAGTCTTCCCAATATTCGGGGTTGGTTTCCATGGTCCAAATGCCTTATGGACATTTTGGACAGCACCTAATATACTAAACCATGATGACTATAGATAACAATACTGTATCATATACTTTAATATTGCTGAGACTAAATCTTAAATGTTTTCACCACGAAAAGGACTATGTGACCAGTTAGAGATGGTAGCTAATACTCTGGTGGTAACCAATTCATCATATACAATATATCTAATTAATTACATTGTACAGCTTAAACTTACACAATGCTATTTGTCAATTATCTTTCAATAAGGCTAGAGAAAATTTCAGATAAACATTTTCCAGGCTTTCCAATAAAAAAAAATGGGAATAGAAATATTTCCCCACTTATTACATCTATACTTGTGACTCTGGCAGAGTGATGCTGTGCCAGCTTAGGACCCTATCCTCAGGAAGCTTTGCAGCCTCACTCTTTACTCTCTGGAAGCATGCCACAGAAGCATGAAGCCTGGATTAGACACTGAGGGACCAGAGACCATGTCCAGTGAGAGATCCAGCCAGCATCAGGCTCCATATACAGGAGAAAGGCCATTGTAGATTTTCTTGCCCTGGTGCAGGAACTATGTCAGTGAGCCCATATTCAACTAACAGAAATAATATCAGGTTTTTCCCAGCCCAAAATGCTTGGTTCTTGCTTTAGGTCACGAAATTTTGGGGCAGTTTGTTTTGCAGTGATACAAAATTGATGAGCCAATTATTATTTGCTCCTTCTCCTCCGGCTTCCAGTGCATAAATGACAAAGCAGGGTTAGTCAGGATATCCTGGATTCGACTTTTGCTCAATGTTACCTGCTCACTGATGTTATCTGTGTGGTAATTGATAACTGCAGCTTTTCTTAGTTGCTGTCACATAGACACTTCTCAAAAATAAAGTAGGTAATTGTTCAGAGCTATGTGGTCTGATATAGTTGCATATTCTCTAAGAAGTTAGTATTTAATTTAGCAGTTAACCGTATGAGGGTGGATCTTAAGAAGGCCACTATATATTCACTTGAAAATGTGATGCCCTATTGGGATTTTCTTTTTATTTTCAAGTTATACCATGTCAGAGATCAAAACTTTAACTCTCCTGAAAACACTTACCTAGTTACAGAAAAAAAAAAAAAAGGTATCCTCTCTAAATGTCAGGGTGAGATCTGGATCACATTGTGTTCACATGCCCTGTTTTAAGCAAATCAAACTGGCAAAGCCCTGGGGAAGATTTTTACAGAGACAAAAATACATTATAGAAAATATTCTCTTTCTTAATAAGATGCCAGATATGGGAATAAATGTATTGTTTATGTATATGTAGATGTCTATGTACATATGACTATAGCTATATCTATATATGTACACTGTGGATTGATAGAGATTGAAATATTTTATTTGAGACAGCACTTAAAGACTAGTACACAGAAAGAAATCTAAATTCAATTATGAGATCACCAATACCTCAACCCAAATTCTGTGCTTTCCTGATCAAGTTCAATTAATCTAACAATTCATTAACAACTGCAACTGACAAGCCATAGTCAGAAAGACACTGACTTCTTGCAGCATGCAAAGAAAGGATTAGGATAGAAAAGCAACTTTTCCCAATGTTTGCATTTCATTTTTCAGTTGCATATCACTAACATTTGTGTATCATTAATTCTGAAGAACTTTGGTAGAGTGTACCAGTAGTTCTAAGATGTGGATTTTAAAAATGTCTACAGCTAAAGTTCTGGGCTGTGTCTCACAATTTGTAGTGTCTTATGATCACACATCTTCAGGCTCAGTGCTCTTTCCTTTGGGGTTGCCCTTCTGTTCTAGGACAAATGGAGGCCATCAATGGCTAAAGTAAGTATTGGACAAAAACTGTCTCCACTCTCTCACGTCTTTCTCCATCTGGTAACTACAGTTTCTTTTGTCTTGTTTCCTCCCTGCTGATCCTGAGACAAGAGTCTTGGTTTGGAAATTCAGATATGTTTCTTATACTAAGTGAGGATGTGTCAAAGCAAGGTGAATTTTGAGGACCTGGATCTGGTCCATTTTGGTTGCTATAGCATACCCCATACAGAACTTCCTTTGCTTTGAGTTGTGTAGGAGATCACTGGAGTATTCAATAGATCCACCTGTGGCTGAATGGTAAATCTCAAAGAGTTTTTACGTGGCAGCATATTTTCTTTCTTATGTACACATAAATTACTGGTACATCTTAGAATCAGTAACACTATAGATTCTATTAAATGCAGTAGATGTTTCTACAAAGGACCCTCTTTTCTAGTATATCCATGGAGCTGTAGGAAAAACATCATTAAATGAATTTCTTTACTGTAGACCCTCTCAGTCTGTCTAATATACTGTGACTCTTTGACAGTTTTCAGAATTCTGTAAGTGTGTTTGGCAACATAACTGTATTTTTAGAAACCGATTCAGGACATTAGTACTCTTCATTTGCTGTAGGAAATTCCTCCTAGATTACTCCTAGATGTCTTAGAACCTCTGGAATTCTGACTTTGCCTTTCTTTCCACCATCCCAAGACTTTCTTGCCTTTTAACATATTTTTCTTTCAAAGCCCAGAATTAGAAATATCCTCCCCAACTGTGCTTTAAAAGTCACTCCAAAATAGGTTCTAACTGAGAAGAACAGTGATATCCTTGCCTTGATAATTTTCTACAATGTAGAAATTTTGTGAATGTGTTTTGATTCTTAGAGCAATCTTTTGGAAATCTTTTGGAAAAAGAAAATATGTTTCCTGACCTTTACTTTAGTGAAAATTAGAGATAATGCATTTTGCAAGCTCAATTCAGTTGAGTCATTAAAGTAATAACATTTAGGACCAAAGTTATTAGGTTCAGAAAACACCCAAAAGACTATGATTTTCAAGTCACAAAAATTATAATGGTGTAATTGCTCCCAATATCAAGTTTGTTAAAACTGTTCTCACATTAATGGGGACCATAGGAAACCATATTTGAATAGAAATGTTTACCTTTGTGTTTCTCCTTTATTTCCTTCCCTTGACTTTGCACACCTATCCACGGAAACAAACTCCTTCCTTAGCAGTGAGGAAATTCTCAGAGCACTTAATCATTTATGACATAAGAAAAAAACAATCTTCTTTATCCTCTCTCTGCATCCTTCAGCCATTCCCCCAAGCTCACAGATTCCATCTTACAGGTTTAAAAAGACATAATGGTGCTATATCACAGGAGATATTAAAGCATTTACCTTTTCTGGAACCACACTTTTCCCATCCCATGCATAACCTCTCTTGGTGAAATAGTTTACTGTGGCAAACTCGATCAGAGCTGAGAATACAAAGGCATAGCACACTGCAATAAACCAATCCATAGCAGTTGCGTAAGCCACCTTAGGGAGGGAATTTCTGGCACTGATACTCAAAGTTGTCATGGTGAGCACAGTTGTGACTCCTGCAAAGAAAGAAAGTGAATTTTTAGGTTCATACTACAAACTCCCATCACTGAAGTCACCCGACTTGTGTAAAATGAAACATAGGCAGAGTATGTTTTCAAGTTCATCCCGTTTGGTCTGGGATGGATGAGTTTTAATTAAATCCCGGTGTAGTTTGTAGTTCATGGTATGGCAGTACTGAAGGGCAGTTCTTGGAGGGATAAACTGCTCTGCTATTGAGAAGCTGTGAATAAGATAGTGAACTCCCTTAAATAGGCATTTGAACACAGTGCCCTGGGTAGGAAAGGAAATAATATTCCTTCACTGTCACCAACTCTAGGAAAAAGAAAGCAGAGATTGTCACTGTCCAGGATCCATGAGTAATCACTGGATCCTCAGCTCTGTTTAATATTCTACAGAGATAGTGAAGGACAGGGAAGCCTGCCTGCTGCAGTCCATGGGGTCGCAAAGGGTCAGACACTACTGAGTGACTGAACAACTCTTGAATATATAAACCATAAAACCAATAATTTTTTGATAATTGATCATTGACAGATAACTAAATTATCTTAGGATCATGTTTTGTTATGTTATTAACTCTTTGTCTTTTATACTATTTGTTTCTGATTCTTGAAATAGCTGCTCTTCTGAAGAAATTACTGAAATAAGTCTCAGGTGACTTGTTTGAGGTCACATAGTGCAGAAATGGCAAAACCAAATTTGAATACATTCATCTGATTCAGATGTCCAAAGTCTTACTCTTTCTGCTAATGCTGCTATATATCTTCCCTAATCTATGAATCTATCCCAGCTGATTAAAATCACCTCTATTCAAAGCAGTTTTCAAGTCAGTTGCTTTCAGTTTGCTTGTGTGCTCAGTCGCTTCAGGCCTGTCTTGATTCTGTGACCCTGTGAATAGTAGCCCGCCAGACTCCTCTATTAGATTTTTTAGGCAAGCATGCTGGAATGGGTTGCCATAGCCTCTTCCTGGGGATATTCCCAACCCAGGGATCGAACCCATGTCTCCTGAATCTCCTGCATTGCAGGCAGATTCTTTTACCACGGAGCCCAGTTATAGGAGTTTGTATTGGATGATGACATTCAATAATATCCATTTAACAAGTTAATATTTTCAACCTACTATATGTGATGCAATCTATGAGTTAGAATACTGTAAGTCTCCTTTTAAACCATTTGAAAATTTATAGAAAAAAACATCACAGGAACCCAATAACTTAGGCTGCATGGTGTGGAAAAAATCTTAACCTCTTCCAGTAGCTAGTCCCTCACTATTTATTAACTCTATAGCCTTGAGCAGTGAGTTAGCTCCTAGGGACCTCAGTTTCCGTAACTGTAAATGTGGTGACTTACACTTCATTCCCTTGATTGGTATATATCATGGTTGAAATTCTAAGAAAGGAAAACTTTTACACATTCATAAGATTAGAGGATTAAATATAATAATATGTAGAAGCATTTTAAAGATAAGTCAATTATTGCCACAGAAGATATTGTCATCCTATCTGTCTAAAACTCATACCTATGATTCCTCTTTTGATTAATTTTAGAGAATCAGTAGGGTCATGTAGCTGGTAGGCGGCTAAATCTTCTAAGGTACTTTAAACCATCCAATATTCCCAGTTTTCCATGAATTTCAAGGTAACTTATCTTTGCAACTCTATTAGGAAGTGATAGGACTAAGAAGAAACACTGAGATTTTCAGTAAGTCATATTGTTGATACATGGTCACAATTGTAGGGAATAGACTTACTATGAGCTTTGGAGGTGTTGCAGGATATTTTGGGGCATTATCCATATTACATAACCAACAACTGGTTGAAGGAATATTAGCCGGGAAAAAGCCCCCAAATTTACATATTAACTTGAGCAAAGAGCAAAGTAATTAAATGTCAGTATTTGGGGAACAGAGCAACCCAGTTTCAAACCTCAGCTCTGTAATTGCTGAGTAACCTTGGGAAGACTGTCTCACAAGTTTGAACTTCTGGAGTTTTTTTTTGTAATTATTCCCTTGTAATTTAATTTGAATAAGTCGAACTCAGAGGGCTATTGTGAGTATTAAATAAAATAATGTAATAAAGTATTGAGCCTGATACTTACTAAGGGCAAAGTTAATAACTTATTATTGACAGCTTCACTCCTTTTGGATAAATCCCTGCTAAAGTGAATTCCATTTTTTTTTAAATTTTGGTTTATGTGGTTTATGTATCCATAAATTAAAAACAGTTAAGAAAAGCATAAAGAAGGGCATGCTCTGTGTGTGTGTGTGTGTGTGTGTGTGATGTTGTATTAAAATCTGGCTATAGAGAAAGGGAAAAAAATTAAAATGTGTTGAGCATCTATTAAGTTCCAAGTACTGAGGCTGGCAATATACAAATTTTATTTTATTTTCCTCACCTAATCTTTTAAATGGCACTGTTTCATTTTAATTATACTCTCATTTTATAAGTAACCAATACTTAAAAGACAAGATTGAACCAAAAACGTGGTGTATCTGGAATCAAAATCACATGACCACACTGTCTTCAAATAAGAAAGAGCAGGAAGGGTCAACAAGATGATGTTTTAAGACATAAAATGGCTTCAGCTTTGTTGCATTCTGGATGCCATTTAATAAACTGTTGCAAAATATAGCTTTTGCTTTCCTTTTCCTTTTGATATTTTTTCTTCAAATACCTGTGATCCTCTTAGTCATCCCCCATAGCTCAGAGGAATGTGCTGAGTACAAACTAAAAAGAATAGAGACATGTGTATTAAATAAATTTTAAAAGGCTAAAGGTCTTGGAAAATTGCATTTGTGATTTTATTGAGCTTAAAACACTAGAAATATATAACTTGATACACAGAAATACTTGCCATGGTTGTATTTACAAATATGTAATTATGTTCACCAAAAGGGCATGAGTTGGCTAGGAGAGCAGACTGTTGAAACTATTAAGAGCAAGATTTTTGACTTATAAAACATTATGAAGTGCTTTATAGGATTTCCAAAAAGGAAGAGTAGGATTTGTTGGGGATAGAGGGGGCAGAAAGTGAGCTTTTAAAAAAATCATTTTTACTATAGTGCTGGGCTCATTCTATAAAAATAAACATAAAACATAAAGGAAATATCTCATTTGTTCTAATTAAAACATTCAAATGAATAAAGGGCTCAAACTACATACATATATAGAAGTGAGCATCTGACAAGAGTTCAATCTTCAGTTCTAACTAGTTAATATTTACAAATTGTGATAAGGGAAAAAAAGAGTTTTAAATGAACTACTCTTCCGCCTGGTGGCTGGAATAATTTTGGGTCTTGATTTAGCTGATTAGGGCTCTTAGGCTGATGTCACAACAAAGATTTGGTGGTTCCCAACCCAGAAACAACTTGCCCAGATTCTTTTCTGGGCCCTGGTAGCAGAGTCTTGCTGTTTTCCTGGGATAAAGCCATGATGCCATAGGGGTCTTTGCACAAGAACAATCCTCAGAATAGACTGTAAGCATCTGAAGCCTTTTGTTCTGTAGTAAAGGGTTGTAAACATAGCATGTGCCTGTTATATATTTGAATGAACCTTGGGATGAACCTTGATATTTCTGGAATGAACCCGTACCTTTCACCAATTGAATATGTGGTTGTTATTTCCAAATGAATTATGCTGCCTACAACAACCCCATTCCACGCCTTGTCAAGGAACAGGTAGTACATGGGGATGGTACCTCATCATCATTAAGTACACAGGCTTTAAAGCTAAGAGACTGGATCTTATTCCAGATTCCTTCACCTCATAGCTTCTGACCTCGGGCAAGTTATTGGGTTGGCCAAAAAGTTCATTCAAGCTTTATGAACATGTTGGCTAACCCACTACTTAATATCTTGTCCCTTAGCTTTCTTGTCTAAAACACAGGAGTAATATTACAGAGAATTTTTCTAGTGTTAAATAACAGAGTAGGGAATTATATCATAGAACAGAGAGTGATATTAAAACACTCAGTAAGTATTCTGCAAGATTTTACTGCTATTCAAATTTTAAACTCCCAAATTTATGAGAGGAGCGGATAGTGTTATGGTGACAGCTACATTAGAACACAGTAGGACCTCATGATAGATTTCAAAAAAACGTCAATGACTAAATGAGTGAATCATCAAGTTTTTGTTAATGAAATCTTGTGTTTATTATTCTGAAAAGTATACTTAAGACAGTGTACTATAATACAGGCAGGAGCTCTTTATATGAAATACACACTTCTAAAACAATGAATTAGGCATGAGTTTTCCTATTAGTAAAAAGTTATTACCCTTTAAATAATTTTGCATTAGATTGATTTAACTCAAAATATCTAAGGCATTTAGAATATTTTCATAGAAAGAAATATTTGTAACTCTTCAGAAGTACACACATTAGTAAAACTGAGATATTCCTTTACTGGTATAATGGTCATCACTAAGTTATTTCTATATAAAGAATCCCTGCTTTCATATATTAAGGAAGTAGTTCTGCTGATATTTTCTCAGATTCTCAAAAAATATACTGACACTTGATTATGTATTCTAAATGTATGGTTTAGGTATAAGTGTTCCTATGTGTATATTTTAATCTATCACAAAGCATTTTATGCCTGCTTCATTACATTTCTCTCTTAAAACAGCAAATCAAGTGTTCATTAATCCCATCAACTAACATGCACTAAAACAGCTTGCTATTTTAAAAAATAATTTTTTACAATCATGTCATAATGAAAATGGCAATACCTTGAACCTTTCTGTTGTAGTAACTTCAGATTTAGTGTATAATTATTTTTTTCATTCTATCTGCAATGTCACAGGTATGAAAAAACTTGCCCTTGCAAGTGACCCTTGCATGTGTTTCTTGACTGGCGCTTACCAAAGACAGTCCTCGCTGGTACAGACTCTCTGTTGAGCCAGAATGAGACTTGGGAAAGAATAACTGTCATTATGCACGGCAGGTATGTTTGAATAACAAAATATCCGATCTTTCTCTTCAGGTGGAAATGAGTGGTCATAACAACATACTCTCCTAGAGGGTAAAACAGACAATAAGGTGAGCAATTTGACCTTGAAAAGAAATCTCTCAGTTTTTCTGTCAGTAGAGAACCTGGAGGTTAGACATAGCCTTTCTCCACGTAACATCGGGTTCCTGGAGAGAATAGCTGTTATCCAGGAAAGAAAAAGACATTTGCAGAACACACTGGGGCTTCCATGGTGGTCCAATGGTTAAGACTTCGCCTTCTACTGCAGGGCTGTGGGTTCAATCCCTGGTCTACATGCTAAGATTCTACATGCCTGGAGGTCAAAAAACCAAAATGTAAAACAGAAGCAATATTGTAATGAATTCAGTAAAAACTGTAACAGTGGTCCACATCAAAAATAATAACAAATAAACTTAAAAAAAAATTCTAGTTTAAAAATAAAACACACCAAAAAGGCACTGAGGATGAGACTGAGGTGCCTGACGTCTCACTGATATTATGTCATAATCCTGGTGACTGATACATTGAAGAGACAAATCTGAGCATATATTTACAGACTGGCACTCGTAACCCTGAAGGTAATGAATTAGATCTTGATGACAGACACCAATGCATCAGAAGACACCAGATCACCAGTATGTCCACTGCAGGAAAGAGTCAGGTTATCTAATGAAGGAGCTTTGGTGTTCAAGTCGGGGGAGCTGAATTCCAGCTCCAGCCCTTTCTTTCCTTAGCTGTCTGACCTTGAATTCGGCTTAGTCTGATCTCTGAAATGAGGACTGTAGGACAGAATTCTCAAAATTTGTTTTAAGGAATATCTTCACCAGAATTACCTGAAAAGGTTTTGAAACATGCAATTCTTCAGGTCCCACCTAAATACACAAATCATCCTTTACGGTGGAGGCAGGAAAACCCATATTTGTCACTAGCTTTTGAAAAGTCTGATTTGATTAGAGGCCCAAAAAAATGAACACACAACTCAAATTGTAGGAGGTGCTTTTTTCTAAGTTGATGCTATAGTTCCTTAATTACAAATCTTTGAAGTTTTTCATTTTATTCACTCTAAATGTATACTCAGTTATCTATGTATAGGTAGGAGAGAACTAGGTATATTCTTACTAAGAAAACATTTCTTTGGTATTCACATCTTTCTATTTCCCTCCTTGTCTTCAACTCAAAACTTTTCTCTCTTCATCCTATGATTTATGTCTCAGCTCATGACCATCCAGCTTCAGCTGCTATAATATGGTTAAAACTGCCCATGATCTTAGTATCCATAACTGAACATCTCAATCTGAAAGGAGATCTCAGTCTTCAAGTCCACCACCACCTTCTTTGTAGTATTAAAAATTGAGCAATGCTGAATGCGCCTACCATCTTGATAGTACTCTGTAGAGTCACATTCTCCTTTTCTCTCTCATTTTCAGTTTCTTTTGATAACTCACTGGTTATTTCAGCCATAGAGTACTGAGTTCTTCCTGTCTTTCTGGCACTGGTCTTCATCTTTCTGCAAAGCAAATGCAGAAGTTCCTGGTATAGTTCTGTCTTCAGCTGTCATTTCTGTCTTTTTCTTGACTCTGATAAGAAATTTTCTTTCTCACCCCTGCTCCTAATGTCATTTTGATCCAGATGGCTGTGGGAATCTACGTCTCTAAGTGACACTGCTTTCAAAATCACTGCATTTCTAAATATCTACTGGATAACTCATAGATAGTGATTTTTCATTGTTATCACCAACTAAATATGTTTATAAGTGATATTATTTTAAACCTTTTCATAAAAAATAATGACTGGCATATAGCAGGGCTTCTTTTCCACTGAGCATCCATTTCTAAATTCATGGCACACTCATCTGTCTATCCACTCAGTCTAAAAACCTGGAATTAATCATTGGGTGTTAAGTAAGGCTTCCAAGAGAGAGAGAAACAAATCAGCTGCTCATCACAATTTTAATTTCACCTGTGCACTATCTCTCAGTCTCTCTCTTATCTCATGGTCAACACTTACCTCTTTAGAGATTTACAGTGTAAATCTGCAATCGTCTGTGAACTGCCTTGTTGGTGTCCAATCCAACTTTCTGTAAGTTCTGGGATCAGAATGATCATTTTAAAGTATATATACATATCTTAAAATACCATAATGGATTCCCACTATCTACATCAGGTTTCTCAACCTCAGCTCTTTCCAGAACATTTCAGAAGCACTAACGATATACTGTGGGCACTGTCTTGTGTAAAGTAGGACAGGTAGTCACATACCTTGCCTCTTTGCCCCTAGATGCCATTACAATTCTCTCTCCCTTCCCTGTGACAATCAATGTCTCCAGTACTACGCACTAACAAGCACCTCCCTAACCAGCATTCAAGACTCTCCACATCCTAGCTCTGATCGCATTTCAGTATTCCATCTTGTGTCTCACCACACATTTTTATATCTCAGTATTTGGACCTAAAAATTTCTCATTTTGACCTCTTCTATAGCTGAATATTTTCTTTATCTATGGGTGGGATTCAGTCCGTAGTAGAGTAGGAAGCAAGTTACTGTAGAGGAGAGTTTGTTAGCTTTGGAAGCAAATGAATTTGGGTTCAAAACCCAGCTATACTACTTTCCTGTTGTGTAGCCTTAAACTCTCTGATCCTCAATTTCTCTGTTTATAAGATAGTGATAAGTATATTGCGGGGAGAATAAACAATGAGGGCTCTCGTGAAGATCATGCTACATTAGAGTTTTAAAACACTTTGAGTTCCTTTCTCCATTTTTTTCTCCCCTTTCTCCAGTTGGAATTGGTGGAAGTATTGATAGAAGAAATGCTCCCTATATTCACTATAGTAGTGCATTCATTTGTGCTTTCATGATTGTTATTAAGGATAACAATCCTTACTGCCATTTACTGATTAATATTAAGTAACTTCAAATTTATTTACAGCTTCTGTTTACATTTATATTGTATGCATTTTATTTTAGCTACTTATATGCTTATACCCTTCCACCAAACTTAAAGATAGTTAAGAAGAGAGACAGTTCTTTACATATAGCATGGGCTTTAAAAAAAAATATTTATTTATTTGGAAAAGTAGATCTTAGTTGTGTCATGCGAACTCTGAGCTGTGGCATGTGGGATCTAGTTTCCTGACCAGGGATCAAAGCCAGGTCCCCTGCATTGGGAGCACAGAGTCATAGCCACTAGACCACCAGGGAAGTCCTTATGGCATGGCTTTACATATCCTAAATATTCAGTACTTGCCTATGATGAAAAGGGATGCATGAGATTTAAGAACACTCACTCTAGTTAACACCTACTAGCATCTCTTTTTTGAAAGGTAAATAAAACGCTATCTAATTTATTTATATTTTTCTGTAGATAACTTGGATAATGTCTCCAAGGTCATCTGAAAGAAATAAGTGATTCAAATTTAAGAAAAAGAGCAAAAACAAACCAAAAAACATTTTTTTCCTGAGACTGCTAAAATGTAGTCTTGGGTAGACACAGGTTACACCTCACCTTCTAGGAGTAGGCATTATTATTCCTAATCATTCATTCAATTGTAGCCTGAAAAATGTCACCAGCTCAAAGGAAAAAAATCCATCTCTCATGTAATGCCATAAAAATGAGTGTCTATATATATTCCATTATTATCTTTTGTTGTTCACAGTGTGACATTTTGGGAAGATTCTGCAAAGAATATTTTTTGGATGAGCTGTTATTTGACTTTGTGTTTATTTTATAAACCACTTCCTCTCTAACAAACTAGAGAAAGTAGAGGAAAACTTCAAATCTATTGAAATCACCTTCCTAAATTAAATAAAATTTAAGAAGTTATGGTATAACATGTTGATGGAAGAAATTTCCACATAGTGAGGTATGGGGAAGTCATTCTGGCTTATACATGATTTGGTTTATACATGATGCTAACTAGAACAGCCTGCCTTGTGGCCTATCAAACATACATTGTACATCTACTTTAACCATTAAAGAAAAGAATACATTTAAAAATTTAAATGGAATAACTGAGGTTCATACAACCAAAATGGATCTGGTTGGCTACTGTGGATGTGGTTTTACATACATTCTCATATCACTGAAAACCTGACTTTTCTGAACTCTATCAGACTTAAAGACACCACCTTGCTATTCTCAAAACAATATCTACCAGCAGTGGCCAGTTGCAACATTACAGCTTCAAGTTTTCCCCATGTAACATTTCAGACCCTAACCAATACTAGCTTAACAAGCACCCTTACTTCTTGCCAGCTCCAATTATAGTTTTTGAAAACAACTTATGTAATATTGTGGTTCTCCTCTTTACAAGCATCCCCCATTTTGCAGCCTGGCAGAACACAATTCAAGTACTTCTTGGATCTGTGTCTCCCAGGCTATAGTCCATGGTTTGGTTAAAATAAACTCTTCTTTATCTCTATTGTAGATTGTTATTTATTATTTCCATCAGTAACATTTAAATAAGAAAAGGAAAAGTGACAAAATCAGAATCACACTGTAATAGTTTAAAAATGAAAGAAAATTGCAATAAAAAAGTCACCTAAATTGGATTGAAAGAGTATCTCTAAACATCAAGTACTTATGCACTAAGCATGTCAAATTATTTCCCTCTGATTCAACAGTCAAGAAGAATTGTAATTCAAATATCCTTGCACATCATGTAACCCCAAGGGAAGCTTGTAAATTAGATGAGACAACATTTTTGATGCATTACAATATGAAATTAAGGAGAGAGAAAAAAAGAAGCAGGAATATAATTCTGTAGAGCAACACTGCAGATTTCTTTATATCTGGCTTCCAACTTTTTTTTTTTTTTAAATCTGGCTTCCAACTTTTTTTTTCCCAAATGTTAGTTCCTTAGAGTACATCCCTTGCTTAACTTTGACTTTAGTTTCTCACTTGTTGAATAGAAATGATAGTGTGCTTGTTGTTTCATAGGATTCTCTGAGGATGATATGAAATAACAGATGTGAAAATTATTCTAAAAAATTCTGAGTCACAGCCAGATTTATAGTGTAAAGGTAAATCAGATAGAAATATATTCTCTCTCTAGTTGAAGAAATCCACCATTCATTTCTTTAACAAAATTGTAGTGGACACTGATTCCTTGTAAAGCTTTTCAAGTGTTCTAAACTTTTGTGTTTTCCAAAGATGCTACCTTTTTCAAAGGGATGAGGAATCAAAAATATCATTGAGGGAGGGGCTCATAGATATTAAACTATCTGCTTCAGAGAATACTTAAATAGCAATAATGAAACAATGGTTATAGTCCTAGGCCACTTACATCTCTAGACTTGTTTCCTCATCTGAAATATGATTAGGTTGACCAGACAACTGTATAGGTCTTCTCCCTCTCTACCTTCCCTTCTATGAATTTGTTCTCACATTTTATAGTTATATTATTTCTCTGGAGATCATGTACTAAGCTGCAAAAATAGGGGCCGTGAGGCCCCTTTGAAGAAAGTCCATCACCACTTTTGCTCCCTGGTAAGTGAAAACAGTTGCTTTCCTCATTCATTTTGACCCTGCCAAGGCATCCTTAACTCATCCAGTGAAGACTGTCTCTAGGAAATAGGATCCTACAGTTTCTCTTAGTCATCTGTTCTAAGGATAAATAATAGTCTTTCACAAAGAAGAGACATTCTTATTAGACAAATCTCACCTATGTTTCCTTTGATCACAATAGTATCTATTGACTTAGGTAAATATGACTTTCTAGTCATCATTGTTGCATTTTGAAAAAGCATTTTTATTACATCTTCTTATTTTATAGCTGTGATATTATTCTTATACCTAATGACTAATTTAACAATTTTGCTTATCTATATAAGTTACATTGCCATGCCCTTTAATTACAATTTTTATGTGGGCTTTCCTTAAAGAAATACTTAGGAAGCAAAACATGGTTTAGTAGAATGAGATAGGGGGCCATGCATGGGATCTAGTTTCAAACTACCTTCCCTGATATTTCAAGCAGATATGAGTTCTTAAGTGTCATCATATAGACTTCTTATATTAACTTCATCATTATTAATAGTAATAGCCAATATTTATTACATGATTTGTGCATGTCAGAAACTCTGCTAATCAGTTTACATGCATTTTTCTCATTTCAATCTCACAGTACCCCAAAGAAGTAGATCCTCTGATTATCTCCAAAGTACAAGAGAAAAGATGAACAAAGGTCATGCAGTTAATTCATTGTAAAACCAGCATTCAAAACCTCCCAATATACTCCAGAATCCATCTCTTATGCTCCATGACATACCATATTGTTGCCTTTTTACACTTGTCTATCCTGCCTGTTACTAGTGTTTCATATGGTTGAGAACATACATGCTATAGTGAGATTTCCCGAGTTCAAATCCCAGTTCTGCCACTGCCTGGCTGTGTGACCTTGGAAAAATTATTAAACCTCTCTGGGCCTCAATTATATACCATCTTCAAAATGGAGAAAATGATAATACATACATCCTAGGACTGTTGTAAGGATTAGACCATTCAATGAATGTTAGTTACTTAAATCACTCAACCCTGAACTTCATTTTTTTCCCAATTATTTATTGATTTACTCATTTATTTATTTAATTTGGCTGTGCTGGGTCTTTGTAGCTATGCACAGGCTTTCTTTAGCTGTGGAAAGCAGGGGCTACTCTCTAGCTGTGGAGCACAGGCTTTAGAACACAGGCTCAGCAGTTGTGGGCACGGGTTAGTTGCCCCAAGGCATGTAGGATCTTCCTGGGCCAGGGATTAAACCTGTGTTCCCTGCTTTGGCAGGTGGATTCTTATCCACTTGACCATCAAAGAAGTCCCAACCATGAGCTTCTTGAGAGCAGGAAGTATGTGTCCCTCATCTCTTTTCTCTAGGTCATTCACAGTGTTAAACACAGTAAAGGAGAAAATTGTTGAAGGAATAAATGAGTAGATAATAGAGAACTGCATCAGATTTGAAAGTTGACTAGACTCATCCTTCTGTGTCCTTGAAACAAGTTTGTTCTGCCAGGTGAATGAGTGCACTTCAGACCAAGTCTTTGACTCATTTCCCCCCACAGACTGATGGCAGATTCCAATGAGTGGACTGTCTTTCTAATATGTTTG
Organism: Dama dama; assembly: GCF_033118175.1. NCBI lineage: Eukaryota > Metazoa > Chordata > Mammalia > Artiodactyla > Cervidae > Dama > Dama dama. Next base: position 75,370,990 of record NC_083689.1, on the reverse strand, counting down.
CACTGAAACAAGTACAAATACTAGATTGAGCCTCATCTTTTCCCCCCTATGGCACTGAAGTGATCTAGAGGTATTTGACATGAAAGGGGTCAGTGGTAATGTTGCGAGTGTGTGTTCATGTGTGTGCTGGTTGCAGGCCAACACCTTCTAGAAGGTGACCTGAATTGCTTCTCTCCTCACAGAGAATTTTAAGGTAGCAGAAGCTGTTCTTTACTTAATGATTCTCAATATATGTGCACTTATCTGTCACCCTTCCTAGTCTTCTGGGAGAAACAGGGAGATAATAACACTCAATGTCTTTTATCTTAATGTTGTCAAGGCTCCATGTTGTTTAGTTGCTCAGTCGTGTCTGACTTTTTGTGACCCCATGGACTGTAGCCCATCAGGCTCCTCTGTCTATGGGATTTCCCAGGCAAGGATACTAGAGTGGGTTGCCATCTCCTTCTCCAGGGGATCGTCCAAACTCAGGGCCTGAACCCATGTCTCCTGCACTGGCTTTGTGGAGTCTTTACCACTGAGTCACCTGAGAAGCCCAGTAGCAGTGGATATTGTGACAAAAATTGAAATAACATCAAGGATGCAAAATTCATAGTTGTGTGCAACATGGCAAGTATCAGCTCCCTGCTCTTTCTCTTAGTAAAAAACTGACTGCTGCCCTAATGACACTTTTACTAATGGACATTCAAATTGGTCCATTTTGCTAAATACGGTCAATTATGAAAAGGACTAGTGGGAAGAAGCTAAGCTGCTAGATTATCTGTGCCTTTGGTTTGTCATGATCTTTGCATTCTCAAGGCTTCAAGTGCATAGCTGATCATATCCAGGGAGCTGTGTGTTTAACCCACTTCCACTGTGTGTGTGACTATATCTGGTCTCCTGTTAGAAGGACATGAGGGCCAAAATACAGACCTCTCTGAGTGTGCTGTCATCCATGTTTTATGGTACCAAACTCAAAGCCACAAGCTGCCTCATAGGAGATGTGAATATGGGGTTGAAGGCCTTACAAAAGATCTTTGTTTCTTCCCACGGAAATCTTTTAAGGTGGATTTTTGAGGTGCAAATGTAGAACCAAAGGAAGTGTAGTTCAGGGTTTTATTGTGGAGTGGAAAACCACATCAAACTGAGTTCCTACATTTGAGAATGTGCTCATTATTCTCCTCCTCCTCCCTCCATATTCTATAGAAATGACAAGGACACACTCTTATTTTGTACAGATAAACTTGCTGCTCCAACACAGAATGATGACTTTTAATGGACCTAACTTATGAGGTCCAGCCAGCTTGGTGGTGGTGAATTGGACCCTTCTTTCTCACCTGGTGTCCTTTTGTGACTCTCTATCTTTTCTGAGTAACAAGAGTGTAGGTAGGCTGGCTTAGAAAACCAGAAGGGAAAAGGTCTCCAAGTTCATCAGACTAAGCCACTTATTTTGCAGACATAGGAACTAGAACATAAAGAGGGATCCTGTGCCGTATCAAGGTGATTGGCACTAGAATAGAGTGGAAGCATCCCTTCCTCCCAACAACCTTCATATATACTTGTCCTGTTGCTACTGCACTTGAAATACTGTTTCCTGAACATCATCCAACCTCCATTCTAATGATAGTAGGGAGAGAATTTCTTGAGGGGAAGTTCTAGTTCTATTATTCTGAATGCCTTGGCCTAGAATAGCGATTATTTGACTCAACAAATGCATATTAACAAAATGAAAGTCAGCCCCTGAAGCAATCCTTCCTTGATTATCCCAGGCTGGATTCACTAATTTTTTATTCATTAGTTCAAAAATATTTACTTGATGCCTCTTCTGTTTCAGATACTATAGTAAATCATAGGGACACAGAAGACGGGAAGGACTTGCCCTCCCAAAAATGTTAATCACAGCACTTAACACCCATTTTGATAATTATAGTTTATGTGTTTGTCTTCCCTTAGACTTCAGATTTTATGAAAGCAAGATATATGTCTTGTCTATCATTGACTGTAGTGCCTGTCACAATATCCAGTCAATTACAGCATTCAATTTTTAAAAGTAAACACTGCTCATTTTAGTATCTTTTCCAATATAACTTGGTGAGAAAAGAAAAATTTTCAGTATCTTGCATGTTCTAGGATATCTTTAGGACAATAACAACAACTACAACTTACCATTTTGAGCATCTACTGTATAACACTCTGCTTAACATTTGATATTATCTTATCTTTAATACAAAATTAGAGGCTCCCCATTCTTAGAAGAGAACAGTTTCTAATTAGATAAGTGAACGTCTCAATGTCACCAGGCTTCTGAGTGGCAGGACTAGGACTTGAGCCCACATCTTTCTCACTGCAAAGCCTAACACATTCCCAGTATGCCATGTGCATTTCTAAGGTAGGCAAAGCACAATGGAGAACAATATTTTCATTTTTCAAAACAAGACACATAAACGTTTCAACTTCTAGAGTAACCAAGGGTGCTATAAAGTAAGCAAAAGATCAGTCCTATTAAGCCGTGGTTATCCAATAATCAGAGTAAGATATATTGACCTATCACTTGAATTTAGAACGATCAGATTATGACCATGGTCCTAATATAAAGTTTGAAATTTAAGGGAGAAAATTTTCTGAGATAAAGAGCAATTGTGCCCTTACTTATCATTTAACTTTCATTTAACTTTCTTTCTTTTCTTTTTTTTTTTTTTTAAAGAAATTGCAAATCAAAGTTAATGAATGAATTTCAAAATTAAAAGACAGTTGCAAAATTGTTGACCCTTGCTAAGCTTTTAGTAATTGAACATAATTTAAAAAATTGGGATTGAGGGAGTAAGTTTTCCTAATATTTAGGATACAAATTTTATCTGCAATTATCTGGCCCTATGATCACATATCAGTTAGTCACAAAAGGGATACCTGAATAACTAAACTCATCTTATTTCTTGAAACAACTTCAAAAGTTTAAAATTTTGGATTTGACTGCTTGATAGAAAATCTGATCTAATTCTGAGTATTTCATTGATAAAACAGTTACAACACCAAGAGAGATGGCGGTCCATCCACTTTTAATTCCAAAATAGAGTGATCAGTGTAGGTTTTAGCTGTGGAAGGTTCCTGGCTAGAGTTATAAATGAAGTTAGGTGTGGAGGCAGAGAGGTGGGGAAGGTGTTTGGGCATCCTATGTGTAATGACTACTGTTACAAATTTACCAAGATTTATTGATCATGACAATAAAAAGGTCCTAAATGATATTAATAGCTAACATTTATCAAGAGTTTTTTTTTTTTAATGTGCCCAAAGTGTGATAGTTTACTCTTCATGGATATAATTTATTCCTTCCAACAACCCTATGAGGTGACCGCAATTAACTGGCAACTTGGAGAAGTATTCAACCCATATATTCTTCTCTAAGAGTTCACATATCTAAATACAGTGCTACCCTGATCACAGAGAACCAATTCTTTAGTTTGTAAATAAACAAACAAACAAATGAAAAACCAGAGATCAAAAGGCATGACATGTCAAATTCAAGATCACAGGTCTATAGAGGTTAAACTAGTTCCCAGTCTAACTGTTCCCAGTTTAGTGTAATTTTTCACTCTCCTTACTTTTGTTATTGAAGGACTTAACTGAATTTGCAAGTGTCTACAAAAAGTTTTTCAGCTCCTTCTTTCCTACCTAAAGTTACCAAATAGCACTTACCTGTACTAGACTGAACAATTCCAGAATCTACTGTTTGTCCAAGAAGATCGTACTGGTTTAGGCGTGAGCCATCTTCTGCTACAACCACTGAGCGTGCTGGCTCTCTGGTCCACTCATAAACAACTTCTGCTCTTGTATAAGCATCTAAAAGGGAAGAATGGAAAATGGTCCATATGTTTTGCCACTCTTTTGACAAACTTGTTTGTCAAATGGAAGGGTCTTACCAAAGAGGACATCCTGGTCTTATGGTACCTGGAATCATTGAATGTTAATGTGGAAGGACTTTAGAGTCACATTGTTTATCTCCTTTTGTTTAAGTGGCTCAGTGATAAAGAATCGCCTGCCAAGCAGGAGACACAGGAGACTTGGGTTCAATCCCTGGGTCAGGAAGATCCTGTGCAGAAGGAAATGGCAACCCACTCCAGTATTCTTGCCTGGGAAATCCCATGGACAGAGGAGCCTGGTGAGGTATCGCCCAAGGGATTGCAGAGTAGGACACAATTTAAGAGACTCAACCACCACCACAGTTAATTTGTGGGAAAGCCAGACTACACCACCACAGTTATTTAGTAGGGTAACCAATATAAGAATATAGAATGCTATTCATTCTACTCCACTGCTGCCAAGAATTTTCTAGAGAAAAAAATATCTACTATACGCTCAAAAGCTAGGCAAAGATAACTGGTGGTCATGTAAGTAATGATGAAGCCTATTCTAGACCCCTGTCCTTTCTTGACAAATTGGAGCTCTTATGACTTTGTTGCACTGTCATTAGCAACAGTGCCTAGATCTGTCTTTTTATACTTTGTCATGCATTGCCAATGGGCTGCTACTACAGTTGTAGAGGGAAACAAAAAGTGTTACTATCAACTTATATCAAATGATTCAGTATCTCATTCCTTGCAATTTCTTAGAAACTCCATTGTGTATGAAATCCACCACAAATATGCTATTGTTGTCAAAGTGGTGGTTACTCATTGCCTTTATCTCTTAATAGAAATCTTCCAAAATGTAGAGTAAATTCACATGATGAAATTTCTTGTTTTAAATATAGAAGACAGATACACCTAAAGCCTCAACCTAAAGCTCCACAATAGGTGATACATCTTATTATTCCTTTGTGTCAGTATTTGAGAAGTAGGACCTATAAAAACTTTTTTGATTTGACACTCTTCATCCTAGATAAAAGATTAGAAAGTCTTCAATCACTTAGCCAAAAATGTTAAGCTCACATTTCAAATAAATCAGTAGATAAGAAAAAAAATTTTTTTTTTCTTTTGCATGTCAGTCTTTTTTTTTTTTTTTTTAATTTAATTTTATTTTTTATTAGTTGGAGGCCAATCACTTCACAACATTTCAGTGGGTTTTGTCATACATTGATATGAATCAGCCATGGATTTACACGTATTCCCCATCCCAATCCCTGCTCCCACCTCCCTCTCCACCCGATTCCTCTGGGTCTTCCCAGTGCACCAGGCCGGAGCACTTGTCTCATGCATCCCACCTGGGCTGGTGATCTGTTTCACCATAGATAGTATACATGCTGTTCTTTTGAAATATCCCACCCTCACATTCTCCCACAGAGTTCAAAAGTCTGTTCTGTATTTCTGTGTCTCTTTTTCTGTTTTGCATATAGGGTTATCGTTACCATCTTTCTAAATTCCATATATATGTGTTAGTATGCTGTAATGTTCTTTATCTTTCTGGCTTACTTCACTCTGTATAAGGGGCTCCAGCTTCATCCATCTCATTAGGACTGGTTCAAATGAATTCTTTTTAATGGCTGAGTAATATTCCATGGTGTATATGTACCACAGCATCCTTATCCATTCGTCTGCTGATGGGCATCTAGGTTGCTTCCATGTCCTGGCTATTATAAACAGTGCTGCGGTGAACATTGGGGTGCACGTGTCTCTTTCAGATCTGGTTTCCTCAGTGTGTGAACACTTTCTAACACCATACACAAAAATAAACTCAAAATGGATTAAAGATCTAAATGTAAGACCAGAAACTATAAAACTCCTAGAGGAGAACATAGGCAAAACACTCTCCGACACAAATCACAGCAAGATCCTCTATGACCCACCTCCCAGAATATTGGAAATAAAAGCAAAACTAAACAAATGGGACCTAATGAAACTTAAAAGCTTTTGCACTACAAAGGAAACTATAAGTAAGGTGAAAAGACAGCCCTCAGATTGGGAGAAAATAATAGCAAATTAAGCAACAGACAAAGGATTAATCTCAAAAATATACAAGCAACTCCTGCAGCTCAATTCCAGAAAAATAAATGACCCAATCAAAAAATGGGCCAAAGAACTAAACAGACATTTCTCCAAAGAAGACATACAGATGGCTAACAAACACATGAAAAGATGCTCAACATCACTCATTATTAGAGAAATGCAAATCAAAACCACAATGAGGTACCATTACACGCCAGTCAGGATGGCTGCTATCCAAAAGTCTACAAGCAATAAATGCTGGAGAGGGTGTGGAGAAAAGGGAACCCTCTTACACTGTTGGTGGGAATGCAAACTAGTACAGCCGCTATGGAAAACAGTGTGGAGATTTCTTAAAAAACTGGAAATAGAACTGCCAAATGACCCAGAAAAAAATTTTAAATGATAGGAGAAGGGACTACCGTGGTGGGTCCAGTGGTTCAGACAGCCTTCCAATGCATGGGTTGCGGCTTTGATCCCTGATCAGGGAGCTAAGACTGCATGCCTCAAGGGCGAAAAACCAAAAGGTAAAACAAAAGTTATGGGTTTTCCAGTAGTCATGTATGGATGTGAGAGCTGGACCATAAAGAAGGCTGAGTGCAGAAGAATTGTAAGGCCTGGTGCTGAAGCTGGAGCTCCAATACTGCGGTCATCTAATGCGAAGAGCTGACTCACTGGAAAAGACCCTGATGTTGGGAAGGACTGAGGGCGGGAGGACGAGATGGTTGGATGGCATCACTGACTCAGTGGACATGAGTTTGAGCAAAGTGAGGGAGATAGTGAATAACAGGGAAGCCTTGCATGCTGCAGTACACGGGGTGGCAAAGAAGCAGACATGACTTAGCAACTGAACAACAGCAAAAACAGAAGCAATGCTGTAACAAATTCAACAAACACTTTTAAATAAACTAAAAAAAAAAAAAAAGAAAGAAAAACAAAGACAGCATAGACAGTATCGAAAGGGCACCTGCTAATTGACACTGTCACTTAGGTTTTATGAGCCTTTGTTTTTTCATTTGCATGAGGCAGGTCCACTAAATAATTTCTAAAATTACTTATTATTCATAATTCTTTCCCTCTCTTCTTGTTTATAAGACAGTGCTTGGTAATCAGTCAGGAAATGATCATTTATTAAATCCTGACTACATCTAGCACTTGCCTAGATCTTATTATCCAAATATAATCTGAATCACTTTTTCTAGAATCAAAGCCTTATACTGTATATTCCTCAGAAATCAGTTAAAAGATGTCAGCTGCCTCCGTATATTATCTTTGAGTTATCTGGCCTTATACAAAGGGTGTTATCCCTAACAAGCAGAAAGTATAATGTAGCACTGACATTCAGAATCTCATGGAGAGTGGTAAGGAAGTCATCTGCTTTTCCAAGTTTGGTTCTTATCAACATGTGCATGAAGTTACTTCAGGTACTTTAAAAACTTTTACTACATAGTGCTTTAATAAATTATCACAAAATCATCTTGCTTATCTCTTCCTTATTCTCTTCTCTGAGATTTTGGCAAGGTGTTTCCTTTAAAAGTTGAGTCAAAACATTTCCAGATCACTTTGCCTTAACTTCTTCGTCTCTGAAATATGCTGGGTAGGCCAGGTTAGAGAAATGACTACACAATAAGTGTACAACCATTGCCATTTCCCACACCGCTGGCAGGCACAGCAGTTCACCATGGTCCTCTTTCCCACCAAGCATATGCCATCTGAGCCTACTATTCAATATATGTCTTCTCTGTTGAGCTTTAAATCTCCACAGTCCCTAAATTCTCTTTTCTGAGGCTTAAATACTGAATAGATATTTAAAACCTGATTATATTCTTTACCCATTCAATAAATACTTTCTGAGTGCCTACATTTTATTACGCTCTGTGCTAGAAAATGCAGAACAAAATAGACTTTGCTCTCAAAGAGTTTACAGTCTCCAGATAATAACAATGTTAAAACTAACAATTATCTCGGTGATAAATGTTATAAAATAAATGTGTATTATGATCAAGAAGACTGATGGGACTACATACACATTTTGAAAGGTCCTAGAAACTAATATTTACACTGAGATGTAAGGGATAAATAAAACCAACTATGCTAAGAAACAAGGAAACGTAACTGCGACAGAGAAAAGAGCATATGCTAAGGCTCTGAGGTAGAAAACAGCTTACTTGTCTTTAAATTTCAGTTTTCTTATATAAGACACTATTTGTGTTCCACTCATCCATTTTCTTCAGGATGACAGTGTGCCTAGCTAAATGTGCCTAGTTTCTCCAGCCTCCTTTGTATTTAGCATTGGTCATGTGATACAGCTTTGATTAATGAGATGTGAGACGATGTCTGTTAGGATTTTAGGGAAAGATTTTTTTTGATACAGGCACTACTCCTTTCTTCTCTGCTCCCTATTTTTCTTTATTTTGAAAGTGGAGGCAATGGCTGGAGTAGCAGCAAACATTCTGTCATCAGGAAGAACTTCTAAGAATATCTTAAAACATCATCCTTATTAAGATGCTAAATTAACCAGCAGTTAACCAATAATCACTTACCTTCATATATCTTGTATGAAAATTTAGACTCCTTTTTTTAAGCTCTACTCACTGCTTAAAAGTATTCCTGGTCAGTATAGTAAACATATAGTTAAATCTCTAAAACAAGATATCTCTGAAGACAAAAGGGGATTCTATTAGTTATACTAGGATTTTAGATATAAATCAGTACCATTTCAGGCAAAAACAGTACTGATTTTGTATGATATCTTGAACTATAAGGTTATTTTGTGGATTAGCTGAGTTGATTCATATACAAATATTTAATACACTGCCTGGCATATAAGTAACACATAATACAAAATATTATCATTAAAAATGGAACTGGTAATCAGAAAAAAGAAATGTAATAGGTCATGGCATAGAACATACATTACATTGGGAAAAGGATTGAGAGGGGATAGTTATCACCAATGGCCTGTGTGGCTGACAGTTTTTGAAGTAGGTAGTTTATCCTTGGGTTTTAGTATAGAATGAGATTTATAAATAGAGAAAGTTGTCTCTCCATGATTAGTACTTTTAGGAGCCTGAAGGCCCTTTGCTATTTTCTTTGCTTGCTGTCTTCCTACACTACCACTATTTTTCTTCTATGAATCATATCTTCACCAAAATAGTTGCTCAGATTGCCTGACTAGTGAGAACAGAAAGCTGGTTAGGTTAGTCCAGAAGTTGAGTCAGTCCTTATATGTAACTCCCCTGCAGGAAGCCAGGAATACATTATTCCTCCTCACTATATGCATGCACGCTAATCAAAGGCAGAAAAACGGGAAGACCAGAGAGACTAACCTGCTGGCCACTGTTCTCTGAGCTTCTCTAATGTGTACCTGCATATTTTAAAGATGTAGAAACCTTGAAAGTTATTACAAAGTGAATTTATCTAAGATGTCTTCAGAAGCAATAATATGTAACTAAATTTCATGAGCTATCCAAACAGATCTAAAACTATTTTAAGACTATAATTAACTTCTTTTCTGGCATCATCTTTAGGTTAAGGTTTCATTATTAAGAAAACCTAATTATTGTCCTTTGTCATCTACCAATATTTCCATCTGATAAACAAGTCAAATTATTAAGAATAAACAAATGTCAGTAATGATATAAAATAAACACAATGACCTCCATTTTTTGGAAAGAAGATGGTATCTATGAGGCATACACATCCATACTCCATTTGGTTTTCTATGAATACAACTTGAACGAAAATGGAATTTTTCTACTAAATAGTTAAATTCATTCTTTCTACTCCAGAGGATAGGGAATAACCCCTTCCAGAAATGATATTAAAAAGTGAAGTCAAAGATGGTTACTTATAGAAAGCACTTGCAATAAATCACTGTTTAAGTTTTCTTGATACTCCTTATCTGTCTCTCTAACGTTCATAATGAATTGGAGGTTGTTTGGTTAAAGACATGCTCTCATAAGAATCAAAAATAAAATAACTTTACTCACAGCTTCCAAATTTTAGTGGGCAGGCATGTGCATCCATAGGGAAATCCTCCAAATGCATTGGACACTCGGCTCTCACTGTCAGTCTTAGAAATTAAGAGAAATATAGGGTAGATTAGATACTTTCTGATCAGCCTGATTGGGATGTTATTACCTATAGCAAATATATTAAGAAAGCAGGAGAGAAAAGCACAAACAGCAGTGTCATCCTGAGTTGTTAATAGTCAAAGGATCTGAAAAGAATTACACGGAGCTCTGGGGCTTGAGCTCCCTGCACGTACATATTTCACATATGGTAATGTCTGCGTTTCAGTGCTGGTCTCTGGGACCATCTAGTTCCCCACGTCATTCCCTAAAATAGCACCAAATGCATTAAACAACAAAGGGATAGGTGAGGGAGGAGCTATCCTCAGACTTTGTGAAGCTGAGAGTCACTTAGACTCCTTTATATGTGATTTCACTCTATTCCAACTGTTTAGTTTTATTTACAAACCCACTGCCTAACGGAAGCCAGGACTCTGCAGAACTTCTTTTTAGTCCCTGTGTTCTGGGAACATGAATTCTATTTATGTTTTAAAAGGGTAGTCAAGAAAGGAATTCACTGAAATATATTTGATCTCATTTGGTGGAACTATGGAAAATTTGTACCTAAATTCCTCACATAAGTTTCAGAAAATATCTTTATCTATATTATTAGGTAACTCAAGAAATGTGATAAGGTGTCTTTGCAACCAGTAAAATCATGTAGTCATTATAATATTAATTAAAGCAAATAGGAAATGTTTAAATTAATAATTAAACTCATATCCTTAAGTCAAACTATTAAGGAAAGTGGTAACAAATTAGCAAAGGTGGTGAGACATTTCAGAGAAGGGGATTATGTTAGTTCCTGATAAAGAATATTAGACACATCAGGAACCTTTAATAGATAAACTTCTTAGTATGTACAAATCCCTCCTCAGGTAACTGCCAGCTAGTAGACATACATGCTAAGTTTAGGCTCAAAACAAGTGTAGGAAATTTTACAAGGGAAAAATATTTCCAATTTCAAATACAAACAGATCCTGCTTGGAAGATCTGGAAAGTTCTCAACATACCTTTCCACTGATCCTCTATTTTCTTTCTCTCTTTTCTGGATTTTTCATTCTTTCAGTCCTATTACACTTTTACTAGTTGAGTCCAACATCTATCTCCAGTGGCACCTGAAGCATGTTTTATTTGTTTCTCATTTGGATATTTGGGTATAAAAAGCTAGAAATTTTGGAAGCTTTCTCTAAAGGCAAAATATCACTCTACTTTCATTCTAAACGGAATCCTCCAAGTCTAGGAGTTCCCTTCATTACCTTTTCATACCAAAGGAATAACTGAATGGCCTAAATTAGCAAGTGCTGGCCAGATCTACAAAAACAATATTTCAACAAGTCATTTGGATATGAAATAACAGGTGCCTTTAAGAATAAGTCCTCATTTATGAGTCCTCAATGAGTTTCTCATAAATAAAAAAAAAAATCTAAAAATATTTAAAACTTTTTTTTTGATTCATGCTTCTTTCATCTAACCATAAATGAACGATTGGTTCAGATGCTGAGCTGTCCAGTAATCTCAAAATGGGGGAAATATTTATAAAGTAAAAATATACATGCAGTCTTCAGTTTAAGCAAAATTGGTAATATTTATATTCTTTCTCATTAACAACATCATTGTGAATTAATACACTTCAATATGTATACTGCCACATGAATTTATGTTGAAAAATTTTGAACTTTTTCTATTTTCCATTTTTTCCCCACTTCTTTTTAAATAGAAACATTTTCAGATCTATACCTTGAGATAGCTTCTAGAAATTTAATCTACACCATACTGTAAGGCAGGAAGCCATGAAGTAATAGTAGAGAGAAGTTTCTCTATTGAATTAGAATAAATTGGAGCTATAAACTGCATTAGTTAACATACATTGTAAACATCTTCTTCATTTTTGTCTAATCATTTTACTTAACACTTTGACTTGCATAATATCTCAGCCTGCTTAGTTTTCATAGCAGAGTAAGTATTAAACTTGGCAAACAGGGCAAACGGGAAACCGGATGTTCTAGAACGGCCCATCAGCTTGATGCTAACGTGGAAGCGAAGGTCTAGAGAAGCCCGGGGCGCGCAGCCCCCGTACCTCATGGTGTACAGCAACGTGCCGTCCTCCGTGATGCGCAGGAGCTTGTTCGGCATGGTCATATTGTGTGCCACCGACTTCTTTCCGTTGTGGAAAAAGGTATCCGGAGTCCAGATTTTACTTGCCATTAGGTTATTTAATCGGAGCACTGTCATAGGTCCTTTAAATTTTAACCTTTCATCCTTCCAGCTTTGACGGAAAAATACATCTATTGTATATTCCTAGGTAATTGGGGAAAATGGCAAAGAGTTCACTGTGCTGTATTTTGTAATGCAAATGTCTTATAAAGACAGTGCCTCCTTTTTGAAACTTTAGAAGCAAAACACGAGCTGGATGATATTTCTACAAGTAAATCTGTGGTGGCCTGAACCTATTGGTGTCAAGTGAATCCTTGGTTGGCATAATCACTTTAAAAATATCTAAAATGTCAAATATTATTTGGTCAGAAAAATTCTGCTGAATATCTTCTCAGATATGTGAAAGGAACTTAGTACCTTACTTCCACCCCACCTCCATCATATCAGTACTCAAAGGGACAGAATATATTGCAAATAAAAACAGAACTCATGTTACAGGTTATTACATACATGAAAATGTTTAAATTAGACAATTTTAGTTCTAAAAATGGAGTATAACATTCTAGGGACCCTCTCATGGTCTCTGAAAATCCCAATCCCAAGACATCCATGATGCTAATGTTGAAATAATCTTCTTTTTGGCTAAGTAACCATATTTTTTGGCTAAGTAAACATTTTCCCCCACAAATAATATATACAGACTTTCAGTTCTACACAATGAAGAAGATTATAAAAACAAGAAATCCATTTCAATGGTAATTTGCATCTTTTCCAAAATAAAAAAAAAAAAAAAGAATTCAGAGTATGCAGGTGTGTGAGTGTGTTTTTGTGAGTATATATGTGTATGAGTTTCAGCTGAAACTCCAATACTTTGGCCACCTGATGGGAAGAACTGACTCATCTGAAAAGCCCCTGATGCTGGAAAAGATTAAAGGCTGGAGGAGAAGGGGACAACAGAGGATGAGATGGTTAGATGGCATCACTAACTCAATGGACATGAATTTGAGTAAACTCCGGGAGTTGGCGATGGACAGGGAGGCCTGGCCTGCTGTAGTCCATGGGGTTGCAAAGAGTCAGACACGACTAAGCGACTGAACTGAACTGATGTGTATGAGACACATGAGAAGTGGTGTGAAGCTCCTCATCATTCATAGCCAGGGAATCTATTTATTTGAATAAATGCACCATTCTTCATGGCAATACCCAGAGACAAACGTCTGCTAATCTGAAAACAAGCAATGAGATTTACCAGCTCCTAAAATTGAAAGGGGTAATAATATCAATCTTTCTTGCAGGACTTGCTACACTGACACTAAAATTGGAACTCAGTGGTTTGAAATAAAGACTACCATATTCCCCATTAATCTTAGAATGCTCCAAACTGGAAGGAAAGCTAACTTAAAAACATCATGCTCCATTTTCTTAAACCCCTAACCCTGATGTATCAGAAAGCTGCTTTTTTTCTTTTTTTTTTTTTTTAAATCTTATACATGTTGTCTGTAGGGCATGTAAAATAAGCAGTATCTATGTTCAGTCTTTTTGGGGATGAATTTTACTACGTCTTTCTTTCCGAGCGTTAATGCAAAATTGGGTAAAGCTTGAATGAAAATTTTCAGAGCACTAGTTTGGCATTGCTGAGCCCTTACTGATCAAGTAAAAATTATTATTGGTTAGTCTATAATAAGGGGTTTTCCTAGTGGTTCAGCGGTAAAGAATCCACCTGCCAATGCAGGAGATATGGTTCGATCCCTGGGTTAGGAAGATCCCCTAGAGAAGAAAATGGCAACCCACTCCAGTATTCTTGCCTGGAAAGTCCCATGGACAGAGGAGTCTGGTGAGTTACAGTCCATGTGGTCCTGAAGGAGTTGGGCATGACTTAGCCACTAAAGAACAACAACCAAGTCTATAATGCACCAGGCATAGTGGTAAATGCTGATTGAGATAAGAAATAAAAAAGTGTAACATGACACCAGTTTATCTTTGCAGGCAAGAGAAGTTACTGTTTTTTTCTGTCTGGAAGTGTCAGATGAGAGGCACTGGGATATGTGACGTAGGAATTTATTTAGAAACATGTGTTAAGCATCTGTTAAATTTGACAGAGGGAGAAACTGTTTAGACTTGGAAGCTATAGGAGAAACTCGTGGAGGAGTGGGATGGGCTTAGAATAGTGTTTTTCATGGGGAGAGAAATGAGGAGAGTGCCTGTGGATTGCATTAGGAAGGGATCCAGAGTAGGAGTGCTTGCCAGGGAAGCGGAATGGATGGGTTTAGTCTGGGCTGAGCATGTTCTCTTCTCTGGAAAACAGACAAACTTGTCAGTCAGGGCTCTGACAATGATGCTATCTATGTCTATTACTCAGGAGTCAGCCACATAAGCTCTATACTTTATTAGGCTGCAAAACTTTAGCCTGGTCAACAGTGGAGGCAAGGGTCATTTGTAAATCAAGGCTCCAAGGATGTCTAAGCTGACCATATTACCATGAATCTAAAACATTTTTTCACTTGTTTGCTTGCTCCAAGGAGGTTTTTGAATATAAAATAAATGTTACCTATAAGATAAAAAATATTTATCATCAAGTCTTTGACAAGATGTAACCCAAAGGCTAAGATTCCAAAAAAATGTCAAAACTTGCCAAGCTCCTAAGGCTTACAGTTTAACATATTTAGAGCTAGCTTTATTTCCCTGTGTTAATGGTGGACAATGAAATCCCAAATTTATTTAAGATACTCTCTTCAAATATCGTTCTCGTTACACAAGCATGCATGTGCACACACATGCATACACATGCACAAAGAGCAAAATTAAATAAGCTTTAATTTCTGTGTTTTCCTCTGTTAGAATTACAAATTAAAACTGATATAAAAGCAGTTGATCGTGAACACTTCTTGCCTAATCAAGGATGAAATATTTGGTTTCCCATGTTTTGGGAATGGCCCCTGCAGTATTGCCATGGTAGCTGCAGGCAGCTCCAAGTAGCTACTTGTATAGCCTGACCTCTCCCCATGATCGAAATTCACTAGACCAAGATGTGCCAGAGCTCCTTCTTTAGGAAGTCAGAACAAGAAGGAGAAGGTAGAGCCATGGCATAAAGCTTACAAATGTAAATTATAAATCTGCTAACTAGAACTGAATTGTCCTTCTTCCAGATGAACGGCCTTAGGCCATTTTCTTATTTACTCTAATGCTCTTGCTGCCAATAAAGTAGGGATCATTGCAATACTCATTCCACTTGCCTGTGGTCAGAAGTGAGCCAACACAAGTGAACAACTTGCAAGAAGGTCTAGAGCTCAGAAGTTCTCAGTAAACGTTAAAAGTTACTATTAGTCTCCCATTTTATTTTTTTTATCAACACAGATTTGTATTAGATTTCAAGGTATCAGGGAATGAAAAAGTGCTATTTCTTTGGAAGGGTGGTAGGACAGGAAATGAAGAAAGTGAGAAAGTGGTCATAACTAAGTAAAACAAAAAGAGAATGCAAAAGAGAAGACTCCACAGAAAAGTGTCTGGACAAATAAGAAGTGTTGGTGAATACTTCCTTCAGGGTTCAGTGTTCCAGCCTCCACCACTCAAGAGAAAATTCTCTCCCAGTTCCCCTTTTCAATACAGCAGGTCCCTGGAGAATATGAGCCTTATTCTGAAGACAGGGACACAACATCCGTTATGTTCCTAAATAAATATTGTACTGAAGTGTTCCCACTTGCACAATTTATTACCATCTGTGTGTGCCGTGATTTAATACATTTTAAGCACTATGGAAAACAGGGCTTTCTGATTGTGCCGCCTGGATATTTTTGTCAGAACCTTGTGCCCTGGGAATGTGCAGTTTGATTGCCAATTAATGGTTTTTAAAATAAAGTTAAGGAGTTGTCCTAATTTTGTTTTCTATTCCAGATGAAGTCAGATACTTTGGGATCTATGGAATCTCTAAGGACAGACAGCCTGAGTTCAAGTTGCTACCTAGCTGGGTTACTTTTCTACTCTGGAAAATGTGGATAATAATAACATGTATCAAAAATTTTGGCATGGGGATTAAAAGATATATGATCTATAAAACCCTCAGCACAATGCCTAACATAAGCATTTGATAGTGTTTAATGTTGTTATGGTTATTATTATTTAGTTCTTTATTAATACTCAGTTTAAAAACTACATTTCCTGTCTTGAAAAATAGCTTTGTCATTCTGCCTTTTAATTTTGATACCCTCTAAATCATACCACTCTTTCTTATGGATCATTCTCCCATAATATAGTTTAAATATTAATCTTCTCAAAAGTGGTTAGGTACAGTTCCCACTAGTCACTTAGGAAATCAGTTGCAGACTTATGGCTAATTTGCTTCTTTGACAGAACAATTCAAATGTTGGCTTGTTTAAGAGTTTTAGGCAAAACAGTGTCACTGGTTTAGACTCTGTTCCCTTCTTCTTAACTGATTATTTGACCAAAGGCCCATGTGTAAAAAGTAATATATGGTACTCTTAGGGTTTATAGTGTATCCAAAATCCTAGTGAGAATCTTTTGTCTAAGAGAAAAGACATCACTGTTCAAAATATTTTTCAAGATAAAAGTGTTTGACTGCATATGGCTTTATTTGGGCACTGTCCCTCAATAATTTCTATTGAGCATCTACTCATGAGACATCATGCTAGGTGCCAGAGACACAGAATAGTCATTTATTATTATTATCGGGCTTCCCTGATGGCTCAAACAGTAAAGAATCCACCTGCAATGCAGGAGACCTGGGTTCAATCCCTGGGTCAGGAAGATCCTCTGGAGGAAGGCATGGCAACCCACTCCAGTATTCTTGCCTGGAGAATCTCATGGACAGAGGAGCCTGGTGAGCCACAGTCCATGAGGTCACCAAGAGTCAGACATGACTAAGCAACTAAGCACAGAGCCTTATTATTATGAGGAGAAGGAGTAATATCTTTATCAGTGTGCACTATCTGTAATGCTTTAGCCCCTCTCATGGTGTGTCCATCTATGAGAAGAAAGCTTCACCAGTGCAAAACTTCTGAAAGTTCTCCTTTCTCTCACACTCTTCAATTCAGAGAGGGGAGAGAGGACAAGACTTGACAGAAGAATGTGGAAGGAGAAATTAATCTTGCCTAGCTCAACAACTTCCTCTTGTCTTCTCCATTTTTGATACTGGTTGTCCATTAGACTCACAAATGCTATTGTGTTCCTCCATGCTACACGTTTTATGTGAACGGTCTCCACCCTTGCAGAAGGAAGCCAACGCTGCCTGCTGACGGGTGGGTGACTCTGGCTGATCCTGATGTTTACTCTCTGGAAACCACTTCTCTGCAGATACAAGCCACCTTTCAGAATACCACCATTATTAGTAATAAAGATGATATCCTCCTTTTTCATGTCCTTTACTCTGCTATCTTATTTCTCAAAACAATCAGAACCTCAGGTAGGAAACAGGGTGTTATTTACTGAGTCCCCGAAGACCTTAATTTTTAAAAGTCAATGTAGACTCATAAACCTTTTACCAAGTCGAAATTAAACATTTACTGTAAAACAGCAATGCATTGATAGTATAAGAGATGTGAAACAAGCTTGCCTTAATGTCATTTGGCATCACTTTAGGAAAATAAGATACTAATATAAGTAACTTAACAAAACAATGCTATATATGAGACCAAAAGCTAAATTGTATTTTACAGGCAATTAATGTGATTGAATGTGCAGAAAGGGAAAGTTAATTTGTTATTGGATGAATAAAAGAAAAGTTTTCATCAAGCATTTGGGTCTTGATTTGGACTTTTGGGGAAATACAAAATTTAAATGGATAGAGATCAGAGGAAACTTCTACAAAGGGTGCATGCCATCATAACAGGTTCAGAGACAAAAATAATAATAGTATTTATTGAGCACTATCTATAGACCCTTATTTATGTATCTCATTTAAAATTCCTAACAGTCCTACAAGGATGCTGTTGTTGAAGTCTTACAAGGACAGGTAACTGTGATAATATATCAACTTCAGAGGCTTTGAGCCTTAAAGACTGATTTGCTCCAAGGTCTCTCTGCTGCCAGTGATGAATTTGAATTCAGCAAGGCTGAATCCTAGAGTCAGTCGTTCCAACCCCCAAGGGTATGCCTCACAGAAAGTAATACTTATGCAAATCATAAACAGTCAATGGGAACAAGTGAGGACGAGCGGTAAAATCATGTATGGTTATTACGGGATACAGGTAGAGGAGCTTAAATTTGACCTTAAACTGAACTGGGATATATTCAAGTTTCTTAATTAGAAAAGCAGCATGAGAGAATAATAGTTTTGTGGGAACACTGAGTCACGATGTGGGAGAATCACAATAGTTTTCAGACCACAATCAAGTTTGTAAAAATTATTACATTGCACAGTATTTCAATAAAGTGGTCTATAGACTGACCACAATGGCAAAATGAATTACCAGAGGAATAAATCCACCATTTTGGCTAACTTTAATATTTCTTTTTCTTACATAGTGATAATGGTTGACATTTATTGAGTGCTTAGGATATGCCAATGATTTTTAAGTGCTTTTCATGTATTAATTCATTTAATACTTGTGATAGCTCCATGAGTTATCATTATTACCCCCATTTCACACATGAATAAGCCGAGGCAGAGACATACTAGTAGAAGGTCTGGTATTATAAACCCAGGCATTCTGGTTCAGAAATTTGTATTCTTACCTACCACTCTGCTTATCTCTCCTATGCTCCACTGACTCTAATCTGTACAGGTTACATTCATAACCTGTCTTAGGTGTAAAGTATCTAATTATCCTGGGGCTTCACTGGTGGATCAGTGGTAAAGAATCCACTTGTCAATGCTGGAGACATGGGTCCATTCCCTGGGTTGGGAAGATCCCCTGGAGCTGGAAATGACAATCTACTCCAGTATTCTTGCTTGGGAAACCCCATGGACAGTGATGCCTGGTGGTCTACAGTCTATGGAGTAGCAAGAGAGCTGGGCATGACTCAGAGACTAAACAAAAACAACAAAATCTAATGATCCTAAGTCAGCATTGCCCAATGTTTGAGTCATAGAATGTCAACAAGCATCACTTGAAGAAAAGGATTTGGGGCAAATATGATTGGAACACACTAGATTAAGTGTAGTTCAACAGTTTACCTTACCTCGGGCGGGACTGGTCAGAGCTCTAACCCTGCCCATCTGGGTGCCTTGTGAATTTCCACACTTTGGAAAATGTTGGCCTAAACTGTTATTTTCTCTAACATTTACTCTGAATCATCTGAGCTATTAGGAAATCAGAAGACTTTTAGGATCGTGTAAACAAAAAGATACTTCAAAAATAATATTTAATTAATGTATCTTCAAAATAGCTGTAATGATGTGTCTCATGGCCTCTTTATGATTTTTTGCTTCTATAGGAGTTTGGCTGTCAAGAGTTCAGAAATATTATATAATATCTGCAGAGCTCTACAGACTTACCAACTCCCATCAGATAGAAGAGAAAATCATGTTCATTTGGACTGGGGAAAGAGAGAACAGGTATGTATTCATTGTATTCTCACTCTTGGTAATAATTTAATGATTACCTTTTGCAGTGAAGCTGAACCTTTCCCACAGGTGTTATTTCATTCTCAGTCTAATTCTGGTCAAGTATTTGCTCAGCTTTTATACATATTTCTCCTTTTTAACCAAAAATAATTCAGAAATTGAGGTGTTTACAGCTATTCTATAACAGTCCTAGCCATCCAGAAAGCGAACATTCTTCAATCAATATGTCCTCTTAACTAAAATATAAGGTAATTCACACTATTTGAATCACAGAACGTAGACCAAGGCAAAGGAATAATGTCAGTGATGGAACAAAAGAAGACTGCAGTGGTTGATAACTATAAACAGGCCTGGCCTGAAAAGTAAATGGGTATTTTCCATTATGTAAATATTATATATACATATATCACATATATATGATATATTACTTATTATGCACACAGAGAAACACAAAGATATAGCCAGGGCACTGCAAATTACTTCCTAAAAACCTAATCCATATTTTTCCTTTCAAAAGTTAAATTTAGGAAATACTCCAGGAAAACCAAAATTGCAGAGTCACTTACCATATCATGGTCTGAAACGGGTCCGAAACTGGTGACGAAGATGTCAGTCTTCACTTCAGTTACACGCTCTGATGAAGCAGGAAATTGGGACAGTGAATGTCTATCAACAGCCCTTATTAGATCTCACCACCACATACTCACACCCAAATGGGAAATTTATTGGCTTTGATTAGCTATTTCTAAAATTGCTCCACTGTGTAGTCCTGATAATTTACTGCTTACACATGAAATTTCACAGTGAATATTTTTCAATGGAGATGGGAGCCTAAATATGCCACTCTGGGAGACAGATTTTATGGAGAGGTCAGATGATTCTTAATGGATTCTGTAAGAATGGACACACTTCCTGAATGATACCAAGCCATTTCATGTTGTAATAAAAAATATGTTAGCATATGGGTATGATTTAAGCTGAACTATTCTTACACAGCTTGCCAGATTCTCCAGGTATTTAGGCTACTCTTGGGACGTATATAGTGCACTGTAGCAAGCTTTATTAACTGTTTAAGGACTCAAGGGTATGTTTTATAAATGATTGCTTCCTGGCATTAAATCATAAGTAGATTATCCAAATTTCTCCCTGGGAAAAAAATCTGACAACCTATGCAAGTATCTTCAATTTTGAGGACAAGAAGCACATATGATACAGCAAAAGTTCATTTAATAGGTTCCATTTCAAGCTCAATGTAATTTTATGTTAGTGGCTCTGAGGCATGTATATCAACCAATAAAACTTATGTAGTTTGGTGACAATCCAACACAGATATATTTTTTTTAAATGTTGCTTGTATAAAAGGAAACCTTTCTTGAGAGGTAAGAATGAAAAAGATGACTTTGTAATTTTCAACTTTAGCTCTGAGACATAACAGTCCAGTATTTTAAACAATTCATTTCATTGACCAGGACATTTGTATCTTTGGTGTAGTATATTAAAAAGTTGACCCAATACATGCAATAATGAATTCGTTTGAAAATCAAAAATTTTATCCCCTAGCAATTCACTTGTAAAGAGTTAAATGTTCAGTATAAATTTGGCTCATGGAAGTCATGTTATACACATAATGTGTATCTCAAATGATAGAATAATTTTGAGGTGGAGATACTCCCCTCCATAAACAATCCATTATTTTTTAGGTTTTGTCCCCCACCCCCAACAATTTCATTGGCTCCAAAATGCTTAAATGAGCCTGCTGACATAATAATTATGTGGGATGTACTGTTCAATGTTTCAAAATAAAGAACATAGCTTGAGACAAAGAGAATAGAGTTGTGTTTTTAGAACTCATTTCCAACCTCAACTTTAACATCCAACATCCTGTAGCAACTGCGGAGCTTAAGAGAATAGCCGTCAGCACTAAGTCTCAGATGTATTAACCACTTGCCTCTCATACCATGTCCCTCTTCTCACCTCTTCCAGCAGTCATTCCCCAATACATACATCTCTCTGTCTACTGCACATTTATTTCCATATATACATATATGGAAATATATATTTGTATACCTTTTGTTTCTTAAGAGTCCAGCAAGAGCTCACACTTTATTAGAATGTCAGAATGACTTTCAATTAAAAATCATAATACAATGAAAACACACTATCTAGTCACAAAAGCTGGAATTCATCTATTCATTGAGCTTATTTTTGTCCTTTCTCTTTCAAGATTTCCCTTTATAGATCAAGTAAAACAACTCATTTTGTTGTTGAAGTTGAGTTTTGGTTCTCTCGAGATTACAAGCTATAAGGTTTATGATGAATATTTTATGGCTTTGAGTGACACTTATGGAAGTAGGATTATGTCCTTTGTTCCATTTCTATGTTTATGGTAGGGACCTATCGTTAAATGCACATTTACTTGGGGAAATAAGTGTCCCTGTTTTCACACTTGCAAATGCTTCGTGGCGTGGGACAATTCTCTTGGACTCCTTTATTAGTATTATCTATTTTGGGAGTGTGAGGAGAAAATACTCCTCGAGGTAGCTAGCTTTTCAAAGCTTGGCTTACCAGATGTTTTAGGGGCAACCAATATGCTTTTTTCTTAAATGCTGAGGAGGATGTGGAGAAAAGGGAACCCTCCTACACTGCTGGTGGGAACGTAAATTAGTGCAGCCACTATGGAGAACAGTATGGATATTCTGTAAAAAACTAAAAATAGAGCTACCATATGATCCAGCAATCCAACTCTTGGGCATATATCCAGAGAAGATCATAATTTGAAAAGATATATGCACCCCAGTGTTCATTGTAGCACTATGTACAATAGCCAGAACATGGAAGCAACCTAAATGTCCATCAACAGAGGAATGAATAGAAAACAAGTGGTACACATATACAATGGAATATTAGCCATAGAAAGGACAAAATAATGCCATTCACAGCAACATGAATGGACCCAGAAGTCATCATGCTGAGTGAAGTCTGTCAGAGAAAGACAAATATCATATGATACCACTTATATTGGAATCTAAAAAAAGAATACAAATGAACTTATCTACAAAACAGAAATAAAGTTACAGATGTAGAAAATAAACATGGTTACCAGGGGGGTAAGGAGGTATGGGCTGAATTGGGAGATTGGGATTGACATATACATACTACTATATATAAAATAGATAACTAATAAGATAACTGATAAGTATTATATAGCATAGGGAACCCTACTCAATAGTCTGTAATGGCCTATATGAGAAAATAATCTAAAACAGAGTGGTATATGTCTATGCACAACTGATTCACTTTGCTGTACATCGGAAACTAACACAACATTATAAATCAACTATACTCCAATAAAATTTTTCTGAAACTCTGTTCTATCTATCATTAAAATGCTCTGAAGAAGTGAACTTGCCAATTATATGGAATATTTTTCTCTGCTGTTTTTAGATTGTTAGAAGATGATTTCATCTGCAACCTGAGGGAAGCAAGATAATCAGAAGACTCACTTTCTATACTTTCCCTTCTAATATAGCTCCCTTGTCACATGTTCAAGTGGTTTTATTTGTCATCAGTGAATATATGGTGGAAAAAGAAGTTACCATTGCTGTCAAACTGCTTATTATGTATGCTGCTGAAAGATATGTCTTGGACAGTACCATGCTCATTTCTACAAGAAACCATGTTTTAAATGAACGTGGTCAACATCATCTACCCCTGTGTTTCCGAAAATCACTTGGGAACGCTACTCTAAAACATTACAAAAGCTTTAGAGTAAGCGTAAGCCCAATATAACATATTATGTCATTTACAAAAAAAAGAAATTTAATAAAAAATATAAGGTCATAATTTAAGTTGAGACGCTTCAGAAAAATATTTTAAAAATTTAAATTCCCTGAAATATCACCTTCCACATAAATCCACTGTTAATATCTTGGTGTATTCCCTTACATAGTTTTTTCTATTAAAATATATACTTAATGATTATCCTCAAACCACATTCTCACTCAGTTGAGTATCATTTCAGTGGCAAAGAAGAGAATCCTTTGACCAAAAGTGTCCTTCACTTCAGCTCACCAGGGAGTCCTTAAGTGGCATGTGAAGTCATTCTGCTTTAAGATGAACATTTTATAATCTGGATTGCAAAGGTTCAAGATAGAGGGTCATTGTGAAGGAACTTCAGCCAAATTATAAATAGTGTCATGGTTAACTTGCTTTTTTGACAAAATAATGGTGGTTTGAAATCCAGTCCTCTTCAGATCAACCAGGCTTAAATTGAAAATGCACTCATACTCATGTGTTTTGGCTGAAAGCTAAGGCAATGGTTGTGGAACCTTCTTTTTCCCAATTCTGGAAAAATGTTGTCATTTCCCCCCTCTCCCCTCCAGCAAGAATTTTATATTTATACATATATATATATATATAATTTATTATTTAAGGAACAATAGAATTTAAATCGCATGCTCTAATACCAGACTTTCTTGACTTAGCATTAGACTCTGAAGTTATTAGAAATATCTAGAAAGTATTCAAGGCCTTTCTATGTATCTCATGGGAAAAGTAAAGAATTTTATGCTTTGAAATATTCTATTTGAGAGCATACAACATGAGGCAGAAACTTCTAATGAAGTTTAGCTAGGAAGATTACACACCTAACCAAAGTTATACATGAATTAACCTCTTATATAATGAGGAAACTGTCTGCAAGTGGAAATCAATTAAAATAACTTGGTTGGAAGAAATGTTCAGAGACTAGATTAATCAGCAATTAATTTTTTTTCCAATCCAATATTTTTGTCACAATAATCCTCTGTCCAGTGTAAAATAATCAAGATTCTTTAGAATTAGTACTAACTGTATACACATGTTCAAGTTTTCAAAGGATAAAGATGGAGTAGAGTTATGTAAAATGAAATTATGATGGTGGTTATTATTACAGTGATTAAGGATATCTAAGACAGTACATCAATGTAAATTAAGTTTATGATGATTAAAATTATTTTTTAAACAAGCACACCCTTCAAAGATATGTTTCACATACAACATATATATATTATTTATATTACATATATGTGCACACACATATATTCACAAACACACATATATGTATACACATATGTACATACACTATTATAACCTCTGTAACAGCTAGACAGCAGTAGATCTGTTTTTACTAGGGATTTCCTACAATGCTGATATCCTGCTGATAAGTATTGAAGTAACAGATGTTTTGAAGTGATAATTCAAAAAGATGATTAGCGCTTGAGGCAAAAATCAGAAAAGCAGTGTAGTATAGTAAGTAGTAAGCACATGGGATTAAGAGTCAAAACACTTGGATTTTAACTCCGATTTTCCTAGAGAACAAGCTATGCGATTTTAGGACAATTCTTTAGTGTCTCTTAGACTATTTTATTACTTCCTCAGTGAAGAAATAATACCTGCACAATCAACTCCATTCTATTGGATTGAGAGTCAAATAGATGTATTTTCTGGGTACATTAGTCAACAAATGTTTATTGAGAGCTTTCTATGTGCTAGGAAGGCACTTTTCTAGATAACAGTAATACACTGGTTAACAAAAGTACAATTGTTCCTGTTCTTCGGCAGTATGTCTCATAGTCTCAGGTAACACATATTTTAGGTAAATAGGTTAGAAACATAGATAGGTAAACAGGTAGGTAGATAAACAGAATTATATACATAACTGTGTATAAGCACATATGCACGAATTACACTAGTTAATGTCAGATCATTATAAATGCTCTGAGAGAAGAGATGGCATTTGACTTGTGACCTAAAAGGTGAGAAAAATTCAAGGATGAACAGATCCAGGCAAAGACATTTCAAGGAGAGGAAAGAATAAAGCAAAGATCTAAAGCATAAAAGAAAGAATAAAGCAAAGATGAGAATAAATGCACTTTGTTTAAGAAAGCCCATACATCTGGAACTTGGTGATGCCGATGATCATGGTATAAGATGACACTGCAAGAGACCCTGATGCTGGGAAGGATTGGGGGCAGGAGGAGAAGGGGACAACAGAGGATGAGATGGCTGGATGGCATCACCGACTCAATGGGCATGAGTTTGAGTAAACTCCGGAAGTTGGTGATGGACAGGGAGGCCTGGCGTGCTGAGATTCATGGGGTCGCAAAGAGTCGGACACGACTGAGTGACTGAACTGAACTGAACTGCAGAGGTAAGAGGGTCCACATTTAAAGAGCTCTTTATAGAAGCAGGTGACCTTTGTTCTAATGTAATAGGAAGCTTTGGGGTAATGAAGTGAAATAATGTTTCTTGTGGTTTAAGAAGACAACTGATTCTTTGTAAAGAGTGGAATGTAAGAGTGACTAATGTTTTTAAAAAATGGAAGAGGGAATCAGTAGTGAAGAATTATAGGTGGTATTTTGTTAGGGATTCCTATTACAACAATTTAATATGGCACTGGCCATATTTTCAATGGAAATGCTGTCTACTAAGGAACTCAGAATAATAGGAACTCAGAAGAATATTCACTGGGCCCAGTTCTGTGTGCTTGTAACTTATGAAGGAGGTTTATTGCCTCCTGCAAGCTACTTTGCTGCTGTTAATTCACAGAGGCAGTCACTATATGGGGTCTGAATTGGCTAGCATCAGTCATTATAATAAAGTATTTCTTAAAACCCCACTTTGAAATTGTCCTGTTTAGAAATTGAAAATATCTTGAGCTCACTACATAACCATCAATTTATACTCCTACCATCTGTGGGGTCGCACAGAGTCAGACACGACTGAAGTGACTTAGCAGCAGCAGCAGCATTAGACAATGTTTCAGCTCCCTGCCAATCTGCCTGGAGCAGCGTTTTTGCTCCTTGTCCTTCATTTCCATTCCCTTAATTCTTTACCGTTTTCCCCTACCTGCTAAAGTAGAGCAACTTAAAGTTCGTGATGCAACTGCTAAATCTGGATATGGAGTAGAAAATCACATTTTGAGATGTCTAGCCAATACCTGGTCCTTTTGTGTTTTCAGATTTCCAGAACTCAGATGATATAAGCATCTCCCAGGGAAAAAAGGTAAAGATATTACAGCAGATACTCATCTCTCCTCCATTGAGAATGTCCCTCCTTCACTCTTTATATCATGGCATTTCTATTGGGAGAGGGCAAAGCTTTAGAAAAGGATGTAATTGCTGTATCGGAGAAATGGGTTTCTTTCAGTCTGTATAAGTCTTGATCAAAATTGCCCAATATGCAATAGCTTTGAGGCATCATACTTTCTATTCCCATTATGTAATTTTAATGAGATGTAATGATTTAATAATTTAATGATTATTATATGAGAATAATAATCTTGGAGGGATATGCCATCCACTTAGGACTCGGTTTCACGTTTTCAAAATGGCAGAGTCTGTAACTATGAACAATAAGATTCTTAACTCAGAAACACTACAAACATGATTTTTCTTTTTTTTTTTTCTATTATAATTGTCCAGTTTTATTATAACATTACTTTTCAACAATTTTAGTAGTTTTAACAAACCTCCATATACTTTAAAAGGTCAAATTAAGAACTCAAGTTCAGGCTGTAAAACACCGACCATCTAAAGAATATATTTATACACACACACACAGACACACATATATTTAATAGTTCACATTGGCTCTAGTATCAAGAGAGAAAATGTTAAATATATAAAAAGGTCAAAAGTAACTGCACAAAATATAAACTGCAGTTGTTTACTAATAATTTGGCCTTTATAACCTGAGCATAGTCTCAGAGGCTACATTTTATTTTAGGACATGCTTGGCACAATGATCTATACACAAAAAGGAAAAATGGAAGCAGGAAGTTCTTAAACATGCTAAAACATTCCCCTGGGCATCTCATTTGGATTCACTAGACAAGCTGGTTTCATGAGCTGACTGGATCTCTTAGCCAGTAAAGGTTAAAAGATGTTCTCTGTTCTTTTTAACAGTTTTTCTTGTGTCTTTGGTAACTGCTTTTCTTCTAAAATTCAACTGAATTATGGACTGTCTAGATATAGTATTTCAGTGGAAATAGACTACATTAAGCCAAAGTCTGAGCATCTGCTCCACACCTTGCATTAAAAGCACCAGACAAAGCTATCGCAAATTCAAAAAGAAGAATTCTAGAGTAGAATTTCAGAAGTTTATATGACAAGCTATTAATTGGTAAAGTAAATATATCAACAGCAATAACAAATATTGGAGAAGTCTAATGTTTTAAATTGTTTTGGGGTACTGTCAGTAATTCAGGATCTTTTTTTATTGAAAGTGAATATATTGTGACATAATATCTTGTCCTCTAAATTTTTGAAATTCTGGCTTTTTAATATAAATACAAAATGTGTGCTTTAAGTTAGGTGAACATAAATAAAATGATTGCCTCTGATTTCAACATCAAAAAGCATATAAAAACATAAAAAAGATCACATGAATATCAGATTTCATCTTGAGATGAAGTGTCCTAAAGTTTGTAAAGTTGCACAAAATTTCACAGAAGTTAATCTGATTTTTTTTTTTTCCTCAGAGCACTCTTTAGTGTTCCACCTTGAATTATTTTGACATAAAGAAACATAACCCAAGATGCCAAGTTAATTCCCCAAGGAGCCAATACCACTTTGCCAGCAGCACTCATAACCAGCCCAGTCTCCTTGCCTGGTGGGAGATAATTGTTATCTTAAAGCTGAGATCTCTTGCAGTTATTTGAAGTCTGAAAGGTCTCATACAGGCATAAAAAAATCAAAAATTGGGAAAATCAAGAAGATAAGGAGTATGCTTTGAGGCATAGATTGTTTATCAGATAGTATGTCAGTGCTCAAATACCTTGAGAGAAAATCCCAGCTACATTCCAGTTATAAATACTTATCCAACTGATAGCTTCAATTAAGTAAAATCTAAAACAACAACAACCCAATTCTCTAACACAGGAAAAAGAAGAAAATCTTAACTAAATATGTTAAGTATATAGAAGGAATAAATAAGTAGTTTCACTGGTGGTTCAGTCATAAAGAACCCGCCTGTAATGCAGGAGATGTGGCAGGAACCTCGGGTTTGCTTCCTAGGTCAGGAAGATCCCCTCGAGTGGAAAATAGCAACCCACTTCAGTATTCTTGCCTGGAAAATTCCATGGACAGCCCATGGGGTTGCAAAAGAGTCAGACACGACTCAGTGATTAAAAAAATATCAGGAATAAAGTCAATTCTCTCCCTACATTCCTACCTACCTATTTACTTCTCCCATCCATCTGGGTTTGTCGCATGATGAGTACACACGGGTACTCTTTCACTGCAAAGAGAGACGCAGCCTGTCTAAATGGTGGGGCAGAGAGGGCGGGAAAGATGTTACTGGAAGCACACTGCTTCTCCTTAAAAACCTGAAAACTTTCTTCAGAATGCAGTTTTGGATCTTTGTTTCTGGATTGTTCTTACCCCGACTCCTAGAGTGCAGGGAAAGCCAATGCGATGGTGGCTGAAATTTTACCCAGATAGGTGTAATTTGGGGGAGAGCATCATTTAATGTTTTAGAAAGTTGGAGAAAATTTAGGCTTCTTTAGTTTTAGATTCACAGCCAATAAGGAGAAACCTTGAGAAAACAGATTTCCTCAGAAGGTGTTTGGTTTGTCTTGATTTAAAATGAAAAAGGAATCTTGATTAATCAAGGAACACCTGAGCCTAGCCAGCCTCGTAACCCAGATGCCTCTCCCGTACCAGCTTCTCTAGTTGTTCTCCTCTGCCTTCTCCAGCTCTCTCACTTTCCTCTATTCTTTCTCCTTATTTTCAATACCCTCTTTCAATACCCTCTTGCTCTCCTTTCTGCTCTAACCTTTCCTTTCTTATCTTGCCTTTCTTTTTTTTTTTCTTTTTTCTGGATTTTACCTCCTCTCCTTCCTCAACCATTTTATTCTTCTGTGGTAACCATGCTTTAGGCAAGAGCCTTTCAAAAACATTCTTTGGTCCCTGGTTGCAAGGAAGAAGGAGCCCTCTACACCATGCCCTCAAGGAAGGCAATATTAGATGAGAATGAACTCAACAATCACTGAAAATTTTGATTTCTATTTTCTGGCTACAGATTATTTCACTTCAAGTCTATTTAAAGCTTCCTTCCTTAATTTTGTACTTAAAATATGAATTTGCCAAACGTTTTTCTCTTTATGTCCCTGAATAGAGGATATTATAGAATTCCACACACTATCCTTTTTAGTGTTATCTTTTTTAAATTGAGATAGACTTCCAGGATATAATTTTTTATGTTGTCCTTAAATTTGTTTTTTAATTTTTGGATCTAAGGTGTACATTTCCAAAGAGTGGTGTTACACCTTTGGATGCTGTGTGTGTTTCTAAAAGACAGGTCATGATGAAACTGCACGTACTAGAGTTTCTTACATCAGTCTCAAGTCTTAGCTTATCACATTTCTATATTTTATCAAGACATTCAGAACAAAATATCCCTGCCTTCTGCACAATGTTGTTATTTTTATAAAACCAGACTTTTATCATAATGAGACAGTGGGCTCCTTTCTCTTGCAAGAAAAGATTATTCCAGCTGCAATCATGAACCCACTATGAGGAAATTTTTACCCCCTTTATAAGCTAATGATAATCTTTCAAGTATTGCCTCTACATAGTTTTTGCATTGAAAAGCAAATGAATCATGTAAAAACTTGATTTTTACAATGGAGAGCTACTAGAATGCATGTTAAACTTAGCTTACCAGAAATCTATGGTAAAGACATAGAATTAAATAATTCTGTAGAAATGTATGTAATAGATAATTTCAATTTATAGCATCCAAAAATCATGCATGATTTTAACATTTTTCTCTAATTCTGTAGCTCATTATCTTTATAAAATATCTAAAAACTGTGTTTAATATTTAAGGATGTATTTTTCTAAAGACAGATAAACATTCTTAAAATGTACTTAAACAGGTAAATGAGATAGGTAATAAACACATCCCATTATATCCCTTAAAACTGAAAACGCACTCCAAAAAATGACAAAAATTAAGATAGTGTTAAAACTTTTTCATAAATCTCAAATCCATCAGATTTAATTGCAGTATGTTCTAGGATGACAGATAAAATAGAAATAAAGGAAATTATTTAGGCTACTTTAAAATTTGTTTTCATGTCTATCATAACCTCAAAATCACCATTTCCAGAAATCACAAATATCAGAAAATCCTCTTTAAAAAGAATAAAGCAGACCCATTTTAAAACTTTTTCCTGAGCCCTTGAATCCTTTACTATGGTAGAGGACATTATATTCACTTCAATTAAAAAGAATATATCTTATCTATATTTAGCCTACCACTACTCTGTTCTTTACATAACTATCTGTTATTCTGAGGGGGTTAAGTAGATAATATATTAGATTCCATGAAAATTGCTGCCTGAATTAATGTAGTTGTTTCTGTATAATAAATTCACTATTATCCTGAGTCTTGAAAGAGTAGCTTTTAAACTCATTCTGAGTCTGTATTATGTATCTTCGAGGTTTGTGGCTCTCCAAGACTTAGGTATGCATATGAGGAGTAGGTGAAATGCTTCCTGCTTATACTATATTTGATTAAAGAATTAACATATACATTTATTGAAGTTATTATACATAATTAAATTTAAATGAGCAGTCATGGGTGTGTTACCTGTACTCCAAATAACAATATGACCACATAGCTGATTATTAAAGAAGGTGTATGTGTGTGTGTGTGTGTGTGTAAAATTGTTTAACAGACTTAAAACTATGCACAGAACTTAAAAGAGGATACTCATATTCACATGCTAAAGTATTAAATGCAATTTCCTAAACTAGAATGAGGATAAGATTTTCTAGATATATTATAAAACTCTGCAGACTTTCTATGGATTGATATGGAGAAGGAAGATGAATAAGTAAACAAATCAGATGCATGCCCATTCGTAAACGTTATTATCACTATTCTGACTCTTTTTATCCGTTCCTCCCCTACCTGTGGTCTTTGCAATTTACTTCAAATTTGATAAACTAAGAACAATTTTCCTGAAACTGCTCTAGATGTTTAGATATACACAGATTTTACGTTAATACAGCACACACATATTTATGCACTCTATTTTGTGACCGATACATTTTATTCCTTAATACTTTTTCAAAGAACTTAGTAAGGGGAAACCAAGTGGAATACAACAAACCTGGGGGAATTTGTATAGCATGTCCTAGAATGAATGCTTGAGATTGATAGGAAGGGACACCTGGTAAGACCTTTGACATATTTCTGAATTGCGCCTTTGACAAAGGAGTTTCCCTTAAACCTCTGAGACACTAATGGCATTTGGCGGTCTCAAAGCAGACCTACGACCCGTAGCCTTGTGATCACACTACCTAAAGTATTAAAATGAAGATTCTAAATCCATGTTACCATTCTGTTTTAAAATCACAAACTGAATTCTTAAGCTTCTTATTCTTTGCATATCTTTGCTGTCTAGATGGAGAAGAGATGAATTTCTTAAAACTGCCATTTCATAGTAATTTAAATATTTCTATTACATAGTTTCAACAAATGCTCTGGATAAAGTACAGCATAAACTATAGTTTGGAGTCATAGATTCTAACCTTAGTTTCTTATGTGACTTTGAACAATAATTCATTTCTTTGCCTCATTTGTTTTACTCTGAGATCAATATTTTGTTTTGACTTTATTATTCTTTGCTTAACTAAATAAAATAGGTTGGCTATCTTATTCAAAGGCTATTTAAATAAGTGTGTAATGTCTTGTACTATTTGCTTTTATTGTTATAAATATTGTGTTATTAAGTGCTATCTTCTTCCTGAGTAGAAATTCATTAGTAAACCAATTAACTGGTATACAAAGAAAAATACATTTTTACTACAGAAAATTACAGTTTAAGTTTAAATGCACCGTGATAAAAAATACTACCATCTATCTCATTCACCTTTCGTCCCAGAGATGGGGTTAATCTAACATGAAATAGTGGATCAGTCTGTAATATTCCACAAGAAATGTTTACAGCAACAGATTCAGAGATATTCTAGTTGAATCCAATGCAAACAAAGCAATGTGGAATGAAATAGCAATGCAGTCTTTGGGCTGGAAGGAAGAATATTACCTGCCTTTCTCCCTTGTAAAATCAAATCATACTTGCAAACGATTATGAATGTCAAGTAAATGTAACATTACTTTCATGACATTATAAGAAGTTTGAATTGCCTTTTATCATGTTTGGGTATGTGCATGGGATGACCATGGAAAATTGAATTAGCATTGGGCAATCTATTGAGAATAGGATGAGTCATTACACTACATGCTGTCATTCTTCTTATTTTACCATGTAGAGGGAAACAATGTTTTAATAGTAAAGGCTTAATATTGTTCTCTAAAATAAAACACAATAATGCTACTCACCTCCTAATCCCGGTCTCAGGCGATTGTCATAACCATCTAGGAGTCGGTCCAAAATCCTGGTGAAGACAGTGGTGTTGTCTTTAAGTTCATCTTGTAATGAGGGTTGTCCATAGCTGAAATATCAGAGGCAATAGCTAAATTATACATTTTGACTAAAACCTTTTTCCAAATAAAGCCTTCTGCAGTTTTTTCAAATTCCTTTCTATTGAGTCTTAATTTGAAAATTCCTTCTGATAAAGTAAAAAAAAAAGAAAAATCATAGCTTAATTAACATTTTCTCATATTTGTTCTCATAGATGATATGCTCTATATTCTAATATTTCTAACTATGGAAGGAAAATTATACGACATGAGTTGTCTCTTTACATTTATAATTCTGTGTGTGTACAAAGTTGTAATGCATGTGTTCTCTGGTGAAGCAAGAACATTAATGCACACTACTGAAAAACCGAAATCTGGGAAACTTCTTCCCAAATTAAAAAAATGTATTTATGAACTACCAAAGTAATTATTAGCTTTGTTTTCATTGAATATGTAGAATAATCCTAAAATTGCATCTACCAACATGCCTTCCTTCATCCACTTCCTATGTTTCTTTTGTGGTTTTTGATGTTCTTTCAGGTGTTTAAATGAAAAAAATAGATAGAACTTGTTACTTATGATAATTATTTGTTCACATCAGTGTGTAATTTCTATTTCCATTAAGGGTTATGAACCAATAAACCAAAACTTTTTATAATTTGTCTATTCAAACCTCTAATTAATTGAATTTTTGTCCTTATTGGTCTTAGAAGTAAAATATACCCTGGAAAAGGTAAGGTCCAATATTCTAAATTTATGGTTTTACTAAGCAATAATGCAAGATTACTGTTTTAAGACAGCACAGCTATTTGTGAGCAGAGTTTGAACTAGAATCTAGTTTTCTTTAACTTTTAGTCTAAAACATTATTTTCATTCTTCTATATCAGAGTAATTATTCCTGTTTAATTCTTTCTATATGAATATCTAGTTTTTAACCCCTTATCATTACTAGTCTTTGAATTTTGATCATGTAATAACCACAGTTCAAATATTGTATATTTATTATATCAATCACATTATTATCTATGCTCCTTAAGTCATATTTTATGTAATGGTTAAGATGACACTTCCAAAATCCTTTGGGAGAAGAGGATTCTATTTTAGGATAGATCACACTTACTGAGACATTTCATTGATAGCTCTGAACTTGAGAAAAAAATGAATGTAGAGTGTAAACTAAAAAACTGACATAAAAATATCACTCTCATACTTTCTACGTAATATGCTTTTGGCTTCTCACTTGTGTGTTTATATTACTGATTAATCTAAGAAATATAGTAACAGTTGAAACCAGGATTCACTTATTTGACAAAAGCAAGAAATATAATCAAGTATCAATTAAAAAAGAAACACTATTGTTTAGGTAATTAATGTTATATTGGTAAAATGCAAAACTTTTCTGATAAAATTTTAATAAGCTATTATAATGAAAATCTATTCATGAATATGAAATATATTAAATGTACCTCTTTGAAACAGTTTTACAGTATCATAAATTCAATATTAATACCATGCAGATTGAGGGTTTCCTCTCTTTTGGCAAAATGAAAGATCTCCCTGGTTTCCGAAATCAAATTTTCAACAAGCTCTGTGTCTTCCAGGATGTCTCACTAGCAGATGACAGCAGTAAAGCAAAAATAGTTTTCTGAAGGCAATTATTTTTAAAAACTCATTGTCACAAAACCTACTGCCATGCATGCATCTTTCAAGGATACTAGAAGGTCATCTTGATAAAGGTGGAAAAGAAATGCTAGCACACTTGGAGTTGTAAATAGGGCCTGATCAAGTATTCTAAGGAAGAAGCACTAAAATAAGAAGGGAGAAATGATGAGATGAAGTGACATGACAGAGCATATTAGATTGTGAATATGGTTCCCCCAAAATGGAGTGGTCTGTTACCTTTACCTGCATTTCCTTTGTTTTTATAGCATATATCAAATTCAGGAAAGGCTTTTCTCCCCCTGGTTTGATTTTATAAATGTTGTTCTCACCAGTTGTTTGCATTGGAATACAAATGCCAAAAGAGTCTTTTCCCTCCCTCCCAGCAAACCATTTCTGCTCTGCCAACTGGAATGATAATCATTCTTTTATGTGATTTTCATAATCAGGTTATGCTTCATCTTTAATTCTCATTTACTATGTAATTGTCAGAGAATAAGCCTAAGATAAAGATCAAGATTATTTATTTGCTATTAAACACTCATGCCAATGTAATGTCTCCTAAACTGAATATATAATTTATAATTTGTAGAGAAATGTCAGTTACAGTACTTGATTTTGATTCCGTATGAGCCACTATATAATAAAACACTGTGCACTAACTCCATCTACAGGTCATCACAATAGTAACACTTCATATAATTTTTCAAAAGCAGTGAGGAACCTTTTACTCCTCAGATTAAGAGTATCTGACAATAATGCATTTCCTGTTCATCTGGCAGTCATTATTCACCATGCACAATAACAAACATTAAAAATGGACAACTTCTCAATTGAAAAAAATCCTCCTAAATCCTTACATTTCCAGACTATTCCATCTCTTTGCCTTAACTTGTAAGGGTTTACTTTTCGTTACATTATGGAGAATCTTAGATATTTACTTTGGCCACAGGAATAGATTATACTAGAAATATAAAAGCAGATAAAGGAGAATCTGAAATACTTGGTCATTTATATCTCTGCTATTATAATGTATCTATAAACTTGATGGGATCATTAACTAATATTTTGAATATAGTTAATCACATTATTACATTTTTCTCATAACTTGTCTCCACAGTAAACTTAAATAGAGAAGTTCAGTTTTATCTACCGTTCTTAAATGTGTCTTGTATACTCTACTTCTATTAGTTATAAGTAATAGTTTCAAAGCAAAATGCACATGCATTTATAAAAACATATAACATTCAAATTAAAAATATTATTCTAAAGTTTCTACTTGCACATAGTCAGAAGTTACTCTATGATCTTTGCAACTAGTTAGAAATTTTCTTGTTGGAAAACCAACTTACATAGTATGCAGATATTAATTGGGGTAACTTTTTTATGAATTAGGAAACTGCATGTTTTGTTCAGTTACAACTGAGCAGTGAAAAGTTCAATTTAAGAATTAAATGGTGAATTAACACATTCCTTACCAAAAGCGTGTTAAGTGTATTCTAACTAACATGCAAATAAGATGATTATTTTTTCATACTGTTCTACTTTATTAGCGGGAATTTTATTGCAGTTAAGTTTTTTTAATCCCCTTAGTCATGAATTTATCCAAGGTTAATTTTCTTCACTCTGAAAGAATAAATGAAAAGTTACAGAAATTCTCATGCAGATTTAAAATAAAGGGTCCCCACCTTCTTCCAGTCAGTGTGGTCAGAAAGAGGGTCCAGGCCCAAAGGTAATCAGAGAGACCCGGACTTTTCTTCATTGCGGGCTTGTGCAGCTGAAAAGTAGAACAAGTAGAGATCAATGTCTCTTGCAAGAAACATCAGGTTATAACCACTAGGGCTGACTGAGGCAGTTCAGATAAATGCTTTGAAGTCAGGAAATGACCTCACTGGGATATGACACCTCATTGGAAGCAATGGAAACCTGGACCATCCATTCTCCACTTTCCCTTCCATTTCTCCATTCAGAAATATCAGTGTCTTAATTTCTCCTGTAAAAGAATACAAGTTGAAATGCTCTCAGGTGATAAGATTGCTCAACATACAATTGTGAGTTGTTTTTTTCTCTAGGCTTTATATTTCCAGTATAGTTTGAATTACTGTCCTCTTGTTTATCATCTGATAAATTTGACCTTTCTGATTTGAGTTCCCACAACTGCACTGTGCATTAAATATCTTCAGCTGGTGTCTACAATGGAGAGAGCCTGTTCGGGGGCTGTGATGGGGTAGGTTATTATGCTTTGATAACTGAATTCATCTTGGGGTTCTGGATACACCTTGATTTCAGAAGCAACTGCTATTTATCTTAAAAAAAAAAAATCATGAGATGTGCTATTGAATCCTGAAGTCGTGCTTGTAATTCTCTGCCTGTGATTGCCTTGTTAAATATGCTCACTAATGCTTCTGTGGGGCTAAAGGACACACTTTATAGTCAGTCCATGTGCTGGTCTCTCACACACAAACCACACTCACATAAATGCACACAAACATGCCTACACATATCTTTTAAGCCCTCTTGGATTCTGCTGGATTGCTGCTAGAAAATGTTTCATCTCAAACAGATGGAAACTGGAGTGCTTTGCTTTGCATGAATAAGGGAATCTTTTTTCCCTCTTAGGTAAAGTGCAATCAATCACCGTCTGGTTGTTGAATTTAGACTTAGGTAGTGGGATGCTGGAGGGATGGAGGAGTCTGGAAAGCTTAGAGAATTTTTAAAATTATCTATTTGTGCAGTTAGTTTTTAAAAATAAGTACACTACCTGGAGAAGGAGAAGATATGGTAACACTTTATTTGAATGTGCTATAATTGATTCCAGTTATGAGAATATTCAAGGTAAAATTTGTTAGCACTTCCCTGAATCCCTCAGTGATTAATGGACTGCAAGTCTTTTAAAGCATATTTTTCATGAGACATTCTATAGTTTAATGTGGTATGCCTTTAAATACATATACACAAATGCTTTCCGCACTCTCTGGAATCATTTATATCAGTAAAAATCATTCCAAATGGCAATGTAAGCAATGAAACATAATTAAGGTGCTTACAGTGGACAGTCTAGATCTAGAGATAAGAACTGTGAGATTCACAGTTTTTCCCTAAATTAGTGACTGCTTTTAACATAGAAGAGTTGAATAGGACGAGGAATATTGGATAAATATCCTCATGTTAAAATATTGCATCTAAATTGCATAATTATATTAATCTTTTATTAATCTTCAACATCTGTTATGAAGGAAAAACAACTTCCCCTACCCTATTAATATTTGTTGATCTTTATAAAAAAAGGGTAATTCCCAAAGGAATAAATGAAACAAAACAAAACCCCAAAGCAAGATACCATTGCTTTCTGTCCTCCTCTGACATTTTAAAAAGAGGAAAACAAACCTATCATGGCACTTGAGTTGTTGAGTAAGAAAGTTTCTTGCAAATACAAACATAATAGTTTAAGAGAAACGCTAAGCTGTCTCGTAACCCTTTTCCACCTTCAACCTCACCTCATCAAACATACACTCCAAACACCCATATCCCATGCCACTCACATCAAATGAGAACTTGAGTTTTTTTTTCTTCGTGTTCAGAATGGGAGAGACCCCTACACCAGAGGGCATTTCAGCAGCGTCCACCGGAAAGGAGAAAAGAGGCTTTTTTTTTTTTTTTTTTTTTTTTTTTGCACCCAGAAGGAGAGTGCCTTCCCTAAGATATGCAACGTTGAGACAGGTTTTCTATACCAGCGTCTTAACTTTAGAGGATGCCCCCCACCCCCAACGCCCCTCCCCACTTCACCTCAGCTCCCTTTTGCCAAAAAAAAAAAAAAGAGAGACCAAAACAACATGTCACCACCCACCCCGCGGAATACATTCAAATCTGCCCCCCAAAGGAAGGAAAGAAAAGAAAGACGGAGAAAATAATAATAATGACGATAATGCTCCTAGACCGCTGCGGTTTTAACCCTGATAGAAAAACATTCGTTGTGTCTACCTGCTGTGGGATCAGGTTCTTGTCCTGTTCCCTTTCTCTTTTCCCTATTGCATTCTGGTCTCTCCAGCAAGGAAAAGGCACGTTCAAAGCCCTGCGTGCTGCGGTCCGAAGCCGCACTTACCTCGGGCCCCCTCTGGGCACAGGATCGCTCCAGACCCGGGAAAAGTCTGCGAGAGAAAATCGTGGAGAGCTGGGAGCCGGCGCGAGTCCGCGAGTCCGGGCGCGCCGGCAGCGGAGAGGCGTCCTCGCTCCGCCGCTCACTCACTCGGTCTGAGCGGGCTGAGCCATCATGGACTCTGCGTGCTCCTCTGCTGAAGATTTCACACCCGAATTTGCTTCCCAATATTCCAATCTGCAGCTATACAACAAAAGATTTTTCTTTACCAAGACAGTAGTAATACGTCCCAGGGCAAACCGGATGTGAAATAGGCGGTGACTTCATGCCAGAGAGATTTTATTTTAGAAAGGAAGGTGGTACCAGCCTCTGAATCTAGAGACCAATCCGCCCATTTTTTATTTGCAGCACAATTTAACTTGCACCGCTCTGGCCCTAATCCCCTTCTCTGAGCTGCAGACTCAAATCCTTCTACAATCTGCTGCAAGCTTTCCCTTTTTGGGGGGGAGTGGAGACGGGGGAGGGAAGAGTAGAAAGGGTTAGAGGCACAGGGACCATCCTCAGAATCTCTTCACACTTGCAATGTACGGACCCTCTATTAAAAATACAACCGATCAGTATAACTATTCCACCTTTGATCAAATATTTAACCACCGCATGCATGTGAATGGATGCAAGCTATGAGAGGGAGGCGCAGGGTTCCACATGTGGAAAGCGCACTCTCCTCTCGCCTGTCTCGCTCACACGCACTCACACGCGTCTGAGTCCTTGTGTCTTGCAGAGTCACGAATGATGAGGGCTAGGAGGGAAGAGCTCTGGCCGGTGGGAACTTGGCCACAGGCGTGAGAGTCTTTGCACTTGCACGGGTTATCAGCGCTTTCCACCTCTCCTCAGTCTGCAGTTTAGAGGACAGCAAGAACGCGCTCTGGAACCGGGTTTTTTAAGCCTTGGAGGAAACTGTTTATGTCATGATCGAGAAAAGATAACCTCCTTTAAATATGAATTATGCTGGCTTCCTAGGACCAGGAGTATTTAACTTTAAATAATTCACCCAAATAATTTCTAGGCAAGCGTCGTATCTCTGTTTCCGGATTCATTTCCTTGCCTTGTAACTCCATCATTCTCTGGATTAGAAAA
Source organism: Dama dama (assembly GCF_033118175.1). Classification (NCBI taxonomy): domain Eukaryota; kingdom Metazoa; phylum Chordata; class Mammalia; order Artiodactyla; family Cervidae; genus Dama; species Dama dama. The sequence goes on along the minus strand of NC_083689.1, from coordinate 75,330,982 downwards.
ATGAGAGAGGGGGGACGAGAGATGAACAGAAAGATTTTTAGAAGTCAGGTCAAACAGAGCCTGCTTTTACTTTTTTTTTTCCCCCTTTTCTCTTTCCTCTTCTATTACCCTCCGTGGTGGCTCTCCACCCACAAATAATTATACACTGAAGGGAAGGAGGGTGTGTTTCAACATCAGTCTAACTACATTTCCGAGGAATCAGGGACGACTTGTAGTTCTCTCGGATTTTGTGAATGGGTGTTTGTAGCAGAGAGGAGGTGGGTGCTGTGTTTCTGGAAGCATTTACTGAAATGACCTGATGCTGTGGGAATTGTCCCTTCAGCACTTTCTTTCCCCTGGACTAGGTAGCAGGTGCTGAAAAGAAAAGATGGGACTCCTCTATGCAAAGCTTCTGGTGAACAAGGTGTGAACTTTGGTGAGCTTCCTAGCCATTTTCCCAGGAGGATTTCTAGCAGAGGAGACATTTCTGATATGGTTGTATCTCTGGTAAGGGAAGAGAAAAATCTACATGGCCCGTTTATACCACTTATGCGTTTTTGATTCTACAAGTGTTCCTTGACTCTGCTTGCAACGCAATCAGCTTATATGATTGAAACTTAAAACAGGTGATTGAAATAATAAGAAATATGTAATTGAAGATCACATTCAGAGTTGAGCTTGTGGTTTCTTCTGAGTTTTGAAGGACAAGTGTCATTGGGAAGTTATTTTAGAAATGAATCTTCAAGGAAGGGAGATTTGAAGATTATTTCATAATACCTTTGTTTCTGGGCAGTAATTGCTTACTCTGTTCGACACAACAAATGTAATGTATTCTTAACGACAGCCACTGAAGGAGCATCAAGAGTTTTCCTATGTGACATTATCCAATTTTTATTGATGTGCTTATCCATTAATTTACTTATTTATTAAGCAGTTCTGAGAATAAAATTCACTTTAGTAAGGTTTTGAAACCCCAGGTTAACAATTAGAAAGCACTATTTTCTTACCTGACAATATAAAATCCAATTCAATAGTTCTGTTTTGACTTAAGAGACTGATACTCCTAGATATGACACAATTTAGACTTTTTTCCCGCCTTTGGCTTTATAGTCACAACTCCTTTTACTTCTCTTTACAAATTGAGAATGACTTTATAACTAATGACATACAACCAAATCACTCTGCTGATTGTTTTTTTGAGCATAAACACTGAACTTTATCATTTGAGCAATGATCTCTGAAAACAGTGCCAATCACATCTTACTTGAGAATAAAAGTGTTATGTGACTCCCCAGCAAGATACAACTGCACATTTCCATAACTTTCAAAATAAATGAATATTTATGAATAATTATCAAATTTATCTGAAAACTGTGGTAAAAATATGAAAATGGAAATACCCATATGATGATTCTCTATTTGAGATACAATATCCACAAGATAGGTTTTGCTAGATGATGTATATGTAATTTCTTTTGGGACATGTATGTTTTTAATGAATAAATTGTGGATATTTAAAATATTGATAGTTTGACTATTTCAAAAAAAGCAATTGTAATTCTAAATTATGAATGTGGTTATTATTTTCCATCTAAGTTATCATTAACAGGTGCACATAAAACCAGGGAATAAACCATAAGAAATTAATGGCAAAGCAGTCATTATTTTATATGGTCTTGTTACATTGACTCTTTTAGATAGGTGTTGACATTTTAGTTTTTTTCTTTTACCTAGGGGGGGAAAACCCTTTAAAGTGAGTGTGCCTCTGATTGAATTAAGTTCTTGAAATCACAATAACCATGACGTTTAATATTCTTAAAATATTTACTTATTGCCAAATAATGTGCTAATCAATTTGCATAAATCATTCCATTTACTTCTCAGATCTGTGAGAGATAGTCGTGTATCCCTCTTTTACAAATCATTCAATAAATTATGGATTAGAGAGAGTAAGAGATTTGCCCAAGGTCACACAGCTAGTGAATGTTTGTGCTAGAATGCAAACTCAGATCTTCCAACTTCAAAGCTTATCCTCTTAACCAGATCTCTACATTACTTTATTTCCTTAAGATGTGGTTGTGAGTTCATGTTTAGATCTGTTTTATTTTTATGTCTATGTTTGACCATCTTCATAGCAGTCACATAAAACCTACCTCTGAGCATTTAAAAAACGTGTTAATTTGTGATGAGCTTCTTTCTTTTGATGGTATAATACATCCAATTGCACCATGGTGTCAAACTGACTTTAGTAGTTAGAAGTTTTCTGCTATTTTCCTTCTGTCTCATGAAGCTAGTTGTGAAATCCCCTTGAAACAGTCACTAGTTCTGGGCAGAAGGGACTTGAGGTCAAACTTAGGACCAGAGATCCTGGGGAGGTCTAATAGCTCTATTTCCAGTGTTGCAGTCTGGTACATTTTGCTTTTTCTGTCAATTTTAAATGGCAGGAAGCCCTGACCTAATTGAAGAAGTGTACTGATTCTTTTCAACAGAAATGTTTTCACTTTATCCAACTAAATGTGAACCAAATGAGAAAAATAATATCGAGCTTGTTCTCATTAATTTAGGGTGGCTTTTCATCATTTACAAAATAATTTTGGGTGAGAGAGAAGAGGTAAGTAAAATGATAAAATATCAAATAAGCTTCAGCTGAGATCTTGGATAAAGTGTTGGTTGCTCAGTCGTGTCCAGCTCTGCAGTCCTATGGATGGGTAGCCAGCCAGGTTTCTCTGTTCACGGAATTCTCCAGGCAAGAATACTAGAGTGGGTTGCCATTCCCTTTTCCAGAGAATCTTCCTGACCCAGAGATCAAACCCAGGTCTCCCACATTGCAGGCAGATTCTTTACCATCTGAGCAACCAAGGAAGCCCAGAGGATAAAGTGGTCTTTTAAAATGTATTTGAATGGCTCAAATATATACATTGGAAATATATTTTAATGTTAATATTTTAATGGCCATCTGTCTATAACAAGAAATGTACAGGTGGCAGTTAGGATTTCATCCTCATTTATATATATCCAAATATATATAATTTATAATATTTGGATATTTATATGGAATCATTTCACTCACTAAACTTGCTCCCCACTTTCTAATTTTGCTGTATATAATACTGACTGTCTTGTTAATGAACTACATACATGTCCAGAGGGGTAGTCCTTCTGCTATAATTGATATTGAACTAATAGTTCAGTTCAGAAAAAGAAAAGAACTGTACTTTAAGGTAATAAAGTAATTCTGTACCTTAAGCTAGACATCTTTGTCATCATGTTAGTTAGACAATTTTTCCCAGGCCTGAAGGCTAGTTTGACATCTCAGCATTGGTAAGTACAGTAAAAAGAAAACCAAAATTTTCTCATACTTAAGTCATAAATGTTTGACATTCTAAAGGCACGTAGAGATTGTTTGCTCCAACCACTCAGACAAATAAAAAAGATTAGGTAATTTTTCCAGTGATTTTTGCAGGTTAGCATGGCGCAGAAGCCACGTGGGGCTTCCCAGGTGGTGCTAGTGATAAAGAACCGCCTGTCATTGCAGGAGACAAGAGAGACCTGGGTTCAATCCCTGGGTTGGGAAGATCCCCTGGAGGAGGGCAAGGCAACCCACTCCAGTGTTCTTGCCTGGAGAATCCCATGGACACAGGGGCCCGGCAGGCTACAGTCCATGGGGTCGCAAAGAGTCTGACACAGCTGAAGCGACTTAGCACACAACACATGGCAGAATGATTGCTCATATATGGATACAGCTCTTTAGTCACTGACACCTAATAGACTTGTGGCCATTGGTATTTACTCAAGTTTTCTGAACCTCATTTTCTGAAGTTTTAAAATGAGTTACTATTATCTCATTAGCTGGTTGTGCCATAATATGGGAAAACAAATGCAAAATACATAGTCATCTTGTATAACACTGTATATATCCAGTGAATTTGTTTCCTTCTCTTTTATCTTAACACAAATTCATTATTTATCAAACATTTTAGTGCATTATCTTCAGCATGTTCATATAATTCACAATACTGATCATTTTATCCACATTTTCCATAAGCTTTAACTGAACCAGAAAATTCTCAGTTATCAGACAAGGTACCATGACAGGGAAGCTCACATACCACCTTAAATCCTCAGCCCGTATTCTAAGGTATTCTGAGGGAAAAAAAAAAGTTTTTTTCCTTACACCTGCCTTAGGTGTAGAGTACTTTACATACAATCCAAACCATACTTCTCTATTTGGTTGTTCTTTATATTTTCTAGGGTTAGTCCCTCAGTTGTGCCCAACTCATTTTGACCCCATGGATAGACCCTGCCAGGCTCCTCTGTCCAAGGAACTCTCTGTTGAAAACTTTTAACTTCCTGCTCCCTGCATCCATTCCCCTCCTGAGTTCTTTGATCATCTTGACCATCATTACTCTGACCTCTTTCTCTAGTACATTGCCTGTCTCCACCTCACTTAGTTCTTCTTGGGTTTTATCTTATCTCTTTGTCTAGAACATGTTCCCCAGCCACAACTTTTATCTAAGTTGCTTTTTGTATTTTTATGTCTGTTTTATAGGTTAATTACGAATCTCCGACCTTGGAGAAGTGGCTCTCTGCAGGAGGCATTTTATGCATCCCAGCGGTGCACTCCCCTCTCATCACCCAAACTGTATGCGTCTGGGTGTTAGGGTAGGCAGAGTTGGTCCCAAGTCTGGTTGGTTGCCAGGCCCTACCATGTGCGGATGCTGCTGGCTGTGGTTTAGTGGAGTCTGGTCACAAGGTGGCTGGGTGAGGAACCCTAGGGGGCCCCAGGGGCTAGTGCCTGCTCACTGGTGAGCAGACTCGGGGTCCCAAAGACTCTGGGCTGCTGCCCACCCACTGGCAGGGGAAGCCAGGTCCTGGGGTTAGTGCAAGACCACAGGTAGCAGACTGTTTCCTGGACTCTGGCTGCAGATCAGGGAGCCCAGAACCCTTTTTGGATTGTTCCTTGGGTCAGAGTGGGGAAGATGGGATGCAGATAGGGGGAGAATATTTGTTGATACAGTTGAGTAAAGGGTGTGTGGGGGGTCCCAAAGCTTGGGTTGACCTGCTAGTGGGCATGGTCAGGGCCCAGCGGGTCCCAGGTTAGAGTCTGACCTGCGTGGTAGATCCTAATTTTCTTGCTTCTGATGCCTGTCCTTGGTGGGTGGAGCTGGAGCTTGGCCCACAGGCGGAGCCCTCACATGTCTAGGGGCGTGCCTGCTGGTAGGTGGGGCTGTGTTTGGCCCCTTCAGTTGTTTGGCGTGAGTCCCAGCACCAACACGTGTTCCGTAGCCTGCTGGGCAGGACCAGGTCTGGTGGTGATGCTAATAAGTCAATATGGCCACCGCCGCTTTCCCGTAATTGAATGTCCCCAGGGTGAGTTACCGGAGGAGGCAATGATACCTAACTCCAGTACTCTTGCCTGGAAAATCCCATGGACGGAGGAGCCCGGTAGGCTGCAGTCCATGGGGTCGCGAAGAGTCGGACATGACTGAGCGACTTCACTTTCTCTTTTCACTTTCATGCATTGGAGAAGGAAATGGCAACCCACTCCAGTGTTCTTGCCTGGAGAATCCCAGGGATGGGGGAGCCTGGTGGGCTGCCATCTGTGGGGTCACACGGAGTCGGACACGACTGAAGCGACTTAGCAGCAGCAGCAGCAGGGTGAGTGGCAGACTCTGGCCTCTCCAGGAGACTCTGCAAGACCAGCAGGTAAGTCTGGCCCAGGTCAGTTCAGTTCAGTTCGGTCACTCAGGCCTGTGGGACTCTTTGCGACCCCATGGACTGCAGCACGCCAGGCCTCTCTGTCCATCACCAACTCCCCGAGTTTACTCAGACTCATGTCCATTGAGTCGGTGATGCCATCCAACCATCTCTTCTTCCTCATTCCCTTCTCCTCCTACCTTTAATCTTTCTCAGCATCAAGGTCTTTTCAAATGAGTCAGATCTTGGCATGAGGTGGCCAAAGTATTGGAGTTTCAGCTTCAACATCAGTCCTTCCAATGAACGGTCAGGACTGATCTCCTTTAGGATGGACTGGTTGGATCTCCTTGCAGTCCAAGGGACTCTCAAGAGTCTTCTGCAACACCACAATTCAAAAGCATCAATTCTTCGGTGCTCAGCTTTCTCTATGGTCCAACTCTCACATCCATACATTACTGGAAAAACCATAGCCTTGACTAAATGGACCTTTGTTGGCAAAGTAATGTCTCTGCTTTTTAATATGCTGTCTAGGTTGGTCATAACTTTCCTTCCAAGGAGTCTGGCCCAGGTACCTATCAAATGACTGCTTTTGCCGTGGTATTTTGTGTTCCCTGCTAAAAGTGAAGTCTCTGTTTCCCTCAGTCCTGTGAGGCTCTGATAGTTAAGCTCAGCTGGCCTTCAAAGCCAAATGCTCTGGGGGATTATCTTCTTGGTGCTGGACCCCTGGGCTGGGGAGCCTAACATGGGGCTCAGAACTCTCACTCCTGAGCGGGGAACCTCTGTGGTAGAATTATTCTTCAGTGTGTATGTCACCCACCTAGTATGGCGATGGGATTTGATCACATTGTGCATCCACTCCTCCTACTGTCTCGTTGTGGTTCTTCTTTTATGTTGGAAAAAGTTTTCTTCCGTGGGTTCCAGTCTTTTCCGTTGATGGTTGTTCTCAGTATAGTTGTGATTTTGGTATGCTCCTGAGAAGAAGCGAGCTCAAATCTTCTCGCATCATCCTGTCTGCTCTTCCCCCAAACCAGAAAGATTTAAAGAGAATATGTCCCAAGAGAGGACCCATCAGATACATTATAAGCACAGCTACTATAGTCAGCAGTAGTTTTCCCCAAAGCTACAGTTTATGTTATTTTTCCATAAGATTTAAGAAGGACCCAAGCAATAACCATCAGGAATAAAATCCACATGTGAGAGCCAGACTCTCCTTAATAGTCACATAAGTAGGACACTATCCAGTTTTCATCTGTGGCAGTTTTCAGTTATGAGCAACTCATGTGTAACCTAGATTAACCCATTTTCTTTCAAAGTCTTTTCTTTGCACAGATGTCAACCCCATCAACCCAAGCAGAAAACTGCGGTTTTATTCAGAGTTAAGAGGAATTATAATATGCTGATAGTTGAAAGAAATTGTTTTCAAATGTCACATAAAATGTCAATGATTTCTAAAACTTTGAACAAGGGTTTTGGACTCTATGGATTCCGTTTGCAAATTGAAGAGTAAGGTGTAAGCCAGGAGGGAGGTAAGAAAACACACATAGTTAAAATGCTGTCGCAGCCCTAGAACAGATGTTTTAAAATGCTATATTCTATATGACTTGATTCAGGAAACATATATTCTCTATTTTTATGGCAAAATGAAGACATTCAGGATGTGTATGTGCTCCCATCAGTAAAGCTTTAATATGTGCGTGTGTATGTATGGTCTCTGTGTAAAGTCCTTTAAACCATTAGTAGGTTTATTTACCTCTATTTTTCTTTGTTAAGATAAACATAATGAATAGATATTCAATCAGTATCATTTATTAAGTATCTGACATGCAACATGGAAAAATAAAAATCTCAGTCAGGAATCAGTTTACAGGGTTTATTTATCAGAAATAATAAAAAACATTAGGCATGTTTGTACCAAGAAACCACATTTATTATAGTATATGCAGAGTCTTCTGGCATGATTAGGATATGCCTAGTTTACATTATTTTAATATTTTAATATGGTCTCATTATACTGCTTGGGCACCTGAGTCTACATATTTGTTTGAAATTGTAAAACACAAAAAGTGACGTGAACATTAAAGCAGCATTTTAAAAATCATTCATTGTGCCCTGAATGGCTGTAGGATTTGTGGAAAGGATATGAAACGGAAGGATTTACTAGAACAAAGATCAAGAATTAAGACACTAATGCCCCATCTGTTCAATAGCTCCCAATTCTTGATGTTTACAATTATTGTGTTCAGTGCAATGAAATGAAAATGACTTTGTGGATGTGGATGCATTTTTATTAGGTTGTTCATAAATATATCCAAATGTAACTAACGTCCTTTGTGTTAAATGTAGAAAAAAGAACTAATGGATTTTTAAACTATCATTTACAACTAAAGAATCTTATCCTAACACATTTCCATTTTGCTTATAATAATGTTCATCAAGATTTTTCTCAGAGAATATTTCAAAACCTCCATTATATTTATAATATAATATATATTCAATTATATATATGTATATATATGAACTTGTGCAGGAGTAGAGAAGAGCTAAAGAGTTTTAAAGGTGGATGATAATCACTCTTGAGTAATTGTATTTATGAAACAAAAAAACCCATGCAAACTTCATAAATGTAGGCTATTCACTATGAGAACTGGAGATCTGGCCCAGAAAGCATTTCTCTTAATGAGTAAAAGGATACAATGTATAGTCTGATACCAAGTTAACAAAAAAAAATCAAGATGACAAATAAAGATATATTTATTTGTCCTACATTTTAACTGGTTATAAAGATGACAGCTCCTAATTGCCTTTGAAAGATGTAAAGTGTGATTTTGAAAGCAGTTGAGTGGGCTTACTGTTTGTCACTACACGTACTCAATGTTAGAATTTCAACAGAAAGTAGACCATTCATAAATTTCATTTAGGGAGATGAGAGAATGATCTCCAAAATACTATTCCCTGCCCTCATAAAGGAGATTATCTCCTATTTAATGACTGTAATATACCAAACACTGTACTAGTTTCTCCCTCCTTGACATGAACTTTGCAATTACATTCTTATAATTATGCTGTTTACAGATAGAGAACCTAGGTTCAAAAAGAATAAGGGACTTCCTCAAAGACACATGGGGTATAAATCAGAACTTGGATTTGACCACAGGCATAGATTTTGTGGCTTCCAAAAATTCATGATTATTAAGCAGTGAAGGTAGTTCCCTTCCATGTAATCTGGGAGTAGAAATGGCATGAGAGGCTGATGAAAATATTTCTGATCACAAATGTTTGTGACAGTGAAATATAAAATACATTTTTTAATGTTTGATATAAGGAAGAAGAACTTCTCTGGTGGTTCAGTGGAAAAGAATCTGCCTGCTAATGCAGGAGATGTGGGTTCAATCACTGTGTCGGGAAGATCCCCTGGAGAAGGAAATGGCAACTCATTATTCTTGCCTGAGAAATCCCATGGACAGAAGAGCCTGGAGGGCTATAGTCCATGAGGTTACAAAGAGTCAGACACAACTTAGTGACTAAACAACAACAAATAGAGAATGAGAATAACCTGTTTAAGAATGTAGAATTTAGAGTTAGACACTTTCTTTCTCACTAAGTGACTTACTGTTTGGTCACCTGGCTTCTCTAAACTTAAGTTTCTTTATTTGTATTGTATTAGATGATTAATAACTTTATTTTACATGGAATATCCATGGTATACCTATAAAATATTTTCAAGAATCGGCAGTTATAGTTAACACAATCTTTATAGTGTAATAATTTGCGATAATATATGACTTTTCCAATAACTTAGCTTTTCAAATATTGAAATTAAGGTTTTACACTTATCCACCAATTAAGCTGAAACTTTGCAGTTGAACCAACACAGTCACATTTTGTCAAATACCAGGTTGACCAGTTGGGCTTTTGCATTATATAGTTTGAACTTATAGCAAGAAAATATTGGTCTTTGCAGGGAAAGCAAATTCATTATTTCAGAAAAATTTGACTCAGCAGGTGGTAGCACAAAAGACATAAAATGCTTAAGGCTGAAGCATCTGCAAGACTCAACTATAACCCCACAACAGAAGATAAAAAGTTCTTCTTCCTTCAACTTCTTCTGTTTAACTATTTCACCAATAAGACAACTCACATTGAGTGAAAATATAAGATAGTTTAATATTGAAAATAGAAAAAATGGAATGTAAAATAAATGACGTGAAAACAAAGGGATAAATAAGAAGTTCAGGAAAATTATCTACTCTTGCTATGTTTTACTCTTTTCTGATAATTGGTATAGTTGTTGCTGAAGTAGGAAGCAGTCCAAAAATTCTAGAAAGCAACATTGAAAGACAAGCGATTTATTATTGATTTGGCAACTTCTGGAATTGAAGATAAATCAAAGAAAGCTTTGCTAGACAAATAAGGTATCAGGGAAACTCTGATGAGATCCATTTTATGCCATGCTTTTCCTGTTTTTAATGTGTTGGGGAATCTTTCAGAAGGGCAGTTTAGCAGGGAAGTTCCTTGATGAACCAAGTGAATTATATCAATGTTCAGAAATTCAAATTAAATACAAATATCAACTACTATCAATTGAAAATTGCAAAACAAAACATTTATTCAATAGATAAATTCAAATTTAAAAGATGCTTATATTTCTTTTAAAGATCCAAGTGGAATGCATCCAGAACTTAGAAACAGTGTCTGAAAAGCAAGTTATCTAGACTGATGTTCTGTTCTTACCCTTCGTTATTAGTTTGGTGAACCATGTTAAAATACTGTAGTTACTCTTTAGGTGACCTTGAGAGACTCCATACCTCTAGGAAAACTAGCTATTTCAGGGATTGAACTGTCCTAAGTTAGTCTGACAGCCATATGTTTAAATCATGATTTCAGTGCCTGGAGAAATTTTTGTCAGGCTCGCAAGCAAGTCCGCGAATTCAGGAGAACTGCCCTGTGGCTTTGGAAGAACATGGTTGGGGAAGGTCAGTCAAGGTCTGGAAAGCCTTTGTCAAAGGCTTAAGGAGGACACAAATACAAGCCCTGCTGTCAAACAGAGCAGCCGCTATTGCCCACATACATGCTCATGGGAGACCCCATAAATTATGAAAAAAAAATCCATTACAAACTGTGGCCTCCATCCCCTGCATTTCCCAAAATCAAGGTGTAATTTGGTTCGGAGCAATATATAAGAACAAAGGAAAATTAAAAAAAAATTAAAATAGAAGGTAGATTAATACCACCTTCCTTGAGAAGAGCTTGTGAGGCACCAGGAAAATGTGAGAGGGAAAAAATCCAAACATTTTAGGGCTAAATTAGTTTAAACCTTATAGTAACCCATCTACTATAATGTAGGGATACAGGTAGAGCAAGTGTTTGTAAAATTTGAAATTGTAGTCCCAAATTTTCTTGTCATTCTTTTCCTTTCAAATATCATTCTTACTCTAAAGTTGCTAACATCCCTTCTTTTTTGAAACATTGATTAAGAAATAAAGATAAATATAGTCTTCAGAGCTCAACACATTAAATGTATGGAAAAATAAACTTTTATTTAAAAATCTAAAAAAATGATGCCTGGACAATATTAAGTAGTTACTTGTTCATATCGCTTTTATTTGAAGAACCCTCAGTAACCACCTTTATCATAATTTCTATTTGGTTTTCAAATTCATATTCAAATTGAAGATTTATTTAAACAGCATAGTACTCTATTGAAGGGCACACCTGCTTAGAACTACTAGTTTCGCTTTCTCATTCACATTTGCAGAATTCATATCTATGTGTATGTTACTGCCTGGAGTTCCCAAAATTTATTTTATTCAAAATCTTTACATATGTACTAAATAATTAGTCAGGTTATCCTTAGAACTGGTAAAATCAATTCACAAGTCCTCGATAAGGAGTATATGTGAACAAAATTATCAAGAATACTTTAGGGGAAAGAAGGTCTAGGCATAGACACGGTTCTACCAGCTAGAAAAATGCATATGAAAAAGTATAGTAAATAAACTCAAGATTTCTGGCCCCGAACTATCTATATAGCTATTTAAAAAAATATTGAAAAGCCCAGAAACATTCATGAACATATGATAAATTTTATATGAAAAAGTAGTATTCCAAATCTGTGAAGTAATTTATTATTTAATACTTTTGGCAACATTATGAAGCATACATTAAAGTCAAACAGAAACTTTTAATTTGATTTGCATTTCCAACTGTAAATAAAAATGGATTCTTATTGAAGGAAGAAATTTACAAAAATCCTATAGGTCAGTTAAATAAATAATAAAAGACAACTCACAGAAATGAGTACAGAAGATGAAATGTTATATCAGTAAGATAATTCTACTAATAGAAATATAAGAGCAGGTATCTAACTACAGTTGTGATCAAGAAAATACAGACTAAAACAAGATAATGTCATGGTTATCAGATTGATACAAATATTTTAAAGACTTTAATGTTCTGATTTAATGTTCATCTGAAAAGTTGCTGGTAATAAAAGCAATGTTAGTATATATCAAATGACAAATACATATATACAAAATTTCTATCAGTAATACTATTTCTAGGAATGCATTCTTTAGATATTTTAGTACAAGAGGGAAGGTGTGCATATAGATGGAGGTTTAATGTAGAATCATTAGTAAATACCTCTGAAATTAGAAGCATAAAAGTTCAAATATAGGGGAATGGTTGAATAAATTTTGATATATTCACATCATGAAATTGTATGCAATGTTTAAAAATAAAACTAAGTAAATCTTTATTCATTGACACAAAAAAATGCTTGCAATGTATTGCTGAATCAAAAAGCAAATGTAAATAGTATGATTTCTGTTTTGCAAAATACATATAAAAAACAAGGCAAAATATAGGTCTGAAATGGTGCACATTTCAGACAAATAAAACTATCTGTAGATATCACACCTTTTTAATTTGTCATTTCCACATAGTACAACTTTTAAATGTATATACGTATTTTGTAACAACTTTAATAAAACAATAACAGAAAGAAAAAGTAAAAGGTTGTGATATCAATTTCCTGATACAGAAGAAATCAATGACACCTGAATTCACTTAAAACCAGAGAAGTCTCTTACGTGTTTGCAGAGTCAAATTTGTATTATAATTATCACCCAGAAAAAGTTGTATTCTCAAAATTGCTGAGATTTCATTCACTTCTAGAAGTTGAAGAGGAAGTGGCAGTCTAGTGCTAGAAGCTCATCCTCACTTTCTCTGTTCTCCTAATTACATAGTCATCCAGGAGTAACACTTCCCGTCAGAAATAAGATAACTTAGTTCAGAATCTTAAGTTCTGCTTCAAATAATATGCTTATAGGTTTACTATAAACTCAGTAACAGATGATTGAAAAACAGAGGCTGTCAATCAACTGAACAGACATGGTTGAGTAGGAAAGACTGGCTGGGTGCATGCTATAAATACCAGAACAGTTTATAGTATCACCGGTGTGGAGACTTACAGCCCTTCCCCCATGTTTGGTTTGTTTGTTTCAGGCAGAATTTGTTTTGTGCTTGCTAGCTAGCCTAGGGAGCATGTTTAAGTTTGTTAGCATCACATTGATGGGGACCAGAGTTCTTTGCCTAGTTCTCTGTCTGCAGACGTTGGGACTCCACTAGCCCTGTAATTCTCATGGGCCGATTGTTAAATAAGTCCCTTTGTTTCCCTTTCTTGAAAAGATATGTAAGTTTAGTTCTGTGATTTTGCCAACAGGTATGTAAGTAAACAGCTCCAAATTCCTACCAAGCATGCTCTTTTCTCTCATATGGAAGGTTTTACTGTTATTTTTTTTTAATTTTTACATGGCCTCAACAAAGAGAGGCTGTTTTAAAACAAAGTTTAAAACTCTGCTTTAAAACAGAGTAAGTTTAAATGTCCCAAATGTCTTTTTTTTCCACTCCTAAAAAATGTACCATCATAAGTCCATTGCTTATGGAGATTTTAAAAAGTTAACCTCATGGTCAAGAGAAACGTCTAATTCTGCTTTGCATCTTTGTACAAAGAAAGAAAACAATTCTCCCTAATGAATATATGTTACACTTTGGGCATCTATTTTCTCTGGCTTGAAAGCATAGCTTTCTGTCTAAAGGATGAAAAGGTCAGGATTAATCCCTGATAAATATATCTGCAGGATTTTATTGCAACACTTCTAATTTTAACACTCTGATGATTACATTTTACTACTGCATCTTGGTAGATGAGAGTAGCATTTTCTTATTTCCAACCCAGCTTAAATAGATTTGCATTTCAAAAGAGTGAGTAAAAATCAGTGTGATAGTCAAGGTGGCACGGTTCAGGGAAGTAAGGCATACATCGGTCTCGAGGGCTTCCCAGACAGGCTTCCCTGATGGCTCAGAGGGTAAAGAATCTGCCTTCAATGCAGGAGACACAGGAGACATGGGTTTGATCCCTGGGTCAGGAAGATCCCCTGGAGAAGGAGATGGCAACTTGCTCCAGTGTTCTTGCCTGAGAAATCACATGGACAGAGGCGCCTGATGGGCTACAGTCCATGGGTTTGCAAAGAGTCGGACATGACTGAATGACTGAGCAGACTGGTTGCAAAGAGAAGGACTGTCCTTTTGCTTCTGAGATGAAGTGAGAGCGGAGGTTGGGGGGATGGGTCAGACGTCCAATCTCGGATGGGCACAGAGGTGGCAGAGGTTTTGTTCAAAGCAAATTCCATGAAGTATATATCCAGGTAGACGGACAGCAGAGCATTTTCACAGAAACAGGGGTCATGTCCTGGCTCAGCGAATTACTGAGCAGAGACAGATTACTTAACCTTCTGTGTCTCTGATTATTTGCCAGATAATTAGGAATAAGAGCTACTTCAAATTTTTCCTGTGAGGCCTAAATTAGGTAAATAAAGTTCTTAGCACAGTGCTTATACGCGCTAAGTCACTTCAGTCGTGTCCGACTCTTTGTGACCCTATGGACTGTAGCCTGTCAGGCTCCTCGGTCCTCGGGATTCTCCAGGCAAGAATACTGGAGTGGGTTGCTATTCCCTCCTCCAGGGGATCTTTCTGACCCAGGGATGGAACCTGAGTCTCCTGTATTGCAGGAAGATTCTTTATCATCTGAGTTACCAGGGAAGCCCAGTGCTTAGCACATGATAAATACTCAATAAACAATTTTTAATGTAACTGATATTATTTATAGCCTTATTATTATTATCACTACTCTTATAAATCTTTCTGAGACTCAGTCTCTCTACAGATTGAGATTAATATTTGTTCCTCACAGTGAGGTTCAGTTCAGTTCAGTTCGGTCGCTCAGTCGTGTCCGACTCTTTGCTACCCCATGGACCACAGCACAACAGGCCTCCCTGTCCATCACCAACTTCCAGAGTCTATTCAAACTCATCTCCATTGAGTCGGTGATGCCGTCCAACTGTCTCATCCTCTGTCGTCCCCTTCTCCTCCTGCCTTCAATCCAGCATAGACTCTTTTCAAATGAGTCAGCTCTTCGCTTCAGGTAGCCAAAGTATTGGAGTTTCAGCTTCAACGTCAGTCCTTCCAGTGAACACTCAGGACTGAAGTGAGGTTAGAACTCAATTATCTGAGGGAAATTTCACCATAGGTATCATTACTGGAGTTAGTGACACTGTAAGATTTTATTTCTTTTTTTGAGGAACACAGCTGTTGTCACCATCACTTGAGAATTTACAAAATAGGCATGCTAATGCTACACATCAAGCAACAGAGGTCTCCCTGGATGCACTGTGCAATTTAGGATTTAATGGATGAATTTAAGATTCCTAAAAGTGATGGCAATGTCTATCAGCATGGGCAGTCATTATAGGCTTTAAATAATCCTACCTTAAAGACTGTAGTCTAGTTATAAGTGTTTTGAAAGATTGAGATCATACAAACATTGAAGTTAGATCAATCAGAATGTACAATTACTTCTTCTCCTTGGCTCCATGAACCTCTGAACAGGTAAAAGGAAAAAATGTTAATGTTGCAGTTTGCAAATTGTATAATATAGTCTCTACACCCTTTTCTATTTCTTTTTGAATACTATGTCTCTTATTGCAACTATTAATCGAGAAAATTATTTTCCTGTATATCAGTCCATGTATCCCTTATGTATAAGGCAAAAGAACTTGCTGATTATTTTCAAAAACTTGACACTCAGATATTGGTGCCTAGGCTTCTACTGGACTAAAAACTTCCCTCCTCTAATCCAGTCCTTACAAATATAGACTGATTACATTGCAAACTATGACAGGCATATTTCCATCTCCAAAGTATTGGAGCCCTGCTGGTTAGGGATCTTCTGATTATTACGAATACCAACAATAGTAAATCATATAAGGGGATTTTCCTCAGTGCAATCATTCTTAAACTTCTCCTGCTGAGTTTAATATTTCCAAGTGCTTCTGTAGATAGCCAGCCTTCTGTTCTCACTGGAAAGCATTACTACTTCTTGTCTAATATCCCTAGAGAGATGTCGCTGAGAAACAGTGGCTGCCACTTCGAGTATTTAGGGGCCCGTATTCACAGGTTGGGGCAGGTAATTTTGGTTTGGGAACTGGAAAATGGCTTTCCTTACTCACTGATATTAGACTATAAGCTTCCTGAGAACCAGGAGCATTCAGAGTGGACAAATGGATTGAACACATCATAGAAGGTAGAAGAGCAAAAGAGACACTGGGGTGAAATGTGAGTAAGAATTAGAAGGACTTATTGGAAGATAGAAACATGCATTTTCTGGCATATCTACATATCTTATGAGCAGGAGACAGTCGTTGCTTTCTTCCAGATTATTTTTTCATAGATGTTTCTTTAGTAAACATCTGTATAAGAGAGTATGTCTCTTTAGAGCAAAAAGCAATTTTTCTTATAGCCTTGGAAGGTAGAGATAATGTTTCCATTTGGGACAAAGCTCAAGCATGCTTATTTCTCATAGTAAGACATGTGGGTCCCCTAAATTGGAGTCTCCTCTCCTATAATGCACCCCATGCAATTTGCAGATGTCACCTGGCCCTCTTCATGTCACCCTGTGAAAATTGGGGCATGGGACACTGATGCAAATGTGATGCTCATGCTGCATGACTCATGCTGCGTGCTTGGAATAATAAAGTCCTTTGTTCTTGACATGGGGATCTTATGTCTTTTACTAGCATTCTTGAAATGGCAGCAGAATAGAGTATTAGCTTACAAGTAAATAAACATTAGATACTTTATAGGTCTTGAGAGATTGTAGGAAAAAACATTTGCAGCATATAAAAGAAGTATAAAAAGATAAAAGGTCAAAAATATCCTGTGATTCCCTTCCTTCATATTTAGTAAAGGTTTGTGCTGTGCTGTCTAAATGACTTCACTTGTGTTCAACTCTTTGATCCTGTGGACTGTAACCCACCAGGCTCCTCTGTCCATGGAGTTTTCCAGGCAAGAGTACTAGAGTGGGTTGCCATTTCCTCCCCTAAGGGATCTTCCTGACCCAGGGATTGAACCTGTGTCTCTTGCATCTCCTGAATTGGCAGGTGGGTTCTTTACCACTAGCACCACCTGGGAATCCCAATAAAGGTTTCCTTAGCATTAATTCATTGATTTAAGTATATATCAAGCACCTTCCAGATGGCAGGGATTATTCCAGATTCAAGGGATAGAGCACTAACTATGACCAACAGTTTCCTTCCTCTCTTGCTGCATGCCTACTGGTGAGCAAAGACAAATATAAAAAGGTGAATACATAGATTTTAAAATCTCAGATGGTTATAAATATTATGAAGCTCAATGAAAAGAATAATATCATTAGGAAAGCTTCTTTAAATAGGGTGGTCCGGAAAGGCCTGCCTGAAGTGACAGCATTTAAGATAAAGGTCTGTCATGTAGACTTTGGGGAGGGGGGAGAATATTCCAGGAAGACAGGGAAAAGGAGAGGGAGAGAAAGTGAAATGGAGGTGAAAAGAGAGGGGGAGAGAGAGAAGCCAAATGAGTAGAGACACTGAAGCTTGAAAAAGAGAAAGAAAAGCTGTGTGGCTGAAACATAATGAGTGAGAGGAAAAGGAAAACTGGCTGAATTTAGCCATTTGTGCAGGAGCCAGATCGTGTTGAAAATTATAGACTACAGTAGGCAATCAGATGGGATAGATGCTGTCTCTGTTCCTTTGTGAATTAAACTGGCTCACATTCCTCATTATTTTTAAAAAAGACACAAAGTCTATTAATGCTATGAGTCTTCTGAAAATAAAGAATACATTTGCACAATGGAAGGCAGGTGTATGGATTGCAAAGGAAAAAAAAAAATCCTTCACCTGAAAGTGTGTGGAGAACTGAATAAAGTATATTTGCAACTAGCTATTACTATTACTACTAGAATATTGATACTACTACAGCCACTAAAAATAACAATCTAAAGATGAGGAAAAGGATGAGGAGGGGTAGGGAAGGAATAAGAAGACAAGGAAGATAACAAATTATGGAGGAGTACATGTGCCAGGAACTATGCTCAATGCTTTACTGGCTTTTTTCTAAACCTCAAGATTATTCTGAAAAATGCTTTTATGCTCCTTTTAGAGACGGGAATTCAGGCTCAGAGAGGCAAAGCTCTTTTTGATGGAAAATTCAAAGATTTTCCATCCAGCCAATGCCTGAGCCAAGATTTGAACCTGGGAACTATCTGGCTTCAGAGCCAGGATCTTTGCAGAATATATAGCCTGTATTTTAATGCAGCATCTTTTATGCTGCAGATGTTTCTTCCCTTATAAAGCAGGCAGCTTTGTCATCATTTGATAGAGAATTGTAGTATCCCAAAGATTGGTAGGTTCAGTAACGGTACAAAATGACTGGTGGTTTTTATCTTCACTGTTTGAAAAGCCTGGCTCTAGACAGCAGCTGAAATACGGCACATAACATTTTCTCTTCCAGTGGATGCCATAGGAGACAACAGACTGTCTACACAATAAGATGGGTAGAAGCACCTGAATCAGTCTTCTAGCATAAAAATATAGCTGACCCATCTTTATTCTAGGTGCTTCTAGACTTTGGTCCCTTGGAAGAAAAATGACAGGTTTCTGGAAAAAATCTCTAAAGAGAAAGGATCATTACCATCCTAGAGAAAATGTTTCATAAATGTACAGAGCCAAAGGGAACACAAAAAAGTTATTTGAACTAAACATGCAGGTTTTGATCTAATAAAATAGTGGAATATCAGATCTTAGGGGATCTGAAATTCACGCCTGGGGTAACTAATAATTAATGACATGTTTTTACACTGGGAAAAATGTTTCAAAGAGATTGCCTAGACCATTGTTTCCAAAACTGTATTTCAAAGAATGCACGTTTCTAGCAATGCTCTTGTTTCATGAAATTAGGATTTCATAGTTTGAAACTCCTCTAGCAGAATTTATTTATCCATCTCTCTTCCTTCTTAGTAACAGAACACCAATTTAAAAAAAATTTTTTTATTTGGAGATGGAGTAGAACCAGGGTAATATATACATTATAACCAGGTGAATATATTTCCCAGTCTATATTTCACTGAGGAGGCCGATGAAATATAAATCTAATTTAGATTGTGTTATGAGAAAAGTTCTTTAGAGAGGGCTGTAGGTAAGATTGGAGTGGATCCATTTTGCCACTTTTCTGTTTTACTTTTCGGCTTGGTATTTATATATGATGGCTGGAGTTCCAGTAGTTCATGCTCTTTGGACACTGGGTTGTTTTTAGGGTAAAATCCCAGGAGTTGGCATGATAGCACTGCTCTGTGCCAGTCTCAGTCTGCTGATAACCCGTGTCCCGGGGGCGGGGCGGGGGGGGGGGGGGTGCGGGGCAGGCCCTTGTGGTTCTTACTGTGACTGGAAGTGTGGGAGAGGAAAAACTTCCCTCTACCCTTCTAGGTTCTTCTGGTTGGTCTAATAAATAATCGATGTGGGACAGCTTAACTGGAGTAAAGCAAACAAAAAAGTTTAATAGCATGTACCCATGGAAGAGACCCAGGAAAACTGAGTAATTCACCAAAATGTCCGAAGCCCTCACCTTAAACACCATCTACAGCAAAAGACCAAAGACAACACTGAGGGTGTTGGGTTGGGACTTCAGAAGGAAGGAAGGCGATTCACAAGGAGATGGGAAAACAAATGTTTTATAAACATATGTTTTCTGGGGACGCAGAGACAACAGGATACAGACAGGACACTGGTCTCCAGGCCCTGCCAAATTCCTTCTTCCACACCTAACCCACTAGTAGGTATCTTTGGTGATCGTTCCATTGTTGTTGTAGGGATTCCCTCGTGGCTCAGATGGTAAAGAATCTGCCAGCAATGAGGCAGACCCCAGTTCAATTCCTGGGTCAGAAAGATCCCCTGGAGAAGAGAATGGCTACCCACTCCATTATTCTTGCCTAGAAAATCCCATGAGTGGAGGAGCCTGTCAGGCTACAGTCCAGGGGATTGTGGAGTTGGATAGGACTGAGCGACTAACATCCTTTCTTTCCATTCTTGTTATAGGCCCTTTTAACTAATTTATTAGGTAGCTAAGAGTGAAATGAAAACAATTCCTGAGTCTTCTTTTACTTAAAAATAATCCTGCTGTCACGTTGGTTTGTAATTTTTTAAGTGTTTACCTCTTGGCTGTGCCACATGGCCTGTGGGATCTTAGCTTCCCCCTCAGGGATCAGACCTGAGCCAGAATCTTAACCACTGAACCACCAGCGAAGTCCTGGGGTGCAAAATTTTGATTCCACACACAGAACACCCTCAGCAATAACCATTAAGAGACTTTAGGGGAAAGAAAATGGGTATTTACAAGTCTTAGAAATTACAGACACATCTAGGGGCACACAGCAGGTCTTAAAGACAGACAGAGAGTATGCAACAGCCTGGAGTTCTGCTTTATTGCGGTCTAGGATGAGGGCCTATAGTTTCAAAGGTTCATTCTGTGTCAGTGAATTTAAACACAAGTGTGGAAATTTAAGCATACAAGGGGAAATCTTTGTGCCAAATACTCGGTTATTGAAATTAACCAAGGTTTCTCAAACAAAGTAGGTGGGGCATGGCCTGACTCTTTAACTGGTCCTGTGGTTGGCACTGTATTCATTCCAGATAGCCATCACTTAAGTGGATGCTTAGGCAGATTTTAAATTAGGCACTTACATTACAAAAAGAAAAACTGTCAGAGCTTATACTTCAACACTGTATGGATGAAACTTTAATTTACTTTGTGGTACTGCCACATCAGCCCTTGTGTGTCTATCTCTGATCTTGATTTTAGTAAAGATATAAAATCCTAATGTTTTTAAGCCATCCCAATCAGGTCTCTCTGCCAGCAATTCGGTGAGATTCCTGATACACCCTATACATTCCACACTCCTCTTGAAGGTTTACAGGCACATTTTTTTCACTACAGATTCAGAGAATTACAGTCATAAGCATGACATATTTGCGTAAAAGCAACTATTAAGAAATTAGCATGTGCTAGCAACTGTGCACATACTGAGGATGTGGGAAAAATAAAAAAGAGAATGACTGATTCTCAGTATTTCATGGAAGTTGTTCCAGAAAAAGTTGCTTAAGTTTTGAGTGTTGAATAGGAATTTTGCAAGTAGAGAAGAAATAAAAATACAAGATGGATAGAAAATGTAATAAATGAAAAGAGACAGCAATACGATGTTTCCCAAGAACTTCAGCATCTTTGGTATTGTAGTTGTTCAGTTGCTCAATTGCGTCTGATTCTGCGATCCCATGGACTGTATGTAGCATGCCAGGCTTCCCTGTCCTTCACCGTCTCCCAGAGTTTGCTCAAACTCATGTCCATTGAGTCAGTGATGCCATCCAACCATTTCATCCTCTGTTGTCCTCTTCTCTTTATGCCCTCAATCTCTCCCAGCATCAGGGTCATTTCCAATGAGTTAGCTCTTTGCATCAGGTGGCCAAAGTGTTAGAGCTTCAGCTTCAGCATCAGTCCTTCTAATGAAAATTCAGGGTTGATTTCCTTTGGAATTGACTGGTTTGATGTCCTTGCTGTCCAAAGGATTCTTTAAGAGTCTTCTCCAACACCACAGTTCAAAAGCATCAATTCTTCAGTGCTCACCCTTCTTTATGGTCCAACTCTCTTGGCCCAAATCTTTGCTATAGCTAGAGGATAAAACTGAGGTAGTCCTTAAGTGGATACCTGGTCCTGGGACAGAATTACAGATTTAGAGAGGTAGACAAAAGCAAATACGAAGGACTTTCAAGTCTGATTTAAGGGTCTTAGGCATTATACTCTAGGCAATGTGACACTATTAAGCAATTTTAGGCAAAAAGAAACATGATTAAACATGTGTTCTTGAAAGCCCTCTCTGTGGAGAATGGATAAGAGA
The DNA here is from genome assembly GCF_033118175.1 of Dama dama. Lineage (NCBI taxonomy): Eukaryota > Metazoa > Chordata > Mammalia > Artiodactyla > Cervidae > Dama > Dama dama. The sequence continues at coordinate 75,308,988 of NC_083689.1, read as the reverse complement.
GGCTAATTTGGGGAGGTAGGGGTGGTAGGGCACAAAACTAGATATGAGGAAGCAAAATTGGGGTGGCTGGAATGGTACAGAGCAGATATCAAACTACTGCAGTAGTAACATGTTTGGCTAGTAACAGGTCACTAGTATTTATTCATGAAGTAATGCCAATTCCATGAACCTAGCCAGCAGTCATAGGAGAAAAAGAAACAGTGACTTTTTGTCAATAGAAAGCCAATATTTGAGGAAAATGATAGTATGAAATAAAAGATTTTAAGAGTTATATTCTCCAATTTTTTTAAAGAACCACTTTTTTTTTAAGGGCATATAATACTGATGCTTATTTGATCTAATCTGATTCTCTACTAACATTCAGCTTTCTGCATGCTTAAAATGGTTTTGATTTCTCTGCCATTTTGGAAACCTCCCGTCATCCCAAGATAGGAGCATAGAATCTGCTCATCTCTTCACATTTGTAGTCAAGAAGACTTTCATTTTCCCAAGGCTCACCATTCCTGGTATTGAGAATATGCTAAGAAACAGTCCACTATGGTATTTAGCACTGTGCTTACTTTGAGCATTCTGACTGAAGCCGTGTTTTTTTTTTTTTTTAAACCATTGAAGTAGTCCCATTTATACTAGAGAACCAGTGACCACAGCATCCACAAAAATCTTCACAGTCTCAATTTCAGGGTAAATGATCATTTCCTTGAGGGATAATAGCATTTTTAGGATCCCTTAGCCTTTCTAAAATTAAAATAGCAACAGTGTTGCAATTGTTTATATCCCTTCCACAACTCTCACCACCTCCACTCAGTCAACTCCATTTCTGGGAGAAATCAGTCAGCTTATGAAATAGGTGGGAGCGGGGATCGGGATGGGGAACACATGTAAATCCATGGCTGCTTCATATCAATGTATGGCAAAAACCACTGCAATATTGTAAAGTAATTAGCCTCCAACTAATAAAAATAAATAAAAAGAAAAAGAAATAGAACTCAAGTTCATCATACTGCTCTCACATACCATCTATATCCCTTTACAAAGATTTCTGCCTCTGGCATTATTCCCATAGGAAATTTTTTACTTTTAAGTTCATGAAACACATACCCTCATGAAAGAGAATATATCTAAGAACCACTACTCACAAAGCTTTTGGCAGAAGGCATCACTACCTCCACCAGATTATGGCAGAGGCTGAGCTGGTGGGGGGCGGGGGGAGGGGCTGGGAAATTGTATCTTGGTATTGCATACCCAATTGAATTAATAAACAGTTTAGAAAACAATGATTAGGTAGATTAGACACATATAATTAATACAAGAAAGCAGCCTACTTATGGAACATAGTATAAAAACATACCTACTTCTGTTTATTTTTATTTGGACTCCATCTAGTTCTCAAAGAGAATAATATGGCATGCCTTGCAGTATTCACTACCTCTGCATTGTTATCATTATTCTATTAAAAGTTTTACTGATGTCCTAGAGCACAAATTCAGAAGAAGAGGACATTATTGCACAGGGTAGAACTTTCTGTTTTGTAACAACTAAATTCATCTCATTTCCATAAGAGCAGTATATTCAGTGAGACAAAAAGGCAAGAATAGATAATTTGAGAATTAGGAAAACAAAGAGTCAGGAAGCTTAGTCTTTGTTTTTTCACAAATGGAGAAGAAAACAGTGAGATAAAAATCATGGAACTGGCTGCTTCAGCTTGTCATATGGCAGAAACTAACGCAGCACTGTAAAGCAATTATCCTCCAATTTAAAAAAAAAAAAGGGGAAAAAAATCAGAACTGAACCTTTAAAACAGTTATAAAACAAAACTTTTCAAGGACTAAAGGCATTTCTTTAAGTCTAGAAAACATCCTGACTACAGCCCTATAAAACTAGTAAAAATCACGAAATCTCAGATTTTGAGATGAATCAGTTTATGGAATCATGATTCTTAGCATTAACCCAATGCCTGAACTTCACAATAAGGAAACAAAGATCCCAAGGCAGTTAAGCAACTTTTCCAATGTCACACAGTCATAGAGGCTAACTGAGACCTCCTGAACATTACTTCAAAATTATCACTTTGTGAAGTGCTCCCAAGCAATGTATTCTAGGGGGAAAGCCTGGTCCAGGACTCTAGCTTTTCCCCTTCCACCATGTAGACAGGTCTATGTATGAACTAGGATGTGTCTTTCAGAATTTTTGATAGAAACTACATTCCTGATTTAAAAAAAAAAAAACTAACAAAAACCAACTAAAGAAACATTTGACCCAGTATAAGAGGTCAAAGCTTGAAGAGTCCTCTGTTTAGAAACTAAATGTGACATATTTCAAATCAGATTTTTAAAACTAGGTAGAGCACTTCATGTAATTACTTCCCTTAAGGAAGGGAGACCAGAGAACACATTCTGTCAAAAAAAAAGGCCTTTGTTATATTCTACCAGTTAAAAGATGAAAGATTCTTCCCTAGGTTACTAGAAATGCTTGGTAACCCACTTTCCTGAGATTCTATTACATCACAGCAGGGCTGTATGTTTGAGAGTTCTTGGATATAAAAGTTTAACCTACAGGAAAAGAAAAGCCAATCTAGTGGAAAGGAAGTACTCTCTTTTCTTGAATTTCACCTTTAGTAATTAAATTAATCAAACAGATATTTTTCACTTTCCTTCCATGAAATACATATTTAGAGACCATTCAAATATAAATTGCTCTCATAATCATGCTAATTGGCTCTCTGGTAATTCAAGAGTTGACTTCTTGATGAAGATGATAATGATAAGCTCTCAAGGGAGTTTAAGAAAATTTAATTTTGAAGAGCAATCCTATTCACATTTTTTCACATTATAAATAAGAAGAAACACTTTAGAAGATGGAGAGCATTCCTTAAAGGGATAGTAATGTTGCTGTTCACTGTCTCTAATCCTCATGGTGAAAAGAAGGAATTCTTTGAATTACAATCTCATAACCTGAGTAAGAACCACAAACTCTCACACAATATAATGAAGCCGTATATTCTACTTAGCTTCACCATTAGGATTTTCCCAATATGTAAAATGTTTGCAATTATTTGTATTTTATTATTTTACATGGAAGAGAAAGATCATTTACATCTTTGCTGCCAAAAAAAAAAAAAAAATGTTTAAAATTTATAGACCAGAGAAGTAGAAATATTCTTGGAATCCAGGAGCTTAGCAGTCTCAATTGGTTTTCCCATCTGCCTGTTTCTTTGCTATAGAATCTCCATTTGTTTGGATTCTCCCCTACATGATGCAGGAAAGAAAATAGAAGGGAAGAATTATGATAGGTCTTCTCCTCCACAGCAGTCATTAATTAGGCATGAATGACCCAGTCTTTACCAAAAGAAGGGCTTCCCTTATAGATCAGCTGGCAAAGAATCCACCTGCAATGCAGAAGACCTGAGCTGGGAAGATACCCACTCCAATATTATGATGTGGAGAAGTCCATGGACTATAGTCCATGGGGTTACAAAGAGTCAAACAACTGAGTGACTTTCACTTTCGCTTTCCCAAAAGAAATGAAAATCACTCAGTTGTGTCTGACACTTTGCAACCCCATGGATTGTAGCCCACCAGGCTCCTCTGTCCATGGAATTCTCCAGGCAAGAATACTGGAGTGGGTCACCACTCCCTTCTCCAGGGGATCTTTCCTATCCAGGGATTGAACCCAGGTCTCTTGCATTGCAGGCAGACTTTTTACCCTCTAAACCACGAACAGGCAGGTAAATCTGTTAGTGTGGTTGCACCAATAAAAGAGATGCAAGAGTAGAAAGATCCCTTTTTCACTAGATTAAGGTGCATATGTCAGTATGATACCAAGAAACTGCTGCAAACATCTCATAGCCATGAGGAAAAATGTCTCCAACTTGCTAAGGATAACAGAGGATGGAAGTCTTAAACCCCTAGGTCCATATGTGGTGACTTTCTAAAGCCATCCTGGAATCAACCTGCAGCTGGGCTTTGAGAGGTAATTTTTCATGGGTCTCCTGCATTTCTACCTATTTTACCAGAAGTGGTACTGACAGACTTTGTTTCTTGCTATTTTATCAAGGATATTTGTCTAAAGAAAAGGCTTGGAAAAGATTGATTCTCCTTCTGCAACAGAGCTGGTTTATTTACTTTTCAGTGTGATAAAGATGCATCACCGACTTGATGGACATGAGTTTGAGCAAGCTCTAGGAGTTGGTGATGGACAGGGTAACCTATTTTGTTGCAATCCATGGGGTCACAAAGAGTCAGCCATGACTGAGTGACTGAAAAGAACTGATGCAGATGAGTCATTGTAGTTTTATATAGAGTCAGATACCTATACTTCTAAGCTCTGCCCATTTATAGGACACAGTCTTGTAACAATGAGTTCCAAGACACTTAAATGATGTCTTCACCCAAAGGAACCAGGGTTTCTTGTAGAACTATTTCTAGGACTAGGCAGATAAAGTCTGAGAAAAGCCTTGAACATCATATTGTATCTGAAATTAGGGTAATGCCCAGTGAATGTTGCATGCTATGTTGCTTAGCCCTTAGCAATCAAGTCAATGCTGCATCTTTATGATACTGAGAAGTAAACAAACCAGCTCTGTTGCAGAAGGAGAATCAATCTCTTCCAAGCCTTTTCATTAGACAAATATCCTTAGTTAAATTGGAAGTGGTCAAACAGGAGATGGCAAGAGTGAACATCGACAATTTAGGAATCAGTGAACTAAAATGGGCTGGAATGGGCAAACTAAACTCAGGTGACCATTATATCTCTAATGTGGGCAAAAATCCCTTAGAAGAAATGGTGTAGTCCTCATAGTCAACAAAAGAGTCTGAAGTGAAGTACTTGGGTTCATTCTCAAAAACAACAGAATGACCAAGGCAAGCCATTCATATCATGGTAATCCAAGTCTATGCTCCAACCAGTAATGCTGAAGAAGCTAAAGTCGAACAGTTCTTTGAAGACCTACAAGACCCGCAAGAACTAACACCCAAAAAAGGTGTCCTTTTCATTATAGGGGGACTGGAATACAGAAGTAGGAAGTCAAGAAATACCTGGAGTAACAGGCAGATTTGGCCTTGGTGTACAAAATAAGCAGGTCAAAGGCTGACAGAGTTTTTCCAAGAGAACACACTGGTCATAGCAAACACCCTCTTCCAACAACACAGGAGAAGAGTCTACATATAGACATCACCAGAAGATCAATACCGAAATCAGATTGATTACTTTCTTTGCAGCCAAGGATGGAGAACTTCTATACAGTCAGCAAAAACAAGACCAGGAGCTGACTGTGGCTCAGATCATGAACTCCTTATTGCCAAATTCACACTTAAATTGAAGAAAGTAGGGAAAATCACTAGACCATGCAGGTGTGACCTAAATAAATCCCTTACAATTATACAGTGGAAGTGAGAAATAGATTTAAGAGGCTAGATCTGATAGACAGAGAGCCTGATGAACTATGGATGGAGGTTCGTGACATTGTACAGGAGACAGGGAGTAAGACCATCCCTAAGAAAAAGGAATGCGAAAGGACAAAATGGCTGTCTGAGGAGGCATTTCAAATAGCTGTGAAAAGAAGAGAAGTGAAAAGCGAAGGAGGAAAGGAATGATATACCCATTTGAATGCAGAATTCCAAAGAATAGCAAGGACAGATAAGAAAGCCTTCCTCAGTGATCAATGCAAAGAAATAGAGCAAAACAGTAGAATGGGAAAAACTAGAGATCTTTTAGTCTTAAGATTAGAGATAGCCAGGGAAAATTTCATGTAAAGATGGGCTCAATAAAGGACAGAAATCGTATGAACCTAACAGAAGCAGAGGATATTAAGAAGAGGTGGCAAGAATACACAGAAGACTTGTACAAAAAAGATCTTCATGACCCAGATAATCACAATGGTGTGATCACTCATACTCACCTAGAGCCAGACATCCTGGAATGTGAAGTTAAGTAGGCCTTAGGAAGCATCACTATGAACAAAGCTAGTGGAGGTGATAGAATTCCAGTTGAGGTATTTCAAATCCTAAAAGATGATGCTGTGAAAGTGCTGCACTCAATATGTCAGCAAATTTGGAAAAATCAGCAGTGGCCATAGGACTGGAAAATGTCAGTTTTCATTCCAACCCCAAAGAAAGGCAATGCCAGAGAATGCTCCAACTACCGCACAATTGCACTCATCTCATACACTAGAAAGTAATGCTCAAAATTCTCCAAGCCAGGCTTCAACAGTATGTGAAGCATGAACTTCCAGATGTTCAAGTTGGATTTAGAAAAGTCAGAGAAACCAGAGATCAATTTGCTAACATCCGTTGGATCATCAAAAAAGCAAGAGCATTCCAGAAAACCATCTGCTTTGTTGACTATGCCAAAGCCTTTGAATGTGTCGATCACAATAAACTGTTGAAAATTCTTCAAGAGATGGGAATACCAGACCACCTGACCTGCCTCTTGAGAAATCTGTATGCAGGTCAAGAAGCACCAGTTAGAACTGGACATGGAACAAAAGACTGGTTCCAAATCAGGAAAGGAGTATGTCAAGGCTGTATATTGTCACCCAGCTTGTTTAATTTATATGCAGAATACATCTTGCAAAATGCCTGGCTGGATGAAGCACAAGCTGGAACCAAGATTTCTGGGAGAAATATCAATAACTGCAGATATGCAGATGACACCATCCTTATGGCAGAAACCAAAGAACTAAAGAACCTCTTGATGAAAGAGGGGAATGAAAAAGTTGGTTTAAAACTCAACTTTCAGACACCTAAGATCATGGCATCCAGTCCTATCACTTCATGGCAAATAGATGGGGAAAAAATGGAAACAATGACAGACTTTATTTTGGGAGCTCCAAAATCACTGGAGATGATGACTGCAGCCATGAAACTAAAAGACGCTTGTTCCTTGGAAGAAAAGCTGTGACCAAACTAGACAGCATATTAAAAAGCAGAGACATTACTTTACCAATAAGGGTCCATCTCGTCAAAGCTATGGTTTGCGCAGTAGTCATGTATGGATATGAGAGTTGGACTATTAACAAAGCTGAGCACTGAAGAATGTTGGAGAAGACTCTTGAGAGTCCCTTGGACTACAAGAAGATCCAACCAGTCCATCCTAAAGGAAATCAGTCCTGAATATTCATTGGAAGGACTGATGCTGAAGCTGAAACTCCAGTACGTTGGCCACCTGATGTGAAGAACTAACTCATTGGAAAAGACCCTGATGCTGGGCAAGCTTGAAGACAGGAGGAGAAGGGGATGACAGAGGATGAGACAGCTGGATGGCATCACTGACTCGATGGATATGAGTTTGAGCAAGTTCCGGGAGTAAGTGATGGACAGGGAAACCTGTTGTGCTGCAGTCGATGGAGTTGCAAAGAGCTGGACACAACTGAGCAGCTGAACTGAACTGAAGTTGCTTCAGTTGTGTCCCAACAAACAATGACAAACACAATAGACAGTGAATGTTGGGATATGTCTAAAGCACATAGTTGGGAGCCAGTTTGAATGAGATGATTTTGTCATCAAAATAAATAACAATAACAATGGATTGAAACCCCACTGGATAAGATAGTAATCCTTGGTATTATAGTGATATATGAATGAATGGAATTGAGTTGTGTTATAGATAGTGTGTGGTTATATACACATATATTCTACTATAGCTATATAATTACATATAGGTAGAGATAAAATTAGTCCTCATAGTAGAATGCCAGCAACTTTTGAAGGAATAATGGAAACAAAGAATTGACCTTTGGCAGCCATCAGAAATCGTGGTTAATTAAGTAGATGTTGTCAGTGGATACTAAAATTATTTAGTGGTGGTTTGGTGAGGAATGGGTTGATGGCTTCACTTTGAAATACTTTCCTACAATATACTAATAAATTTTACTGGAGAAATAGTGACTGCAGAGCCCAGTATTACTGAGTGGTTAAATTTAAAGTGACCAGAGGAAGAATTGTTCCACATCAAGTGTCTCTGGAAATGATGTACCAGGAAGTATGTAATATCATTTCTGTGGAATTTCTACCAAAAGTGCATGACCTGAGTCAGGACATGAAGAATCATCAGAAGGACCCAGTTTGAGGCTTTAAACTACTGGAATAAGAAAAGGGAACCCAGTCCAGTATTCTTGCATGGAAAAATCCATGGACAGAGGAGCCCTGTGGGCTACAGTCCATGGGGTCTCAAAGAGATGGACATGACTGAGTGACTGAGCAGAAGCACCTTTAAACCTATCAAAAATACAAAAGACAGGAAAACACTGAGGAACTAATTCAGGATGGAAGAATCAGAAGAGAGCTGACAGCTGAACTCACCATGGTGTCTTAGATAAGCATTAGAACTAGAATGGGAAAGGTATCATTTTTGTGGCAGCTGACAAAATTTGAATGGGAACATGGGCTTGAACGATGATATACTGATTTTAGGCTCCTGATTGAGGAACTTAAATTGAGAAAGGGTTATATGATTTTTATTCAAGAAAGTATTCTTGTTTGGGGAACATGAATACTGTAGTTTGGAGTGAGAGGGTATTCTGCCTGCATCTTACTCTTAGAAAGTTTAGGAAAAGATAGAAGATAATGACTACATATTTATGTATAGATTGGGCAATAGAACAAATGAGGCAAAATTTAACAATCAGAGGATTGAGTAAGACACATATCAGAACTCTTTTCCATAAAAAATCTTTAAGGGACTTCCCTGCTGGTCCAGTGATTAAGACTCCATGCTCCCAATGCAGAGGGCACAGGTTTGGTCCCTGGTTGGGGAACTAAGATCTCACATGCTGCATTGTGTAGCAAAAAAAAAAAAAAAAAATCTTAAAAAATATATATGCATATATATGTATATATATATGACCATTGGAAAGAATAGTTCATTTATATTTAAGTTGATATGCAATATGTCATTCATTAGTCCAACAAATACTGAGATCTCACCATGTTTGTTCCAGTATTTTAGGTATTTATTCTATAGAGGGAACAAGATGAACAAAGATCCCAGCCACAAATATCTAGACTTTAGCGAAATTAGCATAACCATGTGAGATCTGTGATTCTCTTCCTGAAGTAATTAATTCATTAGAACCTTATTTTTATTTATATTATTTTTAGACATTCCAGTGGCCTCGTGAAAGGAGGTGAGGAAATCTGAGGAGGAAATAACATTCATCAGAAAAATATATCCACTGAAACCTCTTTTTTATGGCAAACATTTTCTTTCTTAATTTCTGGGATCTTGAATCTAAAAAGTATGTTATAGTCTGTTACTGTTACCAGGATTGCAAATGGATGGAGTTTTTTGTTTGTTTGGTTTTTAACTTTTTCCCATACCTTCACAAGCTCTGATCTCCTTTGTCAGAGCTGAGAGAGGCCTGGTTGTGCACTACCACCTCAAATAATCAACACCGATTCTCTTCCTTCCAGCTTCCAGTTCCTTGAATTTCGAAGGTCAGTAGCATTCTGAACAAAAGAATAAAGACCAAAAACCATTATAAATTGTGATAGAGGCCTTTAGTGGAAATATTATTTTTAAAGTGCTTTAAAAGGTGGTATCCACAGTATATTGATGTATTTCTCCCAAGTTCAGTTTTTTAAAACAAGCTTGTCATGGACCTTTAATTTATCCTTTTATTCTACATTATATCTTTCATAAATATAGACTTCCAAAACTACAAAGGAAAAAATTAAAATTGTAAGGAATGTTTGCAATTTCACTAAGAATTTATGTTATGTTTCCTTTTGTCAAGTTGCAATACATTTTGCAAGGAGGACTAGACAAATTAATAATAATTATCCTGGTTTCCACTTTTACTTCATAATCTGAATTTGCATTATTTGCACTTAAATGGTAGTTATTCAGAATATCTGTGTAGATGAAAAGTAGAATTCATCCTAGAACATATTCCTTGAATGGCCGAACCATCTCAAGCTGAGTGCTGCTAGACACAAGAAACATAAAACAAATGAGAAGTAATCCCTTAACAGGAAACTCATTCTGGTAATAAGTAAATAGCAATTTGATAAAGAAATTCATTAGTATATACATAAATAAGGTATAGAGAAAATTTAGGAAAAAGTGTAACTGCCTCCATTTAATAGAATACCAGGGATAGCTCTCTGGGGAAGATGACAGCAACTGAGGTCTTAGGATTGAATACAAGTTTGTCAGATTAAAAAGTCAAATATCCCAAAAGATATAAAAGCCTGGAAAAAATCATAGGATGCGGTGACTATATTCATTACTGTTTTAGCACTAAAGTATGTGTGTATGTGTGTTGTGGATATGTGATGGATGAGTGGAAATTGCTTATAAAGGTGAAAATAGAGAGATGTAGGGGCCAGATCATGAAGAATGTCTTCAAAATTTACTTTATTGAAATATAATTGATTTATAATGTTATAGGGTGTTAGTTTTTGCTGTACAATGAAGTGATTAAGTTATATGTGTATACTTTTTTTTATAAATTTGCATTATGGTTTATCATAGAATATTGAATATAGTGCCCTGTTCCATACAGTAGAACATTTTTGTTTACCTATTCTACATATTATAGTTTGTATCTGCTAAACTCACACTCCCAGTCCTTCTCTTCCCTATCTCCCTCCCCCTCAGCAACCACAAATCTGTTCTCTTTCTCTGTGAATCTGTTTCTGTTTCATAGATAAGTTTATTTGTATCATATTTTAGATTCCACATATAAATGATATCATATGGTATTTGATATTTTGCTTTTGATATTTGTTTTTTCTATCTAAATTACTTCACTTAGTATGATAAGTTCTAGGTTCATCCATGTAGCTGTAAATGACATTATTTCATTATTTTTATGGTAAGTAGTATTCTGTTGCATATGTGTGCACATCTTCTTTATCCATTCATCTGTCATTGGACATTTAGGTAGCTTCCATGTCTCAACTGTTGTGACTAGTGCTACTATGAACATTGGGGCGCGAGTATCATTTTGAATTATAGTTTTGTCTGGATATAAGTCCAGGAGTGGGATTGCTGGATCATATGGCAACTCTATTTTTAGTTTTTTTTTAGGAATCCCCATACTATACTCCATAGTAGCTGCACAAATTTACATTCCCACCAACAGTATAGGAAGGCTCCCTTTTCCACGAGGAGCTCTAAATGCCTGAATTTTATCCTAGGAAATACAGGAAAAAAGAGCTGGTAAAAAAAAAAAAAAAATTAGATGTAAGCATCACATGACCAAGAGAAAAAGAAAACTATAGTTAGTAGTTGGATAGCATTCAGGAATAAAATACACTTTAACAGAAAATATGTGTTATGTACTGAATGTTTTTCATAGAAAATTCTATCTCATTTAGTGTTCCACTCATATCAGAGTTGCAATCTGTAGGGCAAGGCCTTATTCTGTGTTAGTTTGCTCATACTGCTGCGAGGGCAGGCAGCTTGGACAGAGAAAGAGGGAGACATACCTGCGTCTGGTGTTCAGAGACTGTCCTCAACTCCACTGTTGCCATGTGCCTAATCTGTATAAAATACTCTCTTCCCCCATCCTTTATACCTCTCCAAAGGTAACAAGTGGGGTGTGAAGGTATAGAGCGTGTATACATATTTCACCATTTCTTTGTTTTCCACACAACAACCAGAGTGACCATTCAGAAACTCAGATCATGTCACTCTTTAAACTTGAAACCTGCAGTGTCTTCCTATTGTACTTAGAATAAAATCTGAATTCCTTTGCATAACCTACAGGACTATGTAGCATCTGGAATTTGCCTACCCTCCAAACTCATTTCAAACACGTTTCTTGTCACTTACTAAATTCTAACTATATTGGCCTTTTGTCAGTTTATAGAATAATCCATGTTCTTCCCTGATATATAAGCCTTTGAACTTACTGATTCTTCTGCATAAGATATCCTTCCTAGTGGCAGAGTGACTTCTTATATATTTCATGTTATAGATTAAATAGCACTCAACCTAGGAAGAAAATTCCATATGGCTCAAATTCCTATTACATTGTGCTGCTCTCTATAGCCACAGTGACATTAACTGTTGGAAGCAAGCTGGAAACCATTGGAACGATGAGATGCCCATAGGGTTTGGACTCAAATCTGCAGTTAAAATTTCATTTGTACAACCTACCAGTTGTGAACATTGGATAAATTCCTTAAACATAAGTTTCTTTTAGCCTCATTTATTCTGTTTTCCATTCACAGGTTCACTCATTCATTCATTCAGGCATTGGGGTTTAAGTGGTAACACTGGGGTTTAAGTGGTGACCAAGACAGACAATACCTCCACATGACTGGATGTATTTATAACTGCATGTTTATAAATACATGTTGCAATGTATAAATACATGTTACAATTTCAGGGGGTAATGAATAATAGGATTTGGGTAGAATCTCTTTCCCTCAGTGTAATCAGGAAAGTCTGTCTTTCTTAAGAAATGGCATTTTCACAAAGTGACAATGGCATTTTTCACATTCTGTGGCAGAATGTCAGCAAGTACCAATCCAGAAACAATACTTGAGTGCTCCCAGATTAAAATGTATGGTTACTGAGATCATTTCACAGGCTTGCTGTTCTGGGAATCAGTGAACTGTATCACTGAAGTCTGCTCTTCATTCCTTCCAGTGTGTTTATTTCAGCTATTGAATTCTTCATTTGCTGATTGGGTCTTTTTTATTTTCTTGTTTCTTGCTAAAGTGTTCACTGTTTTTACCACTTCCGCTCCCTAATTCAGTTAACATTTTAATTCTCAACGCTTTGACTTATTTATCTGGTAAATTGTTTATTTCTGTTTCATTATTTATTTTTCCAGGAGTTTTCTCTTGCTCTTTCAATTGAGAGTAGTTCTCTGCCTTTTCATTCTGTTTGACTTTCTCTGCATCTATGAATTTGGGTGAAATAGTTACTTTCTGCAGTCTTGAATGAATGTCTTTATGTGGGAGCATCCCTATACAAACTGTGTGTGCCCAGCGCCTTTGGCAGGGTTGGGGCTGGATTTGACGTGGATGCAAGTCACATCTTTTGTCTGGGTGTGCTGGATCCATCACCTTGCTAGGGAGTTGGTTGGAGGTGAACGGGCCAGAGCTGTAACACACAGCATGACGTGGGACTTCCTCTCTGCTCAGTGACCATCACTACTCTATCAGTGGGGTCTGATCCCAAGTGGCTGGAGTAGACGCCCAGAGGGTCAGGCCCAAGCTAGCCATGTTCCCTCAGAGTGTGTGTTTTTTTTCCTACATTGCCCTGGAGGAGGCAGTGCCCTGGAGGAGGGAAGTGAGGCCCCTGAAGGTTCTAAGCTCAAGTGCAGGCCCCAGCAGCTCTTCTTAGACACATCCTTGAGTCCAAGTCTCCTTTGTCCATCACAGCTAATCCCTGGCCCTAGCCTCTGCGCCCCCTGCTCTGTTGTGGAACTGCTTTGCAGCGTGGGCAGGCCCATGTGGACTCCTGGCGTGTCTCAGGAGGTGAGCTGTGGTTGTGCAGCTGCTGTCAGGGACCTGAGTTGTTTTGGAGACACTTCCTGAATAAGCACCAACGGGGATACCACCCGAGCTGTCCCAGGACTGAGTCAGTCTGTGTGCCGTGGTCCAGTCCTTGCCCCAGTCACAGCCACCCCAGATCCAGTGCTGCAATGTGACGGGGAGTGGATGGGGTTGAAGTGTTTGCTACACTTAGACTGGAATTCACAGCGAGGTGGCTGCTGGAAATCCAGCAGCCTTTAGAACAGCCTCTCTCCACCTGCCTCTGAGGCAGGCCAGCTGGTGTGCTCCTCTTGGGTGCAGTCAGGCTTCCCACAGCCATCCTGTTGGGCCCAGTGGTCCTCCAGCCAGCCAACGGGCTTGTCTCCCTCTCAAAGGACCCCAGGACCACGGTAACCCATCTGTGGCTCGAACTGCTCACTACCCAGGGAGGGTGTCCTCCTGTGTAATCTCTTTTTTTTCCCCCTGAGACCCCTCACAAGGGCACAGGTCTTGATCCAATCACTTTTCTTCCCTTCCTACCCAATTAGGTGTGTATCTTTCATATAGCTGAGGTTTTACAGGAGTCCTTCTGACAGTCTCCAGGTACACTTCGTGAGGACCATTCCACCTGTAGATGCATTTTTGATGTGTTGATGGGGGAGGTGAGCTCCATGCTCCTCTTAAAGCACCATTCCTGATTTGAACTGCCTACTACAGGTTTATAGTAAACCTTGAGACCCGCTAGCATCAGTCCTCCAATTTGTTCTTCTTCAATTTGGTGTTGATGATTCTGGGTCTTTTGCCTTTCTTTATATGGTTGAGAGGGTTTCCCAGGTGGTGCTAGTGGTAAAGAACCTGCCTGCCAGTGCAGGAGACATAAGAGATGTGGTTTTGATCCCTGGATCAGGAAAATCCCCTGGGAGGGGGCAAGGCAACCAACTTCAGTATTCTTGCCTGGAGAAGGCCATGGACAGAGGAGCCTGTTGAGCTACAGTCCATAGGGTTTCAAAGAGTCAGACATGACTTAATGAACACACACATAAAGTTTAGAATGAGTTTATTGATATCCACAAAATGACTTGCTGAGCTTTTGGTGGGGATTGCACTGATCCATTTAGTATTATGACAAATAGTTTTTACAGGTCTCTCAGTGCTCTTTCTATACTGAGGTGTGAAACAAACATCTTTAGACTTGGTTTTAGTCTTGACCTAAGGACAGGAGTGCCCTCTGCTGAGGTATTGCCTAGGTTTCCTTAGCTGGCCCAGAATATGGACATGGTGAACCCTAGGATAAGATCAAGTGGTATATCTGTGGTCCATATAAGTCAAAGACATGGTGGATCATTGCTGTTTTCTCAGTTCACAATAAAACCACTAAATCAGTCATCTTCAGTAAATGTTTCAATAATTATGGATTTTTAATTACTTTGTGATATTTTTTCTTACAAGTTTTTCTTAAGCCCCTTCTATCTGGCTCTATTTTCAGTTCAGTTCAGTTGCTTAGTCACATCTGACTCGTTGCGATCCGACAAACTGCAGCATGCCAGGCCTCCCTGTTCATCACCAACTCCCGGAGCTTACTCAAACTCATGTCCATCGAGTCAGTGATGCCATCCAAACATCTCATCATATGTCATCCCCTTCTCTTCCACCTTCAATATTTCCCAGCATCAGGGTCTTTTCTAGTGAGTCAGCTCTTCACATCAGATGGCCAAAGTATCAGAGCTTCAGCTTCAACATCAGTCCTTCCAGTCTATATGCAGGACTGATTTCCTTTAGGATAGACTGATTGGATCTCCTTGCACTCCAAGGGACTCTCAAGAGTCTTCTCCAACACCACAGTTCAAAAGCATCAATTCTTTGGTGCTCAGCCTTCTTTATAGTTAAATTCTCACATCCATATATGACTACTGGAAAAACCATAGCTTTAACTAGATGGACCTTTGTTGTCGAAGTAATGTCTCTGCTTTTTAATATGCTGTCTTGGTTGGTCACAGCTTTTCTTCCAAGGAGCAAGTGTCTGCAAGTGTCTGCAAGTCACCATCTGCAGTGATTTTGGAGCCCAAAAAAGTAAAGTCAGCCACTGTTTCCATTGTTTCCTCATCTATTTCCCATGAAGTGACGGGACCAGATGCCATGATCTTAGTTTTCTGAATGTTGGGCTTTAAGCCCTCTTTTTCACTCTCCTCTTTCACTTTCATCAAGAGGCTCTTTAGTTCTTCTTCACTTTCTGCCATAAGTGTGGTGTCATCTGCATATATGACATTGCTTATATTTCTCCTGGCAATCTTGATTCCAGCTTGTGCTTCATCCAGGCCAGCATTTCTCATGATGTACTCTGCATAGAAGTTAAATAAGCAGGGTGACAATATACAACCTTGACACACTCCTTTCCCAATTTGGAGCCAGTCTGTTGTTCCATGTCCAGTTCTAACTGTTGCTTCTTGACCTGCATACAGATTTCTCAGGAGGCAGGTCAGGTGGTCTGGTATTCCCATCTCTTGAAGAATTTTTGACAGTTTGCTGTGATCCACACAGTCAAAGGCTTTGGCGTAGTCAGTAAAGCAGAAGTAGATGCTTCTATGAAACTCTCTTGTTCTTTCGATGATCCAACAGATGTTTTGATGATCCAACAGATGTTGGCTCTGTTTTACTTATAGGTAAAAAATATATATACCAAGGAATCTTATGAGAAAATACTTGCCTTGGTTTTGTTGCTATTTTGCCTATTTTTAAGTCATGGTTGTTTTTCCAAGTGATAGATGCAATACATACTAAACCTAAAATAGTAAAATATTTAGAAATTTAAACATGGAAAATGCAACAATAATCTCATTGTTCAAGTATGTCTATCATTAATATTTTATTTTGCATTCTCTTTAACTTTTGCTGTACATGGGAAAATAAATACCCATATATAGAAATTATTCTCTTTTCCTCTTCATAAATGCTGTAAAATAATGAGCACTTTTAGAAATCCTGATTAAAGTTAGTGAACAGTATTAACATGGCCCTAAAGTTAATCCTGCATTCCATAAATGGGATGGATTTATATTTAGGCTGGCAGCAATTTAAATAATTTATTTAATTAATATTTTCATAATGCCTCTGTACTTTAAGGATACTTTACCAGAACTAGAATCTTTCAAAAATTTAGTCACTCTCATTCTTATTCTCAATGCATAACATTTTTCCATGTATGTAAATTTATTAATCAACCTTCCCATTTAATACTCTTCAAAGGGCATTTTCAGTTTAATCAATAATTTCTAACTACTTGCCAAGAAGATACAAAGCATTAAGTATAGAATATTGTTTTTTAAAAATTTTTGTATGCCTATCACATGTGGCTAATATATATATATGTATAAATAAATATATATGTATGTATGTATTACTCACATATGTATATATGTTATATGTGTGTATAAAACATACTTGTAAATATGTATGAATATGTATTTTTATATATGTGTGTGTATGTATATATATATAAAGGGTATATAATGGTATACCATTGTCCTTAAATTACTATGCCTATAGAATATGAGCACTCTTGACTTTACATATATAGGTAAATGTAAATTCAAGATTCAGTGGCTATTTATCTAAAGCTTTAGAACAAATTTTTTTAATTGAAAAGATAATTTAAATTGTTTTTAATTTTACAAATATTTCTTCAGTGTTAAGTAAATAGTATTTAAATGAAATGACTTTTCCCAATAGAGCCATCATGCAAGAAAAAATGTGGGAGTGAAATCAGAAATAGAAGCCACACCGAGGCCATACACTTTCTGATTTATACCCTCCTGAGGGAACTTTTCCAACTCTAATTCTTTTAGTCACAGTAGACTTAAAGGATTTAAAGAAATGCTTAGTTTTGTTAGAAACAGTTTTCCACATCTCTAAATAACATGTTAATCCCCTTCACTATTGCTATAACATGTTATTTTTGCTATAGTCATTTTTTTTTTTTTAGCCTGAGAAAAACTGAAAAGTACGGAATCATAAGGTTGGTTCATTTAGTTAAGGAAAACAGCACAAACATTTTTAAAAAAATAATTTTCTTGCCTGAATCAGATTTTTAACACATGATGTTATCTAAAAAGTTTTCATACAGTATCACCTTACAATTCTCAGCATTTAATAGAAGACCACTTGAATAATCAAGAGATTAAGAGAAAGATGAGCTTCACTGAAAAAAATAAAGAAAAAAATTCTAGATTAAAAATAATGTCAAATAGTAAGTAGTAATTAATAAATGAGATTAGAATTTCATGCTGCATTTAACTAACTCTGTAACTTTGGACATATCACTTTCTCTTTCTGAGCTTCAGTTTCTGGATCAATAAAACAAAGATATTGAACTCGAAATGATCTATAAACTATTTTGTATTTTTTTTTAATGTTTAATTACTCTAAAAGTCTGAAGAAAGTGAAAGTGAGAGTCTACTTAAGCCAAATAACCTTCCTAACATTGGAAAAAATTCACATTACACCACTTGCAGTTCCTGTCACCCCTTTCCCACCCTCCAGTCTTTGAATTAGAATTAATTACTCCCACAACACATTGATTACACCTCCTGAATAGCACCTATGCTCTCCTGCCTTAGTTGATAAAATTGTCTCCATCACAGCCTGTACTTCCTGACCTTATGACTTGTGCCCTTCACAGCTCTTCACTTGTGCCCTAGAGATCCTCATGGAGGGAGCAGTACTATGAAGGCCCCCATGGGAATTTTCAGGGCATCACCACACGCAGCTTGGATTTCCCAGTTGTTCTCTCCCTTAGTATGCACATTGCCTGAAGACCAAGACTGTGTTTTGTTCTTCTTGTAGGTAGCACAAAGCCTAATGTTTTTACATAGTGGGCTTTTGCTAAATATATACACACATACATACATGCTGAATGAATAAATGAATGATGAATTAATATGCAATCCTTTATTTGGCAATTAATTCCTAGTCAGTTTTAACATGGAAAACTAACTTATACATCAGGTCGCTAATGTCTCTTTGAAAACAGATCTTATGAAGCTGGATCCACTGCCAATAAACACAGGTGGGAGAGACAGTACTAAGGGGGGGAAAAAATCCATTGTATCTGAGATCACAATGTTGTTATTTTTCTCAGGGTGTAATTTTTGTTTTTGTTTTGGTCCTGGTCTTTCTTGTTTTAGGAGTTTTCAGTTAATGAATGAAATCAAGTAAATTTCTATTGTAATTTCTTATGGACTCTTCTTAAATGTAAGCAAAATTTTTTTCTCCTGTTATTGGGAAAATATTTTGAAAGCAATAATATCCTTTAGGCTAAAATACACCGTGCAAAACAAATTTTGAAAGATTTCAGGAACTGATGCCTAAATCCATGATAAATTATTCCATTTAAAATTAATACAACATTTTTTTTATTTCTAAATAATTATCTAAATATGGAATTATAATATAAGTATTTAGACAAGTATCCTTGGTTATTGCTACTATAGTCCCTGATTATGTGTAGTTTACAAAAATGGATCTAAGATATATGTAGTATTTATATATTGTTAATTTTTTGTATTAATAGCTTTCACCTAATGCTACATTTGTATATATACTAATATGTATATATTAGGTGCAAGATAGTGTTCTAAGTTCTGGTTGGTTTTAGTATAAAAGCAGCTGAAAACCTCTGCCCACATGGAGCTTTCATCTTTGTGAATGAAGGTCACATAAGCAATGTAAAATTATATACTTTTCTATAAGGTGTTAAATCCTGGAGACAGAAATAAAGCTTGGAAGGAGAATAGGAAGTATAAATATGGAGGTGACATTTTGAATAGAGTGACCGTAGAAGACCTCACTGAGCAGATGATAACTGAGCAGCATCGTGATGTGAGGGAGAAGGACCTGTGCTGGTTTGAGGAGATGTTCTGAATGAAAGGAACAGCAGGGGCCAAGTTCAAATACATGGTGCCTTACAGGTTAAAGATGCCAGGCTGGTGTGTGAGGATGAGTGACTTTAAATACAATTTTAAAGATTACTTATGAATAAGGCAAGGTTTTTCAGTTCAAAATCTCAAAAACCATCACAATATTATAATCATCCTCCAATTAAAATAAATAATTTTTAAAAGTCTCATACATTGCACAAATATAAAATCAATAAAGCACGTGTCTCTCCCCAAATTTTATATCAGAATACCATAGGAACAGAGAACAGTTACTTTCTAATTATAACTACTAATGAAGCAGAGCTTGGATAAAGTCCAGAGAACCTGTTTGAGTACAAAGTCTTGTAAATCAAAGATCAACAAGTTTTTGGCTTCAGTCTTCCTCTCCCTCCATCTATACTGCAGAAAATAATGTCTCTATTATCCATATAGAAATCAGCCACAGAAATCATATTCAATACCATATTTTTTCCTGAAACTTCCCCAAAGGCAGTATCCCTGCTTGAAAAACAAAGCAGACCCTTATGATGTGATGGGGTTCTGGCTGCCCCAAAATGTGTCACTTTTGGCAACTGGGTTATTTCTAATTGGGGCCCAACAGACTCAAGAAGAGGCTAGATCTTATGGCAAGGTGCTCTTAACACAAAAAGGAAAACCATAAAACCAACCAAATAACAACAGAAAAATAACAGATTGGGGGAAGAGGAAACTTTTGTAGTGATGGATAACTGTGGCATTAATAGTGCTTATGGTTTCAAGAGTGTATGGTGGTGGTGTTCAGTTGCTCAGTCATGTCTGACTCTTGTGACCCCATGGACTGTAACCCATAAGGCTCCTTTGTACGTGGGATTTCCCAGGCAAGAAAACTGGAGTGGGTTGCCATTTCCTTCTCTGGGGGATCTTCCCAACCCAGGGATCGAACCAGTGTCTCCTGCACCATTAAAGGTGGATTCTTTACCACTGAGCCGCCTGGAAAGCCTTTCAAGAGTATATAGCTACCTTGAAATATCAAGTTGTATAAATTAAATATTTACAACTTTTTATTTGTTAACATACTTTAATAAAGCAGTTAAAATTGTCATTGTTTGCAATTCAAATCTTACAATTAGGGAAAATGGTATTTTAATTGATACATTGTACTATCTACACATATTTTAAAAAGCATATCTTGCTTTTGCCCTCAACAGAGAGCCAAATGAATGAATTAAAAATTAACAAGGTACAAATCACTAAAATGGAAAAAAAAATCTTACCATCACATAAATTTTTTTCAGTCTCTATGACACCAACTAGAGAGATGCAGAAGCTGCTAAGGTCATGAAGCATGTGAAATCCTTTGTGTGTGGACTTGTCCCCGAGGGGGTTATTCAGAGGACACTCAGCCTGGTGAACATGGCACACATATGTCCTGTTTTCTTAGACTGTTGCAACACTTAAATGCATTTGGCAGTCTAAGCACATCAGTTCTTTCTGAAGGAGGTTGAAGGTTATGCCAGGCTTTCCCCTAAAACATAAATCCGTTGACTGTTAAGCCTCGTGTTCAATGAAATCAAAGCAATCGTCAATGGATATGGTTCACTGGAAAATGTAAACTGGCTTCTCTGCCCAAGAAAAATGGATTAAGCAATGCAGGAGGTTTTGCACACATTCTCTACACACAGCATCTCTCTTTGTAGGGGAATTTTTACTGCAGTACTTCTCACTGCACCTGCCATCTCTCCCTCTTCTGGAAACACCAGTTCCCATTCCACATCAAAGAATGAGTAATGTGCCTCTAAGTGCCCCAAATCTCTTTTGTAACAATTGATATTTCATTCTTTGGTGCCAGGTCTAGACAAATGAAGTGCTTTATGTAAAAACTCAGAAATGTGTTTTTGTCCCTATGGTTTCCTGCCCAGATGAAGTGTGCCCACAATCCACTCAGGGCTCACAGAGTGAAGCATGCGAGGTATAGCACCTCACAAACCAGGAGCCCTGAAAGCCTGCATTATATCTCAGAGACATCACAGTTTTCTTTGGGACAATAAAGTATAATTTAGGAAAATATTATATAGTGAAACAAGCACCCGGGTTTTCTAAGGAAGCCAGATCTGTATTTATAGAGATAACATGGCAAGAAATTTAGACCCCAAAGCTTATTATACTGCTAAACTTTGATTACATTAAATATTGTTATTTACTGTTATAAATTGTCTCTGCTCTTTATTCAAGGAAAAACATTTACTACCGCATGAATTTCATCTATTATCTTATGAATGGAGTCTTCATTAATTTGAATACATTTTACTCAGCCATTTAAATTTCTCCTGAATATTCCTTTTTTTCACTGAAGTACATACTTGATGTACAACATTGAGCCAGGCTTTGCTGTACAGCTAAGTGACTCAGTCACAGACATATATTATTCTTCTTTAAATATTCTTGTCCATTATGATTTATCCCAGGAGACTGCATATAGTTTCGTGTGCTATACAGTAGAACCTGGTCATTTGTCCATACTAAACATACAAATTTACATCTACCAACCCCAAATTCCCAGTCCATCCCTCTCCACTTTCGCCTTGGCAACCAAAAGTCTGACTTTCGCCTTGGCAACCAAAAGTCTGTTCTCTGTAACTCATGGATATCCTCGACTACAAAATATAAAATATAATAATTTGAGAACAGAAACTAACATTTACTTCTGAATAAATCTAAAAAATACAGTTTTTGATCAATTAGCTACTGTGCTAATCTGCTCCCAACACTTCATGGCAAATATATGGGGAAACAGTGACAGACTTTATTTTGGGGGTCTCCAAAATCACTGCAGATGGTGACTACAGCCTCAAAATTAAAAGATGTGTGCTCCTTGGAAGAAAAGCTATGACCAACCTAGAGAGCATATGAAAAAGCAGAGACATTACTTTGCCAACAAAGGTCCTTCTAGTCAAAGGTATGGTTTCTCCAGTAGTCATATATGGATGTGAGAGTTGGACTATAAGGAAAACTGAGTGACGAAGAATCGATGCTTTTGAACTGTGGTATTGGAGAAGACTCTTGAGAGTCCCTTGGACAACAAGGAGATCCAACCATCCATCCTAAAGGAAATCAGTCCTGAATATTCATTGGAAGGACTGATGCTGAAGCTGAAACTCCAGTACTTTGGCCACCTGATACAAAGAACTGACTCATTGGAAAAGATCCTGATGCTGGAAAAGACTGAAGAAGATAGGAGAAGAAGGGGACAACAGAGGATGACATCACCAACTCGATGGACATGGGTTTGAGCAAGCTCCAGGAGTTGGTGATGGACAGGGAAGCCTGGCGTGCTGCAGTCCATGGGGCTGCAAAGAGTTGGACACAACTGAGCGATTGAACTGAACTGAACTGAGCTATTATGCATTATCATTTAATTAATGGATCGATAAATTGTTACCATTTTTCTACCTCCTAAACATTTTTGCCTTGCCTGTCCCTTCCCATCCTCACACATTCATAATGTAATAAATTTTTGACAAATTAAGAAAAGATAATCTACCAAATTCTTATCCCCAAATACCATCTATTGAAAATCAAAGTGCCTGTTTCTTGTCCCTTGTAGATATCTCCAGCTGTCATCTCTGTAGAGTTCAAAAACACTCATTGGCAAAGAAAGTGAACAAAAACAACAAACCTGACTTGTTAAGTGTTTATCATGTTTGTTTCTCTTGTAATAAAACATGCACATGTTTTTATTTAACCACTACTGAGATATTTCCAAGTTTCTCAGTCTCAAGGACTTGCAGACCAAGGTTTTCAAAAGGAACTTCTATATAACACTAATTATAACACTAATAATGTGTTAGGATTTAACACAGTTATATACTAACAGTGAAATATCTGAAAAAGAAGTAAAGAAAACCATCCCATTTAAAATAGTTTCAAAAATGTAAAATACTTAGGAGTAAATTTAACCAAGGAGATTAAAGATTTGTACGCTAAAAACTATATGACTTTGGTGAAAGAAGAAGACACAAATAAATGGAAAAATATCCCAAGCTTAGGGATCAGAAGAATTAATGTTGTAAAAATGTCCATAATACCCAAAGCCTTCTGTAGATTCCGTAAAATCCCTATCAAAATTCCTATGACATTTTTCACCAAAACAGAGAAAAAAAACTAAAATTTGTATGGAACCACAGAAGGCCTCTCCTAGCCAAAGCAGTCTTAAGAAAGGAGAATAAAACTGGAGTTATCATACTTCCTGATTTCAAATTACTACAAAGTTATAGTAATTTAAATGTATGGTACTAGCAAAAAAAAAATACATATATATATATATACACACACACACACACATAAGCCAATGTAATAGAAGAGAGAGCTTAAAAATAAACTCTTCCATTAGCAGTCAATTAATTTTTGACAAAGAAGCCAAGAATACTTAATGGGGAAATGATAGTCTATTCAATAAATGTTGCTGGCAAAACTGGATTACCACTTGCAAAAAATAAATTGGACTCCTATCTTACACCACTCACAAAAATTATCTCAAAATGAATTAAAGACTTAAACATAAGATTTGGAAGTATAAAGCTAGAAGAAAACAGAAAAAAAAAAAAAAACTTGACATTGGTCTTGGCAGCAATTTTCTGGATATAACACAAAAAGTACAAGCAATAAAAGCAAAAATCAATAAGCAGGACTACATTAAACTAAGAAGCTTCTGCACTTTTCAGTTCTGTAAAGTAAAAAAAAAAAATCAATACAATATAAAGGCAACATACAGAATAGGAGAATTATTTGCAAACTTCCTCTCTAATTACAGGTTAATATCCAAAATATATAAGGAACACATACAACTCAATAGCAACAAATTAAACAATCCAACTAAAAATTGGCAGAGGACCTGAATGGACATTTTTCCAAAAAAGACATGCAAATAGCCAATAAGTATATGAAAAGGTGTGCAATATCATTAATCATCAGGGAAATGGAAATCAAAACCACAATGAGATATCACCACTTACCTGTTTGTTATCCAAAAGGGTTGGTAAGGATATGGGGAAAAAAGAGCCCTCTTGGAAGGAATGTAAATTGGTATAGCCACTATGTAAACCAGTATGAGGTCAAAAAAGTTAAAAATAGAACGGCCATGTGACCCAGCAATCTTGCTTTGGTATATATGTAAACCCAAAGGAAATGAAATCAGGATTTCAAAGAGATGTCTACCCTCTCATGTTCATTCCAGAATTACTAACAACAGCCCAGTGTTTCACTGGTTCACTGGCTCCCACATACCTCTCAATACCAAGAGTCTTGCTGCCAGCTCTGTCCTCATGGAGTGCTCATCCCACCTTCCAAACGTCTAACTTCACTAGGCCTTACATTTGTATCCCAGTCTTTTCTCTCAGGTGGCTCGTCTACATCAGAGTCCAATTTAATTTACCAGTCCAGACATGTATCTTATGGCGTACAATCTAATTTTTGAATTTCAAGCCTCTGTGAAAGGACATTGCCTGGTACACAATGTTGAAATGGAAAGCAAAGTACCTACAAAATAGAGACCTGTTCTCAGAGATGGATGGGCATGAAGTTGCAGTCACATCAGATATTACAAAATGATGGCCAACATGGGGTACTTAGGCAAAGTCTTCTAAGAGAGGCAGAAAAGGGCATTGAAATAATTTGAGAACAGGCATTATATAGACATTAGGACTGACTCTATTCACCATAAAATTAAATAATTAGATGGGCCATTGTTGAAGTATTTTTTTTGAGAAACATATAAACAAATGACAACCTTCCCATATTTCACATAATTGTGACCTTTGTAATAGCAGCAGTGCAGTCTACCGTAGGAAATCTTATCCTGCAGATTTCATCCAAAAAAATATGGTTTTCCATCAGAATAGATTTTATATATTTCAGTGGACAAAGCTGGAATTGCTTGAAATATTGCTCCGCTTACAAGTCATTTAAAATATTAATAGTATTTATTCTTTCTTCCTTTCAATACAGTGACTGATGTTAGCTTTGGGCTATTATTTTTATTCATTCATTTTTTAAAATTCATTATAGAACAAATATTTGTCAGGTGCTCATTATGTGCCAACTTTATGTTATTTGCTGGTGAGATAAAAGTGAATCATGTTGGTGAGGTTTCTGCTCTCAGGATTCTAACAGTCTGATAGGGGAAACAGACTTTAATCAAATAATCATACAGAATTTGTGATTGAAAAATTTGCTAAGTCCTATGAATACTAATAATTGACACTTGTGGGAGGCTTGTTCTCTTCTAGGCACTGGTATAATATTTAATTTGGAGAAGGTAATAGTTAATTACATTTAATCTTATTAATAACATTAACTCATTTAATCCCAACTACCACCTTCTGAAGTATATACTACTGTCATCTCCATTTCACAAGTAAAGTAACAGAGGCCAAAGACACTAATTGTGATGTTTACAAACACAAAGCATCAAGTGGCAGAATGGACATTGAATATAGGAGTTTAAATTTACAGCCTGTTTAATACTACTTTGTTATACTTCCTCTTATTTAACAAAAAAGTGAAATATGAAGTGCGTTAGTCAGCTTTTGCTACATTATGTTCAAATAACAGACATGTTCCAAGTCTCTGTGACTTACACAATGATAGTTTTAATTACTTATTTATTGCTCATGTTAATATCCCTTGTGGGTCAGTTGTAACTCTCCCCCACATGCTTTCTTTCTGGAATCCTGGAGAAAAGATCATTTCCTATCTTAGCTATACCAGCCTTGAAGCCTCTTCATGAACATATTATCACTTTCACTCTCATTTCATTGTAGAAAGCAAAGTGAAAGTGAAAGTTGCTCAGTTGTGTCCGACTCAAATTTTGTGACCCCATGGACTGTGCAGTCCATGGGATTCTCCAGGCCAGAATACTTGAGTGCTTAGCATTTCTCTTCTCCAGGGGATCTTCCCATTCCAGGGATCGAACCCAGGTCTCCTTCATTGCCGGTGGATTATTTACCAGCTGAGCCACCAGGAAGCCTCATAGTAAAATCATGCATCAATGAGGAAGGAAATACACTTCTCCACTAAGAGGAGACAGAAAGGGACAGTCCCACCAGAGGATATTTTAAACAAATAATGCAACCCACAATAGACATGTGAAAGGATCCTCAACTTAGTTGAGGAGACAAGGAAAGCCTGAGGGTAGCACTGTCTCAGTGCTGTTCTAATGGATGAGATGTATTTAACTAAAAGCTGTGGTCCCACAGTGAACATTCCGTGCAGTACAAACAGCAAATGAAAGTGTTATGAGATGCAAGTGAACATGGCATTTTATAAAATTGCAAGAAACAAAGCTGAAGTAAAGACAGAGATGAGAAGGTTGTTCTGAGATGGGGATGTAGAAGAGAGTAAGGGCATGATGATTCAGGCATTTGTAGCTTCTTAGGAATTAACATTTATCCCAACATCAGTTCAATTCAGTTCAGTCGCTCAATCATGTCCAACTCTTTGTGACCCCCTGGACTGCAGCACACCAGGCTTCCCTGTCCATCACCAACTCCCAGAGCTTGCCCACACTCATCTTCATCATGAGTCGGTGATGCCATCCAACCAACCCATCCCCTGTCGTTCCCATCTCATCCTGCCTTTAATCTTTCCCAGCATCAGGGTCTTTTCCAATGAGTCAATTCTTCGCATCAGGTGGTATTCAGGATCCATTTCCTTTAGGATTGATGGGTTTGATTTCCTTGGAGTCCAGGGCACTCTAAAGAGTCTTCTCCAACACCATAGTTTAACAGCAATAGTTCTTCAGCACTCAGTCTTCTTTATGGTCCAACTCTCACATCCATACATGACTATTGGAAAAACCATAGCTTTGACTAGATGGATCTTTGTCGGCAAAGTAATATCTCTGTTTTTTAATATACTGTCTATGTTGGTCATAGCTTTTCTTCCAAGGAGCAATTGTCTTTGAATTTCATGGCTGATGTCACCATCTACAGTGATTTTGGAGCCCCCCCCCCATAATAAAGTCTGTCACTGTTTCCATTGTTTCCCCATCTATTTGCCATAAAGTGACGGGACTGGATGCCATGATGTTAGTTTTTTGAATATTGAGTTTTAAGCCAGCTTTTTCACTCTCATTTTCATCAAAAGGCTCTTTAGTTCTTCTTTGCTTTCTGTCATAAGGGTGATGTCATTTGTGTATCTGAGGTTATTGTTATTTCTCCCAGCCATCTTGATTCCAGCTTGTGCTTCATCCAGCCTGGCATTTCGAATGATGTACTCTGCATACAACTTAAATAGGCAGGGTGACAATATACAGCCTTGACATACTACTTTCCCAATTTGGAACCAGTCCATTGTTCCATGTCCGGTATCCCAACATGGAGCCGCTGACATATTTTAAACAAGAGAGTAATTTCTCTGGTAATACCGGCTGCTTTTACAAATCATTGTAGGTGAGCTTCATTAATCCAGAGATCTCCCCATCCCCCAGATCTTCCTAAGAGTATTGTTTTAACTGTTTAAGAAGAGAAAGTAGAACTACATTGTTAAGTTACACTAGCAGGGCTCACTATCAGACACATCCATATGTACTAATTAAGAAGGAAGGCCTTCCTTCTTCTCACAGGGAACATTTTATACCTTATCACCTTTATGGTTCACATCCTCCCCAGTCAAAGGAATCCTTCTGTATTCCCCTCTAGTCTTTCTGATGAGCTGAAAATGGAGAGAACAGTCACATTGGAAATATGTGCTAAAGCCCTTTGCCCTTTATAGTAAGGAGTGGAGTTCAACAGGGAATCATAGCAGTTTAGGATAAAGAATCTGGGCGAATGACTTCTAAGTAGAGCATTCCATTTGGAAAAGGTGCATCATGTGCTTCAGGTGTTTTCAACAGAAATAAATGCTACCACCCTGTTGCTATGGCAACCATCATTGCATTCTGATGTGAACTCAGGTCGGCCTCAGGCATTCTGTAGGGAATTATGCCATCCCCTAAAGGATGTGCTGCTCATCCCAGCCTTTCTTCCTGCTATTAGTAATATAGGGTCATTTTATTTGTCCCCTCAACTGCTACCATCACCTTCCAGAAACTAGTCAATTAAGAGGAAAGCAAACAAAAGACAAGGACCCCTTTATATATTTTGCTAGTTCAATACCTGGAAAGTCTAGCAGTCCATATTTGTATCTGCTATGGAGAGCACATAGTATTTGTTAGGATAATACTGAATTCTATATTTGTGACCATCAAAATCCCTAATTCCATACCACATTAAGTGATGGCATTAAATGCTCCATTGTGTCAGTTCACCTTCCAAGTGATCATTCAGGAAACCAGCATCTTTTCCTCTTGTTTGTTTACTCTCCTCCATGGCCTTTCAGTCCTGTCATTCAACCACTAGATGAGCAAAAAGCATGGAGGAACTCTTGATGGAAGTATTTTATAGAGCAAGTGTGAATGGGGAGAATGTTAACTTCTGCTTACACCTCATTACAAGAGCTACGACCCAGCCATATGGCCACACCAGACTAAAAGCACAGCTGTAAGATAAAGGACAGCTGTAAGTACAAGCATAGACAACTCAGAACTGGAGAACAGCAAAGTAGTCTCTGCCATGTATATTACATCTTTATTTAACCTTAACATTTGAGGATAAAATCATAAATTTTATTTTGCATGCATTTTGCCACAACCACAACAAAAAATATTTGGAGAGTGGGATCTTCAAAAATAGTTGATTTCTGGTTCGTTGATATTTACCAAAAAAAAATTCTTTTGTTGGTCCTGCTCTCCTTGTTGAAAGTAACACTCGATTGCTTTATTTTCTTGATTATTTTGTATAGCATGGTTTGCAGTTTCTGACATCCAGATTGTGGGTCCAGAGGCTGATGAAAGCTTTTAGTCATCAAAAAATAAATAATTACAGATAACCAACAAGGACCAACTGTATAACAGAGAACTATACTCAGTGTTTTGCAATAACCTATGAGGGAAAAGAATCTGAAAAAGATACCTGAATTACTTTGTTATACACATGAAACTAACACAAACATTGGAAATAAACTATACTTTGGTAAAAATGAAAAAAGGTAAATCAAGGAAAAATAAATTATTATTCAGTATCAAAACTGTGAATTTGTAAATATTTAATTCTGGGAATTTTTAGTAGATTATATAAGCTATATAATACAGTGGGAAAAAAACCTGTGATTGTGTTACATTAAATGGAGACAGATGCCAATATTGAGTTAAAATTTGTTCTTTAATTAACATTGACCCTTAAAAGATCATTAACTTGAGAACATTGAGAACTTAAGTTAATCAAAATTTCTTATTCATAACTTTCTCACCACAATATTGACCATCAGACTTGCATGTGTGGAAGACTGAAAAAGAATTGGATTTTTTCTCTGTATTATGGCCCCAGATACTTATCCTTAAAAATTGTACTAATTGTGAGAGATAATTAACATGTTTTTTCTCAATATTCATCATTTCATTTATTTTTGCAATTATATTCAGTGAGTGTATCAGACAATGGGAACATAGATATAAACAAATGGATAAATCTCTGACCTTGTGGAATGTATATTCTTTAGAGAAAGAAAGTGGGGGTGGACGTTTTTTAATAACTATATGATATTTGTTACAAAGAATACAGCCTGTCTTGAACAAGTTGAACTAGGAAAACAACTGTGGTTTTTGTAGTCAGCACCAGCTAGTTGCAAGAAAAGGGGAACTGGGTTGGAAAGATCATTTCTGGCACTGCTGGCCCAAAGACTCTAGTTGGGAAGAGATATAGCAACAGTAGAACAACATAGTGAGGGAGAGAGAAAAGGACGTGAGCTAATAACTAGGAGCTAGGTATGGCCAGATTAAGCATGGACTTAAAAAACCTCATAGAATTTTGGACTTGTTTCTGAGAGCAATATGGAGCCATTACATTTTTAGAGCAGGATATCAGTTTCAATTTGGAAAGATGACACTAGTGGTTCTTTAGATATTACAGTAGAAGGATACCAGTTAGGAGGCTATTACTTTCCTTCAGGTAAAAATAGCCAAGAATAAATGCCAAGTGTTCACTAGTAAGGAAAGAAGGAAGAAAAATAGAGAGAGAAAACAAGGGGTAATAGATTTATGATTATAGAAAATGTAGGAAGCATATATAGAAAAGCAGAGGAAACACATGAGTGATTACATATATGAAAAGATTATCTTTTCTCCAGTATCAATTTGCTTTTGGAAATCAAATATAGAGTCAAGACTTTTAAATGTCTTGTCCAGTTCTCTGCTAAGTTGCACAAACAGATAATAAAATAAATCAGTTTTCCATGACTTTGGTAATCTCCCCAGTCTGATGCTCCTAAAACTCACCTACACAATGCACTCTATTATGTTTAGTATGTACTAGGAATTGTGTGAGGTCCTGGAGGTAAAATAATGAAGAAGATAGAGCTTCTCCACTCATAGATTTAACAGTCTATTGGGTTTCCAGGCTGCAACTGCGTAGAAAATTTTATCCAACCAAGTATTGTGTCTTTTTGTGCTTTATTTATTTACCTGTTTGGTTATTGTTGAAATGTCTTTCTACATTTTTTTCTAGGCCATGGCCATATTATTTGAAATTAACAAGGTGCACATTAATGGAATCTGTCAAATGGTTTGGACATATTGACTCTGGTCACAAGTTGAATTCCAGAGGTTTATATCTTTGAATTAGGAATACTCGTTTTATAAACCAAATACACTGTATAAGCACTTAATTTCAACTATGTAAAATTTTAAACACATATAGCTGTCAAGAGACAGAATAATGTAAATCTCCATCAATATATGAATGGATAAAGAAGATGTATATATATATATATGTGTGTGTGTGTGTATACACATACACACACAAACACACAAAATGGAATACTCCTCAGCCACAAAAAGACACACAATTTTGCCATTTGCAGCAACATGGATGGACTTGGAGGCCATTATGCCAAATGAAATTAGTCAGAGAAAGACAAATACTGTATGATATCACTTATATATGGAATCTAAAAAATGCAACACACTAGTGAATATAACAAAAAAGAAGTGGATTCACATAAATAGAGAACACACAACTAGTAGTTATCTGTGGGGAAACAGGGATTGCGGTCAGGGCATGGGAGATACAAACTGTTGAATGTAAGATAGGCTCAAGATGTATTGTACAACATCGGGAATATAGCCAATATTTTGTAATAATTGTAAATGAAAAGTAATCTTTAAAAGTTGTATAAAAATTTTAAAAATGATTGAAAACATATAGCTGCAATATTGAATCAAAATATACTCCTACTTTTGTTATTTTGATAAAGCAGGGGGTCATCAAACTCTTTCTAGTCTATTTCTTATCACTAAATATCCTCTTCTTTTATCTTCAAACTCTCCATTCTCAGAGACTTTGCTTTTCATAACTTCATTCCACTATGAAATCTCTTATGATTATGATTATGTATAGTCTTTACATCACTATTGAATTCTTAAGATAGTAGTCTATATTTTAGCTAATTCTCAACTACCATTCTCTACTTTTTATACCACAGTATGATTTATACCTCCACAAAAGCCACTGTAAACGGCCCAGGTCTATGGTGACCTCCAGTTACAAGGTACTCTGGGCAATTTTAGCCTTTATTTTACCTGATCTCTCTGCTGTGCTTGACTAAGTTGTTCATTCCTTCTCTTCTGAGCTTCTAAAGAACTTAGTCTTTTCTTGAATAGCACTGAGCCTTTAGAAACACGGATTTGGTCTTCTTTAGTTGCTCCTCTAAAAACAATCATTGTTCCCAGGGTTCCATTTGCTTCCATTGTTTCACCTTCCCTGGTGGCTCAGAGGTTAAAGCCTCTGCCTGCAATGCAGGAGACCTGGGTTCGATTCCTGGGTCAGGAAGGTCCCCTGGAGAAGGAAATGGCACCCCACTCCAGTATTCTTGCCTGGAGAATCCTGTTGACGGAAGAGCCTGGTAGGCTACAGCTGACGGGGTCGCAAAGAGTCGAACACAACTGAACAACTTCACTTTCACTTTCATTCTTCTTACCTTTTATACTCTCCCCTGTTGATAATTTCAAATATGATTTATGACCTATTTATATGCTCTTAACTCTCAAATTTTAATCATCAGTTTCCACTTATTTATAGAATTCCAATTTTATATATGCAAATTCATATTTTTCATTCTCTTCAAACTTAATAGAGTTCAAACTGACTCTGACTCTGCACATATATCCACAGATCCACCATGTACTAAAAAATCCACTGAAACAACTCAGCTTCCATTTCTCAGAAATCCACATCTAATTGGTTGATAAACATTTTGACTTTATCTCTCAAATATCGCCAAGTTCTCTACACTGCTCCCCAGGGACTCAGCATTATCAGCAATTCTTCATCTTTCCCTGGATCACTCCGATGACCTCTAATTTGCTCTAGCCTTCAGTGGCTTGTTTTTGCTTTCAAGGTAAATTCGGAACTATATGAAAGAAGCTTCACCGCCCAAATCTGTCTCCTTTTTTTCCCCTCTTCTCCAACTGTGAGTTAACTGGCTCATGGTTTGCTTAGTATTTCAGTGTTAATATCAAAGTGTTATCATTTTCCCTGTGAAGCCGCCGTTGCTTATTTCTTGTTGCAGAGTTAGCCACTTCTTCCTTGTGGAACCCACAGCTCTGTATATTTTCTTCTTTCATATCATTTAAAATATTACATTGTAATAGATTGTTTCCATGTCTTGCTACCATCTTGGGGTTTGGGGGTATGAAAAGATCTTTTCTTCATATATTTGTCCCTTAGTGCCTAGGACCACCTAAGCTTACAGTTGACGTCTGATATCTTTGGGAACAAAAAATAACAGAACAAATAAATGAATTAATTTTAAAATGTGGGGAGTTATACTGATGGTTTATGGTCCAATATCCTATGCTATTAAAACTGTAGCACAATTTAGTTTATGCCATCTGCTTAGACTATTGCAAATCAGAAAGCAGCTCCATAAGAGGACATACATACTCATTTGATTCTAGATTTCAATACTTCAAGCATTAACAGCCCACTCTTCCATTATTTAGAAATCCTGTCTTTCAACTTCATAGGAACAGTCATTAGCCCCACGCTAGGGATAATTAATGAGAAATAAATGATAGCTTCTTATACAATTACTGAGAGTAAAAGTAAACACAAACTTTTAAAAGCAATTTGGCAATAAATTTCAATAACCTTTTTTTTTTCTTTTTTTTTTTTTCAATAACCTTTTAAATGTTCAAGTCAATTTATCCAGTAATTTCATTTCTAGGAATCTAACCTAAGGACCTAATCAGAACATGAAGAGACATTTAGGTAAAAGGACATTTGCTACAATATCACTAGGTCTACAGATCTCTTGGCAGGAATTGAGAGCAAGGGGGGTAAATAGAGATGATGAATTCTAAAAATGAATATTATATAGTCATTTAAAGCAATGTTGTTTTCCTAAAGAGAGTAAGTAGTATAAATAATCAAGGAAGATGGGAGATCTATCAAAATACAGAGTGAGATCCCATATCTTTCCGAAAAAAAAAAAAAAAAATGTAAACAGTACACAGTATTGGAAATATATGCAGAAAAATAGACTAAGGAAAATACACCAGGATACATGGAGATTCAGTGTTCTAAAGATAACATGAATTATCTTTAATCCTATATTTATTTTTTGATCCAAAAAAAAAAATAGCTGATAAGTTCTAATAAATGTTGGCACTAGATCTATTTTGTGCCTGTCCACTTTTCCATGGTTTCCTCTCAGAAATCTGTAATTATTTACACTGCTGCTGCAAGGTCAAATGCCATGACCCTGAGCCACAAATTGCCCTCAATTTAGTCTATATATTGGGTGACTAGTTACTTATTGTCTGAACAGAAGACAGAAACTTGACAAAGGAGATATTTCATTTGATATTTTAAAAATAAGATATCCAGGTGTGAATCAGTTAGTACTTGGAACCAAAGAATCGATACAAGCGTTATAATAAACAAAGAAACAATGGAACCCAAGGAGGTGGAAGGAAACTGCAGTTATGATACAGTAAGAACACAAAGAAGCAGAGGCAGAGCTTTGAGAGAAAACCAGGCTGGTCCAGATCAGCAAGCCTGGCCCACACGTCATGTTCAGTTCCTGAGAGGGACAGAAAGAGCAAGGTCCAGTTCTGGCAGTTTTCCTGTTCTCTGCTTCCCAGCTATTATTTGTAGTCACTTCTGTACCTCAGTACTCAATGTAATATATGTCAAATTAAATAAATCCCCTGTTCCTCCTTCCTTGAAATCACTAGTATCACAGCTCTTTGCAACTAAAATGATCCTAAGTAACATGAGGCTTTTCCTATTCATGTAGGAGGAATATGTAGGACTGCTGGTCATTAAAAAGATTTAATGAGTCGTCATTTCTATTGACCTCACCTTTTCACTTTCACACATTGGAGAAGGAAATGGCAACCCACTCCAGTGTTCTTGCCTGGAGAATCCCAGGGACGGGGGAGCCTGGTGGGCTGCCGTCTATGGGGTCGCACAGAGTCGGACACGACTGAAGTGACTTAGCAGCAGCAGCAGCAGCAGCATTATTATTAATTTCACTTGTTACATGTTGCTGCTGTTGCCTTCTCCTCACTTGTCACACAGGACTAATCATTTCTTACATCACTTAGGATATTTGATCTTGCAACGCAAGTGTTTCTATACCATCAGTCCCAATAAAGGCAAACTCCATGCCATTCTTCACTACTGTTTATTTTATTCATTTATTTATTCAGTCAACAATTGTTTATCCAGTGCCTCCTTTTTTCCAACATTGTACTAAGTTCTGGGGATGTAATAAGAAGAAAAATATTGTTTTTGATCTTATGAGATTTGCAGTCTGGTGCAGGAAGGTAAATTCTAAGTATAACATTGAATGAAGATTAAATTAAACATCACTCAGTTAATTTGAAAAGTTAGATATTCTTTAAATGTTCCAATTCCATGATAGTCAAGATCCAATTCCACCATATTTTAATTAAAACAAATTGCTGGGAAGAAATTCTGGTCTCAGTTGGAACTTTAAGTCTTTTGAATAAAATATTTTGCCACTTTCATTTTCCTTTTTGCCACAACTGAAGAATTTCCATTTTGTAGTTCATAAGGAACAGAGAAACATAGTATATGAAACTTCATTAATTACTATTTGGGTATTACATGCGAAGCTCATGGGACCAGGCATATAGTGCTACTCCCTAAGGTAGTTTCACATGAATACCTAACCTAGGATTGTGCTTTTTGTTTGTCTTTAGCTTTGTGATAAAAGTTATTTAAAAATCTCTCACTCAGGCATCATCCAAATTTAGAAAACACAGTTGATAACTTAAAAAGGGATTCATATCACTAGGGTATCAGTTAAATATTATAGTGCAATAGTACTATGAGCTATTATGAAACAGTTAAAGAGAATAAGGCGGAGCTGTATGATGGCATAAAAGATGTTCAAGGTATGTATGTTTGTACATGTATATCATGTTTGTACATTCAGAGAGACATTTATTTGTATGTGTGTAGTAAACATTGTAAAATGTCTACTTAGTGTCTGTACTTTCCTTTCTTCTTCTTACTAAAATATGAACTGTCTTCAGAAATTTGTTCCATGCATCCCACATTTCTCCGTGGACCTTAGATCCTCCATATCCTCCTTTACTAGTGATAGGTTCAGGAATATGACCCAATAGAGCCCTATGAGAGGAAGTTTGCTGGGAACCTTCTAGGAAAACTCTTCTTCCCTAGGCAAACATTCCCTGTGGGGTCTTTTCTGAGACCAGCTCTGTCTTTGTTAGGATGTTCTTTTCTGCAGGTGTAAGCCTCAGAGCTGCTGAATCTATCCAACTAAACGCTCAATGCACAGAGGAGGTAGAGTTCAACAAGGAATCACAGGAAACATAGCCAGAGACACTTAATTGTCAGTTTGGAGATTTACATTTATCTAGACTTTTGGTAAAGTGAGTCAATAAGTGCCCTTAGTGCTCAAGTTGGATTCTTTTGTACATTTAGCTTGTTGCACCCAAAATCATTTTGAGATTTTACATGTTTGTGTATGTATATGAGCACATCAGGGCTTCCCTGATGGCTCAGCGGTAAAGAATCTGCGTCCCATGCAGGAGCCACAGGAGACATGGGTTCAGTCCCTGGGTCAGGAGGTTCCCCTGGAGGAGAGCATTGCAACCCACTCCAGTATTCCTTCCTGGAGAATCCCATGGACAGAGGAGCCTGATTCAGCATATAGAGTCGCACAGAGTTGTTCATGACTGAACTGACTGAGCAAGCACTCTCACGTGAGCACATCAATTCACTGAAAAAAGATGGGACAAATGCATATCAATTAACAAAGAAAAATAATGGAAAAAGTGGGTTTAGGAAAAGAGAAAGGAGTTTTCCACTTTTACTTTATATATATTTTTGTAGTTAAATAATGGATATTTAATGAAGTATTTAAAACATAATATAGAAATATTATTTTAAGAAGTACTAATAATATGCTCTTTCACTGTTCCCTGAGAACACTATCTTTTAATTTCCAGTAAAATCACCAATGAATCCATTAAAGAGTTCATTGATGAAGATCTCAAGTTTTAAATGTTGGCAACATGGTATATTGGAAGGGAGACAGGAGCCAGTGTCAGAAGACATAGTTTTCTGTCTTTTTTCTGCTTCTAATGTAGGTATCTGACCTCAGGTAAAGCTTAGAACCATTATGGGTTTAGTTTCTATCATCAGCAGAGTGAGAAGAAAGAACTCAGACATCCATTCTAAAATTTTTTCACACTTCCTTGATTGTTTTGGTTCTAACTTGTATCCACATATGAGATAGTTTAGATTGGATACTAGCTAAAGTCAAAGAAAGAAGCCAGATAAATAGGCAACACTTATTTCCAGTGATTCCAAAATTGCTGTATCTTGTGATATTCAAGAGATGAAGAGCAAAAGCACATAAAACTACCATTTATTTATTTATTTATTTTTGTCTCAGGTTAATATTTTGTAGTGGTCTTTAAAATAAAAACTGCAAAAGTAACTGGGATGTTTTATCGATTAACTCATTTTTCTATTGTCTTGTAATATAGTTTCTTTTAAATAAACATGATTTCTTTTATCAGGTCAAAAATGTATTCCGTTTATTCTTAAGCATTAGCCCATTTTTTTCTTTCTTTTGTTTTTTCCCCTTTTATTTCAGGTCCATTAATAAAAGAGAGGATAGGTCTTTGGAATGACAAAATTAACCCTCTGGCAATCAACAAAGTTGTTCAGTTACTTTCTTATCATGTTCTTGCTCAGGACAAGTTTAGCTAAAAACAATATGTTGATAAAAAGTATTAAAATGTTCCAACTATATTTTCTTCTCCTTTGTTTTTTCCTATGCAAATAAATGCATTTATATTAGATTAATTATCCAAAAATTTTTCTGAGCTTAATGAAATTAACTTCTTTGTTGGCTACTCATTCTTACTTTTTAAACAAATAATTGGTGCTAATAGTTTCTTATAAGATGATATTTTATAGCCCTCAAGTTTGGTTTAATACACTTTTTCTTAGGAATCGAAAAACTTGACAAATCGTTCCAGGGAAGTCTCCAAAGTACAAATAATGAAGTAAAAGTCTTAAGATGCTAATTATTTTTCCTAATTAGTTAGCTAATTATATGGCTAGTCAACCCAGATTTTAAAATGAAATGAGATTTAGGTTCATTCTCCCTCCTTTTTTGGCCTTATGTTTTCTAAAGCATCATCCAATTTACTTTCTGGCAGAAAAATTATGAAGTTAAATATGTCCATTTAAATATTTGCAAGTGTTATTAAAATATGCTTTGGGTGAGAAAATGTGACCATTTCAGCTTATAATATTCCTGTATTCACAATTAACACTTGTCTCATAATAGTCAAGTTGCCAGGCCTGTCAGATGATATAGAACAGTACAATATCTGGACCCCAGCAGATCCCCCAGATAATGCACAAGTAACTGTTCCATGCACTGGTGAGAGCGATTGATGGAAAGATGCCATAGACCTGAAAAGTGTGGTGAAAATGTTAGTTCCTCAGTCATGTCCAACTCTGCAACCCCAAGGACGATAGCCCAGCAGGCTCCTCGGTCCATGGGATTCTCCAGGCAAGAATACTGGAGTGGGTAGCCATTCCCTTCTCCAAGGGATCTTCCTGACCCAATGATCAAACCTGGGTATCCTGGTTTGCAGAAAGATCTTTTACCATCTGAGTCACCAGGGAAACCCATAAATGTAGGGAAATGATTTGATGTCCTTTGAGGTGGGTGCAATTCCAACCTGGCTCGCAGAGGGCAGGCAAGAGCTGCACTGGGGAAGAAGGGCAACTTGGCCATGTTTTCAACATGTGCATAACAGTGCCCAGCTGTCAGTTATCCACAATACAATGTAAAGATCCTCTCAAGAAGCTTGGTCTTATCATTATCAAGTTGACTGGCATGAGATGGAGAAGGATTGCACTATTCTGGATATTCCCTAACAGATTTTGAGACATTTGCCTGAATGCTCACTGGATCAAATAACAGCGAACCACCTATATTACTGTAAATAATGAATTTCTAAAGCAAGCCATCCTCAGCAAGCTGAGACTTCAGTCTTTCTCAGGTCTTTTCAATGCAAGTTAACCAGATTGACATTTCTGGGCTATCATGCTAAAAGCAAGTAAAAATACAGTCAAAACTTTTAAGGTAGTTGTCTAGTTTAAGGACACTTTCACATACAATTCTATTTTCTAAGCCAGGAAAAATTGCCACCTTAATTTCAGTTCAGTTCAGTTCATTTCAGTCGCTTAGTCATCTCTGACTCTTTCCAACCCCATGGACTGCAGCATGCCAGGCCTCCCTGTCCATCACCCACTCCCGAAGGTTGCTCAAACTCATGTCCATTGAGTTGGTGATGTAACCCAATCATCTCATCCTCTGTCATACCCTTCTCCCATCTTCAATCTTTCCCAGTATCAGGGTCTTTTCCAATGAGTCAGTTCTTTGCATCAGGTGGCCAAAGTATTGGTGTTTCAGCTTCAGCATCAGTCCTTCCAATGAACACCCAGGACTGATCTCCTTTAGGATGGATTGGTTTGACTTTGCAGTCCAACGTACTCTCAAGGGTCTTCTCCAACACCACAGTTCAAAAGCATGAATTCTTCAGGGCTCAGCTTTCTTTATAGTCCAGCTATCACATCCATACAAGACTACTAGCAAAAACATGGCATTGACTAGACAGACTTGGTCGGCAAAGTAATGTCTCTGTTTTTTAATATGCTGTCTAGTTTGATCATAGCTCTTCTTCCAAGGAGCAAGCATCTTTTAATTTCATGGCTGCAGTCACCATCTCCAGTGATTTAGGGGCCCAAGAAAATAAAGTCTGTCACTATATCCATCGTTTCCCCATCTATTTGCCATGAAGTGATGGGACTGAATGCCATGATCTTAGCTTTTTGAATGTTGAGTTTTAAGCCAACTTTTTCACTCTCCTCTTTCACTTTCATCAAGAGGCTCTTTAGTTCCTCTTCACTGTCTCTCATAAGGATGGTGTCATCTGCATATCTGAGATTATTGATATTTCTCCCAGCAATCTTGATTCCAAGTTGTGCTTCATCCAGCCCAGCATTTTGCATGATATACTCTGCATATAAGTTAAATAAGCAGGGTGACAATATACAACCTTGACACACTCCTTTCCCGATTTGGAAGCAGTCTGTTTTTCCATGCCCGATTCTAACTGTTGCTTCTTAACCTACATACAGATTTCTCAGGAGGCAGGTAAAGTTGTCTGGTATTCCCACCTCTTGAAGAATTTTCCATAGTTTGTTGTGATCCACACAGTCAAAGGCTTTGATGTAGTCAATAAAGCAGAAATAGGTGTTTTTCTGGAATTCTCTTTCTTTTGCTATGATCCAAAGGATGTTGGCACTTTGATATCTGGTTCCTCTGCCTTTTCTAAATCCAGCTTGAACATCTGGAAGTTCACGACTCACACACTATTGAAGTCTGACTTGGAAAATTTTGAACATTACTTTGCTAGTGTGTGAGATGAGTGCAATTGTGCAGTAGTTTGAAAATTCTTTGGCATTGCCCTTCTTTGGGATTAGAATGTCCTGTGGCTATTGCTGAGTTTTCCCAATTTGGTGGCATATTGAGTGCAGCACTTTACAACATCGTGTTTTAGGATCTGAAATAGCTCAACTTGAATTCCATCACCTCCACTAGCTTTGTTCATAGTGATGCTCCCTGAGGCCCACTTGACTTCACGTTCCAGGATGTCTGGTTCTAGGTGAGTGATCACACCATTGTAGTTATCTGGGTCATAAAGATCTTTCTTGTAGTTCTTCTGTGTATTCTTGCCACCTCATCTTAGTATCTTTTGCTTCTGTTAGGTCCATACCATTTCTGTCCTTTATTGTGCCCATTTTTGCATGAAATGTCCCATTGATAACTCTGATTTTCTTGAGGAGATCTCTAGTCTTTCCCATTCTATTGTTTTGCTCTATTTCTTTGCATTGATCACTGAGGAAGTCTTTCTTATCTCTCCTTGCTATTCTTTGGAGTGCTGCATTCAAATGGGTATATCGTTCCTTTTCTCCTTTGCCTTTAGGTTCTCTTCTGTCAGCTATTTGTAAGTCCTCCTCAGACAACCATTTTGCCTTTTTGCATTTATTTTTCTTGGGGATGGTCTTGATCACTGCCTCTTGTACAATGTCAGGCACTCTGTCGATCAGATCTAATCCCTTGAATCTACTTGTCACTTCCACTGTATAATAATAAGTGATTTGATTTAGGTCATACCTGATTGGTTTAGTGGTTTTCCCTACTTTCTTCAATTTAAGTCTGAATTTGGCAATAAGGAGTTCATGCTGTCAGCCACAGGCAGTTCCCAGTCTTGTTTTTGCTGACTATATAGAGGTTCTCCATTTTTAGCTGCAAAGAATGTAATCAGTCTTTTTTTGGTATTGACCATGTGGTGATGTCCATGTGTAGAGTCTTCCCTTGTGTTGTTGAAGAGGGTGTTGGCTATGACCATTGTGTACTCTTGGAAAACTTTGTTAGACTTTGACCTGCTTATTTTGTACTCCAAGACAAATTTGCCTGTTACTCCAGGTATCTCTTGACTTCCCACTTTTAAATTCCAGTCCTCTATGATGAAAAGGACATCTTTTTTGGGTTTTAGTTCTAGAAGGTCTTGTAGGTCTTTATAGAAACGTTCAACTTCAGCTTCTTCAGCATTACTGGTTTGGGCATAGACTTGGATTACTGTGATATTGAATGATTTGCCTTGGAGCAAACAGAGATCTGCTGTCATTTTTCAGATTCACCCAAGTACTGCCTTTTGGACTCTCTTGTTGACTATGAGGGCTACTCCATTTCTTCTAAAGGATTCTTGCCCACAGTAGGCATCTGAATTAAATTTGCCCATTCCAGTCCATTTTAGTTCACTGATTCCTAAAATGTCTATGTTTACTCTTGTCATCGCCTATTTGACCACTTCTAATTTACCTTGATTTATGGACCTAACATTCCATGTTCTTATGAAATATTGTTCTTTATAGCATCGGACTTTACTTCCATCACCACTCACATCCACAACTGGGTGTTGTTTTCACTTTGGCTGTGTCTTTCATTCTTTCTGAATTTATTTCTCCACTCTTCTCTAGTAGTATATTGAGCACCTACCAACTTGGGGAGTTTATCTTTACGTGTCCTATCTTTTTGCCTTTTCATATTGCTCATGGGGTTCTCAAGACAAGAATACTGAAGTGGTGTGCATTCCCTTCTCTCTTCTCCACCTTACTTTGGTGACAGGTAACTAAGATTTATGCTAGAGTCTGTTAAATAGAAATTTAAATAACTTATTACCTACTTTCAACATTGTTCAAATATTCATGACAAAGCCTACACCAGTCTATGTTCATATACCAGGACTCCTCAAGATGCAGATTCTCAATTTTTGTTTGCTCTCCTGGTTCTGGTGAGAGTTAATAGGGGTAGATTTTCAAACACCATGTTCTGTGTGGAGGAAATTCTTAAATAGTAATGCTATGTGCAATGCTAATTCTTTGGAAGGTTAAAAAAAACTCAATGTGCCTTATATAACATGATCTATTTATACTCTGTCACTAAGGAGAGTCAGCTGCATTTATGTTTGGGGCGAACAGAACAATTTATTTGTACGTTCCCATCTAATTGGTCACTTCTGGTTTACCCAACTCACTGATAGCACTTAAGAATTTTTCAGATGTATTGATATGTTTGGAATGAAAGTATTTAACATAAGAATTAACATAAAAATTCCATAACCCGAGAAATTTAAGCATCAGGATTTCTGTACCTTCCTCTAGTATCAGTTAAAATAATAAATACCATTGGCAGATTTTATTCATGACTGTTACTAAGAGACTGTTACAGTCTTCATCCCAAATCGATGCTTTGAAACCTCCTCAGTATTTCCAACAACTGGTAGTGACAAGTAACACCCATGTGAATTTTTAAACCAATAAAATGCTC
Organism: Dama dama; assembly: GCF_033118175.1. Taxonomy (NCBI): domain Eukaryota; kingdom Metazoa; phylum Chordata; class Mammalia; order Artiodactyla; family Cervidae; genus Dama; species Dama dama. The sequence goes on along the minus strand of NC_083689.1, from coordinate 75,266,075 downwards.
TTTAAGTGACTATAAAGCAAATTCTTGTATTGTGACTATAATGTAAAATTCAGGAATCAAAGAGGCAGATTCAGGATTACCTGGCTTCTGAGACCAAAATCACTATAATTCCTAAGACTGTTAGTGGTGTCACCTTCATTGACGTGTGAAACTCCCAAGCATTACACTTCAATACTACTGTGTTTACAGCCCTCTTTTCTCTGAGCTTCTCTTTATGCTTATATCTACTTCCATTCCTTATCCAGTGTTTACTATATACTTTCTTCTGTTTTAATTTTCCTCATAATTATGAGCTTGTTATATGTTACACTGTCTAGACCATGTAAGGCTACATTTCATTGTCTTTACAACAATCTTCTCTGATAGGGACTTTTATTATACCATTTCACAGATTTAGAAACTGAGGTTTGGAAAGTAAAGTAACTTGCCTGAAGTGATGCCATTTGCATGTGTTACCTGATTACTGACTTAAGCTTCCATAGTCATCTTAACCTCTTCCTTCCCTTCTGCTCCCCACCCACTATCATGTGACAGCAGAACTCAAGTATTGGTAGCTGGAGATATGAACCAAGAGAAGCCAGTGTCTACATAATGGAAGTCACTGACAGAATTAACAATAAACTATTGCAGAATTAGACTTTATTTCAGTGGTTCGGAACTTTTAACTTTTTTCTCAAAGATGCAAGTGAACCACTGTTGAGTACACAGACAAGATGGTTCTTCTCTTAGCTGCAAGGGCGTGCATCACTTGGCACAGGCAGGGACCCTTGGAGTAGGCTCACCACGGTCAGCCATTTATCACACAAAGGGACTCTTTGAAGATTTGCTGCTAAATCCTTCCAGTTCCTTTTCGTGTTGTTTCATAATTCACTAATGGGCTTCAATTTAATCCAGTTTTATTTATCCTTACTTATTTTATTACAGTTAAGAGATGTCATTTATAACCTCCCAAATTACATCCCTCTTTATATTCCTGTTGTTGGGAGATTTTTGTAAACCTTACAAAGCAAGGTGTAATGAAAAGCAGTCCGCAATTCAAAAAAAATTAATTCAAAGAAAAAAATCACTTTGAAGAATGGAAACAAGCAAATGCAGAAAGAAATCAGCAAAGTCTACTGTCATCACCACACATTTTTAAAAGATATTGAATTATACATAATTTTGAATCTTCAAATTAGTAACCTAGGGGTAGCAGATAATTTTAAATTTACTGTATTTTTTTCAAGATAGAATAACACTCAGGTTTCTGTTTTTCTTATTGTTTCCTTTCGTACTTTTTTCTCCAAGCATATTTCCATGTCTTTTGTAATACATACTTGTGCCTCTCCTAGTTAGAGAAATGAAATAAAATAAGAAATATAATAAATTAGACATGAACTAAATACTGCAAAGTTATTTAAATCATTCAATTAAATATAACCAGAGATTTTATCAGACTAAAAGAATAAATTTGCTAAAATAAATATATTCACCTTTTAAAACAGTCTGAAAAGTGGCAGATTTATAAGGTTGCAAAGACAGAAAGCTAGTTCTAAACTTTTTCAGCATGTCAAATTCCATGCAGTCTTAAGACTTTCTCTATAGTATAAACATTATTTTAACTGCAGTGAGCCCAATAAGGAAATTATATGAAAAGGGGTGTGAAGAGTCAGGATATAAAGTATTTGCATAAATTTGCATCGCTTACACATCCAGAAAAAATTCACTCACCAGCCAAATTTAGTTTAACAGATGAGAGCATTTTGATTCAGTCTCAAATTTTTGACTGCAACATTTGCTAAGGAGAATCCTGTATATCCTCTCTTATAAGTGCTTTTGCTGCTGCTTCTGCCACACTTCACAATCTACTGAATGCATTTTTGGGGAAAGTATTTACTTAATATCTATTTTCTTCTACTAATCTAGAAATTGTGAAGTGAAGTGTTAATCCGCTCAGTGTCTGAAACTGTTTGTGACCCCATGGATTATAAAGCCTGTTAGGCTCCCCTGTCCTTTGGATTTCCCAGTCAAGGATACTGGAGGTTTGCCATTCCCTTCTTCAGGGGATCTTTCCAACCTGGGGATCGAACCCACATCTCCTGCATTGCTGTCAGATTCTTTACTGTCTGGGCCACCAGAGAAGCCCCAGTCTAGTACATTCCACAAGAGCAAAACCATTTTCAAGTTTTCCCTAGGACCTCCCAGAGCTCTCTTCAGTGCTGAGAGAACAGTCGGTGTTCAATAAATATTTTTAGATTGAATGCATTGGATATCTCTTTAAAATTCTCAGGAAAAACAAAAAGCAGATCATCCTCTGACCTGATTTCAAACTTTTGATTCCAGTGCTAATGCTGGTTCCTTGATGAGTCTGGCTCTCTCTGATGACTGGGCATAATATGGTTTGGACTAACTGGACTTGAGCAAGGGGGTTAGAGTTACTCACTCATGGTGGATAATATTGGCTCAGAACAGATTTTGAAACTGTTTAGGCAATGTTTAGGTTTGGCATATTAATATTAGATTAGCATTTTTAATGTTTCTATGAAAATGTTTTGAACTATGATATGGATTGGGATTCAATTTTGAGGATGCTTTGGTTCAGTTTCTAGTTAATTCAGATTAAATTCCTTAGTGATAACCTTAGTAATACACACACACACACACGTTTGCTGTAAGACACATGTTGAAATACAGGTTATTACTATAGATATATACATACATATGTCCCTGTGTCTTCTATAAAGGTATGTATTCATGTGCACAATTCTGGAACTTCGTGCCTATCTCTTTTGGAGTGTGATATTGTCAAAATACTAAGAGGCAAAAGGGCAGGACTTCTTTGTACACATGTTTATTGATGCCTAATTCTCTCATATGTTACATAAAGACAGAGATGTTTAACTCAGTGAGACGTGGGTTTCCTTTAAAAGCTTTAAAATTCTGGGAAAAAAATCCATGTAGCCTATACACATATCTGTGAAAAGTACACATCTACATCAAAGTGTGCTAAACAAAATTTCCCTATTCAAGTGATAAATACATAGCAATTTCCAGATATAAAAATACAGCAAATCCCATGCTACTTAGGAAATACATCATAGGTCTTAGAAGTTAGATTATATCTAGTTATGTAGTATATTTCTCTCCAGGCTCTTTTGTTAACTAAATTAATTTCTGATTTATAGAATCAGAGAAACATGTCTTCATTAATTTCTAATGTTTAACTTCACATGGAATCTCTGAGCCAAAGCTTATAATTGCCTCAATGGGCAATTTCCACTCTGTTCTCCAACTTCTAGCCACATGTAAATGTAACCTTCTTTGTCTCTGCCTTTACAAGTGAACAAAGATAATGAACAATGATTAAGTGATGTTCAATTAATTAATACATATATTTTAGTCCCTTGTTTCATTTAACTATTTTCCTTCAAAGTCCTCTTCTTGAAGCTTGGCAGAGTAGCCAATTTCCTAACTTCTTTTTCTTCCTTTCTTATCAGCAAGTGTCTTTTCTAATTCAGAAATTCAAATGTGTTATGGTACTTGCTCGCTTTTAATCTTTCTGCCATTTTTCAAACTGTGCCTGGACATGGCCATAAATACATGCTTCACAATATGTGAATCTCAGGAACCCCACTACCAGTTTTAAGTCGCCATCACCCACTGTGACCTCACTCCTTCTGAACTCACAGCATATGAACAACCCATGATACTCACTCAGTAATTAATCATGCCTGCCTTGAGACATTTCTGATGATGTATATTTAACATCACATAGTTATATAATTTGTCAGTATATCCAGGCCTGGCCACCTCAATTAAATTGCAAGCTCTTTGATGCAGATTCAACATCTGTCTTACTGAATGCATTGTAAACAAGGAGAATGTGTGCTGATTGATTATTTAATTGATTGACTGTATCCATTTAGCTATGAAGGAAGTCAAGCAGCATGAATAATAGAAAGTTAAACATGTCTTCCCCTAATCAGATTTCTCTTGAATATGTTAGTGTCTGGGAAGCAATTGTAAGAGCTCTCAGCAAAGTATCCACAGATGTCTTTCCCTTGTCTGAATAGTCAAGAATAAAAGTAAGGTATGAAATGTCATAGGAAAAACATGCTTTACTTCTTTAACTGGCTTGCTATACTTCCAGTACAAATCTTTCTGTGTTTAAGCTGCCATTTCCTGAAATGGTACCCAGCAAAGTTTAACAGCGTGACTTCAATAATGGAAACAAGTGCCGATTAAATTTGAGAAAAACTAGCATAAACCCAGCATTAGATACGTTTCTTCCTCTTGGTAGTTCCTGAAACCGCTGATATTCTCATATTTCTGAAGGAGAGGGACAGAGAATATAGTACATCATTTTACCCAAGTCCGTGTAAGCACTGATTTTTAAAAAGCACCTTAGGAGATCTGTGTGCCATAGTGGTCACTTTTGGAGACCCTCAACTAGAGATTTCAGGTACATCTTACATAATTCATGCTGTTTGAAACTGGATTCTCAGTTGCAGGGGATCCTTTTTGTTGGATAAAAATCCAATACCAAGTTTGGTTATTCACTTATTTAATTCTTCTTTTATTGGTATACAGCAGATCCTCAATCTTCCTCTTTCCTCTATGGCTGTTTCCTCCCATTGTGTTACTGTATTGTGAAACTGTATTATTGCTTTTCTAACTTTTAACGAACCAGCTTTTAAGAGTCTGTATCAGTATGTTTTCTTCCACAACTTTGTGATGTCCTCTGCAGATAGTGTAAGCATGTATGCCTATCTCTGTTGGTTAAGAGTCTTAAAGGCAGAATATCTACATCAAAGTCCTACCCCACAGACATTATCTCTGTGATCTATGCCTCTTTGCTTCCTTTTAAACAAATAATTTAATTTTTTAAATTTTAATTGAAGGATAATTGCTTTCCCATATTGTGTTGGTTTCTGCCATACATGGGTGTGAATCAGCTATAGGTACACAAATGTACCCTCCCTCCTAAACCTCCCTCCCATCTCCCACCCCCTCCCACCCCTCTAAGCTGTCACAGGGCACCGGTTTGACCTCCCTGCATCATACAGCTAACTCCCACTAGCTATCTATTGTACATATGGTAACATGTGTGTTTCTTTCTACTCTTTCGATTCATCCAGCCCTTTCCTTCCCCCACTGTGTCTACAAGTGTGTTCTCCATGTCTGTGTCTCCATGTTGCTTTTCTTTCTTAGCCCCAGTTTTACCCTCTGTACAAAGTTGGATGAAGATAAAAAATCATGTGGGAGTTATTAATGAATTGTAAAATACTTTGCACAAAAGTGAAAGTTGCTCAGTTGTGTCCAACTCTTTGTGACCCCATGGACTATATATACAGTCCATGGAATTCTCCAGGCCAGAAAACTGGAGCAGGTAGCCTTTCCCTTCTCCAAGGGATCTTCTCAACCCAGGGATTGAACCAAGATCTCCTGAATTGCAGGTGGATTCTTTACCAGCTGAGCCACAAGGGAAGCCCAAGAATACTAGAGTGGGTAGCCTATAGCTTCTCCAGTGGATCTTCCTGACCCAGGAATCAAAGTGGTGTCTCCTGGATTGCAGGTGGGTTTTTTAGTAACTGAGCTATCAGAGAAGCCCAAGCAAGGTATTGTTTTTATGTCGTATTATAATTTCTTATTTTCTTCATATTTTGGTTAATGAGAAACTGTTAGTGGTTAAGTCTGGGGAGTAAAAGAGAAGGTGGTAAGAAACACAAGGGAAATATTTAATTATCCCTCTTTGTGCCTTTAGAAATTTTACTATTTTATTCTAAAAATTTTTCAAAAGTATACAAAGAAGTAATATGAGCTCAAACCAAGTGTCATGAGAATATCTATTTCAAGTGATGCGAGCCTAAAATAACTTAAATGTGGAACTTGCAAGGGCAGGGCTAAATATTGATCAACATGTTAGAAGCCTATTTATTTGTTTTTAACTTAAGACTAAAAAGTGCCATATCTGAAGGAAATGCACAGATGATCTGCCAAAGCATAGTTCTTACTCTTGTACATACATCTTTGATGGTGGAAGACAGTGTCCTCTCCATTTTCTTTTATAGATTTGACGAAACATTAATTATGGCTTTTGTTTGTACTATGAGAGCACTTGTACAAGGAAATACTTGTGTTTCTCACATTCAGATGCTAATCAGTTATGTCCTTTTTTGCCTTTGGATAAGAATCAAACAAAACATCCATTAGCAAATTATCCTCATTAGACTCTGAGGAAACTTTGAACAACATTTTCAGAGCCTCATTGGGTCCCCAGGGGATATGGTTGCTAAAGGAGTACTGGTCATGGAATTAATATTGGTAAAACTTCACTCTTGCTACTGAAGGTTTTTATGGTAAGTGGTGTTTTCATTTACTGAGAGATAGAGTTTTCATCTTTCAGGTTAGAAATAGACCTTTTCTGCATGGCTTTTAAAAATCTTTTTAGAGAACTGTAGAAATGTCTTCCTTACTGCTTATGTCAAAAATAGGTTATATTTTATCCATGTTAATAAGAAGAAAATTCACAAATAGATTTTTTTTCCAAAAGTATAATAAGCCTTTATGTGTATCATAAGGTTAATAAGTGCAGAAAATATCTGTAGATCTGGATGAACTTCTGTGCATTTTCTTTTGTACGTGCACTAGAATCGGGTCTAGGCTTCCCAGCTGGTGCTAGTGGTAAAGAACCCGCCTGCCAGTGTAGGAGACATAAGAGACATGGGTTCAATCCTTGGGTCAGGAAGATCTCCTGGGGGAGGGCATGGCAACCCGCTCCAGTATTCTTGCCTGGAGAATTTCATGGACAGAAGAGCCTGGCAGGTAATAGTCCATAGGGTTGCAGAGTAGGACATGACAAAGCTACTGAGCAAGCAAGCAAGAATCAGGTCTATCAAGAAATCTAGAACCCTTACACTTACTGAATCTTAGTAATAGTTTCCTTCTTCCACTGCCTTTACCCTTTAATTACCCTTACCTTTTCCATTTCTGTCAGTTTTGGAAGATGTTTGGTACCAAAGTGATGCAAGTTTCACTATAATTTGAATGGTGTTTTTTCAATATAAAGTGACTTTTATGCTCTGAGATGTTCAGAGACCTTGACCTTTCAAAGAAGAGCTGAGATTTCTTAACTTTTAAAGGAAGTCATTCAAAATACTCTTTATCCTAATTCAGGCTCATTACTGAACAATGCAGAATTAATTTAACAAATATCTTTAATTTTCAGCTTTCCTCTTTCACATTCTCCCTTATTCCTCCTTTTCTCTATCCCAAATCCATTTTGTGTCTAATGCATAAACTTCTTTGCTTATGTCGCCAGTATTCTCCCCCAAATCTCTCCCTTTCATATTCTCATATTCCTGAGCCAGATCAATCTTTCCTATGAAAGCAAATCATGACAGACCCTTTCTTCACTTCCTTCATGAGGTCAGACCTCTGTATTGCCTGTTTTCACTATATCCTGAGGTTCCTTCATAAAGTTGGCTCATATTAAAATTATTTATTAGTAAAATAATTAATGTTTATTTTCAGAAGAATAGAGACCATATTTATCTATTCACTTCTATATGATGGTGCCCGATATAATGCTTGACACACAGTGCCGATAAGCAAATGCTTATTAAATGAAAAAATATCTCTAATTGGAAATGGTTTATTACTTTTCTTAATCATATAAGATCACTCATATGCATTCATTATATACTCTCTAGTAGAGTAGTTATATCATTTATCATTTCAATAAATACTTTGAGCTTTTTTCATTTGTTAAGAACTCTGAAAGAATCAACAGTGAATCAAACATGGACATGGCCTCTATTCGCTTACAATTTAGCAGAGAAAATAAGTCATGTAAATATTTCTAATACAGAATCAAAAATGACACATACTACAAAAAAGGTACAGACAAAGTATTGCATTGGAACTAAAGAGATTTGAGAAATAACTCTGCAATATTGAAATAAAATATGAAAAATGCACACACATACAGACTCTAAATATACCACTTTGTATACATACCATCATTCTAAGTTGAAGAGTAGAGAATATGTTTAGTGTAGCCTTATATCTCTATATCTGTCCCGACAACTAAGATAGAACGTTTCAGGTACTAGATACTCATAATTATCATGTAAACATAAAACACAGATAAACTTGTCCCGATCAATAAGTTCAACAAGTATTTATTAGCATCTCAAATGTATTAGGTCTTAAGACTATAATAGATGAGAAGAACAGTGCTCAAAATGTATATATTGAATCATTCTGTATGTTTACATAGAAAGATGAAAAGTAAAAGTGATAAGTGTAATGACTTTTTTTTAATGTTTTCTCTATAGTATGAGTCAATTTTGAAGATGAAAGGAGACAGCAAAACTAAATAAATTTTGTAAAATTTTAAAAGTTTTATTTATTTACCTTCCAAGTTGTTTTTTTACATTAATGGATACAAAAATATTCAGTGTTTTTTCAAAATATATTATTTTGCAAATATAAACTAGTTTGTGTCAATGATTATTAAAGCAAAATAAAAATATAAAAACTAACATAAGCAGAATAATTAGTATTACAGATACTTTTGTCTATTAATCAATATTTAAGCAGTATCTGTCTCTGATATTGTGATTCATAAGCCATTCTATGATTTGATAGAATCAAGTCTTTTGTGAGAAAAGATTTGAATTTAGGAGTCAATTCTTCTCAAACAAACAAAAAATCAGTTCCTTCTGAAACGCATAGCAGAAATTTAAGACTTTTTTTATTCTAGTAAGGGAAAATATTCTCTTTCAGCTCAAGATATTTCCTTGAACAAGAAGTCTTCTTTAAAATTTCAGATCAAAATATATGTACAAATATCCCAAACTTGCTAACAAAAAAACAGATTATGATTTTAGTCACTCACCACAGAAATTTTTCAGTATCCCTTTTTATAGTTGTAACCATAAATATAAAGAACCCGTCTAGATTCTGTCCTAAAGGATTATAGCAATAAACTCTTTGCTTGAGACTCACTACCAGCGTAACCCTCAGAATGGCAAGAGTGGAGAAGTAATTACGAGCCACTTCATAGAGGACACTCTAAACCATGGTGAAAGGAGCACACTTCATATTTGGATCACTGAACCATTGAAAGAATTTAACTAAGGTTTCCATGATCAAATTTGTGTTTTACCAAGATCAACATAGCTTCAAAGTGAGGAATGGATTATAGAAGGCAAGATTGAGTCAAGTAAACCAACTTGGACATATTTGGAGCAATTCTAGACAGTGGAGTTTGAGGGAGGATGGAGAGGTTTTAAAGGCAGAGAGTTAACAAAACTTGTGATGACATTGTGTGTTGTAAGGCTCAGAGAATGAAAGCAGTAGGTCAAGAATGACTCCTATCCTTGAGCAATTGTCTGTATGGATAGAGGGGCAAATGGTGAATATAGTCTATTACATAACACTTCTTTAAATTAATATCCTTTATATTATAATATAAATATCACTTATGTCAAATAAATTTTATGCAAAAGGATATTTAAATACTTTAAAATACCTTGAAATGCTATTAGTGATTTTATGTAATGGAAAAAAAAAAACTATTTTATCTTGCTATGAAATTCATATACTTTTGCACATAAGAACTTGTCAAGTTCACAGCTGTCTTGATGCTAACAAAATGCGTTCCCCCATTTTCTCTTTGAGCCTCAATTTGTATAGATTCAATACAAACTTTTCAAATTCTCTGTTCCTTTTTTTCTGAAATGTGTAAACTCCTTTTGATGTCATCCAGTGAATTTTACAATTTCAATTCTGGATGTTTCTGTTACGAAAGCCCCATTAGGTTCTACTTTATGACTTAATTCATATCTTCAAATATGAGTCTTTTTTACTGACTAATTTTTCTCCTGGCTATTGCTTCTCTTTTCCCCACTTTTTCACTTAATAATTTTATAGGAGTTGCTGCAAATTTTGAATATGACATTGTTATAATTGTATTTTCGTGTTTTCCTTATAGATTAATGCACTTTTTTCCTGGTTGACAGTAAGTTACTTGCAGAACACCTGAATCCTTTTAAAACATGGTTTTCTGCTTTGCTAGAGTAGATCTATTTAGCAACTAAACAACAATTGTAGTGTTTACTCTAGGGCTAGTTAGACCCAGAGTCATGCTATTCTCTGTTCTTTGCTTAATGGTATGAGTGTTCAATAAATCCTTCTTCTGGCTTCTAGAACTTGAGTTCTCCTAGCCCTGAGTGAACTATGAGAATGTTTTAGTTAATAGCTCCCTGGTTATTTTGTGCCCCTATGGACAATCACCTGCCAGGCTCCCCTGTCCATGGGATTCTCCAGGCAAGAATACTGGAGTGGGCTGTCATGTCCTCCCCCAGGGGATCTTCCTGACCAAGGGATCGAACTAGAGTCTCCTGAGTCTCCTGTAGTGCAGGCAGATTCTTTACTGCTGAGCCTCAGGGGAGGACCAGTTATTTTGTGCCCAGTCTTTAACAGTTTCATTCAAGGTATGCATATTTTAGTTTTTGACAGCAGATACATGGGGACCACTTTGCAGATTTATGATAGATACACTGGGTAAGGGCATGATGATGAGAAATCTTGCTGTTACCCTTCTTATGAATCCCACTGTATGTCTTGCCATTTTAAAATAAAAGTACAGTTGATTTACAATATTGCATTATTTTCAGATGTACAGCATTGTGATTCAGTATCATGCATATATCATTATCACAGATATAGAAAACCAACCGGTGGTTACCAAAAGGGAGAGGAAAGGTGAGAGGGACAAATTAGGCTCACGGGCTTAATAAATACAAACTATTGTATATAAAATAGGTAAGCAACAAAGATATATTGTATAACACAGGGAAATATAGTCAAATCTAATCATATGGCTTACTTTTTTGAATAAAGTAATAATAGGTGTTTTAAATAAACAAAATGTGGTCCACTGGAGAAGGGAATGGCACACCACTTCAGTATTCTTGCCTTGAGAACCCCATGAACAGTATGAAAAGGCAAAAAGATAGGACACTGAAAGAGGAACTCCCCAGGTCGGTAGGTGCCCAATATGCTACTGGAGATCAGTGGAGAAGTAACTCCAGAAAGAATGAAGAGACAGAGCTAAAGCAAAAACAACACCCAGTTGTGGATGTGACTGGTGATGGAAGTAAAGTCCAATGCTGTAAAGAGCAATATGGCATAGGAACCTGGAATGTTAGGTCCATGAATCAAGACAAACTGGAAGTGGTCAAACAGGAGATGGCAAGCATGAACGTCAACATTTTAGGAAGTAGCGAACTAAAATGGTCTGGAATGGGTGAATTTAACTCAGATGACCATTATATCTACTACTGTGGACAAAAGTCCCTTAGAAGAAATGGAGTAGCCAACATAGTCAACAAAAGAGTCCAAAAGGCAGTACTTGGATGCAGTCTTAAAGACAGAATGATCTCTGTTTGGTTCCAAGGAAAACCATTCAATATCACGGTAATTCAAGTCCACCCCCTGACCAGTAATGCTGAAGAAGCTGAAGTTGAACAGTTCTATGAAAAACTGCAAGACCTTCCAGAAGTAACGCCCAAAAATGATGTCCTTTTCATTATAGGGGACTGGAATGCAAAAGGAGGAAGTCAAGAAACACCTGGAGTAACAGGCAAATTTGGCCTTGGAGTATGGAATGAAGTAGCACAAAGGCTAATAGAGTTTTGCGAAGTGAACGAACTGGTCATAGCAAACACCCTCTTCCAACAACACAAGAGAAGACTCTACACATGGACATCACCAGATGGTCAACACCGAAATCAGATTGATTATATTCTTTGCAGGCAAAGATGGAGAAGCTCTATACAGTTAGCAAAAAGAAGACCGGGAGCTGACTGTGGCTCAGATCATGAACTCCTTATTGCCAAATTCAGACTTAAATTGAAGAAAGTAGGGAAAACCACTAGACCATTCAGATATGACCTAAATCAAATCCCTTATGATTATACAGTGGAAGTGAGAAATAGATTTAAGAGACTAGATCTGATAGACAGAGTGCTTGATGAACTATGGACAGAGGTTCATGACATTGTACAGGAGACAGGGATCAAGACCATCCCCAAGAAAAAGAAATGAACAAAAAACAAAACGGCTGTCTGAGGAGGCCTTACAAATAGCAGTGAAAAGAATAAAAGCTAAAGGCAAAGGAGAAAAGGAACAATATACCCATTTGAATACAGAGTTCCAAAGAATAGCAAGGAGAAATAAGAAAGCCTTCCTCAGTGATCAGTGCAAAGAAATAGAGCAAAACAATAGAATAGGAAAGACTAGAGGTCTCTTCAAGAAAATTAGAGATACCAAGGGAACATTTCATGTAAAGAGGGGCTCGATAAAGGACAGAGATGGTATGGATCTAACAGAAGCAGAAGATATTAAGAAGAGGTGGCAAGAATATACAGAAGAAATGTACAAAAAAGATCACAACCCAGATAATCACGATGGTTTGATCACTCACCTAGGGCCAGACATCCTGGAATGTGAAGTAAAGTGGGCCTTAGGAAGTATCACTATCAACAAAGCTAGTGGATGTGATGGAATTCCAGTTGAGCTATTTCAAATCCTAAAAGATGATGATGTGAAAGTGCTGCACTCAATATGCCAGCAAATTTGGAAAACTCAGCAGTGGCCACAGGACTGGAAAAGGTCAGTTTTCATTCCAATCCCAAAGAAAGGCAATGCCAAAGAACACTCAAACTACTGCACAATTGCCCTCATCTCACACGCTAGTAAAGTAATGCTCAAAATTCTCCAAGTCAGGCTTCAACAATAACATGAACTGTGAACTTCCAGATGTTCAAGCTGGCTTTAGGAAAGGCAGAGGAACCAGAGATCAAATTGCCAACATCCGTTGGATCATTGAAAAAGCAAGAGAGTTCCAGGAAAACATCTATTTCTGCTTTATTGACTATGCCAAAGCCTTTGGCTGTGTGGATCACAATAAACTGTTGAAAATTCTGAAAGAGATTGGAATAATTGACCACCTGACCTGCCTCTTGAGAAATCTGTTTGCAGGTCAGGAAGCAACAGATAGAACTGGACATGGAACGACAGACTGGTTTCAAATAGCAAAAGGAGTACGTCAAGGATGTATGTTGTCACCCTGCTTATTTAACATATATGCAGAGCATATCATGAATAATGCTGGGCTGGATGAAGCACAAGCTGGAATCAATATTGCCGGGAGAAATATCAATAACCTCAGATATGCAGATGACCCACCCTATAGCAGAAAGTGAAGAAGAACTAAAGAACCTCTTGATGAAAGTGAAAGAGGAGAATGAAAAAGTTGGCTTAAAACTCAACATTCAGAAAACTAAGATCATAGCCTCCAGTCCCACCACTTCATGGCAAATAGATGGGGAAAAAGTGAAAACAGTGGCAGACTTTATTTTTTGGGGCTCCAAAATCACTGCAGCTGTTGATTACAGCCATGAAATTAAAAGACCCTTACTCCTTGGAAGGAAAGTTATGACCATCCTAGACAGCATATAAAAAGCAAAGACATTACTTTGCCACAAAGGTCCACCTACTCAAGGCTATGGTTTTTCCAGTGGTCATGTATGGATGTGAGAGTTGGACTATAAAGAAATCTGAGCACTGAAGAATTGATGCTTTTGAAGTGTGGTGTTGGAGAAGACTCTTGAGAGTCCCTTGGACTGCAAGGAGGTCCAACCAGTCCATCCTAAAGGAGATCAGTCCTGAGTGTTCATTGGAAGGACTGATGTTGAAGCTGAAACTCTAATACTTTGGCCACCTGATTCGAAGTGCTGAGTCATTTGAAAAGACCATGATGCTGGGAAACATTAAAGGCAGGAGGAGAAGGCGACGACAGAGGATGAGATGGCTGGATGGCATCACTGACTCAATGGACATGGGTAAACTCCGGGAGTTGGTGGTGGACAGGGAGGCCTAGAGTGCTGCTGTCCATGGGTTTACAGAGAGTTGGACATGACTGAGTACTGAACTGAACTAAATAAACATTAAAGTGTGAGATAATAATTTGTACAGTGTATGTACAAAAATTTAATTGTATATCACTGCTGCTGCTGCTAAATCACTTCAGTCGTGTCCGACTCTGTGCAACCCCATAGACGGCAGCCCACCAGGCTCCCCCGTCCCTGGATTCTCCAGGCAAAAATACTGAAGTGGGTTGCCATTTCCTCCTTCAATGCATGAAAGTGTAAAGTGAAAGTGAAGTCGCTCAGGCGGGTCCAACTCTTAGAGACCCCACGGACTGCAGCCTCCCAGGCTCCTCTGTCCATGGTATTTTCCAGGCAAGTGTACTGGAGTGGGGTGCCATTGCCTTCTCCATATATATCACTATATTTACAAATATATATATAAGTTTTAGGATCTTGAGATATAACATTTCAGGTTGATTTTGAATGGAAAATTTAATAAAAAAATAGAAATTTACCAAACATTGGAATTTTAAACACTAGCACTGATAAGTTCATCCAAACCACCCAGCCCTTTGTGTGGCTCGGCAAAGGTCTAGTTTGTCATTGAACACTGGGGTGTGAATGTCCTTTCAGATTTAATTTTGTGTACTCCATATGGCCAGAACAGTCATCTAGAACCAAAGGTGAGGATTCTGTTCTGACAAACTATTGAAAGTAACTATGAATCAACTCTGAAAGTCTGTGATCAGAGAGGAATAATTATTTCTTCTTATAACTCCAAGCTTTCTCCTTGAGGTGTATTTTCTATTATTAGCAATTAAGGGGACTTAAGAATGTCACTTGAATTCTCCATCTCAGCACTGCACTTGGATGATTAAGCAGCCACAAGAGTTAGTAATGATCTGAATTTGCTTTTAATAGCAGCTGTGTTTAAGTCACATCAGGGTAAAGTGGGTGTTAAAGAAGGTGGCAGTTACCTTACACTGCAGATTAACAGGTTGCAAAACATGGTCTCCCGTGCAAGGTGCAAAGTGCTGTTGCACGTCATGATGTGTTTCCAAATCCTGTCTGACTCATCACAGTTCCCCCAACAAGTGAACATCTTGAACATGCTGTAAAAAGTCCAGCTGACAAAATCACCTACTGTTCATAATATGGTAAAAATCATGCATTTACTAGCCAGATTATCAAAATAACTACTTACTAGTGATGTTTTTAATCTTCGCACTTTATTTGTTAGTGGTGTTATATAGTTAGTTAAAAGCAAAAATAAAAAATTGTCAGAAAAGTGTTTATATCTTGGAAAAATCTGTTCGTGTTAAACAGCTTGGATAGTAAGATTTTATTCTTCATACTTTAGGGGAAAAAATAAACATTTTTCTATTGAACTGAAAAGATAGTTTTCCAACTTTGGAGCTCCCTGGTAAAGAGTTGGAAAACTGTCATGTCTCTTAATAGCCACAAATGGAAACATGGGAGAAGAAGTTCAGAAACATAATTACTTTGGGATAACTGTATACACTTTATTGTATAGGGTGCTTTGAATGTGCACATAAGAATAATGATGCACTGAGCATAATGTGCTTTTACACTTACATGTAACATTTAAACATATATTTATGTAATATATGTATTTTTGTATATATATATAATATATGTATATTTGTGTGGATAGGTAATAGTAAACTATACAAGATTATCACAATGGATCTCATTTTAAGGGCTCAACATAATTATCTAGTCTAACGTGTTGTGCAATTTTCCTAAGTATATCTGTCTACCTAACTGTCTGTTTCTCTCTAGAACCTGAGCAAATCAATGGCTTAGAAACTTGAAGGATATAGTCATGTCTCCCAGAATGTGTTAGTCTTTTCCACCACAGAACTATACATCTTTTTTCTCAGCTTCAAGAAGCTTTCTAGTTGATAAGATTTCATCATTCTTAAATAAAAATTTTACATCTTTCTACCATGTGCAGTCATTTTTCTAGGTGCTAAGAAGAAGGTGATAAAAAAAAAAAGCAGGCAGAGTCCCTGCTCTCATGGAAGTTGTAGGCAGTAAAAGAACATATTAGTTAAAAAATCTGGCTCAGCTGGTAAAGAATCCACCTGCAATATGGGAGATCTGGGTTCAATCCCAGGGTTGGGAAGAGCCCCTCGAGAAGAGAAAGGCTTTCTGTTTTCTGGCTTGGAGAATTCCATGGACTGTATAGTCCATGAGGTTGCAAAGAGTCGGACACGACTAAGCGACCTTCACTTCACTATGATAAGTACTCTGTAGGGCTGATATTTGGTCATGTGAGAATATAAAATAGACATATTTGACTGGTTAAAGGCAGTCAGAAAACACTTTTCTCAAAAGTTAAGGATCGATTTGAAACCTACATAAAATAATGAATTAGACAAAGAGTAGACAAAAGCGTTTCCAAGTACCAGGAACATACATCTCCAATTTATTTTGAGTCTGAAATTAATGTCCTTCACATGGATTGAAAACTTATCTTTACAAAGGCAACATCTCTGTTCGCTTCATTTTAATACAGTTTAAATAACTCTAAATAGCAACACAAAATAAAACTAAACCTCGATTTCCTTCAAACGTGCATTTTTTCAAAAAAGCCAATGTTGTTTGTTTTAAAGATGAAATTAAATTTTGGGAATGATGTTTCTTCTGGTGACTTGCATTTTATTTTTTTATATCTATTGATTTCAATTGCTTTTTTATGATAATGTTGAAAATACTAGTTCAGACAAGTGGCAAATTATATAAAAGCTGTTGGACATTGATACTCATGCATTAATGACTTACAGGATTCTACAGGACTTCATGAGGGGATTAGATTTGAAGCATTTTATTTGTTCACAATATTGTCTTTGGCAAATTTCAGGTCATCCATAATCTGAAACATAGTAAAGGAAGAGAAATCCATAAATCAGCTTTAAAGTCATTTATCAATAATTAACCTTCAGGAAAATTTGACCCTGCTCCTGTGAGCCAGATTTTACCTACAGGGAAGTCAACAAGATTTGCCACTAAGAAGCATTTCCTCCAGCACAAGAAAGCCCAATTATTTGTTGCCATCAATACTTCATTATACAATGGCAAATTCATTTAGTAGTAACCTTAGGGTAGCACTTTGAGGTGGCTGAATGGATAACATTGAATAATAAAATGAATTTTATTCATATGGCTTAAGCATTTTACTAATTAATCCAAGTAATTAATAAACTCTTTGTTGTCAAACTATTCTTCAAGTTCAACATTTTTCTTCTTAAGGTGAAACTTATGCTTGAATTTTATTCAAATATCTCTAAAAGATTTTTTTTAATATTAAGCCATACATTATCTGTATATTAGAACATTCTTTTGACAAAACTTTAATTGGTGACTTTTGAGCCAGTGGACAAGAACGATTTGAAGATTGCTGGCAGTATCCTTTATTTCGTCTGATGCTCATGGGTTACAATGACAGAAGAACTTGTTCCAAGAGTAGCAAACTAGATTTGGTTCCAAGATCCAAGATGGCCCATATTTTCTTACAGTCACAACTTTGCTTGGTCAAGAAACATTTTATCATATCAAAGATCTCAATTGCCTTTGAGTTTCCAAAAGGAGTTTAAAAAATTGAGGAATGTTTGATGTTATTAATATGGATACAGTGCTGTGCTATGCTCAATCGCTCAGTCATGTCCACCTCTTTGTGACCCCATGAATTGTTGCCCACCTGGCTCCTCTGTCCATGAGGATTTTCCCAGCAAGAATATTGGAATGGGTTGCCATGCCTCCCTCCAGGGGATCTTCCCGACCCAGGGATTGAACCCAGGTCTCCCACATTGCAGGCAGATTCTTTACCATCTGTGCCACCAGGGAAGTCCAAGAATACTGGAGAGGGTAGCCTACCCTTTCTCCAGAGGAACTTCCCAATCCAGGAATCAAATCAGGGTCTCCTACATTGCAGATGGATTCTTCACCAGCTGAACCACCAGGGAAGCCCTATGGATACAATAAATCAAAAGTTGTTGGCACTGAAAGTAGTAGTTTCTTTGTTGAATGATGAAAGAACATGGTGGCATTGCAATTCCACTATATCTTGTGTCAAAGTCTTAGACACAGTGGATGTAACCATTAGAGGTTTGTTTCAATTTTCTTGCTCTGCTCTAAGCCGCTGTACCTTCAGGCACCCATGATGGCAGTTCTCTTGCTCTCTGTACATCCCCTGCTCCACCAGACCCAGCTTCATCTACAACCCACTCACATAACTGGCATTCTTGTCCCCACCCCAGCTAAAGATTGTTCTGACCTTTAGGTCATCTCCCCTGAGATAGCTTACCAAAGGGAAGGTGAGGTTTGTGCTCCTTTGCCCATTTCCCTATAGACTTCAATTCCGTCTCTGACTGGTAACCTACCTCTTCCCCCAGGAGCAAAGCCTGCCTCCACGTCCTGCCTGCCTTCTGCCACATACAGTGGAGTGTCGCTCTAGGACGTTGCTTCAGACATGTAAGTTCCTCACTAAACCACTGATGTCTCTGTCCCTGACTCCAGGCTTTTTCTTTGGTCTAGAACCTGTGCAAGTACAGGGCTTGCAAGCCTGCAGAATGCAGCCTAGCAATTGGCAGAGCAGCCTGGAGACGGAGGAGACTCCTGTGAGGGCTGAGATGTTGAGAAGTAAGGTCAGAAAATGAAAAGTTGCAGGGGCTGTTTTCCTGCATTCCATATAGGGCCCAGAAGTTGCAAGAGTGGTCCTGGGGTGTCTCTCCACTAGTCTGTGGGACCCTGTGATGAATGGGAGCTGGCAAGCATACAGAACTTATAGACACCCCTAAGGCTGCTGGGGAGATATTGGCCACGTTTCCAGTGAGGAAAAAAGAAATGGGCGCAGTTGTGGGCTGGCCTTTGCTTTTTGTATTAAGAAAGGCCACAGAGGCTGAGTTAACAGCCTAGGTGAAGGTTAGCTTGAATGCTGATTCTGGTTCCTGTGGAAGTGAGTCATGTGAATATGCATGAATGGTGTGAATCATCTATTACTGTTATTTGTTGAAACTAAAAAAAATGGCCATGATGGGAATCTTTTGACATTCTGAAACTAGTTTTTGCACTTTCAGTTAGAAGTTAGCTTTCTAGAAGAAATTAGTATTTCTCTTCTGTGCTGTTGAGATGTAAATAATCTACCTGGGATCTTGGGAACTTTTATCATCTGATCCCTGAGAGTGAAAAAGAGAAGAAAAAACAAGGCCTTTTAAAATGCTTTAAAATACTATATATGTTTTGGGGATGTCTATCTATAATAGTCTGTCAAGATTTTGGTAACTTGCAACTAAACTAAGTTAAGTGAAGAAGATTCATTGACTGTCTGGGTCATTTCAAAGAGGATAAAATATTGGAACATTAATGGCTGGACGGTTATGTTATGATTTTTATGGCTTTTGTCTAGAACATTTCTAGTTTTGATCTGTGTTTTCTAGATACAGGGAAGCCCTTCCCTCAAGCTACTTATGACTTACAGCAATTTGGTAAACTACACCTATGTGTAGAATTGAAGACTTTTTCTTTTCTTTTCTTCCTGGTCTCTCAGAAATTGAAGACTGTTGGGTTCTGAGCAGCCTTATCGTGGGGACAGGAAAGACCATCTCCTGGCATGTATGAGAATCTCAATATTTTGGGGAACTTAAGAAGAGAGAAATCCTCCAAGACAGAGTCTGATGGCAGGTCTTTGGCATGACTCTCCCGTCCTTGGGTGGCCTTTGAGGAATTCAGTCTCAGATTTCCTCTGAGGAATTCTACCACAGCCAGTTTGGAGGAGCCTATATAGTCAACTGACCGGACTTATTTTCCAAGCAAATTAGTCTTGAATTGACTATGGTGGAGATGAGGGTAATTTTAGACAGAAAAGTATATTTCATCTGATATTAAATTATATTCTTGCTAATTGAGGTCTATATTTATGAAAGCTATTGTGTTAGCCTCTCTTTTGCCCTGATGTCCAGGAGGAAAAGAAAATTATCTAGTGAAGTTGTCACAGAGTAGAACTACTCATGATGTATAACTGCTTGCTTTAAGTATGCTGCTAAAAGCACATGTACAGCAGTTATGTAACAATTCAGTATAAGGGATAAAATGAATAACCTCTAAAATGTTTCCCCTTCAACATTGAAGCTTATTCACAATATCTGATCAGCTTTCCCCTGATGTAGATAACTAGGCAAATATGAAGGAAGCCTAGTATAGTAAGAAGGACACAATCTGGACCCAGGGCAGACAGGCAACTTTCACTGTGACTTCAGGCTTTTATACTTTAGCCTATGGGAAGGGGAAATGAAGGAAAACTCTTCACATGTGGAGGTATGGGGAAGTCATTCCAGCTCACACATGATCTAATTTAAACTTTATTGACCAGAGTGGTCTGGTTTGTGGCCTATCGAACATTCATTGTACATCTTCTCTGGCCATTGTGGAGGGGTGTGCCTTCTCACTTGCTGTCATGTCCCACTCTGCACTTTTATGGACTGTAGCCTGCCAGGCTCCTCCATCTGTGGAATTTTCCAGGCAAGAATACTGGAGTGGGGTACCATTTCCTCCTCCAGGGGATCTTCCTGACCCAGGGATCAAACTAGCATCTCCTGTGTCTCCAGCATTGGCAGGTAGATTCTCTACCACTGAGCCAGCTGAGAAGCCGTTGTGGAGGGGAACGCATCTCAAAGTCAAACTGGAGTAGCCTGTGGTTCAGACACCCTAGGGAAAACTAGGTGGCCGTTGGAGATGTGATTTTGAATATGTTCCTGTTATTATTGAAAACTTGAGTTTCTGGAACTGTATGGTATACCAGGACAAAAACTACAGGCAGTGTGATATTTCAGAATGCAAGTACTGCTTTTATTTAGCTTAATGGTCATGATCTCCCTGTGTTGAACCTGTTAGATACCTTACATTTCACCCCTAGCCTGAGTGAAGAAAATCTGTTCAAGGACTGGGAAGCAACCATGGCCTCATTGCAAAATGAGTCTAACTGTGGGGTCCACAGCGAGATGCCATTGTCATCCTCTGTACTCCCATTGAAATTGATCCAGCTAATGTGACTATGTGGGGATGATGAACAATGGAGGAAAAAGACTCTCACCATCTTCCTGTCCCACACGCCAGTATGTTAGAAGGACCCCCTTCAATAAATGCCACTGTACAGCTGACTGCCCATGAGCACCCCTGAGCTATGCCGTGTGGAATGGAATAGGCTGACTTCTGGACACATCAGTCCAACTAGTGGGCTTAGCTGTGTTTTATTTGGAAAGACCTCAGGGATTCACTCCTAACAGCACCCAACATAACCTGGGTGGCAGACTTCCAGTGCCAGCTGACTCCTTTCTAGGCTACCAGAATGTTTCTTCTAAAACTAGGGCCTTCCCCTCCCCATGGGTGGCTCTGGGTTTGTGAAAACCACAGTTTGTCAAGACGCTGCCGCCACTGACTCCCGCTCAATCGACCTGCTGAGGGCTTGGCTCCCAAATTTGCCCACATCCTGGTGACTCACTGTTCTGGTCCTACTGGGTATCTTTCTCTTGAAATTATTGAGCTTCTGGTGTCTGTGTTGTATTTGGTGTATCTGATTGCAGTGCCTTTCTATGTACCTGATCCCAGGGATGTCTCAGAAGAGGGCCGGACCAAGATTGTAAGTAAGGGTCATGCAAGACACATGGAGTGGAGTGTGTGATCAGGCCTCCCAAGATGGCTGTTTTCTTGCTCGCTATGCATCCCCTGCTTGACCAGTCCCTGCTTCACCTACACCTGCTCACATGACTGACCTTCCTACATATTGCCCCCTGCCCCATCCAGTGTTTTCCTAACCTTTAAATTAGAAAATCTCCACCTGATGATAGCTTAACAAAGAGGGAGTGAGGGTGGTGCTCCTCTGCTCCTTTCCCTGGTAACCCGTGAACCAACCTGCAGTCAATGCCTCCTGTAACTAACTGGCAACCTTCCCCTCCCCCCTGGAGTAAGGACCACAGCCAGTCATGTCCTTCTCACTTCTGCTGCATATGGTGGGTTGTTGCCCCAGACATGTAAGATCCTCCCTCCATTAAACCATTGATGTCTGTTGCTGACTCTGAGCTCTTTCTTCAGTCTTGAAGCTGGGCAAGTACAGGCCTTTTGGCTTATGGGGTGCAGCCCAACAGCCACAAGCTAAATGAATCCATACACCTTAGTCCACTGAAGTTCCACCTGTCAGAACCCCTACTTTGACGAAACAATAGGCAGTGCAGCATAATTAAAGTCAAAGCTTTTCACCTGGGGCAAACCCAGATTTTAGTAAATTTCCAGAAGTTCCAGACTACCTGTCTCTTCAGAAATAATTTATAAGCATGGGAAAATGTCAAGTGCTCCTTCAACTTTTATTCCTACAGGTTCCTGTTGTCTAGAGACTTGCTACATCTTCCATATCTTATGTGGGTATCTTATGTACATATCTTTCATGTCTTATGTGTTTTTATTAGTCAAGTTTCTCTAAAGGAATAGACCCTAACATATAATTATATATATTACACATGATAATATATAATACCTTATATTTATACTTGTGTATACACTCCAATACTTTGGCCACCTCATGCGAAGAGTTGACTCATTGGAAAAGACCCTGATGCTGGGAGGGATTGGAGGCAGGAGGAGAAGGGGATGAAATGGCTTGATGGCATCACAGACTCGATGGATATGAGTTTGAGTAAACTCCGGGAGTTTGTGATGGACAGGGATGCCTGGCGTGCTGTGATTCATGGGGTCACAAAGAGTTGGACACGACTGAGCAACTGAACTGAACTGAACTGACTGATACTTACATAAAGAGATCTATTATAATGAAGCAGCTCATGTGACTGTGAAGGCTGAGAAGTCTTATCTGTCGTTGCAAAGCTGGATATTCATGAAAGTCGGAGTTTGCAGATCTGAAAACTTGACAGCCAGTGGTATAGACTCCTTTCTGGGTGTGAAGGCCTGAGAAGCAGGAGTGCAAGGGGAGAAGAAGGTTGATGTCTAGGCTCATGTGGTCAGGCAGAAAGTGATTTCAACCTTCCTTCCTTCTTCTTCTCCTCGGGCCCCAAGAAGCTTATATGATGCCTGACCACAGCGGGGAGAGCAATCTACTTTCCTCTGTCTACCAACTCAAAAACGAGTCTCTTTTGGAAACACTGTCACAGCCAAACCTGAAAATAATATTTAACTAGATAGCTGGACATCCTGTGATCCAATCAAGTTCATATATAAAACTATCACAGTGTTCCTTTACATTCAGCAGGCAAATTTAAAATAAAGTATATGCAATTTATCCATACTTGGTTTTCTGTCCATATCTACCTTAAACAATACTCAAACAAACAAACAAAAATAATAATCATAATGGAAAAGTGTCCTTTTTAGATTTCTATGCAAGTGTAATGGTGTGGGTGTTCATACCATGTAAGTAATGACTATTGTGCATTATGTCAGTTGCTCTGCACGTATCTGGCAAGAAAGGAAATCATAATGACATAAGTTTACATAATTATTAGTTGCTCACAAAGAAAATTCTCTGACAGAAAGGAAAAGAAAGCAGGCGAAAATCACCCCTACCTCATTACACCCTAAAGTCCATTTATGTTGACACAGTTGCAGATATATTGGTATCTGGGTCCCATTCTTTCATAGAAACAGATATCATCAGCTTGAAATTAAAATAAGTCCCTAAAGATAATTTAATATAATCAATGGTATTTTCCAAATGTAGTAGTTGTTTCCCTGTGGCATTTGTAACTGTCTCCTCTGGACATTCTGATGACATATTTAGCCTTAATTGGCTAAGTAAACATATTTGTGAAGTGTCTTATTGTCAAACTAATTATTATTGTTGTCAGTGATGTGCCAAGCATTGTACTAATTGCTTTGTCAATCTCTCTCTCTCTCTTACTGTCTGTATATATATGTATATACTCAACAGATGTGTGGGCTTCCTTGGTGGCACAGCAGTGAATAATCTGCGTGCCTGTGTAGGAGACACAGGTTCAATCCCTGGGTCAGGAAGATCCCCTGTAGAAGGAAATGGCAACCCACTCCAGTATTCTTGCCTGGAGAATTCCATAGACAGAGGAGCCTGGTGGACTACCAGGGGTCATAAAAGAGTCAGACACAACTTAGAGACCAAACAAATATATCTACTCACAGAGACAGAGAAAGATAGAGCAAGAGAGACAGAGAAGAGGATACTGTTAACTTCATTTAGAAGTATGAAAACTAAGGCTCCCCCACTCAAAAACCTTAGAATCTTTTACACTAAAATAGTTATTCACTTTCAGACAACAGTGTATATTTTTACTTATAATTGAATTTCTATTTTTTTCATTGACATCATGATATTAGAGATTATAAATCTTTGTTTCTAAATAATTTTCCATTTCTTATAGCATCTAAAACTTCAAACCTGAATTCCTTTCTATACCAGTCCCTTTACAAAAATTATTCAGTGATTTTGTGACTGAATTAGGAAAATCTTTGTTAAAGTAACCCAGATAATTCAATTCACTAGAAAATTCACTTTTTAAAATTTTAAAAGGATTTAATTTTTTTTTTACTAGACCAGAAAAACAACTTTAATTTTTAAAGTTTTAAGGAAGTTTCCAAAACCTACTAGTAAATTGAAATGTATCAGTTTAATAATAATTATTATTTATTATTTATCACATTCTAATTACTATATGTACAAATGTTATATATTTTAATATATATTTCATTTCATTTTATCTTTTCAATGATACTATAAGGTAGATATCTAGAATTACAGAGTCCTAAAGTTGGAGATGGTATTATATGTCTTCAGTCCTCCTCTTCAAGAAGGATCATGTGTTTTGATGTGTGTACAACTCATTCAAATCATAAAGTCATTGATATACATAAAGTCATTTTCTATACAAAAGAACTTATATTTGTAGATATAAACTTTGTCTCTTTTTAGCATTTGCTTCACTAAGATGAGTGCATCCAGGTCCTTTGGGGTTCTTAATGGAACATTTATTCTAGAGTTTTCACCATCTCAGATGCTCTCATATGTACATATTTGAATTTATTGCTACCCCTTAATCATGGAGCCCCAAATATTCTATACATCACTTTATCTGAAACTATTTGGTATACTGGGATCAGTAAAAAAGTGAAACCATTACTTAAAAATTTATTTCACTCAGGGAATTCTTGTCTCAAACTAGTTAAACTGCATTTCCAGTCACTTACTTCTTCATTTTTAGAGTAAAATCCATATTTTTAATTATTTTCTGCAAAGCTCCATCTAAATATGCATCCTGTCATCTCCTCAGAACTCATCTCTTTCTTTATTATAACATTTTAGTATTCATCTTCTCCAGTAAAAAGAAAAACAAGCCAACCCTGAAAGAGCCTCTTTTTTCTCTCATTTTTTCCCCATCCTTGGAGGTAGAATACTGCTTCAGTGGCTCTTTAAAGTGCATATGCTTCTCTTGGCTATTCAGGATTCCCTGATCATCCTGAGCCTGGTCATCACCTGCCAGGTAAATTCTCTCTGTGTCCCCGGAAAACTCTCCATTATTCCCACAAGGTCAGGTTTTCCCTCTCGTTCCCAATCATTCTTCCATTTTCTTGAAAATAAGCTCTTCTCCTTGGCATTTCTTTGTGATCAAACCCATGTTTTGTTATCAGAGAAAACCAGGAAAAGCCTCCTGTATTATCCTAAGGTGTCTAAAAAGGCTTAATATTAAAACAGTTTATATTGTTCAGGCCAGGTGGAACACTTTGGAAAGCATACCCTTTCTACATGCTCACTTCATATGTCATAGTTACCCAGATATATAAAATGAGCTACTGGCTTTTTGTGTCTATCATGATTTTTTTTTCATTAGTAGAACTCAGTGTTTTCCAAATAGCAGATTGAGCCCTATAACTGGTCATTATAGTAACTTAATGGATTATAAGCAATTTTTTAAATGCAATAGGGTAGAAACAAAGAAAATATGTGAATGCAGCACACATAGTAAAGGTAAATGTATATGTATATGTAAGTGTACGGTGGGTTGTGATATCAAATGGATTTTTTATAGTTATCACAGGAAAAATGTTTCAAAGCCACAGATTTGGCTGATTTCTTTGGAACACCCCTATTAATTGTGCATCTCTCTCTTGCTTTTAAGTTTTATAGTTCTTATAAGGATCTTGATTATCCTCTGTGTTTCAAAGTTAGACAACTTGGGAAATAAAAGAGCAAGATGCTGAGATACCTTCTGTCGAGTATTCTGAAGTGTATGTGATTCCAGAAATTCTAAATTCCACATTCCTCCTTTCCTGCTCTTTTCTGAGGTGAAGCAGTTTCTGGAGATTCTTATAAACCTGTTTCAAAATGTACTCCTATGAGATAAGTAGAAGACAACACATTGCTCACTTTGGTACAAAATTGGCTTCATAAGAATAATACATGCATCCAAGATTTCAAGGAAAGACTTGCTGTCATTTCTTCAAGCTCTGTTGTTTCTTCTGGAGACCACTACTCTAAGAAGGAGGAATCTGTGAACACATGGTTTCACTTAAGAATGGAAATATTGAGTTCACTGGGAAACAAAACCACCTAATTATGGTCAGAGGCTGCTCTTGAGCACTGTGGATTCACCCTTCTCTTGTATTTACCTTTACACAGAATCTGTGTGTAAATTTATCAAAAGTGCTTTGTAATGTAATGACTTGATGAGAAAATGACATCCCCCCATATCAAGTGACCTGACAGAGTAGCTCTTTTCCTACTTTATATGCCTATATGATTCTCATATCATCACATTTTAGCATGTAACACTTTAGCATAACATCCAATGCTAGAGTAGAATTTCTTCAAAAAGTGTCCTGTGGGGAACAAAGGACAAAACCATGACCCTTTCTTACTAAAAGCCTAAGTGCTGGATTTTCAAATGAAAATGGGTAATGATTGTGCTGTCTATTCATGTTAGAATAAATGATTAATTTTCCTACATAGTGTGTACTTAGCATAAAATGGACTCAAGGACTCTGGGGTTCTTGGTATTTATTAGTGATTTCTCTTGCAAAATCTGTTGTCCTGAAGAGACATACTTCATTTAGAAATTTGGATTCAGCAAAGTTAAAATCTCTGCTTTTCAGAGTATCACACATCTTATTTTTAGTAAGAGAGGCTAATCTGTGTGATTATCTCCTTCCTCCCCTGCTCCCTCCCACCCTCTCTCATCCTCAGTACCAACCTTGGAATTACTCTCTATCACTTACCAGTGTGTTAAGATGCCTCTCACATTTGAAGAGCTGTTAGGAGATGCAGAGAGGAAAGAAATAGGTGTAGTCTGGGAGAGCGCAGTGTGAAGATTCTATAGAAAAGTTGTTGCTTACAGGAAACTCAGAAATAATGAGTTTGATAAAATCTAACCCAGATCTGGCTCCCTCTAAACAAAAATAAATCAATATTGGGAAAATCTCATGAAACAAACATTCTTATACTATGAGCTCCCGATGGCTTACAGGCTAAAATTAGTCTCCCTCTAAGTGACTATTAACTGTTTTAGAGAGGTCTTTGGTTGGTGCTCACTTATCTTCAGGAATAGGTCATTTACTATGACCTCTGAGTTCTATCCCCCTGCTGCCGCTGCTGTGTGTTGACCCTTATGAATGAACTAATCTGCAGCATTTAGTAAGCATTTCACCACTCCCCACCATGAACTCAGTGGAGGAGATCCCTGTTTCCACTTTTCAACTCCATCCAAATGTGAAGAAATCTTTCTTTCCATTAACTTACTGTTGTAAGCCCAGAGTCTCCTTTCTCATGAAAGGTAGAGAAAGGTAACTTTCATTACTGAAAGGTAGAGATAAGTGACTGAAAGATGGTGATAAGGAGATACTGGAGTGGCTTGCCATTCCCTTCTCCAAGGAATTTACCCTATTCAGGGATGGAAGCAGTCTCTTGTATTGCAGGCCTGTTTAACATCTGAGCCACCAGGGAAGACCAGAGATAAGGGGAGGGAAGTAAAACGCCAAGACCAAGTTACAGTTTCTCTTAGTACCTCAGCCTGAGCTGTTTCTGGGTGGTGCTCTGGGCTGTCTCTACTTACCCAGAGGAAGCCCGACCCCCACTCCCTCCAAGGGTAACACACTAAGAATTTCCAAGCTCCAAAGTATACCTTACTGCTCACCCAGAGAGAAGAGGAAGTTTTTCTCACTATGGTCTGAGACTTGCTCGCTGGAATTTCATTTTCCTGCTACAAGACTGACCTCCAGGTGTTTGCCAAGGAAACATTTCATTCCTTTTAAGAAAATCTCACTTCTATCCATAATCATTCATGTAATTTTCTGACATTAGTACTTCTACTGAACTTATTATTTAATCAGGCTTAAATAAAATTGCCTATGGAACATTAAGAGTACAATTTATGTAGAACAAAACAAGCTAATCCCAGGTCCCTTTCAACATCTTTGTATCAAGCTTACAAATATTTGGAGGATCTTGCTTCACTGGTTCACTCAGCAGGAGTCCACTATTATGGAATTTATGGGCATTGAAGAGTTGTTGGTTTGATATTTGCTTGTTTGTTTGTTCTCCAAACCATGAGAAATGGATGTTTGAATCCAAAACTTAGAAATGCTCTGCAAGAGATACTAGTCTGATAGATAGCTTTATCTGAGCCCTTTTGAAACAAACTCATACTTCCATTATATAAAATTTTCAACAACTGGTCTCTTGACAACATTTTTAAGTTTAGCTGAATTTTGCTTACTGAAAAATATCAAATTTTTAACATTTAATAATTTTAAGTGGAAATAATGGCCAGGCAATATTTCTAAAATTAATTACTCAGGATTCCCATTGTGATTTTTCTCAACCTAGGAAATCAATGAAATAACTCCTAGGATTTACAAGGAATTGTGGATTCTTATCAACTATGAACTTCATGTGTTATGAAGAATCAAAGAAATAGCAGAAATTAATGAAACCCCCAGGAAGCCCAACAAGCACATTTTAACCAATAAATTCATATATGAACCTTTATGAAGTAGCTAGGATAACTGATTTAATATTGATTTTCATTTCCTTACTCTAAAAATATATATATATATATATAGAAAATGTTTGAGAACATCCAAAGGAAAAAGAAAAAGAGCAAAAGAAACTTTCACTGACTATATACATGCATTGTTTTTGCTAAGTCATGCTAAGTCAGTCCTACTCCTTGTGAGCCCATGAACTGCAGCATGCCAGGCTTGCCTGTCCTTCACTATCTCTTGGAGTCTGCTCAAATTCATGTCCATTGAGTCAGAGATGACATCCATCTCATCTTCTGTCACACCTTTCTTCTGCTCTCACTCTTCCCCAGCATCGGGGTCTTTTCCAATGAGCCGGCTCTTCGCGTCAGGTGGCCAGTGTATTGGAGATTCAGCATCTGTCCTTCCAATGAATATATTCAGCATCTGTCCTTCCAATAACAGGGTTAATTTCCTGTAGGGCTTCCCTTGTGGTTCAGCTGGCAAAAAATCCTCCTGCAATGCAGGAGACCTGGGTTCGATCCCTGGGTTGGGAAGATCCCCTGGAAAAGGGAAAAACTATCCACTCCAGTTTTCTGGCCTAGAGAATTCCATGGGGGAGTCCATGGAGTCGCAAAGAGTTGGACATGACTGAGCGACTTTCACTTTCACTTTTCCTGTAGGATTGACTAGTTTGATTTCCTTGCAGTCCAAGGGACTCTCAAGAATCTTCTCCAATACCACAAAAGTTCAAAAGTATTAATTTTTTAGTGCTCAACCTTCTTTATGGTAGAAATTTCACATCTGTATGTGACTACAGGAAAAACCATAGCTTTGACTGTACAAACCTTGTCAGCAAAGTGATGTGAGGTCTCTGCTTTTTAATATACTATCTAGGTTTATCATAGCTTTTTCACAAGGATCAAGTGTCTTTTAATTTCATGGCTGCAGTCACCGTATGCAGTGATTTTGGAGCCTGATAAAATCTGTCCCTACATAAACACACAATACATATTTTTGTGGGAGAGGGTTCTTATCTTTTATATTGGTTATTATATGTAAGTTAGTACAAACTCTCAGCAAAAAAATTGGCAGTTATTAAAATGTTAGCATATATCACACCTTTTCAACCAGCAGATGTATGTCTAAAATATATCTAAAAGAAATCATCATGCTTATGTGTAAAGATCTAGCAACAAGAAGAATTTGGCATTTGTAATTTCCATGAGAGCAGAACATATATCAGTTTTGTTTACCAGTGTATCTTCAATGCCTTACATAGTACCTAACACTCGGCTGACAGTCAACCTATATTTAATCTATGTATAAATGGACAAATAAATGAATGCCTTCAAATAAATGATTTATTCAGAATCGATAGCATTAAATGTTGAGAATATTAGTGAATGAGATTGTCAAAGTAAAGGAAATCATGGTTAAAATATAACAAACACTTTTTTCAAACAAAAATGAGATATTGTAACATATATCTAATAGAAATTCTAAAAAGAGAGAACAGAGGTAATAAGATAAAAAGCTAAAGCCAATATTTAAGGAGATAATAATTATGATTATCCAAAATTGATGAAAAAACAAGAAAGGATTAATAAAAAATAATTCATACAAAGACATAACATAGTAAATCTTTAGAAAAACAAATAGCAAAATCATGAAAGCATCAGAAATATAAAAAATGCACACTTGCTTTCAGTTCAGTTCAATTCAGTTGCTCAGTCGTGTCCAACTCTTTGCAACCCCATGAATCGCAGCATGCCAGGCCTCCCTGTCCATCACCAGCTCTCGGAGTTTACTCACACTCCTGTCCATTGAGTCAGTGATACCATCCAGCCATCTCATCCTCTGTCATCACCTTCTCCTCCTGCTCCCAATCCCTCCCAGCATCAGGGTCTTTTCCAGTGAGTCAACTCTTCGCATGAGGTGGCCAAAGTACTGGAGTTTCAGCTTCAGCATCAGTCCTTCCAATGAACACCCAGGACTGATCTCCTTTAGGATGGACTGGTTGGATCTCCTTGCAGTCCAAGAGACTCTCAAGAATCTTCTCTAACACCAAGTTCAAAAGCATCAATTTTTTGGTGCTCAGCTTTCTTTACAGTCTAACTCTCACATCCATACATGACCACTGGAAAAACCATAGCCTTGACTAAACAGACCTTTGTTGGCAAAGTAATGTCTCTGCTTTTTAATATGCTATCTAGGTTGGTCATAAATTTCCTTCCAAGGAGTAAGTGTCTTTTAATTTCATGACTGCAGTCACCATCTGCAGTGATTTTGGAGCCCCAAAAAATAGCCTGAGACTGCTTCCACTGTTTCCACTTCTATTTGCCATGAAGTGATGGGACCAGATGCCATGATGTTAGTTTTCTGAATGTTGAGCTTTAAGCCAACTTTTTCACTCTTCTCTTTCACTTTCATCAAGAGGCACTTTAGTTCTTCTTTGCTTTCTACCATAAGTGGTGTTATCTGCATATCTGAGGTTGTTGCTATTTCTCCCAGCAATCTTGATTCCAGCTTGTGCTTCTTCCAGTCCAGCATTTCTCATGACACTTCCTGTAAAGTACTAAAAATGCAACAGGAGAAAAAACATATATACAAAAAGAGTATGTGATTTTACATATAGTACATGTGAAAACCTACACAACAAGTACTTAATATATCTGATTATAGAAGGAAAAGAAAATCTGAATAAACTTCTAACCTTTCAACAATGTGAATCCATAGCTAAAAATCTACCCCTGTTATTAATACCAGATCTAGATATATTTACAGGAAAATTCTTGCAAACTTTAAAGGAAAGGATAATTTAAATCTCAAATAAAATACCAGAGAGAATAGAAAAATGGGAACTATTTCCAAATAATTTTATGAGGCAAATATAAAATTGATGCTAAAGCAAGGCAGAAATAGTATGAAGCAGAAAGTTTTAGCCCAATAGTACCTGTTAATGTAGACACAAAATTCCTTAAATTAAAATATTAGAAAGCCATATATTTATCTCAGTAGATGCAGAAAAAAATCATTTGATAAAATTCAAATCAGTCATCATAAGAATTTTCATTCAACTGATTTCTATATGTTGATTTTGTGTCCCGCAACTTTAGAATACATTTATTTGCATATTCACTTATTAATTATTTACTAATTAATATAAGTAAGGTTTTACTAGAATCTTTATGGTTTTCTGTAAATAAGATTAAGGACAGCTTTGTTTGGTTAGAGTATTCTGGCTGAAAGTGTTTTCTCTTTAAGCACTTTGAATAGATCATCTCCCTCTCTCCTAGCCTGCAAGGCTTCTGCTGACAAATCAAATTATAGCCTTATTGGGATTCCCCTTTATATGCTGCCAGGTGACTCAGTGGTACAGAATCCACTTGCCTATACAAGAGACACAAGGCTATCAGCAGATCACCAGCCCAGGTTGGGTGCATGAGACAAGTGCTCGGGCCTGGTGCACTGGGAAGACCCAGAGGGATTGGGTAGAGAGGGAGGTGGGAGGGGGAATCGGGATGGGGAATACATGTAAATCCATGGCTGATTCATGTCAGTGTATGACAAAAACCACTACAATATTGTAAAGTAATTAGCCTCCAACTAATAAAAATAAATGAAAAAAAAAAAGAGAGAGACACAGGGGACATGATTCGATCCCTGGGTCAGAAAGATCCGGTCTCCTGGAAGAGGAATTAGCAACCCACTCCAGTATTCTTGCCTGAAAAATTCCATGGACAGAGGGGCCCAGCAGGCTACAATCCTTGGGATCACAAAGAGTCGTTCACAACTGAACACACATTTTATATGATACTTTTTTTTTTCTTGCTACTTTCACAGTTCTCTTTGTCTTTGATTTTTGAGAGCTTGATTATGATTTGTCTCAGTGAAAATTTCTTTGGTTTATATCTGTTTGAACATCTTTGAACATCACGTACCCAGATGGCCATCTCTCTCCCCAGATTTGCGTTGATGTTTGTGTATTTGACGTTGTAGTCACCTCCTCCAGCGTTTTTGGACCAACTTCAGTGGGGAAAGACATCCATCCGAAGGTGACTAAGAATGCCAGCTGGACTGGATGTTATGCCTTTGGTTCATGGCAAGGCATGGTGGTGTAATCTTCATGCAGCTGTGTCAGCTGAGGTCAACTCAGTGCAAACTGCAGGGGGTCTTCTGTGGCCAAGACCATGGAATGTGAGTGGCGTGGTAGCCAGGGCTATTAGGCTCTATAGAGGCTATGACTGCTAGGCTTTCCCTGTCTTTGCCTTTGCCTGTGGGAGTAAATTCCAGCTGAGGAGGTTTCTTTTGGCACCTGGTCTGGCATGCTGGCACTAAGAACATCAGCAGAGCTGGGATCCTGGGATCAGGTGCATGCAGAATTACAGCAGTTCCTGGGTCCTGGGGAACAAATAGGTGCACTTACCGTGGCAGCGGTCCTGGTGTCTGAGGTGTGAGTGTGTGCAGATCTCCCATGAAGCTGGGGTCTGGGTCTTCAGGGGTTACTGCAGTGGCTCTGGCCAGGATAGTGGGAAACAGCAGCAGCAAGGGCCCTAGGAAGACAGATATAGCCCCAGTTTATTTCTCAAGTGTTATTTTGTTTCAGAAATCCTCTGACATTTTTATAATTGTTTTTATATTTGTTTTTATATTTGTTTATATATTGTTTTTATAATTGTTTTCTGAAGTATTTTAAGGAAAACCACTATTCTTTTGATCCTAGTGCTGCAATACAAATATCAAACAATTTCTTTCATTATGTAACCACAGCACCAGTGATCACACCTAACAAAATGATTGTATGTCTTCTGGTATCATCAAACAACCAATCTATATTCGAATTACTTGATAGTCATAAAATCTTTTGAGATTTTTTTTTGAACCAAGATCCAAACAGTTCCTATGTTGTATTTGAGTGTTATAACTCTTAAGTGTATTTTTTAATGAAATTTATTGTTTTGAGATAATTGTAGATTTGCATTCACATTCATAATGCAGAGAGATTGTGGGTGATCTTTACTCTCAGTGTTCTTTACCAAGTTTTCTTCCAAAGGGGACATTTTGTAGCTCTGTAGTAGAAGACCACAACCAGAATATTGAAATTGATGCAAAACAAGATACAGACCATTTCCGTCATCAAGAGAATCACTCAGGTTGCCTTTTTATGGCCACACCCACTTCCCTTCTCCTTGTCTCCCTGATACCTGGCAACCAGTCTCCTGCTCTCCATTTCTTTAATTTTGTTCATTTATTGAAAATCATATCAATGGACCATAGAATATGTAACATTTTGGAAATTTTTCTTTTTTTTTTTCGTACTCAACATAATTCTCTGGAGATTATCCAGTTTACTGAGTTTACTATTAGTTCCTATTAGTTCTTTTCATTTTATTGCCGCGTGGTCATCCAGGATATATATGTATCACAGGTTGTTTAACAGTTTACTAGTTGAAGGACATCTGGGCTGCTTTAGTCTTGTGACTTCCACAAATAAATCTGCTATAAACACTTCTGTGCAGGTTTTTGTGTGAAAAACGTTTTCATTTCTCTGGAATGCTCAAAATTTCAACAGTTTGAAAGAAATGTGCCAATTCTTTGAAAACCACAAACTATTAAGACACAATCAAGATAAATTAGAAAAGTAAATTTGTACTTTAAAAAAACTCCTGAAAAAGAAATATTTGTGCCCAGATGGCTTCTCTGAAGAGTTTTTCCAAACATGAAAAGAAGAATTAACCATTTCTCATACAACTTCTCTCAGAAAATAGAATAGGAGGGAAGACTCTCTACCTTATTGTGCAAAGCCAGCATTACACGGACATAAAAACCAGATAAACACATTTTAAAAAATGTGAGAGGGGGCAAGCAAGTGAGCTACTACAGGCCAATAAAATAAGAAATAAAAATCAAATCCAGTTAAGTATAAAATATAACAGGCCTTGTCCCAAAGGGTTTTATCTTAGGTTGTAAGACTGATTCAATAATCAAAAATAACTTATTATAATCTACTGCATCAGTAGTTGCATAGGAAAATCATTTCACAAAATTTAACACTCATTTGTGATTAAAAAAAATTTAGTACACTAGTCAAGAAGGTAACCTCAACATGCTAAAGAACATCTTAAAAACCTTACTATTAATGTGACTTAATGATGAAAGACCATGTTTTCTACATAAGATTTCTATACTCAGTAAATTCTATACCCAATGAAACTACCCTTCAAAAGAGAATAGTAAATGAAAATGTTCTCAAACAAACAAAATAGAGTGAATCATAGCCACCATACATGCCTTGAAAGAAACAAAGGAGTTATTTGCCAAAAATGAAGTTGATAAAGGTCAGAAACTGTGATCTACATAAATAAAAAATAAAGTATCTGAGAAGAAATAAATGAAAGTAATATCTTTTTTTTTTGTTTGTTTTAAAATTCATCTGAAAGGCAATTGATTATTTGAATCCATAGAGTAAATATGGATGGAGCATCTATAGCATATTGATGAGTGAAATAAATGATAGCATTGCAACAAGAAAGGGTAAGGAGGAATTGGGAACTTTGTGTTCTATTATCTGTACTTCATGTAAAACAGCATAGTATTATTTGAAGATCAACTTGAATAAATTGAAAATTTGTATCATAAACTGAAAGTTAGCCACTCAAAAGTGTTTAAAAAGAAATACAGGTGTCATACTAACAGAAGAGACAAAATGGGATAAAACAAAATGCTTAATTAAAATTAGACAGGACAGAATATAGTCATATATTATACTAGGCAACCACTAATGAAGAGAAAGATGTGATAGCTATATTAATTGAAGACAAAACAGATTTCAGAACAGGGGAAAATGTTAAGGATAAAGAGGGATATTAAATAACCATAAATTTTTTGGTCTCCAAGATGACATAACAATTAGTATGTATTCATCTAACAACAGAACATCAAACTACACAAGGCAAAGATCGATAGAACTGAAAATAGAAAAATCTACAATTATGTTTTGAGACTTCAATACTCATCTGTCAGTAATCGACAAATCAAAGAGGCAGAAATTCAGTAAAAACATAGATGAATTCAGTAGTGCTGTCAATCAACTTATTCTAATGTATATTTTAGAAGACTCCATCATACAACAGCAGAATACACTTTATTTTCAAGTTCAGTGGAATGTTTAATAAACAGATCATGGCCTGGATTATAAAAGGCACATTAACAGTTGTTAACAATTGTTGTGTTTTTTTAAAAATTGGAATCTTAAAAGTATACCCTTAGACCAGTGAAATTATACTAGATATCATAATAGAAAGATTGCTGCAAAATTCCAAAATACTTAGAGATTGAGTGTACAGCTCTACCTTTTACATGGGACAATGAAGAAGTCTCAAGATAAATGAAAAAATTTTTAAACTGAATGAAAATAAAAATTTAAGTTGTAAGAATTTGTCATATGCAACAAAAGTAGTGCTTAGTGGGAAATTTATAGCATTAAATGCTTATAATAGAAGTATTTAGAATAAATAATCTAAACTTCCAGTTTAGGAAGCTAGAGAAAGGAAAGAAATGTAAGTCTAAATCAAGCAGAAGAAAAGAATACTAATTAAAGCATAAATCAATTAAATTGAAAACAGGAGTGCACTAGAGAAAAATCAATGAAACAGATGTTGGTTCTTATAAAAGTCTGATGAAATTGATAAACATCTCGGGGGGGGGGGTGCAAAAAAAGTAAATGTGCATGCATGACAAGTTGTTTCAGTCGGCTCTGACTCTTTGCAACCCTGAAGCCTGTGAGGCTCCTCTGTCCATGGGATTCTCCAGGCAAGAACACTGGAGTCGGGGCGGGGCAGGGGGTGGGGAACAACAAAGGGTTCAATCCCTGGTCCAAGAAGATTTTATATGCTGCGAAACAGCTGGGCCCGTGTGCCACAACCACTGAGCCCATCTCTAGAGCCATGAGCCACAACTACCGAAGCCCGCATGCTGCTGCTACTGAGTCAGTCTAGAGACTCTGCTCTGCAACAGGAGAAGAAACTGCGGCGAGAAGCCCATGCACCACAGTTAGAGAGTAGCTCCTGCTCTCTACAGCTAGAGAAGGGCCACGTACAGCAACGAAGACCCTGCACAGCCAAAAAAAATGTATATTTTTTAGGAATATCTATTAAAAAATGTGCAGTTAACCCTATATGCAAAACAGAAAAAGAGACACAGAAATACAGAACAGACTTTTGAACTCTGTGGGAGAATGTGAGGGTGGGATGTTTCAAAAGAACAGCATGTATACTATCTATGGTGAAACAGATCACCAGCCCAGGTGGGATGCACGAGACAAGTGCTCGGGCCTGGTGCACTGGGAAGACCCAGAGGAATCGGGTGGAGAGGGAGGTGGGAGGGGGGATCGGGATTGGGAATACATGTAAATCCATGGCTGATTCATATCAATGTATGACAAAACCCACTGAAATGTTGTGAAGTAATTAGCCTCCAACTAATAAAAAAATTAAAAAAAAAAAAATGTGCAGTTGACATCATATCTAACCATGAGGGACTGGATGCTTTTCCACTAGGGAAAACAAGGCAAGAATATCATTTCTCACCAACTCTATCCCATGTTATACTAGTGATTCTAGATAATACAATAAAACAGGAAAAAGACAGTTACACATGTTGTGAAGAATAATTTCATTTGCAGATAACTATATTGTATATGTATAAAATCCCAAACCACCCCCTCCTGACTCTCAAAAAACTCCCAGAAATAATACACAAGAATAGAAAAATCTTAGGATAAAAAGTCAGTGTATAAACCAATTGCTTTACAACACTCCATTGGTAAACTATCGAAATGAATGTTTTAAAAAATATATTTGTGATAGCACCAGAAATAATATTTGAGCATAAATGTGACAAAATATGGCTTTATTCTCCTTGTACATTTATCCATCTCTCTATCCATTCCTTCCTTCATTCAAAAATATGTCTAAGTGTTTTCAGAGTATTACAAGCATTATGTATATAGAAATGAACCAAAATATGTTATTCATAAATTTACAGGAAGACAAACCTGAAAATATCACACAAATTTTAAAAATCGTATGTACTGATAAATTTAAGAGGGAGAACAAATGTAGAGACTGCACATTTCTGCATTCTTTTCTAACTACCCTTTGACTTTCTCAGGCTCAATGACTAAACTTGCATTATAAATGCAGGTTAGTGGGAAGAAAGCAGAGCTGTCGATCTCCCAGGAGCTCTTGGATATTCAGTATACCTTACTGCACCCACCACCGTATGCCCTAAACTCCTTCTTGCTAAAACTTTATTTCTGTTATATAGTCTAGAGTGGTTCAGCCTCTAATCTTTTTCCATTTCCTCAAGGCCTAATTTATGTCCAATTTATACAAGAAAATCTTCCTGTACTATCCCAGTCTAGATAAATTGCTCTGGTTTCCTTACTCTCAAAATATATATTCTCCTAAATATCTCAATATGTTGTTAAATG
Source organism: Dama dama (assembly GCF_033118175.1). NCBI lineage: Eukaryota > Metazoa > Chordata > Mammalia > Artiodactyla > Cervidae > Dama > Dama dama. The sequence goes on along the minus strand of NC_083689.1, from coordinate 75,227,648 downwards.
TTGCCTTCAGTAGTTCTTAAATAAGTATCTTTTCGTAATTTATACCTTGAAAGTGAAAGGTGCTCAGTCGTATCCAACTTTTTGTGACCCCATGGACTATACAGTCGTGAAAGTCTCCAGACCAGAATACTGGAGTGGGTAGCCTTTCCCTTCTCCAACGGATCTTCGCAACCTAGGGATTGAACCCAGGTCTCCTAACTCAGGTTCAATCCCTGGGTCAGGAAGATCCACTGGAGAAGGAAATGGCAGCCCACTCCAGCATTCTTGCCTGGGAAATCCCATAGACAGAGGAGCCTGGCAGGCTGCAGCTCATAGAGTCTCAAAGAGTCGAACATGATTTAGCAACTAAACAACAAACCAGAATTCTAAATTTCAGGATTGAGATTATGCCTGTAAATTCCCTGTATGTCTCCCAGTGCACCACACATAGTAACTGTTTAATAAAAATATTTGCATTAGAAACATTTTTTCATAACTAAGGAAATGATACAGTTAGATGGATACATAAAAGTATTATTTATGACTTATTTCAAAATGTTTGTGTTGTATCTTTGTGTATTTTATGACATACTTAGATTGGACAGTTTAAATTGAGCTGTGAGATAGATTTACTTTACTCCAACCAGCTCACAAGATAAGGAATATTATATCACTAGTCATTCAGACAGGGATGTTCCCAATGAGGAATGACCCCTTGCCCATATTCTTAAAGATCTTCATTTAATTGCTTTAATCTCTCATTTGAATTACTGGATCAGCCTCTGTCCTGGAATCTGCCTGGTCTTGCTTCTCTTTAGTGCTCCACACTGCCATCAAAGGGGGTTCTTCTAATATATGTATGTGAAGAGTCACTGGTCTAGTTAAAATCCTTTATGATTTTAAATAATATAAATAAAATATAAATATATATATATTTATATATAAATATATATATAAATATAAATAAAATCCTTTAATGAAATCTCTTCACCGTTAGGATAAAATTCACACTCTAGCATGGCACTCAAGGCCACTATAATCAGGTATCTCTCTGCCTATTTCTTTTCAGTGGTCTGTTGCCAGTCATCTAGAGTTTTATTAGCCATTCTGAGTTTTCTCTCACCCACTCTATCCTGATTGAATCCTACTACTCACTTTTCAAGCCGTCACTTGGGAAGCTCCTCCTATAGTTACTGAGATGAATGATTGATGTTTTCAAACCTTTAGTCACAAATGGTCATCTTATGCTAAACCATGAACCTTCAGAAAAGAAACAGTGTCTTTGAACTCTTTATTACCAGTTCTTAACACTGAGCCTGACACTTAGAGGCTTCTCAATTAGAATATGTCAACTAAATGAAAAAAAATTATTTATACCTCAGGGAGAGACTTTAAAGAGTTCAGATTATTTTGATGACCAGAAGAGAGACTTCTGCATCTTATCAAAAAAAAAAAAAAGAAAAGACTTTTGGGTTGGACTGAGTTAATTTATTCCAAACAGAGAAGATTTAAACTATTTAAAAGTATCTTAATTAGAAATGCCTGAAAATATCTAAAATCAATTTTTTAAAATAAACAGCCCTTGTGTAACCTCAGTGACCATACCATCTGTTAAAAATTTAGTAATATAACTTACAGTGAATTGCATTTTCTAAGTTTGGCCCATCACTCATCTGTTCTATGTGGTAAATGGCATGACATTTTTAGCATGTTCAAATTGCAAGTAATTTAGTAGTTGTTAAAGTTCCTTGGTGATTTGAGTCATATTCAGACAGTAATTATTATTTGTTTGAAAATGGACCATAATGCATGATTATTATATCATATATACTGAAATGCATTTATTGACTGCCTAAGTTTTGAGTACAGTAATTACTCTGAAATGAAGCAAAGTCAATTTTACTTGTTTCTATCAGTTTCAAAATGTGCAAGTTAATGAGATTTATACACTGACAATTTTTATTGTTTTACTTGCTCTGGTTGTGGTAACTGATAGCATCCCAAATCAATATATAGTCCCTTTGATATGATGTCCACCAGGGGAACAGGTTAGTTTTTATTGTCTCATTTTTTTCCAATTAGGTGGTACTTTAGATCTTGAGGACAAATCAGAAAAGCAGGATTTTGCCTTCCTCAGAATATCTTCAGTAATTGCTCAGGAATAATGCCCTCCCCATGCCCATTACCCATCAGCAGTCTTGAAAGAAATGGGGAGATGCGCCTAGGACATTCATATTCAATACCTTGTTAAAAATATAATGGGTACATCTTTAATTCACTCATTTGTTCTTTTATGCAGATATATTTAATAATCACTTATTATACAGTAGGTACCATTATAGGCATGGGAGAATTATAAATAAAATTAAAGGGATGCTCTCTGCCCTCACAGAGCTTTTGATGTGGTCAGGGGGAAAAAAAGCAAATAAGTAGACAAGGTAACACACTGATTCGCTGTGTGGATCACAACAAACTGTGGAAAATTCTTAAAGAGATGGGAATACTAGACCACCTGACCTGCCTCCTGAAAAATCTGTATGCAGGTCAAGAAGCAACAGTTAGAACCGGGTATAACAACAGACTGGTTCCAAATCAGGAAAGGAGTATGTCAAGGCTGTATGTTGTCACCCTGCTTATTTAACTTATATGCAGAGAACATCATGCAAAATCCCAGGCTGGATGAAGCTCAAGCCTGAATCAAGATTGCCGGGAGAAACGTCAGTAACCTCATATAAGCAGATGACACCACCCTTATGGCAGAAACTGAAGAAGAACTAAAAAGCCTCTTGAAACTGAAAGAGGAGGGTGAAAAAGTTGGCTTAAAACTCAACATTCAGAAAACTAAGATCATGGCATCTGGTCCCATCACTTCATGGCAAATAGATGGGGAAACAATGGAAACAGTGGCAGACTTTATTTTGGGGGGTTCCAAAATAACTGCAGATGTTGACTGCAGCCATGAAATTAAAAGAATCTTTCTCCTTGGAAAAAAAGCTATGACCAACTTAGACAGCATATTAAAAAGCAGAGACATTACTTTGTCGACAAAGGTCCATCTAGTCAAAGCTATGGCTTTTCTAGTAGTCTTGTATGGATGTGAGAGTTGGACTATAAAGAAAGCTAAGCGCTAAAGAATTGATGCATTTGAACTGTGGTGTTGGAGAAGACTCTTGAGAGTCCCTTGGACTGCAAGGAGATCCAACCAGTCCATCCTAAAGGAGATCAGTCCTGGGTGTTCATTGGAAGGACTGATGCTGAAGCTGAAATTCCAATACTTTGGCCACCTGATGCGAATAACTTGACTCATTGGAAAAGACTCTGATGCTGGGAAAGATTGAAGGGAGGAGAAGAGGAGGACAACATAGGATGAGATGGTGGATGACATCACCGACTTGATGGACATGAATTTGAGTAAGGTTCGAGACCTGGTGATGGACAGGGAGGCCTGGCGTGCTGCTGACCATGGGATTGCAGAGTTGGACACGACCGAGTGACTGAACTGAACTGAACACACCAAAATGTGCTATCACCCAATGAATAAAGAGCACTAAGCAAATGTATAGGAAAGAGAAAGACCCAGCTGGGGGGAGAGAAAAATCTTCCTGACTAAAATGACAACTCCAATGAGAGCTAAAGGACATAGGAGGTACCTCCTCAGTCAAGTGATGCAATCAAAAGATGGATATTTAGAGAACTGTGCATAAGATCAACTCTGAATCCTGAGAGAAAAAGGGAAATGGTCGACTTTTCCATGTGTACATGTGGTCCACAAAGTACCATAACACTCAGAATTGTTCCTAAACATCACCACTTTCCACCTTCATGGAAATTGCTGTGTTCCTTGTTAAGTGAGTTAGCAGCAGGTCTCATCCTTGTACTTTTGCTCTCCTTTGAGAAAAATGCACAAGTTTTATAAGCTTTTCTCTATTTAATCATGTGTTGAATCTCAAGAGCTCGTTTTAGGACACTTTTTCTTTAAATGAGTCCCTTAGCAACTCTGGATGTTAAAATCACACATCCTCACCTGAATATACCTCAGAAGGATTGGTGCTATGCACGAGTCTTCATTAGGAAAATAACACAGTCTTGATTGTTATTTAATTTAGAGAAAACGATACCTCATGTCTGGGCATGCTAGTTTGTGGATTTAAAAATAAAAGTGACATCCAAGAGTCAGATGTACTTAGCTAGCTCAGGCTATGAAATTCTGAATAGGGAAAAGGATTCAGTGATTAGGACAACTTGGAACTATTTTTATTCATTCTTTAATTTTGCATGTTTAAGAGATTCTTATATTATTTTCAAATTCACCATGAGAGTTGTTTAGTATATAAATGAGGCTTTTTCAAGACATATATATTTTTTCTACACTGAATTAGAAGTATATATAATTGATGTATAATTAGAAGTCTGGATGATCTCAGGCAGCACATTCTTTTCTTTCAAAGGACTTCTAATTTGCCATCTCTGAAATGCAGAAACTTATTTTGAAACATAAGGAAAACACTAGATAATATAATTTATACATTCTGTACCCATGGCAGGTACCACTATTTAAGTTCAGCTTCAGAATCATTCATAGCATAGTGTTCTAGGTAACTGTGAATCAGGTAGAGCTATAAGATGAAATGTATTTAGATTATTAGTTTAGAACAGAAGATAAAATATATTTACAATCCCTTAGCTCTCTTTGGCCTCTTATGCCACTAACAGCCCTCCGAGAGGATAATTCAATAGTGGAATTACACTGCTGTACTGGTTTTAGCATTACTGAGGGTTACATCTATGCAAAATCTTTCTTCTAGGAAAGCAGATACTGGTCTGACCATTTAGGGTTATTATGACAAATACCAAAATGTTTCTCTATGGGAAGGACCCTTATTTCTGATTTCAGAAGCCATGTACCCCTGGCAAATCCTGTGCCTGGAAGGCAACTTTGACTTATATGATTAAAGAGATTATCAGTGGTCTTTGATTTGAGGCCAATCTTTATAACAGAAAAGAAATGTCTCAATCTTAGATTGGATCATGTAACTTTTTGGCTTAAAAACTTCTTTGGGCCACCATTGTTCTTAGGATAAGATCCAAACTCTGCAACATTGCACATGACATTATTTGTGACCTGGGCCTTGCTAAACTCTTTCTTTTCCTTTGGAGGTTTTATCCCCAACCTGTACTGCAGGCTGATCAGACAACTTTCATTTATCAAGTGGACCAGGCGTTGCAGAGCCTGTAGACCTTTCTACATGATACTCCCTGTTTATCTGACAAACTTCTAACTTTCAGAGGTTCTTCTTTCAAGTATTATACATTGATTACCCTTTCTTTGGAAAGCTTCACTCTCATATTTTAAACTGGGCAACCTTCGTTTATTCTAAATGATTTCAGTAATAACAATTACAAACATTGAAAAGAGTAGCAGACACTGTGGGTGTTTGGCTTTCACGTCAGCGTCAAAAGGCTTCTTACTGTAAATGTGAATAATTCTCGACCTGAAGAATTTGGGGGCGAGCACACAGGTACAATGAATCTATGTTTAGGACGACACAGAATTATAAGAGAATGAGTATCCTGGGAGCCTATTGTATCAACGGCAGCCTGTGAATTGGATACCTGTCCTTAGTTTCCTCACCACATGAAGTGGGGGTGGAGCACAGCTCTGATATGTGATCTTGTGATGTGGACCATCTTCTGAGTTCCCTGGCAGGATTAAACTTACAGTGGTAACCAGCTTAATAATGTAAGTACTCTGGGATCTCTTACTAGATAAACTATTCACACTCAAATATCTGCTTCTGGAGAACCTAAAAAAAGAGAGGGATCAATGAAACAATTTCTAGCTCTATCATTTAATGAACACTGACTTTGCAACAGGTACTGCATTAAGCATTCTTCCTGCATTGTCTTACTTGACCCTAAGAACAGCACTGAAAGACCATTATCGTGCTACAAATAGGAACTGTAATTATCACTTGATAGCTTCGATCTGACTTCTTGTATTTTATGATATATATATATATATATATATGTATATATATATATATATATGTATATGTATATATATATATATATATATTTGAAAATAGGTAGAAAACTTTATATTTCCAGTGTGGAGCAAAGCAACAAACAAAACTATAATTATGTAAACAAAAATTTGGTTGCTACTAATTCAAGATTCACAGCATCATTTCCTTTTAATAAATTAAATATAAAATTTATTGTTAAGAACAACACTTAAAAAAAAAGTTGTTCAAGTTTCCTTTAAATCTATTCTTCGTAATATTTATTCTATTTAAAGGGGCATTCTTATTTACAGTTCAGTTGCTCACTCATGTCCGACTCTTTGAGACCCCATCAACCGAAGCACACCAGGCCTCCCTGTCCATCACCAACTCCCAGAGTCCACCCAAACTCGTGTCCATTGAGTTGGTGATTCCATCCAACCGTCTCATCCCCTGTCATCCCCTTCTCCTCCTGCCTTCAATCTTTCCTAGCATCAGGGTCTTTTCCAATGAGTCAGCTCTTTGTATTAGGTGGCCAAAGTATTGGACTTTCTGCTTCAACATCAGTCCTTCCAATGAACACCCAGGGACTGATCTCCTTTAGGATGGACTGGTTGGATCTCCTTGCAGTCCAAGGGACTCTCAAGAGTCTTCAACACCACAGTTCAAAAGCATCAATTCTTCGGCGCTCAGCTTTCTTTATAGTCCAACTCTCACATCCATACATGACCAGTGGAAAAACCATACCCTTGACTAGACGGACCTTTGTCGACAAAGTAGTGTCTCTGCTTTTTAATATGCTGTCTAGGTTGGTCATAACTTTCCTTCCAAGGAGCAAGTGTCTTTTAATTTCATGGCTGCAGTCACCGTCTGCAGTGATTTTGGAGCCCAAGAAATTAAAGTCAGTCACTGTTTCCACTGTTTCCCCATCTATTTGCCATGAAGTGGTAGAACCAGATGCCATGATCTTAGTTTTCTGAATGTTGAGCTTTAAGCCAACTTTTTCACTCTCCACTTTCACTTTCATCATCAGGATCTTTAGTTCTGCTCACTTTCTGCCATAAGGGTGGTGTCATCTGCATATCTGAGGTTATTGATATTTCTCCCGGTAGTCTTGACTCCAGCTTGTGCTTCATCCAGCCCAGCGTTTCTCATGATGTACTCTGCATATAAGGTAAATAAGCAGGGTGACCATATACAGCCTTGACGTACTCTTTTTCCTATTTGGAACCAGTGTTTTGTTCCATGTCCAGTTCCAACTGTTGCTTCCTGACCTGCATACAGATTTCTCAAGAGGTAATTTTTATACCTCTTGAGTATAATAATTGACCAGGTGGTCAATTATTCCCATCTCTTTGGGAATTTTCCACAGTTTATTGTGATCCACACAGTCAAAGGCTTTGGCATAGTCAATAAAGCAGAAATAGATATTTTTCTGTAACTCTCTTCCCTTTTTGATGATCCAGTGAATATTGGCAATTTGATCTCTGGTTCCTCTGCCTTTTCTAAAACCAGCTTGAACATCTGGAAGTTCACGGTTCACGTATTGCTAAAGCCTGGCTTGGGGAATTTTGAGCATTACTTTACTGGCGTGTGAGATGAGCACAATTGTGCAGTAGTTTAGCATTCTTTGGCATTGCCATTCTCTGGGATTAGAATGAAAACTGACCTTTTCCAGTCTGGTGGCTACTGTTGACTTTTCCAAGTTTGCTGACATATTGAGTGCAGCACTTTCACAGCATTATCTTTCAGGATTTGAAAGAGCTCAACTGGAATTCCATCATCTGCACTAGCTTTGTTCCTAGTGATGCTTCCTAAGGCCTGCTTAACTTCACATTCCAGGAGGTCTGGCTCTAGGTGACTGTGAATGATCACACCATCGTGATTATCTCGGTCATGAAGATCTTTTTTATACAGTTCTTCTGTGTATTCTTGGCACCTCTTCTTAATACCTTCTGCTTCTGTTAGATCCATACCATCTCTGTCCTTTACTGAGCCCATCTTTGCATGAAATGTTCCCTTGGTATCTCTAATTTTCATAAAGAGATCTCTAGTCTTTCCCATTCTACTGTTTTCTCTATTTCTTTGCAGGTATCACTGAGGAAAGCTTTCTCATCTCGCCTTGCTATTCTTTGGAACTCTGCATTCAAATGGGTATATCTTTCCTTTTCTCCTTTGCTTTTCACTTCTCTTCTTTTCACAGCTATTTGTGATGCCTCCTCAGAGAGCCATTTTGCTTTTTTGCATTTCTTTTTCTTGGGGATGGTCTTGATTCCTGTCTCCTGTACTATGTCACAAACCTCCGTCCATAGTTCATCAGGCACTCTGTCTATCAGATCTAGTCCCTTAAATCTATTTCTCACTTCCACTGTATAATTGTAAGGGATTTAGTTTAGGTCATACCTGAATGGTCTAGTGGTTTTCCCCACTTTCTTTAAGTCTGAATTCGGCACTAAGGAGTTCATGATCTGAGCCACAGTCAGCTCCCGGTCTTGCTTTTGCTGACTATATAGAGCTTCTCCATCTTTGACTGCAAAGAATACAATCAACCTGATTTCGGTGTTGACCATCTGGTGACGTCCATGTGTAAAGTTTTCTCTTGTGTTGTTGGAAGAGGGTGTTTGCTATGACCAGTGCATTCTCTTGGCAGAACTCTATTAGCCTTTGCCCTGCTTCATTCGGAGAAGGCAATGGCAACCCACTCCAGTACTCTTGCCTGGAAAGTCCTGTGGACGGAGGAGCCTGGTAGGCTGCAGTCCATGGGGTCGTGCGAAGAGTCAAACACGACTCAGTGATTTCACTTTCACTTTTCACTTTCATGCATTGGAGAAGGAAATTTGCACCCACTCCAGTGTTCTTACCTGGAGAATCCCAGGGACAGCAGAGCCTGGTAGGCTGCCATCTGTGGGGTCGCACAGAGATGGACATGACTGAAGTGACTTAGCAGCAGCAGCAGCAGCTGCTTCATTCTGTACTCCAAGGCCAAATTTGCCTGTTATTCCAGGTGTTTCTTGACTTCCTCCTTTTGCATTCCAGTCCCCTATAATGAAAAGGACATAAGTTTTGGGTGTTAGTTCAAGAAGGTGTTGTAGGTCTTCATAGAACCATTCAACTTCAGCTTCTTCAGCATTACTGGTCAGAGCATGGTCTTGGATTACCGTGATATTGAATGGTTTGCCTTGGAACCAAACAGAGATCATTCTGTCGTTTTTGAGATTGTATCCAAGTACTTCATTGTGGACTCTTTTGTTGACTATAATGTCTACTCCATTTCTTCTAAGGGATTTCTGCTCTCAGTAGTAGATATAATGGTCATCTGAGTTAAATTCACCCATTCCAGTTCATCTTATTTCACTGATTCCTAGAATGTCAATGTTCACTCTTGCCACCTCCTGTTTGACCACTTCCAATTTGCCTTGATTCATGGACCTAACATTCCAGATTCCTATGCAATATTGCTCTTTACAGCTTCAAACCTTGCTTCTATCACCAATCCCATCCACAAGTGGGTGTTGTTTTTGTTTTGGCTTGATCCCTTCATTTTTCTGGAGTTAATTCTCTACTGATCTCCAGTAGCATATTGGGCACCTACCGACCTGGAGAGTTCATTTTTCAGTGTCCTATCTTTTTGCCTTTTTCATACTGTTCATGGGGTTCTCAAGGCAAGAATACTGAAGTGGTTTGCCATTTCTTTCTCCAGTGGACCACATTCTGTCAGAACTCTCCACGATGACCTGTCCGTCCTGGGTGGCCCCACACAGCATGGCTTAGTTTCATTGAGTTAGACAAGGGTGTGGTCCATGTAATCAGATTGGCTGTGATTATAGTTTCAGTCTATCTGCCCTCTGATCCCCTCTCTCAGTGCCTACTGTCCTACTTGGGTTTCTCTTACCTTGGATGTGGGGTAGCTCCTCTCGGTCGTTGCCCCTGCCGTGGCGTAGCTTTTATTTACAAGCTGCAACATAAAAATTCTGTTGCAGATTTTTGTGGAAGATATGAGAAACTAATGCTGAGTTCAGATTATACATGGTGAAAGATACTTATTGTCTTTCTAAAAGACTGAAAAACTTAAAGGCAGGAGTGTGGCAGTGGATGTCATCTAAAAGGGTATGTGTTTTGAAAGAGTTCCCTGATATCCTTAGAAATTCCTTGAAAGCCAAGAACCTTTTATGTTTCACTTCTGTATCAGAATAGAAATGTCAGAATAATTAGTCTGATATAGAAAAATGCATTGTTTAAATTATAAATTTGGCAAGAAGACATGTTTAATGATTGAACACTTTGACAGGAAATTTTAATACATTTTTCTAAGATGATAAGATCTTTGAATAGTTTCACAAAGCCAAAATATCTAGGAATGCTCAACTCTCTTCTTATATAACTAAAACCCAGTATCATAAAGGACATGAAAAAAAAAGTCTAAAAGACATGAAAAAAGAAGAATGGGAAAGAGTGGAAAAATTGAGAACTGAAAGACAAGACAAGGATACAAAGAAACCTGCATTCAAATAGTTTCATTTAGTCCATTTATAACAATAATGGACTAAATTATTTTAAAATGAATCAAATAATTTATTCTAATATGTAAATAATTTAAATAAATTGTAATAAACTAATTTAATAAAGTTAAATAGTTAATAAAATAATAGTTAATTCTAATATAATTATAATTTATAACAGACTATAAATAATAAACCATATTCCCTTTCACTACCTTCCCTCTGACCTCACATATAGTGTTACTATATTTTTTTTACAAGCCTGTATGTTATGAGCCTATATGTTAAGTCAGAATGAATGCAGTGAAAAGAAATACAGGGGAAAAATAACCTCTTACTAAATTTAAGAAATGAACACACTAGTTACTACTGTAGTTTTAAAAACATAATACCACTTTAAAATGTGAAAATTTCAAGAAAATGAAGTATTCTGTTATGATATTTCTCTAACAATTATGAGATTTACCTCATAATTTTCTAGGTTTCTCATATTGTATATCAGTATGTAAACATACTTCCACAATATATATGTGTGTAGGCTTTTTATATATTCAGTATATTGAATAGCATGTATGCAAAAGGTACTATTTAGTTTTCATATAACATAAATTCAGTGGTTAAGTCATTAAGACTTGAGGACTATTCCCAGTCTTTCTCATATCCTAAATGGGAGCTCCAGGAATTCTCCTCTCTCTCTCATTATCTTTCACCCTCTAGTGGATCATCTCTACCAGCATATTAAAAGTTGTTATTATTCTCTTCTTTATAAAAAACATAATTAAACTAAAAGAATGGGCTTCCCTGGTGGCTCAAATGGTAAACAGTCTGCTTGCAGTGCAGGAGACCCAGGTTTGATCATGGGCTGGGAAGCTCCTTTGGAGAAGGGCATGGCAACCCATTCCAGGACTCACGCCTGGAGAATCCCAGGGACAGAGGAGCCTGGCGGGCTACGGTGCGTGGGGTGGCAGAGTCGGACACCACTGAGCTACTAACACGTTCACACTTTCAAACTCAAAAATAAGAGAAGACAGAACCTGATAAAATTTGAGCAAAAGATCTGAAAAATGCCTCACCAAAGAAAATGTACAAATTCTTAATTTAAATAGGGAATTTTCTTTCTTTTCCCAGATATATATAATTTTTCTGTTTTTCAGTTAATTTCTGGCTAGATTACACTTTGAACAGTGAGTAATTTCTATTAAATGGCTACTTTTAGCATCTACAGAATTTTATTTTGAGGCCTAATATCTGGTCAAATTTTGTAAATGGTACATAGTTCCTTAAAAGTAAAGTGTGTCTCTATTCTTATATCCATTTGTTATGTTCAATTTGTTTTCTTGCTTCCTTTTTTGTCAATTTAAAATATCACAGACTGAAAGAAATGCTAGTTTTACTGCTGTTTTATTTCTCTAAAAGTTTATACTCTGTATTTTGTTCATATAACCTTTTGTTCCATAAAGATTGAAAACATAAAGATTTTAAATCCTTTAAAATTGTATTCTTGAAAGTCATTAGTTACCTTGATTCCTTGAATGGAGTGTAAGAAAATCCTTATTTTATACCTAATTTCAATATTGATATATTCATGTAGCTATGCCCCTATAATATTTTCAGAAAAAAAGATCATGCTTTCTCTTATTCTTTCTTTATAAATATATGTATATATATATATATATATATAAATGCATATATATATATATGTACATATGCATTTTTGAGGAATTGAGAAGGAATTACCTTTGCAAGTGAAAAATTGATTTTTTCTACAAAGATGTTATTTATACAATAATCACACATATTGATTTCAGAGCATGAAGTACTATTGATTTTTTATAGTAGTAGGAATAATTTTACCTTGGGGCAACCACATTCTTTTAATCAAGTTGTTTTGTATGAACATGAAGAGAAAATTATAAGATAGCCATCAAAAGTTAGAAGTTCAATCTGAAGTCCATGGAAGAAGATGGATTAACCTGTTCAGGGACTAATATTTACACTCTCCTTACAGAACTTCATTTACATGGCAAATTACAATGATTTGCACTGTATTCCATAAATATTTGAATGTTGTATTGATAGTCTGTATTAAATATTTTTTTAAAAAAAGAAAACCAAGTTGTGGTAGGCACTTGCTAACCCTTGCTCCTAAATCTTTAAAATTCTGATACAGCACAAAGTTTTCTTTCCTCATGTATGTACAATCTATGTATAAAACAACTCAATGAGAGTCAAAATACGTTCCTACTTATTCCACTGAAATGAGAAAATAAAATCCTTTAGATGATATCATTAAGCTGTTGTTACCAGTGTTGGGTTTCCCTGGTGGCTCAGACGGTAAAGAATTCACCTGTGATGCAGGAGACCAGGGTTCGGTCCCTGCATCAGGAAGATCCTCTGGAGAAGAAAATGGCAACTCCCTCCAGTATTCTTGCCTGGAGAATCCCATGGACAGAGGAGCCTGGTGGGTTACAGTCCATGGGGTCACAAGAGTAGGACACAACTGAGTGACTATCACTTTCACTTTCACTTCACCAGTGAAGAAGTTTATAACTACACAAAGGATAAATTTTGCCCTGACAAACTAAGTAGATTTGTTAATGAACTGTATCCTGTCTGCACATAATTTCCTATGTCAGAGATTTCACAGAGAAATCCAGAATGCATAATGAAGCACAACAGGTGATATTATGTATTTTAAGTTCAGGAAAGAACTGTCAGTTTTCATTTATGTCTGTAAAACATAACTGCATTTCTGGACTGATTTAACTTCAGCAGTTGCTGCAAGTATCATTCACACACAACTACACTTACACACATTCATTAAATCAGTGACTAGTGATTGTGGGTACTTGTGACTATGGCAGTGATAAGAATTCTGCAGAGTTCATAATTCGAACTAGGAAAGATATTGTTTACTTACTAAGTCATGGCTGACTCCTTTGTGACTCCATGGACTACAGCCTGCCAGGCTCCCCTGTCCATGGGATTTCTCAGGCAAAAACACTGGAGTGGGTTGCCATTTCCTTCTCCAGGGGCTCTCCTCCAGCCAGGGATTGAACCTACATCACCTGCTTGGCAGGCAGATTCTTTACCACTGAGCCACAAGGGAAAAGACCTTTATGTAACAGAGATCCTGCTCTATGCTTGAGAGCAAAGTTACAAATGTTATTGATCACTATATCTTGCATAGTATTTGGTGTATGGTAGATGCTGGATTCATGCTTGTTGATTGATGGATATACAAGGCTGCTATACAGACAAGCTATTAAGAGGATATCACTTTATCATGGATTATCCACTGGCTACTAATTTAATGAGTTATTCTTGGGGAACTATATACATTAAAGTTAAAACTCTTTCTCTTGGATGATAATTTTTTATATACAGGGATAATACTTTTCCCTTCTCTTAACCTCCCTACTACAAGCAGGTACTTCCTTGAATTGGAGGAAATGGATAATGTGATTTAATAAAAGTATATATACAGTTTGTGGAAGAAAAGAAAAAGTATATATACAAACTCAAAAAAAGTGTTTTAGGGGTTTGTTGACAGCAAGAAAAATACAAGTCAACCATGATGTATGGCCAGCATGTCATCTTAGGCTTAATTAACAGAATATGAAATGACATAATGAATATTTATATTGCATTGTAACATTTTTGAGCATTTATTTTCAGTTCTGAGCCCACTCTTAAAAAAAGCTGGCACCAACCTGCTGGAGCAAGGCAGAATGAGGCTGCAAAGATGCTCATCCCCAGATAGAATTCTAGTTTCTAAAATGCTATTATGCACCTGGTAAAAACTTGCATGCATGCATGATAAAAACCTGCATGCATGGTTTTCTCTAAGCATCTTCGGTCATGTCTGACTCTTGGGAACCCTATGGACTGTAACTTACTAAATATTTAACTACACTAGCACCTACTGATAATTGTAATCCCGACAGAGATTTCATGCATGATGGCTGTGTTGAAAATGTCCCACTGTCTTAATTCCTTATCAGTATACCTTAGATTTTTCAGTGATTATATTTTAATCACATGAATTCAACTTTTTTTTTTTCCTGCTGAGAGAGGAAAAGAGAAAGGAGGAGTAGGGATGTGAAGAGAGACAGGAGGGAGAGAGTAAGGGTGGAAGGTGGGAGAGGATGAGAGAGAGAGAAGGAGAAAAGGAGAAAAACAGATAATTTAAACAGGATAAATTATCTTAGTGGCCATTTCTCACTTGAGTATATGGGCTGGAGTGATCTTGAAATGACAGAAGTGAATTTCCCATTTTTTCATTCATCTCCTATTACCCAGAATGTATCTTATGATCTGGGCTTCTAATATTTACAGACATGTAATTTTCACCACATGACTCTTTTAGTATGTACTGAACAAAACTGGACATGCTATCTATTTTATTTTCCATTGGCATTTTCAAGAATTAAAGCTTATTTTTGGTAGCATATAATTCTTACCTTACATACTGGCTTTGAAAGCAAATCCCATATGCTATATTTCTCCATTGAGTATATCCTAATTTCAGAAATGTTAAATGTGTAACATCTTATATCACAGATACGGGAAAGTTTTTTTAAAAAATTGAAGTAGCTGCACAGAAACAAAAGTTACTGTCTTTCAGAATTGACACTTCTCAAAAGGATAAAGGCTAAGATATCTCTATAGTTTTTTTGGACAAAATAAATGTTGATCTTTAAAAAATAATATCTCTTTCTGTCCTGCCCACATTATGATACCTCCCAGACGTCTTTTTAAAAAATATGTTTATCCCTCCTTTGTTTGAAAAGGATGTTTGGAAAAGAACAGTGTCTTACTAGAATTGTATCAGAATGATAAGCAATAGTTGCTGGGGTTGCAATAGGGAAATCTATACACAAGTTAAAATGGAAAGTCAGTTTTTTTATATTTAATTACATTATTAAGATACAGGCACTAACTGAGTTTCACATGTTTTTAACTTTCAGCCATCATACATAAGGGATGCGTACAGCAAACATCTACAAGTCTGAATAATGTTTTTAAAGATGTGTGGAGTATTGTGATTGAGCAATCTGATTTCATTTTTTCCTTTTTACACATAACTTAATCTGTGATTGAGAAAGGTGGTTCTTAATAGTTATGGATAATCATATTTAATCAAATGATGAAAACTAAGGTTATCAGCAGAAAAAACAACTTGGAAGCAACCTAGATGCCCATCAGCAGATGAATGGATAAGGAAGCTGTGGTACATATACACCATGGAATATTACTCAGCCGTTAAAAAAGAATTCATTTGAACCAGTTCTAATGAGATGGATGAAACTGGAGCCCATTATACAGAGTGAAGTAAGCCAGAAAGATAAAGAACATTACAGCATACTAACACATATATATGGAATATAGAAAGATGGTAACAACAACCCTATATGCAAAACAGAAAAAGAGACACAGAAGTACAGAACAGACTTTTGAACTCTGTGGGAGAAGGTGAGGGTGGGATGTTGCGAAAGAGCAGCATGTATATTATCTATGGTGAAACAGATCACTAGCCCAGGTGGGATGCATGAGACAAGTGCTCGGGCCTGGTGCACTGGGAAGACCCAGAGGAATCGGGTGGAGAGGGAGGTGGGAGGGGGGATCGGGATGGGGAATACGTGTAACTCTATGGCTGATTCATGTCAATGTATGACAAAACCCACTGAAAAAAAAAAAAAAAATCTAAACCCAGACAAGGGCCTTTAAAGCCTGAAGACACAGGGCACGTGGGTTTCTTTAGAACAAATAAAAACTTAATTTTAATCTAAAAAAAAAAAATGATGAAAACTAAGGTTATCAGCAGAAAAAACAACTTTATGTCCTGTATTACAATTTTATTATATCTTTAAGGATGGAAATGAAATATTTACATTATCTCCATGGTAGGATTACATAGTGTAATTTGTATGTGTGTGTTTGTCTGTGTATGTATCCTAATATATTTACAGATTAGCATACCACTCTTTAGTATTAATAATAAAAAGAAAAAGACTACTAGAAACATGATGAAGGTAAAATCAGCATTTCAGCTATAAATTAAATTCAACTCTTTTCAGACTAACATCTTAGCGATTATAAAGCTTTCATTTTTATTTGTTTTTCAAGCCACCAAGAAAAGCATGTTCATTATTTTATACTTACCAAATGCCATTACCTGAATATTAATAAAGCTGCCTTTAAGAGATATGGAACAATAGAAATTCTGGGTGTTTGTTTTTTTGCTACCCTTTTGCATTTGCTTAGAGATTTTGGTCAATAAAATGTTCAGTCAATTATTAAGGTCAATGCAAATATGAAATGTGGAAAGGTTTTTTCCTTCAGCTCTCCTAGGAAAAATTCTACCCGTTGTGAAATATTTATCCTAGGAATCTCATTATCTATAAGATAATGGATTAAAGAGTGGATTAATTTAAGTCATTATTTTGAAATAATAGATAGCAGTTGAATAAGCAGTATTAGCAATACTATATGATGAGAATAGTTCTATCAAGTCCTTTAATATACAAGCTATATCCACATAATGCCTCTCAAGAAAATAAAATAACAAACTTGAATATGCCTGCAAGATAAATAGAAAAGGAAGATTGTAACATCATATCTATAGATAACCTAACAGATTTTTTTCTCAAATTTCCCTTGTTTCAAACTATACTTTAAACTACCTGGTCATTTCTTTCATTATTTGTGGCAATTTTAAGATTTTCTCCAACCTCACAGTGTATAATCTTGAAAATACATAAATAAATAAAAGCAGCATAAACTCTTTTACAGCTTTTATCTTCCCTCCCCAGTTTTCTACTATGGCCCAAGAAACACATCAAAAAAGCTTTGAACAATAGCTCTAAATCTGTTTCATACTGCCATAAATGGAGTTTCACATAAATTATTACCTCGCTTTAGGTTTATAGAAGACATAGAGAAACTATCTACACTCTAAGTTTATCTATGAAGAAGTACTCCATACAAGTTTTTAAAATGTAAGGAAGGATGAGATAATATGTGTTCCCTTTTCTTTCTTCAAAGAAACCTTAAAATGTTTCCAGTATTTGGGAGATTAGAAAAATACTTGTATAAAGGGAAATCTCTGAAGTTTTACCTTTCTAGCATGTTCATGTTGTTGTCAGTAAAATGGAGATTTGAGTGACAATTTTCCTCCTATTCAGATAAAACCAATTCCCAGACTAAATCTTATTTGACCTTAAAAAGTAATACTCCCTCCCCATGTATGTCTAAAAAAGATCTGGGAAATACTGCCTTAAGTTATTATAGTTTGAGACATATTATCATATTTTATATATTTGCTATTCAGTTATAATGTCATCAATTAGAATGCTATAAAGTTAACCAAACCCCAAGAGACACAAAGTTCAGTTCTACACAAATCCCTACCGACTCCCTATGGAAACTTCAGAAAATCACCTGACCACTTGTGCCCTCGATTATCTTATCCATAAAATGAGAATAATGGTACTGTGAATTTCACTGAGGTTCTAAGAGGATCAACTCAAAAAATCAATTTCCAGTGCTTTGAAATGTTTAAAACATGAGGACGGCAATAAAATATTATCAATAAAATGATGAGGAAAGTGAAATTACATGGAATGAATAAACCCACAAGTAGAGGTCTATGTTATTTTGCTTTCATGATTAAACTTAGGAAAATTTCCCATTTTTACTTACATTTCATTAACATCTGGTACATGTACATTGAGATAGAACAGAAAGAAATCTTTACATTTGTTTAAATATGAACATTTTAACAGACAGCACACTTATGGCAGAATGTGAAGAAGAACTAAAGAGCCTCTTGATGAAAGTGGAAGAAGAGAGTAAAAAAGTTGGCTTAAAACTCAACATTCAGAAAACTAAGATCATGGTATCTGGTCTCATCACTTCATGGCAAATAGATGGGGAAACAATGGAAACAGTGACAGACTTTATTTTGGGGGGCTCCAAAATCACCACAGATGGTGACTGCAGCCATGAAATTAAAAGATTATTGCTCCTTAGAAGAAGAGTTATGATCAACCTAGACAGCATAATAAAAAAACAGAGACATTACTTTGCCAACAAAGGTCCATCTAGTCAAAGCTTTTGTTTTTCCAATAGTCACATATGGATGTGAGAGTTGGACTATAAAGAAAGCTGAGCACCAAAGAACTGATGCTTTTGAACTGTGGTGTTGGAGAAGACTCTTGAGAGTCCCTTGGACTGCAAGGAGATCCAACCAGTCCATCATAAAGGAAATCAGTCCTGAATATTCATTGGAAGGACTGATGTTGAAGCTGAAAGTCCAATACTTTGGCCACCTCATGTGAAGAACTGACTCATTTGAAAAGACCCTGATGCTCAGAAGGATTGAAGGCAGGAGGAGAAGGGGACAACAGAGGATGAGATGGTTGGATGGCATCACCGACTCAATGAACATGAGTTTGAGTAAGCTCCATGAGTTGGTGATGGACAGGGAAGCCTGGCATACCGCAGTCCATGGGGTTGCAAAGAGTTGGACACAACTGAGCGACTGAACTGAACAGTATTATCCTCCAATCCATGGGCATGGATGTCCTTCCATTTGTGTTTCTTTAATTTATTTCATCTATGTATTATAGTGTTCAGGATATAGATCTCTCACCTCTTTGGTTAAGTTTATTTCTAAGTATTGTGTTGCTTTTTATACTATTGTAAATGGAATTATTTTCTTAATTTCCTTTTCAGATAGATCATTGTTAGTGTGTAGAAATACAACTGATTTTTGGTATGTTGATTTTGTGTTCTGCAGCTTTGCAACATAAATGTGTATTAATAAATGAATAAAGAATATGATATGTACATACACTATAATATTATTTGGTCTTAAGATCAACATGTATGGACTTGGAAGATAGGGTGCAATAAGTGTGAAAGGTCAGTCCCAGAAGGGTAAAGAGCTGCAGAATTCTGTATATGTGAGTTAAAAGAAATATTCAAACTTACAGAAGCAGATAATAGAATAGTGGTTGCCAGGAGATGGGAAGAGAGGGAAATAAGGTGTTCAATGGGTATAAAGTTACAGTTATAAAAGATAAATAAATTCTAGAGATCTGCTGCACAAGAGTGCCTAGAGTTGACACTGTGCACTTAAGAACTGTTAAGGGTGTAGGTCTCATGTTAAATATTCTTATCCAACAAAGAATAAAGAAAGAAAAGGGACACTAGGAAATTTTGGAGGCAATGGATTTGTTTATCAAGTTGACTATAGTGATAATGGGCTGGAGGCTCAATCAGTAAAGAATTTGCCTGCAGTGCAGAAGACCTGGGTTCAATCCCTGGGTTGGGAAGATCCCCGAGCATGGCAACCCACTCCAGTATTCTTGCCTGGAGAATCCCCAAGGACAGAGGAGACTGGTGAGCTGTAGCCCATGGGGTCTCAAAGAGTAGGACACGACTGAGCACATGGTGATGTGGTGATGATATCACTGTTGTATGCATATATCCAAACTCACCAAATTGTATATATTAAATATGTGCAGTTTTTTGGCATACAGATTATACCTAAAAGATGCAAAAAGCACTTTAAGTGAAACTAACATACATGCACAGACACATAGAAATATACACACACAAATATACTAAAGGATAAACTGTGAATCTGTTGAACCATGCAAACATAAATAAACCACTATTGCAAATTATTGATGTTAAATTCCAAACCTCCTTCCAAATAATCTGAGAAAAGCATTGATTTTGAAAAAAGAAGAAGAGTAAAATAATTTAAAAGGAGCTTTTAACAAAACTTCTGGGAAAGTTATTTTATTGTTCATTCCTTTTCCTACAGAGGCAAATAATTTGAATTGGGTAGATATGAGCTTATGGCCATGATTGCTTGAAAGCAATAGTCTGCACAGCATTATTTAGGCTTGTTTGCTCTCTTTGTTAGTTTAAAATGTTAGTCTTTAAAATTAGTCCTTTTTAAATTATTTGAACTTTATGGGCTTACCTTCTGATAAATAGACTTCATAGATAAATGCTTGATTGATTTAAAAAGGAGATTAGATAGGCGCCATTACAATGTTTCACAGGAATCTAGGATTTATACAAAACAAAAAAGGAATGAATTTGCCACTTAAAAAATGGAGATACATTTTCATTCATTGATTGACCCTCCTAAAGCAGTTTAAACATTTATCTTCTAAAGGTGACATCATTGTAAATATGAAATATGGACTTTAATTTCTTGCATTATTTAAAGAAGAAATCATTGATATCACTGATGTTCTGAGCTCCAAGCAGTGAATTAGCTACATTAGTTATAGCCTGATGACTTTTCCTTTTCCCAAGTAACTATATTCTCTTATTTTTCTATCAGAGTCTGGAGTGGTTTTTACATTGCTGAGGGTAGATTCACGATTGGCAACCTCTTGTTGTAAACCTAATTATGAACATGTTCTGATCAGGAGCTATCAGCAGAGCAGTCGCCATGCTGTAGATAAGCACTCAAGTCAGTGAGCTGTCACACGTATCTCACCACTAATCTAAGTGGTATTTGTTTTTGGATGTTGGAAACAGTATCTGTTCCAAAAAAATTCTCCTTTTATATTCTAAGGGAGACATAGCCTGGTGCTTCTATGCGTGCCCATACCCAAAATTCCCACAGACAGAAGAGAGAAACATTGAACAATAGAATAGAGAGTGATTGTATTCAAGTCAGGAGTATATTAAGCAATAGCATTAGATGAGGCAAATCACTTTACTATTCCTGCTTTAAATTGTTTTTATTTTTTAAATATAAAATGTCAGACTAAAAAGATGTCAGACTAATTGCTCTCTGTCCTTCCCACCTGCACGATCATTCCATAATGGGTCTAAAACTTCACTGAATCCTTTGAGATGCAGCTGCCAAACAGCAGAAATTTGATTTCTTACAGGGTTATTCTGAGGCATCAAGTTGCACAAAGTATTAACTAAAGTCTGCCTTTTCTTATCCTTTACATAACCTCTTAAAAGAGAGTGTGCCTCTGGCATTGAGTGATGTTTATGCTTTCAATTTTCCAATAAAATTGAAATTTAAGTCAAGAAAGTGTAGAAATTGAAGATAACTGTGGTGAAATCAGGCTAATAATTTTGAGTACTTAGGTGATTTTTTTCAAAAACTACTTTCTAGTCATGATCCAGTTAATCAGCACAGTATCTTCTTGAGAGACTTAAGCAGATGAATAAAGATGCCCCTTTTTACTTTAGGAATTGCCTTCCCCAGGTTTTTAACACTAATTACCTCTTTACTTAGGGAATGATGGAGTACTCCAATAACACATATGTTCTTTTCATGTGGCCAAAAATATATTCTTACAGATTTATTTTATGGATTTGATAATACTTAAAGAAAAGTAATCATGTACTATAACTTTGTGAGTTCTAAGTTCTTCCTGATTTTACAAATAAGAATTTAACACTCAATTAAACTCACTTTTGTAAACTTATCTGCTCCTCTATTAATTTCCTGTGTGTTCTTGCCCAAATTTTTTAACTTTTTTGTTCCTCATTATGAAAGACTGATAATTTAGTTGTTTTATCAATATTTAAATTACTTAGATGAATTATACAAGTTCAAAATAATGTTATTGATAGTATGTCCAATATCAGTATTTACCCATTGACATGGAAAATGCCAGTGAAAACAATGACTAGCTGTTCCAAATCTCAGTGATTCTAACACTTTCTCAAATTTGTACAACTGTAGATAAAAAGTTACATTTCTATGCATTCATTATACATGCAAAAGGCATATATCTAACTAAGTCTCACTTTCTTTTTATTTTTTATTGAACAAGTGAATCATAGGTAAAATAGATATAAATTCAGGAGCTTTCTTTAGAAGTATTTGACATTTGTAGAATTGGACATGACAATAGTAATAAAGTGGTCCAGTTCTCTCCTTTTCCAATGTATTGAAGCTGTGCAAGAGAAGAGATTTGATAACTGACTACCACTAAGTGGCTCCGTAGATGGCCAAAACCTCAAACTTATTTTTTTACAGTTTTGTAACTGGGTCATTAATTTCTAATTCACTGACCTGTTAGTGTTAAGTAAGGTAATAATTTCAAAGCACTTGATATGTTGAAATTATGTACGGAGGAACAGAGGGTGACAAAAGAGGTGAAATGATGTGCTTCTTTGTCCAAAGAGCTGCCAAATGAATTATTCTTGTTCGATTAGAAAGAATTCTCTTTGATTCAATTTTCAATGCCCTTTTCTCACTCCCCTCCTGGACAAGGTCATAGATAAAGAATGCTTAAGCATTGACCTATGAACATTTTTATTTTGCCTCCATATCTTTTAGCTTCTATTGCAGTGGTTTCTACTGAGAAATAAAATGAACAAGTTTGGGGTGTGAGCCAATTTGGCAAAGACCACTCTTCACTTCCTGTGTTACTTAATGCCCCTAGCAGATCATAGCACTCACTTACCCATGTCTTCTTCATTACTGCCATATTGTGTTATAAATATCTTCATTAGCACTTCTTTCCCTAGATTCTAATTAACTGTTGTTTCTCTTTTCACCAGACTGAGTTTCTTGAGGGCATAGTGTATATATCACTTTTTAAAAAACTTTCCGCAGAGCTTGGGCATGTGATAAGTGCTCAATATGAATGAATGAAGTTTATATTTCAGAATAATAATGGGGAAAAAACTAGAAAATGCAGAAATACATATATATATATATATATAAAATATGTATTGAGTTAGAGATAATCTATGTGAATGGAGACTTTGCCATATGTAATTTTTGATCACCATACTTGTTAAATTTGTCTGTGTTCTATATAGTCCTACTTGTGTACATCCTCTTCTAAACCTGAAGGCCACATTTGATATGAATTAATATTTACATAATATGTCAGCAATCAGCGACATTTTCCTCAATGTTGATTATTCTACAGTTATTTTGGTTTAAAAAACTTCAACCTTCATCCCAATTGCTATTCACAATATGCTGTGGCTTATTGATTGTTGAACATACTACATACTGTAGTGGGACCTGTCCATTTCAATTTTAATTTTCATGAATATAGTGAAGGAATTTTGGTATTCTTATTTTATATATGAGTACATTGAAGGTTGGAAGTGTAAATAATGATAGGAAATTCATAGATGCGTGTGTGCTAAGTCCCTTCAGTCGTATCTGACTCTTTGCAACCTTATTGCCTGTATCCCACCAGGCTCCTCTGTCCCTGGGATTCTCCAAGCAAGAATACTGCAGTAGTTGTCATGTCCTCCTCTAGGAGATCTGTCCAACCTAAGGGCCAAACCCAAGTCTCCTGCATCTCCTACATTGCAGGCAGATTCCTTACCACTAGCGCCACTTGGGAAACCCAAATTCATAGATAATTGTACACATATATTAGTGTTTCTTTCTCCAAGTGACTTTAACATGACCTGCTAATTAATTTCACAATGGCCTGATTTAAATATGTTTTTGCTAGTAACAGTGAGAAAAGAGCCAAAAGTTGGAGAATTACTAGAAAGACAAAAGGATGTGAATAATGCACAGACTAGATAATTGACCCACTTGACGTGTCTGTGGGATAGTGGCACGAGCACTCCACCCTCATTTATCCTAAATATTGATTCTCAATCTGTAAGGTACACTTGTAGCAGGTAAAGAGAGTCCGTAGTTCACAGAGGAGAACTGCTCAGTTAAGAGATCACTGCTACAAACTGGATGGCATATGCAAATACATTAAAAGGGCATAAGACTTTTCTCATAACCTAGCTCATGAGAGACAAACAACAAGTGTCCTGGTTCAGACACAAGACACACCTGAATTCAAATTCTGGCTCTGCTTTTCTTTGCTAACTGGACAAGTTATGGGAGCTCTTTCCTTGTCTATAGAATGTGGAGAAAAAAATCATAATACCTTCCTTAGGAGATTTTATAAAAATAAACTACTTAGCATACTCCATGACCCATAGTAATCCTTTCAGGTAGGCAAAGCTGATTTTTGGCCCATCAGAGATGAAAATTGATTCATGGACCTAACATTCCAGGTTTCTATGCAATATTGCTCTTTACAGCATCAGACTTTACTTCCATCATCAGTCACATCCACAACTGGGTGTTGTTTTTGCTTTGGCTCTGTCTCTTCATTCTTTCTGGAGTTATTTCTCCACTGATCTCCAGTAGCATATTGGGCACCTACCGACCTGGGGAGTTCCTCTTTCAGTGTTCTATTGTTTGCCTTTTCATACTGTTCATGGGGTTCTCAAGACAAGAATACTGAAGTGGTTTGCCATTCCCTTCTCCAGTGGACCACGTTTTGTCAGAACTCTCCACCATGACCCATCCGTCTTGGGTGGCCCTACATGGCTCATAGTTTCATTGAGTTACACAGAGCTGTGGTCCATGTGATTAGACTGGTAGGTTTTCTGTGATTGTTGATTTCAGTCTGTCTGCCCACTGATGGAGAAGGGTAAGAGGCTTATGGAAGCTTCCTGATGGGAGAGACTGACTGAGGGAGAAAGGGGATCTTGTTCTGATGGGTGGGGCCCTGCTCAGTAAATCTTTAACCCAATTTTCTGTTGAAGGGTGGGGCTGTGTCGCTCTCTGTCATTTGACCTGAGGCCAAACTGTTGTGGAGGTAATAAAGATAGTG
Organism: Dama dama; assembly: GCF_033118175.1. Classification (NCBI taxonomy): domain Eukaryota; kingdom Metazoa; phylum Chordata; class Mammalia; order Artiodactyla; family Cervidae; genus Dama; species Dama dama. Next base: position 75,202,514 of record NC_083689.1, on the reverse strand, counting down.
GAGATCTCTTTCAAAAGTTCCCCTGAAAGCACTGCTATACTCAGTGTGCCCAACTGCCAACCCATGCCTCCAGCATAGATTCCCGAACGCTCACGGGCAAGTCTGGGAGAGTCCCTTGTGGGCTCATTGCTCCTTTATCCTGGGTCCTGGTGCACAGAAGGTTATGTGCAGCAAATTAAAATGGACTGGAATGGGTGGATTTAACTCAGATGACCATTGTATCTACTACTGTGGACAAGAATCCCTTAAAAGAAATGGAGTAGCCATCACAGTCAACAAAAGAGTCCAAAATGCAGTACTTGGATGCAATCTCAAAAACTACAGAATGAACTCTGTTCATTTCCAAGGCAAATTATTCAATATCTCAGTAACCCAAGTCTGTGTCCCGACCAACAATGCTGAAGAAGCTGAAGTTGAACGGTTCTATGAAGACCTACAAGACCTTTTAGAACTAACACGCAAAACATATGTCCTTGTCATTATAGGGGACTGGAATGCAAAATTAGGAAGTCAAGAAATACCTGGAATAACGGGCAAATTTGGCCTTGGAGTACAGAATGAAGCAGGGCAAAGGTTAACAGAGTTTTGCCAAGAGAACACACTGGTCATAGCAAACACCCTCTTCCAACAACACAAGAGAAGACTCTACACATGGACATCACCAGATGGTCAATACCAAGATCAGATTGATTATATTCTTTGCAGCCAAGGATGGAGAAACTCTATACAGTCAGCAAAAGCAAGACCTGTGGGAGCTGACTGGCCCAGATCATTAACTCCTTATTACCAAATTCAGCCTTAAATTGAAGAAAGTAGGGAAAACCACTAGACCATTCAGGTATGACCTAAATCAAACCCCTTAGGACCATACAGTGGAAGTGACAAATAGATTCAAGGGATTAGATCTGATAGACAGGGTGCCTGAAGAACTATGGATGGAGTTTTAGGACATTGTACAAGAGACAGTAATCAGGACCATCCTCAAAAAAAGAAATCCAAAAAGGCAAAATGGTTGTCTGAGAGGCCTTACAAACATCTGAGAAAAGACAAGACGTGAAAGGCAAAGTAGAAAAGGAAAGATATACCCATTTGAATGCAGAGTTCCAAAGAATAACAAGGAGAGATAAGAAAGCCTTCCTCAGTGGTCAATGCTAAGAAATAGAGGAAGAGAATAGAATGGGAAAGACTAGAGATCTCTTCAAGAAAATTAGAGATACCAAGGGAACATTTCATGCAAAGATAGGCTCAATAAAGGACAGAAATGGTATGGACCTAACAGAAGCAGAAGATATTAAGAAGAGGTGGCAAGACTACACAGAACTATACAAAAAAGATCTTCATGACCCAGATAATCATGATGGTGCGATCACTCACCTAGAGCCAGACATCCTGGAATGCAAAGTCAAGTGGGCCTTAGGAAGCATCACTGCAAACAAAGCTAGTGGAGATGATGGAATTTCAGTTGAGCTCTTTCAAATCCTGAAAGATGATGCTGTGAAAGTGCTGCCCTCAATATGCCAGCAAATTTGGAAAAATCAGCAGTGGCCACAGGACTGGAAAGTTCAGTTTTCATTCCAATCCCTAAGAAAGGCAATGCCAAAGAATGCTCAAACTACCGCACAGTTGTGCTCATCTCACACGCTAGTAAAGTAATGCTGAAAATTCTCCAAGCCAGGCTTCAACAGTTGAGCTTCCAGATATTCACGTTGAATTTAGAAAAGGCAGAGGAACCAGAGATCAAATTGCCAACATCTGTTGGATCATCAAAAAAGCAAGAGAGTTCCAGAAAATCATCTACTGCTTTATTGACTATGCCAAAGCCATTGACTGTGCAGATCACAACAAACTGAAAAATTCTGAAAGAGATGGAAATACCAGACCACCTGACCTGCATCCTGGGAAATCTGTAAGCAGGTCAAGAAGTAACAGTTAGAACTGGAATAAGAGTCTGGTTCCAAATTGGGAAAGGAGTATGTCAAGGATGTATATTGTCACCCTGCTTATATAACTTCTATGCAGATTGCATCATGAGAAATGCTGGGCTGGATGAAGCACAAGCTGGAATCAAGATTGCTGGGAGAAATGTCAGTAACCTCAGATATGCAGATGACACCACCCTTATGGCAGAAACCGTATGGCAGAAGAACTAAAGAACCTCTTGACGAAAGTAAAAGAAGAGAGTGAAAAAGTTGGCCTAAAGCTCAACATTCAGAAAACTAAGATCATGGCATCTGGTCCCAATTGACTTCCTGTCAAATAGATGGGGAAACAGTGGCTGACTTTATTTTTTTGGGCTCCAAAATCACTGCAGATGGTGACTGCAGCCATGAAATTAAAAGACGCTTGCTCCTTGGAAGAAAAGCTATGACCAATCTAGACAGCTTATTAAAAAGCAGAGACATTACTTTGCCAACAAAGGTCTGTCTAGTCAAAGCTATGATTTTTCCAGTGGTCATGTATGGATGTGAGAGTTGGACTGTGAAGAAAGCTGAGCCCCAAAGAATTGATGCTTTTGAAGTGTGGTATTGGAGAAGACTCTTGAGAGTCCCTTGGACTTCAAGGAGATCCAACCAGTCCATCCTAAAGGAAATCAGTCCCGAATATTCACTGAAAGGACTGATGCTAAAGCTGAAACTCCAGTACTTTGGCCACCTGATGCTACTCATTTGAAAAGACCCTGAAGCTGGGAAAGATTGAAGGCATGAGGAGAAGGGAACGACAGAAGATGAGATGGTTGGATGGCATCACTGACTCAATGGACATGAGTTTGGGTGAACTCCAGGGGTTGGTGATGGACAGGGAGCCCTGGCGTGCTGCAGTCCATGGGATTGCAGAGTCGGACACCTCTGAGCGACTGAACTGAACTGAGTGATGAAAAAAATTACAACGTTAGAGAAATAAATGACATGCATTCAAAAATTTATGGAGCCTCTAAAAGATATAATCCTGCACTAAGAGGGGTTTCCTGGGTGGCCCTAGTGGTAAAGAACCCGCCTTCCAATGCAGGAGACCATGAGAAGTATGGATCCGATCTCTGGTTCCGGAAGATTCTTTGGAGTAGGAAATGGCAACCCACTCCAGTATTATTGACTGGAAAGTTCCATGGACAGAGGAGCCTGGTGGGTTTCATACAGTGCATGGGATTGTAAAGAGTCAGATACAAGCTATCATCTGAGCAGGCATGCACTGCACTAGGAGCTGGGGAATTGAAATAGAGCCTCAATATAGCCTTCAGGTGTTTCCAATTATCAGTAGGCTTGTTAAGTAATGGTTCTGAGGCAGCTAATAGTATCTCATGTGTTTTTTACAGATGCTGTTTTACATACATAATCTTTTGATCTTCAGAAACTTTTAAACTAAGAACTATTATTATCACCAGTTTTAGATGAGAAAACTGTGTATGATCAGGTCATCTAAGATGGCTCTTCTCTTTCTCTCTTACATTCCCTGCTTGACCAGTCCCTGCTTCACCTCCACTCTACTCACATGACCTACCTGCCCACATGTTCACCCCCATCCCAGCCAGAGATCATTCTTTTAGATCAGAACATCTCACCAAAGGGATGGGTGAGGGGCCTGCACCTCTCCTGGCCTCCCTAGTAATAGATGAGTCCACCTGATGTCAATTACCCTTGTAACTTCTAACTTCCCCGACCCCTGGAACCAAAGACTGATGCCAAGACCTACCCACGTTTGCTACGCATGGTGGGGTGTCACTTTAGGACCTTGCTTCCTAAAAGTAAGTTCCCCTATCCATTAAACAACTGATGTTTTTGTAACTGATTCTGGGCAAGACACTTTCTTCCATCTGGAAGCTGGGCAGGCCTTGCAGGCCTGTGTGATGCAGTCCAACCATTGGCAGAGCAGCCAGGAGATGGAGGAGACTCTCTCCGGCACTGAGATGTCAGGAAATAAGGACAGTGGATCAAAAGTTTTGAAGCTTCGAACACATGGGGCCCTAAATTTGCAGGGTGATCCTTGTGTGGCCAAACTCATATGTGGGCCCTTTTTTGACTGCCCCAGATAAATAGGAGCCACCCAGGGAATATGAGGAACTGAGACAACCCTAAGGCTGTTGGGGAAATATTGGCTGTCTTTCCAGTGGGGAAAAAAGCAGCGGCTGCAGTTGTGGGCTGTCTGTTGCTTTTTGTATTGAGAAAGACCATAAGCAGCTGAGCTGACAACCCAGGTGAAGATTAGCTTGAATGCTGATTCTGGTTCCTCTGGAAGTGAGACATGTGAATGTGAGTGAATGACTTATATTATTGCTGTTAACTGTTATTTGTTTAAACTGTATTGGCAATTTGGAAACTGGAAAAAAAAAAAAAAACCCTGACATTCTAAAAATGGGTTTTGCTTATGCCCTCAGAGGAAGTTAGCTTTCTATATAGAAGGAACTGGTATTTCTTTTCTCATGCCTTTCAGATGTAAATGAGATAAGAGATTGTAGGTAAACTCTATAGGAATAACTATGTTTGGGGAATATCTATCTAAAATAGTCTTTCCAGCTTTTGGTAGCTTGCACACAAACTGAGTTAAATCAAGAGAATTCATTGACTGTCTAGGTATTTCAAATAGGGTAAAATATTGGAACATTAATTACTGGGTGGGTCTAAGTTTACCTACCTTTGCCTTGTTTGGAGAGGAAGACTAAAGCATAAGATTTCCAGTCAGGAAATGCTGATATGACAAACATTTATAATTACTTGTTGCTTGGTTTTTACCAGAGATTAGGATTTTAAGAGTTAAAATTATAATCAGTCATAATTCTGGTTATTGTAACCAAGTTTCTTTGTCAATTACATTGTTTAAGTGTTTAATCGTGACTTTTTAAAAGTCTTTGTTGCTTTTAAACATTTGTTGTGCCTGACACGTTTGTAAAAGTGCTTCATCTTCAAGAAGATACATAGAAAGGAACTTTTGGCAAGTAAAATAAATTTCATACTGTGCCATTGAACTGGGTAAGAAATTAAAGAATCTTAGTGGAAAACCTAATGGCTTCATAAAAGATTAAAAAAAAAAAAAAAAGAATTGTTTAGAGTAAACTGGTGAATATGGTTATAATTTTTAAGGTCTTATCTGGATTATTACTGGTTTTGATCTGTGTTTTCCATATAGGAAAGCCCTTCCACTTTAGTTAGTTTTGACTTATAGCAATTTGGTAAATTACACTTGTGAGTAGATTTGAAAAATTTCGTTCTCTCTGCCTGGTCCCTCAAGAAATTGAGACACTTGGGTTCCAAGCAGACTTATCAGGTGACTGGGAAAGACTGTCTCCTGTTCTTCTGCAGGAATCCTGATTTTGGGGTACCTCTGGGTGAGAGAAATCCACTGAGGCAGAGCCTGATGGCAGGTCCTTGACATGGCTTTCCTGACCTTCAGAGGTCTTTTGAGAATTCAGTGTCAGATTCCTTCTGAGGAATTCTACCACAATCAATATGGAGGGGCCTGTGTAGTCAATTGACCAGACTTATTTTGCAAATAAATTAGTCTTGATTTGGCTGTGTTTTGTGGAGATAAGGGAAATTTAGAGAGAAAAATACTATGTTTCAGTGGATATTAAATTCTATTCCTGTTAATTGAGGTCTGTGTCTCTGAAAGTTATTGTGTTAGCCTCACTTTTGTCCCAATATTGAGGATGGAAAGACAATTATCTAGTGAAGTTGTCACAGAGTATAACTACTCAGGATGTAGGACTATTTGTTTTCAGTCTGTTGCTAAAAGCCCATGTACAGTGTTTGTGTAATATTTTGGTATAAGTGATAAAACATATAGCCTATGTTTTCTCTTTAACGTACTTCTGAACTGATTGACAATATCTGATCAGTTTCCCCTCAGTATGGATAACTAGGCAAATATGAAGGAGGCCGAGCACAGAGGGACATGATCTGGGCCCAGGGCAGACAGGCAGCATTCACACTGGTTTCCTGTGACATATTGATCTACTGAAAGATTTGCAATCAGAAAGGGAAATTATTGGAAAATCTTCACATATAGAGGTATTGGGAAGGCATTCTGGCTTATCATGAGTTTAACTTAAACTTTATAGACCAGAGTGGCCTGTTTTTCCCCTATTGAGCATATTTTCTACATCTGTTTTGGTTATTGTGCGGGGAAATGCATCTCAAAGTCAAACTGGTATAGTCAAACTGTGGTTCAGACATCCAAGATAAAACTCAGCGGTCATTGTAAATGTGATTATGGACATGTTCCTATATTACTGAAAACTTGAGTTTTTCTGAACCATGGAAGACCAGGACAAAAACCAAAGGTATTATCTCAGAATGCCAGTAATGCTTGTATTTTGCTCAGTGGTCATGATCTCCTCTGTATTGTGCCTGTTAGATATTTTACATTTCATCACTAGCCTGAGTGAAGGAAATCTGTTTGAGGACTGGGAAGCAACCACGACCTTACTATAAAATGAATCTAATTGTAGGTTCTACAGTGAAATGCCACTGTAGGCTTCGTCTAGATTTCCATGAAAATGAGCCCAGCTAATGTGATTCTGTGCGGATGACTAACAATGGGGGCAAAGACTCTTGCCATCTTCCTTTCCCATATACCATTATGTTAGAAGGACCCCCATTGTTAAATGTTACTGTACAACTAACTCCCGATGAACACCCCTGGGCTATGCTGTGTGGAATGGAATAAACTGGCTTCTGGACACACGTGAGTCCAATTACTGGGATTAATTTCTTTTTGTTAGGAAAGACTAAATGGATACACTCCCCCTCATGGCACTCAACATAACGCAGAGTGAGCAGACTGGTACTCTGACTGCTGGTTAGGCCACCAAAATGCTTCTTTTAGAGCTCGGGCCTCCCCTTCTCCATGGGGGTGGCTCTGGGTTTGTGAAAACCAGGGCTGGCCTACCTTTCTCTTCACTGGATAGGATGCTGCCACCACTGACTCCCTCTCCATTTATTCACCGAGTGCTTGGCTCCAAAATTTGCCCAAATCCTGGTGGATGACTGTTCTGAGCATGCTAGGTAACTTACTCCTGATACTTTTAGCTTCTGGTATCTGTATTGTATTTGAGGTATCTGGATACAGTGCCCTTCTCCATACCTGACCCTAGGGATGTGCAGGAGAGGGGCAGCCTCACATTTAAGGGCCGAGCAGGGTATTGTAGGAGTGGAGTGTGTGGTCTGGCCACTCAAGAAAGCTGCTCTCTTACTCTCTGTACATCACCTGTTGGACCAGTGCCTGCCTTTCCTATATCCCCATTCACGTGACTAACCTTCCTACAGACTCGCCCCTGCCTGAGTGATTTATATCAGAATGTCTCCACCAGGACAGCGTATCAAAGGGGTCATGAGAGATACGACTCTCTGCTACTTTCCCTAGTAAGGGATGAGACAAGCCGAGGCCAACTCCCCCATAACTGGTAACCTCCCCTTACCCCTGGGAGTGAGGACAGCTGCCATTTCCTGCCCACTGTCTGTATCACATGTTGGGGTGTCACTCCAGGACCTTGCTTTAGGCATGTAAGATCCTCCATCCTTTAAACTATGGATGTCTCTTTTACCACTCTGGGCTCTTTCTTCAGTATCACAGATGGGCAAGTCCAGAGCTTGTAGGCCTGCGGGGTGCAGCCCTACATCAAGGTTGAGGGAGTTTAAGTAAGTTTGCCTAAGATGGTATAAAGTGGTTAGCTGTCCCAGAGAGCCTTCACAATCCCATGTTCTCACCTGTGAACCATTGCCTCATGCGTATTATTTCCATTGTTAGAGAAAGGGCACAATGACTTCTGATCAAATTGTTACAGGAAGATATTTTTGCATACGTATTTGCCTCACATACACGGAAATGACAGATTTTTAAAATAGATAAAAGGCTATTTAGTCATAGTCAAAAAGAAAATAAATCTCTCCATGTATCATCAGTCTCTTAGTGGTAAATTGGTGTTCAAGTCATATGGGGGCAGAGCAGTGAGAATCATATTTAATCACTTGAATGTTCTTGACGTAGCTGGTTACAGCACGGGATCAATGGCTGCATGCAGCCAGGGGCCATGCTCTTTATCAATGAGATATAATTGGGTTAGCACAAATTATTTGTTTACCCTTGTGAATCAAAAACTTGCTAGTGGTCTGTGACTCAGGAATAAAGCAGAAGCACCCTTCTAAGTACTTGAAACTTACATATGAGTCTTGGGAAGGAGTATAAAGTTTTGCAAATGATAAAAAAATGGACAGTGAATCCTAAATAATCATGAGATACTGTGCAATTAATGCCATCTGTGTGAGCGTAAGTTTTCTCAGTTTTACAATGTGCATAAATAGAATTGAGTTTACTGAATGGTTGTCGAGCTTATATAAAAATATATGTAACTACCTATGAAAATGTTTCATTTCTGCTAAATAACAAGTATTTACTACGATTAAAACCAAACTACATTTACTTCCTTTAACTGTGTTTGGAAGAAATATTTTAAAAGTTATCCCATACCCTTCTGATATTTTAAATGGAGGTCATGGGAAACTCATTTTAAAATTGTTATAAAACAGACATTTAGGTTGTTAAAAGATTTTGAAAATCATCTAATTAAACCCCCATTTATAAAGATGCAGGAATAAAGGCCCAGAGAAGTAACTGACATGTCCATGGTTTCACCTCTCCTATTGGAGGAATGTGTCCCAACACACTTATACCAGGGTATTGAGACTGCACCGCTTTACTTTATAACGGAGGGCTGTGTGCCCCAATGCACAATGAGGTCACAAGTTTAAAGCTGAGTTATATATTCTTCTCTCTAACTGCTTTCCCTCTGCTGTCATTTCTACTTTTGATTTATCTGATTCTAATGTGCCTCCCTCCACTCCATTTCTCTACACATTACTTCTCTCATCCACATTGGGCTAAGAAACAAATTCACTAGTGGGACTAGGTTTAAAATATAAATGTGTAGGCTTTGAGTGAGGGTGGAGTGACTCTGCTGTGAGTAAAATATGTGGCTTTCAGTACCTTTATTTTGGTTTATTTATTCTGACTGTTTCACAGTTGTGGATGATGTTGGGAGTTCAGAAGAATTCTGGGCTGAGCATCAGGTGATTAGTTTTCTGAAGAACTGAAATCCCAGAAAGTGATAAATGTGAGGCGTTGTTGCATTAACATTTGGATATATGTGAACACTAGACATTGACAATGAATTCATGACCCAGCATTGCCACCAACAAAAAATATTCCAAGAACGATAACTAAATTTGAAGACATTACTGTGCTGAATTAGAACAGAAATGTAAAATTTAAATAGGGAAGGTAGTCTGTCAGTACAATTTGTATTAATTGAGAAACAAGCAAATTAATTTAAGAAATATAAGAAAAGTTTATTTGAAGAGTCTTTCTGACTCTGCATAAGTCATCTAGTCTGTAAGAATTCCCATTCCAAGGAATGGTATGTTATCATAGTGCTAGTCTCCAGTTTCCCCTCAATCTTTACCCACATGCTCACTAACACATGCTGTCAGAAAAATGAGTGTAGCTCAGGTTCTGGAGGATTAAAGACAATAATTATCACTGATTTTTCTGGGACATAAAGTATTAGACTGCCAAAATCATGGGTTAAAGAACATCATTAAACCATGACACATAATCAAATAGCCAAACTTTATAGGAAGCTCTTAGAAAATTTACCCTTTGGGGCATCACTCAAACTTTTCAACAGTTATTTGTGACTATTTTTTTTGTTTGTTTGTTTGGTTTTGGTGGAATAGCACATACCAATAGCACACACCATTCTCAGGGGTGGGGAACGGCGCTGCAACCAGATATTTTTGTACCTGCTAATATCTGTTATCAGGAAGTTCATGAGTATACATTTCATAACCTGACATAAAATGCTTTTAACCTTTTTATTAATTGTGTATCAATTTTTAATACCAGCACATAGTAGGATACTATGATGATGATGATACTATTACTACTATAAACAATCACTTTTTATGGTGCTTTAAATATGCCAGTCATTGTTCTGAGCAATTTACATATAAAAATTCATTTGATTTTAACATATGGAAGTGAGTTTTTAACAGTAAGTGTTTCTAATATGTCTGCTTGTTCCTATATGGTTCCCCTACCAGCTCATTATGGGTTTTGGGAATTCAACCATTAAAGGAGAATTTTCAAGAGCTTACACTGGACATCAAGATAGTTTACATCTCAGACTCTGTATGTGTTTAAGCTATTGTCTCTTAGTTGCAAATCCACCCTTCTGTACTTGCGAACACTGGCATTAAACTGCACAAATTTCATTTCTTTTAAGGTGCTTCTCACTGAATTCTGAGAACAGGAGGCACTATGGGGGATGTGAAGACAAAAGGAAAAGTAAGAAGGGACGTTCTCATTCCGTCCAAGTCTCTTGTATAAGGAGTGTCCTTATGTTGGCCCTCTACTTTGGCAGACCTCGACTTGGCTGTTACTGCATTCCCAGGAACAGCCTCATCATGCCCGGGCATTGACCCCTTTTTAAAGGTCTGAGCCCCAGCCCTTGGGAATTTTCCCCTAAGATGTCACCATGCAAATTTCAGCCTCATTTTCCCTGTTAATATCCTCACTTTTTCCTGATAGACATAGCAAGTGTAAGATTTTGACTTACATTGTAATTCTGAAATCAGTATAATTAAAATATTCATCTACTAATGGTGACATCTGAATGGACTTGAACAATGCTGAGAATCTTAGAACTCCAAGGCTCTCTAAGAGTTCTTAGTAGTGGAAGCAATCTGTCTGCCTGGATGTGAGAAAACTGTCCTGCTCCGGGATTAAGACCCTTCAGTAATTCTGTGAGATAAAGAACTCCAGATCAACCATCTGGGATACCAATGACAGGAAAGGATAGTATCAATAAATAAAAAAGAAGTTATTTATATCAACTCCAGTCATGAATAACTAATTACAGAAATGGGGACTCCAGGAGCTATACATAGCTTATCTCTTGCCTGGTATTATTTGGAGAGAGATAGATATATCTCTATCTGTAAAGACCACATAGACATTTAGACATATTAATATTTGTATATATTATATGCTTTCTTTTGACCTCCTCTATCCTATCCTCTTACTATTTTGTATAAAGGTGGTTTCATCATGGATAGGTTTACAATGGAGTCTTTAGGAAACAGAATATTCAGAATTGTAATAGAAGATTAAATATCATCATAAATGGATGTTGTGATTGTTACTTAGAAATGAACATGATGGATGTTTGGATTTTGCATATCTCCTTTTTGGACAAATGAAGAGAGTCATTGCATCTTATTGTGAAATTGTATGAATATGGACAGAAGTGTGTATATGGTACCAAATAGCCAGGAGAATGAATTATTTCAGTTATCAAGCACTTTTCTGTCAGTTCAAAATCCAACCTTCTATACTCTAAAAAGTTTGTGATGTTTCAGCTAAACTGCTTAGTTTTCATTTTCCTTCAGCCACTAGGATTTCTATCAGCTTCTTCCAGTAGGAGGAACTCAAGAGAGACTAGAAAGCAGATGAAAGGGGAAAGGAATATTCTCCCTGTTACAGTCTTACTTTGCCTTTTAATGTCACCCTTCACCTTGAGACAGTAGTTGATTCTAGTCTCCAGTTTGGGTTCTCTGAGAACCAGCTCTGTTTTCCTCTCCCAAAGGTGGCAGCTTCAGTCAGGCATTCCCTCCTCCCTGTGAGTGCTCTCAAATCTTCAAGTGTCCCCTCACCAGCTCCTGAGATGCTGTTAATAGCAGCACGTAAGAAGACCTCAGAGGTCTGAGACCTCGCTCTGAGGAACCTCTTCCCCAATTACCCATGATAATTACCTAGTGGGGTGGCGACCTGTTCTTAGAGGTCTGATTCCCAGCTTTGGGGTTCTCTTTGAGCTGCTGAACTACCATCCCCATTCAGGGGATGTCCTCTGTACAGACGATTGAGTCCAGCTCTAAAAGGCCTCTTGTATAAGTTTTTAGGTTCTCTTAACACTATCTTGTTAAGTTGTGATATGAGATGTGTGAGTTCAATGTGAGATATGAATGTGAGAGTTGGAGTATAAAGAAAGCTGAGCACCGAAGAATTGATGCTTTTGAACTGTGGTGTTGGAGAAGACTCTTGAGTGTCCCTTGGTTTGCAGGGAGATCCAATCAGTCCATCATAAAGGAAATCAGTCCTGAATATTCATTGGAAGGACTGATTCTGAAGCTGAAATTCCAATACTTTGGCCACCTGATGCAAAGAGCTGACTCATTTGAAAAGACCCTGATGCTGGGAAAGATTGAGGGCAGAAGGAGAAGGGGACGACAGTGGATGAGATGGTTGGATGGCATCACTGACTCAATGGACATGAGTTTGGGTAAACTCCGGGAGTTGGTGATGGACCGGGAGGCCTGGCGTGCTGCGGTTCATGGGGTCGCAAGAGTCAGACACGACTGAGTGACTGAACTGAACTGAACTAACACTATTTTCCTCCCTTTGGTGTCTGACTCCTTTAGTTACTATCTCTATTACTCATTTAACAGTTCTTTCTGTATTAAATTCTCTCTATTTAAATATCTTGTCTGGTTTTTATTTTATGCAGTCTTAATTTGATCTCTAAGAGTTGTGTGAACTAGGATAAGTCATCTTCCCGTTCAAACACTCAATCCCTTGTCTGTTTAACTAGGGGGTGGGGGTTTTGGTTATAGAAGGAGGAGTATAAATAATACCAAGGTGGTCTTTCACAACTTGTTTTCTGAGAAATGCTAGTCAAGCATTTCCTTCTTGCAAATAATACTTATGGCCATGTGGACTTGGGAAATGTTAACTACTATAGCAAACTGTGAGAGAATCACAATGCACATAAGCATAATCAAGGCTCAGAGAAGCCCAGCAGAAAAGAAACCTATTTTGCTTTGATTCACTATCTCCCCTCAAATTCTTTAACTTGGGAAACTCTTCTTTTTTTAGTTAACCTCTCTTATCACTCTATGACATACACTGACAAATTCTTAGCAGTTCAAAAGTTTTGCAAGTTTTTTTCCAAGATACTTTCACTGAGGAGAAATCTAATGCCTATAATATATAATAGTTTTAATAGGTTTTATTTATCTTTTTCAGCTGTAAGCATAGATGTTGACTGATAGTAATGTGCTTTGCAGTGAAATGTAGAATAAATGCTGAGGCAGGGCAGGAAGGATGTTAGAACACCAGGAAAATTATTTCAGGAAGTGAAAGACAAAGTGAGTGAATTTTGGAGGGGATTATAGGACAGACTCACATTGTATGGTTAAGTGAAGAAGCTATGGATTCAACTGCTTAGGTATGACTCTCAGCTCTAGCACTTGAGTACCACTTGATTCTGAACAAAATCATTCGTCTTTACTATTCCTGGGTTTCTTATCTTTAAATGGAGCTAACAGTAGTATATATTTCACAGGTTTGTGAAGAAATTAAGTATAAATTGTATATAATGTGATTAACACTAACTTGCACTTAATTATTTCATGTATTCTCAAAAACAGGAAAAGGCCTTGTATAATGACTTAATTTAGATAATAAAAAAATTAGTAATGAAATTAATATAAGCTGTTCAAAATGGGAGGAAATTCAGAGGATGTCTATTCCATCCCCCTCATCCTATAGAACTATGTCTCCCAGAGTCTAAGAGATTTGGTCATGGAGCTAATTAACAGGGAAGTTAGTTGGAGATTTTAGCTTCCTCACCCTTCAGTTCAGTTCAGCCGCTCAGTCGTGTCTGACTCTTTGCGACCCCATGAATCGCAGCATGCCAGGCCTCCCTGTCCATCACCAACTCCTGGAGTTTACTCAAACTCATGTCCATGGAGTTGGTGATGCCATCCAACCATCTCATCCTCTGTTGTGCCCTTCTCCTCCTGCCCTCAATCTTTCCTATCATCAGGGTTTTTTCCAATGAGTCAGCTCTTCGCATGAGGTGGCCAAAGTATTGGAGTTTCAGCTTCAGCATCAGTCCTTCCAATGAACACCCAGGACTGATCTCCTTTAGGGTAGACTGGTTGGATCTCCTTGCAGTCCAAGGGACTCTCAGGAGTCTTCTCCCACACCACAGTTCAAAATCATCAATTCTTCGACGCTCAGCTTTCTTCACAGTCCAACTCTCACATCCATACATGACTACTGGAAAAACCATAGCCTTGACTAAACGGACCTTTTGGCAAAGTAATGTCTCTGCTGTTTAATATGCTGTCTAGGTTGGTAATAAATTTCCTCCCAAGGAGCAAGCGTCTTTTAATTTAGTAGAGCTATTTCAATTAAACTTTAATTTGTTTGACCATAGAATTTATTTTTTTTTTTTTTTGGTATTTTCCTGGATAAAGGCAAGAGTAGTAATTCCAGAATATTTCTTTCTGGGTTCAGAGTTCTGGCTGATCTCAGTGATTTTAAGACCCAGCTATGGTTAGTGAGGGATTTATTGATCTGCATAAACCATACCACATGCTTTCTCCTGCTTCTAGTTCCTGTTTCCCTAACACCATTCTGTGTGGGAGAAACATGGGTAGAGTTAGTATCAGGAGGAACTGGAATAGTAGAAAGGGATAAAAATAGCCTCATTCATTTTTCCTCAGTTTGATTGAGGTACAGTTCATAAAGTTGCAAGATATTTAAAGTGTACAATGGGATGATTTAATATATGTATACATTGTGAAATGACTTACTCTTTCAAGTTAATTAACATATCCATCATCTCATGTATTTACTTTTTTTGATGAAAGCATTTAATTTCTCTTCTCTTAGCAAATTTCAATTATACGGTACAGTGTTATCAACTATAGTCACCATTCAGACCCTATCTATCTTAGAACAGAAGGCGTGTTGAGTGAGCAGAAAGGAGATGAAGGTTTGACTACTGCAATACAAACTCACATTTTTTTTTTTTAAGAATGGGATGACCAAGTCTGCTACTCATATTTTCTACCTCTCAGCATCCCGAGGGACACTAATGCTGGGGAGGTAACCACTTCCTTTCCCCATACTTGAGGAAACTCTTCTGAGCGTTATTAAACAGATCCAGAGAACCATGTTTATTATTGTTTTGTTTAGTGATACACTTAGAAGGATAAAGAATATGAGATATAAGAACAGGCATAATAAACAGGCCTTCTACCACTTCATGGAATTATGAGGAACATATTATTTTAAAAGAAGAGCTTAATGAGATAAAACAACACTGTACTGCAGTTCAACGGAAGCTATATACAATGCATATAGAGTTTATGATCTATGTATAATTCATATGTATAAAAACAACATACTTTATTGACGTAAAATAGCACAGCAAGGTTTAAAACAAATGGCTAAGCTCAATGCAGGCTTTACAATGCCCCTGAAAGCCATTTTACTAGCATAAAGGCCTCCAACATGCTGGCATTAACCTACTGATAAATATTTAGACTATTTATATTTTGTTCTTTTCAGAACTAAGCCAAAATAATTATATTTTAAGGCAACCTTTAGAAGTGTCAGCATTTCTTATTTTATCTGCTTTGTGGCAAATGTTATTCACAGTGATAATTAAAATATTGAACAATGAAGGACAAAGATTGGCAAATTCATCCAGAATCCATTATATCCTTTTATAAAGTTTCTCTAATGTACAGAAAAGTCATATTCTTTAGCAACCTTTACCTTCCAATTGTGACGAGTAACATTACTGCTTTTCTGCCCATACAGGCTTACTCAAAGTTATATGTTAGAGATTTCAATTTTGATTTCATGTTCAGAAAAGCAACTATACACATCTCATTGCTATTTTTAAAAATTCAGAAAATGAGAAATTACAGAATACAGGTTATTATGGCTGCAAGCTATTCCACACTGTTGCTCACTTCCATTGTATCTTTGGAAAGATAAACTATCCAGTATACAAGGTTGAATCCTGCAAATGCAACTGGGAAGAGAATCCGAGAATACTGGTCTATTTTACTGGTACCTCCAAAGGTTGGAGAGAGGGGTGGGGGGGTTACAGGTGTTGACTGTAAGATGGGAGCTCTTGTGAGGACTTTGCTGGCCTCAGGGGATGGAACTATGGGCAATGTCAGAGATGTGATTCTTTTCTTCAGATGGTACTTCGAATCAGGATGCTGTAGAGAAAAATATACATATATATTCTGCTTAGGTAAAGGAACAGACATCACTCATTCATTTCATCATCATTGACAGCTATTTGCTGACTCTTATTATATAAGTTGAGCTTCCCTTGTGGCTCAGATGCTAAAGAATCTGCCTGCAATGTGGGAGACCAAGGTTTGATCCCTGGGTCAGGAAGATCCCCTGGAGAAGGAGATGGCAACCCACTCCAGTACTCTTGCCTGGAAAATCCCATGGATGGAGGAGCCTGGAAGGCTACCATGGAGTCACAAAGAGTTGGAAACAACTGAGCAACTTCACTTTCTTTCTATCATATAAGTTGAAGTACCAGCAAATTCTTTTTTCTTTTTTTGAAGTGGACCATTTTTAAAGTCTTTATTGAATTTGTTACAATAAAGCTTCTGTTTTATGTTTAGCTTTTTTGACCATGAGACATGTGGGATCTTAGCTTCCTGATTAAGGATTGAACCTGCACCCCCTGCACCGGCAATGAATTGGAAGGCAAAGTCCCAACCACTGGATCACCAGGGCAGTGCCATCAAATTCTTAATAATATTTGATGGTGCTACTTTTACAGAAAGGTGGTAAAACAAATTCTAAAAACATTGATTTACTAACAGCCATGGGTAGCTCAGTTGGTAAAGAACCTGCCTGCAATTCAGCAGACCCTGGTTGGATTCCTGGGTCAGGAAGATCCCCTGGAGAAGGGATAGGCTACCCACTCCAGTATTCTTGCCTGGAGAATTCCATGGGCTATTTAGTCCATGGGGCCTCAAAGAGTCATACATGACTGAGCAAATTTCACTTAATATCCTATAATTTTATGTATCAGCAATTGATGCCAAGCATGATCCATGTCCCAGGAACTGTGTTGAGTATTGTACTATTGGGAAGAGCCAAGCCAGGTTATAAGGGTTTATCCACCCACTACCCCAGTTATGCATAAACCTATATGGCAATGTGTATAGGCAATGAGAGGGAACGTCACAATGACAGGGAATTTCATTTTGGAGTATGTGGGCAATTAGTCAATACCATAAAATAACAGCTCAGTTAAATTATAACATTCTTCTAGGCATGTTCCTAGCTTACAGCCTAATCTTCACACATTCATAAATTTGAATCAACTGAGGTATGAACAATAGCAAAAAAAATTTTAAAGTGCTCATGTACATCAAAAGCCAGGCACAAAGTAGAAATACCCTTACTATTCTTCCCTCAAAATATGACTGCCTCTTGGTCCAGAGTTCTGTATTGTGAGCTTTCTGCTTCCTATTCAGAACTTCTCTACTGTCTCCTTCCATCTTAAATTACCAAAAATGATACATTTACTAACCTCAGAATTATTAGATGTTCTTTTCTATCATTAGCTTTTCTATTCCATTGAAATCAGAGGACAACCAATTCTAGTCTTGAAAGGGATATTCAGTGCATTGAGTAACAGATGAGAGGCTGAGATCTAGATGTAGGAACTGCTTCACCCACACTTTCACAGCCAGTAATAAACCACTGTGGTTAATCTCAGTGCTTGCTATATCCCAGCATCTTCTCTTCTTTACTGTAAAATATTGAGCCTGCTTCAGAGACTCTAATTATGTTTGCTTTAGACACCTTTCGAAATGGTGGAGACTAGGGGAACTTCCTTGGATTCTTACTTTTTCTTGTATACAGCCTGTAATAATCACTGTCCTTGTGGCTGGGTTGTCCTTGCTGAGTCCCTGCCTTCACACACATGCTGTACATTATCCCTGCTCTTGTAAAACTGCCTTGTTTCCTCTCTGGCAGCAAAATCGCCACTTTGCTGCCTGGCAGGGTGTGTTATTGACATGGACAGACTCCCATGGCTTTAGACAGCAGCCCCATGGCAACAGCATGAGGCGGCCGCCTCCCCGGTGCTGGTGGAACCACAGGACCGGAATGGCCCGCCGATGCAATGACACTTGGACTCTGGGAAAACATCAACCTCAAGAACCTCTTCTCTCTCTACTCCTGAATTTTGCTTTTGATTTGTCATGGGTGTTGCTGAACATCTAAATAGTAATAGTCATCACAGAGACATCAAGCCCACTGTGTTTTGGGGGGCCATAGTAAACCCTGTTTCTTTACCAAAAGCAAGAATAAATCACTGTGAAGTCTGGTTAGCCTTGACCATGGTGAATTTCAAGCAAAGAATATCTTTACTTGTTATCTGTTGACTATATATTGGGCTAGACACTGTGGACAGAAATAAATAAATCAAAGGTGTTGGAGGGTGAAGAGAGTTTCAAATAGAAGATCGCCCAGTCTACTGATCTTGAATAGGAAATAAGTGACATTTTCTATTAAAAATATGTGACAACCTTCTTTGATTCTTTGCTTTATAAACCATTGTCACTCTCCTTTCATAAATTCTATTCATTCCTCGAAGTCAATTTTAGCTTCACTTTCTTACTGGAGCCTCCTTTCATTTCTGGTGCCCTCATTGATCATTCTTTCTTTTCAGTGCCTACATCTGTAATATACAATTTTCAATCTGGATATTAATATATGGGTATAATATCTGGCATTGTAGACAGCTGTCTTGTTAGTCTGTTTTACAAATAAATTGTTAAACAACTGAAAAAAATGTGACAACTGAGGACAACTGTGCCGAGGGTCACCAATAGTGTGTGGATAGGACCAGTGTGGTGGTATTTCAGTCTTAATACATGCTTCCTGTCTTAGAAGATAAACATAGCATTGTCAGCCAAAGCTTTCTATCATGTTCCCCAAATTCTAATTTGAATTTTCAACTATTGTATATGTTATCAAAATGTTCTCCACCTGAAAGAGGAAAATGTGTCACTGTTTAATCCTTTAAAAAGAGTTCTCCTCCTTCCAGATATACAGAACATTAAAATATTTTACTCTAATAAATTTTCTAAGTATCTTAATGGAGAATAAAGAGGGCAAGGCTTTAGAGTGGATCTTCTTTCTAAACCAGTCTTGATTTTTAATAGCATGCATTGTCTGTCTGTTACCTATGTTTCTTTCTTTTTAAGGGAGAAAGAGGGCAGACATGAACAAGTTCATTGAGATGGAAAAGTGTAAATTATAATCTAGCATAAAACATAATGTATTGTTTTATCTCGCTCTCTCTTTTGGAGATGTGGGGAGAAGTTATTTGTCAGTCCCTTGGCATGTCACAGTGTCACAAATGACTTAATGAGGATTGCCAAATAGCCCTTGTTCAGAGTTAAGCAAGATCATTCAAGACCTAATGCACGAAAAATTTATGCATAATAGCATTAGCTTGGAATTAAACATCTCCTATGATAGGATCCTTCCTTTCCTCATCTGCTTCCCCAGGCAGTCTCTATGAAGGGTTGCTTAGGAATTAGAGGACAACAGAGTCAGAAAGCCCTAGTCTGCAATTCCACATTCACTACTTATCTGCTCTATGACTTAGACATGGCAAAGGAGTCATAGATTCTCCCTAAGCTTAAAGTTTCCATCTTTAAAGTTAGAGACAATAATTATTTCATCTGTAAGGATTTTTTCCCTTTCTTTAAGAACTTGAGAAAGAAAATGTCTCTTCATTATATACTTCCTGCCTACTTAGCTGTTACAACTCTTCTTGCTATCATATCTTCCCTGTAAACATTACTTCTGTTGTGCTTTATCCCCCTTCCTGACTTGGAATTTTAATGTAGAAATCTTTGTTAATGGTAGAGAGCATATTATTTTCACGTGTAAGTACTCCAAACTGCCTAGCCAGTGCATAGAACACTGTGACTGCTTCATAAGCATATGCTAAATCAATAAATGAATGAAAATCTAAACATTTTCTGAGACTTAGAAGAGTTTTCAGGCAAAGAGAAGGGAACAAAATATTTCATGGTTATTTTACATTGTATTTTAGCATATTGTTTATATTACATTATAAGTACCATGCTTCCCAGGTGGCACTAGTGGTAAAGAACTTGCCTGCCAATGTAGGAGACATAAGAGACGTGGGTTTGATCCCTGCGTCAGGAAGATCCCCTGGAGGAGGGCATAGAAACTCACTCCAATATTCTTGCCTGGAGAATCCCCGTGGCAGGAGGATCCTGGTGGGCTACAGTCCAAAGGGTCACAAAGAGTTGGACACAACTGAAGCAACTTAGCATACAGGCATGCACGTAGGAACCATATCTAAACACTTACCATTTACAAGCACTACCTGGCACTCTGCCTGCATTATTTTGCTTATTCCTAGAAAGAATCTCTAATGTAATAATATTTTGTTTTACAGATGAGCCAATGAAGATATAAGCAGGAAGCTCACACAAGTAATAAGTGGTAGCACTTGAATTCAATCCCTCTTAGATGCCTAAGAGTAGGGGTCCCCAAGCTCTGGGCCACAGGGAGCCTGGGGACCCCTGTCAGATGAGAGGCAGCAATAGATTAGAAATAAAGTGCACATTGAATGTAATGTGCTTGAATCTTCCCAAAACCATCCCCCAACCCCAGTTCATGGAAAAATTATCTTCCATGAAATCAGTTCCTGGTGCCAAAAATGTTGGGGACCACTGCTAAGAGCATAATCTTAATAAATACTCTTTTTCCTTCTATCAGCTTTAGGGTTTAGGGCACGGTTGTTTCTTAGCCACAAAGTTACTGATATATTGATACTTCTTAGTTGTGGGGACTGTCCTGTACATCATGGGATGTTGAGTAGCATCCTTGTCCTTTATCCATAAGATACCTGTAGCACCCACATCCTCAGAGTTTTGACAACCAAAAATGTCCTTGTATCATGGCGGGGACACCCACCATTGAATATCACTGGTTTAGAATTACACTGTCTCATTTTACAGCTATGGCTGGGGGATTTCTATGCTAAGTCACTTCAGTCATGTCCGACTCTTTGTGACCCTATGAACTGTAGCCTGCCAGGCTTCTCGGTCCACAGGGATCTCCAGGCAAGAACACTGGGGTGGGTTGTCATGCCCTCCTCCAGGGGATCTTCTTGATTCAGGGACTGAACCCACATCTCTATGTCTCCTACTTTGGCAGGCGGGTTTTTTACCACTAGTGCCACCTGGGAGGTTTCTAGCAGGCAACAAATACAAGGTTCTCAAGGAAATGCCAGAGAGCTGAATAACGCACATGCAGGATAATCAGTTCCTGGATAATTAGAAATCGGCAGTATAGAGACTGGACATCTAAAATTTAGAAGAATCACACTGAATTTCTAAAATGAAAAGAAAGCCAATTTTGCAAGCCATTCAAGCTACAGGTTTGCATCAGATTCTGCCTGCCCTGTTGTAAGCTCAGCAGCTTCAGTTGATGGTAAAATCGGCTTTTGTCAGAGTCCAGATGAGGGCTCAGCTTGGGGCTGTCACTGTTTTGAGTGGAACACCTGTGGTTTTGAATTTTTCCAGGGCTCCCCTGCTGCTCAGTGCCATCCTGCTTTTGGTATTTTTAGAGCACTGCTTTGTTTTAAGTAACGCCATATTGCAAAGGTACTTGGAGTCAAACTGGACATTGTGAGAGTCAGTTATTTGGTATAGGCATAAGGCATTTTGGAAGTACTAAGAGCAATTTTGATACAATATTCAGTGAGGCTAATATATTAAGGAGGAGGGAGCAATGGGTTACCCCCTAGGGGAGATATTCCAACCAGGGCCGCATTACTCTAGGGCAAACAAAGCATCTGCTTTTAACCGGGGCGCCAAAAGCAAGAGAACCTATTTTTGAAAACATTTAGTATTTAACAGTTTTTAAAATGATAGTATTAATAATTATGGAGAAAACAAACTCTGTCAAATGTCCTTACATTTATAGCTGGTAGAACTGGGAGCAGAGACAATTCCAGAATATCTACAGAGAAACAGCTTATTGGTAGCAATCTGGTAGGTCAGTGGTGCTAGAGACATGTCTGAAAACCACACTGAAATGTTTGAAGGGTCCTAAAAGGAATACTGGATGGGGATTTGATGGAAGGTATAGGGAAAGAGCTAATTGCCTACACTTCTCCTCTGACCCACCCCACCCTCTCTGTAAGTCATATGATGGTGCTACCATGGGGAAGGGTCTTCCTGGTCCTCAGAGTCTCTGATTGTCTTAATTCAACTGCTAATTCTTTGGAGTAATGATAGTGGGAAGGGTCTTCCTGGTCCTCAGAGTCTCTGATTGTCTTAATTCAACTGCTAATTCTTTGGAGTAATGATAGTACTCAAAGAAATCTCAGCAATATTAGGAACAGGGGAGGTAAATCTATGCTTCATATTTCTCTGCACGGTTGAAGGGCAACATGGTTATGGCCCAGCAGATGTTTCAACCTTGAAAAGAGTACAGAAAGGACAATATGTCTTACTTCCCTTTCTGTGCCCAAGTTGCTAATAACTGACTTAGTGTCTCTAGATCAGGGCCAGGCTCATCTTTCTGTTCTAAACATAGGCACCGCTTCCTCCAGAATCACCCCCTCCAGACTGAGCGAATACTCTTGCGTGGCCCTTCTTCAGCCTCCTATACATCTGTAACCACAACCTTTATCACAGTGCATTGTCATGGCTCCTTGATTGCCCTCTCTTCCTGCTTGGTGGGCAGTTCCATGACAGAAGAGGCTCTATCAATGCTGCTTACTAATGAATTCTCAATGTTCTACAAAGGGTCTGCAGATAAAGGCACTTAACAAATGTTTATGGTATGAATAATTTGAACACATTAGGTACTCAATAAACTGGTGTCAGGTGACAAGAAAAGTAAACCATGTAATCAACATAAACACAGTTATTCTCTCAACTAATTAAATTTTGGTCAACTTTATAGATAATTTGTGAAAAAAACATCACACCTGCCATGAAAAAGAGACATCACATTGGATGTGTTGAGTAGTAGGGCAGAGGATTCATTCTTAAGAACTTGGTGGTGAGGACTTAAATGTTTAAAATAAAAAGAATACCAGGCAAACATTCCAAAAGAGATCAGAGTCTGAACTCAGTCTTATCTACAAAATAAGTACACCCTAGACAAATAATAAGTTCTGAAGCATAAATACAGGAGTATTTTCTAATGCCAAAATAGCATACCATATAAAAACAATATGGAAAGATACCATATAAGCAGGGAAGAAGCACGGGACAATTTCTTCTCAAAATCTAAAAATATAAAGTCTCCACTTCCAAATGCCTTAACAACAGAAAGAGTATTAATCTGTAGAACACTTCTGAAGATTTAGATTTAGTCTCTTCAGGTATGAGTACTAGATTTTAAATGTCTGAATTTCTTTATCATTATTATAAATTTCAAGGTCAAATTCAAAGCGATAAAGTTTTCACATTCATTCTAACCAGTTTCCTGTGAAAAGCAACATGCACTTTAAAACATACAAATTAGAATCACATGAAATATCCAAGCACTTAATCTCATTTCAACTTTGCCATATTGGTTTGCTATTCCAATGTCCAACTTACCCAAATAATGTTATTTTGATTACAACTGAATAGGCATTTTTAAATGTCATGGTATTTGAAAGAAAAAATGACCTTGTAATCATAATATACCATTGTGCTGTATAAATTCCAAATATGTAATTTATGTTTGTTCCTCTATATTATAAAAGGCAATTGCCAAGTTTTGACATAAATAAATAAAATGTACATGTTCTATGCAGTCATCTGTATTTATTTCTTGATGCTTACAAGATTTATATTGTTAGGTTTGGTTACTTTTGGTTTTTATTTTTATACTTTGACTTAGCCTTTCAGAAACAAAAGTCTCCTTTTCATTGCCTTGAAATATTTTAAGTGGAGCCAGGTTTAGAAATATAATTTTTCATAGGAAAAAAAGTCAACTTGCAAGGAAAAAAGTACTTTGAGATGATTTGAATCCAATTTTTTTATACAAGTTCCCACAGGACAGCCTAATTATATGTTACTATTTCAGAACTATTAGAAGATAGTCTATATGAAGACCTGAGATCTTAAATTCCATCTTATTAATAAATTATACCTTTAAAATAATAGACTTAGGGAATGATAACTCTGTTCTTTCTCCAAGGATTTGAAATCATATCCTTCTCAGTAATCCATATTTTAAAAAAGTTGAAGTAAGGAAGTTGGTCTTTCCTTTTGTCTTGATATCTGATCAGTGACTATATTCAAAATACTTTTTACTCTTTTTCTCATGAATTTCTCCTCTTATTTTTACTGTACTTGTCAAATAAGGCACTGTTAAATGGTATTTTGATTAATACTAGTTCTTCTTCCTTTCTAGATATATGTTACTATATGACCTTTGGGCAATATAATAGTTATGTATCTATATAAGTACAGACAGGTTGTAACATAATGACATATTTTTACATGTCATTTTACACAAAATAATTCTCAAAAAAAACTTGGAATTTATCTTTTGTGGAAAATAGAATTCTCAACTCATTTGAACTAGGTCTTCAGATTAACATATTTTTGTTATAAATTTATATTTTTGTGACCTTTGAAAACACATGTGTGGGGAATGTGTGTGCTCGGTCTTGTCAAACTCTTTGCAACTTCATGGACTGTAGCCCTGCCAGGCTCCTCTGTCCATAATATTTCCCAAGGAAGAATACTGGAATGGGGTGCCACTTCCTCCTCCAGGGGATCTTCCCAGCCCAGGGATCAAACCCACATCTCTGGTGTCTCCTGCATTGGCAGGTGGTTTCTTTACCATTAGCACCTCCCAAGCATCATTAAATGAAAGAATTTTGGAAATCACCTTACCTACATTCAGAAAAGTTTTTTTTTTTTTTTTTTTTTTACCCAGTGGTATGTACTCTTTCATATAGTTCAGTCTCTGAGAAAGTGCTGGGGAGGTCAGGGTGTCAGCCTCTGTATAGTTGTGAATATTAGGATTTCTGGAATCTATTCTTAGTTTTTCTAAGTGATTAATGTTTCCCTTCTCTGAGTCTCTCTCTTTTTTTTTTTTTTTATTTTCAAGTGTAATTTGACTGGATTACTGGATGGTAGACTTCTTTTTTAATGAGGTCTAATTTAAGGAAAAAATCTTTAAATGATGAATTGCCACTTATCATGGACTGGTCTTATCCTTTGGAGAAAATGCAAATTCTCAAACAAGTTTCTTAGTTTATCAAAGAGAAAAGTTTCAATAAAAATGATCTTTTAAAGCCAATAAATATCTCAGTATTTGGAAAATAAAATACATATAGTGTCATAGTTTTTATTGTAAAATTTAAGCAAGGATTAACTGGTTTTTTGATTTGGAAATATTCATGAGAATTGATCAATTATAAAGAAATTTCCGATTCAAACTGTCTGCATTACTTGATTTTGCAGAGCAAAATTTTCCTTTTTTCAAGAGCTACAGTTTGGAGTTTGTATTGAAGTAAAAATGTATACTTGTCAATCAATTCTGCAATCCTTTTTTTAAGCAGTACGTGCAACTTAATTGTGAGAATTTATTCATGTACATAATTGAAATTTGAGGGCACATTTATGACCCTTGAATTATTAATGCTATCATTTATTTTTTATTAAAAAATGCTTTGGGGACCAGCATTTAGTCACCACAAATCTAAACTAAATTTTATAGGTATTTTTCACTGATTAAGTCTTTGCAAAAATTAATATACATAAAATATGCATGTTATATACATATAACATGAATGTGAACATGAGAATGTTTTCATGTGAATCAAAAACTTGGCTTATGACTCAGCATTCACAGAATCTAATATATACATCTTGCCCTTCTGGATTAAAGCAACAAGTGGATATCTAACAAAAATTGTTCATAGGAGTCCCTGTTTGTTTCCTTCAGACTCTGGAGCTTCATTAGGAACGTTTTTTTCTTTCTTTTTAACTTTATTCTCCCTGGTTGGTATATGGGAACCCGTTCAAAGGAAACATCTAAAGGCTGAGAATTTTCTTGTCTCCTCTGAGAACTTGGAATCTGCCAGTAGTAGTGAGGATGATGAAAGAGGAATACCAAAAGTTTAGAGCAAAGAAAAATGAAGGACTGTTGCTTGGCTTTTTCCTGTGAAGTTGGAGAAGTTGGCCTTGGAACCAAAATTACAGAACTTTATTACTAATATTACTTTTGGACTATCTAGTTGTTTGCAATAACTATTCAGGCTGCCTTCTCCTATACAGTGTGGGTAACATTAGAAAAGTAAACAATTACCAAAACAATCTCAGCTTCCAGGGGTTCAGTCGCTTTTGCTATTGTCACTGGGGGTGAGGCTGCAATCTGCGCCTTCTGTTTGGCCTTTTGTGTCTGAAGATTGGTAAAGTAGTTGACAGCAGCAAACTCAATAAGAGCAGAGAAGACGAAAGCAAAGCAAACAGCTATGAACCAATCCATGGCGGTTGCATAAGACACTTTTGGCAAGGAGTGCCGGGCACTGATGCTTAAAGTGGTCATGGTTAAAACAGTGGTGATTCCTAAAACCAAACAGAATAAGAAATGCAGTTTTAGCATTTGCAATCAAATAACAGGCTTAAATGGGAACTTATTGGAGAAGATTTCAGTTACAAATGTAATTTTTGTTATTTTATTATTTTAATTGTTCACAATTATTATCATAGGCATTCATATTTTTGTATCTTTCAATACCTTGCATACATCGTAGTTGCTCAAAAAGTTATTTTTTGAAGTGATTTAGTTTAACAATAATAATATAATAGTAAATTATTATTACATGAGTAATACAATCTTGAACTTCTGATCATATTTAATGCTGATATGATATTTCATCATAAGTATTTGTATAGATGATAAATATAAAATTAGATTTCACAATATTTTAATTTCTAGATTGGTTTTAAGATAAAATATTTAATCACAAGAAAATAATTTCATCACTCATCTTGCAGCAGTTTTCTGTCTTGGAGGATTTATATAATCCAAAGATGATTAGCAACATTATATAAATATTCTTTTATAATTTACAGAAAGAAATCTGTTTTACTGTGGTAAATTAAAAAGTCAGAATTCATCTGAGATTTCAATTAAACTTAGGTCTTCCCTATGAGCTAGTAAACTTATAATCATGAAAGCTGAGAAAAAAATTGAGCTTTGTTACAGAAGATATTTTCTGTTATAGCTCTTTTTCTTTTTTCATTTTGTTCTGTCACACTGTTAGTGATTCTATATAGCATAAATGTAACTAAATATTTAGGCTGAACAATAGGAAATTGGTGATATTTAACTATTTTTAGACCTAAAAAATGGCAAATTTTTTATGATCCTACCTAAAAAAAGGGAGATATATTCTGTGTATTCATGGGTTCAGTATCTTAGCTTTTGTTTTCATTGAATTACATGTCATTTTAAATTTTCTGCTTTTTCTAGTTATGAAAAAGCAAATTGAGATAAGAAATTCTCCAAAATAGGGCACGTGAAAGTCATAGGAAACCAGCCAGAATTCTTGCTGAGACAAATCTTTTGTTGATTCACCACACAAGTTGTGATAAGATGAAGGTTACTTCATATGAAACATGTGTCTGAATGAGATAGGAGTTTATTTCCTTTGCGGATTGAAAAAGTTCACTGGTGTGAATATTCCCCTTAAAATACACAAGGAATGTGAGCTGGAGGATGATGGAAAGGAGAGCCCAAAGAGTGAAGCATACCAAAGACAGTTCTGGCTGGAACAGACTCCTTATTAATCCAGAAAGACACCTGGGAAAGAATGACTGTCATAATGCAAGGAGTATAGATCTGTATCATGAAGTAGCCCATCTTCCTTTGCAAGTGGAAATAAACTGTCATTATTACGTATTCACCTGTTGGAAGACAGGTATGTCAGTATTATTGCTGTTGACAATGTGCAAAAAGAGTGCAGTTAGAAATAAATCTTACAGATCCTTAAATTAATATGTGTAGGAAGAAAACAAGCAAAGACATTTTTCAACGTATGACAAAGTTAGTCGGTCAGCAGATGATAAATGCATCAGCCTATTGTTTGCTGTGGAGTTCTTTGTGTCACATACATACAAAACTACTCACTCCAAAGCTATACAAATCTTTATATATGCACATGGTTGCAAAATCCATCTTAAAGCTACTCATCACTTTAAAACTTCAAGTTTAGCTGGGGATGGCTAATGCAGAGGAAAAACAAATAGATATTTTGAAAATATGCACTGGAGTCACCTTGTAGGATTCCATTCACATGTTGGTTAAATTCTTACCTGTGTTAGATTTAATTGTCTCACTAGATACTGTTTGTCCAATCAGATCATACTGAAGGAGACTTGAGGATTCTTCTGGGACTTCCACTGAGTAAAGTGGTCCTTTTTTCCATGTATATATGATTTCACTTTTGGGGTAAGCATCTGAATTTTTTAAACAAATTGCAGTAAATCTGGCTAGTTGTGTTTTTTTTTTCTTTCAAAGCAAATCTTGTCCATTATGAAAAGAAAATACAAGCATAAATTTTAAAAAATACTTTTCTTTAATCCTGGTGACCAAAACCTCTATGTATAAGATTGACAGACATGATTAAGTAAGTTAATTACAGGAATTATACAGAGAATATCAGAGTAGTACTTCTCTTTTGCTTTCTAACCTGACTAAAACCAAATAATTATGTATTTTGAATACATTATTTAACTCTCAGAAGCATTGGGTCACTTACAACTGCCAAATTTGAGCGGACATGCATGCCCATCCATAGGAAAGTTAACCAGTTTCATAGGACAGTCAGCATTGATGGTAAGCCTAAGGAACATTGAAATAAGTGGTTCTGAGTTAGTATGATGGACAAATCCTGTGAGCAGAGGACAAAGACCTGGGGAAGCCTCACCTCATGGTGTAGAGAACGGTTCCGTTCTGCATTATTCGGAAGAGTTTATTAGGTGTTGTCATGTTGTGAGCAATTGATTTTTTGCCATTCCTGAAAAAAGTGTCAGGTGTCCAGATTTTACTGACCATCAGGTTATTCAAACTCAAAATCTCAGTTGGCCCCCCAAACTTCAACCTCTCATCGGTCCAAGTCTGGCGGAAAAAAACGTCCATCGTGTACTCCTAAGAGAAAGTAAAATATTCACGCATGCTGGGTAGATGGTTTATTAAGAATAGTTTATTCACTAGCTTACATACTCAATACTAAAATTTATGAAATAAAGCAACTTTTTATGACAATAGCCTATCAGGAGAACTATAACCAGTGAATTATTACTTTTCACACTGTAAGATTGTAATATTATTATAGACAATAGTGTTGATATTGTATAAACCTCCCTTCTCCACGTTCACCTTCAACATTCTTCCTTTTTTTCTATCAGTAATCCATGTCTCTATCTACTGACCTACTGATTTCTCCTAGAATAAAAATATAAGATTTAATCTAAGTTTTGTGTTGGCCTTCCTACCATCAATTAGTATAATCATTCCTGTTAGCAACTTGTTTACCTTCAAAAGTATATCTGAGCAACGCAGTGCCACTTAGTACAGTTCCAAGGATTGAGAAACTTGACTTGATAAGCATACTTTGTCTGCACATCATAATTATTTTATATAGTTCTCAGAGAACATAAAAGCAAATATTATCATGATTACTCAAACAGAGCATCATTTAAGTATGCATAATCAAAATTATGTTTTAATTTGTGGCTTTTATGAAATGACATTACGAACTTAAGTATTATGATAAAGGCCTTTGCAAAAGTCAGTGATAAATAGTAACTTATAATTATGTCAAAATATTGCAAAGAATTGCTTTGTATCCTTTATATGTTTCTTTATGAGACCTATTACTACAAGTGGTGATTATATTTTAAAAATATAATTTGACATACAGTATATCCATATAATGGTGATCCAGGCTATAACAAGCCTCTCTTGTATAAATACACTTTAAAAAGCGACACATGCATAAAATAAAGTTCTAAGTGTCCCTAGATTTCAATGCTACAGTAGAATATAGTTATGATTATTTATTCTTAGTGTGAGTCATGCTCAAATGAAAAAATTGATGGTTAAATTGTTGAGGAATCTGAAGAAATGCTGATTCCTTTCTCTCAACTCTTAAGACATTTATCTCCTAAAGTGCTCCTTAGTTTCCGCCCCTCTTCCTTGTTATTTTTTTTCTTACTCTTTTCTCCTTTCCTTTCTCTTCCCCCTTTTACTCCTTTCCCCCTTATTACATTTCTATTCCTTTCTTTTCTGCTTATATTCTCAGATCAAAGAGCAGAAAATGAAAGTCTCTAATAAATGTTCATCTAGAATTACACCCCCCCTAGTACATTTAATGCACCACTTTAAAGAGTTCTGTTTTTCTTCAGTTTTAGTATTTATATTTTATTTCTAGGGGGACACACTACTTGAGAAACATGAAAGAATATCATGGTACACTTTGTTCTAAAAAACTGGTTCAGTTTTTCACTGCCACTTACTATAAATACCCTCTTACGAATCCTACAGCCATCTGTACCTGGAACAGAGTTCCCAGAACACCTACTGGTCCATTTGCAAACATAAAAGGTGGAATGCATTAGTCTTTCCAAAGGACTCCCTTTACTGTTTTAATAACGTACTGAAAAGGGGCACTGCCCAAACAGCCACATTTTATGTTTAATAGGTCTTCTCATTATACTCTTACATGGCATTCCATTTTTCTTATTTTTTTACACCTCCATAAATTTCCTAAAGCTTCATAAAGATGGGGGAGAATCTTCTCTCTGTAAGGAAGAATCGGCGCTTGATGTGTTAACAGAAGAGAGGATATCATCTTAAAAAGTCTCCTCAGATTCATGTTCAAGCAGAGCCTTTAGTGAAATGTGAAGGAGATTTGGCCAATAATCTGCTCTAATGGCCATTCCTTCCCAGCATGAGTGCATATACTGCTTTTAGATCTGGAGCCAAGTTTGGTAACAATGTCCATTAACATTCGTTCTGGGACTCAGTCCTTTCCTCCTTTAAGCAAAATTACTCTCCTCACTCTGAGCTCACTCACCATCTCCACGTCTGACACGGGCCCAAAACTTGTCACGTAAATGTCTGTTTTGACTTCAGTGACAGCACCTGAAATTAGCCCAAAGGGACATTTATCATCAACGACATTAAGGGGATTGAATGGAATGACTGTTTCACAAAGTCCCTTCTCTCAGCCAGAATCTACAACCCATCCTAGGTAATTCCAGTAGCAAGGGTCCTTTGGTTTTTCAACTCTTAAAAACTCAGACTAGTTGCATTATTTTGAATTTATTCCGGCCAAATTGCAAAGTGTAAGGAAGGAAAGAAAACTGGATTAGTATTCTAACAACTACAGTAATAATTAATGTTTAGTGATAGCTTTAATGGAACAAATGCTTAAAACTGTGTTTTATATGGAGAATCTCATTTACACTCTCACACCCTATGAGACAAGCAGTGTTTATGCACCCCACCACTGTTGAGAAAGTGGAGGCTTAGAGAGTTCCAGTGACTCATGTATAAGGTCAGGAATTGAGGGAGGGACAGAGACTGGATGCCCCTGCCCCAACCCCAGTGCCCTGCAGCTTCCCTGCTCTGCTGTCCTGAGGCCCCTGGGCCCTGGACTGGCACTAAGGGGGAGAAGGGCACATATGTTACACATAGTCTAGGAAGGGCTTGCCTCTTACCTCCAAATCCCGGTCGCAGCCGATTGTCGTAGCCTTCAAGCAAGTTGTCCAGGATCCGACTGATGTTTTTGGAATAGAGGTTTCCTTCATCTTCAAGTTTCCCGAGGGCATTTTCTACCCTGTGAGTAGACAGTCAGTGATCCTCCCTCCCAGCCTCAGAGAAAATAGGCTGTTCATTCCAGCCCCGTCTGCCCCACCATACAGATGAGCCACGCCATCCAGGTTGCTTCTATGATTTGGTATAGAAGTCACCCAGTGGATGTATGCTTGCCCTTGCCTTGGAGCTAAAAGGAAAAGTCAGAAAACAAAGTCTTACCAGAGAACAATGTACAGACAGGGCAGAGGCGACACCATCCTGCAGTGCACTGAGATGCCCAGCTCGCCCTCCTCCTGCCTTCTCCTCCTGCCAGCCAGTTCCCCCTTTCCAGTTAATTCGAGCGCTCTCCGGGACCACTCATAGCCCTTCTTGTTTGTGTCCAGCCAGTAATCCAGTAGATGAAGATGAAAAGGTTGCCAGCTAAACGTGGAGGGTTCCCCTTGATCTCTTCACTCTCCGCTCTGTCCTTTCACATGGAACAAGGTGGATGGGGGTCTTAGAGTGTGTCCCAGTGGACATTTATCCTCCTCTGACTGACTCAGTTGGGGAATGAGAGTCTGGAGGGACAGTGCATGGTCAGAGAGCAGTGACAATAATCAAATAAGGCATTAGGGGAGATTAGAAGGGAGAAATTCACTGCTAGTTTTGGCATGGACTTAGCAGGGCCCTGTGAGGAAATCTGGACGGCAGTGGCATCTTGCTGATTGAGATTATGTTCCAATGGGCTCAGCATTTATTATTTCTATGGTTCACAGAAGGATTTCTACATAGCTCTCACTGCTTGAAAAGTCTAACAGTATTGAGGTCTTCTTGGATGCTCTTTCTGATTTCACCAGCTTTATTGCATCAGCTACCCCTTTCCTCTCTATTTAAATATTGGTTCTCATTCTTCTTTGGAAAAGCACTTAGAACACATCAGAACAACTTCTGACCATCTTGCTGTTGGATTAGTGTTTTGGTTTTTTGCAAGTACTTTGCTGATCCTTCTTGTGAAAGGTGTGGCATCTCAAGCTAAGTTATAAAGTCGAATGCTGCCTGTAAGAGACAATATCTGGAAAGAGCTTACAAAGATTTCCATGTAGAAATGCTATAAGAATAAAGTATCCATAAACATGGTCAATGATGATGTTGCTGGCACTAGTAGGCTTGTCACAGGTCAGAAGTGGAACGTTTGAAACCAAGGAACAGCATTCTCCCCCTAGTCTGGGAAAGTTGGAGTAATAGAAGTCTCTTTAAGCCTTATAATTTTAATCTTTAAATAAAAATAATAAAGTATTGTGAATGTGTGTGTGTGTATATATACACATATATGTATATATATATATATATTTTTTAATTCAGGAACATAAGAGCTAGAAGAAAATGTCTTCTTCACTATCCTGCCAGATCCACCCACTATCTACCTAGTTCACAGTCTGTATTTTCAGCACCTAAATTCTACACAAGTGATGGTAATTGAAGCTATATAGCACAGTCCTAAGCATATTTCTGAAGACGTGACATAAATAATTTGAGAAACATTTCAAGAAATTAGCTATAAACAAAACAACAATGACAACAGTAGAAACAGGAAAAGTCCAAAATTTCTTATGAAATTTTTTTTTTAATTACTGAATCTGTTACATGGAATTTTCTAGTTACTCATCAAAAACCTGAATTCCCTCCAGCATTCCTGGCAAGTGGTATTCAGCATCTGATTTCTCACTTTACTTGTGTTGGGTTGAAATCTGCACCCTGGTCCTAGTTCTCACCTTTGAAGCTACACAAAATAATAATATTTTGGAGCAAAACTACATAGCAATCACATAAATAAAGATATCTATCATGTCCTCTCTAATTTAAGCTAAGACTCCAAAAATCATTTTTTGTTGATTACAGAACCTGGTTTTGGTATTTCTTCTTATTCTTTTCACTTTATTTTAAACATAATACAACTAATAACCATAGCATTTTCAATTCCATTGATTGCACTAAATCCTAAGTATCTGATGCTATTAAATAATTCTCTGATCATTTTTACTACAATGTATGTTTTTATTCATCATAGGACTCCACATTTATCACTGCAACTTTGTATCATTTTTACCCATCATTTTGTTTACTGTCCATCTCTGATTTGTATCATCCTCAAGTTTAGTAAGGTGTCTAGACTGATTTTTTTTTTCATGTGTTAAAAAGATGATCATTGGTGAGATGTTACATTTATATATATATTCTTTTTGAATAGGCATGTTCCTCCTGAAAAATATTTGTTGAAAAAAGAAATAGTTATTATTATATTTGTCTCTAAAGAGGAGATTAACATATATGATTCTATTTTCTGATGAGTTTTAATTAGTAGTTTAATGAAGGAGAAGAAATACGTTTTCTACTCTAAATAGGAAAAAAGAAAAATCCTAAATCTGGAAGGATAATAAGGGTATGTAATCTTAGCCATCTCACTTTGCAGATCTCACCTGTAAATGAATGTGCTGGACCTAAGGGACTCAAATTCTATAATTCTGTTTATCTGATTTATATGTTGGTGACTACATAAGGAAGTCACCTCTTTACACATCCCTGTCAGAACTGGCAGACAAGCTCTAATAACAGCATTGTTGATTTAATTACAGTTATTATTTTCCTATGGAACTAGCCATAAAGGAGTTAAAAAATATGACTCTTTGAGAAATTATTTTGAGAAATGTGTGGTCATTTATGTAGCATTCTGTCTATGCAAACCAAGCATTTAGGAATTCCCCCTATTTAGAGAATTACCTTCTTCTGGGGAATTAGAGAACATTTGTCTCACACCCGTCTACTTCACAGCTGTTTTTCCTAAATATGTTTTTAAATCACCTTGGATGACCACTGGCTTGCTTTACTGTTCCTCTCCACTAGAAAGTCTAGAACTACCATTCTCTCCAATAATACTGTTATTAATATGCTGCACTTTGTAAAATGACAATGTGAAAAAATCTATCTCCCTTCTTTGTCCTAAACTTTGAACTCCTGGCACTGCAGGTTTGTGTGTATGAAATCAATCAAAGACTCAGAGATGATTGGAGGAGGTTATTGCACAGAAAAAGCAAACTTGACACCAGATGCTAAATAGTACTTTCCATGATAAAAAAGAACCAATACATATATTTATGCATTTATACATAAGTAAATAGAAAACACAATAAAAATCTTCAAGATAAGTATGGAATTGTCTCTTGAACAACACATGATTGTGTTTTCTCACTGCAAATCTCCACTGGGCTTAAAAAAAAAAATTAAAATTGAGCCTCAGAAACACAGTAGCTCTTTTTTTGTCAAATGATAACTTCAACAAAGTAACTTTATTATTTTAGCATTAATGTTCTTACCTTTGAGGAACTTGAACCAAAGGATTTCAGTATTTGTATAACTACTTCCCACCTAATACTAGAGGACTTGAAACATTTTCCCTGTTTGTTTTAGAAACTTTTATGGAAAGCCAGTCAGTCAGTCAGTCAATAAATGCAATTTAAGACTGTACACTGTTGGTGGGAATGCAAACTAGTACAGCCGCTATGGAAAACAGTGTGGAGATTTCTTAAAAAACTGGACATAGAACTGCCATATGACCCAGCAATCCCACTTCTGGGCATACACACTGAGGAAACCAGATCTGAAAGAGACACGTGCACCCCAATGTTCATCGCAGCACTGTTTATAATAGCCAGGACATGGAAGCAACCTAGATGCCCATCAGCAGATGAATGGATAAGGAAGCTGTGGTACATATACACCATGGAATATTACTCAGCCATTAAAAAGAATTCATTTGAACCAGTCCTAATGAGATGGATGAAGCTGGAGCCCATTATACAGAGTGAAGTAAGCCAGAAAGATAAAGAACATTACAGCATACTGACACATGTATATGGAATTTAGAAAGGTGATAACGATAACCCTATATGCAAAACAGAAAAAGAGACACAGAAATACAGAACAGACTTTTGAACTTTGTGGGAGAATGTGAGGGTGGGATATTTCAAAAGAACAGCATGTATACTATCTATGGTGAAACAGATCACCAGCCCAGGTGGGATGCACGAGACAAGTGCTCGGGCCTGGTGCACTGGGAAGACCCAGAGGAATCGGGTGGAGAGGGAGGTGGGAGGGGGGATCGGGATTGGGAATACATGTAAATCCATGGCTGATTCATATCAATGTATGACAAAACCCACTGGAAAAAAAAATAATAATAATAAAAATTAAAAAAAAAAAAAAAGACTGTACGTGGAAATTGTGCTTAGTCGCTCCAGCTTAGTCGCTCCAACTTAGTCATGTCCAACTCTTTGTGACCCCATGGACTGTAGCCCGTCAGGCTCCTCTGTCAATGGGATTCTCCAGGCAAGAATACTGGAGTGGGTAGCCATGCCCGTCTTCAGGGGATCTTTGCAACCTAGGTATTGAACCCAAGTCTCCCACGTTGCAGGCAGACTTTTTTTTTTTTTTTTTTTTTAACCGTCTGAGCCACCAGGGAAACCCCAGAATACAGGGGTGGGTAGCCTATCCCCGGGCTTCCCTGGTGGCTTAGACGGGAAAGAATCCACCTGCATGGCGGGAGACCTGGCTTCCATCCCTTGGTTGGGAAGATTCCCCTGAAGAAGGGCATGGCAACTCATTCCAGTATTCTGGCCTGGGAATCCCCATGGATAGAGGAGCCTGGCGGGCTGCAGTTCATGGGGTTGCAATGAGTTGGACACAACTGAGCAACTAAGCAAGCACCGCACAGTCTATCCCTTCTCCAGGGATCTTCCCAAGCCAGGAATTGAACCAGGGTCTCATGAATTGCAGGCAGATTCTTTACCAGCTGAGCTACTAGGGAAGCCCAAGTGAAAATTAGCATAGTATTAATAATAGCTACCAAATATTTAGCATTTACCATGTATCAAGAATTATGTTAAAAATTCCACATACTCTAATTTATTCACTGCTAACACAAAAATCTAAGAGTTGCCTCTAAGTGAGTCCTTTTGTAGATCAGTAAGTATTTAACTTGCTTAATCTCACACTGCTAGTAAATGCAGAATTACAATTTAGAACCAGTTTGTCTAAATCAAAAGCAAGAAGGGACAAACTAATGCTGGTGGGCAGAATCCAACGAAATATGTTTCAGTTGTATTAAAAGACCAACTTTTGTCATTTTTATTCAAAGATGGAATGGACTACCATAAAAGAAAAAAATTTTTCTTTTTTTGTTAATGAAAGTGGTCAAGTATGACCTGGAATACCATGAATGGGTTTATAAATATTTGTTTCATGAGGAAATTACATGGTCCCTAAGGACACCTGAGAACATTTACCAGAATCTTGAGGTTATCTGAGTACATCCTAAATAAAAGCTGTTTGATAGAGACTTTGAATGAATATTTGGGTTCAAAGAATCAGGTATGGAGTTTTTCTGGAATGAAGTGAGGAGGAGAATGTTTAAAGAGGATCTTGGTGGTAAAGCGTACTTTGGAGGAACATTGGAAGAGAAAAATGGAGAGGTCCTACTAAGTCGTACTAAAGGAGGAAGATAAGTAATAGATTATAAAATAATAGTATCTATTGAACACATACTAGATGTTGACTATATACATTGATATTATCTCTAATATGGGTAACTGCCTTATAAAGTAGCCATTTTTATCATCATTGCACAAAAGAGTAAAATGAGGCTCACAAAGGTATGTACATTAGGTATATACCTACCTAATGTTCCAAAGCTAGTATCTCTAATTCAAAAGTACACACTCTTATACACTGTGCTTACATATGACAGATCTGACATAATTTTCTTTTTTTTTTTTTAATTGAAATATGTTTGATTTACAATGTTATGTTGGTTTCTGGTGCATAGAAAAGTGATTCAGTTATACACCCACAAACACATATATTCTTTTCATTTTCCATTATAGTTTATTAAAAGATATCAAATATAGTTCTCTGAACTATACAGCATGACCTTGTTGTTTTTCTGTTTTATTTATTTTAGCTTGTATCTGCTAATCCCAAGCTCCTAATTTTTCTTTCCTCACTTTCCTCTTTGGTAATCTTAAATTTGAATTTTATGTCTGTGAGTCTGTTTCTCTTTTGTAAATAAGTTCATTTGTATCATCTTTTAGATTCCACATACAAATGATATGGCTTCCCAGGTGGGTGCTAGTGGTAAAGAACCTGCATGCTAGTGCAGAAGACGTGAGACATGGGTTTGATCCCTGGGTTGGGAGCATCTCCTGGAGGAGGAAATGGCAACCCACTCCAGTATTGTTGCCTGGGAAATCCCATGGACAGAGGAGCCTGGCGGGTTATAGTTCATGGCATCACAAAGAATCGGACATGCCTGAAGTGACTTCACACACACACACACACACATGATATTTGTCTTTCTCTGTCTGACTTCACTTAGTGTAATAATCTCTAAGTCTATCCATGTTACTGCAAATGGCAGTATTTCATTCTTTTTTATCAATATTCCATTATGTGTGTGTGTGTGTGTTAGCAACTCAGTCATGTCTGACTCTATGGGATGCTATGGACTGTAACCCACCAGGTTTCTCTGTCCATGGAATTCTCCAGGCATGAATATTGGAATGGATTACCATGCCTCCCCTCAAAGGATCTTCCCAACCCAGGGATCGAACCCAGGTCTCCTGCATTGCAGGCAGACTCTTTACCATCTGAGCCACAAGGGAAGCCTACACACACACACACACACACACACACACACACACATACAAACACACTCCATTTTCTTTATTCACCTGTGGTTGATGAACATTTAAGGTTGTTTCCTGGGGTGTTGTAAACTGTGTTGCTATGAACATAGGGGTGCATGTATACTTTTGAATTAGAATTTTCTTTGGATATTTGCCCAGGAGTAAAATCGCTGGATCATATATTAACTCTAGTTTTAGTTTTTTAAGAATCTTCCATACCATTTTCTATAATAGCTGTAGCAATTTCCATTCCCCTCAACAGTGTAAGAAGGTTCCATTTCCTCCACATCCTCCCAGCATTTTTATTTGTAGACTTTTTAATGATGGCCATTCTGACTAGTGTGAGGTGAAACCTCATTGTAGTTTTGATTTGCATTTTTCTAATAATTAGCCACATTGAGCATCTTTTCATGTGTCTATTGGCCTTCTATTTTGATATCATTTTCTAAAGTTAGGACTCAGACTCTCTGGATCAACAATATTTTTTTTTTTACATTTTTGTTATGGTATAAGTGACCTCTCAGTGGACATTGTAGGAAATCCGCATGCAGTCCCTCTTGGGAATTCAGTGCAATAAGGATAATATTGCTCTGGGAAACAAAGGACAATAAAGGGCAGTTTTCTGTACTGCAGCTTTAAATTGTTCTCGCTTGGTTAAGAATAGAATGTTGAACATATTACAGTGCATTTTGGTGCCCCCAGAAGGATAGGCAGGAAATACTGATTTCAAACCTCAAGACACAAATATAGAGGGACCAAAATGTCATACCTAAAAGAACACAGGATGTGAATTCATGATTTCTGCCTGTTTAACCAGTACCGGTTCAGTTTAACCTTTTTTATTATGTGTTTGTCATATGTTGAGAATATAGGAATTTTTAAAAATGCTTGCCCTCAAGAAGTTCACATGGTAGATATTCATAATCAGTGTAATTGGGCAGACAAGATGCTGAGTGCAAAATATATAATTTACTGACTGTGCTTCTGGAAACACAGAGTGGGGAGGCATCTGTATAGAGAAAGAAGGGTCAGTAATTATTTCATGAAAAGTTATTTCATGACATTTTTACTGAATTTCAGCACTTGAACAAACTTAGTATAGAAATGGAATTCCCTGGCTGCATGATGAGCTCAGATGCATGGTAATTGACATTGTTTATAAACAACAAATAGCTCTGAGAAATAGGAATATAGGAAACAAGGAAGAAGGTAACGGATGAAAACACTAGAAGAGAAAACTGAATCCAATAGAGAAAGATGTCCATTCTCCTCACTGAAGGACTTGAGAAGAGGCAAGGACGTCTCTACTATACCACAATGGGGTTGTCTAAACAATGCATAAGAGCACTTTTTCTCTGAGAATTGCCCTGATATTTCATGGAGTGGAGCCTTATTCATCATGCTTGTACTATTGGACCCTATATCAACCCTCCCTTGAGGAATTAGGTAACTTGGGTTCATTAGCAGGCAAGTTACCTTGCCAAATTATTTATCATCTCTAGGCATCATCTTCATCACCTATAAAATGGTATTACAGAATCTCCATGAGAATTAAGTGAAAAGTATATGAAGGTGTTTATCATGGGGAATTGTCCACAGTAAATGAGAAAAAACTTCCATCACCAGCACTGCCACCCTCATCACCATTTTCACTGCTGTCATTGTTGGCTTTGCTCAAATTAAGTCTTCCATTTCCATTATTTAGAAGTGGAGTCAAAAATTACCCCCATATCTGAGAGAGCAGCTACCTACATTTCCGATGGCCTCTTTGATTTCATTCCTTAGTTATCTAGGTGTCTTTCTGCCCTTGAGTTCCTCCTGAAAGCATTGTATCCTTCTTATAAAGTCCTCTTTTTGGCTTCGGATAAGTAGGTTACTGTCATTAGCTCCTAAAAGGAACCTTTTAACTTAGGAGACTGTATGCCAAACTTGACAGTAAAATTTCATATTGCGATGACACAGTATGGCATTTTGATGGACTGCACAACCCACTAGGAAGTAAATGTAGACGATGTTTTAAATAGATTCTCAAGTGTACTTCCCAGACCTTCTGGAAAGGAATGTACTAACTGGCAGTTACTTGATGATCCTGCTGTTCCATAAATCTCTCTCACCTTCATGGAGTAGAATAAGCGTTTTAGTACATGCATGAACTCTTTCAGGCCACTAGGGGACTGCTGAGCATCGTCTTCTGGCAGTACTACCCAGGGCCTAGAATCTGTTTGCCTATTTATCAGATGGTTGGAGTATGGGAACGACAGGACAGAATTTTGGGTTTAAGCCCAGTGATGTGCTCTGGGGAAACATTATAGAAGAGCAAGCAGAATGGAAGTCTATTAGCACGGATTCTGTTGGACTTGGATAAGGTATAAATTCCAAACTTACTGCCTCCTAAAGGGATGTTCTCAAAGCAAGTGATAAAAATAAATATTTGAAAGTGCCATGGAAAGGTCAGAGGCCTGAATGGGAACAATTGTGTCCTTCATGTTGTTATATTAAATGACTTAATGTTTCTTAAAATAAAATGTAGAGGATTTCCATTTCTATTTGAATGATTTAATCTGAGAGAGGAAAAAAAATAAGTGATGGGGGTGGGGGACTCTTCAGAGAGGCAGCTAAGAGGTGTTTAATGCAGTTTTGAGCTAATGACTCATCAGTGACTGATGATATTAAACCAAAAAAAAGAAAAAAAAGGTAAAGGCTCTCTAACAAGCTTTGACCATCAAAGAAACAGAAGGGTTATTTTTACATAAACTTTTACCAGGATTTGACGAGAGCATACTAGGAGTTGAGGATCTGATATGTCAGAATGAAAAGAGCTACATAGCTCTGTGGACTTCGTGTGACTTTATTGTTGTCATTGCTGCCTGTTTTATTATTATAGCGCTGTGTCAGGAAGGAGTGCAATAGATGTAACAACAGAAAGCCCAACTTGTAGTGATATAAAAATAGGTGGCTTATTTTTTTCTTACAGCAGAAAAACAATGGAGGCAGGAAGCCCCTATCTTTGGCAGCAAAGGAATGCCAGTGCTGACGCTGATTTTCATGTCAGCCTAGCAATATGGTTACTTGTGCTTCAGTCATTGTGTCTCCATTCCACAGAAGTAAAGGACTGAGTGTCAGGGCCACCTCTAGCTAAAGAGGGAGCTGAGAAAGTTGTAAGAAATCCCTGGCTATAGGCAAATGCTCAGATGAATCCTACAAAAAGTTTGTTCTAAGCAATGAACTAATTCCAACAGCAAGAGATATTCTTGCATTGTTTTGTCATCCTTTATAAGGTAGGTGGCCAAGGAAGATGAATGAATGTTAAATTGCCTTCTAAGAGTCCTGTCACAGGCAGGGAACCCCCGTGGGTAGATTAATTATAACAAGATACCACTTACTCTGAGCTGTAGGCAGAGGGAGTAGAGTGCTGGCTATGTTTCTGTTGCCACTGGCATATTCAGCTTCCAGACCAGGCATAATCTGCACACATACATGCAGACACGTGATAGGCTCCAAAATTTGAGAAATATTGGATTGGCCAAAAACTTTGTTTGGTTTTCTATAACATCTTATGGAAAAACTCAAATGAATTTTTTGCCAACTAATATTTTTCTTATTATGTTTCTTGATATTTTAAGATATCCTGCTAGATTCAATTATCATCTAATATGATTCATCCAGCTGCTATCCAAGGGCTAATAGAGACCTGACATTCAATTAAAGCAGCTGGCCGTCAAAGGCCTAAATAGTTGAACCACTATAGTTTAGCTCCTCCTAGAATTACACTTGCTGGTTGCATTGCTATATTATAAACAGATTTTTTTTATGTTTTCTACAGGAAATAAAATAAATTATACCTATTACATCAATTAGTATCCATTATATTAAGTCCCATCTGGGACATTTCTTATAAAACTAAGTGACAGGAAGATCTTTGTCTTGATGAGAAATTGACATACTCATTCTTTCACAGACTATAAAATGGATCATGTTCCTCCTTTGGACCTTGCTGCCTGGAAACTCAAAGACAAAATTGAATTCTAACTGACTTTTTATGTACTCATCCTCTCTTCTTCCTGTGTCTGTTTTTCTATTTTGATTCTATACTTTGGCTTTTTCTTGTGAGAATTCTCAAAACTTTCAGGGAAGAAGATAGGATATAAATAAATATCAGTCAGTGAAACA
The DNA here is from genome assembly GCF_033118175.1 of Dama dama. Classification (NCBI taxonomy): domain Eukaryota; kingdom Metazoa; phylum Chordata; class Mammalia; order Artiodactyla; family Cervidae; genus Dama; species Dama dama. The sequence continues at coordinate 75,159,903 of NC_083689.1, read as the reverse complement.
ATTATTGATGACTTTCACTTAGTCATTTTGATCAACTTTATTCACTGGATCAAGTATCCATTGATTACTTCATTTGGACTAGTGTTTGAGCTAAAACCTAAGATAAAATGGAATAATAAAGAATAGAGAAGGCATTAATTATCAGAGGAAAGTCAATTCAGTTGATTCTAGCAAAACCAGAAATCAGACACTAAATTGGAGATAACATATTTTACAGGAAAGAGGCAGTTACTGGGAAGCTCCAGCAAATTTATACTTTGAAACTACATTAGCAAAATGCTACATATCTTCTTATTTTTCTAATTTTATCACAATACAGTTGAGTGGCAATACTGTGTGAATTTCTACTGTATAGCAAAATGATTGTTATATATATATAGAAATATATATATATTCTTTTTCATATTGTTTTCCATTATGGTTTACCACAAGAAATTGAATATGGTAACCTGTGCAATAGGACACTGTTCATCTGTCCTGTATATAATAGCTTGCAGCTGCTAAGCCCAGACTGCCAATACTTCTCTCCCCCACACCTCCCCTTTGGCAGCCACAAGTCTGTTCACTGTATCTGACTCTGTTTCCATTTTATAGATAAGTTCATTTCTGTCATATTTTAGATTCTACATGTAAGTGATATCATACTGTCCTTGTCTCTCTTTCTGACTTACTTCACTTCATATAACAATCTCTATGTCTATCTATGTTGCTGAAACTGGCATTGTTTCATTCTCTGTTATGGATGAGCAGTATTCCTTTTTGTATACATACTACATCTTCTTTATCCATTGATCTGTTGATGACATTTAGGTGGCTTCCATGTCTTAGCTATTGTAACTAGCGCTGCTGTGAACATAGGGATGCATGTATCTTTTTGAATTATATTGTAATTTTGTCTGGATATATGCCCAGGAGTGTGGTTGTTGGATAGCTTCTTATTTTTGAGATAAGAAGGAAATAGTGTTCATATATTAATTATATGCGAAAAACATTACACCTTTTAACTACACTTTCTAAGAGAAATTTTACTTTCACACCAAAATTAAGAAGAACATACAAAGATTCGACACATATCCCCAACTCCCACACATCCACAGCCTTCTCCATTATCAGCTTTTCCTACCTAGGCTTCTCAATCTAGGCTTCAGCAGTACATGAACCAAGGACTTCCAGATGAAGAAGATGGGTTTAGAAAAGGTAGCAGAACCAGAGATCAAATTGCCAACATCCATTGGATCACAGAAAAAGCAAGGGAATTCTGGAAAAATATCTAGAAAAATATACTTCTGATTCATTGACAAAGCTAAAACCTTTGACTGTGTGGATCACAGAAGCAGTGGGAAATTTTTAAAGAGATGGAAATACCAGACCACCTTACCTGTCTCCCGAGAAACCTGTATGTAGGTCAAAAAGCAACAATGAGAACCAGACATGGAACAATGGACGGGTTCAAAATTAGGAAAGGAGTATGTCAAGGCTGTATATTGTCACCCTGCTTATTTAACTTGTATGCAGAGTACATCATGTGAAATGCTGGGCTGCATTAATCACAGGATGGAATCAAGATTGCTGGGAGAAATATCAGTAACCTCCAACATGCAGATGATACCACTCTAATGGCAGAAAGAGAAGAGGAACTAGAGTCCCTTGATGAGGGTGAAAGAAGAGAGTGAAAGAGTTGGCTTAAAATTCAGCATTCAAAAGACTAAGATCATGGCATCAAGCAACATCACTTTATGTCGAATAGATGGAGAAAAATGGAAACATGACAGACTTTATTTTTTTGGTCTCCAAAATCACTGCAGATGGTGACTGCAGCCATGAAATTGAAAGATGCTTGCTCCTTGGAAGGAAAGTTATGACAAAACTAGCCAGCATATTAAATAACAGAGACATTACTTTTCTGACAAAGATCTGTTAGTCAAAGCTCTGGTTTTTCCAGTAGTTATGTATGGATGTGAAAGTTGGATCATAAAGAAGGCTGAGCCCCAAAGAATTGATGCTTTCAAATTGTGGTGCTGAAGAAGACTCTTGAAAGCCTCTTGGACAGCAAGGATGTCAGACCAGTCAAGACCAAAGGAAATCAACCCTGAATATTCACTGGAAGGACTGATGGTGAAGCTGAAGCTCCAATACTATGGCCACCTGATGCAAAGAGCTGACTCACTGGAAAAGACCTTGATGCTGGGGAAGATGGAAGGAAAGAGGAGAAGGGGGCAACAAAGGATGAGATAGTTGGATTGGCATCCGCTAATTAAATGGATGTGAGTTTGAGCAAACTCCAGGAGGTAGTGATGGACAGGGAAGCTTGGCATGCTGCAGTCCACGGGTTTGCAAAGAGTCAGACATGATTTAGTGACTGAACGTCAACAATGAACTACCTACCAGAGAGGTCCACTTGTTACAGTTGAAGAACCTTCATGAACACATCACTGTTACTCAAAGTTCACAGTTTTCATGGGGTTCCCTCATGGTTTTGTACATTCTCTGAGTTTGGAAAATAGCGAATGATATGTATTTGCCATTATAATATCATACAGAGAATGTTCGTTGCCCTAAAAACCCCTGTGCTCCACATATTCAATCCTCCTCAGCACAACTCCTGGAAATTACTGATATTTTTATTCTCTATATAGTTTTCCCTTTTCCAGAATGTCTTATATTTGGAATCATATATTATATAACTTTTCAGATTGCCTCCTATAACTTTACTTTAAAATCGCTATGTATTTGGCAATTAAATGTTCACTGTTGAATGATGGGTGTATCTAAGGAGCCATAGCAAGGAAAATTAGAAAATATTTGTAACAGAATAAAAATGAAAAGATAATTTATCAGAATTTCTTGCATGCAGCTGAAGGTGCTCTGAATGCAACTAAATACAATGTGGATTCTTGAATAATGTAAGAAAACACATAATGGACACTGGCATAAATTTTTGTGAAATTTAAACAAAATCTATATTTTAGTTAATAATATTGTATCCCATGTTAATTGCCTGTTGCTTTTTTTAGAGCATAGTTTTTCCTTATATTCTCAGAATTGAATTTGAAGTTTCAAGCCTCATTCAATTTTTTTTTAATCACGAAGATAATAAGCTTTCTAGACTTTTAGCAGTAATACTAGTTGTGAGAATAAATGGAACTATATCAAGTTTTGAGTGAATATAAATTAGAAACCTAACATTCTATTCATTCTTAGTCAAACAAATGGGATCAAAATGTCATAAATTTTTTAGCTAGGCAAAAAATCACATTTTCTAAAATATACAGATTATATTATACATACTATATATATATATGTATACAAAAGCTTTTCTACTACACTTGATAAAGGCTTGAGAAAGAACAATAACAAAAAAATGCAGAAATTGGAAAACATAAATTAATGAAATGGAAAGACTGAATATGAAATAGAAAAAGTGAAATGAGCTACGTAAAAGAAAAAGATCATTATATAAGTCCAGTTGTTTTTAAACATGGTTACTCATTAGAATCACATCTGAAACATTGAAGATAAAAATAATAACTGGGAATTTGTATTTTTCAAAAACTTCCAAGAAAATTCTTATGTGCATCTGGATTTTAAAAAGTGATTACAGGTTTTTCTATTAAATGGTGATTTTAATGACATGGAATTTTATTTTCTTTTGACCAATCAGGATACAATGGCATTAAACCTAATAGTTACATAATCACAATAGTAAAAGATCTTTATCAGTTTTTACAATCAGTCAGTTCAGTTCAGTTCAGTTGCTCAGTCGTGTCCAATTCTTTGCGACCCCATGAACCGCAGCACTCCAGGACTCCCTGTCCATCACCAACTCCCAGAGTCCAACCAAACTCATGTCCATTGAGTCGGTGATGCCATCCAGCCATCTCATCCTCTGTCATCCCCTTCTCCTCCTGCCCTCAGTCTTTCCCAGCATCAGGGTCTTTTCCAGTGAGTCAGGTCTTCACATCAGATAGCCAAAGTATTGGAGTTTCAGCTTCAACATCAGTCCTTCCAATGAACACCCAGGACTGATCTCCTTTAGGATGGACTGGTTGGATCTCCTTGCAGTCCAAGGTACTCTCAAGAGTCTTCTCCAACACCATGGTTCAAAAGCATCAATTCTTCTACACTCAGCTTTCCTTATAGTCTAATTCTCACATCCATATATGACTACTGGGAAAACCATAGCCTTGACTAGATGAACCTTTGTTGACAAAGTAATGTCTCTGCTTTTTAAAATGCTGCCAATAGCCAGACAAAAAAAAAAAAAAAAAAAAAAAGATAACTACAATTGCAGGGCTTCCCTTGTGACTCAGCTGGGAAAGAATCCGCCTGCAATGTGGGAGACCTGGATTCAATCCCTCAGTTGGGAAGAATCCCCTGGAGAAGGAAAAGGCTACCCATTCCAGTATTCTGGCCTAGAGAATTCCATGGAGAAGTCCATGAGGTCACAAAGAGTTGGACACAACTGAGCAACTTTCACTCACAATTGCAAGTCATAATGAAACATGATTAACGTAACAAAATAAAATAATGACTTACCATTTGAAGGGTTAAATAGAGTGATGTGGTAAGTGGAAGTACCTCATGCATGTGTTTTCATCTGCCCAGACAATCTGTGTTTTTTCATTGATGCATTTAAGCCATTTACATTTAAGGTAATTATCAATATGTATGATCCCATTACCATTTTCTTAATTGTTTTGAGTTTGTTTTTTGTAGGTCTTTTCCTTTTCTTGTTTCTTGCCTAGAGAATTTCCTTTAGCATTTGTTGTAAAGCTGGTTTGGTGATGCTGAATCCTCTTAACTTGTCTGGAAAGATTTGGATTTCTCCATCAGATGTGAATGAGAGTCTTGCTGGGTAGAATATTCTTGGTTGCAGTTTCTTCCCTCTCATCTTTAATATATCATGCCACTTTAAATATATCATGTCATCGCTTAGGGCTTAAAGAGTTTCTGTTGAAAAATCAGCTGATAACCTTATGGGAGTTCCCTTGTATGCTGTCATTTTTCCCCTGTTGCTTTTAATATTTTATCTTTGTCTTTAATTTTTGTCACTTTAATTACTGTGTGCCTCAGTGTATCCCTCCTTGGATTTATCCTACCTGGGACTCTGTGCTTTTTGGAGTTTGTCAATTATTTCCTTTCCCATGTCAGGGAATTTTTCAGCTATTATCTCTTCAAATATTTTCTCAGGTCCTTTCTCTCTCTTCTCCTTCTGGGACATCTATAATGCAAATGATGGTGTATTTAATGTTGTCCCAGTGGTCTCTTAGGCTGTCTTTACTTTTTTTTCATTCTTTTTCTTATATTCTGTTTTGTGGCAGTGATTTCCACCATTCTGTCTTCCAGATCTGTTCTTCCGTGTTAGTTATTCTGCTATGGATTCCTTTCAGTGTATTGTTCACCTCTGTTTGTTCTTTAGTTCCCCTAGGCCTTTGGTAAACATTTCTTGCATCTTCTCCATTCACTTTCTGAGATCCTGGAACATCTTCACTATAATTATTCTGATTTTTTTTTTTTTTTCCTGGAAAGTTGCCTATCTTCTCTTCATTTAGTTATCTTTGGCCCATTTTTTTTAATCAGGTTTTTTTTTTCTTATTTTTGTGTTTTTAAAGGTCTTCATATCTTTTGGATTACAGTCTTTCTTCTATCATATATATATGTGGCAAATATTTTCTCCCAGTTTGTTGCTTATCTTCCTATTCTCTGCACATTTTCTTTTGCAGAGCAGAAGTTTTCAGTTTGAATGAAGTCTACCTTACTTATTTCTTGCATGGACTGTGTCTTAGGGTTGTTGATGCCTCAAAGAGGCATCACATACTTTTACAATAGCATATTGGCTATTCTGTATCTTCTGCTTTTCCATATAAAATTTAGAATCCATTTATCAATGTCCATAAAACAAGTTAGTGGTATTTTTATGGAGATTGTATTGAATCTATAGATCATTAGGAAGAACTGACATCTGAAGTTCCATCTCCTCCCTGGTAGCTCAATGGTAAAGAATCTGCCTGCCAAGCAGGAGACACGGGTTTGACCTCTGGGCCGGGAAGATCCCTTGGAGAAAGAAGTGGCCACTCACTTCAGTATTCTTGCCTAGGTAACTCTATAGACAGAGAAGTCTCGGGGGCTGTGGGGCCCACGGAGTCACAAAGAGTTGGAAAATGACTTAGAGACAATAGTTATTTTATTCGGAAGAGTTTTTTAAATACAGAAATGTAAATTGTTTTCTAAAGTTGTTTTACCACTACATCAATTCATCCATCCTAATACATAAAAATTCTTGTCTCTTTTGCACCAGTCTTGATATTGTCAGACATTTTCTTCTGCTTGATTTGATACATTTGACATATCTCATTGTTGTTTTAGCTTTCATATTTTTACTATTAAGATTAAAAAAAAATTTATGGCTTTTTTGAATTTCTTCCTAGTTGAATCACTTATGTATAGTCTTTATTTTATTATTTAGTTGTTTATCCTTTATATCAATTTGTAAATTAATAAAACTATAAAATTTCATATGAATGTAAATGAAAATATCTTACTGCTACATGTTCGATTGGGAGAATTGCATTTTCCCAATAAATTATTTTGTTTCCAGTATATTTTTTCAGACACACTTTAAAATTTTAATGTTGTCAACTTTGTTTTTCCTTAATAACAAATAATTTCAGATTTTATCTAATAAATTATCTACTACTATAAATAACAACTTCTAGTACATTTCTTATAATTTTGAAGTATTTTTCCATTAAAATCTTTAATTATCTGGAATATATTTTTGTGTGTAGTATTAAGAATCTTTTTTCTTGTTATAATTATAATGCAATTATTCTAGTACCAAGTATAAGATGGCTTATATTTTCTTCACTGATTTATAATATCCCCTCTATTAAATAGCAGTTTCTCACTTTTGCCTGGGGATATATTTGAGCTCTCAATTCTGTTCCATTGACTTGCTTATATGCACACCTTTGTTTTCCATTTCCTTTCTTTAATACTGTTTATGGATGTCAGGGTATGCCTCTTCCTGCAAATCTTCTTTTAAGAATGAAGCACATATTTCTTTACCTGCTAGAAGTGCTAGAGTCTTTTTCCAAATTCCTTCAGCTAACAAGTTTTGTTGCTAAGCACAAATATTGGAGCAGCCAACATTCAATAGCATGGATACAAATATCTAGTCCCCTCCCTAGAAATTGGGACAAATAGAGAGGAACCTCAGCTTCAGAGCTCCCATGGGGCTTGCTGGGGTCATTGTTGAACCTGCATATTATCTAATCCAATCCTCCCATTCCACAGGCGTAATTCCAACAGTATTTCCTACTAAACTGCCTACCTGCTAACCTCTGGTTCAGAATCTGCTTTCTAGGGGAGGCAGCCAATGACTCAATGCAGATTAACTGACAACCTGCCAGTTTGTGACATCTTACACAAACTTTTCCACATATATGAACTTTGGTATCCTATATTTCTAAGTGGTAAGGTATCTATTCTTGAGAAGATCTGTAGGTATAGCATAATAAGGAATTAGGCATATATGTAATTTCAGAAATACCACTAAAGAGTATTTTGAAAGATTATAAAAATACATTTAATACAGTTTTTGGAAAATTCTGACAAGCATTTAGATCTATTAGTACTAGACTTTACATGAATATCAGAGATCAAATAAAAAGGCTCGGCACAGTCATTCATGGAACTCTTTCCTCAGCTTTTGATTACTTTTTTAAGTACTGTGTCAATATTTCTTTTGAACTTCATGTATTTGAAAAGCTGTGGTTAAAAATATTCCTTTTTATATTAAGTTATTTATTCAGCAAATAGTGGGAAGTTATATGTAAAATATTGAAGTAGTTTTTAAGGAAGAAAAGACAATAAAAGAGGCTGCATCTGTCTCAAGGAAGAACATAAGTATGCAATGACCATATTTAAAACAGGCTATTACCAGCAAAATGCAGAAGTGCAGAAGACAGTGGAAATTTAGATTTGGAGACTGTATTTGAAGGCTCAATTTTATCTCACTTATCACTGGATTATCTATTTTTATTTCATTTTTAAGCATCTCTTCTAGACCACACATTCCTTATTTACTTGGAAAATATTTTGAAATCTTTATGTTTCATTTCTTCCCCTGCATTTTACCTTTATATTTCCCCCAGGAAAGCAGGCAGCAAAGTCTACGCTCCCTTACTGCAGGTCAGAAAGGGATGAACACACTTTAGTTTCTAGCTTTTGTTTCCAAAACTTCTGATGGTGGTAGGCTTAAACAAGGTGGTTTTAAGAATCATGAAAAAAGAGATTTCACTCAGACTACGAGTAGATCTCCCCATGGTACAGGCGTGGAGAAACATGGAAATATATGTAGACTGGGGAAGAGCAAGGGAGCTGTGCCATGCTTCCCAGCCATGCCACGTGGGAGGCAGGGCACCAAGATTGAAATGATGGCCTGGTCAATTATACAAATGAGACTACAAGCAGATGTCTGTCCCCCAGGAAGAGCTCAGAAGCCACGGAGAACCACTAGATCTTGCAGGACCTGCAGGCAGGGACAGTGAAATTCCACTGTCAATTCTGTGAACTGATTCTGGAGAACAGATGTCCTGTCCCCAGTCCATGTCTTGGCACCAAACTAGACCCTATTGCTATAGCATCAGGAAGAAAGAATTTTTGTATTTTGTCAGCCAGATTTGTCAACAGAGATTTATGTCTGCAACAAAGGTATAATATTCTATTTTTCTGTTTATTATTTTCCTTCTGTTCATATCCTGCTTCTTTCACTATTTCATAATCCTTTCTCAGGACTCTCTTGGGGGTCAAAATGAGAAAAGGGTTTATGAAGAAAATAGTAGCAGAAACAGAGAAATAAAAGCGGTAAACTAGTTTTCGTCTCAAAAACATTTTTTTGGCCTCAGTCTTCAGCTGCAAAATGATATTTCATCTGTAATGGTGGTAGGGGTATTGGTAATTATTCATAGACTTGCTGCCAGCTTTTATTAGTCTTTTCCACTGAGGCATATCGCTCAGAGATTTCTGAATTTGTAATCCAAGGAATAGGTCTATTATGATAGATATCACTTGGTAATCCACTTGGCCTTGAATTTCATGCTCTAAGTTGCAATTTAAACGTCAATTTCACAGTTACCTATTTCCAACTTTCTCATCCAAATAAATAGTTTTGATTCTTCAGGTATATATTCTCACAGAACATAGTATGTCTATTGCTCACTTATCATAATAATAGCTAAATATTTTATATAATTCTTTGTTTAATCATATCTTTCCATGATGAATCAACGATACAGAATCCACCTGTCAGTGCAGAAAATGTAGGTTCAAACCCTGGGTCAGGAGAAAGAGAATGGCAACCCACTCCACTATTCTTGCCAGGGAAATTCCATGGACAGACGGCCTGGCAGGCTACAGTCCATTGGTTCGCAAAGAGCTGGACACAACTTAGCAACAAAACAATAACGACAACCCTTCCTCCTACTTAAGAAGTAAGCTGATGTTTAAAGAATTCCTTCCACAGTACTTAGTACAATGTTTGACACAGAAAATATATTTAATTTCTATTGTTTGAATGAGCATGTGAATGAATAAATTTCATTTTATAAACTTCCATTCTTCCCAACAATGTATACACACATACTTGTGTGCATATGTGTATACACATGCATATAGTCTGTGAAAACACAAAATTTTTAATAACTGTCATTTTATAATGAATAGGAAAAACTCAGACAGTAACATTTCATGTGAGATGAGTGAAAAGCTGCAAAATGAGTAAAGGGTTTTTAGCATTCATTTCTGCAGCCTCTGCTGTTGGATCAAGTTTGCATAGCATTCCAATAATGCATATTCAGGGAGATCTATGTGACACAGATAAGAACTATGATGTGATGACCAATTCAAGGTTGTTATTCAGTTATACTTCCCCCCGGGGTGCTCTTCATGTATTTGCACATCTCAAGGATATTTATGATGTTCCATGTTAGCTTTTTATGCCAAAAAAAATCATTGAGAAAATTTAATTGTGTATCTCTAACACGCAAAATGTATGCTGTGTGGTAGAATCCGAATGCCAGAAAACATCATCAAATGATGGAAAATGAATATGGCAAAAGAAAAATGCAATTCCCACAGTGTCCCAATCAAACCACTAAAAACTACGTGTAATTTGTGACATCACGTCAATCAGGTATATTCGCATCTCTTATAAACACAAGTCCCTTAAGATTGTGAATGATGAAAGAAAGATGACCTCACTTTTGCCCAAGTACCTTATTCAAGGATGGTGCCTTTACTTTAGTCACTAATAAAAATATTATTCTAGATATGAAACCCAGTAACAGTTCATTTCTATATAGCATGACCTAGATCCAAAACTATGAAATTATCCTCAAGATGTTGTCTTCGTAACTGTAAAATAATCATTAAGCTAACCCTTGTCGTTTCTATTTTATTTGTATTTCTGATGCACAAAACTAAGAAAACTTTTAAAAGGTGCTCACCTTGACTTGTGTTTTGATATACTTCATTTAAATCTTACTTTTATTTATTATTTACATTAGGGAAATAGCATAATGATAGTGCTTAACTTGATTATTTAATTTAAAATATATTTAAGAGCTATAAAAATGTTTACATAGTTATAAATAATGTTATTCAAACATACTGATACATGCCAGGTATGAAAAGAATACAAGTGTATATGGATATTATTAAGGAAATAAGATACTTTATATATTTTTTCCTATAATAGAAATATGGATATAAATGTATACCTACTTTTCATGTTCTTCATTTGGGGTATTTATTAGGACATCTCAATGGGTATTAAAGTATTGCTTTGTCAAAAAAAGTGTTTATTTAGTGTGAATTCCTATTTTTAGATAAATGTGTAGATGAATTAGTCATGTGAGGTTCTGTGTACTCTGAGAAGCTTCCCGGAAATCTACAGACAGTGTTAATGTTGAAAAAAAAATCAATCCTCAAGCATTCTTATTAAATTACCATCTTGGTTAATGCCCACTGAGTATCCTCTGATAGATCAGAAATTCAGTGGAACAAATAAGCATGTTCTGAGATTTGTATGAAGACAAAAAGGGGAAGGAATAGGATAGACATCAATACTAGAAGTATAAATACCTACCCAAATTTTGTTAATTTCTTGTGTAGATCAGGGTTCTCTAGAGAAATAGAGCCAATATATATAAAGTCACTACTAGGTATTGACTCACAGGATTATGGAGGCCGAAAAGTACCAGAATCTACAGTCAGCAAGCTGGAGACACAGAGAAGGAGTCAGGCAGAGAAGGTCAAGTATTAGTTGCACGGAGAAACGAGAGGAAACCTAAAGCTAACCACTCTGCTCAGAGTCACTTGGCCTTATTCATTTAGAAACACGATGTACAGCTTTCACCTCCACAAAAACACCTGCCATAAACATGATATATTTACAGGTCAAGTAACTGGCTCCTCCTGGCTTGACTGACAAGCTTGGTTGTCTCAACTGTTTTCCCCAGTAGCCCATTTGATAACACACTTTTGTACTAATATATTTGGCAGGAAAAACAAAAAACTCTGATCTAAACATCAAACATCTTCTCATGCTGCCTACTATTGAAGAAAAGAATTAAACCATTATGATTATAAACACACTAAATCCACTGTGTCCAAAATTGCCATAATTTTCTGTGCATTCATCACTCATTTGACTTATTCTTGGTCTGCTTGAACACCCATGTTCTCTAATGCCTAAGTCTTCACCTCTGAGCCAGTTAATAAGGACCATCCTCTCGCTGTGCTATGATTCCACAGGAAATATTGAAGCAGTAAAGCTTCAGGAGATTTTATTGATACCATCAAAGCTAATAAAACAGAGGTGCAAGGAGATTTTATAAATTTCAACCGTTTGTCAATTGCTCTACTTCTAATGAAATATGTCCAGTAATGCCCTTAAAGCATTACTGAACTAAGATCATGTTTCTGTATATGGATTTCAAATTGCACAACTTCCCAAATAAAATGACTGAAAAGTCAAAGTAAAAGTGTTAGTTGCTTAGTTGTGTCTGACTCTTTGTGATCCCACGGACGGTAGCCCACCAGGCTCCTCTGTCCATGGAATTCTCCAGGCAATTATACTAGAGTTGGTTGCCATTCCCTTTCCAGGGGATATTCCCAACCCAGGGATCAAACCCAGATCTCCGGCATTGCAGGTAGATTCTTTACTATAAGGAAGTCAAATAAACATTTTATTATCTTTTTATTTATGACAGCTTTTGTGGTTTTTAAAGCATATCCTACATGAAAATATTTCAATAGTATTACTACTTTGGTGCTCTTGTTTTGCTGGAATCTATGTAGATTTTTAATTTGTCTGATAGATAGTACAGAACTGAACACCAGAAGCACCCACATGCAAAAGGGGAAAGAAATGTAAAGAAAAATATTGGGAAATTTTGCAACTTTAATTCTTTGTACTGAGAAATCTTTTCCCATTCTTTAATATTTTTAAATAACTCATTCATAGATTCCGTCGTGAGTCATTCTTCACCTAAACAAATCCAAATATCTATGGTTATTACATCAGATGGAGAAAGCCTTTAAGCCTTTCCCACTTTAGCCCAAGGTCACAGAAGGCTGTAAATATGTCCAAGGAACAGAACTTGTTTGTTTAATAGAGATATTCTTACTTAGATTGCTGTAAAGAAATAAAAGAAAGTAACTTTTTAGATGTTTGTCCATTGACCACCACCTATGTAAAAGAAATTAAATTCATTAAAGATTGGGTCAATGATAATAGATTAAAAATTTTCTGATCAAAATTGAAAACAAAATTTTCAATTTCGTTTCACTGTTAAATCACCAAGTTTTTTCAGTAAAGGCGTACTGATATATAATATAATTTAAAATTCACCTCAAAGTCATACAATTCAGTAGTTTTTAGTATATTCACATTGTTGTGAATGATGGAAGGTGGCAAAGAGCAGCTCCACACTTACAGTCTTGCAGTTCAGCAGCTTCTCTAGGAAATACGACTGTTACTAATAACTCAAAACCTTTCCCGATTGAGTCTTTTTTTTTTCATTTATTTTTATTAGTTGGAGGCTAATTACTTTACAATATTATAGTGGTTTTTGCCATACATTGACATGATTCAGCCATGGATTTACATGTGTTCCCCATCCCAATCCCCCCTCCCGCCTCCCTCCCCATCCCATTGCTCTGGGTCTTCCCAGTGCACCAGCCCTGAGCACTTGTCTCATGCATCCAACCTGGACTTGGTGATCTGTTTCACCATAGATAATATACATGTTTCGATGCTGTTCTCTCAGAACAGCCCACCCTCGCCTTCTCCCACAGCGTCCCAAAGTCTGCTGTGTACATCTGTGTCTCTTTTTCTGTTTTGCATATAGGGTTATTGTTACCATCTTTTTAAATTCCATATATATGTGTTAGTACACTGTATTGGTCTTTATCTTTCTGGCTTACTTCACTCTGTATAATGGGCTCCAGTTTCATCCATCTCATTAGAACTGATTCAAATGAATTCTTTTTAATGGCCGAGTAATATTCCATGGTGTATATGTACCACAGCTTCCTTATCTATTCGTCTGCGATGGGCATCTAGGTTGCTTCCATGTCCTGGCTATTATAAACAGTGCTGCAATGAACATTGGGGTGCACGTGTCTCTTTCAGATCTGGTTTCCTCGGTGTGTATGCCCAGGAATAGGATTGCTGGGTCACATGGCAGTTCTATTTCCAGTTATTTAAGAAATCTCCACACTGTTTTCCATAGTGGCTGTACTAGTTTGCATTCCCACCAAGAGTGTAAGAGGGTTCCCTTTTCTCCACACCCTCTCAAGCATTTATTGCTTGTAGACATTTGGACAGCAGCCATCCTGACTAGCGTGTAATGGTACCTCATTGTGGTTTTGATTTGCATTTCTCTGATAATGAGTGATGTTGAGCATCTTTTCATGTGTTTGTTAGTCATCTGTATGTCTTCTTTGGAGAAATGTTTGTTTAGCTCTTTGGCCCATTTTTTGATTGGGTCATTTATTTTTCTGGAATTGAGCTTCAGGAGTTGCTTGTATATTTTTGAGATTAATCCTTTGCCCATTGCTTAATTTGCTATTATTTTCTCCCAATCTGAAGGCTGTCTTTTCACCTTGCTTATAGTTTCCTTTGTTGTGCAAAAGCTTTTAAGTTTCATTAGGTCCCATTTATTTTTGCTTTTATTTCCAATATTCTGGGAGGTGGGTCATAGAGGATCCTGCTGTGATTTATGTCGGAGAGTGTTTTGCCTATGTTCTCCTCTAGGAGTTTTATAGTTTCTGGTCTTACATTTAGATTTTTAATCCATTTTGAGTTTATTTTTGTGTATGGTGTTAGAAAGTGTTCTAGTTTCATTCTTTTACAAGTGGTTGACCAGTTTTCCCAGCACCACTTGTTAAAGAGGTTGTCTTTTTTCCATTGTATATCCTTGCCTCCTTTGTTGAAGATAAGATGTCCATAGGTAGGTGGATTTATCTCTGGGCTTTCTATTCTGTTCCATTGGTCTATATTTCTGTCTTTGTGCCAGTACCATACTCTCTTGATGACTGTGGCTTTGTAGTAGAGTCTGAAGTCAGGCAGGTTGATTCCTCCAGTTCCATTCTTCTTTCTCAAGATTACTTTGGCTATTCAAGGTTTTTTGTATTTCCATTCAAATTGTGAAGTTATTTGTTCTAGTTCTGTGAAAAATACCATTGGTAGCTTGATAGGGATTGCATTGAATCTATAGATTGCTTTGGGTAGTATAGTCATTTTCACAATATTGATTCTTCCAATCCATGAACACGGTATATTTCTCCATCTATTTGTGTCCTCTTTGATTTTTTTCATCAGTGTTTTATAGTTTTCTATATATAGGTCTTTCGTTTCTTTAGGTAGATATACTCCTAAGTATCTTATGCTTTTTGTTGCAATAGTGAATGGTAATGTTTCTGTAATTTCTCTTTCTGTTTTCTCATTGTTAGCATATAGGAACGCAAGGGATTTCTGTGTGTTAATTTTATATTCTGCAACATTACTGTATGCATTGATTAGCTCTAATAATTTTCTGGTAGAATCTTTAGGGTTTTCTATGTAGAGGATCATGTCCCAGTTGAGTCTTATTAGGCAATCTGAGGCCTAAATAAAACTGCAGTGTTTTCACATTGCACTGAGAAATAAATGTAAACTTCTTTCTGTGACCTATAAAATCATCTCTAAAAGACATGGCCCCTCTCCCCCTTTCTCTCTGATTTGATAGCCTAATGATAGCACTCCCATCCCTCTCCAGACATGCAGAGTTTCTGTCTAGTCTTGGGCTATCCTGGTTTTTCCTGTTCTGTAGAGTTTAGGATTCCATACTTGATCTTCCTCTACTGAGAGTGTGATATTCTGGAAGATGTTAAGAGTTGTAATAGGAAGTATTTATTATATTATTTAGGTGCTCTCTTTGTCTTGTTTTATGCAGTTTTGGTATAGCTGTAAAACAAGATAATTTTTTTGTCCTGGTCAAGGGTTAGGAATTTTACTCAACCTTCACCATTCAGCTTTCTGCTGACATTTTGTACTTTGAACTTGTATAATGATGGACGAAGTTCACACTTATTTAGTTCAAAGGATGGGATTCTGAAATAACTATTGACTAGCTTTTACAATGCTTTACTTGCATTCTTTCTGAGACTTGGTTGTTCAGTAACATATTTGTTAGGACTTCCATAACAGAGTACCACAGATTAGGAAACTTAAACAATAGAAATATATTTTCCCATAGTTCTGGAGGTTGGAAGTCCAAGATCAAGGGTTGGTTTCTTTTTAGGCTTGTGGATGGCTCTCTGTGTTCACGTGGTCTTGCCTTTTTGCATGCCTGTGTCCTAAACTCCTCTTATAAAGATATTAGTCATATTGAATTAGGGTCCTCCCACAAGATCTCTCTTCACTTTAATTACCTCTTTAAGGATTCTATCTTCAAATATAGTTCACATTCTGAGGTACTGAGGAATTGGGACTTCAACATATGTACTTAGGGGGCACAATACAGTCCATAATCCCTTTGATTCTATGACTAAACTGTAACTTCCAAATACACATATATATTTTGTTTCGCTCAGTCTAAATCAGCCTCTATTGCTTGCTGTCAAAGAACCCAAATGACTATACTGGACCACAGTTTCAGACATATATATTTTTTCAGATATACATATATTTCAGATATGAATCTCATAAACCAACATGCTATTTAATGTCCTGTTTACAGATAATATAAAAATACATATCTATTTACTTGTGTTAAAGAGACTCTATGAGTCATGATTAACTATAGACAGTTTTGCTACCTTTACTTAGGACCAAACTATTTATTTAAAATTTTGTATTCATAGCTTTTTTTCCTGGAACTGGGACTTTTTTGCTTGTCCAAGGGGAAAAGAAAGTCATTTTGGGGACAGAGGAGAAATAGCAGTCACATTTTATTAAGCTTATACTAACCTAAGATCAGATTCTTAAGTTTGTATGTATTTTACATGTAAGACATTCTTTAGTTATTAAAAATCTGAGTTATCTAGTAAAATAAAGATTTTAGTCATTATTTCAATCTTTATTAAAGGATCACTGTTTATGTTTTTATTTATTTAATCTCAAAGAATAACAAAACACTGTGTCATACTCATTATGTGAGGCAACCAGTTTCACAGTGAGACACCTGGTGTACTCTACACGAGGATTCTGATAAATTTTGAAAACTCATTATATTTATGTAAAACTCAAAATAATATACACAATTAATGTATTATGTAAACAGAAAGTTCTTCTTTTACTAAGTTTTTACATAGTCTCTGAAAATCTGTTTCTTTAAATTTTTAAATTGAAGGATAATTGCTCTACAATACTGGTGTGATCTCTGCCATACATCAACATGAATCAGCCATAGGTGTACATATGTCCTCTCCCTCCTGATCCTCCCTACCACTTCCCACCATTTCCCCACCTCTCCAGGTTGTTACAGAGCCCCAGTTTGAGTTCCCTGAGCTGTTCAGCAAATTTCCATTGGCTATCTATTTTCCATATGGTAGTGTTATGTTTCCATGTTACTATCTCCATTCATCTCACCCTCTCCTTCCTCACCCATGCCCTTGTCCATAAATCTGTTCTCTTTGTCTGTGTCTCCATTGCTGCCCCTGTAAATAGGTTCGTCAGTACCATCTTTCTAGATTCCATATATATGCATTAATATATGATATTTGTTTTTCTCTTGCTGACTACTTCACTCTGTATAATAGGTTCTAGGTTTATCCACCTCATAAGAACTAACTCAAATGCATTCCTTTTTATAGCTGAGTAGTATTCCATTGTATATATGTACCATAGCTTCTTTATCCATTCATCTGTTAATGGACATCTTGGTTGCTTCCATGTCCCAGCTATTGTAAATAGCCCTGCAATGAACATTGAGGTACATATGTATTTTTCAGTTTTGGTTTCCTCAGGGTATATGCCTAGAAATGGTATTGTTGAGTAAAATGGTGGTTTTATTCCTAATTTTTTAAGGAATCTCCATACTGTCTTCCATAGTGGCTGTATCAATATACATTCCCAACAGCAGTGCAAAAGGGTTCCTTTTTCTCCACACCTTCTCCAGCTGAACATGTATTTCTTTCTTATTGTTATTATTTTTGCTCAGTCGCTAAGTCAAGTCTGACCCTTTGCAACACTCCAATTAATTATCCCAATGTCACCTGAAAGTAAATTGTTCAAAACTGGATGTTATCGTACTCTTGCCTTAAAATTACTGCTGTTTATTTTTACATTTATCCATTTTCACTGTTATAACATATACTCAGTTTTCCAAGCTAAGGATGTTGAAATCAGTTGATTTTTGTTAAAATTTGAGCCTTATTCAATTCATCAAGATTCATTTCCCTGGAACTGCCACTTTACTCTCAGTCCATGAAGATTCAGTGCAGACGATTAAATGATTCAATTCTGGGGCATCCCACTGTACTTTTAAGAAGCGGTAAATGATGACACCAGTTGGGCTACTAAAACTCAATCTTGGGAAAGTTTTTGAGTTATTAGGAAGGGGTAGCCATATTTCCCAGAGAAGCTGCTGAGCTGGAGGATTATAAGTGTAGAGTTGCTCTTTGCCACCTTCCAGCATAAAATGTAAATCTCCATGAGAACAAATGTAACCAGAGCAAATCACTGATTGACTCTAGAGAGAGACAGATATTCAATGACATATATGAACTTCAGTTCATATATGAAATTAGCTGGTAACTCTGAACTTTTCAATTCCGTGAGCAAATAAATTCTCCTTTGCTTTAGTCTGAGTTGGGTTCTGTCAATTATAGTAAAAAGAAGCCAGAGTATTACAACAGTGAATAAATGAGGAGCTATTATTTTAGTATTTTGGAAGTTATTTTCCAAATAGACTAACACTTATGGGATTCCTTGATTTCATAATCTCTGCTCAATTCCCCTATGGAATGTTTAATTACTGTTACAACTGCTATTTTTCTTCTACTATAACCCAAGTTATAGAAGAATATCAGTATTTGAGCTTTGGTGGTTCTTTCATGGTATAAAATAATTAAGATCTATGTATATGTGTGTGTGATACATGAGCCCACTGAAGCTGTAACAAAATATGCTGCTTTCACTCTTGTAATAATGATCAAACTACTCCTGCTTCTTCTAAGGCTAATCTTAATACATAGATACAAAATCCAGCACCATTATACCTAGTCAAGGTTTTTGCTTCTGCAATCATCTCCTCATCCTCCACTACATTATCAGTTCTACTCTCTCTACTGAATCACTTCATCAGCGTAAAATATGCCATAATATCCTGCACTTTAAATATATGACCCTTTCCCTATCTCCTTATTCATCTCTCTTTCCATACCATGGTATCTGGTTTTGGGAAAAATCTTTCCATTTGCTTTTTCTACTTCTTCACATCTTATCTTTCTACCCTAATGAAATTTTTGTTTCTACTACTACTCAGAAACTACTTTTGTTTGGATCAACTATGGCTCTCATTACTCCTAAATTTAATTTCTGAACCTGTCTTAGTTCCTTAGTATTTAACTCAGTTGGAAATTTTTCTTTACTAGGGAACACACAGCTCAAATTAGGATAGTCAACACTGACCTCTTAATATTTCACCAAGCACCCCTTTGCTCTCAGCTGTGCTTTTTTAGATTCTTTCTCAGTTAATCATATGTAATTCACTTAATTATGCAGGTCAAAGATTCAAGAGTTATTCTCTATTTTTCCTCCCCTTTCATACTCAGTTAATCAGCAAGTTCTCTTAGCTTCTCCTTCAAAATATACCCTGAATCTAATCTGATCTTATCACCTCTTCCGCTTCTGCTTTGGTTCGAGTCAGCATCTTTTGCATGTATAACGCCACAACCCTCCTTGCCCCACATCTGGCTTTGTTTCTTGTTGCACACCTCCTCCGTTATATTCCCAACATGATAGTTCTATTTATCATTCCTGTGTGGCAAATATAGTAATCTCCATTTTACAAACACAGCTAGTATTTACTGAAGTAATTTGTCCAAAATCATATCATTTCACACTTCTGAAAGTTAGGTTTTCCTTTGATCTGCCTGCGTAAAATTTCAGTTCTTCATCTTACATCTGTGCATATTGTGTGTCCCTCCATAAAGGATATATATGCCATTCCTTCTTTGTTGTTGTTCAGTCGCTCAATCATGTCCAACTCTTTGTGACCCCATGAACTGTAGCCCACCAGGCTCCTCTGTCCTTGGGATTTCCCAGGCAATACTGGAGTCATTTGCCATTTCCTTCTCTAGGGGATCTTCCTGGACCAGAGATTAAACGTGCATCTCTGGCATTGTCAGGCAGATTCTTTAGCCTGGAGCCAGCAGGGAAGCACCTTCCTTCCTTTGCAGATTAGTAAACTGAGGCTCAAAATTCTGAAAAGACTTGCCTAAGATCCCACAGGTAACTGTCAACTGTGCTCAAGTGATCATCATCCAATATCTTAAAACGCAGGAAAACTTTATTCTATAAAGGGTTATATTTTAACATGGAATAGCTTATTCCTATTGTTTATTTTAAATATACTCTTCATGGTTACAAACTGTGCTGAAAGCTAAGAAACTCAGCACTGTGTTGCTTGAAGAACAAATAAGGGAATCTTTTTTAAGTTGGTTCCAATCAACCAGTAAGTTATTTCTTCTTACCCTAACAATATAAACTAAAGCTATAAAAGTAGCTTTATTATTGAAAGAACTGCCACAAAAATTTTGCTTTTGTTGAGTTTAATACTTTACAGTCCATAAATGCTTTCTTCCACTGAAATGATTTAACACCAAATTGCAATGCAATGTAACTATTGCAATGCACTGTAGAACAGCAGATAGGAGTTTCATGAACTAAGTGAATAAAACTCACCTAGACAAATAACCACACTCTTCCTCTCTTGTATTATATGGGATTATTCTTAAGAGGAATATTTATCCTTTTTCTTTTTATTATGTTTTCAAATGAGAGGTTTTAGTGGATAATATTCTAATTTTCCAAGATTAAAACCATGAGAATTTGTAAATATGGAAACTAATGATAATAAAATATGAATTAATCCCAGCTTTATTTGTAAAATTAGGAATTTATTTCAGCAAGGGGGAATACATTCATAATTAAATTTTCTATAGCAACCAAAAAATTATTCTTTTATAATAACAGCTTTAAGGGAGACTCAAACAGTAAGTAAACTTATATGGTTTATTAAGATAAGACTTTAAAAGAATAAAATAATAAATAATAATTTCTTATTATTGCCAAAATAATAAATAGTAATAAAACTTTAAAAGAACCTTGACAGAGAAATATATTAAACAATGGTTACATTTTTAATCAATCTTCTAAATCAAGATTATTCTTTTGTATCTATGCAAAATAAAGATAAGTAACTAATAATTTTGTTTATATAAATTAATAAAAAGTAATTAAATATATTCTTGGCATAAAAATTGATGAGAGGAAAAACAAATGAGAAAATGATTATATTCTGCTATATGATATATGTATATTTAAATATTAAAACTAATTGTAAAAATTATTAAAACAACAAATCCCTTCACTTTGATGATTAGTTGGATTTTGACTATTAATTTCATCTTTTCTCTGTAAGTTTATTCTGTTCTCTACTAACAAGAAAATAGGAAAAGGATGATAAGAGTAAAAATTGTGAGAAAGGTTTTAAAAATCATGTCAGAAGCTCTTTTAATTAGAAAAATTAAATGTGAATTCTTCCAGCTTCTCATCAGATAATCAATTTGTGAATATGATATCTAGATGTGAGAAAAGGAACTTCCTCAAACCATTTAGCTGTTCTGTATTCCTTGGAAAGTGCTCACACTGCTAGAAATAAGATTCAGTTCTTTGATATAAATATTTTGCACAACTAAAGTTCAAACTTTATTGTTTCTAACATCTGTAGTTAAGCAGTAAAACAGAACAGAAACACATTTCCATTTGCGGTGTGAATTTGTGTTCTATATGATATAAAATAATTCAATCTAGGCCAGATGAAAACTGCTTGTCCCCTATCCAACTCTAGTGAATAATGGAGTCCTTACCTATTCAGATCTTTTTATTTTTAATGAACATGTTTTCTTTCACTGTACCAGAATTCTAAAAATCATTTTGTTCCCCCATTTTTATTAAAGGAGTCTGTTATATCTCCCTGGCTTACCCCATACTTCATCCCAGTTACATTTCTCATACTCCATCAATGTTGGTGTTGACAATAGCACTGCAAGGGATTGTCCGATACAACAGATTTTCAGATGCAAAGAGTGACTTTTTCTTTTTTTTTTTTTTACTATATTTTTACACCCCATGACTCCTAAGGCTTTGAAATCTGAATAAATACAATGGCAATTTCTAAATTCTTTACTTTGTACTCTGTGGTGCTTACTCCCATGGAATTTTGCTCTTTTAAATTATACTCCATGATGTAAACAAGTATTAGCTTGCTGTCTAATAAAAAGACAAATGAATTCCCCAGGCCAAAGGCTATAATGCTAACAAGAAATATAAATTCAATCAGGGTGTTTAAAGTTGATGACTTCAAATTCTGAAAGCAGAGATTCAGACTGTGTAGAACTTAATTTCAGCCACATCACTGATACTAGTATAACATAGAAGAGGTAGAAATGGTGGCCTGTGAACAGTTCTTTCGCTTGCCTGCAGGCTACATGTTATATGTTCTAGAAAACAGATGAATAAAATATTGTATTTTGCTTCTATACCTACTAGAGGTACATACTCCCTTACAAATTTAGAGCTTCAGTTGTGAGAACTCAATGTCAAGCCATCCCTCTGGCAGATAGAATGCATTTCTTTTCTCTGTTTTATTTGCAAAATGTATTATAACATGGTTTCCTTCAGAGTTTTGTGACAAGTATTGCTAGCATCCATGTACTTTAAATTGCACTCAAATACAACTATTTCTCAAACCCTTGTAACATTTTTTCTCAGGGTTATTGAGTACTCTTCTCACTGATCCTAACATCAAGTACAACATCTTTTCTTGGTAGCAATTAAACTGTTTGTACCTATAACATTGAAAAGGCTTTTAGGGATCAGTTACAATGAGGTAATTCAGGATATCAGCCTGAGGTATTCTGGCATAGAGTTATTCATTCTGTTTGGATGGAAATCAAATTGGAAGAAAAGAAACACTTTGGATCTGGCAGAGAGGTGAGTGATACTTTGGAAATATCTACAAATACCATTTTCCTTTCAAGTTCACAGTACTTTGGGGGATGATTGTTGCCAATATCTCAAGGAAGCTGCTTGCCTCAGAAGAGAGCCCTAGGAAAGGAAAGTTGTGTGAATGGGAGAGAGTGTACAAGGATGAGAAGCAGGCATTTCTGCAATCTTTTACTTGATTTAGCCTTAGTCTACTTCTGAATGTGTTTTGGCTAGAAAACTTCCTGTCTTTGCACTTCAGAAGAGACATGGGTTTTTAAAAGACTAGATTTTTACATGAGAAAAACTTAAGTTCACCAACATAATTTCATCAAGAGAAGTGTCTTCATAGAGGGTCTGAAAACCACTCAAATACGTGCCAGTCTTGCCAGGAAGTGAAGACACGGGATATTTCAGCACCTTCTGTGTCCTTTTCGTACTGAGAGCCTGAGAATCTTAGAGCTCTTCCAGTTCCTGAAAATGTCATCTTCACAGATCTGTTCAGCCTCACACGTGTCACCTGACTTTGGTTTGATCCAAGGATGTTTCAGGGAAAATTCTTTGATGCTGGACATATGTTCGAAGGATAGAATGCCAAAGTGAGTAAGTGGAGGTCACTAACATTATTGACTTAACACCTACATAAAATTTTAGGAGGGCTTTTCTTCACAGCCGTCATTCCATTTTCACACCTCAGATCCCAGTTCTGGTTGTCAGTGATTATTGTTTAAAAGCAAAATGGCAAATTGAAGTTTCAGAAAAGAGTATTTCTTTTCTCCAAGTTTTCTGGAAGAAAAGACAAAGGAGGAATTTATGGCTATGCAATTTCTTAGGCTGTGGGTTTCACCACCCAGTTCTAGACAGGTGGTGTTTGTATTATTAATTTCCATATAATCTCTTGTAAAACACCACTTTACAATCATTCCATTATATTGACTTTGTTTTTTGGTGCCTTTGAAGGGATGAACTGAAATATTCAACGATGACTGTATGTTTCCTATGTGTCTTTGACAATGACGGCCTTTAGTATCAGTTGATTATTACTGAAATAAAGAAAACAAATGAATTTCATAAATGTGTCATTTCTTAGGTAAAATTGTTCATGAAGGTAAGCTGGAAACCAAAATGAAATGTTCGTATGTTAAAATATTGATTTCTATATGGGAATCAAGACAACAATACTCAGCAGTATACTGTTTATGGTATACTTCAAGAAGTTATTGAACCAATATAAAAACCCACATAAAACTTATGAATTTAATTAAATGTGTAAGTTGCTTATTCCATACACTGGAAATATTTGATTAATGGTTTGAATTTTGTAGTTGTAGTCATAGAAAAAGATGAAAGTTTATTTTTTCAATAATATGTATACAGACTTTAGTTCAAGCATTGAATTATAAGTTGGCATTGCTTGATCTACTTATAGAAATTATTAAAAACTTTATGAGTAATGATCAAAGTGAAAAAATATAAATTGAAGGCTTTACTGCCAGAAAAATGGAAAAATTTAGGTATCGAAGCAAAAAAAGCAAAGAAAAGTCAATAGATCAGCATATATATAGCACAAAGTTATTGATCTCTATTTAGTCTCAGGGCTCAAGTTATTATGACTATAGTCTCCATACATTTTAACTATGAAATAACATTCAGCAATCTTTTTATTACTCTGTTCATCTAAATAATATTGTCAGTTCAGTTCAGTCGCTCAGTCGTGTCTGACTCTTTGCAATTCCATGGATTGCAGCATGCCAGGCCTTCCTGCCCATCACCAACTTGCAGAACTTGCTCAAACTAATGTCCATTGAGTCAGTGATGCCATCCAACTATCTCATCGTCTGTCGTCTCCTTCTCCTCCTGCCTTCAGTCTTTCCCTTCATCAGGGTCTTTTCCAGTGAGTCAGTTCTTTGCATCAGGTGGCCAAAGTACTGGAGCTTCAGCTTCAGCATTAGTCTATCCAATAAATATTCAGGACTAATTTCCTTTAGGATTGACTGGTGTGATCTCCTTGTAGTCCAAGGGACTCTCAAGAGTCTTCTCCAACACCACAGTTCAAAAGCATTAATTCTTCGGTGCTCAGCTTTCTTTATGGCCTAACTCTCACAGCCATACAGACTACTGGAAAAACCATAGCTTTGACTAGTACTTTTGTCAGCAAAGGAATGTCTCTGCTTTTTAAAACACTATCTAGGTTGGTCATAGCTTTTCTTCCAAGGAGCAAACATCTTTTAATTTCATGACTGCAGTCCCCATCTGGAGTGATTTTGGAGCTCAAGAAGATAAAGTCTGTCATTGTTTCCATTGTTTCTTTATCTATTTGCCATGAAGTGATGGGACCAGATGCCTTGATCTTAGTTTTCTGAATGTTGAGTTTAAGGCGGCTTTTTCACTCTGCTTTTTCACTTTCATCAAGAGGCTCTTTAGTTCTTCTTCACTTTCTGCCATAGAGTGGTGTCATCTGCATATCTGAGGTTATTGATATTTCTCCCAGCAATCTTGATTCCATCTTGTGCTTCATCCAGCTCAGGATTTTGCATGATGCACTCCGCATAGAAGTTAAATAAGCAGGGTGACAATATACAGCCTTGACATACTCATTTCCCAGTTTGGAACCAGTCCGTTGTTCCATGGTCAGTTCTAACTGTTGCTTCTTGACCTGAATACAGATTTCTTAGGAGACAGGTAAGGTGGTCTAGTACTCCCCATCTCTTGAAGAATTTTCCAGTTTGTTGTGATCCACACAATCAAAGGCTTTGGCGTAGTCAATAAAGCAGAAGTAGATAATTATCTGGATCTATTTTGCTTTTTCTATGATCCAGCAGATGTTGGCACTTTGATATCTGGTTCCTCTGCCTTTTGTAAATCCAGCTTGAACATCTGGAAGTTCTCAGTTCATGTATTATTGAAGATTGGAGAATTTCAAGCATTACTTTGCTAGCATGTGAGATGAGTGCAATTGTGCAGTAGTTTAAACATTCTTTGGCATTGCCTTTCTTTGTGATTGGAATGAAGACTGACCTTTTCCAGTCCTGTAGCCACTGCTGAGTTTTCCAAATTTGCTGGCATATTGAGTGCAAAATTCAGACTTAAATGGAAGAAAGTAGGGAAAACCACTAGCTCATTCAGGTATGACCTATATCAAATCCCTTATGATTATACAGTGGAAGTGACAAATAGATTCAAATGATTAGGTCTGATAGACAGAGTGCCTGAAAGAACTATGGATGGAGGTTCATGACATTGTACAGGAGACAGTGATCAAGACCATCCTCAAGAAAAAGAAAATGCAAAAAGGCAAATGGTTGGCTGACAAGGCCTTACAAATAGTTGAGAAAAGAGGAGAAGCGAAAGGCAAAGGAGAAAAGGAAAGATATACCCATTTGAATGCAGAGTTCCAAAGAACAGCAAGGAGAGATAAGAAAGTCTTCCTCAGTGTTCAATGCAAAGAAATAGAAGAAAATAATAGAATGGGAAAGTAGAGATCTCTTCAAGAAAATTAGAGATACCAAGGGAACATTTCATGCAAAGGTGGGCACAATAAAGGACAGAAATGTTCTGGATCTAACAGAAGCAGAAGATATTAAGAAGAGGTGGCAAGAATACACAGAACTATAGAAAAAAGATATTAATGATCCAGATAATCACGATGGTATGATCACTCACCTACAGCCAGACATCCTGGAGTGCAAAGT
The DNA here is from genome assembly GCF_033118175.1 of Dama dama. Lineage (NCBI taxonomy): Eukaryota > Metazoa > Chordata > Mammalia > Artiodactyla > Cervidae > Dama > Dama dama. The sequence continues at coordinate 75,133,449 of NC_083689.1, read as the reverse complement.
CAAGTGGGCCTTAGGAAGCATCACTACAAACAAATAATACCATAGCCATTTTTAACATATCCATATAACCAAAAAATAAAACATAGCAAAAATGATGAACATGGAACTTAGTATATGTTAACAAAAATTTTAATTTGCTTATAGAGACCAAGTAGAAATCAAACATTTTTCAGTTGAAATAGATAATTGTGATAAGAAAATTAATATACTGGAAAAACTTGGGAAACCATAGCTACAAATCTGCTTTTACATATTTTCTGAGATTTCCATGCATTAGCATTGTCACTTCCCTGGTGGCTCAGACGGTAAAGCAGTAAAGCCTACAATGCAGGAGACCCTGGTTCAATCCCTGGGCTGGGAAGATCTCTTGGAGAAGGAAATGGCAACCCACTCCAGTACTCTTGCCTGGAAAATCCCATGGAGGAAGAGCCTGGTAGGCTACAGTCCATGGGCTCGCAAAGAGTCGGACACGACCGAGCGACTTTTCACCATTCACACCATTCATATTATACTTAGAAAAAGGGTAAATAAATATTACTGCAAATAGGAATAAATGTACATCAAATCTGACAAAGAGCAGAAAGCATTATTTTATTTCAGTCATCCTTAGAAGATACTTTCTACATAAAAAATGAAATTTTGAAATTTCTTTTTCTTTAACAAAGATCACTTAACATGTAACCAAATATCAGTATTAAGAAAGCATTATACTACAGATTTTATACTAAAATCTGTACAGAACAAATTTTGCAGTGGGTATCAATCACATCTTTTTTTTTTTTTTTCTATCACCTGCCAAAATGTTGCCGATCTTTCCATCTTTAAATATTGAACTTTCCCTTAAGGATGTTAGAGCTGTTGACAGGGTAAGAAATCTTAGAAAATAAATTGGTAAAGAATTCCTAATGTATAAAAAAAAACAACATTTATTTTATTGATTTCACTTTACTCTCTGATAAGATGTTATTATAAACAGTAGATAGGAAATGAAAATTAATCAGTGGTAATTTTTTTTTTTTTGCATTTTCCTCAGATCAGTTTTATCTCTATAGCAAACAAATCCAACAATCATGAGTGATAATGCCCATACATAGCTTTTGATATTTTCTTTCTATCTGTGAAGACCCTGATAACAGGATTTTGAGTATGACCTAAATATATCCTACTGAATATGTAACTGTACATGACATAAACATGTTTCTCTTTGTTTCTAATTCTTTACTGCCCTCTACTTTAAAAATCGTCATCCATTTTTATTTTATAGTTACTATTTGCCAAACATTATCACATTAAAATCACAATATCTCTATCATGATTGGTTTTTTGCCCATGATGAAATTGAGGCTTAGATGTATTAATTAGTTACCCTGAAGTCACTGTATTCAATGAATGGAGATGGGATTTTTACCTCAGTCTTGCTGATTGCTGAGCCCAATTACAGACAGCTAGACTGAAGAACAGGAGGAGTGAAATGGGAAATGAGGGTATGTTATTGCAAATGTGTTATCCAGTTGGCCACCAGTAATGTGCTTCTGATTTACCATCCTTATGAAAACCCTAAGAAGCCATAGGAAATATGTCCTCAAAACTATCCAGCTGGAGATGAAAGGGGGAGTTATGGATAAATAGACTCCTATCCTACATGGGTCAGGAGTGTCCTGAAAGCCATTCATTCAAGCACATCTTCAGGCTGCATGTCTCGGAGGACCTAGTAAAAGCCCTAGCGCCAGCTACAAAAGTTAGGAGATTCTATCTGGATAAATGAACCAATCAGAACCTGTTCTGAAATGGTCACAGAGCACTAGCAAAATGAGAGGTGAAGCCAAAAGATTTTGAGAAGGTGTACAGAGGTATTTAATACATTCTACTCCCACCTTGATTGGGGAAATTACTTTGAAAACCAGTTGTTTCCAAGTAACTCTGCTGGTTCAGATGGTAAAGAACCTGGGTTCAGTCCCTAGACTGGGAAGATCTCCTGGAGAAGGGAATGGCAACCCCCTCCAGTGTTCTTGCCTGGAGAATTCCATGGATAGAGGAACCTGGTGGGCTATATAGTCCTTGGGGTCACAAAGTCAGACATGACTGAGTGACTAACACTTTCACTTTTTTTTTTCAAATTCATGATATTTAGAAAAACCAAAATGTGTATAACTTTTATCTTAACTATAAAGCCTAGCCCAATGTCTTTGTTTGTAGTAAAATACTGTTGGTTTATTTAATTATGATTCTTTCATTAAGCTGCATTTCATTTACTACATTTAACTTATTTCTTTTTTTTCCCTCTTTTTTTCATTTATTTTTATTAGTTGGAGGCTAATTACTTTACAATATTGTAGTGGTTTTTGCCAAACATTGACATGAATCAGCCATGGATTTACACGTGTTCCCCATCCTGAATCCCCCTCCCACCTCCCTCCCCATCCCGTTCCTCTGGGTCATCCCCCATTTGGAATCCATTTTGATGCATAATTTTTTTTCCTAAATTGCTTTTCTCTTTACCAAAATAAGTATGGAGTAATTCATCTTCTCATCTGTTGATCTGAAAATATTCTTTGATTTTTCTATCAATGACTTCATCTACTTCATTAATCATGATAAGATCATGGTATCACATGCAGCATGGCATGAAGAGTGCTGAACAAAGTTTCTGGGAAAAAGTATGCAGTCAGTGAATAGCTTTTTTTTTTTTCTTCTTGACATACCATCTGCCTCTGTCCCCATTCAAGTGTACTGAGAATGACTTCAGTAGGAAAGAAGGATTACCTTATGACTCCCTGGTTAAACTGGTATCACAATTCTTCTAGATAATATGCTCCAAGCTTATGTTTTAGTCCTCTTTCTATCACCCTATATTCTGCATTTCTTAAATATAACCACCAGAGGCCTACATAGAATCTTTTAGTTTCAAATATTTGATTTTTGTATTTCTCACGTGAGAAGATTTTTGAAATTTCAATATTTGACAATAATTGCAAAGAGTTTTTAACTTATCCATTATTTCTCTACCAATTCAGAAACTTCCTATATTTGGTAGCTTCCTATACTCATTGTCTTAGCACACAGCTTAAACACCCATAAAATTAAAGAAGGCTTGATGTTGTAATGATTGTCATATTTGTATATTCAACATATAGGAATGAAGGAAAAAGGAGACATCTTCTGGAAAGAGGATAATAGTACAAGATATAGAAAGGATGACCCATGAAGACAGATGAATTCAACTGATATCTATTCTCAAAGCAACAAACCAAAGAGAAGTCTTCCTTGTTAAAGACGTCCATCATGGCCCAAGTGTGCACACAACACTGTGTCTATGATAGGCATACTCTATTCCTGGTTATATTTTGAACATGTTTCCAAGATAAAGCAAAATCTGATGTTCAGAAAAATTCTGGTTATCCAGTGATTTGAGCCATACCAGACCACCTGACCTGCCTCTTGAGAAATCT